>NC_042618.1:374129229-375379229 GCF_901001135.1 Rhinatrema bivittatum
AATTCTAGCCAGATAACTATTTAGCTAGCTAGAATTTGGCCAGATAAGGTCATGGGTTTTCCAGGGGCAGTACAGAGGCATTCTGGGGAGGTAGTAAGTTAGCTGGATATTGTGAATTTTCGCATAGTTGCTATGGATTAAAGGTGCTGTGTTACAGCTGCACCAGTGTTGAACACTAGTTCAAGCAGAGTAAAAAATGACATAAATCCTTTTCTAGGTGTAACAGCTGAAATCAAAACAAAGAAATGGTGAGTTAGAAAAGAATGCTACCTTCAAAGAGGAGTAGCTTAGTGGTAATAGCAGAGGGCTGAAAATTAGGGAAGCCAAGGTGCAAATCCTGCTTTGCCCACTGATGCTCCTTGTGATCTCGGGCAAGTCATTTCACCCTCCATTGCCTCAGGTACATATTAAGAAACCAATATTCAAAGGAATTAGATACTTAGCTCTGGGGCTCCTAAATTGGGCCTTTAGGAAATGTACTAGGGTTGAGTGCCTAAATTTAGGCATTGAAATTTAGGTACCTAAAAAGTGGATACTATATGGGAAGAATTAGGGGGAGGGGTAAAAATGTAGGTGTTTAGAACTGATTTTCAGCACAGACATTAATTTAAGAGTCTAAGTTTTAGGTCCCTAAATTTAGATGAATTTTGATCTGAAAGCTTATGTTCCTAAGTTTGGCTGCAAACAGGAATCTAACTTAGCTGCCTAAATTTAGGAGCTCATCTGTTTTTTGAATATCTGTGGCAGCCTGAATTGTAACTTGCCTTGAACTTGGGTTTGGAAAGGCAAGGAATGAAATCCAAAATCAAGCTCACCAAGCTCTAAAAGACATTTGATGTTCACTAAAAAGCACATTTTCCAAACCATTGTTCACAATATTGCTGAAATGGATACTGTCCCAAAACAGGGATTTATTCTCTTACGTGCATAAAGGAGGCATTTCAACACTCTAGCAATGTTTAGAACAGATTACCCCCTAATTGCAAACCTGTGCAGAGATGACAAGCTTTTATCCTGCAAAGCTCCCAGTGGCGTAGATCAGAAGTGCAATAACCAACTGAAATAAACCAGAGCAGAGCACTGGCTGAAAATAGATACTCTGACGGGCTCCTCGTGCACCAGGCCTCCTTGTGTGGGAACTTCAAGGAAGAGGGAGAAAGCAATTTCTCAGGCCCAGCTGCTGGCTCCTTTGAATACTCAACGCAAGACCAAGGGAAGGTACAGAGGCCTCATTCATCAGAATGCAAATCAGAAAAAGGCAAGATGGATAGCCAAAATGGCACCAAACCTTTACCTTTGAGGAATTTCACATGGCAATGGGAAGGCAGGTTTCTTTGCTGATTCCAGCATCTTTTACTGAATCGGCCCAAAAATTATCTAAAGATGATGATTCCACTAACATTGGGGAGCACATAAGACTCTATATGGTCTCTCTTTTCCATAGTCATCAGAACTACCTGTCTTTTTTCTGTTCTCGGATAATAGCAGAGGCCCATTCATAAAGAGCATGTCACCTAGGTTTGTGACTACATTACCAATAAACAGGGCAGGCTCAGAGGCAGTGCTGTGCGCCATCATGCAGTAGACTTGGGTTCAATTCCCCATGCCGCAGATGAGGCAGAGGAAGCACTCACAATCCAGTAGAGGAAGGGACTCACAGCCATTGCTCAATGATGACAGTTGGTGGTCACCCTTAGAGTCCATGTCAGCCAGATTTAGGGAGGAGCTGCACTTTGCAGCCAGGGGCTAAGCTGGGAGGGAGTTATAAAATCAGGAGAACAAATCCCTGGGTAGTTCCCAGCTAAAGACTTGGCTTTTTAAACAAGCCTTCCCCCAAACCCTTAACAAACCTTTAAATCGTATTGTTATAATGTGTTGTACTCGTATTGCTATAATGTGTTGTACTCGTATTGCTATAATGTGTTGACCTGACTCTCCTTTGGCATTTAGGCTCTCAATCTCACATGTTGGTTATTGCTCCTGCACCTTCTTTGCTTTCTTTTAGGTTCGTTGCACCCCGCCCCCTCCCCCTGTTTATTGTAATTTCATTCCTTTAGTTTTGATGTAAACCGATATGATGTTTCGACTAATATCGGTATATAAATCTCTTTAAATAAATAAATAAATAAATAAATAGTTGTGAATGAAGGCTCATGGTGTCAGATCCCAGTCCTGGCTCCAAATGAGCTGAAAGTATAAAGAAGTAGGAGGAAACTGCCAGGTCACAATCAATCGACCACAACTGGATCAGAATTTGCTGGTTTTCAACTCAGCCTTTCTAGAACCTATGGCTGAGAAAATGTACTTAACCTGCCTTTCATAATAAAATGTTCATTTATTATACAGGATTCATATTTCATCAGTTTCCCAGTGGAGCTCGGGCTCGTTTCTTTCCTAGATAATCCAGTGTAATACAGACCACTAAGAGGCTGATGTCCCCCAGTCAGGAGCAACGTAGGCCTATGGGCAGTGAACAGATGGAGACAGTCCTGGAACCTGGCTACAGGGGGAAGAGAGCTGCCCCATCTGACTATTTAAGGACTGACCTCACAGGCACCGCTGGCATTTCAGTATGGCTTTGTTCGCAACAGTGAGCAGCTGCCATTCTTTGGTCCTTCTAAAAATATATTTAAACAAACATGTAATATGCAGGAAGAAACCGGCAATGCATTCTCTTCCCCTGACTGACTGAATCCGATACACTCCTGGATCACAGACTAACCCGTCTCCCATTTGCATTGTTAATAACGTGGCAGTCCAAGATAAAGAAAGAGTAATGTGCATGGGAAGCACAATACAATTCACCGGCACTATAGAGTAAGAAAGAGGAGGGCAGACGTCAGCATGATTCCTCACAATTACACAAATTTTGCCTAGTTGTTTTACTCCAAAGTCCTTAAACAGGTACAAACTTAGGGGCCTAATTACTAAGCACAAAATGGGAGAAAATCTTTAGTAAATATGTTCCTTAGATTATAAGCCCTATGGGGTTAGGAAAATGTCTACAGTGCTTGGATGTAACCTGCTTTGAAGTGTCACAAAGGGCGGGATTTAAATAATACAAAAATGTACTTCCTTTTGTTCCCATTAAAGTCGGACAATAATTCATAAATCCATTCACAATATCTCTCCTCTTCAATTATGTAACCAACTACGCCCTCACTCCTCCTCTAGACCCATCAGAGGAGCATATAAAGGCACACTCTATGTACCTTCAACAAAATCCTCGCATCATAAACGTGCCATATCTACAGCAGGCCCCATTCAATGGAATGCGCTCCCACCAGACATTCGGCTTGAGTTCTGCCACTCTTCATTCAAAAAAAAACTTAAAACCTGGCTCTTTAGCCAAGCTTTTCCAGGACCATGATCATCATTTTTTCCCCTCCAACCAGCAAGAACATATCTTCTTCACAAACCCCCATTTTCCATACCACTACCTACTTCGGTATCTAATCTCTTGCTGCAGGACACTTGAGACTTTCTCACTTATACGTTATAATTTTTATGCTCAATAAGACCTGTCAACTTAATTGTTTAAGTCTTTTTTTTTTTTCTCCTTTATCTTTTGGTCATCAATGTTACAACGTTATTGTTAAATTTTGAACTTATGTACACTGTTCCAAGTTTCATAACCTTGTTCTATGTAATGCCTTTTGGCAATTTTCATGTTCTGTTTCAATGTAAACCGATGTGATCTTTATTTCATATAGGAACACCGGTATATAAAAATCTAAAAATAAATAAATAAATAAATATGCCTTCTCCTTGGCTATTCACTAGTCCCATTCTTTGACTGGGTACAGCCTGTGAAAGCGGTAGATATGCGCCAACCAGAGAAGAAGCAAAGATAGACTTTCCTGATAAGTCTACTCACTGACCCATATTTTTTGCTCAAATATTTATCTTTATTGTTCATCGACATTGACAGATATTATATATTAATAGCTAAAACAGCATTTGTAACAAATGATCTTTTACCAAAAAATTGGGAAAATCAAAAGGAAGCCATTCTCTCTGTAGGCGTGTCCCACACCATTTTTCCTATATCTTAAATAAAGCTTTGTACAGATGGTGAAGCACACAGAAAGTAAGAGGAAGAGATCTTAGCTGCCTTTCATATCCTATCCCAGATAACCACACCATTGGTGATAAATGGATGGTTTTTGCCTTCTTTCACGTTATGGGTGATGTATATAAATATATACTGGCAGCATTATAGACTGTACAAACCTCACCTCCATTCTTATCCAGTGAGCACCTGCATGAGGATCGCACCACCGACAAGTAGCTCTAAGATGTACTCCAATAGTATAACATCTGACCTGTATTTTTAGCTTGTTCTGGTGCAGGCAACAAGAACTGTATCTAACCACTATAGTAAGAGTGAAAACATTGCTTCGGGTACAAATTTCGTGTCAGGCTTTGTTTCGGGCCCCCCCCCCCCCCATGGGAATTTCGTTTTTCCTGTGGTTCAGGGGGGGGGTTTTCAGGGGCCCTGATTTTCGGGTTAGTGTGCACTATCGGGAGTTAATGCGCACTAACAGGAGTTAGCAGTGCGCGCTATCAGGAGTTAGCACGCACTAACTGAAAAATGAATTTTTTCCGAAATTTCAGAAAAAAATCAATCGTTTTTCGGTTCTCCCGAACCATTCCGAATTAGGCAATTTCATTGACATTGCCTAATTCGGGAAAAACGATTGCACATCCCTAGAAAGCAACAAGGACTGAGTCATGGTGAGCTTATGCATCTAATATAAGAACCAGCTGAGTTCTCACCTTGCTTGAGCACCACAGTTACAGAAAAAAATAGTATATTCTGGCTTTGACGTAGAGGTTATTTTATTTTGTGGTAGGTCCTATCATTTGTAACAACTTGAAAGTGGGGTTTAACTTTCCTGAAACAAGGCAGGAACCTTTGACAATGAACCAAGCAGCAAAACATGTTTAGGTTTTCATTTTTTTAACATATTCATGTTAGTCCAATAAAATAGTATCACCTACAATCTATTTGCCGACTTTTACTGCAACCTACTTTTTTGTCCAGAATTAGCAAAATTCTAAGCGGCGCAGGAAGTGGCCATGCCACAGAATAAGTGCAAATTGAACAGAAGAAGAAAAGTCTTTTTTGATTTGAAGCAAAAATGCAAAATTTGAAATAATGTCAAACCTAACAGTATGAGACTATCAGGTCTGGTGTGGGAAATTATGGGACAGGGCTGGCTAGAAAAAAAAACAACAAATAAATAAAAGGATTTTGCCCATTCTACAAGGACAGCACGCCACAGGGTCAATATACGATTCACACCAGCTTGTCCTGATAATACATGAAGGCATTCAAAGAGCTTCACCAGGGGAGAAAGCCACTTTGGATCCGCGAAATTCCAATATCCATTCTCCAGCTGCAGTTGGTGAGGCTGACGGGAGTGGAAGGAAGGGATGAATGCCTTCACTATGTTTCCAGCTAGGGCTAACAATGGCAAGGTCAGGGGCGTGCCAAGCCCATCTTTACGGTTACAGGCCTCGTGTCACAGCAACACAAAGTCCTTCTCCTTGCCATGCCAAGAACTCATTTGTACTGTGGAGCATCTGGCCTGTGGTCAAGGGCATAAACAGCTTTCTGCCTCAAATGGTACACATTCTTTTTTTTTTGTATTAGAAACTCAGTTTAATCTGTTGTTCGATATAAACAAATGTTCAGTTACAGCAGTGGCTCAGAAAAGCAACCTGACAGGTTTAACACAGAAAAGCAACTGTCACCGCAGAACCTATGCACCAGTCTGGCATGAAAAACGAAAAACAAAGAGCATTAAAAACTTCAGCCATCCTGATTCAGTGCGAGTTTTTGACAAATTTCTGCTCTGATAATCCAGGGCTGGTTAAGTTTGCTATTGGAAAGACTAGTAACATTGAAAAGCAACTTTTTAAAATCCATTATGTAAAACTAAGGAGAAAAAATAAAGGACGGGTGTGTGTGAGAGAAGTCATTCTTGGCACCTTGGTTTGGATTGTCAGCCGGTAGACTGGAAACAAGCATAAACTCCAGCATCTTGAAAAATCCAAATTTTTTCCATTTGTTCAGCTACACGGACACCAACAAAGTTTAACTTATCCTGAGGCCCCTTTAAAAAGGGGTCAAGAGGCATCTGAACAGTCTGAGCCCGCATGCACAATACACAGCAAACAAAAACCAGCCTGATTCCGCCAACAGCTACTGGTCTATTACACGAGCTTCTCTCACCACAGGGAGCCCAGCTCTCTTCTCACATATAGCCCCTTTCCCTGTAGGCATTACCTATCTACCAGGGTGGCTACTGTAGCTGGTGGGGTTTAGGGATACCTTCTTGGGAGCTGGGCAGGATCACAAGGCAGGAGCTGGATCTGTCTTCTGCCTAGCCAGCCCCCTTCCCTGCAGGTTGGGCCCTTGGGTTCTGGGGGCCAACAGACTTAGCTGGAATAGGCAAGGCTGGACTGGAGACAAGGACTGAATTCCAGAGAAGTACAGGGCTGGAGGCAAGGGCTGGATATGAAGGCCAGATGAAGCCAGGGCAGGACAAGACACAGACAAGAAAAGGACTGGAAAAGACAGGTCACACAGGCCTGAAGGCCACAGGACTGGGCAAGGCAAGGGAGTGTGAAGGTACACAGGTCACAAGGCAAGGTAGATAGCGAGAAGGCACTTAGGCATCAAGGTAAGGCAGAGAGCAAGAAGGCCCTAAGGCCACAAGGCAAGAGCGAGAAGGCCCTTAAGCCACAAGGCAAGGCAAGAGGGCCCATAAACCACACAGCAGAGCAAGGAACAGATGCCAGGACAAAGAGCCAAGTGTAACTCAATGAACCAGCAAGGAGGTTCTGGCGAGGCAAATCTAAAAAGGGCTGGGGCTGGGTGTGATGCAGATAGGAAGGAGGAGCCTGGCAAATACTGGAATCCATGCCTACTGAGGACTGCTAGTGGAGAGAAGGCTGCATCACAGGTTGAGTCAGGTTGGTCACTGAGGAGCTAGCTCTGGTGGCCGAGAGCAGAGTTTGTTAGAAGCCTCTGCTGGTGAGGAGGTCTCCATAGAGGGAGGCAGCAAGGTAGAATGAGGCTGCGTAGCAGGCGAAATCCTAACAAAAGACCTTTTCTCTAAATAGCCTTACCCTTAGCTGGGCCCACCATTTAATGTTGCGGTCTGCACAGTTCAGGCTGCATTTTCCTGTGACTAGTTTCTTTAGAAGAGGAAAGGTGTTAACACTTCTCTGCCATTAAGGTAAATTTATACTTACCAGATCATTTCCTAACCTTTAGTCCTAGCAGACCAGTCCACACCTGCAGGATTCCCCTGCTTGCCAGTAGGTGGAGGCAGAGAACTTTTTCCCATGTATTTTTTTTTCCCTGCTTACATTACTCATGCTATATATCCTGGGATAGCTGGGAGGTTCCTCAGTAGCCTCTTCCCCTAGCCTATTAGGTTGATATTCTGTATTTTAATTTTATTTATTTAAACCCCCTCCCCTTATTTTTTTCTTCTTACGGAAGGGTACTTGGACTGATCTACTAGGACAAAAGCCTCCTCATGAGAGGCTTCTAGGAAAAGTAAAAAGTCATGGGATAGGTGGCGATGTCCTTTCGTGGATTGCAAACTGGCTAAAAGACAGGAAACAGAGAGTAGGATTAAATGGACAATTTTCTCAGTGGAAGGGAGTGGACAGTGGAGTACCTCAGGGATCTGTATTGGGACCCTTACTTTTCAATCTACCTTATAAATGGCCTGTGACCGACGGCCCGCAAATGCGCAGTAGAGCGCAGCTCTACTGCGCATGTGCGGGCAAGGATGTCGATCAGAAAAAAAAAATGGCGGTGGGGCCGCAGGAGCGGGAGGAGAAGCAGCGGCGCCGCGCGCAGCGCGCGCGGTGCCGCTGCTTCTCCTCCCCAGATCTGCCGGCAGATCTCGGGGGGGGGGGTGTGTCACTCCCGCGCCCCCCCCACCGAGATCTGCCGGCAGATCTCGGGGGGGGTGTCACTCCCGCGCCCCCCCCCCCCCCCCAAGATCTGCCGGCAGGAGCGGGAGGAGAAGTAGCGGCACCGCGCGCGCGCGGTGCCGCTGCTTCTCCTCCCCAGATCTGCCGGCAGGAGCGGGAGGAGTTAATGGAGCCGGGTGAGGGTTGCGGGAAGTCGCGCTTACGGCGCCGGGAGGAAATGGAGGTGGGTGAAGGGAGGGAGAGGGGGACTGAGTGAGTGGGAGGGAGGGAGGGAGAGGGGGACTGAGTGAGTGGGAGGGAGGGAGAGGGGGGACTGAGTGGGAGGGAGTGAGGGAGAGGGGGGACTGAGTGAGAGGAGAGGGAGGGTGGAGAGGTGGGGGAGGGGGGTGGTGAAGAGTGAGGGGAGAGAGAATGAGGGGGAGGTGAGAGACAGAGGGATGTAGCCCGTTTTAACGGGCTTTACGGCTTGTATATTTATAAATGATCTGGAAAGAAATACGACGAGTGAGATAATCAAATTTGGAGATGACACAAAATTGTTCAGAGTAGTTAAATCACAAGCACATTGTGATAAATTGCAGGAAGACCTTGTGAGACTGGAAAATTGGGCATCCAAATGGCAGATGAAATTTAATGTGGATAAGTGCAAGGTGATGCATATAGGGAAAAATAACCCATGCTATAATTACACAATGTTGGGTTCCATATTAGGTACTACAACCCAAGAAAGAGATCTAGGTGTCATAGTGGATAACACATTGAAATCGTCGGTACAGTGTGCTGCAGCAGTCAAAAAAGCAAACAGAATGTTGGGAATTATTAGAAAGGGAATGGTGAATAAAACGGAAAATGTCATACTGCCTCTGTATCGCTCTATGGTGAGACCGCACCTTGAATACTGTGTACAATTCTGGTCGCCGCATCTCATAAAAGATATAATTGCAATGGAGAAGGTACAGAGAAGGGCTACTAAAATGATAAGGGGAATGGAACAGCTCCCCTATGAGGAAAGACTAAAGAGGTTAGGACTTTTCAGCTTGGAGAAGAGACGGCTGAGGGGGGATATGATAGAGATGTTTAAAATCATGAGAAGTCTAGAACGGGTAGATGTGAATCGGTTATTTACTCTTTCGGATAGTAGAAAGACTAGGGGGCACTCCATGAAGTTAGCATGGGGCACATTTAAAACTAATCAGAGAAAGTTATTTTTTATTCAATGTACAATTAAACTCTGGAATTTGTTGCCAGAGGATGTGGTTAGTGCAGTTAGTATAGCTGTGTTTAAAAAAGGATTGGATAAGTTCTTGTTATGTATGTAACTGGCTGTAAATCCTGCCAGGTTCTTTTCTGCCTAGCTCATTAGCTGTTCCACTTCTTCCTCTAACTGCCAATTTCATGTACTTCCTTGCTTGTTTATATAGGACACTGCTGTGGTGCTGTCGGAAAGGACTCTTACCAGTTTCGCTCTGACCCTGACCTGGCTTAGGTATTTGAAAACCAGCCTTATTGCTCTCAGCTCCAACAGGTTCGTTGAGGCCTCCCTCTCCTTGGCTGACCATCTGCCCTGCACCACCTGTTTTTCGCAATGTGCCCCCAGCCTAACCTACTGGCATCTGTAGCTAATGTCACCAAGTCCAGTAGAACTAGACTGACTCTTCTAATAAGTTGCTTTCTGCTAGCCACCAACATAGGCTGACTCTGGCCTTGGAGGTGAGCCTGAGCCTCTCTCCATATCTTCGCATGCTGGGGTTCCATCTTGAAAGCAATGCTCTCTGTAATGGGTGCATTTGAGCCTTTGTCCATGGTCGCTGCCATCTATGGTCGCCTCTATGGTCGCTGCCATCAACCCCAGCACTTAAGGGTGATCTCTTGCTGCCAGTTTCCTGGTCACTGTAAGCTTCCTCTCCTGGTAACTCAGTTTGTCTGCCCTTTTCTGCATCAAAAACACCTCTGCCTGCTCGGTGTCGAACTGGGCCTCCAGGTAAACTAACCTTTGGGAAGGTATTAAACTGCTTTTGGCCTTGTTTACTACCCAACCTAACTCTTTGAGGAGCACCATCCCTCTCTTTGTGAAGCTGCTGCTATCCTCCTCTGACCTGGCTCTGATCAGCCAATGGTCCCGATATGGGTGCACTACAATACCTTCCTTTCTTAGTGCACCTTAGGTTCTTGGTGCTGTGGCTAGTCCAAATGGCAGTGCTTTGAACTGATAATGGTTCCCCAGTACTGCAAATTTCAGGTATCTGCAATGCGATTCTCTGATGGGGATATGCAAATATGCTTCTGCTAGGTCCAGTGCAGTCAGAAATTCCCCCTTTCTGACTGCCCCAATGGCTGACCTCAATGTTTCCATTCTGAACCCTCTCACCTCGAGGGCTCTCTTCACCCTTTTCAAGTCTAATGCCCCTTCTTTTTTGGGTACTACAAAATATAGGGAGAAATAACCCGTTCCCCTCTCTGGGACTAGAACTGGTACTATCACTTCTAGTGCCACCAGTTTGTCTAGGGTCATTCTGATTGCCTCACTTTTCTCCTGCGATCCACAGGACTCCTCCAAAAAGAATTCTGGAACTGTGGTAGCCAACTTCAGGACGTACCCTAGACAGATTACCTCCTGGACCCATCTGTCACTGGTGACTCAGGTCCAGTCCTTGAGATTTGGGGTGGGCTCCCCGACCATCACTTAGCCCCTTTAAACCCTCCTGGAGCTCTGGAAGCTTTATCTCTAACCCAGCCCTGTGCTGCTCAAAAGGACCATCTCAGCTGGTGCCTAACTCCCTGACTACCCGGGATTCTCACTTGCCTAATCCTCTAAATTCTTTGATCTTTTATTTAAAGGGTCTTAAGGGACCTTTGGGCCTATCCTCCAGGAGTCTCTGTGGCTTTGAATCTACCAGACTCTTCATTAGGGTGTCTAATTCCTTCCCAAAGAGGAGACATCCTTTGAAGGGCAGGACGCTTAACCTTGCTTTCGAGGGTGCATCCGCCACCTAGTGTCTGAGCCGCAAAAACCTCCTTGCCACCATCACCGATGCCATCTGTTTGGCTGAGGTTATAATGAGCTCATATAGTGCAGGAGGTCGCTCCCGGGGGTCCGGGAGCGACCTCCTGCACGCGGGCCGTATTGCCAATCTTCAAAATGGCGCCGGCGCTACCTTTGCCCTCACTATGTCATACGGGCGATGGTCGCCCGTATGACATATGACAATTGAAGATTGGCAATACGGCCCGCGTGCAGGAGGTCGCTCCCGGACCCCCGCTGGACTTTTGGCAAGTCTTGTGGGGGTCAGGAGGCCCCCCCAAGCTGGCCAAAAGTCCCTGGGGGTCCAGCAGGGGTCCGGGAGCGATCTCCTGCACGTTCCCTTGATGCCGATGTCTATCATGTGACAGGGCTACCTTTGCCCTGTCACATGATAAGGGCAAAGGGCCACCGGCGCCATTTCTCAATGCAGCCAGAGAGCTGGAGATCGTGCTGGGACCCCCCCACTGGACCCCAGGTAATTTAAAACATTTTGGGGGGGTTCGGGAGGGTGGGGGATTTGTTTTAAAGGTTCGGGGTGGGTTTTAGGGTTGTTTTGGTGTGCCGGTTTTCCCGCGCCCTCTTTAACGATACAATACAATACAAATGCCCCTGACGATAAATCGGGGGCATTTGTATTGTATTGTGCACTCTAACAATTTTGGACGATTTTAAAATTATCTGATGATAATTTTAATCGTTCAAAAACGATTCACATCCCTAATACATATCGCACGGGTTTACATAGAACTGAACTGTTGCCATGGGGCAATACATGGGTCAAGAACATACATGAAGTACAGTTAAATTATAGAGTAATAGTAATAGAAATAAGAGTAATGGTAATATAAAAACATGAAATAACATAAGATAAAAATTGCGACATAGTAGTTAGAACTTTGCTGTACAATAGAACATGAGAACCTACAGTTATGCATGGTTTCAAATTCAAATATAAAGGGGGGATATATAATAGTGCATTAAGAAAGCGAACGTAGTTGCAGGAACACTGGATCGGATGAAGGAAAACTGGTACAGCCCCTATCATGAGGGATCTGTTAGGGTGTATATATAATAGTGCATTAAGAAAGTCAGACATATAGTAAGTCAGTAAGGAACTAAAAGGGGAGAGGAAGATTCTAGCGAGGGCATTTGGTGGAGCAAGGGGGGGGGGGGACTCGGTGAGTATTATCCTTCGGAGAAGGCTTGGCTGAAAAGCCATGTTTTGAGTTTCTTTTTGAATACCCGGGGGCAGGGTTCTTGGTGGAGGTCCGGAGGGAGCGAATTCCAAAGAGGGGGACCCGCTGTGGATAGGTTGCGCTTCCTTAGTGATGTTTTTGCAGGTGGGGTATATAAAGTGTATTTGTATACCCTTCTGATGGGTCTGTTAGATGTGTGTGGACGTAGTTGGAAGCTTAGCTTAAGTGGGGAGATATTATGAAGAGCTTTGTAGATCATCATGAGAGCTTTAAAGAGAATCCTGTATTTGATGGGTAACCAATGCAAATTCCGAAGGATGGGGGAGATGTGTTCTCTTTTATTAGCGTTGGTGAGAATCCTGGCAGCAGCGTTTTGGACTATCTGTAAGGGTTTGGTGGTGTTAGCAGGGAGACCCAGAAGAAGGGAGTTGCAGTAATCAATTTTCGACAGGATGATGGCTTGGAGCACCAAACGAAAGTCTCGGAGGTGAAGGAGAGGTTTCATTTTTCTTATTACCTGTAGTTTGAAAAAGCATTCTTTGGTGGTGTTGTTTACGAATTTTTTTAAGTTGAGCTGGTTGTCAAGCAGGATGCCTAGTCACAAATGGTGCGTGGTTAACTGACGTTTTAGCTAGTTGGGAAGAACTTGGTGAGTTAGGTTAGCGAGTAGCTGGCAGAGCAGGAGGAGGTAGATGTTGAATAGGGTGGGAGACAGGGATGATCCCTGGGGGACACCCCGGTTGGAACTGACTGGGTACGATACTATGTTGTTGATCCTGACCTTGAAGAACCTGTTTTCTAGGAAGGATTTGAACCAGTTGAGTGCCGTTCCCTTGATGCCGATGTCTGCTAGTCGTTCTAGTAAGATAGAGTGGTTCACGGTGTCGAAGGCTGCGGATAGATCTAGAAGGATGAGTAAATATGGTTGACTTTTTTCCAGATTTACGAGGATAGTGTCCGAGAGAGATGTTAGTAGAGATTCCGTGTTCAGCAATTTGTGGAAGCCAAACTGAGAAGGGGCGAGAATATTATTTTCTTCCAGATAATCAGACAGTTGCTTGTTTACAATTTTTTCCATGAGTTTGGCGATCATAGGCAAATTAGCTATGAGGCAGAAGTTGGCTGGATCCGCTGGTGATAGGTTGGGTTTTTTTTAATAGGGGTTTGAGCATTGCAAGCTTTAGTTGGTCTGGGACTAGCCCTTGGGCAAGGGAGCAGTTTATGACGTCGGCTATAGGCTTAGCAATAATATTTGGAATGGTGAAGAGCAGGTTAGGCGGTATAGGGTCTGCCAGATTTGAGGAGGGTTTGAGTTTCTTCAGAATGATCTCTATTTCTAGTGAAGACTTAGGCTCAAAGGATTCTAATGTTGCGTTAAGTTGAGAGCAGGTGGTGAGTGTGAAGGAGGGCTGGTGGCTGGACGCCATGAGGGGCAAGATAAGGTTGGCAATTGTTCTCTCGTATTCGGCCAATTCCTTGGCTTTGTTGACCTTCTACACCTCTGGGACCCAGAGGTGTAGAAGGTTTAGTGAGGGCTGAGACGTATGAGAACAGTGCTTTGGAGTAAAAAATGAAATGGTGAATTTTTTTTTAGAAAAAAAATCTTTCTTTGTTCTGTGGATGGCATTCCTGTAGGCGTTTAGGAGGGATTTGTAGGCGGCAAGGGTAGAGTTGGAGGGGTTTTTTCGCCATCTATGTTCAATGCCTTTCATCATTCAGCTGACAGTTAAAATAATTAAAATACCTCTTTGCTTTTCATTCTGCTTTGTACTTAACTCCTAATGAGATTTTAGTATTTAAAGTGTTTGAAAGTTTCTCCCACTGAGCCACGCCCAATATTCTGAATCTAATCAGAGGATCACAATTCCAATCATAAATCCAACTGAGACATGGCAAACATGAATACAGCAGGCCAGATAAATAGTCTTGGGAAATGAGAGGGGTTTTTGGGGTTTTTTTTTTTAAATCAGGCTGTGCTGCTGTTTTATATGTGGAGCTTTCAGTTCCTTCTGTCTACAACACTGATGGCATACGTGAATAATAGCATATGAAATGTGGACGGAAGAACACGTCAGGTCATGCTGTGCTGGCACAGACAGGAAAACATCACACAAATGCAGGAAGTGGGTAACCAGCTAAAAATAAGCAACAACTTTTGGCTAACACATTCCAGGTGTTCTTCACAAAATACTTTTTTGTGGTTTAGACTAATATGTTCTTATATAAACTCATTTTGAGTTTGGTCATTAAGGGTAATGTCATATGCTGGTTCATGACTTGAGTATGCTTTATACAACTGACTTTGAAAAGAAATCTAAATAATTTGTTTAAAAAGGATTCCACAAATGTGTGTTAATTAGAGTTTAACAATTGAATTTTGCAATTTAGTTATTGCTGTTTTTCTACTTTACCCTTTTTAGACCTGGGTCCCCATCTTTTTTTTTTACTTAATTGTGATGACATGAGATTGTTTTTCTTATTTACTATATTTACTATTTTATTACTTAGGTTTTTAATTTAGGGCTTGTCAATCTTTTTCTTATTTCAAGTGCTCTCTTTGAAATATTTTGAAATAATTCATTAAACAGAGCATCTAAAAATGTTTTTAACAGCTGAAATCAGTCTCTAGGAAAGAAGGGAGCAAGAGGGAGAGAGAGGCAGGGTCTTTTAGAGTAGTTACATCTATTCAAACAAATTGTCTGATACAATTCAACAAGGTCTAGCTAATTAGCTAAGCCCATCTACTCAGTGCTTAATCGCCTGCATTGTATGGCAAATAAAAATAAATGAAGCTGGATGGATTTTATAAGTACAAAGGACAATATTTTATGGCAATTAAGCAATTCCTCAATAGAATTAAGCTTTGAATGCAGGGGTTCTGGACCTTTCAAAGCACTTTATAGATGTAGTGCTCATGAGAACTACATTTAATGAGAGGTAGACTTAGAAATGTCTTCAAGGTGGCAAATGAATGCATTTCTGCAAACATGCACCACACATGCGTCTGTTAATGCCAATAGTTGAATTAATCACCCTCCTATCCAATGTTTTTCTCATGCCTCAAACTTGATCAAGGTTAAAAAAAAAAAGAGGGGAATTTTTCCAGACCCTTTGTGAAGAAAGGTGAATTTTAAATTTACTTGTTAATTTCCTTTCCTTTGGTCCTGCCAGACCAATCCAAACAAATGGGTTATGTCCTCCTGCCAGCAGACAGAGGGGGAAAACTCAATGCTGAATTCACTCCTCCTATAAAGGACTGGTGCTGTCTTCTGCTCTTCAGTATCCATGTCAAAGCTATGACAACTGAAGACAATTGTTTGTTTTTCTGACAAATCACTGTCACAACCAAAACCATGATACAGCCAATAAATTTCACTCCACGGTTATTAACATAAGAAAAGAATCCCTACACCCAGTTCAAAGTTAAGCCAGATGCCTTCATATAGGCAACATATTTGCTGTTAGATTTCTGTCCTTAGACAAAGAGTCCTTGATCACTGCAGCTTCCCTGGGTGGGTTCTGGACTCATTTGGCAGGACTAAAGGAAAGGAAATTAACAGGTAAGTTTAAATTTCACCTTCCTTATCATCCATGCCAGTCCAGTCCAGACCAGTAGGCTGTATCAAAGCTCCTACAGTCCAGGTGAAAGAAGCCACAATAGCTCATTGATCTCTGTTTCCAAGGCATCGCCTCTCCTAGCATGTATGCCCATACTGAGATCCTCAGAACAGGAATGAAATGGGAATAAGTGTATTGCCATGCCATTAACTTCTGGAAAGATAGCGTCTAACTCTACCTACATGGACTCCTACACCCTCATTGAGTGGGGTCACTGAGACATGCAAACTCTTGCTGGATTAGGTCAGCGTGTTCCTCACTTTGATTAGTCTTGAAATTGATGCCTTAGAAACCACTGTGTTTCAATAGGACACATTAATAGACCAAAGGCCTAGCTGAGAAGAAACTGGTCACCTACAAACATCTCAAAGATGACCTACAACAGATATGAAGTGGCCGTCCTCATCCCAGCCTACATCACCTGACTTTTTGACCCCCATAAGTGAGAAAAGACCAACAATAGTGAAACACTATCATCCAAAAAAGGAACATATTGGGCACAGAGATAACCTTTCTTTAAAATTACCAAAGGTCACCAAGGAAAATGACTTCAACAAGAAGACTCATAGATGCTACCCTATGAAGCTCATTTCCAAGTCGAGAAGATCTTCTGCAGTGAAGGACTTATGTTCTTGAATCCTTGGAAGAAAGTATCTAATGAGAGATTAGTAAAAGAGCTTCCATGCCCATTTCTCTTGCAGAAAGCCAGAACCAGTCTCTGCCCTCAGCGAGATTTGTGAGTTATGCCTTCATCCCAATCTCCTTTGATGGAAGGCCAAGATTCAAGGGATGGACCCCTCAGCAGAAAATATTGTCTCCTCTGTAACTGACCTCATAAAGGCTCCAGACTCTCAAGTTTGTTACATGGTCCTCTTTCATGTCACCGAAAACTGTAACCCCTGATATTAAGTATCTTCGCAACATATTTATTTATTTAATTTTATGTAAAAGTATTTATTGTCCACACCCTCCAATGTTCGGGGCAGGTTACAAAGTACATTCATAATTAAATAGACAGACACAAAATAATAAAATACCATAAAAGAATAAAAGTAATCTTTACATTAAATAAGTTAAAAAATAAATTAAGATAAAAGTCAATGGTAAAGAGAAATGGAAAATATAGGTGAGGATTAACAAGGTTGTGTCTCACATAGCTCCAGAAAGGCTTGCTTAAAAAGTGGTGTTTTAATGCTTTTTTTAAAATCCTTATTACTGCTTAGAAGTCTGAGAGTGGGGCCATAGGATTGGGCCTGCAATAGAAAAGGCATGTTCATGGGTCATGACTAATCTGGTAGATTTTGGGGATGGAACATGTAGGAGGAGTTGATATTTTGACCTGAGATTTATGCAAGGAATATAAAGATGAAAAGTTGTGGATAACAATGAATTGTTATTGTAGATAAGATTATGTATTATAGTCAGGGTTTTATATTGGATTCTTCATTTAATTGGTAACCAATGTAGGTTAAAAAGAACTGGAGAAATATGATCATGTAATCCTCGGATGGATAGAAAACAGGCTGCTGCATTTTGTACTAGCTGGAGTGGACGTAATGCTGATTGACGTAAACCTAGATAAAGAGAGTTACAGTAGCCCAGTAGCCTGGTTTTCTTAACAGCCAAGGCTGTAAAAGAAAATGGAAAGGATCTTCTAGGGAAGAATTCTCTGACAGAGGGAAAGGGTAAAGAAGCAACCCTGCTAACACCTTCAGAACTCTATCCAGGGTGTTGTGGAAGTGGATCTTTAGGTCGAGGTGGAGCTGACAGAAGTAGAGGCCCAACTGGAGCTTCACCAACACCAGCCCTCATTCCCCTTAGGTTGGGCCCTCGGGTGCCAGGGCTGGCTGGACTTAGGCGCGGGCCTCTGAGGAGGTGAAGGTCCGAAGCTTGGGAAATGAGCCAGGCCAGTACAGCTAGAAGCACAGTTGGACATAATCTGACAGGAAACAGGCAGCAGAGTCTGGACAAAGCAGGGGTTGGAGGCAGACAGAGTTCAATCAAAAATGAGGTACAGGCTGTGGTCAATGGCAGGCAGAGGTCAAGCAGCATTGCAGTCCAATCCAAAGTCAAAGCCAGAAGATCAATCCAAGGAAGATGATGAAAAGGAGGAAGATGAGGGACCACAGGAACATGAGGAGATGCTGAAGACAGGCGAGAGGAAGACTGACAACAGATGAGAGGATCCGGAGACAAACCAGGTGGCAGGAACCAAGGACAGAAGTCATGGACTCAGGAACACTACAGCAGAGACAGGAAGCAGGATGCAGGAATGAGAAATGCTGGCAAAGTACTTCTTCAGGAGGAGTCGACCTATTGCAGAGGTGTGGGAGAGACATTTGAGGCTTCCTTATATAGGGACCGAGTGTGACATCATTGGAAGGCACCCCGTGACTGTTCCCGCCACTGGCTCTTTAAAAGTATGAGAGTTGTGTGCATGCGCACCTAGGGCAGCCAGACGTGAAGACAGCAGGAGGAACAGCCTGGGGCCAATGAACTGCTGAGGGACGTGTCGGACTGTGCGAGCATAGGAGTGGTGCCCAGGGAAGTTGAGCCCTGAACTGGCCCTGGGAGAGAGAGCGAGCGAGCATGGCAGGCGGCCACTTCAGGAAGCTGAGGGGCCAAGCTGGCGCCAGGAGCAAGGGTAAATGTGGCGGTCCGCGGCCCTGCTGTGCAGGCCACCAAACACAACACAGGGAATATCCAGGCTTCTGGCAGAAACCCACACTGAAGACTGGAAGCCTGGTCATGGTTCTACTAGGACATTCTGCTTTTCTTTTTTGGCTGAAGAACTTGCTCATATTTGAACTTCATGGGGCTGATCTGAAATCCCCTCATAGAAGCGTACCAAGGCTACTTCTGCCAGTCCTTATACTTCATGGTCTCTGAAGTGTCAGTTAAAAACATTCATCTATATGATGATGGTGTGACCATATGAGCTGCTGCTAGGTCCTTTAGGGGAACTCCATCCCAGCCCAAATCTGACTCACTTAACCAGGTACCTGAGGGCTACTAGATTCCCTCAGGTACCCTGCATAATGTGGAAGAGGAATGGGAGAAATGGACACCGAGAATGAGGCCTTGAGCCCATGACATCAAAAGCCATAAGGTCAGCACTTTTCTCTGGAGACATGAGGGCTTCCCTATACTCTAAAGACTGGGAATGACTAATTGCTATTCAAGATAACCATCAGTCAGTATAGGGTTTTCATACCTGCATAATCCTGGACTTTCCAGCTCCACCTCAGCCCGAATAGATGTCTGACTAAAGGAAGAACAAATTTTCCTCCATAGCACAGGGAGGCCTTTACTACTTCTTGATCGACAGCACAAGGGGATAGCCTCATTGCTGTCAATAAGTGATCCAGGATAATGCATCTGAAAAATATCTGGTAGTAAGCCCTGGAGAAAATAAGAGGGAATGCCCCTGTAAATCTATGTGGGGAACACCTAAGAAAAGGTCTGTCATTCTTCTTGGGTCCACAAGTACCGAGAATTAATTGGCTCTACTAGGAGACCTGAAATAACTAGTACTATGCTCCTGACCTCTTATCAAAGACGAGACAGACCCCCAAAACCTGTGACTGAACAAACCAACCTAATATCAGTGTTCCTGAGGCTTACACTGAAAGGACAAGGAAGTCCTCCTAGTGGTATTCCACCATTCAGTGTAGAAGACGCTAACTGTTACCAAGAAGGACAAAACAGAAGCCCGCAACATAGAGGTGACTGCCCCAGCCAAATCCATTGTCCTGGAATAATTTCCCTGAGGACGAAGGAGAGCTGCCTGAGTAGGTTGGGGGCTATTTCAAAGGCTATGAGCAACCAGGAGGAGCTTCTGATAAGCACCACTAAGTAGACTCAGAACTTTGATCCCTAAACTTCCAGGACCACTCCACAAGATAGTTCTCTTAGAAAGGATGAAACTGTACAACTAGGCAGAGATTGCAATGGCCATCGCTCTGTGGGGGTTCCCAAATCCATACACTCTGTGGCCCCATCTTGAACTAGCACTGACCAGGTCAGATGTGTGATCTGACCAAAAGGAGCTTCCAGCATCACTTACCTCCACAATGCACAACTCACCAGCTGTGAACACAGTCAGGAGTTGTTGGTCCCTGTGTAGGAAGGTTTAAGACCTTCCACCTCTGTACATCATTACCTGTGGGAAAGGTCACCAAGCCCTCCACCGAGAGATGTTGGACCCAATGCAGGAGGATTTGAGTCACAAAGCCATTTTACCTAGCATTCTGGGGAGAGAGACTAGAGAAAAAGAAATAAAACGATTGTTATATAGAGCCTCACGCTTTCTATCTTGGGGATCCCTGAACATTTTGCTTTTCTTCACCAACTCTGATATTAAAAGATGAAGACAACTCCTCTCACCCTCCCTTCCTCCCACAGTGATCCAATACCCTACCCTTCTCTTCCCTGGGAAGATAATATAAATCTTTGATAGTTTTGTTCACCTTAAAGCTGGAATTAGGTGTCCCACACTGAAGAGATCCTATCTTCAACAATTGGATGAAGGGGGAAACCCTCATGGGGGAGGGGCCTGTGAGCACCCAGGAATATGGGATCCCCCTACAGATTGCTCCTCCGAGTGCTGAATTAAGAGTCACTAGCTCCTATCCTGAACAGCCTCCCCACTAAGGCATTTTTGCCATTTCTGAAGAGGCACAGCTATCTTCTCCTCTTGTCTTGCTGATTACCTAGAACTGTTCCAGCCAGGAGAGGGCTCCAGTACCCTTAATATTGACAAGGCCAACCTTAGGTTCTTCCAAGTGGGAACACGAATACTGGCTGGGAAGCACTCAAGAAGGAATAAAGAGGTGCGGCCTAAGCAGAACCACCCCTGGCTGCAGTCATTTTCAGCTGCACAAGCTTATAATTTGGACTTAAAAGCCCTCTAGGGAGCCTCCTTTGTGTAGAGGGGAGGACAGCCAGTTCTATAGGCTGGTCCCTCAATCATTCCACTAGCAGAGAGGGCGGGAGAGAGGAACTCCAACATGCTTGGAAGGTCACCTGCTGCAGTAATAACTCCAGAGCAAACTGGAGCGGTGCAGACTCTTCCGGGATCTGAGGACAAATCTGTCGGCCCCCCCATGGAACTCCATTCGACTACCAGAGGGAAGAGAGAGAGGTAAAGAGCCTGGCTTGCTTGACATTTATATAATTATCTTTTCTTTTTTTTTTTGCTCAAAGTAACAGTAAAATGGCTGCTAATCCTGCCAAAAAGGGCACACTTACCAGGGCCTGTTCTATGTGCATCATAACACTGCACTCCTCCATAGGGGCTAGGGCTTGAACTAGGGAACCCACCCATTTCTTCTTGTGGCAGGGTGTGTCCTTCCTGCCTGACAGCTGCCTGCTCATAAGCCAGGCAGAATGCACCGGCTGACATGTTGAGTGGTTGTGACTTACCTGTGGTGCTTCACTTCCCTTTTTTTTTTTCCCCCACACAGAAACTGTAAGCCAGAGGGAGCCCCTGACCGAGTCCAAATCTGGCCCAGCATCATAGGAGACTGGAAGGCAGTTCAGGGAAGAGGTTGTGCTGCAAGCCTTTTTTTTTTTTCTTAACCTTTTAGGCACCTGCTCTACCAAGGAATTTAGTTCAAAGACTGTTCCCTAGGAGCCTCCTGGACCCACTATGGGAACAAAGTCACTAGGGCCCACCTGATACTTGACCCATTGGTGCAGGAACTCAGATCCCAACTGAGTCGGTTAACCCGGGGGAAGGGAGAATCAGTCCAACAGGACCCTTGCCTGGAGCACCCCCAGGACTCAGCCTAAGCTCCACCAGAAACCTGGGTCAAGAGCGACCTACTTGTAGCTGCAGCAGCAGGCCACATGTCTGCACCATCTGCTGGAGACAGAGCAATACTGAAGCGTGGAAGGCAGCACCGGATCTTTTAAGGAATAGTGAAGCCAGCTTTGAGCTTTTTCTTTCTATCTCTGCTGGCGGGAGGACATTTTATCTGGACTGGTCTGGCATGCATAAGGAAAGGAACTGGTTAACTCATCATCATTTATTAATGCTGTGGCTCATATATTTTTAACACTCTCAGTATTACAGAAAAGGGGTGTATCATGGAGATCTATCTGCTATAGATGTCATACTCTGTTTACCAACAGTCATTACATTTTCCTGTCATGTAAAGACCCAGCCTCCCTCAGGGTAAAACGAAGATCTTTTGCTGCAAATACAAAACTAAGACCAAATACTTACAAAATTTGTGCAGAGCAGCCAATTCATGCTATAGCTTGCTCAGCCTCACCCACTGAATCTAGTGGAGAGTCCGCCAAATGCCATTCCATTATCTGTCACAGCAAAATCCTGAGGAGGGGCTAACATTTCATGTTTCATTATACATCCCAAAGGTCCAACAAGAGCTGGATCACATCTAAAGAAGCAGCTTGTGAGGTCTTAAGAAGCTCATGGACTATAACACCTTTCTTGCTGGTTCAATCATAGGTGTTGCAGCTGAACGATCTCAGTGATCTCCAGGCCCAAAAGGCCAACTAACACTCTCCACGTTCCAATGTACAAACTACTGTCTTCTAAAAGTTTTATGTTTAGAGACAGGCAATAAAATCAGAACCATCTAAGTCATCCCGACACTAAACAAGCAAACAAGGTGAAGGATAAAGGCCCAACCTGGGCAAAGATAAAAACCTGTCCATCACTCTCCTGCAATTAAGACACGAATAAAGGAATTTCTTAGAATTTCTGAAATGACTGCAAAATGTTTTCTATGGTGTCTCAGAAGACAAGCTGTACCGTGAATATGGAAACCCTTTACGCTGTCATCAAGGTAAATAGCTTCCAATATTTTCCGCAGAAAAATGTAACTCAGAGTTTAGGGAAAAGTGTCATAAACTGGCATCAGATCTGGGCGATTGGCCGCTTATGGGTCCCATATAGTTTGCACACATAACCTGAGGTTTATGCTCCATTAGAAGGAGCACAGAGCTTTAGAATATGTAATATGCATTATACAACAGGAACGACACACTTAGGGTTGTTTATTGGTAGAGGTAATGAGCATGTACACAGCCTGGAGGATTACAGTGCTCAGCTCTACACGGTGTCTCCACCCCAGGGTGTGCTCCATCTCAGAATAGCACACACAACCTCTTCTCTAATTGCTTAACTGTATCATTCATATTTGTGACTCCATTTTACATAAGCAAAGGATCCGATCTCATGTGTGTCACGTTTGCAAAAAGTAGCTATTTGATTTGACTAGTTGGGTTGGCCCATTATTTCTCGAGTGTAAAGAGCTATGAAAAGAAAGACCTGCAGAATAACTGAAGGCAATTTGCTTGGGCACATATACAGGATGGAGAGAAGGCCCTTGGGACTGCCATCATCGCTGGATGTGATACTTCCTGCTCAGAGATCATGTGGGTGCCATACTACAAGATCTGGAGAAGTCAGGGCTAGAAGCTGTGATGCTGCCACTGTTTGGGAACAAGAAGAGATGCTGCCCAAAACAATCATAAAACGTAGGTGACATCAAAGGACTTTCCGTTTTGCCTTCCGTGATTTTAGACTGACTAAACGTCATGATTCACCTTTCCCATTTTATGATCTCACCTTGCAGCCAGGAGATGAGACTCCCTCTTGATTATTACAGGCACGTGCCACACTCACCTTTGTAAGGAAGTGTTTGTCCTGGATGCCAATATCTCTACCTGCTGGAAAAGACCTAACATGCAGCACGTGCTACACAGTACCACATGCGCCAACAGCTGGCTCTTTCCTGTGGTGTCCAAGCCAGCCTGCTATGGAGATGGGGGAAGCGGGCAGGAGCAACACGGCTTCCTTGACTTCTGACTGCCTGCTGAGCAAACCTATAGCCTGCCTCTTTGGATCCTTTTCGTGATGCTCAGAAAAGACAAATGCAAAAGACCAAGGTGGGGGAGGGGGAGGGGACAGTGAATTCTCTAGGCAAAATGACAAATAAAATGACTTTTAGATAAACAGGAAAAAGGACAATACCATCCCAGTAAGCCAGTCATCCCTGGGGCCAATGGGCTGCTAACAATATAAAGATATTTGTTCCCTATGGCCACAGTCAGTGTGCTGTAAAAAGAGAAAAGCTTTCCACAGACAAAGCTTTCTGAAAGGCTACCGACATTATTAAGCAGCGGAGAGCTTATTTATATTTCTCTTCCCATATTAAATGTTTCAGAGACTATATTGTACTACTCTAGGTCCCCTTGTTGCTCGGTTACAAGCATTAAGCAAACAGTGCTGGATATTTTGCCAAAGGAGAGCACATAGATGCCTAGGAAATGAATCACGCGCTGGAAGAGGGTTTGAAGACCCTTTAGTCATAATGTCATGTACAGTGGAAAAGGAAACTCTGAGCACATTATCCCGAGCTTGCTGTTTCTTAACCCTCACTTTCAGAACACAAAATGCTTTCCGGGGAGTTCAAACCCCAGGGACAGAGATCGTGACACCCCCTTTCTCTCTAATCGCTATTTGAAAAGGAGAGACGGTGAAGCTGGATTCTCTGCATGCTGGGCTGTCTTACTGGGACAAACATAGGAATCAGCCAGAGATGCTGCACAGAGACTTCTGAGAGCACAAAGATTCAGACCTCTCAGCCTTGCGTGAGATTGTTTTTTACGTCAGCAGTTTTTCCAGCTGTACGCTCACCGGCGTGTGTCTGCGTCTGGACAGGGCCTCAGAAGCTGCATAGTGCAGATCTGCCTGTAGCACAGGAGCTTCTTCTCAATGCGCATAATATTTCCACTGATTTCTCCAGCTCGCCTTCTTTCTGTGGCTGTGGCCCAGTGATCAGAGACAAGGAATGGCAACCAGAGGTCAGAATCCGTGAGCGCGTTGAAATCGGAGCTCAGGGCCCAGAAAGCAATGGGAGCTCAGGGCGCAGAAAGCAACGGGACCACAGCTAATTGAAGCAGGCTGAGAATGTTACCCCCTTCAATTTCACTGTGGCTCGTCCGTAGAAAGCAAAGCTCCACTTCCAGCACCCAAGCGAGCAGATAGCAGGGCACATTCGTCCACTCTCTTCAAGTGGAAGTGGAAGTTTTTTTAACAGTAAATTGTTTATTTTTTTTTAAATGGGTGTTCCTCTATAAACAAACCCTCTGGTAGTATGCTTTGGTTATAAGAAACTGAAGCCATGTCCCCTTGTGGCAGACGGTGCAGACAGCTTGTTGTTTTGCATCTAAGTTGCCAGTGCTTATGCTCTCGCCTATTTTCATCATTTGGGCCTGCTTTCCATTATTTGAAGGATGCCCTTTTAGCTTTAACTACCTCCTTTATCTCACCATTAAATCATGTTGGCAGTCGTTTGGTCTTTCTTTAACCTGTTTTTAATGCACACGTTTTTTCCTATCAAAGCTGATGAGTCTCCCCTCCGAGGGGCCTGGAAGAGCACAGGAGCGCTGTGGAGGTGGCACGTTCAAGCCTAAGGAGGCTAGGAAGTCGGCTACCACTCCCACAACTCCTGCCGGCTAATGGGAGTGACACGGATGGTAAGTCTTGAAGAAGATTTCCCTCTCTCAGATAGGAAGCGTGCAGAGGGAGAAAAAATGAGGGATTAAAAAAATATATAGAAAAAGCCAGTACGCTGCAGCCTACTAAATCAGGTGTGATTGAATATAATCAAAGCATTCGCTGGGGGAAGGGGAGAAGAAATAACGATTTCTTTGTCCTTTAGACAAAATTAACAGGATGTTTGGGTTAGGAGGGGGGGGGGGGGGGGGGTAGGTTGTAACTGACATTAAAAATGTTCCTGTCATGAAGAAGAAAAAGGAACCCATTCAGTCTTTATTCAATTCAGTTTATTCATTACCACTTGACTTCTACCATGGCCTCACTCTCTATTCTAAAGTAATGAGAAAAAGTACATGAGCAGTTTTATGAATATAATCTGCAGCTGGAATAAAGTCGTGCAGGCTTCTCAGGCCCTGTACATGTTTCTGTGCTTTCACTTTCTAAACCTGATCTTGCCTTGGAAGACAATAACTAACTACTTAACTGCTCCACTCCTGCCTTTGGCACCAAGGATGTAGGAAAGTAATAGCTGGCACCACTGCCTTTTTTTATTTGTCCCCTCAAGGTAAACTGTCGAACATTCCTGGAATTCCAATAACGCTGCAGCCTACTCCACATGCTACAGTTACGCCAGCACGGGATCCAGTGGCTCGTTGAAGGCCCCAGCGTCTGAGGATGACACAGACACACACACACACACACACACACACACACACACACACCCGCTGCAGTGACAGCTCACAGGCATAAACCAAAACGCGGAACTTGTCATCCGACGGAACCAACTCATCCAATGCCATCAGGAACAAAATTCACCTTTCAGTGGGAGTTTCCACGGTGACTCATTTCAATCCTTTTGCCAACACTGCAACTTATCTTTATAGCGCTCCTGAATATAAGCTGAACCATGATAAGTCTCTGTCCCAGAGAGGAAACAGGAAAGAAGATGTCTTGTCAGTGGCAGGGCCGGACTTAAGCTTATGGTGTCTGTAAGTAGAGGCCCAGGAAGTTACAGAATTTGCTTCCCCTTTGCTCAGGCTTATGCTGCCTATGCCTAAATCCAGCCCTGGCAGAGGGAGATGAGGGATTTCAATTCTGGTTTTCCTGGTTCCCAATCCATTCTTCTAACCATTTCTCCACCAGGAGGATTATTTATATAACCACAAATATTTCTGGTCTCAGCTCACACAGCAGCTTTAGTGAATTCCCTGATTGTTCTCTGCAGTATCATTTAACACCCCATCAACAGATTTTATGGAAGGGAAGGGTCTGAGAGTTCAATCATGAAAAGCAACTGCGACCTTTCCTAACGAATGAGATGTAAAACAGAAAGGTCTTTCAAAGCTGCAGTGCCACCTGCCTACGACAAAATTAAATCAAAATTGGCTATGAATGGGCAGAATCCAATGGTTCATGTTGCAGGGCTGTGCATCACGACCTGCAAAGAATCCAACTCACTTCCTTTTGCAAGAAGGGGGAAGGGATTTGGCCTCAGATCTCCCCCTCTCTCTATCCACTGGGGCCAGCTTGTCTTGGGTGTGCCACAGAGGTGATGCGCTCATGACCAAAGAGGAAAAGAGGGAGGGGGATGGCAGCCCCTGATGGCCAAAAAGGTGATGCTGAGGATGTACTTTGGATGAACCACCCCTCAGTCCATGGGCCAGCCGAGGTTCCCAAGCGCCACCCAGACATGCTGTCTGGAGAGAGTGTTTAAAGATGGATGGGGAAAAACACAAAAACAATATCCTGCCCTGAGTAGGAAAATACAGCAAGGGTGCAGAACCTCTCGGATAATATATTTTCTAAAGTGATCCCAGTTTGAAAAATATTAAGAACTTAAAAAGAATTAGCGGAAGCCAAGTGACACCTTGTTCTTGGTTTTTCTCTTCCTCTTCTTTGGTTAGATTTTGTTAGTTTTTTTTCTATTTTCCAGATCACTTAAGAACACAAGAATTACCATACTGGGTCAGACCAAGGGTCCATCAAGCTCAATATCATGTTTCCAACAGTGGCCAATCCAAGTCACAAGTACCTGGCAAGTACCCAAACATTAGATAAATCACAAGCTACTATTGCTTATTAATTAATAGCAGTTTATGGATTTTTCCTCTAGGAATTTATCCAAACCTTTTTTAAACCCAGTTACACTAACTGCTGTAACCAAATCCTCTGGGAATGAATTAACTATGCCCTGAGTGAAAAAGAATTTTCTTTGATTTGTTTAAATGAGCTACTTACTAACTTCATGGAGTTTCCCCCTAGTCCTTCTATTATCTGAAAGAGTAAATACTAGATTTACATTAACTTTTTCAAGTCCTTTCATGATTTTGTAGCCCTTTATCATAACACTCCTCAGTCATCTCTTCTCCAAACTGAATAACCCTAACTTCCTTAGCTTTATTTCACAGGGCAGTCATTCCATGCCCCTTATTTTGGTCATCCTTCTCTGCACTTTCTCCAGTGCAACTGTATCTTTTTTTAAGATGCTGTGACCAGAATTGCACTCAATATTCAAGATGCGGTCTCACCATGGAGCGATACAGAGACATTATGACATCCATCATTTTATTGCCATTCCCTTCTTAATAATCAGTTTGCTGTTTGATCACCACAACACTGAGCCAACGATTTAAATGTATTATCCACTATGACGCTTACATCTCTTTCCTGAGTGGAAACTCCTAAGATAGAACCTAACATTGTGAAACCACAGCAAGAGTTATTTTTCTCTATATGAATCACTTTGCACTTGTCCATGTTAAATTTCATCTGCCATTTGGATGCTCAATCTTCCAGTCTCGCAAGGTCCTCCTGCAATTTATCACAATCCGCTTGAGATTTAACCACTCTACATAATTTTGTGTCATCCACAAGTTTGATCACCTCACTCGTTGTATCCTTTTCCAGATCATTTATAAATATATTAAAAAGCACCGGTCCAAGTACAGATCCCTGAGGTACTCCACTGTTTACCTTTTTCCACTGAGAAAACAGACCATTTACTCTACTCTCTTTTTCCTGTCTTTTAACCAGCTTGCAATCCACAAAAGGACATCACCTCCTATCCCATTACTTTTTAGTTTTCTTAGAAGCCTCTTATGTCGAACGCCTTCTGAAAATCCAAATACACCACATCTAACGGTTTACCTTTGTTCACATTATTATTTACCCTTTCAAAAAAATGTAGGAGGTTTGTGAGGCAAGACTTCCCTTGGGCATATCTATGCTGGCTGTGTCCCATTAAACCATGTCTATTTAAATGTTTTCTGATTTTATTCTTTATATCAGTTTCCACGATTTTTCCCGGCACTGAAGTCAGGCTCACCAGTCTATAGTTTCCCCGGATCACCCCTGGAGCCCTTTTTAAATATCAGGGTTACATTGGCTATCTTCTAATCTTCAGGTACAATGGATGATTTTAATGATAGGTTACAAATTAATTGAAACGTCTGAAATTTCATTTTTAGTGTTTTCAGAACCCTGGGGTGTATGCCATCTGGTCCAGGTGATATACTACCCTTCAGTTTTTCAATACGGCCTACCACATCTTCCAAATTCATCATGATTTGGTTCAGTTTACCTGAATCATCATCCAGGAAAACCTTCTCTGGAATGGGTATCTCCCCAACATCCTCTTCAGTAAACACCAAAGAAAATAAATTGTTTAATCGTTCCATGATGGCCTTATCTTCCCTCAGTGCTCCTTTAACCCCTCGATCATCTAATGGTCCAACCGACTCCCTCGCAGGCTCTCTGCTTCAGATATATTTTTACCTCTATGGCCAACTTCTTTTCAAATTCTCTCTTAGCCTGTCTTATCAATGTCTTACAGTTAACTTGCCAATGCTTATGCTTAATCCTATTTTCTTCTGATGGATCCTTCGTTCAGTTTTTGAATGAAGATCTTTTGGCTAAAACAGCCTCTTTCACCTCACTTTTTAGCCATGCTGGCAATCGTTTGACCTTCCTTCCACCTTTCTTAAAGTGAGGAATACATATGGACTGTGCTTCTAGGATGGTAATTTTTAACAATGTCCATGCCTGTTGCACATTTGTTCTCTTTGTAGCTGCACCTTTCAATTTTATTTTTTTTTACTATTTTTCTCTTTTTTCCTATGGGAAAGCAAAGGGAAGAGAGTTGGATTGCTTGCATGTCGTGATACATTGTGATTCTCCAAACATCAGCCTTGGGTAGTTCTCATATTGCTTCAATAAGTGTTGTCACAGTCTACAGAGAACCCTTTTTTTCTCCAGAACATGAATGGCTGATAGAATATTCTACACTATATCAGTGTTTCCAACCCTCTTCTGGAGACACAGCTATCTAGTCTGGTTTTCAGGATAGCCATAATAAATATGCATATGATAGATTTGCATACATTGAACATCCAGTGTTTGCAAATCTCTCTCATGCATATTCATTACAGATATCCTGAAAACCCAACTGGTTAGGTTTGTCTCCAAGAGAGGGTTGGAAAACATTGCACTACATGAACAAGCAGAAAAACTCAACTCTGTGGCTGCAGATACTCCTCCTAAAATAATTCAAACACTATAAAAAGAATTATCATATGAATACCTAGAAAACAATAATAATGTTTCTACTACTTACATTTATATTTGAAGTTACCTTAATGTTGACTAGTTTTAGTTATGATCGTATTTAAAAAATTCTAATTTATTTGTTAAAAAAAAAAATTCTGCTCTAATGAAATATTTCTCCTGAGTGACAAGATAGCAAAATCCTGCCTTTGTTACAGTAAATAAGCATTTCTTAAAGTAAACAATGATTTTGTCTGGTCACAAGTTACTTTCTCCTGGCCAAAGATCGAACCGTCCCAAATCAAGTAGACCTAACTTTAATCTTCACACTAAAGTTTCATCATGCTGCTGCCATCTCCTTCAGCAACCATGAGGGCTTATATTAATCTTCTAATCAGTCTCCAGACAGCCAACTTGTTCCTGAGATTCTAGAGCAAAGCTCCAGGGAGTCTTAAGGTGTGCACTATTCTTAGGACTTCAGTTTACAAAGCAATTTGCCAAGTGAAACATTTAAAGTACTTTTCTGGAGTGGCACTCTGCTTACAGATATTTTTAAGACTTTTTTTTTTTAAATATGAAAGAACAGAACAAGATATGAATTGCACGCCAGCTGACAAACTGCAGTGCTGGAATTATTTCCAACATGAAAACAGCAACACTTGTAACCACCCATGAGTACAAGGGATTGCTGGCAATCCAGCAAACTCCTAATTCCGGTGCCACACCGGGATCATTCATGGTCTGGTTTCCATTTCTTTCCCTAGAGAAAACTACTTCCATTCTTTTCATCTGTGCAAAGTGCCTGTTTCCATCGCTCTCTCTCTCTCCCTGCCCATTACTTATGTATCAGGCACCCTTTCCATGGATAGACTTGGCTGAATTTTGGTAGAAGAGTCTCTCACTGAGCTTCCAATTCTCCTGCTAAATTCTGATCAAATTTGTCCAGGGAAAGGAATCCTGATAGAGGTGCCTGGCAGCCCATTCCTGCCAGGTCATCCCTGGCAGGATGCTTACAAGTAAGCATACACTTCTGCAGCTTGTTTTGGTGAACGTGAGGGTCTACGGATCATCCTCCAATACAAGAGAACTTCTGGCACAAGCTGGAACATGCGCCAGCCTCCTGCCATTTATGATACGTGTGTTTCAAAGCCGAGGCACTACATTACTACTTTCATTTATGCCAACACTTTTTCAATATTGTCCAGTCAACATTAACTCCACTAATCATGCATGTAGATGTTTCATGGTAATAGCTGTGCCTTATCTCCCATTCTGTAATCAACTGGGGATAATGTCAAAGTTGCAAAGTTAAATGTTTTTGAGAATGACAGAAAATGTATTTTTCCACTGGGAGAGATATTCTGTTACCATTAAACCTCTCCTTTAATCATGAAATGCCATGAACAACTGAGGTTGTATTAAAATATTTCCCTGGATCAACCATCATTAGTCTCGAGTTTCTGCATTCACTCTCAGTAAACAAACCCTTTTCCCATAATATTGAAGTGGTGTGCTCATACCTTATCACCACCACATAAGAGCAGGAAGAGTCGAACACTTTGCAAGAAAGGGGCTAATAATGTTCCTACTTCCACAGGAAAGAATATGCACTATAAAAGAATCTTCACCAATAAGTTCTAGTATCTGTGCGGCCACATGTAACCTATCAAATCTGGCATTTTGACTACAAGGAATAGGCATCCACCTTGACTGATGTAGGTGCATCCTCACATCAACCAATGTATGTGCAATAAAAGCAAAAAAATACATACGATCGGTTACAGAGACAGACCCACAGAATACATCTACCTTGTGACAGTCAACAAAAGTTTGATTTTCTTAACTCACACAAGACTCACAAGCAGCAGGAAAGCAGAAGTAGAAAATTACTCTATGGGACCCTGTGCACTAAGTATTTTCCCCATAGACATAAAATTGGAAAAACTCTTTAATATCTGGGGTACATGATTTTCATGTCATTCCAATTTATGCTATATGGATAATTTTTAAGGTGGGTAAGTAGAAAACATGTAAAGAAACAAAAAGGAATATGTACGAAAATGTTTTCAATTATTTGGTGATTAAATCTATTCTACTCAGTGCAGAAAGGAAGTCCATGTTCTGATTAAAAAAGAAAGGTCTAACTAGATAACTCAGACTGCTAAGCGGACAACTGTCAAAGCCTGGTAAACTGCTCATCTGAAAAGTTCTCTCACTCATTCCAGCTAACAGTAGGCACGAAATTCCACAGCATCCATACTTTTAGATAGAGGGGAGGCATCCCGGGAGGTGTGTTTTGGGACTGGGAGGGACTGGAAAACAACACATGCAGATTGTATTTTCCTATCTATAAAAGCCTTCCAGCAAAAATCCGTTCTCAGGAAAAGCAGTTACAAAATCCACAGGTGCTTTGTACCTCTGGACAACTTTCAAAGGGAAAATGCATGCATATTTTTCCTTTGAAAATTAAGGAAAAGGTATATGCCTAGGCAGGATGTTTGAAAATTACCCCCCTAATAATATCTGCAGAGTATCATCAATACAGTCTGGCAATGACTAGGGGAGAGGCAGCTTTCCTTGCCTGGCCACAAAATAGTCACTCTAATGTGGAACCTTCAAACAGATTCTTCCGAATAATTATGTTTTCTTCACCAAAACTGGGGCCTTGCTATAATTATAATTTCTAAAAACATAATAATTGCTTCAACATTTGACTTCCAAATATTCAAAACGTAAGTGGTCGCACATTTCGGGGTGATGACGTAAGAAAGCTCCCGGCAAGGACAGAAGGGGTGTGAGTGCAGCTTCTTGAAAAAAAGCCGACTACTGCGCAGGCGTGGTCTGCACTGCAGAAGCCGTTCAGGGTACTGTACTCTTGATACGCTTCACTTCAAGCTGGAAGCCCAGACGTTGCAGCTTCCGGGCGAGGGGAAGATGACTTACAGGCACCGGGGAGAGGGGGGAGGGGGCTACATTGCACGCTCTTGCAATCCAATGCACAACATAAGATCATCCTTCACATGCAAACTTTGCGTTTACCAACACCACCTTCAAAGTGATTACTATCCGCAGTAAAGTCCCCTCACGTTCCTACGTAAAAAAAAAAAAAAATGTGTCAAACTAACCGTCATTAAAGCATCTTGACATGAAGTTGCAACCCACTACTATGGCACAGACTGGGATGAGCTGTCAGAAATTCCACTAATGCTAGACGTGTTGCTAGTGTTACTGTGTGCAGCGACGAGTTACTTCCCGTGTACAGTGCTGAAAAATTACTGCAACGTGCTGCAGTACCAGGCTACTCTCGGAGATCGGGTTGCCCAGGAGTCACTTTTTCCTGCTGCTGCTGCTGCTGCTTCTTACCTCCTTCAGCTGCTCCAGTTCCTGCCGGACGGTCTCGAATTCCAGCTCGAGCTCATCGTACTGCTGCTTCAGCTGCTGCTTCTCGTCCAGTACCACCAGCCCGTACTCGGCCGCCTGGATCTTCTCCCGGGTAGTCTCGCCCAGCTCCTGGAACAGCCTCTTGATCTCGGTTCGAAGCCAGTCCGAGCCCGACTGCATCACTAGCTTATGGTACTCCTCCTCTTCCATCGCCAGGGACATCTTGGGAGAGAGATCTGCCCTTTCTTCCAGCCTGGAGGAGGGTATAGGACCGGGCAGCACTGCGGCACAAACCTTTCTCAACCTAAAAACAGCCGAGCCACTGGGGTTGCATTATTCACAGGCTCCGCCGGTACTTACTGATGCGACTTTTAAACTTCCCATGAAATCTGGAGGCTTTCCTTCCCTCCCTTCACTTCATCTTCTTCAACATAATTTCTCCTCACTGTCAACCGCAGCTGAAAAACTGGCTAAGAATGCAGACCGCAGAGCAATCCTGCAAGGGCTATGACAACGCGCACCGCCGGGGCATCATGGGAGTTGTAGTTTACTCGGGAGGATTAATTAAGTTTGCCAGTCGGTCGAAGGACTACAATTTCCGACGTTCACCAAGCAAGGGCGGAACGTAGCCCTGCCCTGCTGAAGGAATTCTAAGCAAAGCCTGGCAGACTACTCACTCCATGTTAGAATGTTTCATTTGGTTCCAACTTTCACTTCTTATACTGACGCCTGCAGGAAAAGTTAAGACAGTGACTCCTGTACAGATAATGCAGAGATAATATGATTTTAGAGCTTGCTACAAACTGAAATGTTTTGTTTTTAATGTCGTCACAAACGGGTCCATGATTGTGCCCCACTGAAATCGATGAACTAAACCCGATTTATCTCGTGTTGTATGTGTAATGCACTGAAGCTGTTTGCTATTGCTGCACATAGTTGTATTTTAATCTGATCTGAAAAATTCCTTGTTCACAATTCTGAAAATATAAACATGATTTTTGGAAGTCCAAATAATAAGGCCCTATATTTTAAATTAAAAAGAACTGTTTGGGAAAATTTATTTATTTATTTATTTATTTAATTAACAGCTTTTAATATACCGGTGTTCGTGCAAGCACATCACGCCGGTTTACAATAAACTTGAGAAAGGAGGAAATTACAAAAAACAGGGAGTGGGGGATGGAGCAGGAGCGAAAAAGGGGGGGGGGGAGAGAGAGGGAGAAAGGTAAAAGGAGGAAAGACAGCAGCTGAGAAAGGTAAAGGGAACATAGCAGTATTTACATGAGAGGTTGCTTAACGGGGTTAAACATTGTTGCTTAATTACAGCGGTTAAAGAAGGATAAATAGATTGTATAGAGGATATATATGGAAGCTTAATTACAACAGTTATGGTAGGTTATATTGATAACTTATTTAAACAATTAAACACATATATGTAAAATATTAGCTTATTTACAGCAGTTAAAGCAGGTAATAAAAGGTAGCTTAATTTAAGGTTTTTAACACAGGTTGTATGTTTTAACTTGGGTTACAGTGGAGCACGGTAACTAGGTAGCGAAGAAGTGAGTGGTGGGCGGGGGGGGGGTATGGTAATTGCTTCTACACTCACAATTTTTGAGAGGCTTGAAGAAGAGATGGAGAGGAGACATGATAGAGGTCCATAAAATAATGAGTGAAATGGAACAGGTAAATGCAAATCAGCTGTTTGTTGCGGTCTCCACCGCTTCCCCTCTACCCGCTCTGCACTGCGCTTACCTACAGTGCTGGAAACGCCGCTTCCGCGGCTCTGCCGACCCTTCAGGACGTCCGCCATTACCGGCTCGTCTCCCTGCCGCCGCGCGCGCGTGAGGACGCGCACTATGGACGCACAGCCGCCGGAAGTCTGGCCCCGCCCGGGTTAACGACGCCACGCCCCAAGCCCGATTTAACCGGCGTTCGCTTACCATCTCATTGCCTTGCAACGAGGGTCGCTACTGGATAGTAGTTTTAAGTTGCGCTTCACTTGTTCCACGTTCCTGACTTGACTTCAGCCTGTTCCTGACTCCGCTTCTTCCTGCCGCCTGCCATTGACCTCAGCCTGTTCCTGACTCCGCTTCTTCCTGCTGCCTGCCATTGACTTCAGCCTGTTCCTGACTCCGCTTCTGCCTGCCGCCTGGCATTGACCTCAGCCTGTTCCTGACTCTGCTTCTGCTCACCGCCGGCCACCGACCTTGCTTGTGCCTGATTCCGCTCCAGCCGGCTACCAGCCTGACTTGGGTTCGTCTCCATTCCTGCTCACAGCTTGCTACAGTTCTCAGTAAGCTACAGACTCTGTTCCTGCTCACAGTCTGTTCCAGTTCTCAGCACGCTACAGACTCCGTTCCTGCTCACAGCTTGCTCCAGCCCACAGCACGCTACAGACTCCATTCCTGCTCACAGCTTGCTCCAGCTCACAGCACGCTACAGACTCCGTTCCTGCTCACAGCTTGCTCTAGCCCACAGCACGCTACAGACTCCGTTCTTGCTCACAGCTTGCTTCAGGGCACAGCACGCTAGAGACTCTGTATTTGCTCACCTTCTGCTCCAGCACTGCTGGACCCAACTAGCCCACAGTCTACTGGACTACCTTACCATACTCTCTGCCCAGGCCTTCTACTATAGAGACATACTGAGCTCCTAAGTCCCAAGGTTCTAGGACCCTACAGGCTCCTCCTGGGGGGTTCCTGGTTCCCGGGTGAAGACATTTGCCTGTGGCTCCGCCTCACGACCTGCCCTATCTTGGGGTAGTTTGGTCCAAGAGTTCACTCCTGGTCTGCAGCTTCCCAGACTGCAACACTGTTACTCTTTAAAAGTGCAAAGACTAGGGGACAATATTTTTTTTTACTTAATGCATGATTAAACTCTGAAATTCGTTACCAGAGGATGTGGTAAAAGCTGTTAGTATAGCTGGGTTTAAAAAAGGTTTGGATAAGCTCCTGGGAAGAAAAGTTCATAAATCATTATTAAGGTAGATTTGGAGAAATCCACTGCTTATCCTTGGGATAAGCAACATGGAATCTGTCCAGCTTTTGGGATCATGCCAGCTACTTGTGACCTGGATTGATCACTTTTGGAAACAGTATACTGGGTTTGATGGACCTTGGGCCTGACCCAGTATCTTATATTCTTATGAGTTTCATTATACATTTTTAGGAAGTAAAATTATTTGCATATAGAGTCCTATAGGCCTGACTGCATAAAGCTTGACTGTAATTCTGGTCACTGGTTTCTAGTGGCATTTCCACAAAACTAGCTTGAAGTAAAATCAAAAGCTTCTAGTGAATGTAAACCACAGTTTTTAATCACCTTTTATTCTGCAGTGTTTTAATAACATTTAAGGTATCAGTTTACAGTTGCTGAAGATATGTTTGTCTGTGGCAGAAATGTTGCCCTGAATCACAGCGGGATTAATAAAAAAGATTGAGCCTAACAGAACATGATACAGTACAGTTCATTTAAAAAGAAACCCTTCTTTGAAGAATATTTGTTTTACCACTGTGAAACAGTTTAGTCTCTAACCTTTTTTTGGATACCATTCTAGGATCCACAGGTTGAAGCCTGAAGCCAAGATTAGTTTAAAAGGAATTCTTAGGCCTGGATTAGTGTCTTTGTTTTTCTTCTTAATACTTCTACTTCTCAAAAAAACCCCAAAACAAAACATGAATGTTAACACTTACATTTACTTTACTAGGTGTTTGCCATAGTCATTTGCTATTTATTTCCATTTGTAACACTTTGCATTCCCAGGTTGTAACCATACAAATGCTCTGCTAAGACCTGGTGTTTGTTCTCTGTCTAAGGATGCAACAATGCAAATATTATCTATGCTTTTGTCATTAAACAGATGTGTCAGGTATTATTTTATGCTTGAAGAAATGTTACCGTGTAAATCATTCAGGGCTCCTCCTTTTTTAATGGAGCAAAACAGTCAGAGTTATTGTTTTTTCCAGGGAAGGGTATGAGGGATCCTGCCTGCCACCTAAATTGCACCTGGCAGGATAGTTCACGCAGAGGGGACAGTCTTGGAGTTCATTGCTCTACTCAGCCAAGACTTTCTTTTGCCTTTCTACCATGTTCATTGCAGATGTAAGTCTCTGAACTTTTTTTTTTTTATATAAAAAAAAATATATAAAAGAGTGTTCGTTTAGTCTGATGGGAGCACATATTGAATCAGTGTGGCTGACACATGATTGTCAAAATTAATGGACACCTGAGTCTGGCACATTCAGAAACATGTTCCAGGGTAATGGTAAGCAGGTGGGAAAAGGGGTATATAAACCTCTCATGGTAATATCTCTGCCATGGTAAGTGAGGGCCCCATTTTATACAGAATAGGAAGCAACAGAAAGAGAAAACAAACTGACAATGGTCCCCTGAAGCAAGTCAGATGAGAAAGAAACTTTGCATGGAGGATCCATAAAAAGAGGAAATGATGATAAATACTTTCAGTTAGTCTGTCAACTGTCAAGGTGAACGAGGATTTTAACATCACCAACTTTCAGCTAAGATTGATTGAAATGCTGTTTCCAGTCAGACCTGTTTTAAGCAAGTGCTTTGCTTAGAAATAAGATGAGATTTAGTCCTGCCTAAGGCAATTCCTGTATAAGCTGGCCTTCACAGACGAAAACAGCAGAGGTTTACCTGTTTCAAAGCGAAATATTCAAACGAGGTTGGGAAACATTTCATATTTTTTTCTAAAATGAACGTGCATTGCTACTCCACAGTTTCTGCACACAGTACTAGCTAAGGATCGATGTTGGATTAAAAAATGACCTCTTTACATGGTAGAGAAGGAACTCTTGGGTCACTCAGCTGGCCTAATCATTGCTGTTCTTTATATCCTTGCCCCTTCCCTCTTCCCTATGTACCTGCTCTAAGCAGGCTTAACGTTTGTCACTATTTTAGTTGGTACCACCTCTGCTGGTAGACCACACCTGACATCCATTACACATTATATACAGATAAATGCACATTCAGCCTCTGTGAAAATTATATATATACAGGTGGAGTCCTGGTATGAGGAAAGAGGCCGAGTCCTGCTACAAGAAAAGCCTTTCAAAAGCTAGTGAATCCTATATACAGAATTTATTATTTAAAGCCCTTACTTGTGATAGGAAGAACATAAGAACATGCCATACTGGGTCAGACCAAGGGTCCATCAAGCCCAGCATCCTGTTTCCAACAGAGGCCAATCCAGGCCACAAGAACCTAGCAAGTACCCAAACACTAAAAATATCCCATGCTACTGATGCTAATAATAGCAGTGGCTATTCTCTAACAGGCCGATACAGAAAACTTTGCAGGAGAGCAGGCGAGCGCCCACTCTGCCGGCGCGCACCCAAGCCACTCTCCTGGGCGGACGATCCAGTAAATAAATGTATGTATATGAGGGCCCACGGTAAAAGGAGGCGCTAGGGACACTAGCACGTCCCTAGCGCCTCCTTTTTGACAGGAGCGGCGGCTGTCAGCGGGTTTGACAGCCAACGCTCAGTTTACCGGCGTCAGTTCTCGAACCCGCTGACAGCCACGGGTTCGGAAAACAGACGCCGCCTAAATTGAGCGTCCGTCTTCCGACCCGCGGGCAGATTTTACTTTTTTTTTTTTTTAATTTTTGATTTTTTTTAAAATTTTGGGGCCTCCGACTTAACATCGTTATGATATTAAGTCGGAGGGTATACAGAAAAGCAGAACTGCTTTTCTGTACACTTCCCCAGTGCCGGCTGAAATTAATGCCAGCCTTTGGCAGGCATTCATTTCTGAAAATAAAATATGCGGCTTGGCTGCACATTTTACTTTATCGCGCGGGAATAACTAATAGGCCCATCAACGTGCATTTGCATGTTGCGGGCGCTATTAGTTTCGGGGGGGGGGGGGGATTGGACGTGTGTTTTCGACGCGCTATTTATTACCCCTTACTGTATAAGGGGCAAAAATATCGTGTTGAAAACACGTGGCCAACCGTGGGCTAACAGTGCCTCTGGAGCGCACTTTACTGTATCGGCCCGTAAGTCAACTTAATTAATAGCAGGTAATGGACTTCTCCAAGAACTTCTCCAATCCTTTTTTGAAACACAGCTACACTAAGTGCCAAAGTATTTTTGTGGAAACTGCAGCAACACCCTTTTTCTCATCTTTACATAAACTTGCCCTAAGCTGAAAAATTTAAAAAATAATGTTGATAACATTTTAAAGTGAAATAATTACTGGAGTATAATTTCTACATGCCCCAAGATCTTTATTAATGATAAATAATGTATGCATTTTGGGCCTTGCAGCAGCAACACTCCCACACCCTGTGGAAAATGACAACTTCAGCATTTACTGACTGCCAGGGACTTAACTTCAAAGAGCACCCAATCTGCACATTTTCCTTAGTCATCAAGGGCCAGGTGCACTTAGGGCTTCTCCTCGTGCCTGTGGGAACAAGGTTTAGTCAGATAGATGGCCTTAATTCAGTTGGGCAAAGGCAGGATTGCTCCAATTAATCCTCTCTCATATAACAATTCCTTGCACTTGCGCTTGTCCTCAGTGCCCAGTGAGTAGAAGAGGATGGGAGAGGGAGAAGAATCCTGTCTACCGTGTGTATTTACACTACGGGTATAAATAAGGTGCAGTGTGCCAATGAAAAGTTCATTCTGTATTTAGAATACTGCAAAGATGAGACCTGCCTTATTGTTAAGGAGTGATTTATCACGCATTTACTGAAAGTCGATGTTTGCTCATGAAAACTGGGTAGCATGCAGGGTCGGATTTCCCATGGCCATGGCCTAGGGCGCAGCAGTCAGGGGGGAGTATATACAGCAGAAATAACAATCAAACATTTACAAATTTTTCAGTACTATTTTGAAAAGGCCATATAAAATGCTGTTTTTTAAATTTACATCCATGTACTTTAAATAAATTGAGCGGTACATTTACGTTGCCCATCTCTACAGTTTGCTCTGTCTTGCTCAGTCACAGGCAAAAAGCAGTTGCTATTTCTCTCTCACACACTCAGCGTAAACCACGTGTTAAAGGAAAATTCCAGATTTGGCATTACAATAGGGATTCCAAGTGATTCATTACACTCATATCGCTTGTCTTCTACATATCTACTGATAATAGATACGTAAAATATATCGTTACTACTTTTATATACTGTTTTGTAAGCAGAAAAAGTTGACAGGGGTGTTCGCCAAATTATAAGGTGGCTGCGATTTTTATTACAAACATGAAACATACACAACTTCTGGCTTGTTTATGCAGCATCGTTTAATATAGTGTAATGTAAGTTTGACACAAAATGCAAAACATTTCAATAAAATTCTATAATGTCAAATGATAATCGATGTAAATCTTCTGCATTTTATATCAATTTTATTTGGTGTTTTTTGTATCGAATACGCCATCTGGATGAATAATTTGAATTAACCAAAGAAGTAATCGTCGTACCTCGTATGGGTTAGTGCATTTTGTGGGCTGGCCCGACCCGAACCTGCGGGCCGGGTCGGGTTCAAAATATTTCAGGTCGAGTCGGACAGAAGAACTTCCGTGGGGCGATGCGGGTCCCGCAGGCTGAAAATTTTTTTTTACTGGTTTTGGTCTGTTTATTTTGCTTCTGGGTTCACTCGTCGCAAGTTTAAATACGTTTCGAATAACTGGCAGGGAATAGTTACAGGATATTTCATATTTACAGTTTGCATCATGTTCTGACTCTGAATAAAAATTGCCTTCGTGAAATACGAAAAGACGGTTTCTGTATGTAGACAGCGACCATAGAGTGCCATTAATAATATCACGCTGACTATTCAAATCAGCCTAAAAATTGGAATCCTCAAAAGTCGCTAAAATGCTGGGTTCAGGAAACGTCGAGAAAGAATTCGCATTACCGCTGGAGTATCCTGAACCGTATCCAGACATTTCGGTCTCGTAGAATCATCAAAATTTACGCACTGATGAACTACGCCTCAACCTTTGAGGGGGAGGGGGTGCAGGATTGTGCTTTGGCCTAGGGTGTAGAAATGTGTAAATCCAGCCCTAGAGCCAGGTCCAAAGTTTCGGTTTTGTAGCACAGTGGTGGCACATTGAATGTGCTTTGATCACAGATCATCGCACCTGATGGATGTAAGAGTGGAACAGAAAGGAACCTCGAGCTTGGGTGTTTTTTTAGTGTACAAACTACAGTACAGAGAACATATGACAATTACAAGGAGCTTAGTGGTGGAGTAGTGAGCAAAAAAAAAAAGCCAGAGATTAGGAAGGGCTGGGGCTATTACAATAGGGAAGGAAAATGGGTAAACATTCAAGGCAGGTCTGTGAATCTCTAGCGGTTATGGTGGTCTGTTTCTATTTGATGTGAGATTTAGTGCAGGAAGGTGAGATGACAGTGACAGTAAGTGCAGCACAAGGGAAGTGAGCTGCAGCCCCTAGTTTCAGCCCTCTGTGCTCTGTCTTGAGGCTACACTGCCATGTGTTGAGCAGAGAAAAGCTGCAAAGGGAATGGAAAGTAAGTGAGAAGGTACAAGGATCCTGGAGCCAATTGTTAATTTATTTTATGAAAGCAAAGAGCATCTCACCAAGTGCAGCAGAGCTGGCTAGAGCCTTTTTATACTGTACGTAATTGGGAGAATATCATCAGAAAAGCATGTAGAAGAGACAAAATGTGGAGAGAGAAGATGAGAGACTAGGAGTTTAATTGAAAGAAAGGGGAGGTGTTATTTGCCCCGTCTTCCAACTTGTAAATTGTTGGCAATGGAACCGTGAACATTTAAAAAGCACATGCTCCCTCCTCCCCAACTCCCATCAGATCAGTGAATAATACTGGTTGCTGTAGAATGACAAATGTGTGTGCCAAGAATCATGAAGCTACATGTTATCCTTCCTTATCACTCCTGTGATTACATCTGGGCAGCAGCTGCAAAACCACGACACTGCCAGAGCAGATGTTAAAGCTGCAGTGAAGGGGCACAGTGCCCCAACCTGTAAACAAATTACAGAGAGAGAGAGAGGAGGGTATAGAACTCCTGGTGTTAGAAGAGTCAAAGTTATTATATTTTACAGGTACATAATAGGGATGTGAATCGTTTTTCTGACGATTGAAAATATCAGAAGATATTTTCAAACTCATCAGAATTCGGGGGGCCCCCAAACCCGATAGGAAAACCCCACAATTTTTTGTGGGGTTCTCTTATGTTTTGGGGGGCGGGAAGAAAGGGCACCTACCCCGACCATTTAAATGTAATTCTTTCGCATCCCCCACCCTGCTGACCCCCCCTCCCCAAATTTTTAAAGTACCTGGTGGTCCAGCGGGGGTCCAGGGAGCGATCTCCCGTGCTTGCGCCGTCGGCTGCCACTAATCAAAATGGCGCTGATGGCCCTTTGCCCTTAGCATGTGGGTATCCGTGCCATTGGCCGGCCCCTGTCACATGGTAGGAGCAATGGATGGCCAATGGCACGGATATCCTGTCACATGCTAAGGGCAAAGGGCCATCGGCGCCATTTTGATTAGTTGCAGGCAACGGCCCGAGAGAGGGAGATCGCTCCCGGGACCCCCGCTGGACCACCAGGTACTTTAAACATTTGGGGGGGGGGGGGGGTCAGGAGGGTGGGGGATGCGAAAGAATTAAATTTAAAGGGTCAGGATGTTTTGGGGGGTTTTCGGCACGACACAGCCGATTAAAACGGTAAGAATCGCGGGAACGAAGATTTCCTGCGGTTTTTACCCGAACTCGATACCAGAAACGAGTCCGGTACCGATTCACATCCCCAGTACATAACATTGTCCACATACACGGTGCTGATCAAAATAAACACGTGCATTCAACAGATTCTTAAAGTTGCACATGCAGATATAATAAGGAAGTGCCGTGCTTTAAAAAGCCTAAGCGGGAAGGAAAGTGGGGGACATGCAGGACCTATAAAGGTGGATGTTGGGACAAGGCAATATGATAAAGAACAGTGAGGATGTAGGAGGGAAGCCTGGGATTAGGCGGGATCCGTGGTCTTGCATCACACATGAGCAGACTGTAAGAGGAAGAGCCTCACGGTCCATATTTCTTTTTAGATGGTTAAGTATATTGTCAGGGACAAGCTGAGGCAACTCCATCCTGGTTTCCCTCTGTGGCGTGTCCCTAGCCCCTCCCTTGGAAGCTCCTTCCCAGGGTACAGTGAAAGTGTCCGAGACCTGAAAGTCACACAGAGGCCTTTATGGTTCTTTTATACATCTAGGGGCTCTGGGTCTGTACTAAAATAGAGCTCTGAACCTTAATTCAAATGAATTCAAGCTTTGGCCAGCTCATTTTGTTTTGTTTTTGTGTTGAAAGCCAAACAGTGCATTTTAGGCAGTACTGGATGTTTCTTCTGCCCGGTACCTGGCTGATGTAGGCCGTGCGGACATGACAATTCATGCCAGTAGCCCCTGGTGCAGAGCCTTTCACACTTAGGTGATATATCATGGTGCCATCCATCGAAGATTCAAAAGCCTACCAAAATCACCATGCACCAGTCCAACCTGACAAGTGATATACTATCAGTGCTAATACCATTCTGCTCCTGACTCTGTGCTCGCTGATTCAGTCACAGCCAAACTACTGCCTTTTTGCATTGATAGGGCTGGAGGAGTGGCCTTTCTGTATCACATAGGACCTACAATGCTGACTAGGCCATCACAGCACTCATTACTCAGTACTGCTGGATAAAAAAAAAAAGTAATTCACTGTAAGAAAATTCATTTATTCCTTTTGTATATATTCAATGGGGATTTAGAGAGCCCTGTTTATTAAATATATCTCATGGTCACAAAATGGGAGGTAACATTTAGGGCCCTGACCAAAGCTTATCCAGCAAATTACGTGCCAAGGCATAGCTACATTAATGGTTTGAATTGGGCCCTTACAAAACAAAAAAACAATCCTTCCCTCCCCCCACCTCAAAAAGGCCTTGTTTGTAAAGTGGTTTGCTATAAATCTACTGCTGCTTTGGATTAAACCCCTTGAAAATCAGAGGATTCTTAGTAACTGAGCAAACCTTGAAAATGGAGAGAATGAGCTGCAGTGATAAACCTGCCAGGGTCACCCTAGCAGATCCAAGGGCACATGTCCGGCACCCTGCAGAAGGAGCATGTCAAGCAGCCGTATCGTGCTACGCCTGGCAGATGGTGTGCCAGAAACCGCTCAAGCACTCCACTTGTTTCGGATTTCCTAACTCTGGAGACCAGCCAAGTCATTATCAGGTTTGCTATTCATCCCATGGGTAACCATGTGCTGAGGAACACCGGTGCCCCTGACAAATCGGTCGGCATTGCCGAGTTACAGCTCAGCTGACACTGGTCTTTTTCTTCTCTAAGCTCAGATCAAACTTGTGATTTTCCACCACCAAGATTTATTTTTTTTTGGTGTGTGGGGGCAGGGGTGGAGTTAGTTACCATTTGCTACCATCATATTGGTGTTTTCTGTAGAAAATAATATTTTTTGATTCGGACATTACGTTTTTAAACTAGCACTACAGAGAAAATCCAAATGGAAACAAAACCAAACCAGAAATCAATGGGTATGCAGGAAAAGAGGAAAAGAAAACAAACCCAAGAGACTCAAAGGATTTGTTTGTTTGTTTTTTACTTCATGATGACTTTATTTTTATTATGTATTGAGATTTCTGTGGCTAGGCTGGTCTTCCTAGTTGTAGACTGAGGATTTCCCCACCCCACTCCACCACTTCTTCTTCTGGTGTGCGGCAAGTCTGCACAGATCAGATACTCTGGTTCAAATCTGTAAGCCACTGAACTGCTTCAGTGGTGGTGCAATTAAAGAAACTAGTCCCCCTGTGAGTGGGCATAGACTACAGTTGTTTGACGTGATCTATGGTCTGATTTGGATGGCCACAATCACACTTTGGATTGTCATATGTGGAGAAAATGTACATAATGTTCTGCCAAGGTACTAAAGCAATTTATGGAGGATCAGTATTGGCAGAGTTCCACAGTGCAGGCCAATATGAACAAAAGGACCCCTTGCCTCTAGCTTTGCATGTTCCCAGGTTGGGTTACAGGACCTGAGACTATGCCGAGAAGAATGGAATAGATCTTGATGGAAGCTCTGGGGGTACAAAACATTTTTCTACTGCTTTCCAGGTCAAAAGATGATTAAAAGCAGTGTACGACTTAAAAATCAACAAATAAAATCAATGATATTAAAATATAATGCAGTAGTTTTTCTGTAATTGTGATTATTCTTTCTTTATTTCCTTAATGATATGATTGTGCTTTTTTATAGCTTACTTTTGTAAATCTTTCAAAATCTTATTTAAAAAATACAGCATAGTGAAAAATTAAAATAAAGATCAAAATAACCATATAATTTCAAAAATAAGATACTAATTAAAACAAGCATCAGAGACATAAAAGGTCCTTAACCTGAGATTATTAGGGATTATCAGGAAAAATCCCAAGTTTTAAGCTTTTTCCTAAATGTTAACAAATTTTATTTGGATGAATCTCCTGGGGGAGACTATTTACAGTTTTGGAAGCATCATAGAGAATACCCTCAACCTCAGACGCAACCAATGAATTGCATGCAATGTGGGAATGCATAATAAACAAGCCTAGCTGGATCTAAGGGCCCTATTTGGGCTATACAAACTTAATCCATCTCTAAGGTGTGGTGAACACTTTCCCCACAAAATATGAAAAGCCAAGATGAGAAGTTTAAATTTGGATCTGACTGACAATGTAACTTATGAAGCAAAGGGAGAGCACTCGAGCTACCTAACATGATTCTTGCCACGATGTTCTGTATAATTGAAAGTCTGTGAGTGATCTTAATAAGCAGACCAGTATACAGAGCATTGCAACAGTAGTTTCGTGAGATATCAGCATTTAATTCTAGGATAAGACACATGCTTCAGCAACCTATGGGGGTTATTTACTAAGGCTTTTTCCCATTCTGTGTCTATTAGGACCAGAAGGCTCATCTGCATACTGCTCCCAGCATCTCCCGGGAGAGGAGTCCAGAGGTCACCGCGAGCGATCCAAGATTGAATTTTACAGCCCCAGCTTCCAGAGGCCCCGCGCCCTTTGCAGTAGAAGAGGACCGCCAAAGCAGTTTGGTCGGGCAGAGGGCCCATCATGGGGGATGCAGCTGAGGTGCAGGCAGGCTCTGAGATAGAGAGAGAAGCCCTAGAAGGAGGAAGGCAAGGCACAGCTCAGGAAAGTGAGTTTTCTATGGAATTTATCTTGCTAATGCATCCGGCCTATAAAGAAATAAAAACCAAAGTGGCTACATTAGAAGGCCCCCCAGGAAGCAGTTCCCCATTGGGCTTCCAACACATGCTGGGTTTAAAGAAACCTAGGTCAGAGGTAAGTCTCCTGTCACCCCCCATATCTGGACCATTGGCTGATCAGAGCCAGGTCAGAGGAGGATAGCAGCAGCTTCACAAAGAGAGTGATGGTGCTCCTCAAGGAGTTAGATTGGGTAGTAAAGGAGGCCAAAAGCAGTTTAATACCTTCCCAAGGGTTAGTTTACCTGGAGGCCCAGTTCGGTTCCGGTTCCGATTCAAATCTTACAATTTTTATAGTCCGGCACGATTGGTTTTTTGTTTATCGGCTGCGCCGGCCATCCAATGCTCCTACCATGTGACAGGGGACGGCCAATGGCACGGATACCCTGTTACATGGTAAGGGAAAAGGGCCATCGGCGCCATTTTTATTAGTGGCAGCCGATGGCCCGAGAGCGGGAGATCGCTCCCCGCACCCCCACTGGACCACCAGGTAATTTTTAAATGGTTTTGGGGGGGTTCGGGAGGGTGGGGGAAGCAAAGGGGTCATTTTTAAAGGGTCGGTGGGTTTTTTTTTTATCGGGCCATCGGCGCCATTTTTATCAGTGGCAGCCAAAATGGCGCCGATGGCCCGAGAGCAGGAGATTGGTCCCGGGGCTTCCACTGGACCACCAGGTACTCGTAAAAAGTTTTGGGGGGATTCGGGAGGGTGGGAGAAGGTAAGGGTTTAGTTTTACAGGGTCGGGGTGGGTTTAGGGGTTGTTTTGGTGTTCCGGTTTTCCCGCCCTCCCCCCAAATAACTCCCGTTAGTGGACACTAACCCATTAACGATTTTTCACAATAAATCGGGGGAATTTCTATTGTACTGCGCACTCTAACGATTTTTGACGATTTAAAAAATATCGGATGATTTTTTTTTTTTAAATCGTCAAAAAGCAATTCACATCCCTAATGATAGGAACATGTGGTTCAGCAATTGCTGAATGGATTTAAAATATACTTCCCACAATTTTAACGTAGACTCGAATAAGGTTTCAATCAGTAATAGAATTTGTACAACATCTGCAAAGACAATACAACTTCAGCTAAACAGGTATTCAGTAATGCGATCTAAACCATGTGGTCTTGATCCAGAGCAATCACAAACTGAATGCTGTCTGCATAAACAAGGCTAGTGAATCCAAAGGCCTGGATTTATTTGCCCAGAGGATACAAGAAGTTATTAAAAAGCAGAAGATAAAGAAGACGCTAATGGCACACCACAATAAATCTCTCTAGGAGCAGATAAGGTATAGCCAAACCTCACTGATCACACTCTTCCTGATAGAAGGTTTATTTATTACTTGCCTTTGATATCCCAGTTTTAAAACAATTTAACAAGCAGTCCAGCCAATCAATCCCCTAGACAGATCAATTGATTGACATTGGTCTAAGAGGAGGGAATGATCAACAAGGTCACAAGCACTAGAAAGAACTAAATGTACCAACAGGGCTGATTCCTTTCTATCAAGAAGAGCAAGAGTATCATATAGTATTGATACCAGAAGTGTCAGTAGTACTGGAATAAAATCTGGCCAGGCTGAAGTACAATCCTTTCACATTTTCCAAATAGTCAGCCAACTCAGATATTAATACTTTTTCAATTACCTTGGCTAAGTATGGAGGGCTAGGAACAGGATGTTAATTACAATGCCTGGGGGTTTAAAGAATCCTTTTTAAGGACTGGAGAAATAATAGAACTTTTAAGAGTAGCAGACAAATTGACCTTCATTTAAAGACGTATTACGATCTTCATCAACCTGTTCAGGATAGAATCAGAAAAAGATTACACTAAAGTAGAGGAACAAGAATTCAGGTTAGAAAACTTGCTTTGATCCAAAACTGTTTTAAGTTCCAACAGAGTTAGTTGGTCAAATTCTAGTAATATCAAATGAGGATCCTCTGAAGAGGATCCTGACACACCATTCGCCAAGGCAGATAATAACATCACTTTTAGCACATCACTGCCATTAACTGTGCATTTTACATCTACAATATGCTGCAACACTGTGATTTTATCCTGAAAATAAATTGCTAGACTTTCACAGCTTGGAGTCCCATCTAGGGCAATAGACTGAAAGAGGCTTTCCCGAAAGTATATTAACCACCTTAAATAAGACTCTAGGTACTTGATTCAGGGGGATATGTGCGTGACTGGGCCATGTGCGTGCCGAGCACATTTTAGAAACGGCCCGGACTCACGTGTATTCCCCAGTATGCGCAGAAGTGCCAGACTAGCGAAAAGGGCCGGGCTGGGGGCAGGTATGTGCGGGGCAGGGGACGACTGAGACAGTGGCCATTAGGCCCTGTCTTGGGGAAGCGCGCGCCGACAGTCAGCTGGCGTGCCAAAGTTACTTCTGCTCGGACAGAGCAGTAAGTAACAAAACAAAAAAATTTTGCTTAGCTAGGTAGGGATTAGGGGACGGGGAGAAGAGGGGTAAAGGTAAGATGGTTAGGTAGGGGGATAGGAAAGTTCCCTTCCAGTCCGCTCCTTAATTGGAGCGAATTGGGAGGGAACTGGGGTAGGCCTACTCGCGTCACTGCACGTTGTTTTTTAAAATTCCCCCACCCCGCGTGCGCGAAACACGATCCGCCCACATATGCACATATGGATATTAAAATTCGGTGTGCACGTGCGTGTGGGAAACATTTTATAATATCTGCATGGCCACACGCACATGTTATAAGGTCGGGGCGTCCATGTGTGCGTGCCGGGAACCACGCGCACATGGATACCCATGCAGACTTTTGAAAATCAACCCCTAAGGGTTTTTCTCATAGACACAAATTGGGAGAAAAGCCTTAATGAATCTGGCCTTAGGCTTGTTGCTCACTTTTATTTAGTTTTATTTATTTAGACATTTTATATATCGTCATTCCATTTATAGATCACAACGGTTTACAAAGTGGCATTCATACTTATAAAACAATTAACAGACAAATATGGATTGGTTACAGAGGTGGTGTGCAAAGGCAGGCATTTATCTATCAAATCTGTCAAATCCAATTTTCTAGTACATATTAACATTGATCTAGTACATAAGGTAGAGAATTCGAATAATGAAAATACGAAGTGATGGTTTTCACGGCTCAGAAGGGAATTGTTTTGAGGATCTTGCATTCTATCGTTTGATTTTTCTTCAAGGTTCGATTAATATATTTTGTCCTTTTTGTTTTTGTGGTTCTGTATATTCTGATGTCTTTAAGTTAAATTATATGCGTTCCTAAACAGCCATTTTTTTTAGCCCCCAGAATTAAGGAAAGATATTGATTTGCAGCCTTCCTACCACGTGTCGCTATCATCAGGACTGTGGGATTTAACACAGCTGTTATGATTCCCGGCCATGGGACACCACGGCCAGGCTCTTACCTCCCTCCCCTCCAGCTCCGGGATGACTTCTGGCAGTCCCCCGCTCTCCCTGGGCCACGGCTGGGTCTCTCCGCGGCGGCGTCTCCACGAGAGAGACACCGCTGAGCGCCTGCTCTTCCTGCTCCAGCCCCGCCTCCTAGGCACATGTGCAGGAGGCCAAAATTTAAAGGGCCCGCGGTGGGAAACGGCATCCCGGCCTCCTGAGTGATGTCAGATACCGGCAACATAAAAGCCAGCACCAGTCTTCAAATCCTTGCCTTGCAACGAGGTTTGCTCCCTGGAGTTATCTAGTTGCTGTCTCCGTTCCTGCTTGTTCCTGTTCCAGCTTGTTCCTTATTTATTTTATTTATTTATTTATTTATAATTTTTATATACCGACATTCTTACATTAAAATGCAAATCATACCGGTTTACATAAAACAGAAAAAGCAGGAAAAAATATTTCCATAGTCAAATACAGAGAACATTTATAATAAAATTGTTAACAAAGGCATAAGGTAGGAACTTGAAAAAAAGGTTACTTAACAGAAAACATAAAAGAAAAAATATTAAATGAAGCACAAAGAGTTGCACGAAGGGGTGCATAAAGGGGAGAGCCCCTTTGTCGCGCCCCTTCGGCGCGCGGCGCCTGATGGTGAGGCGCTTTTCAACCGCCGCCGGAGCTCACAGTGACGTCGGGGGAGGGGCGTGGTCACACATCGCAGTCACCCATTTCCCTCACCTCCTGATGATAGTTCCGTTTCTTTTTTATTATTTAAGATGGTGTTCACTTCTTGCGGGGGCCCAGAATGGAGGGTGGCCTCCCTGCTCGCTGGCGCCTGATGGTGAGGCGCTTTTCAACCGCCGCCGGAGCTCACAGTGACGTCGGGGGAGGGGCGTGGTCACACATCGCAGTCACCCATTTCTCTCACCTCCTGATGATAGTTCCGTTTCTTTTTTATTATTTAAGATGGTGTTCACTTATTCCTGTACCAGCTTCTTCTTGACTCCTGCTCCGTTCCAGCCTTGTTCCTGTTTCCAGCTCTGTCCTTGCCTGCTCCTGTTCCTGTTTCCTCTTGGCTCGTCTTCCTGGCTCCTGGCTTCGGTTCATCCTCTGGTATCCTGCTTCGCTGCCTGTCTAGATTCCTGGCTTGTCTCCAGTCTCTGCTGTCTGCCGCCTGTCCTGACTCTTGGTCCATTTCCATGTTTTGCCTCACTACTGCCTGACTCGACTCGGACTTCTCTTTGGACACCCTTTTCCAGGAGACCCCACCTAAGTCCAAGGGGCTCGGGTTCCCAAGGGCTCCTCCCGGGGAGACCTCGGACTTCCAGTGGAGAAGTTCCTCTTGGTCTCCTGGCTCTGACTCCTCTCTTGACTCACGATTTCTGGAATTCTCTTCGGACTCTGGTCCCCAGGTGACCGCACCTAAGTCCAAGTGGCTCGGATCCCCAAGGGCTCCTCCCGGGGGGACCTCAGGCTTCCAGTGGTGAATGTCCTGGCTCTGATCCACCTCCCAGCTATGACTTCCGCTGTGGACCTCCCCTCAGTGCTTCATCATCATCTTCTAGCCGGCTCAAGGGTCCATGATCATAACAACAGCATCGTTCCAAATGGTGAAGGGCCTTTTTACAATCCTGCGGCTCAGTGGTAAATCAGGGGGTAAGTTTTCTGCTCAATCTGTGGGCTTGATTTATAGGGGCAACAACATCCAAGGTTTGAGCCATCTTCTTATACCACTAATTAACCATAGAATTAGTCTTAAACTCAGTTGGCTCAATTAATCTCTCACTAAGTGAGGCACAAAATAGGTCATCATGCATCCTAGTAAAATTCCTAGGATTAGTGAAACAAATGAATCAACATGCATTACATTACAAAATGAAAATTCCACAGGAAATGATCAGACCAAGGAACATTTTCAGAGGCCAACAACCATAATACACCTTGTTCTCTTGCCTGAGGAGAGCCAAAAAGTAAATCAAAAGTGTGCTTCCCCATCCCCCCATGAGTCAGGGATAACATTAACTGCATCAAATTGCTCATGGCTAAAGTTGATAAAAAAAATGATGAGCAGCATAAAAATAAAAGCAGCATAAAATTTTCATATTAACATGAAAAGCAAAATCACCCAGGGCAATAAAAGATGGAAGCAAGGAGCAATTCATCTAAGTGACCCTGGTTGTGGATATGTAACCTCAGGGGTAAAGGATTTCTTTACTGACCTGAATCCCAGAGCTGATGTCAGTGCTGACAGAAAAAGAAAATAGTCTGGGAGACACAAAGACTTCGGGGGAGGTGTTAAGGTAGCTGTGAGGGCTCTTTTCTCCCCTCCCTACAGCTAAGAAGGGGGAGGGGAAAGACTGAAGAAAGTGAGCTGAGAGAAAGGAGGAGCAGGACTGCAGATTTTACTTTTATTTTGCAAAGGCAGCACAGCTAATGCTAAGGTTGATGGGAATTCCATGCTGAATGTTATGCAACTTGGCAGCCCACACCATTTTGTGAGAGTTTAGCACATGGAGATGTTAGACACAGAGGCAAGCAGACCTTTTATTGCAGAGCTCTGTTGCAGGGCCTTTTTTTTATTTGTCCAACAGCAGCAAACACAGAGGGAATTCATCTAAACAAACTCATGCTTGAATAAGGAGGGATGTTTGAAGTGTGTCAGAGAAAGATTTAAATTGTTTTAATTCTAGTCCTCTCAGGAGCAGAATAGATAGATACAGTTTAAATACAGTTAAATCACAGGATTTTCTTGGTTTAATTAGATTAGAACTGTTGAAAGGAGTTGTTGAATGCAGGAGAGATAACTAAAAAAAATCATTCTTTGGTACAATCTGTCACTTACTTTACATCATTTCAGTTGGGACAAATTTGATAATTCAGAGTTATATGCAAATAACTATATTTATCTGATGTGAGCTCTTATATAAGTAAACTCTGGTAGCAGATAGGAATAAGCAATCCTAGAGAGGAAAAAGAGATTCAACAAGAGAAGGCTGAATACTCATAATCATCTGTGTTGTGAAGAATATTATTTGTTTTATATGTGATATTCCAAAGGTTGCAAACATTTATTTATTTTATTTAAATTCTTTTAATATACCGATGCTCAAGACCAGGTCTTATCGTACCGGTTTACAATGAACTAGGGGGAAAAACCAGTTAACAATGAAAGCAAAAAATTACATTATAACAGGGAATGTGGAACTAGGTTGTTAGAGAAAAGGATAGGTTAAACAATTTCTAACTGGAGAACAGAGCAAATAAGCAGAAACGTAAGTGCTTACAATTGAAATTAAACATTTGAAATTAAACAATTGAAATTAAACATTTCAATTGTTTATTCATAACACTATTTCTTGTAGAATAAAGTTTAAGAAAACTTTGGTTTTGGAATCCAGCCTTGAATTCATCTGACTTATTTATTTTAAAAGACTCAGTCTTCCCTTTCTATGCCTGGGAGACTGCCTGGGTGGGTTCAGTCTCTTGTTTCCAGCTGGAAGAAGAGCAACATTTTTCTCTACCAGTCTTCACTTTGGGTGATATCTTACAGTGATTCACTCCTTAACAACAAAACCCCATTACTATTGCCACCGTACCACTGAAGTGGGAGAGTCATTGCCCCAAAGCGTCTGATTGGTTAGAAATATATTAGTAAGAAAACAGAAGGATGTGGAAGCTCCACCTTAATAAATACTCACAGCTCTGAGGGAGAGCCATATAACAACTGAATTAAAGATAAATGCATCTTACAAATCATTACCACCCCACCTCCATGCTTGTTTTGCTTGTCCTGATGTAAAATCTAGTGGCCAAATTTGGGACAATGTAACAGCTTGTGTATCAGCCAACCAAATCTCAGTAACAAAAACCCAGTTTGGATTTTTCCTTACTATCAAGTCATATATTGAGGCCATTTATTTTGGACTGATTTGGCACTGAATAAAAGACCTGCCAGTATAAGATTCTATCCCTGTAATTTGATTACTGCTGACTTAGCAGAAATCAGGAAGGCTGCCACCAAATTTCTCCCCTGGCACTTATCATGAGATCTAGTCCCATAACACAGAATATTGGGATTGTATCAGCCAATACCCATAATACATTTAATGCATCTGAGATCCCACATCCCTGACAATCTTGTCCCAACACATATCTTAAAAAATTCCCAAAGGGGCTCCACAAAGAGCAAGCTGCCTAGTAGTGGCTGTAGAAGCAATCTGTAAGCCCCTCAAAAATGACAGTTGAGATGGGCAAGTCTTCAGTGTCTGCTCGGTGGGAGCAGGGGTTCAGAATCCCAAATGAACTAAGTCTGAGTGCAAATCCTGCAACCCAGCAAGGCAGCTGATGGCTAGGGCATGAGCTGTTTCAGTATTGCATTGTCTTGGCACAGACAATCAAGCATGATGTTAGCTATAGTAATTCCATATTTATCAGGACAAGTAAACAATCTATTGGGGTGCATTTCAATATGCCATATTGTCGTCCAAAGAACATAATTAATGTGGACATAGTAGGGCCAATTTTCAAAAGGTTTAGACTCCTAAATTGCCATTTTGAAAATTTTGAGGGCCAAGTACCTAAATATAGGCTCCTAGGAACATGAAATGAGGGTGGCTGCAAGGGAGGAGGTAGGGTGGGAAAACAAATTTAAGAGCTTAGCACTGATTTTCAGAATTAGACACCTAACTTGGGATCATAAATCTACAATCTTAAGCTTATTTGAAACCAGAGTTGTGATCTGGCACCATGAGTCTTCATTTGCAACTACCTGGAGATTTTTCCTCTATTTTAGATATTCACCCCCTCCCCCCATATGCTCTGGTCATTGCAGAACTTTCTGAAACTCTGGAATCATGGGCCCTGAATACTGTCTCTGGGTGTTACCTATAAGCAATGATCATGACTCCTTTCCCCACCTAACCCCAGCGGCTGTGAAACCTGCCTCCACATCATCCCTAGCCCCAGCTAACCTGGATAGAAGACTGAGTCGGGGATCAAAATGGAGATCTTCTGCACGGCAGTGCACATCACTGCCACTAGGACCCCAGGCCATATATTTTGCAATATTTGCCTAGGGAGTCATTTGTTCTAGAGCCGGTCCTGTTAGTACATGGATGAGATAGCCCATTGCTACTATATAGATCAGCATGGAAAGAAGTATTACCAGAACAGGAGTTATCAAAGTCATGTGCAATACTGAAGGTTTTGCAAGAATGCATTCACTAATTACCCAGAATACACCCATGATGTCTATTACAAGTATGAACATGGTCCTGCTTAGTCAGTTAATTACACTGACAAAAACACAGGGTTGGCTGTTTTTTTTTACTGTCAGAAAATAACCCTGATAAAATTGTCTTTGCCTTAAGCTGTCATATTGATGTTACCAGTCAGGAAATTGACGCATGCAAATATTTATAAGCTTCTGATATTTCCTCATGAAATGGTCATACCTATTCCACTGGACAGTACCATGCCGAGCAAGTAAGGCGTGAGAAGGAGGGACATGCATTTGTTTTACAACAAAATGAAAAAGGTAACGAAAAAACTAATTTCCTTTTGTTTCATTCGAAAGTAAAACAAATACCACGCCCACACACACACACAAACACCCACCCACCCCTCAGCCTTGCTGATATTTAAAAATTAAATTAAAACACCCCCAACCGGGCCTTCCCCTATACCCCTGCCACACCTCTCCTGGATGCCATTTATCTCATCCTTGGGAGTTCCAGTAGTCAAAATAGATCAAGAGTGATCCCCAGTCACTTGAATTGCTGGGTCAGTTTCAATATGGTGCCTTGCCTTAGTCCCGACTGGCGCTGTTTTGAAAATGGACCTGCTGATAGTTACTGCCCTATTTCAACCACTGGAACCCCCATAGATGGGGGTAAGTGGGCCCTGAGGGATTATAGGGTTGGGGAAGTATAGTCAAAGAGGAGGGGGTTCAATTTTTAAATGATGGTGGGGCTAGAGGTGGAAGTTTGTTTGCAAAATGAAAGGAAGCTAAAAATATTTTTGTGTTTACCCCTAATAAGGAGGCAAATGCCACGAGGCATTCCCACTGGGTGAGAAGTGTGATAGTAACCATCTAACAAACTGCTGCTGGGAAACAATGCAGCAATGCAACTGAGTCAAAGTTGCTCCAGCCACACAAGTAACAGATTTAATATCTCTCTACTTCTAGATCATACCAAACAGAAATTACAGTCTTGGGCAAATTTACCTTTCTCTTTGGGGGAAGAATACATCTTTCCAAAATGGCTTTATATTCTACAAAATCTTCCTATTCATTTATTACATAAAGATTTGAAAGCTCTGGACACCTCACTGATCTATTCATTTGGCAAGGGAAAATGGCACGTGTTCCCCTGAAATGTTTAAAGAAAGACTGGACTGAGGGAGGAATGGGAGCTCATGATCTGGAATTATACAACTTGGCTTGTTTATTGTGTATTGTACAAGTCTGGTTGTATGATGTCTTTTTATGTGAATTTACCTCAGGAAAGGGTGGTGCTAGAGCCTCTTGACTTGAAATTTGTTCTTCATGTTCCTTACAGTAAATTGCCTAATGGATGGTCAAAGAATATTGTGCTATCGCCATTGAAATGGGCTAGGGTCAAACTGGCAACACTATTTAAAAGATCACCTATCTGCTCACAGTTTCTACCAGTTCAGAGGAATCCGGATTTTTCTGCAAGCCTGACAACGTGTTCAACAGGTTGAACCGTCCGGTCTTTTCTTCATTTGCGGATCTTACCCGGCTAAACAGCCTGATGTAGCTATTGTGGGCTAAAATGCCTCTAGAGATGTTGTTAAATCAATTGCTTTGTAAATAAATAGTCATTAATGTGCATAACCAGTATCGCAATGTCCCTTTGCTGTGTGTAAACAAAATCCCCAACAGCGGCTGGTGTTTCACTGCTCTATTTGCAGCTTCTTCAGGGGTCAAATGCCTCTTCTATTCGGACGCTCGGTCTCTCAATGCTGTATTCTGAAAGCGGGTGTCGGTGTTGGTGCCTTTTGCGTTTTTTGATTTGATTTCAAGGACCTACACTGTGCTCTTTGTTATTTTGCTTTGTTCTTGTACTCAGACCATTGTCTCAGCATTCTATCATGACCTCCAACTCCTATCTGTCTCCTGACATGCCTGTTCTCTCCCCTTACTGAATGCCTCTTCAACACCCCAGCCTGCTGACTCCACTGTTGTCCTAGGGGTGGAGATTGTAGTTTTCCTGCCATTGAGATGATGTTCCTGCCATCTCTTCCTCTGAGTCCTGTGGTCCTAGTGCTGCCAGTTTTAATTTATCACAAAGACTGCAGCTTTCTGGTCCTGCATGTCACTAAAGTTTTACATATGGGACTGCCATAACTTCATTGTTTCATCCTCCAAACAAGTCTGTGTCTGCTGTCATTTGACCTCTCATACAAGGTCACTGACAGATGTATTGACATGTTCACAAAAGGTGCTCTTGCTCTACTTCATATTAAAAAACATCTAACAATCAATAATATACAATATTCTTACATAAAACATATAAAAAGATAACCAATATAATGGCATATAACAGCTAATTCATAAATAAATTAAACAAATTATTTAAAACCAAATCAAATTAAGAACCCTAATAACTTGAAATTAAAAAGCTTGCTCACATTACATAAACCAGCCCTAGCAAGTAGAGTAAAAAGAAATAATTACGGAGAATAAACTGACTGCCGTGAGAGAAAGACACGCTTAGAGGGCTCTCCTGACTCGTCTACTTTTTCTTTTTGCTTGCAATTGAATATGCCTCATACTAAAAGAAAGGGAAAGGTGAGGGAAGGATCCTCGACTCCCCAGACACCTACCCTACAACAGACGAGAATAAGGGAGTTCTTTACCGCAGCAGAAATAACTCCGGGAGAGCCGGCTGTGGCGTTGGAGGGAGAGCAGGCTCTGACGCTACTCGGCGAGACAACTTTGAGCCCCGGAGCCCCGGCAACTCCTTCTCCTCCTGTCCATTCAAGCCCACTGGGCCCAACCCCAATTCATGGATGGATGTCGTTCAGTGGGGATGAGGTCGTCGAGGGGGCCTTAGCTGTCTGTCTGGTGGGGCAGCCTCAGGGCGAGGATATTGTGGTCGCGTTGAGTGAGGCTAACATTGGAGGATTAAGCAGGGCCGATGGAAGTTTTCCAGTGGGGCCTATGCAAGAAAGGAGTCGGATAGAACATCCCAAGAAACCCATGGATTCACAAAAAGGTTTGCCTTTAAAGTTATTAATAAAACCTACGGTAGTGACTCTTGAGATAGTTTGGAGTGCCTTAACTCAGCTTGAAAATGCAATAATGTCTTTAACAACAGTGATTAAAGATTCACAAATTCAATTAAACACTGTAAATCTGTTGGTGATAAGTCACTTAAATAAGATACAAGAAATTGACACTCAAATCCAACAGATCAAGTCTGTGCAAGCTAATTTAATACAAGGCGATACAAGGATTGAAAAGCGTATGGAGATATTGGAAAATAATATCCGTTACAACAATCTACGAGTATTAAACTTTCCAAAATGTAGATTAATATCCCCCAGAGAACAGTTCAAAAAGTATTTACAAGATGTGCTGTCGTTTTCGGATGGAGAGTCATTGAGTATTATAAAAATCTATTTCTTAAAAGAGCAAAGACAAGATGGCATAATTGTGAATACACAAGCGGAACGGGCTCAAAAGACGCATCAATAAGGGATTTAACAGGATTTTTAGAAACTACACAAGAAGAACAAGTAGAAAAAAGAGGGACTTTAATTATCAGATTTCTAACACCTATGGAGCGGGACAGTGTGTTAAGATTATTTCTCAGGAATTCCTATTAAATATCGCCTCTAACGATTTTTGATGATTTAAAATATATCGGACGATATTTTAAATCGTCAAAAAACGATTCACAGCCCTAGTATACCCCGATATAGTGAGAACGACGCAAGCACGTCGAAAACAAATTTCTGGCCCTTTGTCCTAGAGCCCGCCAGTTGGGAGCTTTGATAACTATTAGATTTCCTTGCAAATGTATTATGAAAATAAATGATGCACGTTATGTCTTTACGGAACCAGCTAGTTAGAAAACCTTTTGAGTTCACGTGGGGATAATGGGGATAGTTCTTAGAGATGCCAGTATATGATAATTAGTAATTACTGCATTTCTCTCTTTCCTTTATTTTCTCATTGAAAATATACATTGTATGATTGCTCTAATTCCATTATGTTCTCCCTATTACATAGTAACTACAGGGGGGAGTTAAAACAATATGTATACTTCTTTTTTTTTTTTCTTTTTTCTGAATGTTTATTGGAAAATTGTGTGTATTAACACTCCCTGGAACCTCTTAGACATGCTGGATATGACTTGTTGTTTATTGAAAAATTTAATAAAGATTAAATTGAAAAGAAATCATTGCATGAAAGTTAGTCAGAAAGCCTCTTATTCAAGACTAATCAGAAAAGCCTTGTTTTTGCAGCTTCCGAAAACCTAAATAATAAGTTGTTAGCTCATTTATCAGGGCATGGAGTTCCATATCTTGGGACTGGCAAAAGAAAAGGCCACACAGTTCCTATTAAGTGAAACAAATTTGAAATCTAACAGACCGATTTTAAATGGCCCGCGGGCGTAAAATACCGGGGTTATGTATGTGGCTGGACCTTGTGCGCGCTGCGCATATTTTAAAAGGGGCCTGGCCGCAAGCGTAACCCCTGTTACGCGAACAAGAGCTGGGCCTTGGCAAAGGGGTGGAGCGGGGTGAGGCTGGAGGCATCGGTATAGTGGCCATTTGCCACTGTGCTGGGGGATCGCACGCCGGCAGGGTGCCAGTGCGCACAACCTGCTACTGCTCCTTTGGAGGAGCAAAAGGTAATTTTAAAAAAATGGGGGTACCTAGGATAGAGATAGGGGGCGGGTAGGAGAGAGGAAGGGGAAGTGAGGTTAGGGTAGGGTAGGGGGTAGGGAAGCAGACTGGGAGTGAACTGGGGGAGCCCCAATCTCATTGTCGCGCAAATTAGCTAATTTCTATCCCCTCTTGTGCACGCTGCCCGGGATTTTATAACATTCTTAAAAGAGCTGGCGCGCATCTTATAAATTCATGCATCCATGTGTACGCACCGGGTAGTGCGCACACATGGACGCGCACGCATATTTTTTTAAAACCTACCCCTAAATATAGATAAAAGGTCCAATTCACAGAGGTCCATATTGAGTGGTTCAGCGAGAGGGAAGTTACCCAAGTAGCTTTAGTTGGGACATTGAGGAAGACTTACCCAGATAAGTCTGCCACTGAATACACCCATCTAAAGTTACTCAGATAACTTTAGGATGGTGATTTCCCTGACCAGATTTAACTGCCTATATTTATCTGGATAGCACTATGCATCGGTGCTACCTGGTTAAACTTAGGACACCTCTCCGGAATGCCCCCCTCCACCCCTCCCTCTTTTTATGTGGCTAAGTTTTACTCAGCTAAAAAGGTCCCTGGGTATAATTTTGCTTAGTGGGTCTGGTGGGAAATTTATATCTTGGAATTTGGGTACCTTAAAATTATCCAGACAAACCCTTTCCAATATCAACCTTGCAATTTGCAGGGGCAATAAAACCAGACAAATGTAGAAAAATAAAACCACATAATTAAATGGACAAATGGTATCAAAGCAGTTATGGACGAAAGAAAAAAATAAGCATCTCAACATGTAGGCCATCACACTTTTAATTCACTAAATCATTATTGATTGAGCCATTAAAGTTATTACCAGATTAACCATTAGTAATGGTAACATAATTAAATGTTCCTAATTCTGTGTCAGACCTAATAGCGAGATATCTGATCCACTTCTGGAAGATAAATCCATACCATTCCAGTGATACACTAATTTATTTTCCAGAAATGACTGTGGCATCATCAGAGTCAACAACAAAGTAGTTTGTGTTAAAAGTAAGCATTTTTTTTCAGTAGAAAGAAAAGTCTAGAACAAGAGCTCATGATAAGAATCTCAAAGTTGGGAGAGCTGAGCGTAACATTAAAAAATGTGATGATGACAGATGCATGGAACGACACCCAGTGGAGGTGGCAGAGGCAAACACAACAACACAATCCAAGAGTGCATGGGTGTGTGTATGAGAGAGGGTGTGTGTAAGAGTGTGTAAGTGTGTGTGTGTGTGTGTGTGTGAATGAGGATACATTTTGAGTGGCTTATCCCCCAATCCACGACAATCTTAAGGTGACAAAATCAAAAGAGCCCAGATATGGAGAGTGGGAACATATTTTATTCTTATAAGTTAATTTTTGAATGTTATTTGATATGTCTATTGTTTTTAAATATGTTATTGTTTTTTTGAGAACTTTTAAAACATTTTCTTGAGTTTAATTATTGAATGATGTTCTGTTTGCTGTTTTAAAATATTTATTTTTTCTATTAGTATAGTTTTATTATTATTTTTTATTATTAATTTGTTGCTATATTTCTTAATTGTATTATTGTTTTATGAGGAATAATGGTTTTTCTAGTTTTCTATTGTTGCATTGCTGTTGCGTTCGTGCCTGCTCTTGCCCTCGCTCCACCCTCTTTACCTCTAAGGTGACTCCCTTCGGGTCTGATGGACAGTTGCTGCCACGGCTTCTCCTCACCGTTTCTTCCCGGAGTCCCCGGGCTGGCCTGATGCTGCGGATCCACCATGTTCCTGATGATGTAGGGCGCGTGCGCTCATGCGCTCCGAAGTTTGTACCAGAAAGGGCGCGAACCTCGGGGGCATCCCCCCCATAGTGACGTCATCCGCTTCCAACATAAAAGGTCTTTGCTTATGCTTATGAATCGAGTTAGCGAGGGATTGATTGCGGGGATCATCTCGACCCGCTTCATTCTCCGCTGCTCTGCCTCTTTGAACTTACCAGGGGTACCCGCTCGGGGGCCCCGCTCTCTCCTCTTGTTTTTAGATTGCTAAGACGGGATCCGATACTCGCTCCTCGAGGGCCTATGTCCCTGAATGCTAGGAAGACTCCCTATTGCCTGGAAGCGATCGCAGATGTGAACATTGTAAGTTTCTATTCCAGTTGCATATAGGAACCGGTACTCGCTCCTTGAGGGCCCATGTTCCTAGAACTCTGAAGATTCTCTTCTGTCTAAGACGCTATTGCAGGTACGGAGATCGTGAGTTATTATTACAGATTGCAGATAGGAACCGGTACTCGCTCCTTGAGGGCCCATGTTCCTAAAACCCTCTGAAGACTCTCTTCTATTTCAGAAGTTATTTCATACACAGATATTGTGAGTTCTTATTTCAGTTTGCATATAGGAACCAGTACTCGCCTAGAGGCTCCTGTTCCTGAATATACTAACTATTCTCTATTGCCTAGAAACCATTACAGAGATAGATAACTGTGAGTTACCATCGCTCTCTCAGAGCTGTCCCTGGAACCAAGTACTCGCTCCTCGAGGGCCTAACTCTCTCCAGCTACTGAGCCTTCTTATTAATCTATGTGAGTGTATCATCTACTTCTGATTATGTATCCAGCATACCCTGTCTACTCACTATCTATGAGTCTCTCTCTACAGCTCAGCAAATCTGGAGATAGCAGTTCCAGGATCTGAAGGACTTCAGCCCTGCCGGGCATATCAGCTCACTACTGCCACCTCTGGTGGTTCTACTACCTGTCCAATAAAGAACTATCTGTGTCTGTCTCCATATTCCAGCCTAGCCGGTGGTCCCTCTCATGATATCCTCCTGAGGGCGCTGTCATCTGCCATCGGCCCAAGGATTCACCATTCTACATTAGAGTGCTCATCTCTCATACTTCAAGAGCTGAGTACATCAAACTGCTACCTTGCAGTCTACCCTCAACTGTTGCTAACATCTTCTTCCTCAGGAACTGTATCATAACCAATTGCTACTTCTTAGCAGGAACCATACAGATGGCCAACACCTCCCTTCAGGGGAACTCTCGTATATCAGGTTGCCACTCTGTGCGGAGATCCATAACAGATACTAACTCCTCTCCTCTTGAAGAACAGATCTTATATGGTTGCTGACCTCTCCCCTCTGGGGAGCAACTCCATAACAGTTTGCCAACAGATTCCTAATCCTAGCAGCTCCTACAACAGATTGCTACTCCGCAGTCCTAACCTGTAACAGATTGCTAACCCTAGCAGAGACGCTATCAGATTGCTAGCTCCTCCCCTCTGGGGGAGCCAGGGGCAGATTGTGGGAAAATAGTGGCCCGGGGGATTTTTCTCCATACTGGCCCATGGGTACCCAATTACATATACAATATAATTTACATATATAATTTACATATATATGTACACACCCCTATATTTCGGCATGGTCCTCCCGTATCAATACAGTACTATTTGCCAAAACTCAAAGAATAACAACCCCACCTATGAAAAAGAATACCACAAATATTACACCAGAATCTAAAATATCAATACACCTCCTATCAGGAAAACAGAAAAGGCCAAGCTACTACAGATCCCTACAGAGAAACCACATGCTGAAAGAATGCTTCATCTCAGTCTTTGCATGCAGAACACAAACTCTCACCAAATACAGAATAAAGCCACATAAAGTATAAATAGAAATGTGCAGACAAAAACTAAACTGTAAAACGTATCACGCCAGACTCTATACAGTGCAACAATGGAAAAACAAAAATGTCACCATTCCTCATGAAACAATCAATAAAATCAAGATATATAAATCATGAATCATAATTATAAAATCATACTAATAAAATAATTTCAAAACAACTGATGAATAGAATATCCAATAATTAAAGACTCAAGCAAATTTTGAAACCTTTACCAAACACCAATAAAATATTTCAAACAGCAGACACATCACATACTACCCAATAATTAAAATGGTAGTCAATCAAGAAAAATGAACTTAAAAAGCCACCTTTACTTACCCTCTCCAGCAGTTCTCCTACTCCTTTCCCTTGCAGGCCACACCAGAAGCAGCAGAAGCTGCTGAAGCTGTCCTCACGGTCCTCTTCCTTAGGGACCACAACCAGTCTCTTCTCTCTCTCTCTCTCACACACACACACACACACACACACACACACACACACCAGTCATACCCTCAAGCCCAGTTTCTGTCTCTCATACACCAATCATCTCCCCAACCAGTCTCTCTCTCACACACACATACACACACACGCGCACCCATACCAGTCATCTCCCTGATCAGTCTCACACATACACGTCACCTCTCTGGCCAGTCTCTCTCAATTACACAATGCTCTTGCTCCCTCTTACACACAGGATTTCAATCACACACATGCTCTCTCTATTTCACTTACACAGAAGCTCTCAATCACACACATGTTCTATCTCACTTACAAACAGGCTCAATCACACACACACATGCCCTCTCTCTCACAGCCACAAGCCAGCCATAAACATGCTCCATCTCTCTCTCGCACACACACATTGACTCACACAAGCACCCTCCCTGACTCACATATACACCACACACATACAGAAGCACCCTCCCTGCCTCACACACAGAAGCACCTTCCCTGTCTCACACAGAAGCACCATTCCTTTCTCACATACACACACACATACAGAAGCACCATTCCTTTCTCACATACACACATACACACACACACACACAGGAGCACCATTCGTTTCTCACACACACACACAGAAGCAACATTCCTTTCTCATATACACACATACACACACACAACACACACACACACACAGAAGCACCATTCCTTTCTCACATACGCACAGCAGCACCCTTCCGATCTAAGGCCCCCAGCTGAACAGCTGGTCTCCGGCGATGGTTAGCAGCACCGGTGTTCACTTCTTTGGCCCCCGCCGGCCTCAATTTTAATTTCTTCGGCCCCCGCCGGCTTGATCTCTGGCAGGGCCCGAAGAAATAAAAATCGAGGCCGGCGGAGGCCGAAGAAAAGAAGATGGGCGCCGCCCAGGCAGACCCTGCTTGAGGCTGGCTGGGAGGCACCCATCTTCTTTTCTTTGGCCTCCGCTGCCGCTGGCCTCAATTTTAATTTATTCGGCCCCCGCCAGCTTGGTCTCCGGCGGGGGCTGGCTGGGAGGCTCCCATCTTCATTTCTTCAGCCCCCGCCGGCTTGGTCTCCCGTGGGGGCTGGCTGATCTTCTTTTCTTCGGCCTCCGCCGGAGTCAATTTTTATTTCTTCGGCCCCCGCTGGCTTGGTCTCCGGCTGGAGCTGGCTGGGAGGCGCTGAGGCTGGGCTGAGGAAGAGCCACGCAGTTGAGACCACGTGACCAGCTAGACCAGCCCACCGGGAGAAGCCCGATCCCCCGATAGGCCAATCCGCCCCTGGAGGGAGCAAAGCTCAACAGGATTGCTAACTCCTCCCCTTGGGAGAAGCAAACCCTAACAGACTGCCAACTCCTAGCAGAAAAGATATCAAAAGATAACAGATTGCTAACTCCTCTTACGGAGTGCAACAATTGCATACAGAGTCTGGCTTCTTGCGGTTTCCAGTTCTGTATGTTTCTGTTTATACTTTATGGTCACTTTATTCTGTATTTGGTGAGCGTCCATCTGTGTTCTGCATGTGTGACCAAGGAGAGGTATTCTATTGGCATGTAGTTTCTGTTTAGGGATCTATAGCAGCTTGACTTGTTCTGTTTACCTAATAAAAGGTATATTAGTGTTTTAGAGCCTGGTGTAATATTTGCAGTGTTGCCTTTTCATAGGTAGGGTTGTTACTATTTGAGTCCTGGCCTTTAATGCTGTTTTGGTATGAGAGGTTTACTATATTGTAATTCAGTTTGCTCATGGCTTTATGAAAGCTAAATCCATATCGAATGCACTTTACAATATGCCTCATACCATATGGGCTCCAAGTGTGTTATTTGCACGGTTTTCTGATTGGCATCACAGCAGTGCATGTAAAAATAATATACATGTTGCAGTATTTTTACTTCAGAAGATTATGAATGTTCTTTTTCATGTAAAATCTGTTATAAATGCACAACTTTTAATTGTGTGTGCTTGAAGCCTGGAAAGGAGGGGGCACTAGGAGGGGGCCACGGTGGTGCAGCCCAGTCCAATGAAACAGTGAGTGGGTGGGAGGTTCCGGGTGTCAAGGATTTAAAAATATAAACTGAAACGGGGAAGGGGTGAGGGGGTCCCAACCTATGGACCACAACACTTTTCCAAGTTTAGAAGGGGTTTAGGGGTGGGGGTACACAGCATGACAAGGCCATGTAATACATTCAATGGGGGAAAGGAGAGAATACGTCCACAGGCCCCTTCACTTCTTTTATTTTTTTAAATTTGACAGTGCTACGTGACTGGCTATATCATTTGAAGATATTCGATTATGTAGCTAGTTATCCAGCTACACAGTTTTAGACCTGTTCTGAAGCAGCTGTGTGATGGGGTCCACCAGCAGCTGTGCTGGCTTTCTGATTTTTCTGCTGCTGGTGGGATTGAGTCCACCGGCGGCTACACGGGCCTCTCCCTGCTCCTGACACCAGCCCCTGGGTATGCCGCCCTGTGCAAGTGCATGGTTTGCACACCTGGTGGTGCTGGGCCTGTACACATGCCCTCTCACAAACACACACACACTTTCTCCTTCTATCTCACTCACACACGCTGTAAATCTGTCTTTTTTTTTTGTCAGTGGGCAGGATGAGCTCAGGTGGTAGCTGGGGCCTCTCATTTTCTTCTGCTGCCAGCAGCCACTGAGTCTCCTCTTCTTTTTCCGCTGCCTGCAGGTTGGGTTCTGCCTCCTCTCTTCTTTGGCTGCCAGCAGCCCGTGGGTCCTCCCTTTTTCTTCGGCTACCAGTAGGTTGGGCATTGCTGGCAGCCACTGGGCATCTTTTCTTCTTCAGCCCCTCAGGCATGGTCATTTCTCTGTGCCACCTTAAGGCTCCTCTTCTGGCCTGTGGGTTGTGAGAACCCTGCAGGTACATCATCTGTTTGCACCACCATGGGGCTCTTCTTCTGGTCTACAGTGGTTAGGAACCCCATGGGTATGTCATTAAATTTGAGTCTGGTGGCAAGATGAGGTGGCCGCCGGAGGAGTGTTTTGAGAGGCACTTTTTGCCACTCCAACGTTTTGCCGCATGAAGTGCCCTCTTCACCCTACCTCATTATAGAACCGCCCCGGTGAGGAGGACACGGTTGTTGGCAGAAAAGAGAAGGAGACCCGAGGAGGAATATCTCACTTTTTTTGCCAGTTGCATTACAAAGTTAAGTCTGCATCTAGAAAAGTATTTTTACCCCAACTCTTTCTCTCAAAGACTCTCAGAGAAAGCATATTGTTGGACATGCCCACTACTATTAAAAAAATACCAAAACTACATAGTTCTGATCTTGTACCTAATTAAAAGCGAAAGCATCTCCAATTGTTAGAGCTCCCCCTTGTGCCATAACAAGGTACATTGCCATGAACTTAAATAAGTATAGGACTTTTGTTAATATTTTAAGCATAGCTTCAACAAACACATTCATTTAGCTCAACCAGATTAGTTTTCCTCTTTCTGTTGCAACCAAGGATAATGGAAATTTTTGAAAAGCTCAGGGATCCTCTTTAATGGCAATAGAGAGAACCATAATGTCAGGTATAAACCAGATTGTAAAAAGAGATATGCACATTATATGTTTACATAGTTTTACCAGGTGTAATAATATAGGGAAGTACTATGAAACTCAGATTTATATCTTAAATACTATAACCCTAACCCAAGATCTATCCCTATCCCTAGCAGTAACCCTAGACCTAACCTTAACCCTACCCTATTCCTAACTCTAACCCTAAACCTAATCCTAACCCTAGCACTAAATCCTAAATCTTAATTGTAACCCTAACCCTAGCTTTAATCCTAGTACTAACCTTAACCCTAGCCTTAGCCCTAACCCCTAATCCTAGCCCTAAACCTAACCTTAGTTCTAGCTCTAATCCTAACCCTATTATGATGATTCTGGCTGCTAGGCAGACCTCCCACCAGCAAAGGCCCTCACTGAGCCAGGCTCACACCTTTTCTAGCTTCCACCTTGATGCCCACATGGCTCAGCAAGTCCAGCCCTATTTAACCCTGCTCTCCCTCGGTGCCTCATAATTGAGTCACTGTGGCTCTTTGCTTTGGCCCACTTGCCTTTCTACTGCATGGCCTCTGTGGCCTTCTTGATCTGCTTTGCATTATGGCTTCCTTGGCCTTCTTGCATTGTTTTGTGGCCCCCTGGGCCCAACTGCCTTGCCTTGCAGTCTTCTAGTCCCTCTTCCCTTGCCCTGTGTCCTCCTTGGCTCTCTTACCTTGTTCAGAGATCTCCTTGGCTTGCTTGTCCTCTTATAGCCCTTGGGCCTTCTAGTCTGTTGTCCTGTCGAGTCCTCCTTGTGGCCCCCTATTCCAACCTGTGTCTCCCTCTCATTCCTAAACCAGCTTTTATCTCCAGCTCCTGATATTGTCTCCAATTCCAACCTTGCCTTCATCCCAGCCTCATCGCCAGGCCCTGTCCAGTCTGACTGCTACAACTCCAGAGAAGTCCTGCCGACCTCCAGAAACTTCAGGCTCAACCCAAGGGAGAAGGGGCTAGGAGATGGAAGACCTAGTCCTGCTGAGCCCTGAATCCCTGTATCACTCCTGCAGGGGGAATCCCCAGACCCAGTCAGCCATTCCGTGACACTTATCCCTAATCCTAACCCTAATCCAACCCTCATGCTTGCCCAATGCAAAACCCAAATCCTAACCCCAGCTCTTTCCCAAGCCCTAACCCTAATTCTAACCCAAGCCCTATCCCTAATCCTCATCCTTGCCCTAACTCTAACCCTAACTCTGGCCCTAACCCTTACCCTTGATAGGGGCCTAATCTACTGACCATATTATGCCAATTTAATGTCAGGTACGTAGCCTCCTGGTTGAAGGCAGCATAAAATTTTAAACTCTTTGCTTTGTTATCAAATGCATTAACCATCTTGCTCCTGTATATATTTCCAAACTTTTTTTTTTCATATAGCCCCACAAGGAAACTTTGATCCTCCCAACTGATCCTTCCATTCCCCCCTACACTGGCTTCAGGTAGACTAACATGAATAAGACTGTCCATTGAGCTGCTTTGCTCCTAAAATATGAAACAATTCATCTCTAACACTGTGATAGGAAACTTGCTTCCTTGCCTTCTGGAAAAAAGTCAAAGCTTGGCTGTTTAGCCAGACTTTTATCTACACTCTACAATAGAGACTCATACTAGTCCATTGTAAATCCTCCTGAGCCTGAATGCCTCAAAGTTTGCCCACTTCCTGGCCACCATTATCTAAATGATTCTTTTTATCTGTCACACTGTTGATGTTTAAGTTATTTCTCGACTATATTGTATATATGCATTTTATACCCCAGCCACCCTCTTCCTTTTGCTACCCAATGTACCCTACTTTATGTATATGTTTATTAGAAATCTACCTTATGTCTATATATTATATCTGTATATATCCATTGCTTATGCACTCCATGCCTTGTTACATCATATATTTTATTGTTATCCACCAGTTGCAATCCACTAGGAGGAATATCAAATGTTCATAAATAAATAAATAATCTAATTTGGACCTACCTTTAGGAAAAGGCGGAATATCACATGTTTATAAATTAATGAAATAAATAAATACATAGCATAATCCCAACCAATTAAAAAGACTATTAACAAATAAAGAGGATCCAATTTGCGATATCAGTTAAAAATTAATAACTGCAGTCAGCATGATGTATAGTTTTCAATTGTATGCCTCTTTTAGCCACCAAAGACTTGTCTTAATAATCAGGTATTAATTATTCTCTTAAATTGGGAAGCATCTTGTATGTGTAGAACTTAATGTTAATCAAGATTGGCAGATTTTTCTGGGTATATGCCATACTGGGTCAGACCAAAGGTCCATCAAGCCCAGTATCCTGTTGTTATGACTCGCAGCGGCGGCAGGCTGCAACCGGGGTCCGTTCCTTACCAGCGCGGCAGAACGCCGCGTCTCCGTTGACGGCATCCTGCTTCAGGGGGGTCGGGTCCGCAGATGTGCGCCGCTCAACATGGCTGCGGCGTCGGTCGTCCTCCCGGGGCTTCTGGCTCCGCCCCCTCCAGGGCCGTACGCAGCAGAAGAGGATTCGCTACAGGAGTCATCCCTGCGCTGGGATTGGCTCCCCCCCTTGTAGTGTCAGCCTTTAGGAACTATTTAAAGGCAAGGCCTGCACCTCAGACCTTGCCCTGACTTCATCTTGGCTCCTGTGGTTTGTTCCTGAGTTTGGTTCCTGCGTCTGACCCTCCGTGTTTGATTCCTGGACTGGCTGCGGTGTTTCTTCTGGCTCTCGATCCCTGGACTGGCTGCGGTGTACTCTTCTGGCTGTCGACCCCTGGACCGGCTGTGGAGTTCCCTTGGCTCTGATTTTTGGATTGTGCATACCGACTCCCCGACCTACTGGAGGCGCCAGTTCAGCTCTATCTTCCACGACCTGCTGTGGACGTCAACTTCGGATCTTACGACCTGCTGGAGGCGCCAGCTCAGCTCTATCTTCCACGACCTGCTGTGGACGTCAGCTTCGGATCTTATGACCTGCTGGAGGCGCCAGCTCAGCTTTATCTCCCACGACCTGTTGGAGACATCAACCTCTGATCCCACGACCTGCTGGAGGCGCCAGCTATCTGGACCACACGACCTGCTGGAGGCGCCAGCTATCTGGACCACACGACCTGCAGGAGGCGCCTGCATCCAGATTTCCTTTCTCCACTTCTCCTGAGTCTTGGAATTGGCCTCGCCTTCCAGCGACTGGACGCTCGCCCTACGCTGAATCAAGGGTCCACAACCTACAGCATAACACCTGTTTCCAACAGTGGCCAATCCAAGTCACAAGTACCTGGCAAGTACCCAAACAATAAATAAATCTCAAGCTACTATTGCTTATTAATTAATAGCAGTTTATGGATTTTTCCTCTAGGAAATTATCCAAACCTTTTTTAAACCCAGTTACACTAACTGCCGTAACCACATCCTCTGGCAATGAATTTCAGAGCTTAACTATGCACTGAGTGAAAAAGAATTTTCTTCAATTTGTTTTAAATGAGCTACTTGCTAATTTCATGGAATGCCCCCTGGTCCTTCTATTATCTGAGAGTATAAATAACCGATTTACATTAACTTGTTCAAGTCCTTTTATGATTTTGTAGACCTCTATCATTCAAAACCAGGGAGTTGCCCCTCCACACTTCCTCCTCTTTCCTCCCACTCTAATGAGACACAGCAGCTCTAGGATTAATATTTTCTGGATCAATGAATGTTCTCAGCACTGTATCATTTCTTCCCTTACAATTCTGTTTGCTGCTAGACTAGTGAGCCCTCTGCTGGCTCTACTGAGGACCTGCATGAATGTTTGAAAACGGGACTGGGGACTACTCTGAAGTCAGAACCTCAAATGCAAAACAATTGTAATTTTCAAACAAATACTCTAGAACTGTTTCCATTCTAAAATTTAGCTCCTGATTATTCAGGCTTTATAAAGGCTTGCCGTATATCCATTATTACTGAATGCACTAAAAAACTGACAGTAGAAAGTAAAATGGCAAAATCATATAAGCAGAATTTAACCGTTTTTTGGAGCTTTGCCTATATAAGGGGATCGACTGAATATTTGGGGTTAATTTTATCAGTGGTTGTCACCCCTACTAAAAACATGTGATAAATCAGGCAAGTCCCTAGATGCAACTGGGTAAATCCAGGACTATCTCTTTCTGTCCTTTATACAATGGAGCTGTCTGGATACATTTCCAGTGGAAGGATAGATGTCAACTTTTACTGTTGTGGGTGAGAGTCGGTGGCATCTCCAGACAGATGTATTTGGGATGGCGACAGGGAAGACAAACCAAGTAAGGAGGAGGCAAGTCAAAATGACATTCACACACATCTTGTCCTTGTTAGCTATAAAGGATACAGTAAGAAAAAGGTCCAAGTGGTATAATTAAAAAAAAATCCAGCCAGTTTTAACCTCCCAATAAAATATCAATTAAAATTATTTTATAGCCTCATTCAACCAATTCTTCTATAAGGATATGAGAGTGAAGTCTAAGCCTATACAAAAAGGGATAGAATTTCAATATAAATCCTTTACCTCCAGTTCTGTAACACAATCTGCAGCCACAGAAAGTCACCCAATAACAGACCTAGGACATGGACTTTTACAATTCTCCATACAAAATTTAAAAAGCTTTAAAATTCTGTTGTCACTTCAGTAACAGCAGCAGCACAGATACCTTCCACTGCAGACACTTTGTAAAGTAGTACAAAACTCTAACAAAAAAGAAACTTAGAACGTATATAGCAAACCTGTCAAATCTTAACAGCACTAACTCCAAAAATTCAAACAGTCACAATCCTACCTGTGAAGAGGTAGCACTGGAACTTTTACGCCAGGCTTTAAAACACCAATACATATAGATTCCTTTCAAGAAAGTACAAGCTAGCAGAATATCTCACTTCAGTTTCACATGCAGAATATAGATAGACCCACACCAAATAGAATAAATAAACCATAAAGTATAAATAAAAATGTGCAGATAATAAAGGAACTGGAAACCACAACAAGCCAGATTCTATATGCAGCGCAACAATGGAAAAACAGAAACATCACCATCTCTCAATACATCAAAGAACATTTTTGTCTGTGGACCTTTGGGCTCAGGTGAGACTGGCTCTGTTTGTAGGAAGGAGCCCTGCAGATTCTCGCCGTCAGCAAGCAGACGAAGCAGAGATTGAACAGAATCTTCACGTATTCCAGCCCATGTTTCCCTCGGGTTGAGCCTTTGGGTGCTGGGGCCTGCAGGAATGAAGCGAGGGGTCTCTGCTGATGAGTGGAGATGTGGTCCGAGGCCAGGTGAAGGTCGAAGGCAGGCAGCGAATAGATGTATCGAGGACCGGGCAGTGGTCAGGTGTATCAAGGTGACAGGCAGCGGTCAGGTGTATCCAAAGTCCAGACAGGGGTAAGAGGCAGGCAGCAGTCAGGCATATCCAAAGTTCAGGCAGAGGTCAAACCAGGTATCTGTCCAAAGGAGAGGGAGAGGGACAGATAGGCTGAGGCAGGCAGGCAAGGGTTGGAACAATTGGGCAATGAAGAATGGCACAGACTGGAATGAAGACTGGAGACAAGCTGTAACGAAGGCAGGCATGCTGGGACGCAACATTCACTACTGTGCACTAGCTGGACCTTTTGCTGAGGCAGTGAGGGAAAGACAGAGAGAGCCCTTTATAGAGCTAGGCATGTAAACTCATCAGGAGACACCACGGGGCTTTTCCTGCCATATGCCCTTTAAATATAGTGACTTCAAGCATGTGCACACTTAAGGAGGAGTGTGACAGGTTGGGGCAAGTGGCATCCTGCCGCGTGGTGAACCGACAACACTTTGCTGTATCAGAGAGTGGTGGCCACAACATGGGAAACCGGCGATGTCAGGCCGCATTAGGAGACAGTGGGGACGGCCCAGCTGGGGAGGTGAGTGCGGCGGTTCACAGGAGCAGCTCGCATACCACCAAACGCAGCAATACCCCCCCTTAAGCCCCCTCCCTGAGGCCCTGAGTTTCTTGAGGTATCGTTGATGAAAGTCCTTTAAGAGGTTGGTGACCAAAATGTTGGAGGATGCTTCCCATGAATTTTCTTCTGGGCCAAAGTTCTTCCAAAAGAAGGAAAGGAGGTAGATTAGAACAGGAGGATCAGCTGGTTGACAGCTGCGTCTTAGCATTGGATCAAGCAGAGATTTGGTTTATCCCTGCCCAATCTGATATTTAAAACTGGGGTGGCAAAGGTGTGGCAAGCCATTTTTTTGGGGGAGGGGGGGTGGCACTTACCATCCCTTGCCACCCTGTAGCAACACCTATGGTGAGAGTAACAGGAGATGTGACTGAACTGCCAGTTCTAACCTTCAGTCTTGCATTGTATCTCTTGATTTTATTGACCAAGGCATATTTACACAGTGCTGAGCAGCCATAATTACAATACAGCAGGATACCTTCAAGCAGAGATTCTGCAGGTCCTCCCATGCCTGCTGGGGGATTCTACTGCCTATTGTGGGTTCCTAGGATATGCACCATGCATATGCATGAGATAAATTTGCATACATTTGATACCCAGTATATGCTAATTGAGTTCATGTATATGCATGGTGGATATCCTGAAAACTCAACTGGCTGTAGGTTCTCCAGGATAGGTTTAGGAAGCCCTGATTCCTATGGTACCAGAATGCAATCTGCTTTGAAGTGGCTGACCAGTCACAAAAGGTGGAATATACATCAGAAATTAAATTAAATTAAACTGCCACAAGTGAAAGTGGTTGTTAGATCATGAATTGTCAGAGTGTTAAAGGGCAGAGGAGTGGGTGGTTGGGGGTGCAACAAGCCAGCTGTCAAAGGCCATTGCAGTAAACAGATTGGACAGTAGTAAAAAACAACAAGTCTCTTTTTGTTGGTCAATAATCAGTGGAATACATATTCCAAGGGTCAGAGTATTGTAAGAGGTGAAGTGGACAAGCTAGGTGATCACGTGGAGGGCCACGTGGGTAAGTGTAACATCAGGACATACTAGAGAGATAAAGTTCCTGGATAGAATAAATGACAGTTTTATGAAGCAATTAGTTCAGGAACCGATGAGAGAGAGAGAGAGCGATTTTAGATCAAATTCTCAGTGGAGTGCAGGATTTGGTGAGAAAGGTAAGAGTGGTAGGGCCGCTTGGCAATAGTGATCATAATATGGTCAAATTTGAATTAATGACTGGAAGGGGGATAGTAAGTAAATCCACAGTTCTAGCACTAAACTTTCAAAAGGGAAACTTTGACAAAATGAGAAAACAAAAACTGAAAGGTGTAGCCACAAAGGTTGTGGGCTGGATTTTCAAAAAGTTACGCGCGCCAGGCCTATTTAAAAAAGGCCCGGCGATGCGCGTGTAAGTCCCGGGGCTTTACAAAAGGGGCGGGGATGGGGCAGGGTGGCTCGGGGGTGGGGCCAGAGGCCTGCAACACAGCGGCCATTGCCGCTGTGTCGAGGGATCGCATGCCGGCAGCCTGCTGACGTGCACAACTTGTGCCTGCCCAGAGGCAGGCGCAAAAGGTAGGATAAAACTTTTTTTTGGGGGGGGGATTAGAGTAGGGCTAGGGGGAGAAAGGTTAGGGGAAGGGGTGGGAAGGTCAGGATAGGGGGAAGGGAACGGAGGAAGGCAGCGCAGCTCGGCGCGCACAAGGAGCACATTTGTGCACCCCCTTGCGTGTGCCGACCCCGGATTTTATAACATGCATGTGCCTGCGCAAGCATGTTATAAAATCGGGCATACATGTGCATATGCTGGGTAGCGCGTGCACATGTAGGCCACACGTGCATGTTATAAAATATACCCCTAGGTGTGTGCAACAGGCGTGTACATTGTGCAACAGGTTAAGAGTGTGCAACAGGCATGGACATCTTAGAAGTACAGTCCAGATGTATTCTATGCATTAAGAAAGGTTAAAGGAAGGTCAAATGATTGCCAGCATGGTTTAAAAGTGAGGTGAATGAGGCTATTTTAGCCAAAAGAACTTCATTCAAAAATTGGAAGAAAGAGCCATCAGAAGAAAATAGGATAAAGCATAAGCATTGGCAAGTTAAATGTAAGACACTGATAAGACAGGCTAAGAAAGAATTTGAAAAGAAGTTGGCCATAGAGGCAAAAACTCACAATAAAAACTTTTAAAAATCTATCCAAAGCAGAAAGCCTGCAAGGGAGTCGGTTGGACTATTAGATGATCGAGGTATTAAAAGGACACTTAGGGAAGATAAGGCCATCCCAGAAAGACTAAGGGTAGATTTTAAAAAAATACGCGTATGCATTCATGTGCGTGCGCTACCCGGCGCGCACACATGGATGCATGATTTTATAACATGCGCTGGTGCGCGCATGTTATAAAATCAAGGGCGAAAACTACAGCATACAGATCCTGAGACACTTGTATGTCTCCAAATTTGAAGAAATGGTAATATACCCCTCACCTTTTTTCAAATTCATCACACAGTGGTCCAGATACATAGACGACATATTTTTCATCTGGAATGGTTCTGTACATCAACTCTCCGAGTTTCACTTATGGTTGAACTCCACAAACCCTCATCTTAAATTCTCCATGACATTTGATAAAGAAAAATTATCTTTTTTGAACATTCTCATTACCAAAAGCTCAGGCATCATTGAAACATCCCTCTTCAGGAAACCCACCGACAGAAACAATTTTTTAAAATTTGAAAGTCATCACCCCCGAAGGTTTAAGGAGGGACTCCCTGTGGGTCAGTTTTTTCGCATTCGCAGGATTTGTTCTGACCCACAAGACTTTTTACAACAAAGCGCAGCTCTGAGTGACAGATTCCAGGAAAGAGGATACCCAGCAGGCACAATTAAAAGGGCTAAATTCTCTCCTCGTGAATCCCTTTTACAATATAGGAGCAAGAAACAGGTCTCCCAACTGGTTTGTGTTTTGGAACATACTGACCTCAGCCAACAGATCAGGCGTTCCATTCAGCGCAACTGGCATGTCCTAAGCCCCCATCAGATTTTTGGCACATTGCCTACGTTTGCATACAGTAGGGGTACTAATATCAGTCAGCAGGTGGTTCGCGCCACCCAATATTTCGATCAGGCACTCAGCCCTCCAGGACAAATACAATGCGGAAATTGCAGTTTTTGCACCCAAGCAATCACAGGAATTGAATGGCAAAATCCAAATACCCAGGTGCGAATTATACGGCGACATTCTGTCGACTGCAACTCCGACTTTGTCATTTACGGACTTCTATGCCCATGTTCTAAAATTTACGTGGGCAGAACTAAACGTAAAATCAGGATCCGACTGATCGAACTTCGGAGCAGGATCAAGAATCTGGATCTTAAAGCCCCCATTGTGCAGCATTGTGCCACTCACCAACATACTTTTGAGCAATTTCAGTGGCTCATCATAGAACAGGTCACACCGTCATGGAGGGGTGGGGACAGGCTTTCAGCTTTGAATTTGAAGGAAAATCAATGGATTTATCACCTGCGATCTTTGGAACCACAAGGTCTCAACGAAAAAATCGAGTGGTACACCCTCATTTAAGTCCTTGTCTTCCGCTTTGCCAACATGCCCCACGTACCTTTGGGTTTCTTATTGCTTTCAATTTAAGAGATGCCGCTCAGTTCCACTTTCGATCGTTTTCCCTTCAAGATGGCGCTGGTAGTGACGTAGATGCCCTTTTAAGGACAGCCCCGGGCTGTCCATTATGTGAGAAGTATTCAATATGGCGTCTGATGATGTCTATATCCTTTTTTGGATAGTCTTCATTCCAAGATGGCGCCGACAGTGACGTATATGCCCATTTAAGGACACATTCACCAATTTGGCGGTCTTTTTTCATCCTTAAAGGTCAGCGTCTTCACTCTTTCCTCGCTGCCGATAGATGACTCACGGCCAAGCGATTGACTTTATACCAGGATCGTGGAAGTCAGTAAAGTGTGGGGGTAAGGCAACTATTTCGGTATAAAATTGATTTTGACTGTTTCATCATTGCATACTGTTTTACTCATAGAGCCACATTGAGATGCCATTGGCGCAACCACATAAATAGCAACGTCTGCACTAGTAAGTGTTCCTCTGTTCTTCTATGCCATCACCTAAATCGGAGTGGGATGTTATATGCACTTATTCTCTTGTACTCATCCTATCCGCAGCAATGTAAAGTATCTCTGGGCAACGACTGAGCCGGCATTAGTGGTACCCGACCCCCTGAAGAAGGAGGCTCTCTCCGAAACACTCAGTGTCGGAATAACGTCGGACCTAACCACTCTGTCAACACCACTTCAAGGCTTGTCGACGGATACAAACTGCAAGATAAGTACATCTTTCGGGTACAGCTTCCAGCATTGGGGCTACCCGTTGTTGAAGTACTCATAGACTTTAAGTGCACACGGGCAGCTTCTGACAGGGATGCGCCCCCCACCGGGCAGCTTCTGACAGGGAAGCGCCCTTCACAAACAGCCCATAGAGACCAATGATTAAAAGAAAACTTCGTGCCATTAAAAGCTTGTACTAGCTTAGCCTCCGGGCATTCATATATGAGGTCTCGTTGGGCTTTGCAACCCACTCCCCATGTGTCTATTTCACTACTGACTTCCTGTTTTTTGTGGATTCTTCATTCTGTGTATTGATACGATAAAATCAAGGGCGGCATGTGCAAGGTGGGCACACTTTAGCAAAATTTGTGCGGTGACGCATCGTCGGCCTTCCCCAGTTCCCTACCCCCTACCCTAATCTCCCTTCCCCTTCCCCTCTCCTACCCGCACAAGGCCTGGCTGCGCGCATAACCCCTGTTTTTTTACGCGCACGGGCCATTTAAAATCGTGTTTACTGAAGAGAATGTTGGGAAGATACTCATTCCAGAGACAGTTTTCAAAGGTGATGATTCAGATGAAATGAAACAAATCACAGTGAACCTGGAAAATATAGTAGGCCAGATTGAAACTGAAGAGTAATAAATCACCTGGACCAGATGGTATAAACCCCAGGGTTCTGAAATCACTTAAAAATGAAATACCAGACTTATTACAATTAATTTGTAGCCTCCCATTAAAATCATCCGTTGTACCTGAAGACTAGAAGGTGGCCAATGTAACCCCGATATTTAAAAAGGGCTTCGGAGTGATCTGGGAAACTATAGACCAGTGAGCCTGTCTTCAGTGCTGGGAAAAATCATGGAAACTGTTATAAATAATAAAATCACAGAACATTTAGATAGACATGGTTTAATGGGACTCTTCAGCTTGGAGAAGAGACGGTTGAGGGGAGATGTGGTAGAGGTATATAAAGTGAGTAGAATGGAATGCGTAAACATTGAGTTGTTTACTCTTTCAAAAAGACCAGGGGGCACACAATGAAGTTATGAGATAATACATTTAAAACTGAGTAAAAAAATATTTTCTCAACACATAATTGTTATGTGCGGGGTGTTTTAGTGTGCCCTTGGGCATCAGCCCGACCCCAGATGTATCCAGGGCCGAACCGAGGGTTGACGGCGTGTCCCAGCATGGCAGAACACGGTCTTACCCTTCGCCAGGCCTGCAAGCTCCCAAGGCCAACAACAGGATGATGCTGGAAAGTGAATGGTCATCCGACCAATCCGAGCCCTTTCAGACCTGCCGCATGGATCGGCATGGAGCAGCAGGCCTGGCCTGAGGATGAGGGCAGACGGACCTTGACATGAAGACGTGTCACTATGACGAAGGTGAAGACGTGACACCAGGGCTCTTGAAGACATGACACCAAGACTATGGAAGACATAACATCAGGGCTGATGCGAAGAAATCACAGACCAATGGTCGATGCGACTGCATCCCGGACCAGGGTCGATGCGACGACATCAGGAACAAGACTCTGAAGTGCAGACATGTCGAGGAACTTGAAATCCAAACAAGACGCAGGGTAGGAGGACATTGGCACTGTCTCTCAGGGCGCCCTACTCAGGCCACCCGCGGGACTGAGTCGCGGACCACCCTGTCCCACTACGCGCCCTACACAGCCCGAGGAGGCTGGTCATGGACCACGCTGGGAGCGGGACAAGCGCAGGAAGGATCCAGTCGAGGTGGGACTCCGATGACGAAGCCGATGTCATCCGAAGCACCAACACGGATAGGAGGCAATGTTCTTTTGTGATTGCAAACTGGTTAAAAGACAGGAAACAGAGAGTAGGATTAAATGGTCTGTTGTCACAGTGGAAAAAGGTAAACAGTGGAGTGTCTCAGGATGCTTTTTAATATATATATAAATGATATGGAAAGGGGCATGATGAGTGAGGTACTTAAATTTGTGGATGATACAAAATTATGCAGAGTAGTTAAATCTCAAGCAGATTCTGATAAATTGAAGGAGGATCTTGCGAGACTGGGTTTCCAAATGGCAGATGAAATTTAATGTGGACAAGTGCAAGGTGATGCATATAGGGAAATATAACCCTTGCTGTAGTTTCACGATGTTAGGTTCCATCTAAGGTGTTACAACCCAGGAAAGAGATCTAGGCAGCATAGTGGATAATACTTTAAAATCGTTGGCTCAGTGTGCTGTGGCAGTCAAAACAGCAAAGAGAATGTTAGTAGGAATTACTAGGAAGGGAATAGCAAATTAAATGGAGGACGTCATAATGCCTCTGGATCGCTCCATGGTGAGACCGCACTTTGAATACTGTGTGCAATTCTGGTCATCGCATCTCAAAAAAGATATAGTTACACTGGAGAAAGTGAGGAGAAGGGCATCCAGAATGATAAGTGGCATGGAAAGGCTCCCCTATGAGGAAAGGCTAAAGAGGTTAGGGCTACTCAGCTTGGAGAAGAGATCACTGAGGGGGGATATGATAGAGGTCTACAAAATAATGAAAGGACTTGAAAAGGTTAATGTAAATAATGGAAGGACTAGGGGGCATTCCATGAAGTTAGAAAGTAGCTCATTTAAAACAAATCAGAGAAAATTCTTTTTCACTCAATGCATAGTTAAGCTCTGGAATTCATTGTCAGAGGATGTGATTATGGCAGTTAGTGTAGCTGGGTTTAAAAAAGGCTTGGCTAAGAGTTAGAGGTGAAGTCCATAAACTGCTATTAATCCATAGGGAATAGTAACATGGGATCTATTTAATGTTTATGTACTTGCCAGGTACTTGCGTCTTGAACTGGCCACTGTTGGACCTACGATGCTGGGCTTGATGCTGGGCTTGTTCTGACCCAGTATGGCATATCTTATGTTCTTATGTTATTGGTCTACTATTTGGGGGGAGATGGAGTTCAAGAGTATAATCTATTTCAATGATCTTGGGGTCTAATCAGGAAGTGATCGGACTCTGTGTCCTAGCAGGCTTTTAACGAGCTATCCATTTATCCTGTTTATGCTGTTCTAAACCGAAGGAGGCACACCCACGTCTGTGAGGGGCCAGAAAAAAGGTACACTTCCTGCAGCAGAACGTTTTTTGCTATAAGCAAGCAAGGCTCTGAAATGCACGTATTGAACATTGCCTCATTTTAGCACAAACTAGTCTATAGCCAGCCACAGAGCCCTACATTTTAGGAGATCATTACTGTGCGACCTGTTAATCATTGATAGCACCCTTTCTGCCTATTGAGCTCACGTGAAAGGTGAGGAGGAGGAAATCTCATACTGCAGCATTCCGACTAAATGCTCGGCGGCTGAGGATGGCCACAATTCCTAAAGTGCAGCTGCGGGAGGGGCTGGAGATCTGCAGGATCCTGAACGGGCTGTGGCAGCTCTCCGGTAATCATGGACACATTGACCAGGAGAAAGCAGGTGAGCAGTCCCATTACGGTCAAACTCTAGCACAGAGAGAGAGCTTCCAAGTCCCCGGGAGCTGTCTCATTGCGTTGGCGGAGAGACTCTGGCAGAAAGAGATTTCACAGCTGTCAGCCCTGGAGCTGTCTCTATAAGACCCTTGCAGAAAGAGCTTGCAGAGCCCTGGAGCTGTCTCTATAGTGAGACCCAGACAGAGAGAGCTTTCACAGCTCCGGGTGTTGTCCACTTATGGTGAGAGCCTGGCAGAGAGAGATTTCACAGCTCTGGGTGTTGTCTCCTTATGGTGAAAGCCTGGTAGAGAGAGCTTTCACAGTCCCCGGGTGTTGTCTCCTTACGGTGAGAGCCTGGCAGAGAGAGCTTTCACAGCCCCGGGTGTTGCCCCCTTATGGTGAGAGCCTGGCAGAGAGAGCTTTCACAGCCCTGGGTGTTGCCCCCTTATGGTGAGAGCCTGGCAGAGAGAGCTTTCACAGCCCCCGGGTGTTGTCTCCTTACGGTGAGAGCCTGGCAGAGAGAGCTTTCACAGCCCCGGGTGTTGTCCCCTTATGGTGAGAGCCTGGTAGAGAGAGTTTTCAGAGCCCCGGGTGTTGTCCCCTTATGGTGAGAGCCTGGTAGAGAGAGTTTTCACAGCCCCGGGTGTTGTCTTCTTATGGTGAAAGTCTGGTAGAGAGAGCTTTCACAGCCCCCGGGTGTTGTCTTCTTATGGTGAAAGTCTGGTAGAGAGAGCTTTCACAGCCCCCGGGTGTTGTCTCCTTATGGTGAAAGTCTGGTAGAGAGAGCTTTCACAGCTCCGGGTGTTGTCCCCTTACGGTGAAAGCCTGGCAGAGAGAGATTTCACAGCTCTGGGTGTTGTCTCCTTATGGTGAAAGCCTGGTAGAGAGAGCTTTCACAGTCCCCGGGTGTTGTCTCCTTACGGTGAGAGCCTGGCAGAGAGAGCTTTCACAGCCCCGGGTGTTGCCCCCTTATGGTGAGAGCCTGGCAGAGAGAGCTTTCACAGCCCTGGGTGTTGCCCCCTTATGGTGAGAGCCTGGCAGAGAGAGCTTTCACAGCCCCCGGGTGTTGTCTCCTTACGGTGAGAGCCTGGCAGAGAGAGCTTTCACAGCCCCGGGTGTTGTCCCCTTATGGTGAGAGCCTGGTAGAGAGAGTTTTCAGAGCCCCGGGTGTTGTCCCCTTATGGTGAGAGCCTGGTAGAGAGAGTTTTCACAGCCCCGGGTGTTGTCTTCTTATGGTGAAAGTCTGGTAGAGAGAGCTTTCACAGCCCCCGGGTGTTGTCTTCTTATGGTGAAAGTCTGGTAGAGAGAGCTTTCACAGCCCCCGGGTGTTGTCTCCTATGGTGAAAGTCTGGTAGAGAGAGCTTTCACAGCTCCGGGTGTTGTCCCCTTACGGTGAAAGCCTGGCAGAGAGAGATTTCACAGCTCTGGGTGTTGTCCCCTTACGGTGAATGTCTGGCAGAGAGAGCTTTCACAGCCCCCGGTTTTGTCTCCTTATGGTGAGAGCCTGGCAGAGAGAGCTTTCACAGCCTCGGGTGTTGTCCCCTTATGGTGAAAGTCTGGCAGAGAGAGCTTTCACAGCCCCCGGGTGTTGTCTCCTTACGGTGAGAGCCTGGCAGAGAGAGCTTTCACAGCCCCGGGTGTTGCCCCCTTATGGTGAGAGCCTGGCAGAGAGAGCTTTCACAGCCCCCGGGTGTTGTCTCCTTATGGTGAAAGTCTGGTAGAGAGAGCTTTCACAGCCCCCGGGTGTTGTCTCCTTACGGTGAGAGCCTGGCAGAGAGAGCTTTCACAGCCCCCGGGTGTTGTCTCCTTATGGTGAAAGTCTGGTAGAGAGAGCTTTCACAGCCCCCGGGTGTTGTCTCCTTACGGTGAGAGCCTGGCAGAGAGAGCTTTCACAGCCCCGGGTGTTGCCCCCTTATGGTGAGAGCCTGGCAGAGAGAGCTTTCACAGCCCCGGGTGTTGCCCCCTTATGGTGAGAGCCTGGTAGAGAGAGCTCACAGAGCCTGGGAGTTGTCTCATAATGAAAGTCCGGCAGATGTAGCTTTCACTTGGTGAATAATTAGAGCAAATGTCACTTCCACGAGACTTTTTATATCTTTTTCTGAGCTGGTCATAAATGCAAACTAAACAGAATTCTCATTTTCATCTGAAAACAATAAGCTAAAAGCGCCCATGTAGGCTGTTTGGCTCCTTGCAGTTTTTCTCATGTTTCTGAGAGTGGATCGGGGACAGAACCTCCAAAATTGCCCTCTTGCATAAGTGCCGGCACCAGATAATTTGGCACCTGGGACAGATTTTCAGGCTAATACAATAAAGTGTGCGGGGAAACGGGTGCTCAGAGTTGAGCGCCCACTTCCCTAAATCGCGCCCAGCCACCTCTCCTGGGCGCGCAATACTATTTATGTAAATATATTTTATTAACTTCAATAATAGAAACAAATCCAGGAGAAGGAACACAGCATGATATATTACAAGAACAAAAGACCGTATAAAACAGGAATCTTATCTACTGTACTGTGATACTGTATTTAAATGAGGAGTCGCGCTAAAAAGGAGGCGCTAGGGACAATAGTGCGCCTCTAGCGCCTCCATAGCAGCGGAAACCCAGGCGAGGTGGCTGTCAGCGGGTTTGGAAAATGGACGCTCAGTTTTACGAGCGTCTGTTTTCCTAACCTGACCATTAGCACATTTAATTAAAAAAAAAAAAATTTTTTTACGTTTTGGTTCCTCCAACCTAATATCTCCACAATATTAAGTCGGAGGATGTACAGAAAAGCAGTATTTGCACTGGCGCAGCGACTTCTCTTTTGGTGGCAGAAGCACGGATGGCCCTCTGATGGCGGTGGATCCAGCACACCATTCCTCCTCTCTCTCTCTTCCTTCCCCTGCATACCCCTCTTTTTCTCTCATTCCACTTCTTGCCCTGCATCCTCCTCTTCCCCCTACTCCTTGTCCTGGCATCTCCCTCCAGTAACATCCTTCCTCTTTCTTCCCAGCAGCTTCCCCACTATCTCCCCAACCTCCTGTCCAGCAGAAGCCCTCTCTTCCCCCCCACCTCCACTAATTCCTAGCTAATAAGCACCCTCTTTCTTTCTCCCCAGCCCCCCTTCTCTCTCTGCTCACCCCATCCTTCTGCCAGCCGCAGTCCCTTCTCTGGCTTTCCCTTTACTCCCCTGCCCAATGGTGTCCTCTCACTTCTCCCTCCCTCTCTTTCTTCCCTCCTATGCTCCCTGGGCCAGGATGCTGAAGAGCAATGTACAACGGGATAGCTGCAGCAGCTTGTGACAAAACAGAAACAGCCCGGAGCCTGGGAGTCTGTGCATGCACACAGGCGCTAAGGAAGCCCTTAGTTTCCTGTTATCTAGGAAAGCCATGTGAGGGGCAGGCCACTGCAGAGTCTGGGACTGTGTGCCTGCTCACAGGCCCCATGCTGACTGTCTCTTGTTGCTGCTGGAATCAGTGGGAGACACTGATGACCAGGGCCACTTTCACCACTTAAGGGGGCCTCTACTTTCTTCTAGGTCATGCAGATCCATTCAAGCGTAACATGAGGCATCTTCAGCCTTCCAGCCTGTGCAGGCTGGCGCAAGCGTAAGGTCTTGCACTACAGACGCGGCTAGTGCAAGGGAACCCTAGATCAGTGATTTCTAAAAACCTCTCTCATATATATTCATTGCATGAGACCTGAAAGCCTAAGAGGCTTGGGTCTCCTAGGACAAATTTGGGAACAACTGCTCTAGGTCTACCTTCAGCTTTGCACTGCCTGTCCCCCAACACACCTAACTTTCAGGCCCACAGGACCCTATTCCTGATATTTTGGTAATTAAACTAAACAATTATGTGACCCCCCCCCCCAATATTCCTCCCAGAATAATCCTGTAAAACACATAATTGGATATCATTAGGTCCATATTCAGTTCCACTTAGCCAGATAAATTTTGACTTTTCCAGCCAAGTGGCGATGGCTAAATATGTGCTTAGGATCAGCAACCACCACTTAGCCAGGTAACTACTTATCCAGCTAAATAGTTAACCAGCTAAGTGTTGGGTGAGGGCGTACCTGAGAGGAGCTGAATTAGCCGGATCAGTTATCTGGCTAACTCCGATATTCAGAGTTAGGAGGGTAACTTATCCGGCTAAGTCTGGTCATCCCCTAGTCCTGTCCTAAAGTTAGCTGGACAGGTTTATCTGGCTAACTAGCCGAGCAGCACAGCAGCTGAAACCTCAACATTTTTAAATATTTAAACTTTGTTTTGTATATAGTAACATAGGAATATACAAAATGACTGCAAAATAAAACCAAAATGACACATCCTGTCTGCCCATCAATATTTTTAGGGGTGTAATTGCTGCTCTGTGCAGATATCCCTGTTGTTTTTGTTTATATATATATATATATACACAAGTCTATCTCAAGCATATTCATTGTGAAAATCCTGAAACGTTGGCCGGTTGTAGTTCTTAAGGACCAGAGTTGGCCACTCCTGCTGTATAGGTTCCGAGTGACTTTTTTTTTTTTTTCAGAGTTTTGAGTTACTTCACACACTGCCTGATAATGAAGTGAGTCTGTGTAACTCTTACAGAAGTAATAAGAGAAATTGATTTTTTTTTTCTATGGTAAGCAGTAAGGGGAAGCATCCTAATTGCAGCCAGCCATCTCAGAGATTAACTTAAAAAAATGCAGTATCGATTATTTTAAAATTTATAAATGTAGATATTTGTTGGGTTTTTTTTTTTTTTGCAGTCTACCCCAAAAATCATAGATGACACATTCATTAGACACTGACATGATTTCTGAAACATATCTATGCTCAACTGTATCCACTCCATGCTCACCCTCTCCCCTCCTGTTCCTGAATGATGGGAGGAATGGGCTGAATTAGGGAGCAGAATGGCTCTTTCTTCTCTGTGTTCTGTCTGCTTCAGGCTCACCCACTCCTCTGCTGTTCCCTGCAAGCTGTCTGGCAGGGGTAGGGGGCCTGGAGCAAGAAGCAAAGTGCTGCTATCTGCTGCCTGAGATTAAGAGCACTGTTTGATAGCATCATGAACAGAGCCCTGGGTGCTTATGTAATGGGACTCCTGCTATACAGGTCCAGGTGCAGCTGCTCCTTTTGCCCATAGGTAAAAGCAGCCCCATCTAATATGCCCCCTGGGGTGTGACTCCCGGGACGTCCTCCCAGTTCAGGTATTGCCTTGCACTGCAGTGGTAGAGAATATAAGCTACACATTTTTTTTAGCAGGGGATTCTGCATTTTAATCAGCTTTGATCATCTTCAGTGAAATGTGATATGCTGAATTTAGGAGTGACTGCAGCCTTCGTCTTCTTTTGCCAAGGTGGTGTCGGGGGTGGGGTTGGATAGTTTGCTCCAGGTTGTATAGATTAGTAGGGAAAGTACTCTGTTGTGATATAGTAAATCAAGTGATAGGATGTCTTCATGAAAAATTGTGTGTTAAAGGGTTCTGCTGATAACTCAAACATGCTTTGATTAACCCTCTTGAAAAGTGTTTGGGAGTCATGAAACTGGTTCTGCTTTCATCCACTATTATTGTCTTTTCATACATGAAATTAGAGAAAAGGAAAACTCCCTCTGGTATGTGGCTGCTTCCTATTTTTTTTCCTTGCCCTGTTTAATTAGGGTTTCCTTCATCAAGACAATGCAGTTCTGAGGCTTGTTCATTAAATTCCCATGTGTCAGCTGCCCAATCCTGAATAGTAAATAAGCATGTTCATGATGTCTGTGCACAAGGTGTGTGTTTATGCCTAACTGATACAGCCCATACAGAATATGTCTCTTTACATGCGATATATTTTAGTCAGGGAGTTCTCGCTTTTAATAAAGACAACACACGCTCTGAGGGAAAATACTCATCGAAGATCCCAAAGATGTTGGTTTGCAGGTGCTTCTGCTGGAGAGATACTTAGGGGCTTGTGGATAGTCACAGGGCTTTAGCTTGCAGAAAGACAACTCACAGGCCAATGAGTCCCAATGCCTTGTGCAGAAAAGATTGATTTTGAAAGGCCCAGAGCAGGTACAAGGATGTGAACTGAGAATGGAGATGCACAGAGCTAGCCAGTCAGTCTCAAGACTGACTTTGCACTGCTTACATTTTATTTTGAATTTGGATTCAGGATGTGGTGCATTAAAAGAGGGGTTCTCACAACCAAACTTTTTTTTTTTTTTTTTGTTCCATCTGTACATAAAGGACTCCACAAACATTAACTTGAGGAAAATTGGCAGTTAATGTAAGCCGACCCCTTCACCCACAGTGGCTGCAAAAAAAAAAAAATCCATCAGTGACTATATGTGGCCAAAGTGGTCTCAATTGAGACCACTTTTCTAGTACATAAACGGTTGACCCTCGAACATTGCATAACACTAAAAGGTTTTACTTTGACCTTAGTTCAATCTATGCCTGCTTATCTGGAGTGCGGACTGACAACGTTTGATATGGCTGATATCTATGGACCAGCAGAATTGGTATATGGAGCCTTTTATAAGAAGGTAAAATCAATTTTTTTATACTAAGACTGTAAAATCACAGATTTCTTAAGAGGATGGAAAAAAATGCAACATGATTTACAGTGAATAGTATTAGCCTGCTCCTTTGTACTTTCAGCTCAATAGGAAATAAGGCTGGGATTCTAGTGTAGCCCCTATTTTGAGGTTTGGTACAAAATGTTCAGGGGTCACACTCAATCCCTCACACAGTCCCTCAGCCTTTACAAGCCCCAGGCTTGGATTCTCCCATGGTTGGGGAGGCTGACCTCCAAGACCCAAGGGGCAGATTGACAGGGTGTAATCCTCTTCTCTGGGCCTGATGGTGGAGCTCCTCCAATCTTCAGCCACTGGGTAGGAGGGCTCCACCAGCAGCCTGAACCTCCTTCCCTCTTCAGCCACTGGTGGGTGGGCTACACTGGCAGCCCTGGCTATCCTTCCCTTTTTAGCCACAACATCTACAGCTATTACCTCTACCGATACTGAGGAGCCTATGGAGGGATCAACAAAATGGTAGCTGGGTATGGCAGTCAGTAGCTGGTGGGGTGGACATGTGAAGCCTACAGGTCCCGGCAACAAACAATATCTGGCGCCACAAGCAGATTATTTATATATATATATCTATATATATATATATCTATATATATATACACACACACACATATATATATATATATATACATATATACACAGGTGCATAGTTTCCAACCAATGTTCTCAAATACTTCTTAATGCAAATGAATTGCGCACATAGTGAAAGTATCCACTAACATGGATTTAGAAAACCTACCTTCATTATTCCCTCTTGTATACACCTAAGTACATCCCAGCTAAGCCACTAGACAAATTTTCAATCTCCAGGGACCAGTCGCATTGAAATCAATCTAAATGACCAATGAAATCCTGATAACAACAAAAACTGATAATATTAGACTCACTTTAATCCCCTTTTTTTGGCTCCCCTTCCTATTGCTTTTTTCAATTAATGCTATTTCATACTGGATATACTGGAGAAAGCTAGGGAAAGATTAGCCATTAATAAGAGAGAGAGCAGTGAGGGGGAAGATCAGCCCACGTGGCCATGAAGGTTGAAGCAGTAATGAGAACAGCGGACAGCAAGGCCTTGGGATAGGCTCTGTTACTGCCCTGCTGACAGCCGGCTTGCTCACCAGCCTTGTAGGGGTTTCTTGGGGTAAGAAAGATATGAGCCAGCCTAATCTAGCACATGACCCTTAATACTGTGCTAACAATATACTAAACATAAGGAAGAAGACATGAAAACCAGGATTTTTTAGCACTTTTCAAATTTGGGCCTATTGAAAGTGACTTTATACTTATTGGAAGAGGTCACCGTCAATAAGGTGGGTACAGGGCTTTGCTCCACCTTTCCTACCAGTGGCTGAAGAGTGGTGGAGCTCTGCGTCTCTGGTGGAGTTTACTCACCAGCGGCCAAAGAAGGAAGATGGCCTGGTGGAGCCCATCTGTAAGTGGCCAAAGAGGGAAGGAAACCTGGGCCACTGGCAGAACCCACCCATCGGTGGCAGAAAAGTTAGAAGCCCTGGCCACTGGTGGGTGACATGCGCACCTTACCAGCCACTCATTTCCATTCTCAGCCACCTCGCAAACTACATGCACTACTATACATGGACTTCCAATGTGGCATGCTGGCCTCTGCAGTTCCAACTCGCACAGGCTGATGGTCAGAAGATGATAGCAGTGCTGCTGACATTCTCACAATCCAGGATGGAGGTGAGGGCTGGAAATGCAAAGTATACAGACTAGCTGCATATCCAGGTAAGAGGAAAGGGAAAAGAGAAAGCCCATCAGAGTGCAGAGCCAAGAAACATAATAGTGCAGTATATAATGGGGACATGGTATGTTCCAACTCAGCCCACCAGAACCCCATAAATGCACACACTCTCCATACCTCTCCCCCCCCCCCAAGTCATCCATATCTTCCCCAGCTCTCCACAAAGACCCAGTCACACAAACTACCTCCATATCTTCCCTCCATCCAAACCCACCCCAGCTATACATACATATCCACGCAAACATCCACAGCCACTGATACATGTACACATCCTCCATAATTCAAACCTGTCCACATCTGCCATAGATATACACATACCAAACACTGCCCCTACCATTCACATAATCATCAACCTCTTGATTTATCCACACCCAACCTATCTACCCCTCACACCAACTTACAGCCATTCAGTTCTTCACACATGCGCTCCGTATAACCACTGATGCATTCCCATACACACACACACACACACACACACACCTCCATAGCCACCCATGTACATCCCACTCAACCTCCCGCCCCCCCCCCCAAAAAAAAAAACACTTTCCATAACCTCCCCCTACCACGCTATCCTCCCAGGCCCATCAAAACCTCCTCAGCTACCCACCAACCTCCATGTCCCCAATTAATCCATACCTGACCCATGTATCCCCTCAGCCTGCACTCTCAGTTTTTCACAGACACTCCCGCCATACGCCCCCAGCCATGTACACACATATACCTGTAATCACTGATGTACACCCTCCTACACACATCCCTACCAGATACACTGAAGCACACACACACACACCACTGCCACACACACCACTTGCACCCATAAGTGTACAAACACCCCCGTTACCCCACAACAGCCATGCACACACACATGCACATACCCCTGTATTCTCCCCAATATCCATATACACACACACAAAGCCCCCATGCCATGCAGAGCCATCATCCCACTGCATCCGCAGATAGCACCCAGCAAGGCTACTGACCAGCCACATAAGTTGGAATGGAGTTGCCACTAGGTGTCTCAGGGAATTCCTTCTCTGGAATGACATGCACTGGACATGTGGGGAGAGAAGACTGAACAGCAATGCATCATTAGCATAATAAAGAAAGCAGATAGGCAGACTGATGATGTCTTTCACATATGGAGACCCCCAGCAGCCCATAACCAGAATAGGTGCAGAGCTTTGCTTAGAGGATGATGGGATGTACATTTGTAACAAGCTAACGTGCACCCCACCATGGATCCACCACCCCACCCCACTGGACTAAAAAGAGGCCAGCTTTCAATAGTGCACCATGGGGCAGCTGCACCGGAGGCAGACAGACAGACAGGAAGGAGGGACAGCAAGGGAGAAATGTTTGGGCCAGGTGGGGTGGGGTGGGGTGGGAGGGAGAGGGCTGAGAGTGGTGGAATGGAGCTGGGTGGGGACCCAATATTGTGGGCACAGGTGACGGAAGGAGGGTCGGGGTATCCTGGGTTCAGGCTGGAGAGAGGAAGGGATTACTGTGGAGTGTCTGGGAGGGGGGGTGATGTGATAGGGTTGAGAAAGTGCTGGGCATTGGAGTGTGCTCGGTGAGGGAGAAGAGAGTGCTGTAGAAGGGTTCAGAATATGCTGAAGCTGGGACAGTGAGGTGGGAAGGCAGTGCTGGGACAGGGCTGGAGAAGGGGATTAGATGTCTGTGCTGGGAACAGGCTGAAAAGAAGGGAAGGAAGTTTTAGGGATAGGGTGAGAAGGGTGGATGGGAGTTCTGGGTTCAGACTGTGCAGGTGACTAGGGGTCTCTGGGGAATTTCAGTGGGTTTCAGCTAGTGCACATATGTTTCAAAACTGTACATGAGATTAAGCATGCTGCTAACGTGTCTACTTTATGCCAAGGATGGGCAACTCCAGTCCTTGAAGGCCCCTTACTGGTCTGGTTTTTAGGATAGACCTAATGAACATGCATGGAATAGATCTGCATACAACTGAGGCTTGGGCATGCAGATCTATCCCATGCATACTTATTAGAGATCTCCTGGAAACCCAAATGGGTTGGGGCTCTTGAGAACCAAAGTTGCCCGCCATTGTTTTATATTGGGTAAGCATCTGAATGGACCTGTAACTGCACAACAAGTCGATATTCAGACACAAATGTGCATGACTGCCTTGTATTTAAAGATTGGTTGGGTTTATGTAGGCTTAAAAGTCTGTGCATGTATTGCCAGTTTAGGCTCCTAATTGAACATTTCTGTGATACTCCTTCCACTGAGGAAAATCTAAGAAACTGTATTGAATCTCTGATGGTTTTATTACAGCTGCTAGCAAAGAAACGTCAAGAGGAGGTGATCAATATCCAAGGTCTGACAAAATATGTGCCCCGCCCAGGACCAATGACAAGGAAGGCAAGATTAACGTTCCTTTTTAAATCTTTGCTATATTTTAATACACAATTTACATTTCAGATGCCTTAATAAAATGGGTGCGTTAACCATTGCATAATGACATTTTCATTAGGCCAATTAATCTCCTTCTTTTTTGGGTGCTCTTCCTTTGCTCTGAGCTTGTCTCATTCATTTTCTACCATGACACTTTCTAATTCAGGGGTTGATGCAATAAAGTGCACCCAGCCTAGCGCATAGCTTTACACTTGGTTGGATGCGTTTTGGTTGCACTAGACTAGCACCCAAGGCAAAAAGAAGGTTAGCACTTAGCACATCCAAAACACGTGCCCAAAAAATGCATAGCTGATAGTGCCCATCACATATAAATCCCATGTAGATGAGGCTATTAGCTATTACTCCTAATGCAGAAAATTGCTGTTTGCCCAACACATACTTTTTAATGTGCCAAATTTGACTCCAGCCCCAGAGATAGTTTAAAGTCAATCCGCAAGTCAAGGGCTCATGAAAAATTAAAAAATATGGTTCTCTCTGGTTCCTTCTGCATAAGCATTGTAATGCTTAAATTTTCTGTTTGCGGTGTTAAAAAATAAATGTATATTGGCTTGATTTAAAAAAAAAAAAAAAAATCTTCTGGATGCACAATTTAGACACCCATAGGAAAGGGGCGCTTAGCTATGGGCATCTTCAGCAACGTCAGCAAAATCGCCCAAAAGAAGCGGGATAAAAATGGGTGCTCATGTGAGCTCTGTTGCAATTGTGGGCGCCAGATGCATTTGAGTGCTAGGGATGCACAATTCATCCCTAGTGCGTCCATTTTTACGCAGCCCCTCATTTAAATTCTGTATCGGGTGCCCAGAGGATGTGGCTGTGTGTACGTTAGGAAAACAGGCGCTCGATACCAGCACCTGTTTTAGTGCTTGTCTTATTACATTGGTCCCCTTAGGAGTACTTGCTGTCGGGGCCAGCACGTTAGTCCTGAAAACATTCTCTTTGTTACATTGTCACAGTCTTCCAGTGTTATTGCTGGTGGACCCTTGGGCCGGCCCGACGGAGCCGAGGCTCCACAGAAGAGGAAAGGCCGGGAGGCGGCACAAGACTGGATGACCAAGCAAAGTCTTCGCCCTGGAGATCCGAGATCCCCCCAGGAGGAGCCCATGAGGATCCGGACTGCTGGGACTTATGAGATGGCAGCGAGGAACGAAGCGAGGAGATCTTCACCCTGGAAGTCCTTGGTCCCCCCAGGAGGAGCCTGTGAGGACCAGGACCGCTGGGATTTAGGTGGCAGGCAGCAAAGAGAAGTCAAGACGATCCGGAAGTCAAGGCGGGCAGCAGTCATGGAGAATCAGGAGCAAGCCGGAGTCAGGAGCCAGAGAAACAATCAGAGGAAGCAGGTTCAGGAACAGCAGGAGCGGAATCCAGGAACAGCAGGAGCAACTAGCTACTCACACGGAGAGACCTCGTTGCAAGGCGATTAGCTGAAGGCAGATGCCAGCTTAAATACCCTGCCGGCGTCTGACGTCATTTTGGGGGCTGTCCAGCACTTCCGGGTGCTGGACTTTTAAATGCTGCTCCTTCGTGCGCGCGTTGCTTGGCGGGGTGGGGCAAGGATTGGGCCTCGGCGGCGTCTCCCTTGTGGAGATGCCGCTGCAACGCGGCCTAGCAGGCCCAAACCACGGCGGTTCCCGGCGCGGTTCTGAGGGCGGCAGATGAGGTAAGGACCCAGTCGCTAGCCTAGCGACCGGGACTGCAACATCCAGTTTGCAGCAGTTTTTATGTATCTACGCTGGCCCGGCATTTCTCTCTCTCTGTGGTTTTAATTGTGCCTGCTGTGCCTGCTGTGCATGGAGTTTTAATTGTGCCTGCTGTGCATGGAGACCTGCTAAAACAGCCACAAAAGTGGTCCTAGCATGTGAAATTCGGAGACTGGTTACAGAGCTTGCTTGATTAAATTAAACTCTGACATTGACCTTCAAAGCTCTAAGATGAGACAGACCTTAGTTATTTGACAAAAGGTTGTCCTTATACTTGCGCTCACAATGACTAAGATTCTCATTTGGTATCTTCATAAAAACTCCAAAAACAGAATAAACCAAAAGAACAGATATCTGGCAAAGGTCCTTGGAAATGCTATCAGCACCTGCCCTAAGGAGCTCCCTTTCACAGCAGCTCTGCCATGACTACCCTCCGTTCAGAAAACACACTACAGCCAAATTCTTCTGCCAGGCCTTTAACCCCCAACTCATAGCTGCCTCCACTTTAGGAAGCAGCAAAGCAGAAGAAACTTATCTCCAACACATAAGCTGAATGAAACTGGCGACAGCAAACTGAGGAATAGCATGTATGAGTGCCAGAACATACTGCTGCACCCATTTGCCTTACTAAGATGATATATTGTATATGGATGTATTTGAAACTTAGGCATTGTTGTTGATTGTAGATTTATGTGCAAGCTGCTGAGTATATTTTAAGTGCAGGCAGTATTATTATTTTAATTTCTAATTTGTAGAAGTTTTATAAATTAGTTATTAATGATGTACCTTTAGTCTTTAGTCCTTATTATGCTAGTTCAGTCTTTACTGTGCACCTTTCTCTATTGGAAACTCTTCCTTTTGGCCTCTGATTGTATGCTGCATCCTTAGACGTTGTACCGCACCTTGGGTGACTTTCTTATTCAGAAAGGCAGGTATCCAAAGAATAAATACATCTGAACCCAAGATTTCCAAACCTGTTTTATAATTATATGAAAATGTGACAGTTTCATTTCTGAAGCAAACAAGACACTGTTAGAGATTTTACATGTAATTGTGTAGTGAAGGGAAACCATTGATGAGTGTTGGGATGAGTACATGGACAAAGCTCAGGCATTGGTATTGTGCTCGTCCTTTGGTTGGGCCTCCATTGGAACCATTGGAATCATACAGTGTCTCCTTGGTATTAAGAGGCCAATTTTAAAAGCATTGCTTGCACAAAAATGGCCACATATGTGTGTATTTGGGCCACGTATGAGCAAAGTGGATTTTAAAAGCCACGATTTACGCACGTATAGACCCATGCATATGCCAAAAATAAGGGGGTGGAAAAGGGGCGGGGAATGGGCCTTCTGGGGCAGGGTCAACTGTTATGCGCATAACTTCTTATTTTAAAACCGGAGGCCACAGTGAGCAGTGGCTTGTTATCTGTGTAACTTTACTGCTGCTCTTGATGAGAAGCAAGTCTGCAGATCTCATGTTTTAGGGCTTACGGGACAGGGTGAGGGGGTCCGGGTCAACTAAGGGGCATGCAGGATGAAGAACCAGAGGTGTCTAGAAAACCTCAATATTGACTGGGCAAACTGGTGGATGAATTGGAAAAACTGGGAATGTCCCTCGCACGAGCATGTTTTAAAATCCTCTTACATACGCGCGTTAAAGCCTGCAAAGTCCTATGGAAGATACGCAAAGTGGGTAGCCTCTTAAAATTAGGAGCATACTTACGCGCAATAGGCGTATTTTAAATCGTATGCGCATGATTTAAAATTCTGGCACATCTCTGCCTGCGAGTCAATATGTATGTGCATGGGTGCACGCGCGCTTGTTTTAAAATTGGCTTGAAAGAGCGTCAACATGCCAATGCTTTGCTTTTCAGATAGTGGAAGAAGCCATTGATTCCTCTTTGAACAGAATGGGCCTGAATTCTCTGGATTGTGTACAGTTTCACTGGTGGGATTACAGCGACAAACGCTATCTGGATGCACTGAGTCACCTCTCGGATTTGCAGGCAGAAGGAAAAATTTGTATGTTTCTGCTTCTGTTTTCATATGTATTTATTTTTCCACCTTTGTTTATTTATTTATTTATTTAAAATCTTTTCTATACCGTTGTTAAGGTGGGTACCGTCACAACGGTTTACAGTAAGGCACATGAAGTAATGCAATTAACATCTTTCAGTTTACATAGGTGCCATAAGGTTCGGTAACATAGTTTTTAATAAATGTAAATTGATAAATGTGAAAAACATCATGTCCAGGTCAATTCTATAGCAGTTTTGAGTACAAGATTCGTTTTCTAATTGTAACTTTTCCTTTAGTGATGCACTCTCTATTAAAACAAAAACTACACACTTGGTGATTACTGTTGTGTGTATGGGTGTTCCTTGCGCTTCATGGGATAGACATGGGATAGGAGGCGATGTCCTTTCGTGGATTACAAGCTGGTTAAAAGACAGGAAACAGAGACAGGAAAAGACAGGAAACAGAGAGTAGGATTAAATGGTCAATTTTCTCAGTGGAAAAGGGTAAACAGTGGAGTACCTCAGGGATCTGTACTTGGACCGGTGCTTTTCAATATATATATAAATGAACTGGAAAGGAATACGACGAGTGAGGTTATCAAATTTGCAGATGATACAAAATTATTCAGAGTAGTTAAATCACAAGCAGACTGTGATACATTGCAGGAGGACCTTGCAAGACTTGAAGATTGGGCATCCAAATGGCAGATTAAATTTAATGTGGACAAGTGCAAGGTGTTGCATATAGGGAAAAATAACCGTTGCTGTAGTTATACGATGTTAGGTTCCATATTAAGAGCTACCACCCAGGAAAAAGATCTAGGCATCATAGTGGATAATACTTTAAAATCGTCAGCTCAGTGTGCTGCAGCAAAGTTCTTGGAGGAGAAGTCCATTAATGGCTATTAATCAATTTTACTTAGGGAATAGCCACTGCTATTAATTGCATCAGTAGCATGGGATCTTCTTAGTGTTTGGGTAATTGCCAGGTTCTTGTGGCCAGGTTTTGGCCTCTGATGGAAACAGGATGCTGGGCTTGATGGACCCTTGGTCTGACCCAGCATGGCAATTTTTTATGTTCTTATGTTCCCTGGTTTCTATTCTCCCTTCTCTTTTTGAAAAGCTTGTTTAAACAGCCAGGTTTTTAGATTTTTCCTAAATGTTTTGTTTTCTCTTTGTAACCTTAACTCCAGGGGCATGGAGTTCCATAGTATGGGTCCCGCTAGGGATAATGCTCTCTCTCTTACCTGGGTTAGTCGTGCTGTTTTGACTGATGGAATAGTTAGGAGTGCTTTGTTGGCTGATCTTAAGTTTCTGTTGGGGATGTGTACACAAAGGGCCGTGTTTAGCCAGTCTGCATTTTCGTTGTGGATTAATTTGTGTATGGTGCATAGCGTTTTGTACTGTATTCTTTGTTCAATGGGAAGCCAGTGTAATTCAGCCAGTGTTTCGGTGATGTGGTCTCTTTTACTCTTGCCAGTTAAGACTCTTGCGGCTGTGTTTTGCAAGATTTCCAGTGGTCTTAGTGAAGTGTATGGTATACCCAGTAGAAGGGCATTACAATAATCAGTGCTTGCGAATATCAATGCCTGTAGTACTGATCGAAAGTTGGCTGTTGTTAGAAGTGGTTTAAGTCTTTTGAGGACCATGCGTTTGGCGTATCCTTCCTTTACTTTTAGGGATATATGCGGTTTTAGGCTTAGTTCTGTGTCAATTATTACTCCTAGATTCCGTACTTTCTCTGCTAGTATTATTTGTTTGTTGTTATTGAGTGTGATAGGGCTCTGTGAGATCTCCATATTTTTTTTCCGTTCTAAATGTAGGAATTCTGTCTTCTCTATATTAATCATTAGCTCCATTTGGTTTAGTAGCTGCTTGATAATATCTAGATACATGTTCGCTATGTTTAATGTCTTTTCAATTGTATCATCAATGGGTAATATTAATTGAATATCATCTGCGTATATATAGTGTGTGATTCCCAGACCAGCTAACAGGTGGCATAATGGGAGCAGGTATATGTTGAAAAGTGTAGCAGATAGGGCGGATCCCTGTGGTACTCCTGTATGGAGATCTATTTTGTCTGAGATAGAATCCTTGATTTGCACTTGAAAGTATCTGTTGCTTAGATATGATCTAAACCAGCTGATTGTTTGTTGTTTAATCCTATTTCTTCTAGTCTATTTAAAAGTATGTTGTGATTTACCGTATCAAACGCTGCTGAGAGGTCTAGCATCACTAGAATGTAATGTTTACCATTATCAAATCCCCTCATGATGTTATCTGTTAGCGCAAGTAGGAGTGTCTCTGTGCTATAGTGTTTTCGAAAGCCATGTTGTGAGGGATATAGGATGTTATTGCTATCTAGGTGTTCTGCTAGTTGCTTTTGTATAGTTTTTTTCTATTAATTTTGCAATTAAGGGTAGGTTTGATACTGGTCTGTAGTTGTTCAGGTTAAGTGGGTCGCTGTTTTTCTTCTTTAAAATTGATTTTACTATTGCACCTTTTAGTGCATCTGGCATGGATCCTTCCTCTAAGGATAGATTAACGATCTTTGCCAGTGTCTGGGATACGGTGTTGGCTACTTTTTTTATGTCTGCGGTTGTTATTGTGTCATAAGCATGTGGGGCGGGATTTAGTTTTTTTAGTATAGTTTCGATTTCCAGTTCTGATACCTCATTGAATGTTGACCATTGTTCAACATCTCTTTTTTTTCATTTTAATTTCTTGTTTCGTTGTTTTTGGGATTTTATTTTTTAGGTTCTTAATTTTGTCATTGAAAAATGTTGCAATTTCATTGCATCTATTTTCTGGAAGGTTTTGTGGAGATTCTGATTTGTCAGTAGTGAGGTTTCTTACTATGGTAAATAAGGTTCTTGGATTGTTTGCATATTTTTCTATTTTAGAGCTATAGAATTGTTTTTTTGTATCTAGAATGACTTGTTTATAGTAAGCTAGGTGTTTTCTGTATTTTGTTAAGTTTTCATTGTTTTTATTTTTTCTCCAATCTTTTTCTTTTTTTCTTAGCTGTCTCTTGATTTCCTTTGTCTTTTCATTATACCATGGGTTCGTTTGTTTGGTATCCCTAATGTTAATATATTTGATTGGGTTTATCTCTTCAGCTAGCTTTCTGGTTGTTTACATCCATGCTGTGGTAGCGGAGCAGCAGTTGGTGTAGTCTAATTTTGTTAATTTTTCTTCTAACTTGTCTTTTAGGGTTTCTAAGTCATATGGTGGGCGATATTTAAATTTAATAGGTTCTTTTTTCTTTTCTTGTGTTTGAGGTTCAATGTGTTTAATCGAGGATTGTATGATGAAGTGATCTGACCATGGGATGGGTGTGTAATCGGTTTTAATGTGTTCTAGGTGGCTGTGATTAATGAATGATATATCGAGAGAGTGTCCTGCTCTATGCGTAGGTTTATCAGTAATTAGAGTGAAACCTAGTGCTGTCATAATATCCAATAGTGTTTGGCAGGTGTTGGATAGGGGCTTTGCGTCTAAGTGAAGGTTGAAGTCTCCTAGTATAATGGTGGGTTTTTCAGTGTTTAACTGTGTTGTTAAGAACTCAATTAGTGGGGAGATATTTAATTCTAGTAAGCTCGGTGGGCAGTATATTAGGCAAATTTGTAAATTCAATGTTTCAAAGAGGGCAATTTCATGGTTTCTTGGCAGTGTTGAGGGTATTAGTTTACATTTAAATTTTTTTTCAATTATTGTTCTTCACTCTAATGCTTTTTAGCATAGGATCAGGACATTATTTGTCATATTACTACGAATTTCCTTAACACATTCAGATGCTGGCCTGAGGGTAGAGGAACCCCACTGAAAGATTCACAGGCCGATTCAGAAAAACGCGCTCTCCCGGCGTGTGCACAAGCCACTCTCCTGGGCGCGCGATTCAGGAGGGTGGCCTATGCAAATTAGGGCCCGCGGTAAAAGGAGCGGCAGCTGTCAACGGGTTTGACAGCCGACGCTCAATTTTGCCGGCATCGGTTCTCAAACCCGCTGACAGCCACGGGTTCGGAAAACGGACGCCAGCATAATTGAGCGTCCGTCTTCTGACCCGCGGGCCGTGGGCTGATTTTTAATTTTTTTTTTTTTTTTACTTTTTTTTTACTTTTGGGGCCTCCGACTTAATATCGTTATGATATTAAGTCGGAGGGTGTACAGAAAAGTAGTTTTTTTCTGCGGCTTGGGTGCACATTTTACTTTCTGTATCACGCGGGAATAACTAATACGGCCATGTTATTGGCGCTATTAGTTTTGGGGGGGTTGGATGCACGTTCTCGAAGCACTATTATCCCTTATTGTATAAGGGGTAAAGCTAGCGTGTCGAAAACGCGCGTCCAAACCTGGGCTAACAGTGCGCTCCACCGGAGCACACTGTACTGTATCGGCCTGTGTGAAACTTGAACTGAGAGGTAAAGCACAATTGTAGATGCTTGGGAGAAGAGGCATAGATAGTCAAATGTTGGGGATGATTAAGATTATTTTTATATTAATATCATTTTGCCCTCAGGCAGCACCCAGCTATTTCTTATTTATGCTTTGTATACCATTTATAGTTCTTTTACAGAAGGAGTACATAGATGCAAATGTTTTTCTGATCCTATTTAGATTCCTTCTGTGAAAGACTGCTGACTGACCAGTGTGTACAACCTGTGTTGGGAATTAATCTTAACAACAGATTTAATACCCTTGCTTGCTATAAGTATCATGCAAATTTTAGTGTCTACAAAGTAGTTAGGACTTTAGTTTAACGTCTCATCTAAATAGACAGCAACCTCAGCAGTAGGACTCCTAACCCTGGATCAGCACTAAACAAAGAATTTCCCCTTCTAAGTCACCACTTCCTGCATCAACTATCCAGGTACAGAACCAATTAACATTTGAGATCTCAAAGGGTCAGAGTTTCAGGTGGTATGGTGGCAGATTCTAACTGTATGTGATGCCGCCTCAGAATTAAATTCTGAGGTTTGGTCTTGTGACTCAGGTCACAGTTTTGTGGCATGGGGGGATCTGGGTTTGAACTTCTATCTACTGGTATAAGCCGGTTGTGGGTACACCATGGAGAGGGTGTGCTTAAGCCCGGAAAGCGGAAGGATGGCTGCTTTTTCTGTGCCAGCCAAAGAGTAGTGCTGAAGGCGCATGTCAATGGTGCTGCTCCATCCCTTGGGCCAGCAATGGTTTCCAGAATAATTTGAAGACGCTGTCAGAAGGGAGGGGTTTTGAAGGTAGAGGGCAATAAAAGAAAAAAAGGAAAAAAAAATAAAAAGTCAATATTATCAAGACCGTGAACTTGTTAACCTGCATTCCTGGAGTAAAAAATAATGCACTGCTATATTGTTATGCACTTACAAGTCAATTATTTCAATTATTATTTATTTCTGCTTTTCAGTGGAACTTTCCTTGACAAATTTTGATACAGAACATGTGAAGGAGATAGTGAATAAAGGAATCAAAATTTCCAGCAATCAAGTCCAGTATTCTGTGGTTGACAGAAGGCCCATGATGAAGATGGCAGAATTCTGTGAATCTCAAGGAATTAAACTTCTCACGTATGGTACCATAGGTAGGCAGATTCAGCACAGAAATATCACTTCAGACAACATTTGTTATTGTGCAGTTTTTGCAAGCTTCTAGCAAACAGCTTCTGCACAATAGAGGCACAGACAAAGAGAACATGTCTCCGAAGTTACTATTTCCTCCATCAAATGAAAATCACAGTTATTAATGTCATTTATCTAAACTTGAGTGTCTTATGAATCAAGCTTTAGATTTTTTAAAAATGTTTGTTCCATTATTGGGTGAATTGATTTGCTTCAAAATTAACTCCATAGTTTGCATAATATTTCACTCCTTTGCTTTGCAGATTTCTAATAGCCATATCGGTGCTGCAGAATACCAGAATGTAACCCCTGGCCTAGCGTCCCTTTAAAGAACCCCCAAAGACCACACTTCAAGTTTTGGGTTTAAGTGTGAAACTTTCTTCTCCTGATGATAAGGTCCAAGATTCCCTTTTGGGGGTGGGTGGGATATTATATGCTAGGCCTTGAATGTTCATTAATAAATTCAGTTTTATAGTTTCTGGCAACAGCAGTAATAATCACGTTGGAAGCAATGGATAGTTTACAACTTAACTTTGAGAATTAAGAGTTGGCTAATTTGCCTTCAGTTGTCTGCCATGAATAAGGAGCTAATGCACCTGAAAGAGATATTATACAAGATTCAAATATCCTCCACTTCCTTGCAACATCCAGAATATCTCTCCCAACTCTCACAGAGGTAACAGAAACCCAGATATAAATGGTGTACAGTGGGCTCCGGTGGAATAAGACCTGTGACTCTGAGACACCCATTTACCAACTTTGAAACATCCTGAGTATTCGCCCTACTCCCACAGAGAAGTCAGACATCCAGGATTCAGAATCCCAGGAATAATTGGATTACGGTGGGCCCTGGTAGAACAAGACCTATGATGAACAGACACCCACTCTTCCCACTGTTACCCTTACATAATGCATTTTCTGCATTGGAAAATGAAGAAGCCCAAGTAACAGAATATGAAATGAGGTCTGAAAGGGAAATAGTCACCTAATACACCAAGAAACCCTTCAACATGATGAAATGTCATAAAAGAAAACTGCTTCTGCCGGGAGATTCAGTCACCAGAGGAACCAAGGATGGCCTACATTTGTCTATGGCAGGAAAAAGGATGCTAAGTGAAAAATTCAGATCATACATTATCAGGCATTTAAACTAGGGAGTGGGGGTGGCAGGAGGTGGCCAGAGAATTTGGCATGACACCACCAAGCAAAACAGGAACATGGAAGAGAAAATAAAATTAATCAGTTCAAAAAAGCAGAAAAAGTGACTACAAAGAGCAGCTGGAAAGCTATGACTACAAATGCTTGTAGTCTGGGCAACAAAAAAAAAAGATAGAGGATGGGTTAGAAAGGACAGAGGATGGGTTAGAAAGGACAGAGAGGACAGAAAAGTGGGAGGAGTAGCTCTTTGTGTCAAAAACAATATCCAAGCAACTGAATTGCAAGGGATATGAGGTAAAGGAGAAGCATTATGGACCATCCTAAAAAAATGAAGATGGTGCTTCCATTTTTATTGGTGTGATTTACAGGCAATCAATTCAAACAGAAGAACTGGATAGAGAACTCATTGAAGACATCCAAAAAGTTGGTGAAAGGGTAAGGTGTTGCTCATTGGAGATTTCAATCTGCCAGATGTAGATTGGAGTATCCCATCTGTGGAATCTACGAGACATAGAGAGATAGTGGATGCCCTTCAAGGGGCTCTGCTCAAACAAATGGTAATGAAACCCATGAGAGAGGGTGTGAATCTCGATCTAGTGCTCACTAATGGCGATAATAAGAACATAAGAACTCAGATTGGAAAAATAAAGTTCATGAAAACAGGAAACAAAAAAGGAGGAAGGAAGGATGGAAAAACTTCCTTCACCCAAACTCAAAAAGGCAAAAATGACCTTTTTCAAAAAGGGCAAATAGGTACCCTTTCCTCTTGTCCATACCTAAACTTCAACCTTAGAAACTCAAGAGTCCTTTCCCCAGGAAAACAACCAAAAACAGGAGCAGGCATAGAGACATCCTACCTCCTGAAAGGGATAACACAATATCCATACCCTTAAAATGGTGGCACTGGGTTTTATAGTCTGGGGATTCCACCATTCCAGTCTTCCACATGGGGGAGCTAAAACCCACAATACTACTACTCTGGTTCTCCCTATGACATTGGGACATTCCTCTTAGTAGGAGCCCAGTCAGCTCATACGGTTCTCTACAGGAGTCTTTGTAGGCTGCAATACCTTTAATCGTTGTAGTCCGACAGCCTTTGAAACCTCTCAGATCTTCAGATATGAAGATTGGACCTGTGTAATATTGAAAGCTCTTGTGCTAAAGCATCTCTTTGGTCAATCTAATTACAGGAATTGCAACCTACAAAGTTTGCTATATCTTGTTGCCAGATCTTTGGGGGAGTTTCAAACTCTAGTATCTAACACATTTGGCAAAAGGTTGATAATCCTGCACTGATATTATGATTATAGCTCCTATCTGTGGTCACATGAAAAGACAGCATTTGAGCAGGACCAAGGTATATGTGGGGATGTGCAACCCATTCACTATTTCTACATAGTAACATAGTAAATGTCAAAAAGACACAAGTGGTCCATCCAGTTGCCCAGCAAGTTTTTTTGTTTTATATTTTATTCTTAGGATAATTGTTGCTCTGTGCAAATTACTCCAGTCAACACTGGCTACCCTTTTCTTAGTCTCCATTATTTAGCCACTAGGAATCCTCTGTGTTTATCCCATGATCTTGTGCTCACTGGGAGGGTATTCAATGCATCCACCACCCTTTCCGTGAAGAAATACTTCCTGACATTGATCTTGACTCGTCCTCCCCCCAAGGTTTGATTATTGTACATTATTAATAACTTTCAGGTATTTAAAAACCTGTATCATATTGCCCCCTCTCCTCTCCTCCACTGTATTCATATTTAGGTCCTCAATCTCATCTCATAATTCTTTTGATGTAGATCTTTTAGCATTTTGGTTGCCTTTCTCTGGACCGCTTCCACCCTCTCTCTATCTTTTGAGCTACAGTCTCTAAAACTGAACACGTACTGCAGATGAGGCCTTACCAAGGATCTATACAGGAGCACTATCAGGTCCTTTTTTCTGCTGGATATGCCTTTCTCTATGTAACCCAGTGTCCCTCTGGCCTTAGCTACCAACTTGTCACATTGCTTCACCACTTTCAGATCATCAGGCACTATCATCCCAAGGTCTCTTTCCCTGTTTGTGCACATCAGACTTTTGTCTCAATTAGTTTTACCACCGCTGTAGTTTCCAGGCTCTTCCCTGCTAGCATTTTTGTGAAACTCTTGTCCAGTCTCCCAAACTTGGAGAAGAGACATCTGAGGGGGGATATGATAGAGGTCTACAAAATCATGAAAGGATTTGAACAGGTAAATGTGAAATGGTTATTTACTCTCTCAGACAATAAAAGGACTAGAGGGCACTCCATGAAGTTAGCAAGTAGCTCATTTAGAACAAATTGGAGAAAATTCTTTTTCACTCAATGCATAATTAAGCTTTGGAATTCATTGCCAGAGGATGAAGTTATGGCAGTTAGTATAACTGGGTTTAAAAATGGTTAGGATAAGTTCCTAAAGGAGAAATCCATAAACTGCTATTAATCAATAAGGAATAGTAGCTTGGGATCTATTTAATGTTTGGGTATTTGCCAAGTTCTTGTGATTTCAATTGTCCAATGTTGGAAACAGGATGCCGGGCTTGATAGACCCTTGGTCTGACCCAGTATGGTTTGTCTTATATTCACCATTCCTGTTTCCAAGGATCTATTGAACAGGTCTTTCAGTGGATCCACCAGCACCTCTCTGAGCTCCTTCAGGATCCTGGGATGTACCTCATCTAGCCCCATGGCCTTGTCTACTTCTAGTTTCACTAGTTTCACCTAAGCATTCTCTTCTGTAAATGAAGTGGTATCTACCCTGCTCCCATCCATGCTCTTACCAACCTGTAATAGTCCTTCCCCAAGGTCTTCTTTAGTGAACACCAAAATGAAATGTTTGTTAAATGTTTCTGCTTTTTCCTTAACTTTCTCCACACAATGACCCTTGTCTCCTTTCAGTCTTTCAGTGCCTCCTCTGGTCTTCTTCCTTTCTCTGATAATATCTGCTAAATATTTTGTCACCTTCCTTTACCTCTTTGGTGATCCTTTCTTCCACTAGAGATTTTGTTGTCCTGATTTCTTTTCTTGTCTCTTTCAGCTTCACCATATATTCTTCTCTGTGTGCCTCTTTATGTGTTCTTTTGTATTTTTTGAGCGCTGTTGTTTTTTTCCTTTGTTTATTCGGCCACCTCTTTAAAGAACCATATTGATTTCCTTTTCCTCTTACTATTATTCACTCTTCTTACATAAAGATTTGCTGCCTTTGTTATAGCTTCTTTTAATTTAGCCTCCTGTTGTCCCACTTCTCCCATCTCCTCCCAGTCTTCTAGCTCTTCCTCAAGGTACTGCCCCATTTTAACAAAATCTGTATTTCTGAAATCCATGACTTTGATCATCAAGTGACTTTTCTCGATCTTGCAGTGGTCAACTGTACAACTTAAGGTTCACATCTGATTCCAATTACCTCCCAGTCATGTCCATTGTTCAGGAGCAGAAAGACCATGTAACATATAGTAATATAGTAATGTTGGCAGAAAAAGACCAAATGGTCCATCCAGTCTGCCCAGCAAGCTTTCCTTTGTAGAAACTGCCACTCTGTGCAGGCTACTTCCTTGTTTCTCTTAAGATTGTAACTGCCACTCCGTGCAATTATCCCAAGCTTTATGTTAACCCATAAAAATTTCAGCTAGCAACATTATTTTTACTGTGTGATGATCTTTCTTGAAAATTCAGAAGGTACTGCTTGACGTGCTTTGTTTACGGATTTGGCCATAGAAGCATTCCTGTGCTTTTTCCCTTATGCCTGAATATCAGTACCTCAGAGCATAGAAGTCGGGGCCCTTTTGGTTGTTGTCCGAATCCAATTCCACTTTTCCCCCTGCCAAAGTGGGGAGCAATGTTGCAGTTGCATTAAAAGCATCAAGGCTTACTGATAGACGGGAGTAATCTCCATGCCTTATGCTAAGGGTAGTAACTGCCACAAAAGCAAGTTACCCTCCTGTATGCTTTCTTCATTTCCCTTAGATCTAGGATCTAGGCTGTAGAAGCAGTCCTATGCTTTTCCCCCTTATGTCTACATATCCAGTGTCCCAGACCATAGAACTCTGGATCCTCAGTTGTTTTCTGAATCCAATTCCCCTTTCCCCCCCCCCTGCCGTCAAAGCTGGGAGCGATGTTGCAGTTGCATTAAAAGTATCAAAGCTTATTGGTTGAGTGTAATAATCTCCATGCCTTCTGCTAAGGGTAGTAACTGCTGCAGCAGCAAGTTACCCCCTACTCGCATTTCTTCATTTCTGACCTCTAGCCTTTTAGAGATCCACTGGGGTAGATTTTAAAACCCTGGCACGCATAAATCCTGGGGTTTACGTGCATGGCCAGGCCTTAGGTGCACTAGGCCAATTTTAAAATGGGCCCGACCACGCACATACACCCCGGGACACGTGTAAGTGCTGGGGCTTTAAAATGGGGCGGTCCGGGGGCGGGGCTAGAGGTGCCCGGTACAGCGGCCATTTGCCGCTGTACCGGGCACATGCAGCTTGCTCCTGCTCCTTTGCAGGAGCAAAAGGTAAAACAAAAAAAATTAGGGTTAGTTAGGATAGGGATGGGGGAAGGTAGGAAGGGGAAGGGAGGTTAGGATAGGGGGTTTGGAAGTTCCCTCCCAGTCCGCTCCTTAATTGGAGCGGACTGGGAGGGAACTGGGGAAGGCCCCAATGCGTTGCGGCACGATTTTGCAAAATTAGACCCCCCCCCCCCTTTTGCACACGCTGACCTGGTGTTTTATAACATGCGCGCATCAGCGCTCGCATGTTATAAAATCGCATATCCATGGGTCCTCGCCGGGTAGTGCTCGCACATGGACGCTTACGCGTAACTCTTTGAAAATCTACCCCACAGTGTTTATCCCATGCCCCTTTGAATTCTTTGAGTGTTTTCGTCTTCATCACCTCCTCCAGAAGGGCATTCCAGACATCCACCATGCTCTCCATGAAGAAATATTTCCGGACATTAGTTCTGAGTTGTCCCCCCTGGAGTTTCATTTCGTGACCCCTATTTCTATTGTTTTCTTTCCAATGGAAAAGGTTCAAAGTTTGTGCATCATTAAACTGAAGGTCTTTATCACATCTCCTCTGCACCTCCTCTCTTCCAGAGTATACACATTCAGGTCCTTCAGCTTCTCCTCATAGATCTTCCAATACAGACTCCACACCATTCTGGTTGCCCTTCTCTGGACCGCCTCCCATCCTGTCTCTATCTGTTTTGAAATACGGACTCCAGAATTGAACACAGTTCTCCAGATCAGTACAGATTCCAAACAGCAGAGAGAAAGCAAAATATATTGGAGAAATAAAGAATACAATTATATTAATTTAGACTGTTAAACATAGCCCAAACAGGAGCCAGGTAAGCTGTGCAGCCTTCAGCAACTGTTTATACCACACCTGGAATGTCTGCTAGGTAGGGTCCTGTGTTCCTCTCTTTAAAGCATAGAAGGATTTTACAATAATAACTAGCTATATAATACCACAACACACAAGTCAGAGTAAGAACCTGCAGAAATAGAACATTCCTGCTACCCACAAGAACACATTCAAAACAGCAGAGAGAAAGAAAAATATATTAGAGAAATAAAGAATAAAATATTAAATTAGACTATTAAATTATCCAAAACATGTGACTTAATAATGGGTTGAAACTCATGCATGTTGTATTCTAACAGGAGGAATCATATTTTTTCTCAGAGCATATCTTCATGGTTGAATTCCACCATACAAGATTTTAAAATACTATTTCAGTTTTCATAATGCTGACTCACCTGTTTCCTTAAAATGGAATAGACTCTTGAATATTGATGACACCACAGTTTATATGTAGGTATGAAACCAGTTGTGCAATAGTTTATTCTAGGATAGTCTAGCTTCAGATAATGTATTTTTCTACTTGCTGCATACTGTCCCTCTGACCTAAGTGTGTGTATTATAAACACAGTCAAAATAACAAAAAAATAGCTGAGATTGTTTTGTTTGTTTCATTTTAACTACAGGTGGAGGTCTGATTAGTGAGAAATATCTGGGTGCAAAAGAACCAAGAGGGTCAGAAGAACTGAACACAGCATCTCTGGACAAATACAAGAAGATGATTGATGCTTGGGGAGGATGGAACCTCTTCCAGGAGCTGCTGCAGACCCTGAATTCCATTGCCAAGGTGCACACTTGTACAATTGCCAATGTCGCCACCAAGTACATCCTGGATATGCCAGCAGTTGGGGGAGTGATCATAGGTTGCCGTCTTGGCATACCAGGAGCAGAACACATCAAAGAAAATCTCAAGAGCTTTGATATCCGCCTTACACCAGATGACATCAATAAAATTGAGTCTGTACTGAAGAGATCCTCGGATCTGATGCAAGCAATTGGAGATTGTGGAGATGAATACAGAGAGAAGTAGTCACGCGACCTCCCAGAATCATGGCAATAAGTGGTCTATCCTTTCCTTTCCTTTTTTTATATATTATTTTTTGTTAAAAGGTTAATAACAACTGAATCAAAGTAATTTTCACACATCAACAAGATAGAATCTCAACACTAATTACTAGAGATGTGCATTCGTTTTTGCCGAATTGGAAAATTGCAACGAAATTGTCCAATTCGGCATGTTTCAGGGAGCCTGAAAAAAATCAGGATTTTCCCGTTTTTTCGCAAAAATTCGTTTTTCCGATTAATGCGCACTAACGGGAGTCAGTGCGCGCTAACTCCCGTTAGCGTGCACTAACAAAAACTAACAAAAAGTAACAAAATCTAACGGTTTTTGTTAGTGCGTGCTAACGGGGAGTTAGCGCGCACTAACTAAAAATCGATTTTTCGTGGAAAAAAAAGACCCGAACCGAAAAAGCCCGACATTTTCCATGGTGGCCGAAAAACGAAGAACGACATGAACACAAAAAACGATGCACATCTCTACTAATTACTGATATTGTAAAGTGTTATAAAAGGACCGCATGTTAAGGAACATTTATAAAATCCAGGATTAAGAATGCTTGTTTATTATACCACTTTTCCATAAAATATTACATCAAAGTGGTTTGCAATTAAAACAAACAAAGTATCCAGGTATAATCTTAAATTCCCTGTTAAATATCTATACAGAGACAGTAAATGTTTTTTTCTAAATCAAACTCTTTCTTAATCGATTGTTTTAAATTTATTTCTACTTGTATTCCACTACTGACCACATTAAAAACTTGCATAAATAACTACGACACAAAGTGCCGAGTTAATTTTTTTGTGTATGCATTATTATTATTCAGTTATTTTAAAATACTCTTTTAATATAAGCAATCCAATTTTGCAAAAGTTGATGATGCCACACTCATGTCCTGCTTCCCAGTTTTGGGGAACCAGGACTATATTTGTTTCTGAGGATGTGCAGCCAACATTTGTTTCAATCTGCTATTGACCATGTATGACTTTTTTTTTTATAGTTTTCAACATATATGGAGCACCAAGGCCATGCCATAATAATGATCTACTCTGAAATTTTGATCATAAACATATAAAATGACATTTACGGTGCTCATGGGAGTAGCTTGATTTTTTCTTGCTGTTGGGCTGAGGTGGGATTGATGCAACCCGTAGGCAAGGGTCCACAGGTCCCCACCGTCAGCAGGTGGAATGGGCTGAAGCTAGAGGCCACTGGAGCTTCACCTATATCAGCTAGGGGTGTGCATTCGTTTTCGCCGTATTGGTGATCCGCAACGTATATTGCACTTTTCGTTGTATTCATTGGGAAGCGAAACGTATCGCAATTCCCCACAAATACAATGAATTTTCGCCGAATTATTTGGCCGCCAATTTAAACAACCCCCCACCCTCCTGATCCCCCCCCCCCCAAGACTTACCAAAACTCCCTGGTGATCCAGCGGGGGTCCTGGAATCATACCCTGCACTCACACACCCTCGGTACCAGTATCAAAATGGCACCGATAGCCTTGCCCTTACTATGTCACAGGGGCTACCGGTGCCATGGGTCAGCCCCTGTCACATGGCCATCAGCGCCATCTTGTGCTCCTACCATGTGACAGGGGCTGACCCATGGCACCGGTAGTCCCTGTGACATAGTAAGGGCAAGGCTATCGGCGCCATTTTGATTCCTGGCACCAGACGGCACAAGTGCAGGAGATCGCTCCCGGACCCCCGCTGGACCCCCAGGGACTTTTGGCCAGCTTGGGGGGGCCTCCTGACCCCCACAAGACTTGTCAAAAGTCCAACGGGGGTCCGGGAGCGACCTCCTGCACTCGGGCCTTATTGCCAGCATTCAAAATGGCGCTGGCGCTACCTTTGCCCTCACTATGTCACAGGGCTGATGGTCGGCCCCTGTGACATAGTGAGGGCAAAGGCTAGCGGCTGCCAGTTCTCAAAATGGCGCCGGCGCTACCTTTGCCCTTACTATGTCACAGGGGCCGACAGTCAGCCCCGTGACATAGTGAGGGCAAAGGTAGTGCCGACGCCATTTTGAATATTGGCAATACGGCCCGAGTGCAGGAGGTCACTCCCGGACCCCCGCTGGACTTTTGGCAAGTCTTGTGGGGGTCAAGAGGCCCCCCCAAGCTGGCAAAAAGTCCCTGGGGGTCCAGCGGGGGTCCGGGAGCGATATCCTGCATTCATGCTGTCGGATGCCAGGAATCAAAATGGCGCCGATAGCCTTGCCCTTACTATGTTACAGGGGCTACCGGTGCCATTGGTCAGCTCCTGTCACATGGTATGAGCACAAGATGGCGCCGATGGCCATGTGACAGGGGCTGACCAATGGCACCGGTAGCCCCTGTGACATAGTATGTCAAAGGCTATCGGCGCCATTTTGATACTGGTACCGAGGGTGTGTGAGTGCAGGGTATGATTCCCGGACCCCCCGCTGGACCACCAGGGAGTTTTGGTAAGTCTTGGGGGGTCAGGAGGGTGGGAGGTTCTAGTACATTTAATTTTAGCCGGGTAACGAATAGATTTAGACGTATAACCATATCTGGGCGCCATAAGGACATATGCAACGTATCTGCCCCCCGACGAATACGTATCCCAAATGCAACGTATGGCGCCCCTCTGCACATCCCTAATATCAGCCCACGTTCCCCTTGGGTTGAACCTTTGGGTGCCGGGGTCAGCAGGACTTAGGCGGGCCTCGAGATAGGATAATGAAGGTAGACGGTTCAGCCCAGAGACAGCAGCCAGCAGGTGGCGTAAGTCTATCCAAGACGGGTTGCAGAACTGGAATCCAAGCACCAAGGAACTAGGAGTGACTGAAGGTGCTTGAGCAAAGAAAGGCCGAAGCCTTGAAAGTCCACATCCAGAAGATAGAGGCAGAGGCATCACTGTCGAGCTTGGATGGAAGCTGCCGGCCAATGGAAGCTGTGGTGAGCAACGTAGAACTCTGGACAAGAAAGAGTCTATAGCAAGGTTATCCTTAGCAATGGTCAGGGCACGGAGAAGGCAGGCGTGATCAGGTGTAGCAATGGTCAAGGCACGGAGAAGGCAGGCGTAGCAATGGTCAAGGCACGGAGAAAGCAGGTGTGGTCAGGCCTAGCAATGGTCAAGGCATGGAGAAGGCAGGCAAGGTCAGACGTAGCAATGGTCAAGGCACAGAGAAGGCAGACAAGGTCAGACGTAGCAGAGGTCAGGCTTGGAAAAGGCAGGCGAGGTCAGACGTAGCAGACGTCATGCTTAGAGAAGGCAGGCAAGGTCAGGCTTGGAGATAATCACAGGCTTGGAGGTCAAGCTTGGAGATAATCACAAGGCAGAGTCAGGCAAAGCAAATTCAAAGTCCGTGAAGTCAATCCGAAGCAAGGAGCAAGGTAGGAACGAAGAGACAGGAACCAGGAACAACGAGGAATCAGGAACGCAGGGCTGAGACGAATCTCTGGAAGCAAAGAGCACTCAATCAACAGGGAACCGTGGAGACCTGTTGCAAAGGCAACGCTTAGGAGCACTGCCTGAGCTTAAGTATGCTGAGAGTGATGACGTCAGTGTCCGGATCCACAGCCAGATTCCCTCCGCGGGCCCTTTAAAAGCATCAGAGTTGCGCGCGCGCGCACCTAGGAGAGGACAAGGTGCTAGGAGGGGACAAGGCGTCGGCGACTCTTCGCTGAGCAAGTGGAGAGGCCTGCTTAGAGTAGGAATCCTGGCTGGAGGTCTCGGGCAGGACTAGGGACTCTGGTGGGGGCCCGAGGTCAGAGCCGGTGGCCGACTGCCGCCATCGACGGAGAACTGAGTGCTGAGGTCCATCTGGGAAGGTGAGAGGGCTACGCCGCGGGCCTCCTGCGGGCAGCAAGCCTAACACTTGCTACATGTAGTATCAGCCATGCTTGCTGCATAGAGATGTGTAGTCCACATGAGCTAAAATTGAATTCAGATAAAATGCACATTATGTGAACTTAGCAAGTAGCACATTTAAAACAAACTGGAGAAAATTCTTTTTCACTCAATGCACAATTAAGCTCTGGAACCAGATCATGTGGTTAAGGCAGTTAGGGGTAGATTTTAAAAGAAGCGCGATCAGCCTACTTTTGCTTGCGCATCAGACTCAAGCAAAAGTACGCTGGATTTTAGTAGATACGCGCGGAGCCGCGCGTATCCACTAAAATCCTGGATCGGCGCGCGCAAGGCTATCGATTTTGTATAGCCTGCGCGCGCCGAGCCGCGCTGCCTCCCCCCGTTCCCTCCAAGGCCGCTCCGAAATCGGAGCGGCCTCGGAGGGAACTTTCCTTTGCCCTCCCCTCACCTTACCCTCCCTTCCCCTACCTAACCCACCCACCCGGCCCTGTCTACACCCCCCCCTTACCTTTGTCGGGGGATTTACGCCTCCCGGAGGGAGACGTAAATCCCTGCGCGCCAGCGGGCCTGCTGCGCGCCGGGCCGCGACCTGGGGGCAGGTACGGAGGGCGTGGCCACGCCCCCGGGCCGTGGCCACGCCCCCGTACCCGCCCCCAAAACGCTGCCGACACGCCCCCGGAACGCCGCGACGACCGGGCCCGCCCCCCGACACGCCCCCCTCCGAGAACCCCGGGACTTACGCGAGTCCCGGGGCTCTGCGCGCGCCGGGAGGCCTATGTAAAATAGGCTTCCCGGCGCGCAGGGCCCTGCTCGCGTAAATCCGCCCGGTTTTGGGCGGATTTACGCGAGCAGGGCTCTGAAAATCCGCCCCTTAGTGTAGCTGGTTTTAAAAAAGGTTTGGATATGTTTTTGGAGGAGAAGTCCATTTGCTGCTATTAATCAAGTTGACTTAGGGAATAGCCACTGCTTATTACCGGCATTATTTATTTATTTATTTATTTATTTATTTAGCATTTTCTTTATATACCGAGGTATAGCAGAGTTGCCTTCACTCCGGTTTACAATTATAACAACCTGTTACATTAAAAATTTTAAAAATTTACATTTAACAAGCTGAGAACTGTCATATAATATTAGTATAAACAAAACAAGATATACCAAAGGTTAGGTACACTGAAAAAACTGAGTTCAAACATAATAGGAGACATCTGTAGTTAGGAAGCAGGATAAATTGTCAAAGGGGGAGATTGAATGTTAGGAGGCTATGGTAGGCTATGGTATTATGTTTTGAGATCATTGTGCGTGCTGTCATTATGAGATTGGCTGAGTAGCCAGGCTTTTAGGTCTTTTTAAAAAGATTTTGGGTTTTCTTGAATGGTGAGGTACTGAGGTAATGAATTCTATAACTTTGGGCCGATGATGGAAATGGCTCTGTTTCTGGTGGAAGAGAGTTTGGCATGTGGAAGTGATGGAATCACTAGTTGTAGTTTACTAGTTGTTCTTGTTGTGCGTAGAGAATAATGGATATGTATGATGTCATCAAGTGCAGTGTAGTCTGCTTTGTAAATTGCTTTCTGAAGTATTGAGAGGACTTTGAATTCGATTCTTTTCTCAATTGTGAGCCATTGTAGTTGGTTGAGAACAGGTGTGATGTTCCATTAGTAGCATGCACTAATTAGTAATAATAGATGCACTAATAGATGCACCATTAGTAATAGATGCACCATTAGTAGCATGGGATCTATTTAATGTTTGGGTATTTGCAATCCTGGATTGGCCATTGTTGGAAACAGGATGGACTCTCGGTCTGACCCAGTATGGCAACTTCTTATGTTATGATGCCTGACAAAACATAGTTTGGGGCAACATGTCCCCAGTGCACATTTCACCATAGCTTAGTGTTCCAGACCGTGTGGTCCTTCTCACCTATGAGATTTATTTAGGTTTAGACTCCATCTGACATATGGCTTATTAAGCAGCTAAAATTACACATGTGTACACCATCTGAAACAGTGGAGCAAAGTACACACCTCTGCTACATGCATGTATTTTTTGAAACTTTAATATAGTGAGTAGTTTTCAACCCTTCTAAAGTTACACCCTGGCGTTGCCTCTTTTTACTCCAACAAAAAGCAGGTGTATTATGAAACTACTAACATACTTTTATCCAATAAAAGGATAACTTATGCAGATTCGGTCATGCTGCACACATGTAGCAAGGACCAGATGGCTAAGAGGAGTGATTTCGGCATTATGGAGCCTTTCACCACTGGTTGAAATCCCAGCTAAGGCGGCCTGGATAAGATGAGAGGTTGGTCTCAGAGTAATTCTGGGGACCACAGCAGAAGCATTCACATCATAGCTCCTGTCAGCTTCACAGGTGTCTCTCATTTTTACCCGACTTGTGCCTAGCTAAGCTTTGTTAAGTTTGCCCCCACTGTACTTTCAATTTTACTGAATAGGTGAAATGCTAATGACAATGAGGGGGCAAATTTCAAAGGGCCCATTTTGGGATAAAGCCCGTGAGCACTTTTTCATCCATAGACGTTGTCCCAAGTTTCAAAGTGAAAACTTCAGAACTTGCTGCGGGTCCAACATACCTGTGCACCCTTGTAACTACTGTTTCCCCTATGAGGAAAGACTAAAGAGGTTAGGACTTTTCAGCTTGGAGAAGAGACGGCTAAGGGGGGATATGATAGAGATGTTTAAAATCATGAGAGGTCTAGAACGGGTAGATGTGAATCGGTTATTTACTCTTTCGGATAATAGAAAGACTAGGGGGCACTCCATGAAGTTAGCGTGTGGCACATTTAAATCTAATCGGAGAAAGTTCTTTTTCACTCAACGCACAATTAAACTCTGAAATTTGTTGCCAGAGGATGTGGTTAGTGCAGTTAGTATAACTGTGTTTAAAAAAGTATTGGATAAGTTCTTGGAGGAGAAGTCCATTACCTGCTATTAAGTTCACTTAGAGAATAGCCACTGCCATTAGCAATGATAACATGGAATAGACTTAGTTTTTGGGTACTTGCCAGGTTCTTATGGCCTGGATTGGCCACTGTTGGAAACAGGATGCTGGCCTTGATGGACCCTTGGTCTGACCCAGTATGGCATTTTCTTATTGTATATTTGTAGGATGGATGAATATGTGTCAGTCTAGTGTAACATATTATGTTCTTATGTGCAGGTAGAATTTTGCTGGTAAAGCGCATGTGTAGGTTTGAAAATGCCATCAATGCATGTCTTAAACACCCTGGGAATACCTATAAAGGCAGCTAAAATTATAAGGGCTGTGGAACAGCACATTCACTTTTAACAGCACTGACGTAGGGCAGTTTTCAGATAGTTGATTTACAGATTTTTACCCACTTCAGTGCCATTAAAAATATTGCTCTGGGCTCAGAAATGCCGGTGATACTCTAATTCTAGAGCTAATGCTGGATTCTCTGGCTGCGGCAATATTCACCAGGTATTATCACTGCCTGATATCTTATGTAATTCATGGCTGGCTGTTTGCAGAACAAACGCCTCTGTGAGGAGTGAATGAACGTTCATGGAAGCAGTGCTAAACAGGACCAGGCCTGTATTTATACACAGGCCTACAAGGACTGTGCCTAGAGTGACACAATTTTTTGAAGGCGCAAGGGACAGTAAATTTCCTTCCCCCCCATCTCCTCATAATCTTATCCTGGACCTTCAAAGTATCCCTACTGCTGCCTCTGCTTCCACCACTAATCCTGGCCCCCTGACCTCAGGTAGGGTTACCAACTGGCTCCAGTTTTTCAGGACAGGTTGATCCATTCCTGGTTTTACCTCACTGCATGCAGGAATTTGTAGTTCTGGCTTACCTGCCTTAAGAAAATACTACAAGTTCCTGCATGCAGTATGGTAAAACCAGGTCTGGATCAATCTGAAAATCTGGAGCCAATGGTCCGTCCTAATCTCAGGTCCAGCAGTGATCATAGAAACACAGAAACGTGATGGCAGAAAAAGATTGAATGGCCTATCTAATCTAAGCATCCACCCAAATAATTTAGCTTTACAATTCCCATCACTCCCTCAGAGATCCCCTGTATTTATCCTATGTTTCTTGAATTCAAATACAGTTTTTGTCTCCACTACTTCCATGCACTACTTTGCTCCATGCATCCACCACCCTCTCTATAAAAAAAAATATTTCCTTAGATTACTCCTGAGTCTACTCCCTTTTATGTTCATCCCATGATCACTCATTCTAGAGCCTCCTTTCCTTTGAAAGAGGCTTGCTTGTTTTGCATGGAAACCTTGTAGATATTTAAATGTCTCTCCTATCACCTTTCCTTTAGGGTATACATGTTTAGATCTTTAAGTCTATGCACATTAGGGATGTCAATGTTAAAATGTTAGCACACACTAACGGGAGTTAGTGCTCACTAATCCGAAATTCGGGTCCCCCCGTATTTCAAGGGCCCGAACTGTAGGAAATACGATATTTCCTGTGGTGGTTGAAAACGAAGCCTGAACCAAAAGGATCGGGCTTTGCACATCACTAATGTACATATGCTTTAGAACAGAGACTACTGACCATTTAGTAGCCACCTTCTGGACAGACTCCAACTGGTTTATATCCTTTTGAAGGTGCGGTCTCCAGAACTGTACACATTATTCCAAGTGAGGTCTCACCAGGAACCTATACAAGGGCAATATCACTTCCTTTTTTTTGTTGAACTTTCCTCTCCCTATGCAGCCAAGATTCTATTTTCTTTTGCTATCGCTTTATCCAACTGTTTGGCCACCTTAAAGTCATCAGATTCTGTTCTTCTTTTGTGCTTAGAAGCATTTCACCTCCAATACAATACCTTTCCCTTGGGGTTTTACATCCTAATTGCATACCTGCAGTTTTTAACATTAAATCTTAGCTGCTAGACACTAGACCCCTCTTCACAGTTTCCACACCTTCTTGGCTGTCTACATAAGAACATAAGAAATTGCCATGCAGGGTCAGACCAAGGGTCCATCAAGCCCAGCATCCTGTTTCCAACAGAGGCCAAAACCAGACCACAAGAACCTGGCAATTACCATATTGCAGATTTGGGTATCATCTGCAAAAAGACAAACCTTTCTCAACAATTCTTCTGCAATGTTGCCAACGAAAATATTGAAAAGATTGGTCCAAGGCCCACTCCCTGAGGCACACTACACAGAGTCTGTGCCTAGGGGTGGTGGTGGGCCCAATCTGCCTCTGCTGGGGACCCACAAATGCTAGGAATGGGTCAAATATTCAAAAAACTGGTCTGAAGTTATAGCTGATTTTTTTTAATAAGCTTTAGTTACAGTACCAGACAGTAGTAGTTAACCTTCAGCCAGTATTTTAATAAAATTAGTTTTACATTAACTTGAAGTTTGGCTTCTAGTTTGATAGTCAATAAAAAAAGAAGGTTGGATCCACGTGAATTCAGGGCTCAAATAAATGTTCAGCAGAAAGACCTTTATTACTTTGACAGGCAAATAAAATACTCACACTCTCTGTGCAAAAAACTTGTCTTAGAGGCCCCTGCATTTTTCTATGAACCCCCCTCCCCCACACACACACAAGAGACGGCGGTTTGAACTTGCTATCATTTAAGTGAACTGTAGGAGAAAAAAAAAGGGGAGGACAATGCAGCTGTGTAACATAAGCTGCCAGCCCAGAAAACACAGAATGAAATTGAAAAGGTCATCAGACCCCTTAGTGTGAAGGTACATAACTGACTATTGAATAGATTAGTCAGATATTCAGAGAGGAGATTTGCATATCCCAGCCCATTAAACTTCTGCTGGAACATTTGTAGGAAATATCACTAAATATCAGAGGATTCAAACTCCTAAATTACAGAACCATGACTGGGGAAGGGATTTATGAGAGAAATGTACTGGAAAACAGCCTAGGAAGCAAACAGATTTTCACCCTGAAAAACAAGGGTATTCAGACACGTGGGTACAGAGATCCCGGACAACAGGGGGATGACCAAGGAGGATAGAAGGTTGTGAGTATGCTCTTGTCTCATAGTTCTAGCTTCAGCTTGGTCTTTTGGCTGGGAGATGATCCATACAGGGTCAGATAAATCAAAAGCCAAGCTAGGTAACAGCACATGACTTAGTAAAGCTGAAAGCTGCATGTAGAGGGCCAGAGCCACTGAACTCTAAAACAGCTATAAATGCAAGCCATGGAAAACCTTCCTACCAGGGGAGAAGAACAGAAGGACAGCAGCAGTCTGGGAAGCAGAGTTGAGTCCCCAGTAGGGTGGGGACCCACAGAGCAGAGGAACAGAAGGTGATGGCTTAGATACAATGGACCCCCCCCCCCCCCCCCACCCCAGGCCAACACTGCCCACTTTCACATGAGTGAGATTTGGGATAAAGGTGGAGGATAATAATAATATCTGAGTAAGCGGGAACGCAAGAGGTCCCTTCTATTCTATAGAGTGATATACTGTGGGGGCCAACAACCCCAAAATGCCAAATATTAAATGTTCTTGCTACCTTGTAGAAATATATATAGTTGTATAGACTGAGACTACTAACCATGAGTAGACAAGTGTGCTGCTTGAAATCCTATTAGCAATGTACATAGTCATGTAGAAATGTATAAACTTGTATAGTCTAATAAACCTCTACATATTGTACATACTGCCAGCCTTGTTCACAGTCGCATTTGTTTTCCTGGGGTGAAGGGAGGGAAATCTCACCCACTAACACCTTCTTCCCCAGGTGGAGGCGCCAGGTGCCAAGAATGTGAGGATCGACAGAGTCTGCCCTAGGGACCCAGGAACACCCTGAGAGGTAAGTGGTCAAGGGGGCGTTACATCTAGAAAACTGAAGAACATCTTTTATCCCTTGTAGGCCATCCTCCACCCAGAATCACATTGCAATTTGCTTGTGCCCCATTGTTCCTTTCCTGATGTGTAAAATCATCAACATTTTGAATAGGGCAAAGGAATTGCTTTAAGCATGCTTGCACTATTATTTAAATACAAATTAAGGGAAAGAAGCCCAAAACATCCACAATTTACTTACCCATGCTCTCATTTAGTATATTTGAAATGAATTATGTGCCCCCTTCCACAGACTTCTGAACCATTTTGTTTAAGGAGGCATTTCAGCAGTTTATGGAGTAGCTAGTAGATCTGTAATGGCTATTTTAATTTGTTTATTTGTCCATTGTTTTAATGTTTTTGTTTTACATGTTTTCAATTGTAATCCACCCACTATGACAGAGTCAAAATAGGCGGAGTCTAAGTGTTTCAAATAAATAAATAAAACCTCTGGTTGATGGGGGACATACCAGTGTCTCTGTGCAGTCCTGTTCAACAGGGGGGTGGAGAGAAAATGAAGGAGTCAGGAGGATACTGGACAAAGGGTAAGGGAAGGGTAAGGGGGAGGAAGAGGGGTTTATGAGGATGCTGGGCAGAGGGTGGAGTGGAAACAGCGGGGCTCGGAGCATGTGGGACAGAAGGTGAAGGTAGAGAAAGAGGGTCAGGAGATTCTGATCTGAGTGGAAGGCAAAGAGGGGAATGAAAGAGAGGAGGATGCTGGGAAGTGAGATGACGACATGCCCTGTCTGATGCTCCTGTTATTTCTTTCACTATCTGCACAGTTCTATCATTTCCTCATATAGGCAAGGGAGCAAGAAGCAGTGGCATCAATCGGGCTATGAGGTAGTTCAACCAAAAGCAGCCCTCTTCCCTGGTATCTTAGGTTCTGTGAGGATCCTCCACCCCCATCCTGGTCCTCAAGTTTTGCATGGAAACCTTGTAGATATTTAAGGTAAGGTTTTAAGGTTTGTGAAAAAAATTGGCAACTCTAGCTCCAGTTTGAACTATTTATATATATATTTATTTCATTTGTATACTGTTGTTCTGGTTAACAATCATGGCTGTTTACAGCAGCTATCTGAAGAAACTAACACCAACTTTAATAAATTAACTTGAGAATAAGTTAATTTATTAAGATCCAAGGACTACCCAAAGTGAATAAAAAATGCTCATGTACTTGGGTGAATCAAATTTTGTGGGCTTCTCTGTGGGCATGGTGTTGTTGGAGAGACTTCTGTATGCTGTGAATTTCTCTTTCAAATTATGAGGTCAGTATCCTTTTATGATAATCTGGTATGGCAAAACCCAAATATTTCTTGCTATTTTTGCATTCCAGAGATTAAAAAGATCTGAGGTGGGGCTGGTCCAGAGGCTTGTGGCTACATTGAAAAACCAAAACAAAGAAAAACAAAACAAGGGTTAAAAAAAAAAGAGGACACACTACCATAACATTACTACATATGAAATATAATCCATTCCTTTGAGTGGGTGACTAGAGAGTTAGATTGGGGATAGTAGGGTTTCTAACTCACTGCATGTCAGCCAAACAGGTTGATCCAGTCCTATTTTTAGCCTTGTTGCATGCATGGAATAGTAGTTCTGATTGTCCCATTGATTTTCCTTGGGCAGAATTACAACTGTAAGGGGCAGATTTTAAAAGGGTTACAAGTGTATATTACAAGTGTAACCCCGCTCCTGCGTGCACCGAGCCTATTTTGCATAGGTTCAGCAATGCACGCAAGCCCCGGGACCCGTGTAAGTCCCGGGGCTTGAAAAAATTGGCGGGTGGGGCATGGGCATGGCCAGAGGCCTCTCCACTGCCGCTGGGCCCGGGGATTGCACGCCGGCACTTGGCCGGAGCGTGCAACCTACACCTGCCCAGAGGCAAGCATAAATAAATAAATAAATGTAGGTGGGGGATTTAGGTAGGGCTGGGGGGCGGGTTAGATAGGGGAAGGAAGGGGGGGGGCGGGCGGAAAGTTCCCTCTGAAGCCGCTCCGATATTGGAGCGGCCTCGGAGGGAACGGGGAAAGCCATCGGGGCTCCCCTAGGGCTCAGCGCGCTCAAGATGCACAAGTGCGCATGTTATAAAATCGGGCATAGATTTGTGAGAGCCAGGTTGCGCGCACAAATCTACGCCCGCGCGTAGGTACGAATATCTGGCCCTAAGCATGCAATGGGGCAAAACTAGGACTGGATCAGCCTGTTTGGTTGACCTGGGTGAGTTGGCAGCTTTAGCCAGAGGTCGTGTACTTGGATTTCAGCAAGGCCTTTGACATGGTTCCCAACTGAGCACCCTTGGTATGGGTCCTAAAGTGATTCATTAGATTAGAAACTGATTGAGTGGGAGGCAACAAATGGTAGAGGTAATGAGAGTTCACTCCAAGGAAAGGGGGTTTGCCAGTAGTGTGCTGCAGGGATCAGTTCTCGGTCTGGTTCTCTTTAACAGAAGGAACTGCTATTGGGAAAGGTTTGCCTTTTTGCAGATAATACCAAAACTGCAACAGGGTAAATACCCTGGAAGGTGAGGAAAAAAAGAAAGAGAGATCTAGTGAAACTTGAGGAATGGTCTAAAGCATTGCTTCCCAAAACTGTCCTGGAAGATACCCAGCCAGTCGGGTTTTCAGGATATCCACCATAAATATGCATGAGATAAATTTGCATGTACTCCCTCTGGTCTAGAGTTTGTCAGCTAAAATTAAATGCTAAAATATTCAGGGTTATGCATTTGGGTTGCAAAATCTCATGAGAGTAATACAGTATAGAGAATGAAGTTCTGTCCATGATACAAGAGTGGGAGCTGAGGGTGATTGTGTCTGAGAATCTTAGGATTTCCAATCAGGTAGATAATGCAACAGCAAAAGCCAGAAGGATTCTTCCTGTCTATAAAGTATTGGGTGAGACCTCATTTGGAGTACTTTGTACAATTCTGGAGACCACACCTTCAAAAGACTTTAAACTAAATAGAGTCAGTCCAGAGGGTGCCTATTAAAATGGTCAACAGTCTTTGTCATAAAGCATATGAGGACACATTAAAAAATCTAAACATATAATCCCTGAAGAAAAGGGGTAGTATGTCTGAGACATTTAAGTACTTCCAAGGAATAAATGCACAAGAGGTGAGCCTTTTTCAATGGAAACGAGGTTTTGGAAGGAGGGTCATGGGATGAGGGTGAAAGGGGATAGATTTAGGTGTAATGGAAGGAAATATTTCATTACAAAAAGGGTGGTGGATACATGGAATAGTCTCCCTATGGAGGTGGTGAAGATCATTGCATCAGAATTTAAGAAAACACGGGACAAGTACAGAGGATCTCTGAGGGATAGGAAGGGACTATAAAGTTGAGCAGGAGATTTGGATGGGCTGTATGATCTTCATCTGTAATCATGGTCTTTGTTTTTAAATTTGGGGATTCGTGCATTTGCTCATGGTTGCTTTAATTATCTATCCTGGCTTTTTAGTTCTTAGTAAAGTGCTAACATGCACACCGTAAATATGTGGTGTCTTTAAAAAATGCAACTTATGCAACAAGTCTTATCATGAACCCTCATCCCACCCAGAGGGTAAATAAAGCTGCAGAAAACAGCGAGGCCATCACCTGGTGACCACACCTCCATGCATTCCCACACAGTGCAATCAACCTTTATTCAGAGATTTGATTGCCAGTTGACCGACCAGTAAGAGAAAAGTCAGCCAATAACCACACCTCCATGCACTCTCACACAGTACGCTTGCCAAAGGCGTGCTTCTTGAGTGGCATCAACCCTGCACCAAATCTCCATATTCTCTCATGCAGTACACATCAGCTGTTGCTAGGAAACTCACTATCCCTGAAGCTTCTGCACTTTGCAAACAATTTAGTAAAAAGCACAGAAATAAAGGTTAATAAATCAAAATAACAAAAAAATATAAAAGGTGAAGCTTTTTTACTGGACTAACGTACAATAATACATTTCATGACTAGCTTTTGAGAGCTAATACTGTCCTCCTCAGGTCAGAACAGAATGAGCAAAAGATGACATTTCCAGTAAATAACATTCAAATGGATTAACCTCTGCTTTATCCAACCTAGAAGAAAGCAGTCAGTGAATATATCCTTCATCCTTCCATCCCTAGCATTTTTCCCCCGGTATTTTGTGAGCATGAAGGAGAAACAGCAGCTTTTTTTTTTTTAGCACATTTAAGCACTAGTATATTGCTTTTTGTAATTGTTGACCTTAACCCTTTCTCTTTTCGAGAGAGGTCAGCTCAACACCTTGAGGCCAAAATGTGGGGTTCTCAAGCTTTCTCTCCAAATCTGCTGAAAAAATAGGGAATGACCTATATTTTGGGAAGTACTTCTGTCATGATAATTCTTGATTAAGCTACTTTTCAAGAACACCACACATTCACAAATAAATTATAAAAGCCCTGCGCACATGAATTATGGGGGTTACATGTGTGGCTGGGCCCTGCGTGCATTTTCAGAAGGGCCCGGCCATACAGCCCGAGTGCAGGAGGTCGCTCCCGGACCCCCGACGGACCCCCGCTGGACCCCTGCTGGACTTTTGGCAAGTCTTGTGGGGGTCAGGAGGGTCCCCCAAGACTTGCCAAAAGTCCAGCAGGGGTCCAGCGGGGGTCCTGGAGCGATCTCCTGCACTCGGTCCGTTGGCTGCCAGTAATCAAAATGGCGCCGATAGCCTTTGCCCTCACTATGTCACAGGGGCTACTGGTGCCATTGGTCAGCCCCTGTCACATGGTAGGAGCACAAGATGGCGCTGGCCATCCATTGCTCCTACCATGTGACAGGGGCTGACCAATGGCACCAGTAGCCCCTGTGACATAGAAGGTCAAAAGCTATCAGCGCCATTTTGAATACCGGCAGCCGAGGGTGTGAGTGCAGGAGATGGCTCCTGGACACCCCGCTGGACCACCAGAGAGTTTTGGTAAATCTTGGAGGGGTCAGGAGGGTGGGGGGATGTACTTAATTCAATTTTAGCCAGGAAATGAATACAAATTAATGCATGTATGTATCGGGGGCCCCCCTTGCCAAATGCAACATATCTGCCCCCGACGAATACAAATCCCGAATGCAACGTATGGTGCCCTCTGCACATCCCTACTGGTCCCCCTTGCTGCAGTGGATTGGGGCTTCCCTATGTTCAAGGCTGAATCAAGGGATAGGGAAGACCTGCAGTGCGCTATCTCTTCTTCAGAGGATGGACCTGACAGTGACCCAATGCAGAGGAGTTTCAACTTTAACAAGTATTTTACGACTATCTCTGGTTGATTTTCCTCCTTTTGAGGTTCAGAGACTCTTTTTGTTGCACTGGGAGCTGATGGCCCTTGGTACCTGGGACTCAGTAACCAAACCTCGGGAAGAGTGGTGTCATTCATCTTGAAAAATTCTGGAGTGCTGAAGAGTTCAGCTAGAAAAGAGGATCCCTGCCATTGACGTAGAGAGAAGGAAACTAGAAGATATAAACTGGTAAGGAGTTGGAGGTATTTTCCTAAGAACTGTGTATGCTGTTGACTCAAGTGAGAAGGTACTGAGAGGAGAGTGCCCATCAGGTACTAAATAAGAGAACTCAAGTATTTAAGAAGACTTTGGGAAAGGTACGAAAACTGGGACTATGTTCTGATAACTTATTGGGACTCCACAGCAGGGAGAAAGTAGAGACTTGGCGCTTGCAAAGGGGATTGAACTATCTTCAATCTGGGAAATCTGAGGAATCTGAGTAATATGGGAAACCAAGTAATTGGAGAAACTGAAGTTACATAATGTGTGAATTCTCAAAAGAAAAGGCAAGCAAATGTTAAGAAGTGTGCTTCCAAAAGAATTTGAAGACTTTACTTTAATAAACATGTGGCCCAACTTCTAATCTGTCTACTATATTATTATTTATTTAATTTATTTGGATAGGAAATAAAGCTTAAATATTTTTCAGTCATCATATCAATTATCAGTAAAAGAAGTTGGAAACCATCTTGCTTCTCAGTGTGTGTTTTGTGGCTGAACAGACTGTGGTGGTTATTAGTGCTGTTTACAGGGGCGGAGAGAATTTGTTCTGAGCTATTGCAAAAAAAGAAAAGGGGCCTGGGAACTATTGTTCTTCCTCCACAGGGAGCCCTGGAACTCAGATTTTATGCTATCCGTGGAGCGATCGAGAGAGAGAGAGAGAGAGTGAGAGAAATTAAAAAGGAGCGTGTGCAAAAAGGGTCCATCATCATCTCTTCTTTCCTATGTGCCCCTGTGTTAGGATTCATGAGTTAGTGGGCCCTTGGCCCGAGGTGAGACGTGGTACCGCCCATGGGGAGGAGCCCCACTGGGCCTCACCGTCGGGAGGGGAGGTCTGCAGCAATAGGTGGCACAGCCCAGGAAGTACAGAGAGATCAGGAGACTGTGGTGTGAGTACAATAGCCAGAATAGGTCCTCCTAGTGGTGAAGTGCAGAGCAGGCCCCGAGGAACGGGGAATGCAAGGCAGGGTATGGAGGAGTGCTGAGAGAGTGACCCCAGGGGGTGGAGCCATGGAGAGAGCATGGGAGGAATGACGTAGACTTACCTGAGGAGCGGGGAAGCCCCAGGGGTCTCTGGCAATGCACGCAGGCACTACCCCGAGGAGCGGGGGAGTGCGGGTATAGTCTCTGAGGTAAAAGCAGGACGCTACCCCGAGGAGCAGGAAGCGAGGCATAGTCACTTAACTACTCCAGGCACTACCCCCGAGGAGCGGGGAAGCGCGGTACAGTCACTGAGATACACAATGCGCTGCCCAAGGAGCGGGGAGTGCGGTACAGTCACAGATGTAAGGCAATGGCCCGCAGAGCGGGGTACACCAATGCTGAGTCTCCACAAGGCAGAGTAGTTCCAGAAACAACCCCGAGGAGCGGGGGAGCTGACAAGCAAAGTCCGAGGCGCAGGGCCCTCCGAGGAGCGGATAGTCAGACAGGAACACGGCCCCCGAGGAGCGGGTACCCGAGAGTGTCTCAAGCCAGGAGATGCAGGAAACAGGAACAGCGTCCGAGGAGAGATCAGCAGGATTCAGCAAGGAAGGAACTCGTTGTCAAGTCGACTAGAGCCAGGCCCTGGTGGTGCTTAAGAGTCCAGGGCTAGTGATGTCATCAAGAGGAGACACCCCTGAGGTTCCCGCCCTGGCGCCCTTAAAGGAGGGCCATGTAGCACGTGCGCGCACACGCTTAGGAAGGCCTGGAGGAGTCATGGCAGTCGGCGGTGTCCTTGCCGCCCTGGGGAGTCCTGGAATGAGGCAATGTGCATCGGAAGCGGCAAGCCACAGCCGCGAGTTTCCCCAAGGGAGAGAGGGCGGCAGCACACGAAGTGAGTAATAGCGGTCGCAGCCGTCTGTGACCGACGGTCATAACACCCTGGGGGCCAGTAAAAAGGATCCATCCTTCCCAGGGCTTTCTGTTTTGCTTTGAGCTTGGTGATTATTGTTTCAGCTTCATGTTTGCTAAGTTCTGTACATGGCCTTGAGGAGGGCCTGCATTTGATTCTCAGCTCAGGTATTCTGCTCTCTGGGTTGGCCACAAAAGTCCAAAAATGTTTTAATGGACACTTGGTAAGCTGTTAATTTGTTAGCAAGTGACCAGCTTGAAGTTATGCAGCTAAGAAGCAAAGCCTTCCTGAGCTACTCTGGATGCTTATGAATCCAGAAGCATGATTCTTCACTATCTCTATTGTTATTACAGTAATCTGGGCAGCTCATTTTCTCTCTCGTTCTGATGTAGGTATTATGCTGCATAGGACCACTAGATGGTACTGTTCTTCTTAAATGTTACCTGCTGCCCAGGTGTGAATGGAAATCTTTGGCAGAAAAACCTGTCATGCTTGTTCTGAAAGCTTCAGTTTGACTCATTTGTGTTTTTGTAACTTCCAAACTGTTGGAAAACATTAAAAAAAGGCTTCCATAATGTGTTATTTTTATTCTTAAAAAATGGATCCATTCATATTTTGATTTCCAAAATCATGACATGACCTAATTTCTGTTGATCAAAATGGTCCAGTCTTGGCTTTGCCCCATTGCATGCATGGAGACATAGTTCTGATTTTACTAAAAGAAGCAGGACTACAAATCCATGCTTGCAGTGCACCTGCAGTGAAGGCTAAAACCAGGACTGGTTGAGCCTGCCCAGAAAAAATGAAGCCGGATGGTAACCTTAAGCGACTGCATCCATATTTCACTTAAGAAATTCTTTGATTTTTAAAAGTTTAAAAAACTAACTGCATCTGTCATTTAAATCCTGCCCTGAAACCATACATGTTCTGGTGAAATCTCACGTTACCGGACTAACTCAATACGTCAATGTCTACTTTCCAGAGCTGTGTTCCCTTCATCGAGTCATTTCCCCACATTCAATTGGACTAACATGGCGTTGCTTAAGTTCCTTTTTCAAATTCTGTTTCCAAGTTTCCATCCTCTTAAAATATTCTCCTGTTCCTGTTTTAAGGTTGCCACCTGGAGGAAGGTAATCCAGTCCTGGGTTTTACCCTATTGCATGCAGAGACTTGTAGTTTTGATTTTCATACATAAGTCAATGTACTTTTGTATCCTTTTATTATCCCTTTGAGGATGGGTGAGACTTCAGAAAGGCCATAGTCGGTGGAGGGATCTGCACTGCGGAAAGAAGAGAACGATAGCCTTCCAGCTGCTGGAGGCAAGACAGTATGAGACTTCGAACCTGGCCCCCCTCTGCAGTTGAAGTGACCTGTGTTCCTGCCTGGACCTGGTCTCCATTAGGTACTCTGTTCCCCCATGATATTATCGGCAGTGGACTACAAGTCAAGGTTTGCCATTGGGGGCAGGATGTTCCCAAAGAGTATACCAAAAGGGCTAGCCCCTTTGTTCCTCCGGGAACAACCAGGATGGCTGGGGGTTAAGAACTCTGGAAGGATGGGGGATTTTTATTATTTTTTTGTCAGTATGTTTCCTAACTTGGATAAAGTGAAGTTGATTGATGCTGGATGCTTGGGATGAGTATTTTGAATATTTAATATAATTGGATTGTTACGTTAAATTTTTGCTGTTATTATTGTGAGGAGTTTGGGGGAAGGAGTGTATTTATGATTGCAATTGTTTAGTTTTTCTCTCCCTATTGAGAGTTGGGAGGTGGAGGCAGTCTGTAATAGGGATGTTTATTTTATTTTTAATTTTTTAAATTTAAATTATAATGTATTTTAACCAATGTTGTAAACTGCTTCATGTCCCTTTTGGGGAAAAAGGCAGTGTATGAGTATGAAATAAAATGTAAAGAAAGGTCTGCCTCCACTTCCCTCAGCTGAATATGCAACGCACACCCTATCTTGGTTACCAGTGCATGACTTTGTGTAGGTGCTCATTTCTGGTTTACCAAAAACTTGTATTTCCAGGTCTTTTTCCTGAGCAGTGTATTATATCTATAATATCTGTTCTTCTGCCCCAAGTATATTTATTTATTTAAAGGCTTTTATATACAGATAGCCGTTTGCACATCATATCGGTTTACAAAGAACATTGCGCTTATAAAATGAAGCATAACAGTTACATGGAACAAATTACTAAAATATCAAATTATTAAAAATATTAAATCATTAAAAAATTATTAAAATTATTAAAATATTGCATAAAACCTGTCCATATGAAGACTCATCTGCTGGTTTTCTGCCCATATGCCCTTGCTATCTCTCTTTGTAAATCCCATGAGTCCTGTGGTATATTTATAATTAGATATGAATCATTTTTTTGTGTTCGTGTCGTTCTTCGTTTTTCGTCCGCCATGGGAAATGTCGTTTTTTGTGGTTTGGGGTTTTTTTTTGTGAAAAATCATTTTTTTGGGTAGATTTGTTACTTTTTGTTACTTTTTATTAGTGCGCAATAATGGGAGTTAGCGTGCACTAACCCAAAAAATGATTTTTCATGAAAAAACGGGAAAATCCTGATCGTTTTTCAGGCTCCCTGAAACATGCCAAATTGGACAATTCCGTTGAAATTGTCCAATTCGGCAAAAACAAATGCACATCTCTATTTATAATGGGACATCTTGTACCATAATGACGCTATTGCTCTATACGGTAATATTCAGCAACTTGTTGGCTTTCAAAGTTAGCTGGACAAATTTATCTGGCTAATTTTGTTAGGATATTCAGCAGTGAAGCTGCACCATGGAATATTTCCAACTATCTTAAAGTTAGCTGAATAAGTTTATCCAGCTAACTCCAGAACTACTCTACATGACGGCTAGAGTTAGATGGATAAGTTGTCTAACTGAATACTGGAATTAGACGGATAGCTTGTTTGGCTAACTTAACTCTGCTCCAGAGTGCCTCTATGTTATCTAGCTAAAGTTAGCTGGATAAGTGGATGAAATATTTAAAAGTCAGCATAGCCAAATCGCTCACAAGTTATCCAGCTAAATGCTGCTGAATATGGACCCCATTATGTCTTCTGTCAGAATCTTTGATCAAAATGCGAAGTAATAAAAATGTAAGCAAGTTCCACAGAGAAATTAAAATAAGTTGATGAGCAGCATCCCCATAAAAAATAACACCACCCTCCCAAATGGTGGAAAAATTACATCTGTCTCCATTAGAGTTGGCAACTGGCTCCAGATTTTCAGGACAGGTTGATCCAGTCCTGCTTTTACTCACCTGCATGCAGGTACTTATAGACTTGCTTTTGTTAGGGAATGCAATAGAGAAATCACAATAAGTCCCTGCTTGTAGTAGGGTAAAACCAGGACTGGATCAACCTGCCCTGAAAATCTGGAGTCAGTTGGCAACCCTAGTCTCCATCTCCCCACTTCCCCTATGATAAAAAAAAAAAAAGAAGCAATTTCTGAATGTCATAAGGCCTGACAACACTGTATCCTTCCCCCCAGTCAGAGGAAAATCGAGTCTGGTCACATTTTTGGAAGGCTGACTCTGTCAAGGTGCCTGTGTCCGCCCAAGCAGCCCTTCAGTCTCTCAGGCGGAAAGCAGTGTGCGCAGCACTCCTAGCTTACAAAGCGCTAGTTACTTACAGGCACCGAGAGCCGTCTGGGGAAGCTCTTTCTTTTGCTCCACTTCCAGACTAAGACTAGGCTAGACTAAGGTGTCCCTGAGCACCGCCTCCCTCATCACGCAGGCCTCTGACGCAGAAGCCGAGGTAGCACAGCCGGGCCCCCAGGAGTGACAGCCCACAGCAGCGGAACCGGAAGAGAGAGTGCTGGCATCCCCAGTACCCTAGCATCCTGCGGGAGTCCTGTTCCACACACCCTACTTTCGCAGTCGGGCAGGAAAGCAGGTACTTACTATTCATTCACCAGGTCTGGGGTAGCTATCATTGGGGAAATAATGCTAAACTGTTTGAAGCTGTACAAGCATTTCATCTGGAAAGATTATTTGGAAGAAACTGAAACTGCTAATGCTTTCGTAAACTGGTTTTCTGGGTTTAAAAGATCTAAAGGTCTGGATTAAATGCTGATGTAGTTAGTACTGTGGGGTGTGGTGATTACCTGTTCTTTTTTAAGGATCTGACTGAAACTTCTGTTATTGGTTTTGCTTTGAAGGCAACTTTGCTGTATCTTAGAAATAAATCCAATATTATTTTTACACATTCCTGATACTGGCCTCTATGACCTATGCTATTCTTACAGAGGCAGAAACCCCAGGGATTCGATGAAAGAGTTTAGAGAGTGAGCACATAAGGAGGAAAGGTAAGTCAACATGTTTCTGGCATTTCCTCCCTCTCCCCCTCTCTCTCTCTCTTGCAGAGGGACAATTACTGCAGTTCAAAAACAGCACTTGGAATTACTCATTATTAAAAGCTTGATGTGCACCTGTTAATTGGCGTTCTTTACCTTCTTTGGGGCCAGGGTTTTCTTTCATGTTGTGTCTATGATAAATTGCTCAATTCATCTGGCTCTTTATATTTTAATTTAAAAACTCAGCTAGTGACAAATAATCCAATTCAGCTGGTTGTGTGACCAGAGGCTGGAAGTTCAGTTACTGGAGAGTTTATGGTCCTCTTGACAAATTTCCAGAGTGTGTAATGGGCTATGATTAGGGTATGAATACACCCTGAAATATTTATGAATGTGTTGACTAAAGCTTACTGTTATTTGAGTGTCTTGCTGCTTGAATTCTTCAGGCCTTATTTAATATAGATCTTTTCCTCGGGTTGAGAATGGGGGAAAAATTTTTCTTTTGATAAGGAATGCGGAAAGTATGTGAAACATGGGGAAAACCAGAGGTCTATTTAGCAAGGATTGGTTTTTTTTTTTTTCCAATGGAAAACCTTTCCTGAATTAAGAATCGGAATCCTTGGATTGATTTTCAGATCAGGCCTTCTGCATCCAGGGTTAGCCTGGGCTGGAAGTGCATTCATAGCTCCTAAGAGTGACGGCTGGATTTAGAGCTCATGAGACAGGATTCTCATGGCTTCACGACCATTGCTGCAATGACCAGATTAGGAACAGAACTCTACTGAAATAGGGGAGCAATCCCCAGGTAGTTGTGATTGAACATGCATGATGCCAGAATCCCAGCAACTGAAATGGAATTAAAAAAAAATAAAGATACGGAAGGAATTACTGGGCCAAAAAAAAGAGAATCTGACTGGGTTGACTGTTAGAGAAAGCTGAGACCCTTACAGGTCTCTCCCTGCTTCTACAGCTCCCCACCTAAGGGAATCTGCATTAGAGCTCCCAATGATTCCATTGCATTTCCATGCATGCAATGCAAAGTTCCTGCATGCAGTGGGTGTACGAGCAGAACTGCAGCAACCTGACCTTTAGAACCTGGAATTGTTGACAACCCCACAGGAGAACCTCTATCTAGAGATGAGGGAAGGAGAAAAGAGATCCCAGAGCTGAGAACAAGAGACATGCTTGAGATGTCCTCCTGATTCCAGAAATGGGGATTTGGGCCGTGACCATCCAGTTTTGAAGGTAGTTTGGACCAGGGGGCATGCCATGAAGTTAGCAAATAGCTCATTTAAAACAAATCAAAGAAACTTATTTTTCACTCAGAGCATAGTTAAACTCTGAAATTCATTGCCAGAGGATGTGGTTACAGCAGTTAGTGTAACTGGGTTTAAAAAAAGGTTTGGATAAGTTCCTAGAAGAAAAATCCATAAACTGCTATTATGGTAATTAATAAGCAATAGTTTAGTTTATTGGGATTTATATACCGTTACATCAGACGTGCCTTCACAACGGTTTACATGGATCAAAACATATAATAAATACAATACATTATAAAATAGTAAAGGCTAACTCTGTTAAAAGTATGAAATAAGTTAGCTATTAAGAGCAATAAAAGCAAGGTGAAATCAATTAAAATCTAAGAGTAAAATAAAAAATTATCAAAAACCACAAACAGCAGACAAACAATAAAAAGGAACGCTCTTATCAATTCATAGTGCTCGATTAACTGGTTCGCATCTCGCTACTAGTTTCATTACTTGGTGTTCGAAGCTGACACTTCATATTCAGTAAAAGCGCATTTAAATAATCAAGTCTTAAGGTCAGTTTTGAATTGTTTTTTGTCTGTACATAACCTCAAAGACGCTGGTAGGGAGTTCCATAGCTTTGCTCCTGCAACAGATAACACACGCTCCCTCACCTGGGTAAGCCTTGCCGATTTAATGTTGGTATTGATAGAAGACCCTTATTAGTAAGTTTTGATTTATCTAATGTGTGGGTACTTGCCAGGTACTTGTGACTTGGATTGGCCACTGTTGGAAACAGGATACTGGGCATGATGGACCCTTGGTCTGACCCATTATGGCACATCTTATGTTATGTTCCTAAGACTTAATATTTGAATCTGAATGAAGCCCATTGAAAATAAGAAGTCTAATGACATAAATCTTTTCATGCCCCTTCATTGACCTCAGGCTTTATTTAATACCATTAAAGGTTTGACTGTTGAGTGCCCCGGCTGTGCTAAGGCCACTGCTGGGCCCTGCTCACCTCTCTCCTTCCTCCGGGGGTCTCGGTCCCCCCTCGCTGGCTGCCGCGGCAAGTCACCTGCACCCCAGACGCCCGCATCTCCAGCTCCTTCTAGCTCTCAGACCCCACGGAGTGGTTCGCCTATCACCAATCTTGTTATTTTGGGAAAGTTGCTAGAAAACATTGTTTACTCTCAGTTAGCAGACTTTCTCAAGGATAACAAGGTTTTGCATCTGTATCAGTGTGGCTTTCGACAGAAGGACAGTACAAAAATCTTAATTCTCTAAGAACATAACATAAGAACATAAGATATGTCATCAAGCCCAGCAGCATCCTGTTTCCACCAGTGGCCAATCCAAGTCACATGTACTTGGTAAGTACCCAAAGATTAAATAGATCCCATGCTACTAATGCTGGCAACAGGAAGTGGCTGTTCCCTATTGATTAATAGCAGTTTATGGACTTCTCCTCCAGGAACTTATCCAATCCTTTTTTAAACCCAGTAACACTAACTTCTTTAACCACAGCCTCTGACAATGAATTCCAGAGCTTAATTGTGCATTGAGAGAAAATAATTTTCTCCAATTTATTTTAAATGTGCTACTTGCTAACTTCATGGAGTGCCCCCTAGTTCTTGTATTATTCGAAAGAGTTAATAACACATTTACCCATTCAAGTCCTTTCATGATTTTGTTGACTTCTATCATATCCCCCCTCAGCCATCCCTTCTCCAAGCTGAACAGCCCTAACTTCTTCAGCCTTTCCTCACAGTGTAGCCATTCCATGCCCTTTATCTCTGTTACTAATTATCTGCTGCAGGAGTTGGATCAAGCCATCTGCCTTTGACAATGTATCCCACTCAATTCTTTTAAAGTGTTTGGTGGGCCTTGGCATTGGAGGTTTGGTTTATTTCTAGTTTAAATTATTTCTAGAGTCCAGGGAACAATTGGTGTCTTTTGCTGGAAATGCATCTAAGGTGTTTATGATGCCATCTGGAATTCCGCAGGACTCTATTTTGTCTTCAGTACTTTTTAACATTTATCTGAGACCACTGTATGATTTATTGGATCGTCAATCTATTACTTTTAGAATTTCCCCTGATGATATGGGGCTTTATTTCCCTTTTAATGTAATTGTCTCAAACAATTAATCACATTTCACACAGTCTGTCCCTTATTTATGAATGGATGTCTGAAAATTATTTCTAGTTAAATGTTGATAAGACAGAGGCTATATGCTTCTCGCGTCATACTATCTATTTGGCTGAGCCACCTCTAGAATCTCTCTCCGTTTTGGGTAACTACTCTGTACAGTTTCAGTTTGGGATTTATATTCAACTCAAGGCTTTCTTCAGGTTTTCAGGAAGGGATATTTCAAATTATGCACGTTTCGCCATTTAAAGCCTATTTGGGATCTTATTGATTTTAGAACTGTAGTTCAGGCATATGTGCTTACAAACATAGATTATTGTAACTCGTATGTTGGTTTGCCTTCCACCACAATCAGGGCTTTACAGGTATTATTAAACTCGGGTGTCCGTCTTGTGACAAATGGACGTAGATGGGGATGTCATATAAATCCATTGTTGTTTGAGCTTCATTGGTTGCCAGTAAAGCAGAGGATGGAATTTAAAATTTTAGTTTTAAGTTTTAAATCTGTGTATGAAGGGTTCCTCTTATTTGGCAGATCTGATAACCTCTTATAATCCATGCCACTCTCTGCATTCTCAGTCTCAGAATTTCTTAAAAGTTCCCTCAGCTACTTCCACTAAACTTGTGGCTACAAGGAATCATGCGCTTTTTCTGATTTGAGGAACACAATGTCTGACTTTCCCTCTGATATACTATTTTTCTATAAACATCTTAAAGCATTTTTTGTCAAGTAGCTTACAGCAGTCTTCTCTTGAGTTGGTGAACTTGGTGCTTATGCCAGCATGGATTTTATGATATATGATGATATGTTATGTTTGTTTTATTTAGAATGTTTTTTTATTTAATGATAAATGTTATGTGCACTTTTATTGTGATCCACTCTGCATGAATTTTTTGCAATATGAGTGGGATATAAAAGACTTGAAATAAATAAATATTAAGTGATAGCAAATCTTTTTTTTTCCTGCTGTTTGAAGTGTGCTGATGAAGGTATATATATACATTAAGACAGACAAGAAGTGGCTGAAGCCACCAACCTCGCTGTCTGTGCTGCTTTTAGTCATTGTAGGGGCAATATTCAGACTGCCTGCACTGATGTAACATGCATGTGTACTTCTATCCTGTGCTCTTTGCACTAATTTCCAAAAGGAAAGTATATGAATACAAAATGTGCAAGGCCATTTACACCTGGCTTTTGTACTGGTAGAAATTTTGCTGGAAAATTATTGTCATACATTTGTCATACATACTTCTTCAACCTAAACACCTCTCATCCCCCCCCCCCCAGGAAATGCCTCCACTCAGTGCAGCATAAAGTACATGCACGGTGGAAAAATATGTGGATTTTTTTTTTTTACCTGCAGATAGTGCTTTCAGAATTGCCCTTTTAATTTTAGGTTGCATGTATCAGAATTGGTTTGTTTCCATCCTCCTTGATCCCCCAGCTTTTCATTCCCTGCTTGTGCTATGTGAGCTATTCTCTGACAGGCCAGCCCAGGGTGCAGCTCACAACAATGGGATAGATAGCAATGTTCGAAAATAGAACTGCACATTGGTGGCTGCTTCGGCTTAGCTAATTTGTGATTGGGCAGCAGGCAGTGCTGCTTTCCGGATTAAGGGGGCGATTTTCAAACTGGAAGGTAGTTTTAAATGTACCTACTGTATGCAGATTTCCAAAGAGAATCCACCTGCATTGTTTCTCTTTGAAAACTGGCAAGTGCAAATTGCATGCACTAAAAATGTCTGTGTACTTTGCATCTGATATTTCTGTGGGCATCAGAGGGTAGAAATATTGCATGTACTTTTGGAAATCGAATACACATGCACGGCTTTCCTCCCTGACCTAAACACAAGCTTAAGAATGCCTTAGCTAACCTACGGCTAAAGAATGCATAAAGTGGAACCTGTGCATTCTTTCTGCCAGGATCAGAGACGTACCTAGAGTATTGGCATGTGGAGTGAATAATTCTTTGGCAACCCCCTAATATATAATTTTAAAATTTCCTAAACATCGATAGAATATTTCAAAACAACAGATACATCAAATAATACCCAATAATTAAAACTAATAAGGATTTTAAAAATCTCCCGCTGTCCATATCTGTCTTCTTAAGATTGTTGTAGACTGGTGGCATACACGTGCACACACACTCACACTTTCTCTGTACTTCTCACACACACACATACATGCTTCCTCTGTCTCTCTCTCACAAGCTAACACACACACATACATACACACACACACAGAGACACATACACATACGCACGCGCGCGCTTCCTCTATCTCTATCTCTCTCACACGCACACATGCAGACAAAAACTGAACTGGAAACCACAAACCAGATTCTGTATGCAGTGCAACAATGGAAAAGCAGAAATCACTATTCCTCAAAACAATTCAATCAAGGAATATAAATCATTCATAATATTAAAACCATACTAAAAAATATACATTTCAAAACAGCTTATGAATAGAATAATATGTAATAATTAGAAGCTCCTGTACAAATTTTTTAAAATGTCCTAAACATCAATAAAATATTTCAACACAGCAGACATCAAATAATACCCAGTAATTAAAACTAATAAGGATTTTAAAAATTCCCCACTCTCCATACCTGTCACCTTGAGATTTTCATGAACTGGGGGTACACACACACAGATCACAAACAAAATATGCTCCCTCTATCTCTCATATACACACTTGGTGAGAGACAGAGGGAGCTTGTGTGTGTGTGTGTGTGTGTGTGTGTGTGTATGAAAGAGAAAGACGTAAACGTTTCCTCCACTCTCTCACACATACACACTTCCTCTTTATCTCTCACACAGGATTCCTGTCTCACCCACGCACACATGCACATGCTTTCTCTCTCTCATCCCTACCCCTGCACACAGGCACCCATAGGCACACACACACTCACACTCTCTCTTCTATACACTTGCCGTCTCATACAAACACAGGTATCCTCTCATACCCACACACACACCCTCATACACACACACACACACACCCTCATACACACACACACACACACACACTCATACACTGGCACTTACTCTCACAGGGCCAGTCTCTCCCTTCTCTGGCCATCGGTGGCAATGCTGGCTCTGTTCTTCAGCCACCGGCAGCAATGCTGGGCCTGTTCTTTGCCACCGTGCAGGCTCCAGGAAATACCGGCAGTGCTGCTGGCCTCTACCACTGCAGCTCCTTGCTTTTTGCTGGCGGGGTTTCCCCTGCCACGTCACTGCTCCACACCACCACAGGCCCTTCCTGCCGGCAGCAATGGCACCCAGGGGCGGATTGCAGGAAAATATTGGCTTGGGGGATTTTTTTCTAAACTGGCCCATGGGATATCTGATGCCTTCATGCATTTTCCCTGCAGCACGTGTATTAATAGTTTCCAAAAGCACACTAAGTCAACACTGAAACCCAGCAGAATTGAGCCAAAATATCTCTAAAATAAACGTAATCTTTCCTAAATAACTGAGAAGTTGAACTGTTACGAGCGCGATCTCCGGCAGCTGTTACAAACCAAGGGCTTGGGACCTTTGGCTACTATTACAAGTGCGGAGGCGTGGTCGTTTCTGAAGCTTGTGTTGTGAGCCCTTGGGCCACGGCATGACTCAGGGAGGAGCCCCAAGACACACCGCGGGAGGTGAATCGGTGCGAGCATGGGTAATGAAGAGCAGGACAAGGCTGAAGCGGAGACAAGGATACAAGGTCTGACCCTCTACTGGACCTGCACGCCCCAGGATGACCAACAACGCAATGTTGATCGGTGAACAGTCCTCCGACTGTTCCAAGCCCTTTCGGACCTGCCGCTGGGTACGGGAAGAGGCAGCAGGCCGGACAAAGGACGAGGGCAGATGGAGTCCTTAGATCGCAGAAGACTTAGACGAGGACTGAAACGAGGACACTGTAGACAAAGGCAAGGAGGTCAAAGTACTGGGTCGAGACTGCGACTGTTGTGTCCGTCGGTGCCCGATGCTCTCTCTCTCTCTGCCCTCCTTACCTCTCTGGCGCCTCCCTCTCCTACCGTGGGAAGATTGGCTGCCACGGCGTTCTTCTGCCGCAAGTCTTTGGGCGTTCCCGGACCGGCTCGATGCTGCTATCCGCCATGTTCCTGGAGGCCTAGGGGCGCATGCCGCATGGCCCCGACTGAAGTACCGGCAATGGCACGAACCTCGGGGGCGTCCCCCGAACATGATGTTACCCGCGACGGATATTTAAGGTCTCAGTATTTGCTAACACATCGAGTTAGCAAGGATTGACAACGGACTCGCTTTGTCTTTCTAAGCAACTCTGCCTCCTCAGACGTACCAGAGGTACCCGCTCCTCGGGGGCCTTGTTCTCTCCATTGTTTTTCAGGTGACAGTCTGGAACTGGTACTCGCTCCTCGAGGGCCCTTGTTCCCAGACTTGCTTCATATACTCTTCTGCCTGGAAGTCATCACTACCAACTATATCAGCTACATCAGTGAGTTAACATCATTCTCTCTGAGCTTTCCCTGGAACCAGGTACTCTCTCCTCGAGGGCTATACATTTCAGCTCCTGGGCTTCATTGGGACATTGTGTGAGTGTTACCATCTGCATACCCTGCCTACTCACTATATCTCAGTTTCGCTACAGCTCAGCCTCCAGGGATCGCTGTTCCAGTATCTGAGGGACTACAGCCCAGCCAGGCTTTCCAGCTCACTACTGCCATCTCTGGTAGTTCAATATATTGTTTAATAAAAGAACTAGTGTGTGTCTGTCTCCAAACTCTGAGCCTGACCAGTGGTCCCTCTCTGGATCTTCCCCCGGGGGCGTGGTCATCTGCCACCGGCCCAAGGATCCACCCACAACTATCCCTAACTATAACAGATTGCTACTCCATGCAGACTGTTAACTCCGAATGATAACAGCTATGCAGCGCGCCCTACACAGTCCACCCTCTGGACTGGTCGCGGACCACGCTGGGCTCATAGCAGACTTTAGGAGAGATAATGGAAGCTGATACTGAAGAAGATACTGAAGAGGCCTGCACCGGGGTGCGCCCTACACAGTCCCCCGCAGGACTGGTCGCGGACCATGCTGGCACAGAGCAGGATCGAACAGAGTCTTGACATGGATGGACGCGAATTGCAATAGGCTCCGAAGACCGGGACAAGATTCAAGCAAAGGATTCGATTCTCAAGGATTAACTTAGGACTGAAGCAGAAGTCATCTGGAGGGTTGCAGTGCGGAGATGAGGATGGCCTTTGTACTGTGAGGCGCCCTACACAGCCCACCCGTGGGACTGGTCGTGGACCATGACAATGGCACGCCAGGAAAGTGGACATCAGGGAACCAAGGCATGGAGGCAAAGGCGAAGACAAAGGCATCATCAGACATCAGGAGGTATGAACAAAGAACATCAGGAACATGAAGACACCTGAAGACACGGACAAAGGATATCAAGAATCTGAAGACATCTGGAGGCCCGGACGAAGGACATCAAGAACATGAAGATGACTGAAGTCCTGGACGAAGGACATCAGGAACATGAAGACAGTTGTGTATTTGATGTCATGTTCCGGTATCAGAGACCTGGACGAAGAATATCAGGAACAAGAAGACGACTGGAGACCTGGACGAAGGACATCGGGAACAAGAAGACGACTGGAGACCTGGACGAAGGGCATCGGGAACAAGAAGACAAAGCCGCCAAAACAAGAGAAGACCATGGAGGACCTGGACCGGTCAGACGACACAAACGACTGTGGAACCCAATCCAAAGGCCCGGAAGAACTGAAGAAAGGCCCTTTTATAGGGCTGAAGCAGGAAACTAGGTGGAGCTGGATTCCGGTGGGGCCAGGAGCACGTCCTGCTACTGGCCCTTTAAATACCAAGAAGAGGCACGCGCTGGCACCTAGAGGAAGGCCCTGAAGAGAAACAGGACCCTGGACAGCGGCATCTTCGTGCAGGAGCAAAAGAGAAGCAGGCAGGCTTTGGGGCGGCCTCCAGGCCGCACGAAGTCAGAGCAGCAGTGGCCTCCCGCAAGACTCAGGATAGCGTGCAGGTAAGTGTGACACTGACTGTAGGTATGTGTGAACTGGAATGAGAGAACTAAGAGAGCAGGACAGACAATGACTGGACTAGACAAAACCAAGACAAGACTTACACAGAACAGGAAACACAAACGCCTGAAGGCAGCAAGGCAAGGAGGCAGGACAGGAAGCCCGAAGGCAGCAAGGCAGGGAACCAGGACACAAAGCCCGAAGGCAGCAAGGCAAGGAGCCAGGATACAAAGCCCGAAGGCAGCAAGGCAGGACAGAAGGCCCGAAGGCACACAGAAGGAAACAGGAGGCTAGAGCAGGGAGCCCAAGGGAACTCGATGCCGAAGCACTGAGGCATTGGCTAGGCGGGGTTAAGTAGGAAGTCCAGGTCATGGAGCAGATAGGTAGGACAGACTGGGCCAGCCAAGAGAGCGTGCTCATGAGGGACTTCTGGTGGTGAGGAGGCTGCACAGCAGCCATAGTCGTAACATGAACACATTCTAGAGACCATGGGTGAGCAGAGCTGCAACCCCCCATTCCATCCATGCAAATTGGTTGGGCCCCCTACATATCTGCTTATATCTCTTATAGAGATATATTCTAGATACCTGGTCTGGCTTTTGAACCAGTTGCAAGTAATGCCAGCCAGTGTCAGACACACACACACTCAGTCACAAACAGATGTTTTAGATTGCAGGAGCTTTATTGGCACATACACACTAACAGCCACAAAGACACATACTCTTTCTCAGACACACCCACTCACTGAGAGAATGTATGTGTGTATCTGTGTCAGAGAGAAAGATACCCACACACACACTCACACAGATAGTGTGTATGGGTGTGTGTGTGTCTCCCTCACTCTCTCTGACACAGACACACAAACACTCTTTCTGACAGGTTACTGTTGTGCTGCTGCTTATGTGCTCACACAGTGAGTATCCCCAGTCCAGCACTGCTGCATCATGGTGTAAAGTTCTTGCTTGCTGCCAGCCCTTCCCCATTCTGCAGTAGCCCCCTCCCTTTCCCAATCTCATTCTCTAAGAGACTCTCTGGTTCCAGGTCCAGCTGCTTCTCTCAGAGCTCAGTGCAGTCACCTCAGATAGAAGTCTCCCCGACACTGCACAGGCACTTCCTCCTGGCTTACCCCCTTCTGACCTGAGCCTGTAGCTTGCCTCCACTTCTCCGCAACCCTCCCACCACTCTAGTGCATTCACAATGACCGCAGGCTACACAGTCTGCTGCTTTTATGGTTCCCCAGGCTCTGCTCTGCCTACTGACTCTAGGGGGGAGGGGACAAGAAGTGACCCCCTACTGTACCCTGGGTTTATAAAAATAGAAAATTAAGCCCTGGCCGAGACTGGGGAGAGCCACTAACCCAAAGTAGCACAGCTCCAGATGGAATCCTGCTTTCTCTTGTGGAGCCAGTGCAGCCAGAGCTGGTGCAAGGGTATTAAATGTCATAGGTGAAACTTACAACCTTGCACACACTTCTGGTCTTACCTTTCCCATAAATAAATGAAAAATATGCCTTTATAGTAACATATTTTACATAAAAAAGAATATTCAGTGTTCTAAGGTAAAAATATCACTTAAAACATGTATATTATTTACATGCACTACTGTGATACCAACCAGAAAACTCTGCAAAAAAGACACCTGGTATTGAGACGATTGTAAGGCATGTCGGCCCTCAGAAAGCTGTAGGTAAACTTAATTACAATATAGTAAACCTCCCATATGAAAAGCACACCAACTGCCAGCACTCAAACAGTAACAACCCTACGTATGAAAAGGCAACACTTCAAATATTGCACCAGGCCCTAAAATCAAGATATACCTTTTTAATTTTTAATTTTATAGTTAATGTTCCATGTAAAGGCTCTGCCTACCTTTTTTGAGTTAAATGTACACCGATACGATGTGCAAACGGTTGTCGGTATATAAAAAACGTTTAATAAAAAAAAAAATATATATATGAACCATCAATCATAATGGTAAAACCATAATGATAAAAAGAATAAATATTCAAAACAGCTGATGAAAGGAATACCCAATAATTATTTTTTTAATTATTTCCAAATACCCTTAAAAGCAGAATATAAACCAAATAAATAAAATATTTAAAAACAGAAGACAAATAACACCCAGTTATTAAAACTAATAAGGATTAAAAAAAATCCCCTTCTCTCCATACCTGGGAACTTTTGATTTAAAGTCATCCTCATCCTGAGATTGTCATGGATTAGTTTGGGGGAGGGAGTGGTACAACTTTCTCCACTCTCTCTCACACACTCATATTCTCCAACACACACACACACACACACACACACATACTTGCTTACTCACACATCCTCATACACATGTTCTCTCTCAGATGCTTTCTCTCTCACACACATACATGCACACACATTCTCTTTCATGCACACTCTCTCTCTCTCCCCAGAACATTACAAACAGAGGCTTCGTCAGGCCTGCATAGCTTCTTTCTCACATACCCATGTAGTCTTACATGCTATTTGCTCACATGCACATATGTTTCTACACATGTTCACCCACATGCTCTCTTACATGCTATTTGCTTACACATATGCTCTCTCTCACACACACACACAAACACTTGCTCGCTCTCTCCCTGGAACATGCCAATAACAGAAACCCGCTCCTTGGGCCTGTGCAACGTCTCTCACACATGCGTACACATTCTGTCTTACATTCTATTTACTCATACACATACTGACTCTCTCTCTTTCCAAGGAACTTCAGCCTTCTTTCTTCAGCCGTGTGGCTCCACTGACACAACAGCCTCCTTGCCACACAGCTAGTGAGCCCAAAAGCATCTTTTGGCCATGCAGCCCTTTAGGTACAACTAGGGGTGGCTCAAGGCAATCTGCTGCCTGAGGTGATGGAAGAGATGGCTCTCCCCCCCACTGAGATAGCAAGGAGGTGATGCCCCCCTTGGAGTCTGGTCCTCTCGATGATTTTAAATGGTGGGGAAGTGCACAGGCAGGGATGAGAGTTCCCAGAGGTGCAGCAGGTAAGAGTGTCAGGAATATTTCTAAGAAGCTGGCAATCCTACCACCCTTCTTACGCCTACCATCTACATCCCACCATTCCCCAGCATTTGCACCCTGGGAAAGTGGGAGATGGACGATTGGCGAGGGTCTATCCATATGGCCGATGCAAGAATATTAGGTGCTTGGTGATCTTTACAGCCTTGTCTGCCCTATTCCAAGCTCTCACCAGACACAATTAAAAATTATGCATAGCAACAGCAGATTTACATGAAAAAGGACAAGTACAGTCTTCTGATGTAAAAATATCACTTACAACAACATGGCACTGCTGTGATGCCAGTGAGGAGATGATGCAGAAAAGACACTTGGAGCCCATATTGTATTACGCCTATTGTAAAAATGTGTTTGGTTTGGGATTAGACCTCAAGAAAGCCATGAATAAACTGAATTACAATTATAATATAGTAATCCTCCCTTACCAAAATTGCACTAACATCCAGCACTCAAAAAGTAAGAACTCTACCCATGATAATGTAACAATTCAAATATTACACCAGGTCCTAAAAAATCAATACATCCCCTAATAAGAAAACAGAACAAAACAGGTTATAGATCCCTAAATATAAATTACACAATTGCGGGATACAACACTTCCATCACACATTAGAACACAGACATTTACCAAATACAGAATAAAGTGACCATAAAGTAAAAATACAAATATACAGACAAAAACTGAATTGGAAATTGCAAAAATCCAGACTCTGTATGCAGTGCAACAATGGAAAAACAGAAATATCACTATTCCTCATAAAACAATAAAATCAGGAAATATAAAACATCAGTCATAATAATAAAACCATACTAATAAAAAACATATTTCAAGACAGCTGATGAACAGAATAACATTCTAAAATTAATTTCATATTAATTCATTACATTTTAAAAGGTCCCAAACACCAATAACATGTCAAAACATCAGACACATCAAATAACATCCAAAAATAATTAAAATTAAGAAGAATAAAAACATTTCCAGCTTTCCATAACTGAGAGCTTTGATTTCAAGTTACCCTGAAATTGTCCTGGATTAGACGGGGAAGGGTGAGCACTACACACAACTTTGTCCATTTTTTTTCTCATATACACACACACTTTCTAACATACATATGCTCATTCTCACATACAAGTTCACTCACATTTACACTTGCTGTCACACACACACGCACTCTCACACGCTCTGACACACTCGTTCACATTCCCATATGCTCACACACACACTCACATGCTCTTTCACACCCAAGCTTGATCACACTCTCACACACACACTCACTCATATAAGCTCGCTCACACAAGCTCACTCATGTGCGTATTCTCCACATGCTCTCATACACACACATGCTCACACTCTCCACTTTCCCTTCCTTCTCACGCACCCAATTCTTTTCCCTTTCATCCTCTCACTCTCTAAGGCCCCTTTGCTTTCCTTCTCTCCCTTTTCTCAAACACTCCTTTCCTCCTTCCTTCCCTCCCTCTTCTCTCCACTCTTTTCATGCAATCCTTTCCCTTTCATTCCCTCTCACTCACCTGCCCCTTTCCCTTAAATCCCACACACCAGGTCTCTTCTTCCTTCCTGTCCGCGGGATGTAGGATCCCCACAGGCACATCAAAATCCAGCGCCGGCCCGGGATCCCCACAGGCATGTCTAGCTGTTGCTGCTGTCATCTTCTTGCCCGGGGGCCTGGGATCAGCGCAGGCGCGTCATAAATCTGTGCCACTGCTATCTTTTTTCTGCTTGCTGGGGCTGTGATCCCTGGGGGTACATCATAATTCCAACTGTCGCCAGTCTTTTCTTCCCCGAAGGGCCTAGGACCCCTGTGGGTGTGTCTCCGCCGCTGCCATCTTCTTGCAGGGGCTGGATCTCTGTATTGCATTGGCCTGTGACAGGTGTCTCATCGCTTCAGTTGCGTGGCTGAAGAAAAGGGGCCGCTGACAGCCGGGCCGTGCGGTTGAAAGGAAGAGGCCCCTGTTGGCTGGGCCGTGAGGCAAACAAGTGCAGGCTGGGCAATCCAAATGACAGGGGCCTCTTCTCTTCAGCCGCACGGCCCGGCCGACAGGGGCCTCTTCTCTTCAGCTGCGCAGCCTGGCCAACAGGGGCCTCTTTCTTTTCCATGGCCCGGCTCACAGGGGTCTCTTTCTTTTCCGCGGCCCGACTGATAGGGATCTCCTTCTTTTCCATAGCCCAGCCCACAGCAGCTTCTTCCTTTCCTCGTGCGGTCTGGCACAAGTTAGCCCCACAACTACCTGACTGGCCCACCGGGGCATGCCCGAAGCCCCGTTAGTCCAATTCGCCCCAATGGCACCCCTCCCGCTTTTGCCACCTGGGGCAGACCATCCCCCTCACACCCCCTTTAGCATGCCTCTGAGGAGGATAATTTCCAGTCAGGCCATTTTACTCAGATAAATACTTATCTAACCAGGCCAATACTTTTGAAAATTGCTGTCTAAAGATGTAACCTGAAACTTTTCACATTCATTTTAAAAAGATCTGGGTTCATTCCCAACCCCAAAGATTTTAGGTGAGTTTGGTGGAAGAAGATGAGCAATTTCTGATAGGTTAAGTAGACGTTCAGCTGAGCAGTGATTATCCAGGTCTTGACTAGGTCTGAAAATATCACTGATATGCAGGCAAAGATGTTTGCACAGTAGGGTGTGCACACAGACATTTCTTTTACTTTGTTTTTCATTTTGTTCTTTCTTTTTTCATTTTCTCTTTTGTTTCTTTTATGCATTTAAATAAGATAAGCACATGAAATTAAAGAAAATAAAATAAAAAATATCTGGTCTGCAGCCAACCTTCCCCCTCTCCCCCCACAACACACACACACATACACGCCCTCTTACACTCTCTAGTTTCTTGAAAATCTCTTAACGGAGCAGGAGTGATCCTTGGTCGCCTCTGCTCCTCCGATGCAGCTATTATAAACGGCACCAGCAGACCAAGGCTAGTATTACAAATTTTTGCTGTACAACATGGCAGCAGCCTTGTTCAAGAAACAAGAGGGTAAGAGGGGCCAGGAAGCATTTTCTTTTGACAATGATAAACGCCTTAAAGGTGGATTTTAAAAGCCTGAAGCGCGCATTTATTAGGGGATGTGTGAATATGTTGGGCTCATGCATGCTGAGCAGATTGCCGCCCGGATAAGCACATAAATGCCGCAGCGCGCATATCTCCGACGTTTTCAAAAAGGAGCGGGGCAATGCATTTCAGGGCGTGAAGGTGAGATGTGTGCGTAAATACTTACCCGCTCCAGTGCGCGCCAGTGCCCCCTGCCAAGAAATGTTACTTCTGCTATGGATAAGTTATAAAATAAAGGTAAATAGGCAGATCGGTGGGGTTTTAAGAGTCAGGGATAACTGGGGGGGAGTGAAGGCTATCAAACCAGAGGGGGTTGGAAGACCTGTTTCTTAACTAGGTCAACTGGGGACGAACTGGTAAAACTGAAAATGCCTTTTAAAATCCCCCGATTTTCATGGCATTTGCGTGCACTCGTGCATGCCCACTTAAAATTTGGCACTCGTGCGCACGGCCAGACTATTTTATAACTTGTGCATGCAAGTTATAAAATAGCTTTGTCCCTGGGCACAGGCCAACAAACATGCACATGTGTAGCCTGTGCACCAGTTTGAAAGCTACCGCCTTATTATTTTTTAAAATGAAACCAAGGAAATTAAACAAAACAGAAATTTCGTTAAGACTTCCCTTTTTTTTTTTCAAATGACTGCACATCCCTATTACACAGGAATACATGCTAGTACTGTTACAATGTACTGGCACTCTCCGCTCAACAGACCAAAATATTCTCGGTGTTCCCTCCCCTAAGTTGGCCTGCGTTGCAGAAACGTTAAGCACGCCTTCTCAATAGCTGGTCCCCTTCATTGGAATTCCCTGCCTCTCACACTAATGCATTACTTACTTCTGATCCAAAAATGTTTAAGTGAGCCCTGAAGATCCTGTTATTCAATCAGGCCTTTGACATTTGTGATTCTGCACATTCAGCCTTACTGTTTTTGGACCGTTTCAAACAGTATGGAGAATTTGTTTTGTTTTTATTGCACAAATTATTATTGTATTTGGTTTTTATTATGTATATGACTTGTATCCCTGCCCTGAACTATTCAGAGGGTGCGGGCTATAAATATTTTTATATGAAACTGTTTATTAAAAGTAAACATTGCAAACATTTGACACCCATGACTCTGAAGCATGTCAGACAACGACCAGTGTACACTCATGTGTTCCGATGAACAATTTTAGACAGAAACCCCCACCCTGGGAAACCACCCCCCCTCTGTCCCTCCCCATCCCTTTCGCTGAATAGAACAAAAGACAGCTGAGAAGCAGGATAAATACGTAATCAGTTTGCTTACACCTAGGCTTGTAAAATGCATCCTGAATACAGGCACAGCTTGAAAAATAATTTCTGTGATGTCTGTATTGTGCTTGGTTTATTTTAAGTAAACCACCTAGAGTTTTGTTTTTTTTAATATGGAAGTGTATCAGATCTAAATAATTGATAATAAATATTTCTGGTTTCTTTTAACCATGTGAGGTAAAACGTTCATCAATGCAGGACCGCCGGCTTCCTCGCCTGAAACCTGAACTCGTTAGTTATTCACCAAGCTTTTTAGCAATATGATTTATTCCTAGCTCAGACATAAGAATTTGGATTCAAAGTGTTTTCGTTTTAACTCTGAAATCAATCTGAGTCCCTTAATTTTGGGTTCCCTCCCAACACATTCTTCACGAAACACGGCCTATGTCGGGGGACCGTTGATTTCTTGATATAAGTGCTCTGGCTTGATGCTGACATACTGAACGCTTTGCTTGATTGACGATAATAAAACATTTTTTTTTAACTTTATGGACACATTGATGAGCTTTTTACGCCCTTCCTCCTTTGATTGCTTATTGATTCCTTGATGGTTGGACCTTTTTGCCTATCTTTGTTTAATCATGTCACATGATCTGTTTTTAGACAGGAGGGCGATGGACTATTCCAGCTTTTCACTTCCAGCTCTTACCCAGGAACAACAAGGTAAAAAGTGTAGAAACAAAAGCAAAATGTTCATTGCCCAATATCTGTCACTGTGTATAACTGCGTAGTTGCTTTAAAGTTGGTTTTAAGTTTCCAGCTCCTAGGTTTAATGAAAGGAAGTGGCAGGAGGGTGCTTTCCGGCTGATGCGATTCAAAGGACATGAGAAAATGGTCAGCTGTATTCCAAATGCACACACGTGAGGCCAGATAATCAAAGGGAACTGGTTAACCTTAGATGCCTTTAAAGGTGCTGGATAGCACCGGGACTTTTTAAAGTGGCTAGTCCGGGACTTTTTAAAGTGGCTAGTAATGGTATCGGGAGTGAGGACAAAGATAGATTTGATTTGATTTTCAAACTTGTCAGAAACTGAGTAGCCTCTGTTAAAAGTTTGGAATGATCTCTGTCAATTAGTTTTAGAAAGGAATTTTTTTTTTTTCGGGTAGGGAGAATTTTGCCACAGCTTCTTCCTGCTCTTTACGCTCCCAGTTTAATCAGAATTGGTCTGAGTTGGTACTATAGTGTGCCAAAATCCTACTTGTGCAGCTACCCAGGGGCTTTGCCAGGCTCAGCCCCGTCTAACCCAGCCACTGCAGCAACAGTTCTCTGACTGAGAGACCAGTTTGAGCCTCGCACGTTATACACGTAATCTTGTACTTTCCCTGCACTGCCATGCAAAATGCATGCATTGTTTTTGCCTGTCCTTATATTTCCATCTTTAAGAAACTAGCTCTTCCATGATGCTAGGTTTCTGGGTGTGGGACACTGCTTCATCTCTGAAGCTCTCAAGTGTTTTTCCAGGTATTTTAAAATTGGACTTCTGTAGATATACATGTGGGGTTTTTTCTGTTACTTGAGAGAAGGATTAACAAAAGCAAAAATATCGATCCCATGAGATTTTCCAAAGTAAGCGTAATTGACATGTGGTATAACATGCGCAGATTGGTCTGCCTGCAGTTCTCTAAAAAACGACAGACATGGTTGTATCAATTATATGAATCTGCACAGCAAAAGAACTTAATTTATCAGCTAGTATGGAAATAAAGAATGCAAAATATATTGTTATTGCAAATCCACGTCCTGTAGCCAAGATAATAAAGTCAGGATAGGATGGCACAGTCTTTTAGCATGGGTTCGCCCCAATTTTGTCACATAAATCTGAAGTAGTAAAACCCTATGTTGTTAGCCTTTTTTTCTATACCTATCATAGTTTATTTCCCACACTAGTGTTAAATATGCACTCATTTTTTGTTACGTTTTTCTTATTTCTTCTCCACCCCCATCTTTCTGAGTGTGAACATCTCTTGATTGGAATTACAGAGCTAACAGGCCGAAGTGAAGTCTTGCCGAGGCCTGTTGCATTTTATTTTCTCTACTGGCTTCCTTCCTCTTGGTCACCTTCCAGGCAAGCAGGTTTGGTATCACCAACATGTGATCCCTAAAACTGGAAAGGCGGCTGTGTTCTTATGTAATAACTTCTGCCTCAAAAGGGTAGTCTCTATCTTCCTGGAAAAGGTCTGGAATTATGCATGTTCTGACTTATTGATGGCACATCACTGTCATGCTTTAATGTTTTAAAGGCAGTGTTTGGATTTTATAAGACCAGGAAGAGAAAAAGGGCAGTCTAGCATCGCTCACAAAAGGGAGGAAGAGAAGGACTTGGCAGAGGGGACACCTTGCAGGAGGTGCAGTCTAAAAAAAAAAAAAGTGTAGAAGGGAGAAGGGCAGAGAAGCAAAGCCTTCCACACATAATCCATAAAATAATACCAAGGCAGTATTAGCTCAGAGTTCTGTTGACGTTTACCCACTGTTCACCCTGCAGTCTTACTGATATCAGCTAGACATATACCTGTACATAGCTAATGGGCTGTAATTGTGTCTCTTTGCTGTGTAAACAGAACAACAGAGCATACCCTGAATTTTGATCTGCAAAAGATATTAACAAAAGTATTGAGCTTCATGTTTTCAGCTCACTTTTCTGAATCTGACTCACACTCTGGACTCGATAGACCTGTTAGGCACCCCTAGGCATGGGAGTGGGGCTGAGTCTCTCTCTGAGGATTTCGGAGAAGTGTGTGTGTGTGTGTGTGTGTTGGGGGGGGGGGTGAAATGCGTTCGCTCTATGAAAATGAACGTGACAACTCCTTCTACGTTCAAGCAGTATCTCATTGTACCTACCCCCTTAAAGGAACAGGGTAGGGCCAACAGTTAATCTATTTTACAGTGCTAATGCTGCTGGTCTGCCAGCCCCTGAACCTTTAAGGGGGTCAAGTGCAATGGGACACTGCTGCTCAGAAAGCATTGCTGGAATGGAGAAGGAGACCTACTAGGCAGCTGCCTACTTTGCCCCGTGAGAAATGCAGACGGTTCACATGGGTAGAATTTCAGCATTTTCACAGAGCACGTACATGCAGTCGACCTTAGTGACTGCAATGGGTTGTGTGGGATGCTGCAGCCATTCTGGTTTTTTCCAATTTGAGGTCAAATATCATGGCTGCCTGGTGTATAGATAGGAGTGTAGGTGTCATGATATTTCACATGATACTTCATTTATGGAGATTAGTGTAGTGATTATAGAGGAACAGACTGGAAACATTTGTCAGATACAGACAAGAACCTCTTAGTTAGGATCACAGCCTCATGTAGCTAGCTAGAGATAAATTAACCCTTATGCTCTTTAGGTAGAACTATTAATGTACACAATGATGTGTACATTAATCTAACTGGCGGAAAAGTCCTACTGCTAGCACACTCTCAGCCTACAAACGCACGCTACAACAATACAAGGCCTGCACCTCCAAATCAAAAAGAGACTTTTTTGCCTCCAAAATCCACAACTTAGTCTTTGACGTGAAAGCTCTATTCTCCTATGTTTCCTCCCTAACCCAAGTACCCTCACCAGAATGCCCTAGTAACCAAGCTCAAGCTAAAGCAGATGAACTTGCTCTCTTCTTTCAAAACAAAATCACAAATCTTCTTACTCAACTTCCCTCCAATATCATCCCCCTAACTCCAGCCCTAATGCCTCACATCAAAAACATTCATCTTGAAATGTTTGAACCCACTTCGTCTTCCGAAATCCAAACCATCCTTAGAAGAACGAAACCATCTTCACACCCAGCAGACCATATTCCCTCAAAACTTCTCCTCTCAATACCAGACACCATCTCTAAAACATTAGCGGACATCATCAACTGCTCGCTTTCCCAAGGTTCCTTCCCAGAAGACCTCAAACAAGCCTCACTCAAACCTCTTTTAAAAAAACCCAACCTGGACCTAAAAGACCCCAACAACTACCGTCCAATAGCTAATCTCCCCTTCATAGCCAAGATTATGGAAAGGCTTGTGAACTCCCAACTATCAGATTTCATCGAAGACAACAAAATTCTATCCGCCTCACAACATGGATTCCGCAAAAATCGGGGCACAGAATCCCTACTTACCTCCCTAACAGATCTACTTATCTTAGGCATAGACAAAGGTCAATCCTTTCTATTGATCCTTCTGGACCTCTCAGCAGCTTTCGATACCGTAAACCACGCTATCCTCATCAAACAGCTAGCTGCGATAGGAATCTCTGGTTTAGCGCTCTCCTGGTTCAAATCATTTCTAACCAACAGAGGCTACAAGGTAAAAATCCAGAATAAAGAATCATCACGCCACGACTCGACCATCGGAGTCCCACAAGGTTCCTCCTTATCCCCTACACTCTTTAATATTTACCTCCTACCACTATGTCAACTCCTCATCAACCTCAATTTAATACACTTTCTCTATGCAGATGACATCCAGATCCTGATCCCCATCAAAGAATCATACTCAAAAACCCTTGAATACTGGGAATCCTGTCACCTAGAAATCAAAAGCCTCCTCAACAGCCTAAATCTGGTACTAAACTCCGCCAAAACTGAGGTATTACTCATAACTCCTGATAACAATCTCACAACCTCTCTGCCAACCAACCTACAAACCACTCATGTGAGAGATCTAGGTGTGCTAATCGACAATAAACTGAACCTCAAAGCCCACATCAATAAAACCACCAAAGACTGTTTCTATAAACTGCAAGTTTTAAAAAGGATAAGACCACTCTTCCACGCCAAAGACTTCAGAACCATCCTCCAAGCCCTCATTTTCTCGAAATTGGACTACTGCTGCTCCACTTTACTTGGCCTCCCCTCCTCATACACAAAACCGCTCCAAATGGTCCAAAACGCAGCAGCCCGTCTACTGACAAACACTAAGAAAAGAGACCATATCTCCCCAGTGCTACAAGACCTCCACTGGTTACCAATTCATTTCAGAGTCATTTATAAATCCATCACCTTGATTTACAAAATCATTCACCAACATACCACAATCGATCTACAAATTCCTCCCCGCGTACACAAATCCACAAGACCGACCAGGGAAGCCTACAGAGGATGCCTCATTGTTCCACCCACGAAAACCACTAATCACAGCACCTTAAGAGACCGAGCCCTTTCCACTGCAGGCCCACCGTTATGGAACTCCATCCCTCCAGAACTCAGAAACGAACCATGTCTCCTAACCTTTAGGAAAAGACTCAAGACATGGCTTTTCAGGCAAGCCTTCCCGAACTCTACCTAATATGCACCACAAATAAATTCTCTACTCAGAGACTGTATATATGAGACGCCATATTTATATTGTACTTTTGTATATAATTAACCTCCTCTATCTCTTTCTATTTCTTACATTCCCAGTTCATTAGCCCTTGTTAATTGTAACTGCTTCTCTTCATCACGTTATTTATGTTTGGTTGTATTATTCGCACCCCTGTTATCTGTAAACCGACATGATGTGAACGAGTTCATGAATGCCGGTATAAAAAAACCTTAAATAAATAAATAAATAAAATAAATTAATGTACACAATGATGTGAGATAAATTTACATGGCTGTCAGGTCCCGGTCTCAAAGAATGAATAATCTGAATCTGAGACCCAGGAAAATTACACAGCATAATGAAGTTCACACAGTGAGGTAGGATTTGAACTGTGGTCCCAGGGTTTCACATAGCTGCTTTCTAATAACTTTACTGCACTGCAGTCCTCCCCATCTTCCTTTCCTTCTGTCTCCCAGTTTAGATTAGGAGCTGGTGCAGTGATCTCCCAGAAGCTGATTCCATTGAAAGAAACTAGGGGTGGAGATATCTTTCATTTTCTTTCTTTTCTTTTTATTTATTTTTCACTTCGCTTGATGCTTGTTGCAGTCTGGTTTATTTATTTGAATCAAAATAAACACCAAAGCAAAAAAAAAGGTAAAAAAAACCCCCAAAAGATAGGAAGGGGCCAGGTTCCCCTGCCAACCCTCCAACCTCAAACACCGATGAAAATAAAACAAACCCTCACCTCCCTAGGCCTTCCACTATCTCCTCGCCCCCCCCCCCCCCAATCCCCAATCCCCAAAACAGCTTACCCCATCCATGGGGTTCCAGTAGTCAAAATGGTTCAGGAGCGATCCCCAGTCGCTCCTTCCCTGCCAGGCCCACATTTGAAAATGGCGCCAGCCGGGCCGGAGGCTGACACCATTGTGTTGTGTGGCCGTATACCATGCAAGTGTAGAACAAAATGATGCTGGCTTCAGGGCCAGCTGCTGCCATTTTCAAATTGGGCCCTGGTAGGACAGGAGTCACTGGAGATCACTCCTGCCCCATTTGGATTTCTGGAACTCCATGGATAGAATAAGTTGCTTTGGGGGAGAGGTGTGTTAATAGGAGAAGGCCTGGGGAGAATTGTTTTATTTCACTGGTGCTGTGGGGGAAGCTTTGATGGGAGCAGCGGGACACTGTGCCACGGGCAGAAATGAAATCTCAATGAATCTCAGTGGGTTTTTCTTTTTATTTAAGTTTCAAGTGACATGTAAGGAAACAGAGTCTTTCATTGCATTTCTGTTTAATGTCATTTGACAATGAATGCACGACCCTTAAAGAAACCAGTCTCTCATTTCTAACCTAGCGGCCAATATACTAAAGTGCGTTAATACTTTTGCAAGCATTAATGTGCTGTTAGCATGCAAAGTTAGTTTATCTGTGATGGCAGTACTTTTAACATGTGTAAACTAAGAGGTCGATATTCAAAAATCATTTAGAAGGATAACTGAAAAGTTATCCGTCTAAATGGCTACCCGGCTGTATTCAAAACTATTTGTGGCTAAATTCTAGCCGCATAAGCTGGGAGTGTTCCAAGGGCAGGCAGGAGGCATTTCTCGGCGGAGCAGAGTTAGCCGCATAAGTTTTGCAGCTAACTCTGATATTTTATTTATTTATTTGAACATTTTTATAGACCGACGTTCGTTGGGAACCTCACATCGGTTTACACATAACAAAACAATAAGCAGCAAATGGGCTTTACAGGGAACTGTGAACAGAATTATGAATAACTTAAAACTAGCAATTTGGAGCAGAAGGGGGTGATAACTTGTCTAGAAAATAAGGGCATAAAATCAACAGCTTAAAAACTAGCAGGGTATATGTGATATTTGGAGTTAACCGTTTAATTTATGTGGCTAACTCTGGTAGCACCGTAGGGCTGTCCTTAATTTGATCAGCCATACTTATCCAGCTAACTTTAAGATAGCTGCTGAATAGCCCCGTTTAGTTAGACAGATAGCTTTTATCTGGCTAACACACAGGCCGATACTGTACAGTGTGCTCAGCCGTTTGGACGCGTGTTTTCGACACGCTAGCTTTACCACTTATTCAGTAAGGGGTAATAGCACGTCGAAAACGCGAGTCCAACCCCCCCACCCGAAACTAATAGCGCCTGCAACATGCAAATGCATGTTGATGGCCCTATTAGTTATTCCCGTGCGATTCAGTAAGTAAAATGTGCAGCCAAGCCGCACATTTTACTTTCAGAAATTAGCGCCCACCCAAAGGTAGGTGTTAATTTCTGCCAGCACCGGGAAAGTGCACAGAAAAGCAGTAAAAACTGCTTTTCTGTACCCCCTCCGACTTAATATAATGGCGATAATAAGTCGGAGGTCCCAAAAATTAAAAGTAATTAAAAAGTAAAAAAATAAATAAATAAAATCGGCTCGCGGGTTGAAAACTGGATGCTCAATTTTGCCGGCGTCCGGTTTCCGAACCCGTGGCTGTCAGCGGGTTTGAGAGCCGACGCCAGCAAAATTGAGAGTCGGCTGTCAAACTCGCTGACAGCTGCCACTCCTGTCAAAACAGGCGCTAGGGATGTGCTAGTGTCTCTAGCGCCTCTTTTTACCGTGGGCCCTAATTTTAATTTTTTTTTTTTTTTAGTGAATCGTGTGCACAGGAGAGTGGCCTGTGCGCGCGCCAGGAGAGCGGGCACTCGCCCGCTCTCCCACGAATTTTACTGTATCGGCCTGTTAACTAGCCATTTTGCAGCTGAATATGGGTCCCTAGGTTGCTAGCATTCTAATGCACAAACTATGCTAATGAGGTATTGAGATGCAAAACTATGCTAAACACCTCATTATCTATTAGTGCAGCAAAAATGTATGCACAGAAACTGTTTCTCAGACACATTAACACAGAAAAGTAAACTAAGCCTCAGGGAGGAGTCATTAAGGTGTTGTGATACTATCCATTTGTCCACACAAACTTTACTGTCTGCTTCATTTGCCATTGTTAACACACCTTAGTGCACTGGCACTCTAATAAGCAATCCTAGATGTTGCTGTATCTTCCAGGCATCATTACTACCTGCACAATCTAATTGACTTAAGCTTGTTTCATTTCCTGTTTTGCAGACATTTTCAACAAAGCTTTCAGTGAAGATACAAACTACTTTGAGAAGATAAGCCAGCCCTTTCTTAAATCCCTGGTTACACTTCTCAAGGCTGTTACACCGTCCATTCTCACAGAGGACGAGTCATCTACTGTAAGTTACTGATAAAGCTGGTTATAGACAGTACTTATTCTTGCTGCATAAAAATAAGTGAAAACATATCATAGCTTTCTGTTAAAGGAGAATTTCAGGATCCAATAATGTTGAGGGTAAGCACTTTTTTAAAGGCTGAAATGTATTTTTCAGTGACCTTGAGTTCTGTTATAGTGAATGCTATTGCAATGGGCATATAACCAGGACTGGCTCAGCCTGTCTCTGTTGACATGGAGCAATCTGAAACCACAAATCCTGCAAAACTATCTTAAATATCCAATTACACAACAAAAGGCACAGTGCAAATCCCGATTTAAAGGCACAGAGATTGTTAAATGAAAGCAAAAGCAGCTATTCCATAATCTAAAACAAAAATAATCAAATATAGATCTTCATTAATGGGGTGTCAGCAAGCAGGGTGCAAAATGTAAGACCTCCTTATAGCTGGAGGTTGCCCGGACCTTTCAATCATTCACCCCCGGCCCAGTATGTAAGCCATGGATACAATGGTCTTCAACCATCAATCTTTTCTTTTTCTTTTTGTTTGTCTTTTTTCAAGCACAAATTTCAGATGCAAATAAAAAAACCTATAGGTAATTTATAATAAACATTGTAACAAGAGAGAACCAAACCCTGATGTCAGCTGGCATTTCGGATCTCCTGCATCAGGGGGACTTATCTGAATAATGATGTCATCTGGTAAGTTGCTTGGCTCGGGTCAAATGATCTCCATAGAATAAACAGTGGGCACCCTGACATGACCATGGTCTACCTATAGGTTTTTTTTATTTGCATTTGAAAATTGTGCTTGAAAAACAGACAAAGAAAAAGAAAAGATTGGCAGTTGATGACCATTATATCCATGACTTATATACTGGGCCGGGTGTGAATGATTAAGAGGTCTGGGCAACCTCCAACTATAAAGAGGTCTTACACTTTGCACCTTGCTTGTTGACATCCCATTAATGAAGATCTATTTTGATTACTTTTGATTGTTTTAGATTATGGAATAATTGCTTTTGCTTTCATTTAACAATCTCTATATCTTTAAATTGGGATTCGCACTGTGCCTTCTGTTGACATGGAGCCATCTCATTGCTTTGGCAAACTTGATTTAATGCATTTTTCCTGCCATCACACTTCCTTCCAGTTTCAGTTCGGCAGTGCCTCCTCCCTATGACAAAGTTAAATATTACCATGTCGTCTTCAGTCATGTGTCAGAGGCTGCTCCTGCTGTACACCCTCCCAGGTTTGTTAACATGAGCTCAGGCACAAGAGTTGGATGGGAGACACCACTTACATGTCACTCGGCTTCAGGAGGAAGAGCATTCCATCCATTAACTGGAGCTCATTTTTTAAACTTCCTTGATCTATTGTTAAAAAGTATACTTGGACTTGTATGTATCGCTTCCCAGACTTTGAAAATATCATGAGGAGGAAACCATCCGTGATCGTGAATAACCTCTGTGACTGGTTTTTGAAAACAGCTTTGGTTTTACCAAAAACACACATCTTCTATCACTGTAGCTGTGAACAGGTTCCCATCTCTGTGTGGCAGGCTCTCATTCTGCAGCTTGGAGAGCAATATTTACATTCACTTTCTTGGACACAGGGCAGGGACAGTGAGTTAGCTCTCACCTGATGCAAATAGAGCTTTTTTTTTTCAGCAGAATCAAAAATCATCGTATGCAGATAATTTCATAAATATTGAAACCAGATATTTGCAGGCTGGTAAAGAAATGTTGCTGCTTACATTTCGATGCCTAGTGGATCGTCTACTACTAGCTGCCCGATTTACTATTGCCACTTTCTGGAAATGACCACCCTGCTTTGATTATTGGAAAAGGCAAGTTCGAAATGTTATGCTATTTTGTGCGATGTTCTCTTGTTGGAACCTCGTTTTTGACTAGGTAACACATTGGTTTCATTCGCAGTGTAACTTTAAAATCATAAATAAAGAGTTATAAAAAAAAAAAAGAAATGTTGCTGCTTTAGGTAAATGGAAGTTTGCTGCCTACGATGGTAGAGAAGGGGAGGAGAAGTCGAGCAATGGAAAAGAGGAGGGCGAAAGAGTGGTGGCCAGAGGGGAAGAAGGAAAAAGAGGGAGGAGCAAGCACGGCAAAAGCCCCAGTGGATTGCTCCTCAGTTCTCCTTATCTATATCTAAGTCACTGCCACCAGCAGCTCTTTCTCCCTCAGTGGCTCATATAAGAGCAGAGAGATAAGGTTGGCCTTTGCCACCTCTGTTGCCTGGTCAGTCGTGGTAGCACAGTCGCTGTTGCAGTCTGGGATCGGAGTCTGCTGCTCTTGTTTGGACTGACACTGGAAGACCTGGAGCTCAGTTGTATCTTATTAGTTTTTATTTATTTCAGCTCCTCAACAAATGCAGCACACCATCAGAAAAACAGGAAGCCATCGAAAGATTCATGAAGGAAAAAGGAACTGGTGCAATACTGGTATTTTATCTGCTGCTAAAGTTGAAAGATGAATCCGGCTACAAAGAGTTGCCTAGTTCCAAGGAAAAAGGTAAATGTTTTGTTGCATGTAGATAATTTGTTCCATTTCGTAGAACACTGAGGTACAAAGAGCTGGTGGCAGCAGTGACTTAGATAAGGACAAGTGAAGGAAATTGTATCTGGGCCCTCATCTCACTTGCTCTTTCTCTTCCTTTGGCATCCTTTCTGGTTCTTCATTTCTAAAACGGTAAAATTTTGTAGCTATGGAAGATTTATTTAATGCCTGGTGTGATTTGAAGGGTAATACTAGAACAATACTGTAAATATTACTAGTGTTAGGTATTACAACTTCTGCTGCGAGCGGGCCTCTTAGAACAGGGAGGATCGTTACATGCAGAAGTGCAAGTGACTTGCTGGTGTAGTGTCGATTTCATGCTGCTGCTCGTCTGTGAGCTGCACTGTTTCCCCGCTGGTATCTGAACTGTGCCATGTCACTGCCACTGCTGTCGCTGCCATGCCTGTCTTTGCACCATGCTGTCACTGCCAAAGCTGTCCTTTGCCACTCTCACTATTCCTGCCACCCATATAGAACAAGAGCCGCAAACACTCCTCCAGAGAGCCACAGGCGGCTTGCGAGACACCAGTTAGCCGTACCTGTACTAAGACATTTCTTCCATTCTGTGCCTATGGGGGGAAAATGAGGCCCCTTCCCCTAAATGCATTAACCGTGATCATTTATCGCAGGAGGGGGATCACACTGTCGTGGGGAGGGGGGTGTAGCTGCGATAGCGGGACCCCTCCCCTGAAAAGCCATAGCGGCTGTATGGCGCGTTCTTTTATCTTGCGGCCAAACCCTGCAGGGCAAAAGAATGTGCCTAATGGAGTCAGGGCCGTCTCAAGTGGCGGTCCCGGGTTGAGCCTGGGGCTAGTACTGACCCACGCTCAACCTCCCCTCTTTGCTGTGATCTTTTGGGGGTGGGGTTTGCCGAGACTTTAAATGTGAGGCGGGAGCCTCGGGACCAGTGTTAGGGTTCTGGGCCTCCCACCTCACTTTGGGGGAGTCAGGGTAGCCTCAAGTGATGGCCCCAGGTTGAACCAGGGGTCAGCACTGATCCCCGCTGAACCTCCCCTCCACCTTCTCGGTTAGCCGCGATGAAATATTTGCATAGGATTGCCTATGCATGACCTTCTTTTGCATGCATTTGTATTATTCATGCATGAAAATCTCATGCAAAGAAGGTCATTGTAATAGGGAAGGGAACCTGGGTGGGGAGATATGAAATATCGTGTATATTGCGTGATATAACAGTGTTAGAGCACTGCCACAGCTTGATGCATCTCCTGTTAGCTAGGTACATTTAGAAGAGCTATTTGGTCGTCCTATAATTAGCTGGATAAATGTATCCAGCTAAGCAGGAAATAGCTGAGTATATTCAGTAGCGCTGCTGATTATGTTGGCCAAATTATCTGCATACGTTTATCCAGCTAACCTGCTTAGCCAGATAGCAGCTGAATGTTGACTTCAGTGTTTTATCCGGAGGAGGAAAGTACAACTTTACAAATTATAAAATACTAAAACCAGTGCCAATGTGCTTGCATGGCTGAAAGCAGCTCCTTGTGACATCTCAAATTGTGCAGGTCATGAATGATGCAGGCCTAAATTTACTGAGAATAAAAGAAATTATATGATGCTTTATTTTATTTCACTAATGCAGAATTAATTTATGGAAATTGGACAAACTGTGACCCCCTCTTTTTATGTGCAGATGAGAAAGAGAAGTTTATTAAAGAATGGCAAGACAAATTACCTTTTTTAAAAGGACAGAACTCAGAAATATCTGGTGAACATACAGAAGTAAATCCCCCAGGTGCAACTTTTATTTTGCCTTTGTTGTTTTATTGTTCCAGGTTTTAATCTAATCACATTTCTGTAGACTATTGGTTTTACCAACAGTAATAATAATAATGTGGTAATATTTCAAATTTTAGTTATCTAGTTAAATACTGACTTTTGAATATTTAGTTGGATAACCTAAGGGCATTCTGGAGGCATTTTGGGTGGAGTTAAGTTGTCAGATAAGTTATCCAGCTATCTCCAGTATTCTGAGTTAGCCGGTTAACTTATCCATCTAACTCTGGTCATGCCATAGAGTAATCCTAAACTTAGCCAGGTAAATATAATTCAGTTAACTTTAAGAAAGTAGTGTGTATTCAATTGTGTAGCTGTGCCACTGAATATCCCACCAAAGTTAGGCCTGGATTTATCAATATGCACTAAATATTGCATGCAATAGGAAAAGGTGTGTATTTTATGGTAATAGGCAGTTTGCACTAATACCTTTGCAAAGCACTATCTTAGCACAAATTACAATAAGTGTCAGAATTGATGTATTTTTTACATATAACCACTAAGGGGGGAAGACCATGAAGAGGGAGGGAGAGAGTCTGACTAACCATAATGCCTTCCCGCTAGATAGGTATTTATATCTCTATGGGAGGCCCACCTAGTAACTCGAGGTGAGGTTTAGGTATTAGTGTAGGGGTTAGGGGCCACTTTGACATTCAAAGTGAGACGTACGAACAGAACAGTGCTCTCTTGTGAAGATTTGATGACCTTCGGAGTGAGGAAAATCACCCAAAGATGAGATCTGTGCAATGTTCTCTCAGCCTAGCATGATGTTACCTAGGTAGAGAGTCCATCAAGCTAGGTTGAGAGAACACTGCACAAATCTCTCTCTCTTCCCCCCCCCCCCCCTCCAATATCCTCCCGTTTTTCTCATTTGAATCACACCAAACAGTATGGTGCTTTCGTATGCATTAAGGTGTTTTTTGCATGCGAAATCGCCATATAGCACTTTGATAAATGACCCCTTAGCTGGATAAGTAAGGGGGTCATGTATCCAGCTGGATAAGTAAGGGGGTCATTTATCTAGTTAATTTTGCAAGCTGACCAGTAGCTGAATATTACCCCCATGGTTCCTCCTTCAAAGGGAAACTAAGAATAATAGGTTTAAACAGAGAATCAAACAAAACCCAGTTATTATATGACTGCAAATCACATATAACCCCTGTCCCATTCAGATCCTGAGTATGGGGGCACATGGGGAGGGCCATTGACCAGGCAAAGCCCCATGACTGTCCTGGGGTTCCCATGTGGGGGAGAGGGAAACTAGTTTTCAAGGGCTCTTCTTGCCTACCAGTCAAACTCTCCCAAAAAGTCTATGTCCACACCTGCTCTGTTGTTCAAAATAATGTTCTTTATTGACTGATGGCAAGAAAGCACAGTCCAAAAATAGATACATGGGGTAGTGTACCATAGCAGCAAATCAGTTCAGAAAAAGTTACAAAAAAATAATCAAAGACTCTCTTCGCCCCAAAACAGGTCAGCATTTTGAGAAGGGTATCCCTTCCACCCTGGGCCTTCCCTGTTTGATAGATGAAATCTCTTCCTTAGGCTTCTTGTCTTGTTCATTCTCTCCTTTGGAGTCTCAGACTGAATCAGACTTTGACTCTGGTGAACCTTCCTAGGCAGGCAGCCCTCTCTTTGGCACCTCCCAGTACACTGCTCCACACATTCTCCAAGGAAATCCTCTTCACTGTAGGGCTTCCAACTCCACTTTTTGCAGATGACACTAAGACCTGCAACAGAGTAGACACACTTGAAGGAGTAGAAAGAATGAAAAGTGATCTAAGAAAGCTTGAGGAGTGTTCAAAGATTCGGCAACTGAGATTCAATGCCAAGAAGTGCAGAGTCATGCATTTGGGGTGCAGAAATGCAAAGGAACTCTAGGTGAGACGAGGAACTCTAGGTGAGACGAGTCCGTGCACATCAGTGCACGGACTGGGAACGAGATCTCAGGGTGATACTGTCTGACGATCTGAAAGCAGTGAAGCAATGTGACAAGGTGGTGGCTAAGGTCAGAAGGATGCTGGGCTGCATCGAGAGAGACATAATCAGCAGGAAAAAGGAGTTGATAATGACCCTGTACAGGTCCTTGGTGAGCCCTCACTTGGAGTATGTTGCGACCATCAGTCTGCGCCAGCTTCGCCCCGCCTACCTTACTCTTCTTGGGGCTCCTCCCGCTCACCTCAGACTACTGGCTGCCGCGGCGTCTGTCTACCAACCTCTCTGGCGTCCCCGGACCGGCTTTGGTGCTGCTTCCCGCCATGCACCTCCAAGGTACCATAGGGCATCCTCACGCATGCCACCCTCATCTTTATTTCATCATTGGTGCGAACCTCAGGGGCGTCCCCCTGAGATGACATCACGCTGCCAGGATATTTAAGCTTACCTCTTTTGCTAGCTAATCAAGTAAGCAACTACTCGGATTACTACGGATGGGATTCGCTCTCCGTACCGAAGCTACTCTGCCAGTCCAGTGTTTGCTGGAACTCTTACTGCTAACGGGGTACCCGCTCCTCGGGGGCCTCTTCTGTTTCTTTCAGGTGCTGTCAGGAAACTGGTACTCGCTCCTCGAGGGCCCATGTTCCCTGAGTCGCTGCCTGCATCTACAAACCTTTCTACTTGGAAGACTTCACTAACAGTATCCATCTGTAAGTACAACTACCATCTATTCCACAGTACTGCTTCCCTGGAACCAGGTACTCGCTCCTCGAGGGCCTGCCCTCTGTTCCAGTGCCAGACCACTCGTCTAGTGGAACCGCTGTGTGAGTACAATACCACTGAGTCTCCCTGCTCTAAGGGATCAGGTACTCGCTGCTCGAGGACCTGCTCTCCCTGTCTCAGAGCTTCTCCTATTCTACCTGGGACCCTGTATATGTCTCACTGTGTACTCATAACTCTCAGTCTCTTTCCACTACAGCACAGCCAAGCAGAGGATCCGCTGTTCCAGCGTCCTGTGGGATACTTGCCCAGCCAGGCTCAACATCTACTACTCACTACTGCCACTTCTGGTGGTTTCCCTAACTGTTTAAATAAAGATTCAATCTGTGTTTGTGTGTCCAGAGCCTAGCCTGACTCCGTGGTCCCTCACAGGACTGCCCCCCCCCATGGGCGTGGTCAGCTGCCACAGTGTCCAAGGATCCACCCAAACACCAATAACCATAACATGAAATATATTGAAATTAATGATGCACAAGAATCACACCTTTTCCAATAGAAAACTGTAGAATTAGGGTTCATAATATGAAACTCCAAGGGGGTTAGAGTTGGGAACAACATCAGGAAACCTTTCTTCACAGAAAGGATGGTGGTTACATGGAATGCCCTCCCGGAAGAGGTAGTGAAAACAAGAGCACTAATGGAATTCAGAAGGGCATGGGATAAACACAGAAGATCCCTACTGGTTAAAGAATGGAAATAAAGATATGGGGTAACCTCCACGGAATGGAAGTTTCTACTCATTAAAATAAATAAATAAAAACTTGCTGGGCAGACTGGATGGACCAATTGGGATATTTTCTGCCATCATTTAGTATGTTACTATATTTCTTTGATAGACTTTTCTGGGAATTCTGTCCTTCCTCTAACACCTCCTAATGTACTGATCCCCAGCTCTTAGGACCTTCTATTTCTCTTCTGGAAATTCTGATCCTGGAATCCTTCTCCTCCACTCCTCCGAGCCTTCTCTGTGAAGGGAAAGGCCCTATGGTGGCACTCTGTGAAGATGGTTTCAAACACCAGCAGGACTCCAGAGCTGAAAATCCTCTCCTTAGGGATAAGGCCCCTCAGATGCTCTCCACAAGGAGAGACACCTGTACCCTTGGCCCTGAGCTAAGACTGACTCTGAACTTTATCACAAGCAGATTGTGATAAATTGCAGGAAGACCTTGTGAGACTGGAAAATTGGGCATCCAAATGGCAGATGAAATTTAATGTGGATAAGTGCAAGGTGATGCATATAGGGAAAAATAACCCATGCTATAATTACACAATGTTGGGTTCCATATTAGGTGCTACAACCCAAGAAAGAGATCTAGGTGTCATAGTGGATAACACATTGAAATCGTCGGTGCAGTGTGCTGCGGCAGTCAAAAAAGCAAACAGAATGTTGGGAATTATTAGAAAAGGAATGATGAATAAAACGGAAAATGTCATAATGCCTCTGTATCGCTCCATGGTGAGACCGCACCTTGAATACTGTGTACAATTCTGGTCGCCGCATCTCAAAAAAGATATAATTGCGATGGAGAAGGTACAGAGAAGGGCTACCAAAATGATAAAGGGAATGGAACAACTCCCCTATGAGGAAAGACTAAAGAGGTTAGGACTTTTCAGCTTGGAGAAGAGACGACTGAGGGGGGATATGATAGAGGTTTTTAAAATCATGAGAGGTCTAGAACGGGTAGATGTGAATCGGTTATTTACTCTTTCGGATAGTAGAAAGACTAGGGGGCACTCCATGAAGTTAGCATGGGGCACATTTAAAACTAATCGGAGAAAGTTCTTTTTTACTCAACGCACAATTAAACTCTGGAATTTGTTGCCAGAGAATGTGGTTCGTGCAGTTAGTATAGCTGTGTTTAAAAAAGGATTGGATAAGTTCTTGGAGGAGAAGTCCATTACCTGCTATTAAGTTCACATAGAGAATAGCCACTGCCATTAGCAATGGTTACATGGAATAGACTTAGTTTTTGGGTACTTGCCAGGTTCTTGTGGCCTGGATTGGCCACTGTTGGAAACAGGATGCTGGGCTTGATGGACCCTTGGTCTGACCCAGTATGGCATTTTCTTATGTTCTTATTTTCCTCTATATCACATGGGCACAGGAGTTTTGTTAGATTTCAAACCCCTCTCAAAAGGGAGTGGTGCTTTATACCAACACACCTACCATACACTGACCTCACCCATAGGGCGGGGTCTAGATGGAGACTTGACCCACACTACTGGCAGGATGACCTGTTGAGGCTATACTTGCCATTCCACTAAAGAGTAAACCACCCACAGGGGGCATAATTTGACACCCTGTTACACACACAAAAGAACAGTGCATGGGAGAATTAAATGTTCAAATACAAAGTATAATCTAGAGCAGTGTTTCCTAAACCTGTCCTCAAGGCACTCCACATGTGTGCATATTCATTGTGGCAATCCTGAAAACCCGATAGATGAGGTGTATGTCCGGGACAGGGTTGGTAAAGACTGATTTAGAGGGGAGTGAGCTGAACAGAGTGCAAGCACCTGATCTTCTGAGGAGGCCATCTATCTAAGTACTAACTAGACCTGACCCTGTTTCCACTTCCAAGAACAGAAGAGATTGGGCAAATTCAAGGTGGTATGGTTGTAGGCCCCTTAGGAAAGCATGACCTTCATGTCCTGTTATGCAGTAGGGGGATAAAACCAGGAGGGCATCAGCATGTCCTGAAAAACTGGAGCCAGTTATCAGAATAACAAATGAAATTTATTAGAAATGATCAAAAATTACTTATTGCTAGTATGTGGAGTTTTAATAAAACTTAGCTCTGGCAACCAGCAGTTTTCTTATGCAGATTTTTTATTTATTTTCAGAAGATACCCACAAGGCAAAAACCAATGTGGCAGCAGTTAAACCAATGGTACATGAGAAACAGCGAGGAAACAAGGAAGCCCAGCAGGATGTAACTGGTAAACACAAAAAGCGCTCTTTGCTCATACATAGATGCCTCTCTATTAATGAGGTCATGCTTTCTGAATTGTTGGAATTGCATGTCTGAAAAGAGAAGTTGGGCATATTCTAAAATGGTTACTCAAAACTTTCACTCTCTGCAGAAGGCAAGCAGTAACTATGAAACTATTATGCTACCTTGGAAGGCTTTTCCCAAGCTGGGGTGCAGATCAGTTTGCTCCATGGTAAAACTGTTTTACATTTTTGCATGGTGTGTTGCCACATGCTTGATAAAACTAAACTATTCATTTCTGGCAAGACTTCACTTAAAGGGGGATATCTATATAAATAATTGAATATATGCCCTACGGAGACTTTTGCATCAGAACACACTTAATCACCCTCGACTATCATCCTTCCCCATTCTCCAGCTACTTCTTTTAACAACATTTGTGGTTTGGTATTCTGAATACTAAGAGTGGATATTAATTTTAGTTTTTATTAGTTTTGTCCTTCCATTGTTGTTTTTGTTGTTATCTAGTTTTTATACTATACTGCTCTTTTTTGTATTTTATTATGTATGTACTGTATGTAAACTGTTTTGGTTACTTTTTATATTGTTTTGATTATATTTTGATTATATTTTATATAAACATTTTTAAATAAATAAATAGATTAAAAAAAAAAGGGGGAAAGTGTTTTGGAGAAAAGACAACTAAGAGGGGATATGATAGAGATTTACAAATTCTAATCTAATTTTAGGCTAATCTCACACCTTTCTACAAAACGTATTAAAAGCACTGGAAAATTAGATGTAAAACATTAATAAAGCAGATCAAAAGAGACCTTCCAAAGAGGCAAAAGATAATAAATTTTACAAGTAAAGAAACCTGCAAGGGTTTGCGTTATTGGATGGCCAGAGGGTAAAAGGGACACACAAAGAGGTTAAGGCTATAGCAGAAAAAGTAAACAATTCTTTGCTTTGGTCTTTACTGTGGAATTCTTTAAAATAATGAGAGGAGTAGAATGAGTATATGTGAATTGGTTGTTTACTCTTTCAAAAAGTACAAAGATTAGGGACATACTGGATATAATGAAGTTACTAAGTTGTGTATTTAAAACTAATAAGAGAAAATGTTTTTTTTCCTAACGCATAATTAAGCTCTGGAATTTATTGCCAGAGGATGTGGTGAAAATTGTTAATGTAGCTGCATTTAAAAAAGATTTGGACAAGTTCCTATAGGAAAAGTCCATAAAACATTATTAACATGGTTTACAGAAATCCACTGCTTATCGCTGGGATAAGCAGCATGGAATCTATCTACTTTTTGGGATCTTGTCAGGTACTTATGACCTGGTTTAGCCATAGTTGGAAGCAGGATACTGGGCTTGATGGACATTTGGTCTTACCTAGTATGTCAGACTTATGTTTTTGTGAGATATCTATGCCAGAACCATTCTTTTTAGGTGATGATTCAGAGAAATTGAAATAAAATCAGTGTGCATCTAAAAGAAGTGCGAAAGCAAATTGACAAACTAGAGAGTAGCAAGTCACCAGGACCTGATGGTATTCACATCAGAGTTCTAAATGAACTCAGATACAAAATTGCTGCTGGTAATTTGTAACCTATCACTCAAACCTTCCTCTGTACCAGAGGACTGGAGGGTAACCAATGTAATACTAATTTAAAAAAGGGGGGACCCAAGAAACTACAGACCAGTAAGCTTGATATCAGTGGTGAGTAAAATGGTGAAAGCTATTGTTAAGAACAAAAGTATTGGTCATATGGATAAGCATGACCAGCAAGGTTTAACAAAGGAGGTCATGCCTTATCAGTCTATTAGAATTCATTGAAAGTGTAAATAAGCACATGGATAAATGCTGGCACCATTGTTTATGGAAAAAAATAACTGGCATTAGCTTCAGTCTGCCAGCACCATCAACTCCCTACTTGCTGATAACTTCCTCGCTCTCAACACAGCCAAGACAGAGCTCCTACACATCTCACCCACACCCAACTGCCCCAGCCACTCTCCAACCCCCTCCCACCCCACAGCCTCATTCACCCCTCACGTTCGCAGCCTTGACATTATTCTTGATAGCCACCACAATCTTACAAAATTCATCAATTCCACCCTTAAAGATGGTTTCTTTAAGCTCCACACCCTAAAAAAACTGAAACCTCTGCTTCACTTCTCCGATTTCCGTACTGTCCTCCAAGCCACTATCCTCTCCAAGCTTGATTATTGTAATGCCATACTCCTTGGCCTCCCTAAATACGCCTTATGACCACTGCAGATACTCCAAAACTCGGCAGCACGAATCCTCACCAATGCCCACCGAGGGGATCACATCACCCCAGTCCTCAAACACCTACACTGGTTGCCTATCAACGCACAAATCATATGCAAATCCCTAACCATCATGCACAAAACTATCCACAACCAAGACATGCCCTGGTTCAAAGAACATTTATTTATTTAAATCTTTTCTATACCGTCATTCGGCAGGGACCGTCACAACGGTTTACAATAAGGCACATAAAAGTAATGATACTAAAATTTGTCAGTTTACATAGGTGCCATAAGGTTCGGTAACATAGTTTGTTATAAATGTTTAATTGTTACATGTGATGAATCATGTCCAGGTCATTCTCAGCTTTGAGTGCAAAACTATCTTTAAACTTTAACTTTAGTGATGCGTTATTTAAAAAAACTACACCCTTAGTGGATCCTGCAGTGCATGTGTGGGTGTTTGATTGTTCGTGCTTTGCCCTGCCCTGGCGTTTTATTCTATTCCCCCTTCTCTTTTTTAAACACTTGTTTAAAGAGCCAGGTCTTTAAACATCTACGATTCTGTGCCTCTAACAGACCTGTCAGAGCATAACACTGTGCCACACTACATACTCCCTCCACCAAAAGTGCAAAGCTTAAGTCTACCAAAGAACGTGCACTCTCTTTAGCTGGGCCCTCGCTATGGAACAAGATGCCCCCTAACCTTCGCCTTGAGCCTTGCCCAAAAAGGTTTATCCTCCGCAGCTCCCTTCGCCTCCTCTCTCCCCCCTGTAAATTTCTTGTAAATTGCTTGTAATTACTTGTAAATATTTCCCCCCCCCCTTACCCTTCCTGTTACCTTGTTTAATGTTGACACCTTTTTATAAGGGTGTCTTGTTTATATGCTATATTAATTGTTCCCTGTGAAGCTTCTTGCTATTTTTAGTTATCTGTAAACCGAGATGATGTTCCCAATGTATCTCGGTATATAAAATGCTTAAAATAAATAAATAAATAAATAAATTTGTAATAACTGCATCATTGGGGTAGGAGCAACCAGGGATAGGTCCTGCTCCGTGAAAAAGTTTCAAGAAACAAGAGGGTTAGAGGGTTTGGGCTGGGAAAATACTGAAATGGGGAGAGAGGATTATTGGCTGCAGCACAGACATTTTTATACATTTTTTTTTCATTATACATAAATGAAAGGAAATTAAATAAACAAATAAAAAAAAATGAAAAACACAAAACAAAATGAATAACAAAATGAAATTTCAAAAATGTGCACATTGCTAAGTGTGGGTAAAAGTAGCACTAGCGACCCATCCTGTGTGCCAGTACTGGCCTAGACAGACAAGCTAAAGTGGGGAAGGGCTTAAAATTATATAGCTGCAGCTTCCATCATGACCAATCAAACTATCAGGAATACCAGTGATAAGTAAAGTATATCCCAGTACCTGAATAGTGCAAAATGAATAAGGGATGTGCATTGCAAAAATTGTTTTGTTTTTTGTTTCATTTTTCCATTTATTTTCAGTTTTTTCATGTTTTATTAGTTTTGTTTGTTTCATTTTTAACACGTGCTATTTTTGTACAGTGCAAGTATTTTTTTTGCAAATAGCACTCTCCAAAATGACAAAAACAACATTTTGGTTTTTATTAATGTCTTTTTGGACAGGAAACCACACAAAACAATTTAACAAATATCATTGATGTTTTTCTGTCATTTTAAAATAACATTGTTAGTCTTAAGTGATATTTATTGGGTTTGTAATTTTTTTTAATGAATTCTTTTAGGGAAGCTTTTGTATTTTGATTGGTTAATTGCTTGGCCATAGGATTAACTTATTGGATTCTTTCATAACCTTTAGTGGAAAAGACAATGTTTGCATAGTTAGGAATGTTAATAGGCCACTCATGATATCATAGTTCAAATGACTCCAGTGATTTTCAGTGAGAATTTTCTCATCTGTGGGCCTCATTTTCCAAGCACTTTACCGCGTGCGAATGCAAATTAGTCATTTGGTATTCAGGGGGCGGAGTTGGGGCGGAGCATATGTAAAGCGGGAACCTGTGTATCGTGTGCGGCGAAACAGCCGCAGTGTTAGCGCGGCTGCTATCGCGGCTAATAACTACAACTCCAACCTTGCGTTATGGACTGCGTTACAGGCCTGAAAAGGATTACCGCCATCCACGATAGTCAGAGAGGAGAGAGAGAGAGAGCAGAAGTAGTTACGTGGCAGGGGACCCCGGCATGTGTCGCATCGTGTATTTACACGCTATTTTCAGGTTCAAATCCTGGAACGCCCATTCCCCACCCAGACCACGCCCCCGCTTTGCAAACTTTTCATTTGTGTGTGCAGCGGCATTTACCCTCGTATCCAGGCGGCTTTTAAAATCCACTCGGTGTGCGCCGGTCCAACATAGTCACGCTTCCCCTAATTTTGGTGCGCGCCGGGCTTTTTAAAATTCACCTTTAACTGTTTAATTCTAAACCGGTCGGATTATTGTACTGTCCTTTATCATGGTTTCTCTTCTTCACTGACTCGCAGACTTCAACTAGTACAAAATACAGCAGCAAAGCTTATTTTTGGGGAAAAGAAAGTAGGACCGTGCCACCCCATTATTAATTCAATTACACTGGTTGCTTATCTCATACCGAATTCAATTTTGCCTGCCTGACTTTTAAAGCTTTTCCTGGTGGTAATTCTTCATACTTAGCAATCGCTGCCAGCTTTCACGTCGAATAATTATACCATAAAAGGTATAGTTATTTGGCGCGAAACTGACGGCGATAAGGAATCTTACCTTTCGCCGCCAGCGATGTGTCCGCAGCGTGGGCTCCCGGTGCCACCCTGACTCCTCCTCTTCCGGGGTCGACTCCACCCTGAGCTAGCTATCGCATGCGAAAATTCCCTTTTTGTGTGCGATAGCGTTAGAGATTAGAGAATGACCCCCTTAGTAATCCAGCACTAACCCACCAGATCCTTAAGAGCTTCACAACATGAACTTCTAAGAATCCCCTCAGTGAAGGAAATTGGATTGGAAGTTACTAGAGAAATGTGTTTTTCTTACTTTGCTCCGAACATGTAGAACTCCTTTCCATTGTATTTGCATCTTGATAGAGATTTACACAAATTTAAAAAGAATATAAAAACATGATTGTTCTTGCTTGCTTCTGAGTTCCTTGACTGCTAATTTTTATACATTTTTTACACTTTTATTACCTTTTTCCCCTATGAATTAATTGGTTGCAGTTTGTTTTATTATCTTGTGTTCCTTCTTTATTGTTTGATTTTCATTTTCTTCTATTCATTTTTTTCACTTTTGTTTTTCATATTTATTTTTGAAAGTTTATGCATTGATTTGTATTATTGTATCCATTACTTTACTATTGTACTTCACCTTAATTTTATATACCAGAAATGGAATTCATCAAATAAAGTTAACTATTTTCTTTTTACAGATGGAAGAGAAAAGGATCACAAGAAAAAGAAGGCTGAATCACTGCCAGTTGGAGGTGATGTAAAGAAATTACAAGATTTGTGATATTATTTTAGTACTCTATTGCCAGATGGAAATTTTGTGTATCCCTCAAAGTTTTGCCCTCTAATAGAATACTATAAAAGTGAATCCTCCATCATTTCCATGAAACTTCCTGATTTTTTTTTCCTGCTAGGCTTCTGTATAAGAATTTCCTCCTAACCTCCAAAATCTTAAAAATATGTTTTTACAAGCCAGTAGATGTTGATCCTGTTTCTTGGATATTTTAGGAACACAGGGAGAAAACATCCACCACGGTAAGTCTGGCATTGCCATATAGTATTTTTAAACTTCTTATTCATGCAAACATGAGACCGTCTGCTGTCTTATTATATTGAGGTACTCAGACTCACAATATCCCTGAGTGGAAACACACCAATAGAGGCAGTGCTTCTTGACTACTTTTTTTCTGGCTTTCAAACATGCCCAGTTATCAGGGTAATCAGAATATGAAAACTATTTTGTTTCTTAGCTCAACTGTATATAAATACGGCATGAACATTCATAATATGGGCAGCCAGGACTGACGCTTCTCCCCAAGCCATACGCATATAATCTTGAAATTCCCCCATTTGCACCCATCCGCCACCAGCCAGCAAGATGGGCAACGCAGGCTATCCCAGCCTGTATGAAGCGCCCACCTTTCTCATGTCCCCCACAACCCCTGCCGCCATCAAGCAAGGAGCCGAATAAATCGACCCCAGCCACCGTCCAGCAAGGAGCCGTACCAGCCACAACTGCATCCAGTTGTTTGGCTAGGGACCACTGACCTGCCCCCCCATCAGGTCAGCCACCATTTACCAAAGCACAACCCCCCACCAATCGGCTTGGGCTACCCGCCACCCCCCTCCCCCCGTTGAAGCTGCCCCATACAACAAACAATAGCAACAAGGGCGGCCGGGTGGGATGCAGCGCCAGAAGCAAGGCTGGAAAGAGAGATGAAGCCCGAGGGATCAGTTAGTCTCTCTTCCAGCTCCTCCCCCCCTCCCAACTAATCGCTTCAGGAGCCAATCGGCTCCCACCCCGGCGTGGTTCAAAAGAACCACCAATCCTAATACAGGAGGGAGTAGGAGGAGCACGGGTGACCGGCCGGCCACCTCGGGGCTCCCCTCCCCCCCCCCCCCCTCCCTCCTCTGCACAAAACCATTATCTTGGCCAGGCAGGCATGAAGCCTACCCGACCTCTCATAATATGGGCAGCCAGGACTGACGCTTCTGCCCAAGCCCTCCCCTTTACAACCACATAATACACAACACAGTTTTGGGAGTCAACAGGCCACAGCTTTATTAAAACCCCGGAGCCCAAGCCATACACTTATAATCTTGAAAGTCCCCCATTTGCACCCACCCAGCCAGCAAGATGGGCAACACAGGCTACCCCAGCCTGTCAATAGTGCAAACCCAGGCTATCCCAGCCTGTATGAAGCGCCCACCTTTCTCATGTCCCCCACGACTCCCGCCACCATCAAGCAAGGTGATGTAAAGAAATTGCAAGATTTGTGATATTATTTTAGTACTCTATTGCCAGATGGAAATTTTGTGTATCCCTCAAAGTTTTGCCCTCTAATAGAATACTATAAAAGTGAATCCTCCATCATTTCCACGAAACTTCCTGATTTTTTTTTCCTGCTAGGCTTCTGTATAGGAATTTCCTCCTAACCTCCAAAATCTTAAAAATATGTTTTTTCAAGCCAGTAGATTTTGATCCTGTTTCTTGGATATTTTAGGAACACAGGGAGAAAACATCCACCGCGGTAAGTCTGGCATTGCCATATAGTATTTTTTAACTTCTTATTCATGCAAACACGAGACCGTCTGCTGTCTTATTATATTGAGGTACTCAGACTCACAATATCCCTGAGTGGAAACACACCAATACAGGCAGTGCTTCTTGACTACTTTTTTTCTGGCTTCCAAACATGCCCAGTTATCAGGGTAATCAGAATATGAAAACTATTTTGTTTCTTAGCTCAACTGTATATAAATACGGCATGAACATTCATTGTGGGGGCTGGACCGTTGGTTCAGCTGCCATACAGGAAATCAGAGCTTGATTTCTGAGTCCAGCTTCTGCTCCTCAGGCTGACTGAGGTTAGGGCTGCTGTGGAGACAGGCATGGCACTACTGAGTGGGAAACTGTGCAATTGCACAGGGCAACAGATTTGGGGAGGGGGGTGTGGCAGTAGAAGTGAGGAAGGGACCACTAAGGGAGTAGAGAGAGGCCTGTGCGGTTGCTGGTGGCCTCCATCCAACCGGCAACAGAAGAAGGCAGAGGCCCATGTGGCCTCCAGTGTACCCCATCCCACCATTGATGGAAGGAGGCAGAGGCCCTTGCCATCTTACTGGCAGTAGAAGGAGGCTCTCACTCTGTTACTCAGCATGTGAACATTACCTGACCAGGAACAGAAGAGAAAGCCCTTGCTGTGCATAAGATGAGCATAGAATAAATGCTAGCCAGCTACCCTCCTCCCCCAGCAAATGACTCGAGGCACTGGTCAACAGTAGCAGAAGAGGCCTGAGGACTATGTAAGAGAGAGAGAGAGAGGAGCCTGCCTGGGTTGTGTGTGGGTGTGTATGTGTGCATGGGAGCCTGCCTGGGTTGTGTGTATGTGTACGAGAGTCTGCCTGAGTTGTGTGTGTGTGTGTGTGTATGTGTGTGCGCAAGAGAGCCTGCTTGAGCTGTATCTGTATGTGTGTATACACGGGAGCCTGCCTGGGTGGTGCATATGCTTGTGTGTTTGAATGTGCATGTGTGAGCACATGGTAACGTGCCAGGCTTGTCTGTGTGTGTGTGTTATAGGAGCCTGCCTGGGCTTTGTGAGTGTATGTGAGTGTGATATTAGCATGGGAACCTGTCTCAGTTGTGTGTGTGTATATGCATGGAAGCCTGCCTGAATTGGTGGGTCTGTTTGCATGGGAGCCTGCCTTGGTGCTGGGTGTATGTGCATAGATGCCTACCTGGGGTGTGTGTATGTGTGTGTGCATGGGAGCCTGCCTGGGTTGTATGTGAGGGTGTTGGTATGGAAGCCTGCCTGGTTGAATGTGTTTGTGTGCATGGGAGCCTGCCTGAATTGTGTGGGTCTGTGTGCATGGGAGCCTGCCTGGGTGCTGGGTATATGTACATAGGAGGCTACCTAGGTTGTGTGTGTGCATGGGAGCCTGCCTAGGTTGTGTATGTGTGCGTGTGCAAGGGAATTTGCCTGGGCTCTGTATGTATGTCTATGTGCACATTAGAGTCTGCCTGGGTTGTGTGTGTGTGTGTGTGTGTGTGAATGTAGTTTGCATGGGTTGTGTGTGTGTGTGTGCGTGTGAAGAAAGTTTGTGCCACCCCTACTGATCCATAACAAGCTCAATGTGACAGGAAATCAAACGTTTTCAGGTATGGGGCACGGGGGATATTTCTATGCTTATTAGCTTTAATTATTGGGTGTTTGATGTGTTTGCTATTTTGAAATATTTTATTGCTGTTTGGAAAATTTTAAAAATGGCGCCAGCCGGCCGTTGCTCCTACCATGTGACAGGGGCCGACCTGTCACATGGTAGGGCAAAGGGCCACCGGCACCATTTTGATTCCTGGCAGGCCCGACGGCCCTAGAGCGGAAAATCGCTCCTGGGACCCCTGCTGGACCACCAGGGCTTTCAGTAAGTCTTGGGAGGGGGGGGGATTGTAATTAAGTAAATTTGAAGGGTTGGGTTGGGATTGGGGTTTTTTAAAATAATTGTGCCTCTCCTCCCCCCCCCCCCCCCCCGCGCTAACCCGGAAAATTAATTTTTTCCGAATTCGGGGAAAATCCATTTTGGGAATTGGGTCTCCCAAACCAGGACAAATTAGGCAATTTCGTTGAAATTGGATCTGTGTGCATGGGAGCCTGCCTGGGTGCTGGGTATATGTTGAAATTGCCTAATTCGTTCTAAACGAATGCACATTAATAATTATTGGTTGTTGCTCTATTTGTCAGCTCTTCACTATTCTTTTTATTAGTGTGGTTTATTATGGTTGATTTATATTTCTTGATTTTTTTTGTTTTATGATTTATGAGGACTGGTGATCTTTCTGTTTTTTCATTGCTTGTTGGAATTTCCAATTTGGTTTCTGTTTATAGTTTATGATGTCTTTATTCTGTATATGGTGAAAGTCTGTCTGTGTTCTGCATGTAAGTGAGGTGGGGTATTCTGCTGGCATGCAGCTTCTATGTAGGGATTTATAGCGGCCTGATTTATTTTGCTTTCCACCAGGTGATGGCATGCATGGCAAGCTTAGGGCAGCTGCATGGTGCTGGAGGAAGTGAGGCTTGAGGCCCCTTGGCATGTATCTGCCCTGCTCTCATGCTGTTCACAGAGTGGCCTCCTTATGCTTCCTTCACTTTCTTTTCATCCATATGCATGAGGGCTTGATACAGGCAAATGGATGAGCCAATACACATGGCTAGTGTGATAGGCACATTCATTTATTTCTCGGGATGCCTAAAAACTAGCATAGAGTGAGATGTGTAATCATGACTTTGTCAATGGGAATCTGTTTCTATCATCCTATAAAAATAAATGGATTAAGGCTGAGAATAATGTTCTGTTTTTATGTTCATAGAGAGAAGAACAGGAACTGTGACGACTCCAGGTAAATGTAGAAATGGTTTATGTTGTATTTAGAAAGACTGTTGTGATAGGGTGAGCAGACTCTGCACATGGAAGCCTTAGCCCACACGGGGCTGGATTCATGTGCCGTGCACTCATAGGCATTGGGGGAGGAGGGGAATCTCCCCCTCAAGTCAAGTCTCGATATGGGCTCCAGGCAGCAGCAACTTCAGATAAAAGAATTTGGCACAGGGACTCCTGTAGCTCTCAGGCACTGACGGGCCCTGCCCCTCACACAGGTTTCCAAGGTAACAGGAAGCCCGTGCTGAAGGGGCGGGCATTACAGGGCCTGTCAGCGTGCCAGGCCTCGGGAGGCCCCAGGCTGAATTTATTTTTTCCCTCAAGTTGCTGCTGCTACCTGGAGTCCGTGCTTCTAGAGAAGAGAGATGGTGCTGCTGCAGCAGACATGGCAGTGTGGCTCCAGCGCATATACAAATTTTGATTCCAGAGGCAGGTGCCTGCGTTGCCTATGCCTAAATCTGGGCCTGAGCCCAGGCTACCGTAAAGCTGTTCATGCTATGAGTTGGTATATGAGGAGCTAATGAATAGTCAAATGAAAAGCAGCCCAGGGAGGAGTTTATTATTAGGAGCACTGGTAAGTAAGTCAACTATTATTTCAAATGCTCCCAAGGGTGGAGTTTCAGAAAGGTTGAGGGGCCAGAACTCTTCAGGATGGTCTCACAGTTGCCTTGGATACTAATCAGGGTTCAGTAAGAGAACTCGGTAGATTGGCTTCATCATTATAATGATGTTCTATTCCCTTTAAAAAATAATCATCATTTGTTATGCGGTAGGATGTTTTCCTATTACCTACCTTACATATAAATCCCAGTCTGAGAATGATTGCTGTTTCTTTCAGATTTCTGGCAGGCTGCTTCTGAAAATTAAGATACTGATACCACCTAGTGGTGATAGGTTACTTATTGAGTGACTGCAGGGAATCTACATTCACTTCCACTTCTCCCTTAACAGTACATCCTACTCTTAATTACCCATCTCCTATCTGAAAATTGTCTGAATTGGATCTGTCTGGGAGGAGAGGCAATGTTATAAAAAACTGGCATTCAACTACCTCATTTGAGGATGAATGCCACAATGCTCTTTGATATGTTATTGTTCACTAGCTGTCACTGGTTCTAGCTATGTTTAATAAACAATTGTTCTCCTTTTAAAAAAAAAAAAAAAAAAGCAGGCTACGAGTATAAAAACACTTGGGATAGTGAATTCTGGTGATATTGAGAGGTCCTTTGGAAACTTTGGACTCATGATTGATTAATTCAAATCAATTTATATTATAGATTAAATGAGCATCCAAAGCAGCTTACCAGGACAATATTACCTGCTTTCGAAAAACAAAACATAAAACACAAATTTGAGTGCTGTGTTTTTTTTTTTCCTGAATGCCCCTCTTTCATCCAAGTCTCTGTTTAATGCATTCAAAAAACAATTAGAAGTCCTTTCAGACACTGAGGAAATCACAATAAACCTACTGATTTTGCCATGAGCCATTTTGCTATCAAGCTAAGTGTTGCTTTTCTTCTCCTGCACAGACCATGAGACTGAAAATCCTCTTCCTAATCGATGGCCAAAAAAAGACTGGAACATGCACAAGAGTGGTAAGAAATCTCTTCCCTTGTGGTTTACTCAGGACGAGACCTGTTCTTGGTAGAGAAGGAGGTCCATGCCTGACTGTGAGGAGCTGGTTCAAATAACCCATTACTGCATGGTAGATGGACCGACTGTAGATTTTTCCAGAGTCACGGGATATTGGGAATAAAGCATCATGAGATCCCACCTAACATAAATTAGTTTGGGTGAGCATTTTGGTGATTGTTAAACATATGAGATGCTATCTAAAGAAAAGCTGCAGCAGTTGGCAACACTTTCTTGCCCCTGAAGCAGATAATAGTGTGAAAACACCATTGGTGTTTGGCTTTTCCTTGCATTTTACTACTTATCAACCACCAAGAGCTTATCGAACCATATCCGTGTTGCATGGAAGTCAGCCATGAGACACGTTTTGTCTAACTTATTTGCACAGTATATTCCAGTCTATCTCAGCATATTTAATACAAGCCAAGTATCTAAATCAACCCATATTTCGAGTATTATTATTTTGATCTGATTAGAGATGTTTTCTTAGTGACTGCCTTGAATAATTTTTTATTCAATTTTGGGGAAAAAAAACATAAAAAATAATGAATATGTCCCTATGGATTTCTTTCTATCTGGTAAATGATTAATACTTAGAGCTTCTTTGCTTAAGATTATAAAAGGGCCTTGTAACCTATGATCTGATAGTAGCTAAGCACGTTTTATATTACCTCTTAAAATATTTGGTACACAAGTTTTTATGCATTTCACCTTGTAGGCTTTATTATTTATTTCATTGGAGGTTTACGTTTGCCTCTGTTTTTGATTAGTGGAGCATTTTGGAGAAGCAGAATCGAAAAACTGCCTTCTTTTTTTTTTGTACTGTACTATGTAAATCATACCATCCTGCAGCCTTAGATTTATGACTGTTGAGTAAGTCATGGGTTATCACCTCCTAACTGCTGATGCAATGGTAATGAACTGCATTACCTGTGTTATCATGTGGCAAGAGAGAAACTAATTTCTGGCTGGTTTCCTGTGTCCACAGTCCTGTGCTCATCCTGACAAACGGTTTGCACTAAAGACTTAGTATATCCTGCCTCACGCAAAATGAGAAAAAGGAAGCTTTGTAACAATAGCAGCACTTCAGGCCCTATTCCTTATTCTAAATCTAGACCGAGCTGATGGTTGTGCCAGCCTAAAATTCAAGCCTATAGCATGCGCCCCCTTAAGTTTTGTATAAATGATTCTGCTTATTTCAGACCCTGTTGAGTTCCAGGCTATCTGGTATCTACTGTTTGCGATGATAGCTTTTCCTCCAGCCATAGAACATGGGAAACCACTTAGTGACAGAAATGAGAAGAGGCGGGTGGCACCTTATAGACTAACCACAAAGTGGACTCTGTCCTCAAAAGCACATGCCAAAATAAATTAGTTAGTCTATAAGGTGCCACTCGCCTCGTCTCATTTTTGCAACATCAGACTTACACGGCTATCCCTCTAAACCAGTTAGGACTTTGCATAATTCTTGTGTGGCTCTAGTGCTGGAGCAGTGTTTTTTAGAGATGTGTTTAGTTTTTACATGTCGGCTCGGGCGACCCGTGGAAAACTTTGTTTTCCAACTGGTCTTTTTTTTTTTTTCCGGCGATTTTTCACTAAAAAAACCCCAAACTGCCCCAACTCTTAAAATTTAGTTTATTACAACCTCCCCACCCTCCAGACCCCCCCCAAAACTTGCCTAAAATCCGTGATGGTCCAGCGGGGGTCCTGGGAGCAATCACCCGCTCTTGGGCTGCCAGCTGCCAGTAAACAAAGTGGTGCCGGTGGCCCTTTGCCCTTACCATGTGACAGGGTCTACTGGTGCCATTGGTCGGCCCCTGTCACATGGAAGGAGCAATGGATGGCCCGCGCCATTTTCTAAGATGATGCCAGCCGTCCTACCATGTGACAGGGGCCGACCAATGGCACCGGTAGCCCCTGTCACATGGTAAGGGCAAAGGGCCACGGCACCATTTTGTTTACTGGCAGCCGATGGCCCGAGAGTGGGAGATCGCTCCCAGGACCCCCGCTGGACCACCATGGATTTTAGGCAAGTTTTGGGGGGGTCTGGAGGGTTTGGGGTGGGTTTGGGGTTTTTTGTTTTTTTTTAATAAATGTGCCCCTCTCCCCCGCGCTAACCTGAACAATGAATTTTCCCCAAAGTTCGGGGAAACTCTGTCTCGGGATTTGGGTCCTCCTATCCTTGCTGAATTGGACAATTTCTTTGCCATTTTCCAATTCGGCAAAAACGAATGCACATCTCTAGTGTTTTTGCAGTAGAAACCGAGACATTTTGTTACTTTCCTGTTCATTGCACCTTGGTTTTGTTTCAGAAAGTTTCTCTGTTCGCTGTGCCTTTTCTGGAGGTATTGGATTCAGATGACATCAAACATGGGCCCTGACTTTTATGGTCTGGGTTACAGATACACAGACATAAGGGAAGAAGCATAGGACTGCTTCTACCGCCAAGTCCATAAGCATTGCACGTCAAGCAGCACGGTCTGAATTTTCCAGAAGGTTCATGACCCAGTAAAAGAGAAACATGGGTGTAATCTACACAGCATGGCAGATACTTCCATAAGAAGTTTGCTGGGCAGACTGGACGGACCATTTTTGTCCTTTTCTGCCGTCATTACGTTATTAAATATATGTTTATATGTTTAATTAATTTGATATCACACTTTTCAACAATAATAAGAAAGCGGCTTTCATTTTGTTTTCTTCTCTCTCGAACCATGCAATACTAACCCTTGCTAGTATGACAGGTATGTTCTGCTACAGAACACCAGTGAGAGCTGCACATTTCAGTACTGCTCAGGGTTTCACATTTAGAAAGAAACCAACACATGCAGAAGTCAAGGAATCTGATTTTTCATTTCTTCCTTTCCAGATAACTTTTTTCATTTCCTCCTCTTCTGTTTCTCTGTTGGAGCTGCCCTGGTTTGTTTTCACATCTATACAGGTTAGATTTTTATTGTAAAATCATAATATGTATTACCTTTGAGAATATGGAGAAAGTACCAATTTTCTGATGTGTATATTAATTTTAGACTGGACTGTCTCTGTTGGCATTGGTTTAATTAGCTTTGCTTCGCTGGAAGTTATTGGAAGATACCCTGGTTTAGGTAAGACGATACCTTACAGTCAAATTCTTGCACGTTTGCTTCAGTACTCTTTTAAAACCAATTGGGGAAGTGCCTTAAGTTCTGAGGGTAATGATATCTCAAGCAAAACATGTATAGATCTTTCAGTTAACTGTGCCTGCCTGTGACAGATTACTGCCGAGATATATGTACTATGCACGATATCAATAATCCTTAGTTTGGAATGTTTTATTTCCAGAAATAAAAAAAATGTAAATACTTGCAAACAATTTTAGAAAACAATTTCTGAAACCTATTTTCTCTTTAAAAGTTGGAGTATTAACAGTGCTGGTTTCAATTGTAAGAGGACACCTCCAAAAATGGATTTTAATGTCTAAAAATTAAAATTGAACTTCAGAAGCTGTGAAAAATGTTTTATATGATCAGAAATACTAAATGTCTTAAATTTTGAAAGGTCCAAGAAAACAAAGAGGTAGGCGATCTATAATAGCCGTCAGGTAAACACAAAGGAATAGATGCCTTGATCTTTTTCAATACTTTTATTGAAGCAGAGACGTGTTCATAAAAATGCCCGACTCAGGCCGAGTTTTGCAGCTCAACAGCTGCTGCCTCAGGGGCTCAAACACTCTGAAATCATGAATAAAATACAGTAGTGTAGTATCATCCAATGAGCAATGATTCTGTATCAGCAATGTAAGACAACTTGCAAACCAGCATTCAAGGGGTCATCTCTGCTCGTATATACATTGCTGATACAGAATCATTGCTCATTGGATGATACTACACTACTGTATTTTATTCATGATTTCGGAGTGTTTGAGCCCCTGAGGCAGCAGCTGTTGAGCTGCGAAACTCAGCCTGAGTCAAGCATTTTTATGAACACGTCTCTGCTTCAATAAAAGTATTGAAAAAGATCAAGGCATTAAATTTTGAAGGGACATGTGGGTCTGGTAAAATGGGAACATCTGGCATTTCTTTACAGCTGTATGTCAGCAGCAAAGATACCCAAATTAAAGCAACAGAGACTTGGCTTGGGTCAAATAGGAATTGGTTGAGATGGGATTCCCAGAAGGTCTGAATTTAGGCAGAGGCAACATAGGCAATTGCCTAGGATACAAAATTATGAAATTACCAAATACCCAGGCCAAAGAGGAGCCTGCTTCTGCTTGCTTTAGGGTCATGTGCCAATACAGCATCAAAGGGATCCCACGTGGCACTCTGCCTATGGGTGCCAAAACCTTAAATCCAACTCTGCCTCCCAGTCTGTTGCCTCACTTTCAGGCCGATGCAGTTTCGTGTGCTGGCCGATGCAAAATGGGGGTTAGCATGTCCAAAACGCACGTAGGTAATAGCACTCATCACATGTAAATGCATGTTGCTGAGGCTATTTATTCCCCCATGCCAAAAAAAAAAATTCTGCGCCCGACGTGCACATTTTTAATCACCAAAATTAACATCTGACCCGAGCAGGTGTTAATTTTGGAGAAGCCCAAAAAGTGTACAGAAAAGCAGAAAATACTGCTTTTCTGTACTTCCTCTGACTTAATATCATGGAAATATTAAGTTGGCGGAACTAAAAAATTTGAAATGTCCCCCCAAAAAAAATTTTTTAAAGGGTGTTGGCGTTCAGGTTAGGAAATAGACACTCATAAATTGGGCGTCCCGGAGAGGTGGATCGGCTTATTTTAAGGGGGCAGGTGCTCAATCATGAGCGCCCGTTTAACGCACGCCAATATTGCATCAGCCTGTTTGAGTAAGTTAGCTGCTGTACTATGAAAAAGGAGATTCAAGCCGTCAAACAGCACAGATAGAAAAAAATCTATTAGAAATTGTGCAGAAATGTAGTTCTTTTCAAATTTTGCAAATTAAAGCTTTCAAAGTGATTTGATCAATTTTATCTCCAGGGTGCAACATCTTAGATATGCAAATTAAAGCCAACACCCATTCTGCTGAATTTCACTGACACTTTAAACAAATATCAGCCATGGCCATGTAACGCCCCAAGGATACAGCGCCTTTACATTTATATCAAAACAAAGAACCCTCCAAAAATGTAAGGTTATTTTTATTTATTTTACTTTTTATTGTAAACTGCTATGATGGTTTTGTATCAAATGGCGGTTAATCAAATAAAATTAATTCATTCATTAAAATAATTACAATGTTGGGGGAAAAAAAAACACATAAGAAGGATACCAAGAACCTTTTTCTGGTTAAAATATTTCTTTTCTGACAATCCTACCAGTTTCCCTTTAAGCTGTTTTACTAAACTACATACATTCCTTTACTAAGTTAAAGTTGATAGGTTTGTGCTGTACCAAAAACAGCTATAATATAGCAACAGACATGCAGGGCATTGAAAAATAATTTATATCAAATCTAGTAAGTTTTTAAGTTGAACAAATTACTGCATTCGTAGAGATGTGAATCGTGTCCTCGATCGTCTTAACGATCGATTTCGGCTGGGAGGGGGAGGGAATCGTATTGTTGCCGTTTGGGGGGGTAAAATATCGTGAAAAATCGTAAAATCGTGAGCCGGCACATTAAAACCCCCTAAAACCCACCCCCGACCCTTTAAATTAAATCTCCCACCCTCCCGAACCCCCCCCAAATGACTTAAATAACCTGGGTGTCCAGCGGCGGTCCGGAACGGCAGCGGTCCGGAACGGGCTCCTGCTATTGAATCTTGTTGTCTTCAGCCGGCGCCATTTTCCAAAATGGCGCCGAAAAATGGCGGCGGCCATAGACCAACACGATTCCACGGCTGCTGATTTGCAATGCAGTCAAAAGTTCCTGGAGGTCCAGCGGGGGTCAGGGAGCGATTTCCCGCCGCGAATCGTTTTCCGTATGGAAAATGGCGCCGGCAGGAGATCGACTGCAGGAGGTCGTTCAGCGAGGGTTCCGGCGCCTCGCTGAACGACCTCCTGCAGTCGATCTCCTGCCGGCGCCATTTTCCGTACGGAAAACGATTCGCGGCGGGAAATCGCTCCCTGACCCCCGCTGGACCTCCAGGAACTTTTGGCCAGCTTGGGGGGGGCCTCCTGACCCCCACAAGACTTGCCAAAAGTCCAGCGGGGGCCCGGAAGGACCTCCTGCCGTGGAATCGCGTTGGTCTATGGCCGCCGCCATTTTTCGGCGCCATTTTGGAAAATGGCGCCGGCTGAAGACAACAAGATTCAATAGCAGGAGCCCGTTCCGGACCGCTGCCGTTCCGGACCGCCGCTGGACACCCAGGTTATTTAAGTCATTTGGGGGGGGGGTTCGGGAGGGTGGGGGATTTAATTTAAAGGGTCGGGGGTGGGTTTTAGGGGGTTTTAGTGTGCCGGCTCACGATTCTAACGATTTATAACGATAAATCGTTAGAATCTCTATTGTATTGTGTTCCATAACGGTTTAAGACGATATTAAAATTATCGGACGATAATTTTAATCGTCGAAAAACGATTCACATCCCTAATTCTTAGTCCATTCTGTACCTCTGATCAGTACAATTAATAAACCCTAGCCCTGCTGCTGATTTGCAATGCAGTCAAAATATCTCCTTTGCAGAAATGCTATGATAGAACATGTTGTTTGCCCCCTGAGTGCTATCAGAAAACACAAGAGTGAGCTGGACTGGACTGATTTTATTCACCTATGAAACTTCCTTCTAACTTTTTGTTGTTGTTTTCATTTTTTATTTTAGTAAAACGAATCTATGCTGTCCTAGAAGGACTTCTTTCCCTGTGGCAAAGAATCCCAATACCTGGTAACAATCTCTCACTGTCTATATCCACTGCTACAGAAATTCACGGACGCGTGCCCTTTCAGTACTTCTGTACTGTCTAAAGATCTGATTAATGAGCTATAGTATATTGAAAATATTGTCTTAGGTCATTTTTGTCATACTGAAAAAAACCCCACACATTGCAAATTGAGGTCACAAAGTTTAGACAAAGGTTACCATTAATTTACACCTTTCTATTGGCTATGCCCACCCAAATGATATCTGTCAGTTCAGAACTTCTGGCTTAGAAATTATATCAGATAATTGATTAGTGGCTTTGCAACATGGGACCAGGCAAATTTAGATTTTTATTTATTCAAAACGGCCAGTATGGAAAAAAGTAATAAGACATATGTATCAACACAAGTAACAATATTGTAACTCAATGCAAAAAAAAAAAAATGCCTACACGTGGTAAAAACTATTTAGAAACATAAAAACATGATGAGAGAAAAAGACCCATATGGCCTATCTGGTCTGCCTGTCCACATTTTTACAATCTCTATCACTCCCTCAGAGATCCTCTGTGTTTATCCTATGCTTTCTCAAGTTCAGCTACTGTCCTTGTCTCCGTCACCTCCACAGGGAGGCTGTTCCATACATCCATTACCCTCTCTGTAAAGAAACATTTCCTTAGATTATAGCTTTTAAAAAGTCAATATATGTACACTCTTATTTGTAAATATTCAGATAAAATCCTGTCCAGGTCCTTGTTCCCAGGACAGTCAGTATGATCCACCCTGGGTTTTAGGTGAAGAATTAGTGTTAAGGGACAGGCAGGAGGTTGCTGGTTTTCTGTAACTGAGAAAGCAGAGGGAATAAAGTACTATACTTGGAAGTCAGAGTCTGCTGCCTTTATAATATGTGAAGTCTGCGCAATGCTTTTTCTTACACACAGTAGGCCAAATTTTAAAGCGGTCGCACGCATAAAAATTAGCACTTATGTGTGTGCGCATTTTCAAAAGGGCCCGGCCACGAGCGTAAGTGCCGATATGCGCACAAGTGCCAGGCCTGGGGGTATGGACTGGGCGGGACGGAGGCCGGCCAGGACAGCGGCCATTAGCCACTGTCCCGGGGAAGCGCACACTGGCAGCCAACCGGCGCATGCAAACTACTTCTGATCCAGGAGAGCAGTTAAAATAAAAAAAAGTAAATTGCTGGGAAGGGTTTAGGGGGTGGGGAGGACAGGGGAAGAGGGAGGGAATTTAGGTAGGGGGGTAGGGAACTGGGGGAGGCTCAATTGCATCGCTGCACGAAGTTAGCAAAAATTTGCCCTCACATGCGCACGTGGCCATCCGATTTTATAACGTGCGCGTGCATGTTATAAAATCAGCGCGTCCATGTGCGCGTGCTGGGAACCGCACGCACATGGACGCACATGCACTCAAACCTACCCATGTATCTCTGCTGTTTTCTCTATCTACCTAGGGAAATGCTTCCAAGCAGTTCAGGGAAAGCTGTAATGATTGCACGTGCCAGTAGTGCTTTTGTTTGTTCATGCATGAAACTGTCCTCCATGCCTGTTATCATCATAGCATGACCAATCCTAGATCATAAGGCACAGGGCTAGCCTGGGAAGCACGTCTGAATTTGGCAAGAAACTGCATTGTAATTTATGGGCCTCTACACAGCAAAGAAAAATATGTGACCACTATGATCAGAGACGTAACTTTATTGCGATAGTGATAGTTTTAAAAACCCCAAAAAACAAAAGTGCTGGCTTTCCCCATTAAATTTTAAAACTCTGGTTGGCTGCAACAACTTGTGATTCTAGACCAGCAGCCCCATGCTTGCTCAGGAAAGCAATTAGGTAGGCAAGAGAGCTCTTCAGCTGATGCTCTGGGACATGCCACTGCTGACTAGATGCAAGTGAATTGTGGCTTCCATCATCCTAATGCCTTATCACCCCAGCAGACAGTCAGATCGCTCTCCTCATTAGCCAGCAGGAGGAGAGCAGTGCCTACTTCCATCTGCTTCATCTGCCAGCCTGTCTAGTGATTTGAGCCATATGATGCCCTATAATCTTGTGAAACCTGTGGGCACCACACAAAGCCAGTGGAGTATGGAGATGCAGATGTGCATCGCTCTCCTGCTAGCCAGTGTGTGTGTGTGTATATGGGGGAGGGGAGGCCCGGTGATTAATCTTGAAATTAGGGGGGAGGGGGAGGGAGGGAGAAGAGAGGATGGTCTTTGGGGGAATTAAGTAAAGCATGAAAATATCCTCCCTCCCACCCCCATTGAAATCACTGGTAGAGAGTCCACAATACAGTGGGGTCCTTGATTATCATAATGAGTTTCTAACACACAATCCTGCCACCTCACATTTTCAGTCCCTGACACCAAGGAGTTAGTTAATCATTTCACTCATCACTGAGGTTCTCAAAATCTCTCCACGCAGGGCTAAAAAATATTCTAAGTACCATTTTTTTCCCCTACAGGCAATTTCAGCTTCTCCAGGGACGAGTAGCCTAGTGGTTAGAGCAGCGAACCAGGGAAGCCAGGGTTTAAATCCCAGTGCCATTCCTTATGACCTTGGGCAAGTCGCTTCTCCCTCCATTGCGTCAGGTACAAACGTAGATTGTGAGCCCTCGGGGGATAGAACAGAGCTGAAAGTAATCTGCTTTGAAATGCCGAAAGGTGGAATGTAAATAAATAATTATTATTTCACTCCTCACTGAGGTTCTCACAATATCTCCATGCAGGACTAAAAAATATTCTGTCCCATTTTTTTTCCTACAGGTATTTTTCGACTCAAGACAAGCTAACCAGAAGATCACACCCTCGTTAATAGCTTGTTTACAATTCCTTTGTTCTCATTGGATGGTGCAATTCAGAGTTCACCTGGACGCACAGAAGCTGCTATTAAAAAAATAAATAAATAAATAAATAATAACTTGAGCGCCTAAATTTAGGATTCACTAACTGTTTTTCCCATAGACACAAACTGGGAGCAAAGCCTTAATGAGTCTGGCCCTGTTAGGCACTGATTTTCAGATATACCTAGGTGCCTTTCAGCTGAAAATGTATCTAAATCTAGGATCCTCAAACTTCCACCTTCTAAATTCAGGTCTCTTATTCATTTGCCTAGATTTAAGTTCCTAAGGGGTCTATTTATTAAGCGGTACATTTTAAAAGCCCTGCGCGGCTGCGTGCCTATTTTGCATAGGCCGCCGGCACGCGCAAAGCCCCGGGACACGCGTAAGTCCCGGGGCTTTGTTTGGGGGGCATGTCGGGGGTGGCGCAGCATTCGGGGGCGTGTCCGGGGGGCGTGGTGGTGACCCGTGGGCGGGGCCGGAGGCGTGACTGCGGTCTGGGGGTGGGGCCGAGTACTCCACACAGCGGCCTGTGCCGGGGCAGGGAGCCGGCGACAGGCATAACTCAATGAAATAAGGTAGGGGAGGGGAATTTAGTTAGGGCTGGGGGTGGGTTAGATAGGGGAAGGGAGGGAAAGGTGGGGGCAACAAGAAAAAGTTCCCTCCGAGGCCGCTCCGATTTTGGAGCGGCCTCGGAGGGAACGCAGGCAGGCTACGCGGCTCGGCGTGCGCAGGCTGACGATTTTGCGCAACCTTGCGCGCGCTGACCCTGGATTTTAAAAGATACGTGCGGTTACGCGCGTATCTTTTAAAATCCGGCGTCCTTTTGTTTGCACCAGTTGCGCGAACAAAAGTACGCGCGCACGTACTTTTAAAAAATCTGCCCCTAAGGGTTTTCTCACATTTTCTGTCTTATGGGAAAAATGCTTAGTAAACAGGGTCCTAAAACAGGTGCCTATTGCTAACACCTAACATTTTTTTCTGTGCCAAACTCTGCATCCTTAACCACTCACTTCTAGGCTCCTAAATTTAGGAACCTAGTGAAGACCCTAAATTTAAGAATACAACTATAGTAAATTTTCAAAAGACTTCTCTTACTCACTGCTTAAGTCTCATTGTTCTCCTGAGAGAGAGAGCCACTCGCTGATCACAAAATAAGATGTGCTAAATGTAGCAGGGGTTTACAAGATGCCCCAAATCCATATATAAAATTAAAGTTCTTAGAGCAAATATATGCAAATATCTGACAGACTTTCATTGCGGATATTGGAGAAAATCAGAGCTGGCAGTGGACCCCATGGACTGGAGTTGTGAAAAGCCCTGAACTACAGGAAGGTGGAGGAGTGTGTGAATTGTTTCACAGAAGCAACCGTTTGCAGCATAAAAACAGCAAACATTGGGGTGGAGAAAATCAACTACTGGTGGCTTCTAGTGACCCTTTTGCATGGACTGAGTGCTCTGTATTTCTGTCAGGGTGGGGGGGTTAACATGTTAAAAGGAAAGGAATTACAGTTCTCTTCCCATGAATTGCTGCCTCTTAAACCATTACAAATAAAAAAGTTGATAACTACAGTTCACTCTGATAAATAAGTTGTGCACCTCAACCTAAACAGAAGGCAAGGGGGTAACCTGCACAGAGCAGCGGTTTCAACCCTATCTGGGCTGACTGAACAGGCCCTTCTGGTCTTTGGCTGCCATCATTTGCACTTTCAAGCTTGCCTGGACTGTGCTAGTTTGTTTTCAGTAAGTGGTACTGGAAGCCTCACCTTGCTAATTTTTTTTTTTTTTTTGGGGGGGGGGGGGGTCTGGTAGTTCCAACTGAATCAGAACCAGTGCTGGGATTCTGGCACCATGAGCCTTCATTCACAACTACCTGGGGGGAGGGGTTTCCCTCTATTATAATAGACCCACCCTCCTACTTTCCTTAGCAATGGGTCCTGAGGCTGGAAGCCATATATCAAGGTTCCTTCCAACACCTCTAAATCCAGCCACCAGGGTCACCCGTGACTTCTCCTCCACTATCCCCATCCAGGTATGGCATATAACTGCCTCCACAGCATCCCCAGTCCCAACCTTTCTAGGATGTGGAAGGAACAACTTTGGGATAAAACCAGGGACTATTGCAGAGAGATTCCACTGAATTGACCCTTCACCTTGCTAAGATGAATCAATTTCTTTTTCCCTCACTTCCCCTGCCCACAACTGTGACAAATATTAGTTTGAATGTTCTTATGTTCTACTTTTTAATTATTTCAGTTTAACAAAGTTTTATATATCATTTGGGTTCTAGAGAGAACCTAATGTATGTCTTTCGCCAATTTTCTGTTTATAATATTTATGATAATGTTATTGTTTTGTCCAATTATGTCTGTTTTTAATATTTGTTATGATTATGTATATTGTTGCTGTTTTTATTGTTGTTAGCCACCCTGGGCTTTGTTGGAAGAGTGGGATATAAATGTAAATAAATAATTGTTCAGATCATTTTTGTCTCTTAATTCTTTCAGCTGGTGTCTAAAACCCTAAGCTATGAAAGAATAATTCTGATTTCTGTTCCAGCATGACAGAATGTCACAAGAAATAATAAGGGAAAACTAAAAACAATTAAATTAAATCTGCACTTCATGGCAGAAATACCTCAGAGGGTTTTAGGTAGTCAGAAATCTCTGCAAGGAAAGAGCATCTAGGATTGGATTGTCTTGAGCACTAGCGTCTGAATTCTAGCACAGATTCCCATACAAAGTTGAGGCAGATGCTGTTTTCATGATAGTATAGACGATGATCAATTGGTCCACTTGGTCTATCCAATTGTCTTCATCTCTTGTTCTGCATCACTTTGGATACATGAAGATATATCATGCTTTCTCAGTAGCAGGCCCCATTTTATGGAATTCATTGCCTAACTCTTTACGTCTCATAGCATCAAAACAACAATTTAAGAAAACGTTAAAAAGTATTTGTTTCAGAAACCATTTAGTTCCCTGATCAATACTCAAGCATGAATCATCCTTCTTCATTCATTCCCACTGATTATTTTTATCATTTTCCCGCTCATTCATATCTCCCTCATCCAATATCTTGAAGGCACTTTGTGAATTTTATGTTTTTGAGTATGTTTTACAATGTATTTTACTTAGGATTTTTAATTATTAATGTTTTAAATTTCTACTATGTATGTTTTATTTGTTAACCATTTTGATAAATTTCCAATTGTAAAAGCGCTATACAAACATTTTAAAATAAATAAATAAATAAATATAAATTCCCTTACTTAAACCAATCTCAGTTCTTCCACCCTATCATGGCTTTTACCCACCCTCTCAACCTTGTTGGGTGTAACTGAGTTATTGTGGGAGAAGCACCAGATGTGCTGAACGTCAAAACATGGCAGGGAGACAGTGCTAGAGAGGTAATGTCAGATATTTGAACACCAAAAGGGAAATGAGCTTCCCTTTTGAGCAGGGTACTAAGGACTCAGAATGGACATGCTATGGCTTGCAGGAGTGTATAGGTCTACAGAATGATTTTAATGATTCCACATATAAACTGCAAGAAACCAGCAAAAATAGGAAATCTGCTTGAAATTATATAAATGGGGTGGGGTCAATTAAAAAAAAAAAAAAAAAAAGCTTCATTCCCAAAATGTTTTAAGCTGAAAATTCTCCTAATTTTAGGCCTGTAATTCATTTACCTTAACTTACAGGTCGATATTGTACAGTGCGCTCTGATGAAGCGCACTTTTAGCTAGCATTTGGACGCGCGCTTTGGACGCGCTAGCTTTACCCCTTATTCAGTAAGGCGTGTCCAACACCCCCCCCCCCCCCGAACCTAATAGCGCCCGCAACATGCAAATGCATGTTGATGGCCCTATTAGGTATTCCTGCGAGATTCAGAAAGCAAAATGTGCAGCTAAGCCGCACATTTTGCACAGAAAAGCAGTAAAAACTGCTTTTCTGTGCACCCTCCGACTTAATATCATGGCGATATTAAGTCGGAGGTCCCGAAAGTTTAAAAAAGTAAAAAATAAAAAAAATTTTTTACATGGGCCCACGGCTGGCGGGTCGAAAACCGGATGCTCAATTTTGCCGGTGTCCGGTTTCCGAACCCGTGGCTGTCAGCGGGCTCGAGAACCGATGCCGGCAAAATTGAGCGTCGGCTGTCAAACTCGCTGTCAGCCGCCGCTTCCGTCAAAAAATAGGCGCTAGGGACGCGGTAGTGTCCCTAGCACCTTTTTACCGCCGGGCCTAATTTAAATAAATTAAAATACTGAATCACACGCACAGGGGAGTGGCTTGTGCACGTGCTGGGAGAGCAGGCACTTGCTCGCTCTCCCGTGTTTTTACTATATCGGCCCATTTGCTCCTATAGGGAAATTAGATGGTGATGCAATGTGTCAAGGCGATAGCTAAAGCCAGAAGAATGCTGGGCTGCATAGAGGAATAACCAGTAAGAAAATGGAGATGGTGATGCCCTTGTACAGATCCTTGGTGAGGCCTCACCTGAAGTATTGTGTTCAGTTCTTGAGCCCTTATCTCAAAAGGGATAGAGAGAGGATGGAGGCAGTCCAGAGAAGGGTGACCAAAATGGTGTGGGGTCAGTATCAGAAAACCTATTAGGAGAGACTGAAGGATATGAATATGTACTCCCTGGAAGAGAGGAGGTGCAGAGGTGATATGATACAAACCTTCAGATACCTAAAAGATTTTAATGATGTGTAAACATCAAACCTTTTCCATTGGAAAGAAATCAGTAGAACCAGGGGTCAAGAAACTCCAAGGAGGACACCTCAGAACCAACATCAGAAATTATTACTTCATGAAGCGGGTAGTGGATGCCTGGAATGCTCTTCGGAAGAGGTAGTGAAAACCAAAACAGTGAAAAAATTCAAAAGGGCATGGGATAAATACTATGGCTCCCTAAAGGCTAAAGGATGGAAATAAAGAAAAGAATGCATTGGGGTAACTTGATAGTGCGGTTGTTATTATACTTAACCAATAAGCCTTAATACTGTTGATGCAACTCCATCATTGCTCTCTGCTTCAACTTCAGAGGGAAAAGGGGAATTGGATTTGTTTAGCAACCGAGGGCCCCGACTTACAGTCTGGGGAAACAAGTATGGGGTAAATTGCTGTTGCGGCAGCTACTACCCTTAACCAATACTACTGATACTTCGATGCAACTCAAACATTGCTCTCTGTTTCAACAGCAAGGCATAACAGGGAATTGGATTCAACAGCAATCAACAAGGGCTAGTGTGGGAAACTGATAAGCACAGGGATAATGGGTAATTGGATTCAAATTGCAACCAACGAGGGCCCTGACTTTTATGGTCTGGGAAACAGATAAGCATGGGGTAACCTACACGGCACGGCACAAACTACCATAAGCTTACTGGGCAGACTGGATGGACCATTTGGTCCTTTTCTGTCGTCATTTCTATATTTCTATGTTTCTAGTTTAGATGTTTAGTCAGAGAGTAGCAACAGAGTGGCGTTCCTGAGGTGCAGTGGAAATGGGGAAGAACTGAAAGAAGGAATTCTGGCTGGGAGAGGAAGAGGCAAGGAACTGGGAGGGAAGAGGGGACTGGGAGAGGAGCAGTGGGAGAGGGACAGGAGTAGACACAGGCTGGGAGCCCAGAGATGGCTGACAGAGAGCCATGGGCTGCAAGAAGGGATCAGTAGCTGAGATGAGGGAAAATGGGGTACAAGCTGGAAAAGAGGATATGGGTTGTGATAGGAGGCGCAGGGGTGAGTGGTTAGTTTAAGGGAACTTAATAGGGAGAGAAAGACAAAGGAAAAGGAGGTGTCTGGACTGCGAGGAGGGGGCTAAGAAAGGAGGTAATGCATGAGGTTTGTAAGAAGAGAGGGAATCATGGTTGAGAGAAGAGGTGAGGAGACAGCAATAGGGGAGACTAGAAGGAGTGAGAGAAGATAAGTGATATATAAATTTTAAATAAATTATCGACATTTCTAAGTGATTTACAGAATGACATTCACATTTCAACATTAAAAAACAAAACATCTACATAAATCATTAGTTAAGATGACTCAGTCCAATAACTAAAATAAAATGGTGACCCAAATGGCTCGTTATGACTTGCTGAACTTTCTCGAAGCCTACTAAAGTTAATTATGAAAAGTGCGCACTAAACACCTGCTCAAAAAAGAGTGCCTTCAACATCTTTCTGAAAGTTAACGCTATTTCGCTTTTTACTTGTGGAAGTGCATTCCAGAGGGTTGGTCCCTGTATATAAAACAATCTCTTGCTTGGTCCAAGCAAACAAACTTAAACGAAGGAATGTCTAAGAGCACATGTAATGCATGCCAAGCACAAAGTTTGCACTGGACAGTACAGTACAGTACAGTTGCATTCACACTATAACGAGCTATGGAGAGACAGCTGGTAGATAGAAAGAGACACATGGAGGAAAAGTAACAAATGCAAAAGAAATGAAAGGAAGACCAAGAACTAAGCATTAAAAGAAAAAAAGAGGAGGTGAATTGGAAGAACTGTGCCTTACTGGGGGCCGAGCAGTGGCTGGCCCCAACGGCTAACTCTTTACAGTGGAGCATTGTTTCTATTGGGACTGTTTCTGGTGCGACACCTTGACGTCATGATTGCAGACTCAGGAAGGTATTTAAGTGCTTTCCCTTATTTTTCTAACTGAGGTGAATTGGAAGAACTGTGCCTTACCGGAGGTCGAGTGGTGGCTGGCCCCAACGGCTAACTTTTTACAGCGGAGCATTGTTTCTATTGGGATTGTTTCTGGTGCGACACCTTGACGTCATGATTGCAGACTCAGGAAGGTATTTAAGTGCTTTCCCTTATTTTTCTAACTGAGGCAAATTGGAAGAACTGGTCCTTACTGGGGGTCGAGCGGTGGCTGGCCCCAACGGCCAACTTTTTACAGCGGAGTATTGTTTCTATTGGGACTGTTTCTGGTGCGACACCTTGACGTCACAATTGCAGACTCAGGAAGGTATTTAAGTGCTTTCCCTGTGGCGCGCAGTCAATGCCGGTGTGCTGAAGAAGCCGCGTGTGACTAAGGCGCACACGCGGCTTTGTCTGCTTCAGGGAGTCTGTAGAAGATTCTTTTCTTTTTTTTTTGCTTTGGAGTTCAACCTCTTCAACCTCCTCTGATGCTCTGTGAGTAATTGGTAGAGGGAAAACAAGTGAAGCAATAAATAATTTCAAAATTTAATGCCTCATACAAAGCGCAAGGGGAAGATTAGGGCAGAGACCCCGACTGCCCAGTGATAGTACCTTTGCAACCTGCCATAACTGTTTTTTTCTCTCCTGCGAGTCAAATAACTCTGAGTAGGCAGTCCGTTGCATTGATAGACAATGAGCACACGTCTTCAATGCTGGACACCCATACATCTTTAAGTCCCAGAGCTCCAGATATTCCCGCTCATCCTAGTAGCCAACAGCATCAGATGCCTGAGATAGCAGGTCTTCCCAAGTCGGTGACTAAAAGCATCTCCTTCGGGGTGAATAAAGATGAATTAATGGCTGCTAACAGATTCACTGGAGAGTCTGGAAAGGAAACCCAACTGCAACAGCAAATACCTGGAGCAGTGGGGGGGGGGGGGGGGGGTATTCCAGATTTCATGCCAAAGACATCATCACCGATCGATAGAGAGGGCTTGAATCTGAGAATGAGAATACCAACAAGGTAAAGGTAATAGAGAATCAAGTATGTAAAATGCAAGAAATACAGGGGAAAATAATGCAGGGAGAAACACAAAACTCTAGGAAAATTGAAACCTTAGAAAATGAGATTAGATATAAAAATTTGAGAATTGTGAATTTTCCCTGTATAAAATTGTTTTCCCCTAGATATTTTTAAGAGGTATCTTATAGAAACTCTTTTATTCCCAAAGAAGCAATTCCACCAATAGCAAAAATATATTTCCTAAATGAAGGTAGAAAAGATAATAGGATACAGGAAAACAGTATAATCTGGGTAAACAAATAAGCATGGGTGTAGCTTGCTTATTGCAGCGGTTACAACCCCTAACTAATTAAGCTAGATATTTCACTTAGATGCAGTTCCAACACTGCTCTCTACATTAATGGTGGGGGTGGAAGGGAAATAGAACCAAAAGGTTACTAAGAGCCAAGAGTAACAGATAAGTATGAGAAAAAAAAAGTGTGAAGCTTGCTGGGCAGACGGGATGGGCCATTTGGTCTTCTTCTGCTGTCGTTTCTATGTTTCTATAAGTAAACAATTGCAAGGTGTTGGAGATAATTTGACGGAGTTTCTGGAACAATCTATGACAGAACAAGTAGATTTCAGAGGAACATTATTAGTTTCATTTATATTTCAAGCAGATACTTAGTTTTAAAACATTTCTTTCACAATCGTTCAAAAAGTTTTTTGGGAGGGAAAATTTGGGTATATCCTGATATTGCCAGGGAAATGCAACTGCAAAGGAAAAGGGTTTCTATCAATGCAACAGGAAGTCAGAGACCTAGGAACGGAATTTATAGTGAGATATCCAAGTAAATGTGTGATTAGGTTAAATAATAATAGATATGTTTCTTCGAACCCATTCAGTTGAGATCCTTTATCAATGCAAAAGTTCCCAGAGAAGTAAGTAATTCAAAATAGAAACTGGAGAATAAGAGAAAGGGCTCGCAAATATTTATGATTATATTTCCTTGGTAATGTGCAGTAAATACATGTTTTAGAGCATCAGATTTCCCTTTGACAAGTCATACAGTATATTGGTATAAAAGTTCTGAAATTTGAAGTTGAAATTTCTTTGAATATTTAGAAAACATAAATGGTACATTGCCTTTAGAAAATTACTGTCTACTTTATAATTGTAATGAATACCAATACCTGGGAGATGTTTTGGTTGAAATTATGACTGGTTCATTGATAATTGTAAGAATGTTAAAAAATTGTAAATAAAGAATTAAAACAAAAAAATGAGGAGGCAGAAAGGAAACCAAAAACTAAGTACAAGCAGAAACAGAGGATTGATTCAAACTAGACACAAAGGTTGCAAAATTGTTTATTCAACATTTGGTGAAGATTTCTGTGCTAGCTGGGCAGGGTCAGGCCCTTTCCCAGCCCTGTAGTCACCAGGGTAAATAAGGTATTTTACTGAAAGGATAGGGAAGGGAGGAGGAGGTTATGATGCCATGTGATATCATAGGCTCAAAATTGTTCTTAAAAATTAGCAGCTCCATTATTGTGAGGGGGCTCCAGTCAGGGCTTAAAGTGAGGGGGAATTTAGGTGAATATTGTTCCCCATGTTCAAAAAATGAATAAAACTTGCCCATGTTATATCACATAAGAGAGCAGTTATCTCTGGTTTTCCTGATTGAGGACAGGAGGCACCATGTGCTGGAGGAATACCAACTGCTGATTTGCTAGGGCTCAGGACATGCAAGTGGTGGAATCTTATGTGGACTCTGCAGGCATGGGACTGGCAGGAGGTGAGGAGGCAGGGAAGTGATCCAAGGTGAGCTGAGGCTGCCAACAAAGGGAAGTCTACTAGGCTGAAAAGGGATGGGAATCAGTGAAGGGATGAGTGAACCTGTAGAGGAGGGCAGCTGGCTGAAGGGTGAGGAGGAACCTGTTGGGGAGTGGAGAGATGGGAAGAGGAATTAGGAGCGGAACAGAGAAAGGCAGGTTAGTGGGTAATGGGGAGTAGAGCAGGCTAAGGAGATATAGGGAGTGGAGCTAAAAAAGGGGTATTAAATCCCCTCTCCCAAATTGAAAGTAAACCCATGCAGAAGGGAGAGAATTAAGAGTGCAGAATAAGGAGGAAAAGAGGACAAGATGGAGAGAGGAGGAAGAGGAGATTAGGAGAACAAGAGAAAATGGGGTTAAGAAAGAATGGTGGTAGGTGAGGACAGGGGAAGAGATTGTGGTGTGGATGGGCAGTTGGTGGGGGGAGGGAATGCAGCAGGAGGGAGGAGACTGGTAGAGTTGGGGAGAAGAATGACTGGTGGGGCTTTAAGTCTTCCCTGGTTTGGTTTTGGCCTGGAAACGTCTTCCCCATGTTCACATTACCTTCTCCCCTCAGGACATTTAAATACAAGGTGGTCAGTCGCATTCACAACCCACATGTTTTGTATTTTTCTTTATTGCTGAGGGTACTATGATTTGTGTTTGAGTTCAGCCCTTCCAATAATTTTCAAAAGTTGGCTCCTATGGTCAGGACAGTTCCTGCCACTACAACAGCAGCATGGAGCACCCCAGGCAATCATCCCTACTCCCTCCCTGGATATGTTCACTTTTGCAAACCTCATGTATAATATAGATGAACAAGAGCCAAGCCCATTAAACTAAATGCATGGCATGGTTCAGAGATGCCTCAACATTTGTGCCATACTTCCAGGTTCTGTAATTTCGCTTCATGTGTACCAAACTCTGAACAGAAAGATACAATCTAGAATGCTAAAAATCTGTAGAAAGCTTTCCTATAAATTACTGAAAAAGTTCTACAATTTTCATGGGAGATTTTGAAGGCTTATTCTCTCCTTCTAGGTTGAGATTTATTGTGGGGACACTGACCCTCTCTCCCCTTGCCTGAAGGCACATATTGCTGGAAATATTACCCCAGTTCACTAAGGGGTAGATTTTAATACTTATGCGCTTCCTGGCACGCACACATGGATGTGCTGATTTTATAATCCATGCACACATGTGTGTGTGTGGCTCGCGCCCCTCCCTGCTCACCCCTTTATTTGGGCCCGCAACTTCAGCACGTAACGGGGGTTATGTGCGGGGCCAGGCCCCTTTGAAGATGTGAGGGTGCGCGCAAGGCCAGGCCACGCACATAACCCCCGTTTTTAACGTGCGTGACTTTTTGAAAATCTGTCCGTAAATGTGCAGCCCAGCAGCAGAACAGTAGAATTTAATGGACTTATACTAGCTGCTGTGTTGATGAGCTGTGTTAAAACAAATGCATGAGCTTGAGAGGTGTCAGTAAGTGTTGATGTTTTCCAGTCATTTCCCCTTCTTATGGTTCCCAAAAGAATTGCCAGACAATATCCCACCAAGTTTTAGCTAGCCCAGCATCCTCTCTCTGCTAATAGTAAATAGTAGGAATGTGAATCGGGTGCCCCATCGTTTCTGCTATCAGGTTCGTGTGGCCGCGTGCTAACTCACCGTTAGTGCGCGCTAACAAAAAACGTTAATTTTTGTTCGTTTTTCTTATTTTTTGCTATTTTTGTTAGCGCGCACTAATGGGAGTTTGCGCACGCTAACAGGATTCGTGAAAAATTCAGGGGAAATGTGATCCTTTCTCATTTTTCACGAATTAAGAAATATCATATGATATTTTAATTCGTCAGGAAAACGATTCACATCCCTAGTAAATAGTGGGTGTCATATTAAACCTTTCCTTTTTTTTTTTTGACTCCTTGACCTTACTCCCTGATACACTTGGGAGGTAATTTAAACACTTAACCTGGGTTTCACACATCTAAATGCACTTTACCCATCTAAGTGGGCTTTTGAAAATTGCTACAATTCATGCCATTGAATTGTCCATAGGACAATTCAATGGCATGAATTGTAGCAACTTTCAATGTAATCATTGCTATGATGGTATGTTACATTTATATGCCTAACTCCTTTGAAAATTACATCCCCAATGCAATATCCCCCCTGCTCTTCTCCCTCCCTTATTTTTTCCCTTTTGATATAATTCTGTTACTTATTCAGCTTTACAGGGATACATTGACTCAAGCAGTATCACAAGTATCTCCCCTGCCCTTCCTCCAAATAGAAAAGCACTAGAATTGCTGTAAATCCTGAAAAATGATACATTTCTTTTGCAGGAAGTTTTCCAGTGTCCCTGTCCATAATGAATTTGAAAAGGGATATTTAACAAAACTCCAGTTTGGTCAGCAGTTACTAATTTATTTGTGTCCAGTTTGTTATGGAATGGAACTATTTTTATACACAATGAAAAGCAAATGTTAGACAGGAAATTTCTAAAAGATTTTAAAAAGACCATGGTTAAAACTTGAGTTTTAGTGCAAGCAGTGCAGCATTAAATGATTTAGGATGGCTTCCAGCATCGTGGGTCTGTAACAAGATGTGATCCTATTTTGCATTGGTTATTTGGGATACCACTGCTTTGACAGTTTTCACAATGCTATCTTTATCAAGGTTAAACATTTTTAGGAGCTCAGTTGATTTTCCACTGCGCGGTACATGAGATACTGCCAAGCGGGTGACTGTGATACCAGGCTCCCCTACCATGGCAGACGACACTGCTTCTCCAATCCCACCTACAAAAAAGTGAAGGCAAAAAATGGATCAGAACAGCAAGCCTAGCTGATTCAAATGTACATACACATTGACTCCAGTCCTCATTTGATCTTCTTTACCGGATGAGTCTGAGACCAGTTCAAAAGTGAAAAGTGAAGTCTTCTGTGATCTCAGAATACATTACGAACTGGTTTCAAATGCATCTCAGGGGAAGGTTTAGCGAGGAATGTATTGAATGTCTAAATACACACACACACACACACACACACACAAAAATACACCTTTGCAGAGGGGCTGGAGTTAGGCGAGCAAGATGGCTATGGCCTTACCAAGAACTATCAAATGCTCCACAAACCTCAGGACCCCAGTAAGAGTTCAATTACGTTTGCTTTACCAATGTCATTTTGTTCCTGGTTCTCATGCATTGCTACACCTGCAGTGCGCCCCTGCGTACTTGGATCCTGAATGTCTTTATAGCAAAGATGCATCATAGAAGAGAGTGGATCAAAAGAGGAATCTGCATTCCCCTCAGCACAGCTCAAGTAAACAAAAATAAATAAATAAATCACTAAAAGAAATTAACACATAATAGTACATTCTGTGCTGGGTTTGCTATGACTTGCTCGTTTCCTTTTGCCATACCTTCATAATAATGGTCTTCTACTGTTATGATTCTTCCATGGGTTGCTCTAGCATTTTCAAGAATAGTTTTGCTATCCAATGGTTTAATGGTGAATGGATCAATCACTCTGATGTTGGTATCTTCTACAAATGACAACTCATAAAATCAATACAATGTTTTCTACTGGTATTACCAAAGATTCTGTTTTATACCCAAAGAAAATACAACCACTGCAAGAGTAGATGCCTAGCAAGATAGGAAAAAAAGCTTCATATAAATGAGCTCTGAAGTGCTATAGTTATGAAACATGTATACATCTAGAAACAAAGTCACCTTAGTTGAAGCCATCATTACCTATTTTGGTGCAAATGTTAAAACATTTGAAATTGTTTAACAGACAGGCCAAAAGTACAAAAAAAGAGGGGTAGGTGATAAGGAGACCACAAAGGACAAATAAAAAAAAAAAAAAAAAAAAAAGCACAGCTAGCTGGCATGGAACCAGCTGGCTACAACTTCCCAGAAATCAACTGGTTTTGATGCAGGCAGGTTGGTGGTGGCTGGTAGGGATGTGCTTTGTTTTTTTCTGCCGGGTCGAGCTACAGGTCGAGCGACCCGTGGAAAACTTAGTTTTTCAACGGGTCATTTTTTTTTTCTAGGCAATTTTCACCAAACCCCCCCCTACCTCAACCCTTAAAATTTAGTTAATTACAACCCCCCAAAAAACTTGCCTAAAGTCCCTGGTGGTCCAGCGGGGGTCACCGGCGCCATTTTGTTTACTGGCAGCCGATGGCCCGAGAGCGGGAGATCGCTCCCGGGACCCCCGCTGGACCACCAGGGACTTTAGGCAAGTTTTGGGAAGGATCAGGAGGGTGGGGGTTGTAATTAAATGCATTTTAAGGGTTGGGGTAGTTTTTTTTTTTTTTTTTTTAATAAACGTGCCCCCCCCCCCCCGCTAACCCGAACAATGAATTTTCCCCAAAGTTTGGGAAAAATCTGTCTCAGGATTCGGGTCCTTTGACCCATGCCGAATTGGACTATTTCTTTGAAATGTTCCAATTCGGCAAAAACGATTGCACATCCCTAGTGTCTGGGTATTGTCCAGCAAGGAGATAAAGCAAAAACAAGGAACAGATAAAGAACACACTAGATAGTAGATGATGTCAGAAAAAGACCTATGAGCCCATCCAGTTATTCCTGTTCACACTACAAGATTATATTTCAGCTGCCAGCCACACAGCACGACCACTCACAAGATCTCCCTCCTTATCCAGGACAGTTTTTCACATCAACCTTTTTTTGAACTTTGCCATTTATTTATTTATTTGCCATGCTGAACTGATGAGCACACAAGATCACCCACTTAGTTCACACCCAGCATCTCTCCCTCAGTTTACTGAAGTGAAGATGCAGTACTTATACCTTTCTTCAGTTGCTCTGCTGCAGCTAGTGCCTCGTGCAAAGTTACTCCTGCCCCAATCACTGTAACCTGGTCATCTTTACTCTGATGTACCACCTGTAAAGATATAAGAAAAGAGAGTGGCTTAACAGATGCGCATCTTATTTTTATTTTTTTCCCTCCACTATAAAGGTCTTACTTTTTTTTTCCCCATTATTTCTTGGATGGTATCCTAATACCGTATATCACTTCTAAGCCACGTGGCATTTCCTAGCGTAAGATCAAGGTAAGGATATCTCAAGGCAGAACCTTACTGAATTATCATAAGTAGTCTTTGATTTCTTTCTCTTTTTCTCTCCTCTTTTACAAGAGTGATAACTTAACCTTCAAATGCCAAGAAAGCAGATTCTGTCATTGTTGTTCTTGCTGCCTCCTACTTACTGCAAAACTTAAATCTGCCCCTTAATGAGGCTGAGGAGGAAACAGGCAGTGAGCACATTTTTTTTCACCAGAAAAGCTAAACATGAAGTTGAGGTTAATGACTCAGGAAAACGCAACAGCCAGGAGAAGCAGCTGCCACTGTGTTTGAGGTGCTTGTGAAGGGCCAACCTGGCGCTTGACAAATTTATACAAAAGAGAAACAGAGAGAGTAGGAGATGCTGGAGCCAGCCACCTGCCAAATTCATGAAGCTTAAACAATGCAATAACTGGAGTTATAACTTAAAACACTCTCTCACGTCTGTTGTTTCAAGGTGGTCAGTAGACTTGGTATTCACTCAGCATTGTCTGAACAGGATGAAACACTCCAGGATCTGCCCAAAGAGCAAGATCCTGCTCAGGAATCAAATGTAGACCCTTGGGTATGCAATTCTATCTATTTTGCCCTTTATTTGATTGCACTGAAACTGCAGCCCCACAAGTCCTAAAACATTTATTTTTTGTAAATTTCAGGGCAGCTTATCTATCTAAGGTGATGACTTTTATTTAAATGTAAACATAGCAGTTATTGTGAAAGGAATTATTGGGCTGGGCAATAGTTACCTTGGCTTGTCCTACTCGGAAGTTCTCATTGTTGCCGTACAGCACAACGTTTTCAGGGCGACTGGTCCTTATGAAACATATGCCCTGTTACAGAAATGAAATGAACAAAGAGAAATATGCAACGCTTAATGTTCTCATACTTGCTAAGTGATATAACTACCATTTAAGACTTTGCCTGACCCTGATTGTTTTAATCCTCTCTCTGAAGAGTTTTCTTCGGTGAACTTTGTGTCAAGCAATGTGCTCTCTCTAGCCCAGTTATTAAGTTCTTCATAGCACATATAATTGATGTATGTTGATTTTAGTCATCAGAAAAGCTTGCTCTCCTATTCTTTTCCAGTTGTATGATTGGATTCATACAATGACAAATTAATTAAAAGCTTGAATAAGGCTGTTTAAAGACAGATCCTGCACTTGGTTTCTCTATTTCTTTTGGGCAGCATTTCTACTGCTTCCTGCCACTACCCCTATTCTGCAGCTTTGTTTTTGCTGTTCTCTTCCCTCTTGCTCCATTTTCAGGTGGAGTCAATGATATCCCTGTGTATTAATTCACAACAAACAGGCCTATCCTGTAAAGTGCGGCCGCGTTTACCCTGCTCCTAAGCCACTTTTAACTCACGTTCCGGCCGCGTTAGCCCTTCCTGCGATCCCGAATCCCCTTTAACCTACTCCTACCGCGTCCTAAATTCCCCGGGTAACCCCTTCCGCCCGCGGCATGTGTATTGCATGCAAACGAGCGAATTAGCTCGATATTGCATGCAAACGATATTGCATGCAAACGATATTGCATGCAGCCATCGTCAGTAACACGACCTGGCTCCGTAGCTCCTCCCGACAAGATGGCCGCCTGCACGGGGAAAGCGTGCAATTGGCCGCTGAAGACGTGACATCGTGACGTCACGTCTTCAGCGGCCAATTGTACGCTTTCCCCGTGCAGGCGGCCATCTTTGTCTTCGGGAGGAGCTACGGAGCCAGGTCGTGTTACTGACGATGGCTGCAAAATGTAAGTTTCGCTTGCGTCCAAAAGCGACTTACTTTTGGGATCTTGACAGATCCCAAAAGTAAGTCGCTTTTGGAAAAAACCCCAAATTGTCAATTTTGAAAAAAAAAAAATTGCTTTTCTTTTTTTTTAGTTTCGCCGCTCAGTTTCGTCGCTTGTCGGGTCCGGGTTGGGGGTCCGGTCGGGTCGGGTTCGGGCTTCGCCGGGTCGGGTTCGGGCTTTGCCGCTCAGTTTCACCGCTGTCATCTTCTCCCCTCTCCCGGAGCAGGGCGCGAAAAGCAGCCTTGCTCCGGGAGGAGGGAGAACAGACTGACAGCGGTCAGGCCGGGTCCGGTTGAGGGTCCGGGTCGGGTTCGGGCTGGGGGAAAGCTTCGCCGCTGTCAGTGTCTCTTCTCCCCTCCTCCCGGAGCAAGGCTGCTTTTCGCGCCCTGCTTCGGGAGGAGGGGAGGGGGACTGGCAGTCCCGACTTCTGGTATCTGTCATTTCCATTTGAAATGACAGATACCAGCGTGGCGTGAAGCCTTAGCCCCGCGCACCCAGGATCCTGTATAGGCGCTCTATCCAGTATCCTGGGTTGCGCGGGCCTAAGGCTTTTTGGACGCGGCTTACATTTACATATAATTAGGCTTCAGGATCGAGCGGTAGGTGAGCTGCACTGTGCGGGCGGTAACCGCGGGTGCCGTAGGCACTAACGCAGCTCTTCCTACCGCTCGGTACTGGATCACCCTGAAAGAGAGGAACTGCACTGCTGCGGGATAGAAAGGAGCTGACACTTCCATCACCAGCAAAGAGGAATCATGAGCAATATCCATGAGTATCAAATCTTTGTATTTATTTTCTTGGCAGACAGCTAGCCATTTATCTCCTAGACATCTATTTATTCTCTACCAACTACCATATCAAATCAATTAGTTCTTCCAGTGGCCTCTTTTCCTGTGTTTGATATTCATATATACCTCTCCCGCTTTCTGCAATAACATTACTATTAGAAATAAATAAACCTTGAAAAATAAGATGGCCACCCTCTTATGCACAAAAGGCCTGATTTCAAAAGCATTTACAAGCTTGGTTTTACACGTGTAAATGCACTTTAACCAATATATAGCATCAAATTTTCAATAGGTTTTGCATGCACAAGTATACTTAACATTCGTAAATGGCTTTTAAAAATTTCTACAACAGTATGTTACAGTTACATGTGTAACTCCTTTGAAAATTCACCTGTGAGGGAGTAATTTGCATAAGGATTTATGCACATAAAGGCAGCATATATCGTAGCAAATTTCAAAAACCCATTTACGCACTTATGGCCAGATTTTCTAATCTACGCCCGATTTTATAACATACGCGCGCAGCCGCGTGCATGTTATAAAAGCTGGGGTTGGCGCGCACAAGGGATTGCACACTTGTGCACCTTGCGTGCGCCGAGCCCTAGGGGAGCCCCGATGGCTTTCCCCGTTCTCTCCGAGGCCGCTCTGAAATCGCAGCGGCCTCGGACGGAACTTTCCTTTCGCCCCCCCCCCCTCACACCTTCCCCTCCCTTCCCCTATCTAACCCGCCCCCCAGCCCTACCTAAATCCCCCCCTACCTTTATTATTTAAGTTGCGCCTGCCTCCGGGCAGGCGTAGATTGCGTGTGCCGGCTGAGTGCCGGCGTGCGATTCCCCGGCCTACCAGGCCTTCGGAGGCCTCTGGCCATGCCCCTGCCCCGGACCACCCACGCCCTGCCCCTTTTTTTGAGCCCCGGGACATACACGCGTCCCAGGGCTTGCGCACGTCGCCGAGCCTATGCATGTAATACCTATTAACAATTTAATAGTATATATCATAGCAATTTCCAAAAGTCCACTTATGTATGTAATGTGCATTTATGTCCATAAAAACCAGATTTAAGCACGTAAATCCTTTTGAAAATTACCCCCCACGTCAATTTGCCTACATATTGACCAGGCATCAGAAAACCATCAAGATGTCCAAGATACTTGAAACGGAAAGGATAATTTTATTTTTATACTTTGAGGTTTGTGAAGTCTCTCATTTCATGCTTTTACATCTTTATGCTAGCCTGTGGGGAAGCGATAGTAAAGTCAGAGATTAAATACTGCAGTAGGCAGGGAGACTGGGCAGATGGACCTTGAGGTTTCTATATGAAAGAAATGGTAATGTGTCTCTTTCTAAATGAATCCAGCCTTCTTAAAAAGAAAATATGGCCAAAATAGCATGACAGGGATGTGGCAAACTACAAAAGTAGCCTAGACTGCTTCTATACCAGGGAAATAAAACCCATAAAAAAATAAGAGAGATTTATTTTCACTCTGGTTGACATTGTTAATCTAAAATTGATTTAGTGACAAATTTGGAATAAATCAATAAGCTGCTTATGCTGATTTCAGAAATGGAGACAAACCTTTGTGTTAGCAGCTAGCTCTACGGCTTTCTCGGTGGACACTGCATCACTTGGATAAAAGATGGTAGCTGACGGAACAGCTCGAAACATGGCTAGATCTTCCAGGCCCATCTGCGAAGGCCCATCCTCACCTAAAAATAAAAAATGACCCATTAAAAAAAAAAAGTGCCTGTACAGTGTGACAATATACAGCAAACTTTAGTTTGTTCAACATAGCAGGCACATGGAGGACATGCAAATCTACCTTTTCCCAGAAAAGAACCATCTTCGCCTTAAACTTGGAAACCATCTAAACAGTGATAAAGACAGAAGGAAACTAAAAGAAAAGAAAACTGAAAGTTATACAAAATGAGAAAACAGTAAAAAACAAACGGAAAAAAATAAAACAAAATCCAAAACAGAATATAAAGATGACTAAAATTAGATGTAAAGGTGCGATATCTATAAATGCAGAGAAGAAAGAAGGTTAAGAAACTTAGCATGGACCATACTAGGAAGCTTCAATCTCAAGTGTTTGGTATCCATTTATAAGTTTTATCACAATTTATAAAGCTATTTCAAAGAAGCATTTCAGTATAGCCTACCAATAATTCAACTTGGTTAAAATGCTTTCTCATAAGGCACAGAAAATGGACTATTCAGCTGTGCACTGGTCAAGGCCACCAACTAACTAAAAAAAAAATAAATTAGAAACTATTTGCTTAATAATCTTTGGGTTGGCACATGCCAGTAAAACTCCTTCCCACTTCCTGGGTGGCACTCTGACCTTGTGCTGGGCTTGCTGGGGAGGAAGGGAGGTGTACTCTGGTTCCGCCAACTGATCAATAAGGAGCCCCAGCAGGAGGGGTGAAAAACCAAGTGAGTAAATGGCACCTGCAGCTTTGTGAAAAGTTCACAGAGAATAACGATGGCAAACAGTTCTTCATTCTTTAGAAAAAGGTACATAATGCTGCATTTCACAAAAAAAATCCCCCACTGTGGAACATTTCAGCCTAGCCAATTGTTTTGTCAACTAGATCGAATACTGTTATAATATAGCTATTAAAATACAAGATTTATTCAATGAATAATGCTAGAGGTCACAAGTGGTATAGGTCTTTCATTGTTGGTTACATTATGAAGGCAATTTTCAAAGCAATTCACCCAGGTACATAGGCTGTCTAAAAATTGCATTCCCTTAGGCCAGCTAAAAGTACATGTGGCACTCTATAGAACACAACTTTTAGCCGGGCCCTGAGAAGGTGCGCTCAAACGTGCATTTAGATCAGGGGAGAAAATGTAGCACATCTAGATTGTATTGTTTGCTTTCCATTGAAATTGTGCCTGTGCAAAAAACAGATGCAAAGTGCATAGGTCCTTTTTAACCATGGAGTTTACCCTTTGAAATTCGGGTACAAGGAAATTGGATTCTCTGACTTACAGAATATTCTAGAAATAGTGGTACAGCAGGAACTCAGAGCTTATGGATGTCAAACGTTTCCTTGAGAAAGGGGTGTGCATATTTTAGTGCAGCCAGTGTCACTATAGGAGGGGAGGGGTGGGGAACCTGAATATGCTTAAGTAATGGTTTCGGGAGCACCATGAACTGCTACATCATAATCTTCTTCAACAGTGGATGTATGTTTTGCATAATACTTCAGAATATTAATTACTGCTGAAGAATTAAAAAGGCAAGCAGAAACAAAGGCTATCCGCCCACGGTGTATGAGAATAAGGAAATACAAAGTTCTCATAGGTATTACAAAAATCGTTTATAACATTTCAACACGCAGCCAAATGTCTTAGCAGTTGAATCAGAGAGAACATACAATTCTAAGTAGCTAAACAAAGATTTACTTTCTCCAGAGAAACAAAACACATGTATTTAGTGGAATCTTTAAAGTTATTAAACACAAAAGGTTCAATTAGATGAAGCCGGGCTGCACAACATGGATGTGGTTATTCTATGCTTTAGCTTTGCAAAACAGTACCAAATCTAGTGCTCTATGCTCACTAGTACATGGCTTAATAATTCGTGACTCATGCTTGTATGCTGTAACAGGAAGATGTCAAAATTTAATAATTTCAGTTGATGTTTCCGGCAACAGATAAATGCAAATCAGTGAATTGGGTTGGTGAGAATCAGGAAGCCAACACTTAAATTCTTGCTATAAAAAAGGTAGAAAAATCACAAACAGAGCAATGTATTTGGCTGTAAGCATTATTAGGGCAATTTTCAAAGCCATTTCTGCGGATAAAAAACTGCTTTTTGCCCATGGAAATGGGGTCTCAGAAAACTACCCATCCTATGTATGGATAAACTTATACTTACAGCAGCACTATCCGTGGAAAAAGGGGGCTTTTCCAGGGGCGAGGCTGGGTTTGCAAATGTGTGCTTACTTTTCAGACAGCCAGTGCACCAATTTTCAATGAGAAAAAACCCCACAGATCAAAAAGTACTCATGTACTTTGTGTTTCTGCAGCCAGTTTGAATGTTGTCCTTTATGTAAATTACGCATTTATGGATGCACAGCCTCTTTATTTAATGTAAGGTGAAAGGGAGAAACCCTGAGAACACACATGCAATGTCAGCTATTTCCTAAGGGTGTGCAGCAGTAAGCACCTCTGCCCCAAATAAGGAGAAAATAAATTTTGGAGCTGCTGCTCCCCAGTGTGCTCTGATGGGGTTTGGAGTGCTGCCGAGGACGCACCTTAGGATGAGAAGCAATTCTCTTCATTTTAAGATAGACAGCACTAGATTTACTATTACTGCAGGTACTATTTTAACCTAGCCGCTTTTTGTGGTATGAAATGTGTTTTAATGAACTATGTATAACAATTTTTTTTCTCTGCTTAAATTATTGGGGCATTTGCTTCTGGTCCAGCTTCCTTGACTTTATGAAGCCGCTCCATATCTATAATCCCTAACCGTTAAAGGAAGAGTGACAAAACTAGTTTATTAAGTGCCCTCTCAAAACCTGGTAACCAAACTGGTGCACCTACACCGGAGAGGCGAAACATCAGCTTGGTTAAGGAGTTCGGACAGATCTCTAGAATTGTCCTCCAAAACTATTCTGAAGGTGGGTATGCAGACCATTTTTTTTTAAATTTATTTTTTCTTACATTTATTCAAATAACCAGAAGGAAAAAACTAAAATAGCACAGGGTAATAATACCTGTTGACAAAGAAATCTTCAGAAAAAGATACCTAATTCACACATTGATCACAATTTACAAGTCCTTATTACTTGAAGGGGGGACAAAGAAATATTATTTAAATAATAAAAAGGAAAAAAGGAAAAAGAGATGGAGGAGCAAGGATTTAACTATATTATGGTCTGATCCCACTCATAATTCCATTAATGTCTCAGGATTTATCCGAGATAAATGTTTCCAAATGCAAAGGGTCATAAAACACAAAGGGGCGGATTTTCATACTCCGCGAATAGGCCTACTTTTGTTTGCACTCCAGGATTTTAGTAGATACGCGCAGAGCCGCACGTATCTGCTAAAAACCTGGATCGGCGCGCGCAAGGCTATCGATTTTGTATAGCCGGCGCGCGCCGAGCCGCATAGCCTACCCCCGTTCCCTCCGAGGCCGCTCCGAAATCGGAGCGGCCTCGGAGGGAACTTCCTTTTGCCCTCCCCTCACCTTCCCCTCCCTTCCCCTACCTAACCCACCCACCCGGCCCTGTCTAAGCCCCCACCTTACCTTTGTCGGGGGATTTACGCCTCCCGGAGGGAGGCGTAAATCCCCGCGCGCCAGCGGGCCTCTTGCGCGCCAGGCCGCGACCTGGGGGCGGGTACGGAGGGCGCGGCCACGCCCCCGGACCGCCCCGGGCCGTAGCCACGCCCCCGTACCTGCCCCCAAAACGCTGCCAACACGCCCCGAAAACACCGCGACGACCGGGACCGCCCCCCGACACGCCCCCCTCGGAGAACCCCGGGACTTACGCGAGTCCCGGGGCTCTGCGCGCGCCGGTAGGCCTATGTAAAATAGGCGCACCGGCGCGCAGGGCCCTGCTCGCATAAATCCGGGCGGATTTACGCGAGGTCTCTTAAAATCCGCCCCAAATGTATTATTCTGGTAGGAAACTAAACATTTGCAAGAAAATTTAAGAAAGCAGGTGGCGCCCACTTGTAGCACCTTCTCCTTTAAAGAAAGAAAATGCTTCCTTCTCTTTTGCGTTTGACATGAAATATTGGGGAAAATTTGTATCCTATAACCACAAAAAGAAATGTGTTTATTAAGGCAATTCTTTTGAAACACCATGGGCTGGATTTTCAAAAGGCCCGGTGGCACGCATAAAGCCCCGGGATGGCAGCGTGGCTCGGATAGGGCTTGTGTGCGCCGACCCCGGATTTTATAACATGCGCGCGTGCGTATGTTTTAAAATCTGGCCCCATATCTCTATGGGCCATCCACTGCTCCTACCATGTGACAGGGGTCGACCAATGGCACCGGTAGCCCCTGTGACACAGTAAGGTCAAAGGCTATCAGCACCATTTTGATTACCGGCAGCCAATGGCACGAGTGTAGGAGATCGATGCTGGACCACCAGGGACTTTAGGCAAGTCTTGGGGGGGTCAGGAGGGTGGGGGGTTGTATAGCTAATTAAATTTAAAGGTTTCGAATGCCGAATTCAATGTATTAACGGATCGGGCTTTCTCCCCCTTGATCGAATGCTATGTATCTGGGCCCCGACGAATACGCATCCCGAATCCAATGAATACTTTCCGGCTGCACATCCCTAAAAAGGAGTACTTTGTCAAAAAGTAACATTTTTAAGGAAAAATCAGTCTTGAATTGCATTGCAACTTCAAAAAATGTGTTTTATAACTCCATGACCTGAATATGTTGAGTGAGTGTGAGTGTGTGTGTAGTCTTTCTACTCCAGCCAACCTTTCATTTACTCCTCCTCAGCCTACCTGTTCTCCTTCCCAAACCCCAATTTCTCCTGCCTGCTATCCCCTCTTTCATTGCTCCTCAGAAACCTCCTTGTTTTCCTACTTTTAGTTTCACTTTACCAGATTTTACTGCCCATCGGTGATGTCCCTGTCACAGACAAATGGAAGGAAAGACAAATGCAAACACTATAAACATTTTTTTTTTTAATAAAATGTGCTACAAAGTAAGTGTAAAAAAAAAAAAAAGAGAACAAAAATTAGGGCATGTGTAGCAACAGTTACAGAGACCATTGTGAAAATAGTCAGCAAGTGGTCATTTTGTCACATGGCCAGAACAGGGCAGGGAAGCCTCTCCTTAGATCCTGGAAGTAGGAAAAAAAATGAAAATGCAGTTGGGGGAACTCCACCCCAGGATCTAGTAGAGGAGAGAGAGTGAGCACAGACAAGGGATCTCCATGCTAGTTTTAGAAGCAGAGAGAGAAAGAGTGCATTGAGGATCCTTTCTCCAGGAGCAGGAGTCAAATAATAAAAAAGAAAAAAAAAACAACTCTTCTTTAAACTTGTGTGTGTTTCCATTTGTAATAAACTATTTAAAAAATGATAGGCATTATCACATATAATTTGTCTGTATTTTTAAAGCCCTCATGATGGAATATTTGGCAGCTATGAAACAAGGATGTTGTTTAAAAACCAGGAACTCAAGCTAAAAAGAAGGATAGAAAATCCCCCTCTACACTGCCCTAGTATGAGTGTACAATGAGTCCCAGAATTTCCACACCGAGTTGCAGAATCTTTTTCTTCACCAGCACGGTGAAGAGACCCAATACCCTGCCTCCAGGATGGAGGAATTCCCCAACATGTGGCTGAATTCTTAAATTACAAAACCAGCCATGACAGCAAACTGAGTCTTAGGCCTAGATTTTCTATCTTCGCCCGGCTTCCTGAATCGTGCGGTACCGGGGGGGGCCAAGCGGGGGTTGGGCCTGCGAAAGCCGGCAGCGATCGCACCTCCACATAGCACCACTGTGAAAGGTGGAGCTATTGGGAGCGATACTGGCGGTGATAAGGAGTCTTAACTTTCGCTGTCAGCAAAGTCGTCGTGGAGTCCGCCCCAAGGCCACCCCGATTCCTCCCCTTCCGGTGCGGACTCCGCCCCGATTTAGATATCGCACGTGAAAAGTCCCTTTTCGCGTGCGATATCGTTGGAAAATGACCCCCTTAGTGATTTCACTTGCTTAGAATTAAAGAAACACAGAAACTTTAAAAATGCTTGTTAAACATGATATTTGTGCTTTACTGCTCATGTTCATTTTATGAAAATATTCAAAGCTATTGCATTTTCTGGAGGCATGATTATCACTTTTAAGATGAGCAGAAAAATCTGTATCATTTCACTTATTCCCCAAAATCTACTGCTCTCTTTACTTAGGTCAGCTCCAATAAACCATGTCAACAGATCAATTCCCAGATTAGGCATATTTATGTTTGTAGAATACAACTTTTCAGTTTGTTTCTAATAATTTTTGTGGGTTTACAAAATGATCTTTAAGTAAAAACTAAAGCAATGAGTCCAATGTATTAACCTGCACCTAATTTTACAAAGGGGAGTTTGTGTATTAAATGTGCTATTAGTGCATGCTAACTTGATTAACATGAGCTATTTGTTCTTTTAATGAGAACACTTTTTCTGGCTTGCGCAAACAGTCATTTTTAGCATGCAAATTTCATCTTTTTTGCAAGTTTAAGTGCAAAACCAATGCTAATGAGATTCTGTGATGCAAAATAGCTCATTAGCTATGAATTCAGGGTTAATGTATGCATGATAATGACTTCACAAAAGCGACATAGGCAAAATATTTAACTACACCTCAGAGATTTAACTAAAGATTTAGCAATAAAGTCCATAGGTAAAGTATGCATGCCATTTACATACTACACTCATTTACATATAATTCATGTGCTCAAAATAACATGCGCTAAAAGTAAATTTATATGCATACATTTTGTGTTCGCTGGAGTCTAGGACATTGGCTTTGTGCATTTAACTACCATAAACGTGAACTATATATGCATAAAACCAGTGGGAAAAAAAAATCACTGTTGGAACCTTTTTTTATTTAAAAGAAATATCAACTTCGGGACTGGAGGAAGCACAAGGAATAAGATCTTTGGACACCTCAGAATTGATTCAAACATCTATACAGATGGAGATTAAGACCAGAGGCACAGTATTAGTTACGTTTCCTTTTGAGCAGGACAGAGACTTAATTATGAAGTTTTTCTTTAGGAACAGATCCGTTCAATTCTATGGGCAGTGTGTGTGGATATACCCTGATATTGTACGCTCCACACAGGAGCGGAGAAAAAAAAGTTTCTGATTATGAGGCCGGAAGTTATAAGTCGTGGTGCCAGTATGGTCTTGAAATTTCCCTGTAAATATTTATTTATTTATTTTATTTTGAACTTTTATATACCGACATTCCTGTAGAGACTACAAATCATACCGGTTTACAATAAACATAACACATTGTCTGATATTTCAAGAAAACAAATATATTTTTTATGAACTGGATCAATTGAGGGGATTCTTGGATGGGAAGGGGTGAGAAGTGAAAAATGTTTAAGGGTATCTGCATCTAGTGGCGGTTTATTTCCTATTTTTATGTTTGATAAAGAGCTCCATATTGCTTACATTATATCTTGGTCCCAATATTACCTAAAAATTTGATAGGGATCTATGTCGTATTTTCTAATGGGTAAGAATTTATTTCTATTTTGAAGTATAATTATACTGTTAGATCTCTAAATACCTGTGAGTTGATATATCTTGTATTGTATCTGTAAACGCATAAATAAAAAATTTAAAAAAAAAAAAGGAAGAAATGTTTGTGGTAGGCCAATACATTAAATTAAACCCTGTTGTTATTTAAGCAAAAAGTGGTGAATTATCAGGGGTTTCAAAGCAGCTCCAGCTATCTAGTCTTGGCTTTATCCTGCTACACGCATGGCTTTTCTTAAGGAAATCAGAAACACAATTCCATGCATGCAATGTGGTAAAACCAGGAGTGGATCAACTTTTTCCTGAAAAAACTGAAGCTAACTGGTAATCCTAATATTAGTCAAAAAGACAAATCATCTCATATTCACTTCAACAGTGATGTTCTAAGATATTTGGCTTTAACATATAATAGTGAGCAATCATTTTTAGAACAGTTCTATACTGGGCCGACCTGGTGCTTTGGCACGAGGAAGGCCCAGATTTGATTCCTCGATCTGGCTTCTTGCTCCCCAAGATGGCTGGAGCTGGGGGGGATGCTGTGAAGGCAACATTCATGGCCCTGATGAGGGGAGGGTGTCCTTGCCATTATTTAATAGAGACACCTACTGGCTGGACGTAAGGTGTACGTGTACTGGGACGGAGGGTTAAAAGGAGATGCAGACTGTCAGTGCAATGGATGGTCCGGGGGGGGGGGGGGGTGTTGAGTGGGGCGGGAGGAATTATAAAGGAGGTAATTTTCTAAGAAGTTATGCTATCATAGCAATTTTCAAAAACCTGTTGGCAATTCAATGGCATATAGTATAGCAATTTAAAACCCAGTTTTAGTGTGTAAATCCTTTTGAAAATTCCCTCCAGAATAGGAGAAAAGCATGGGTAGTTGTGAATGAAGGCTCATGGCCCTATAGCCCAATGGAAGCTGGTCCCAGTTGAGCCAGAAGCCCAGAGAAACAGGAGGAAATTGCTCTTAAAACTGTGAAATACTAAGGAGTCAAATGATTTTCTATTCAAACATACTTGCTTTCAGAAAAGAAGGTTTGTCCAACACTTACCAATGGAAACCCCACAATGAGAGCCACACAGGTTGATGTTACTCTCAGAAATGGCTGCCATACGGATCTGATCAAAAGCTCTGGTGAAAAATGTGGCGAAAGTGCTGGCAAAGGCAATGGTCCTGTCCCGGGTGGTACAACCGATGGCGACACTCACCTTGGTGGGAAGGAAGGGAAAAAACCCACAAATCTCAAATAAGCCTCTCCAGAGTAACATACTCAAAACAGTTCATACGTAAGGAGCAGTAATCTATCAGTACCGCATGCTAGTTTCACAAAAAAAATTTTTTTTTTTTTTTTTGCAAACTTTACAAAGCCATATTCTGTAAGAATGAAAGTATAAAGGCTCACACTCCCATGGAAGCTTGCATGATGACCAAAGCCTCAGGACATCCATCTTCAAACATTGTATCTGCACATCCAGTTACACAGGGTGTTTACCTGATGGAGAACTGTAGTCCTTGAGTGCCACAAACAGGCCAGGTTTTCAGGATATCCACAATGAATATGCATGAGATAGATTTGCATACAGTGCATATTCATTGTATATATCCTGAAAACCTGGCCTTTTTGAGGCACTCGAGGACTGGAGTTCGCCATCCCTGAACTAGTACAATCTCCAGCTGCCACAAGTTTGTATAAGAGCATCTCTTAAGCCAGTGATGGCGAACTCCAGTCCTCGAGTGCCACAAACAGGCCAGGTTTTCAGGATATCTACAATGAATATGCATATGAGAGATTTGCATGCACTACCTCCATTGTATGCAAAACTATCTCCTGAAAACCTGGCCTGTTTGTGGCACTCGAGGACTGGAGTTCGCCATCACTGTCTTAAGCTTTATGACAAAGCTAGATGCATCCTGAATCTCATTTACTGTAAAAGGTTTTAAAACTGCAGAACTGGCACACCGGTACTAGCTGTAGTGTGGGATGTATTGGCACAGTGGTGATTCAGGTACACTGTCCCAATATATGGTTAAAAAATATTTTAAAATCAATAAGTGTAAAAGGTTAAAAAGGCCAGTTATTGTACAGAGCATAAAACTGACAACTTTATCTATTAAAAATAGTTCAGTTTATAGTAGATTAATATTTTGGAAACCAGCCAATAGTTTTATAAAAATGAAAAGAAATCAGGCCCCCACAAACCAGGAAAATCTAGGGTGAGCAGCACTAGCAAAGATGATCTTACATTATTTAGCTGTTAAAACAAAGTCATCATCAAAATTTTCATTTTTAGAAAGTTTCTCCTTCTCTTGCTACTGCGAGATAAATATTCAGACAGCTAGTGAACTTCGACAAATTTATTTGGGCAGTGTTACATGTGTAACTTTGCACAGATATGCAGAGATGCTTACTTAAATAAGTCTGCTGCTGAATGTAATGTGAATAAAGTTGGGACTGCTATTTTTGCAAGCAGACTTGTGCATATAACTTGAGCCAGTATTAACTGTCATATATTAGATTTCTTTCCGTGCTCAATATGCATGCTCACTGATTATAGTATAGCCCTGCCCCATAAACACCTCCATTGACAATCCTTTTGGTCCAGATAAATTCTGTGTGCATAAAAAGTTGTGTGCGCAAAATGTATGTGGTCAGCAGGGGGAAAATTTCTAACATTGAATTGTGTGCAGGTAACTCAAAATGTTACCTGCATAAAGCTTTTCAATATCAGTCTCTGTGAATTTAAGTAAACCAGGGTGCAACTATATTGTATGGGCTTTTTTTTTTTTTTTCATTATACCTTATTGCAGGCAGCATACCTAGGAGACAGTTTTCAAATGTCTAAGTATAGTTGCAAAGTCTAGGGGTATGTTTACTGGCAGATTTTGCACTAATTCTCAAAGGGAACGCATGTGTATACATTACTTTTGAAAATTACTGAGAGAAAATGATTTGCATCTCCTTATCTGTGGATATATTTTCCTGCAGAACTAACAGGGTAATTTTCAAAAGAAAATGTAAATAATATACCATTGTAGCAATTTTCAAAAGCCCATTTATCTCTTTTAAGTGTACTTAACGGGGGTAAAACCTAACACAGATAAATGGGCTTTTGAAAATTACTGAGATTGTATATCACATTTCCATTTTCCTTTCAAAATAAGCTCCAAGATGCATAATTTTGAAAATATTGAACTATGTGTGTTGTTGCCTCCCCTGACCGAATCTCTGAGCCTATGTACTTTTCCCTTGGATAAACGTACACATGTTGTTGATTCCCATGCATACTTTTTCAAAATTGCCCTCAAAATGTAAAACATAGCAAAAACCACTAAAGGATGAACTCAAGATAAGGTTGGTTTTTTTTTTAGACAGGGGCAATAGCCATAATGAAAGATACATAGCTTTCATTTATTTTAAAAAATGTACAAATAGGGGAAATGATGTATAAGTACAAAAAGGGAGAGAGACTTGGGAGAATGCATTATGCAGCACTCACAAAAAAAAAAAACAAGTTAGAAATCTGCAGATACATCTGAATACAGATGGAAACATATTCATTGTTTTATGGCTGTTTAATATTTTTTTTTTATAAGAAAAAACTAATATGAACCACTCTCCTTAAATATTTGTTGTTATAATCTTGATGAGGTCCATATTCAGTAAGCCTGTGAGAAGACAAGTTATTCAGCTACATATAGTTGGATAACTGAAAAACCTAACCAGTTATATTTGAATATAAATGGTTAGGTTTTATTGAGATTGATATTCAAAAGCCATTTAGATGGATAACTGGACGGTCTAAATGGCTTTCCTAGGTATATTCTGCACTTATCTGGCTAAATTCTATCCTGGTAATTAGTTACCCGGACAAAATATAGCTGGATATGTTGGGGGGTATTCCGGGGGTGGGAAGGAGGCGTTCTCAGGTGGAGCGGCGTCAGCCGGGTAACTTATGTGACTGTCCTAAAGTTAGCTGGTTATACACAGTTGGTACTAACTTTAAGATAGCCAGGTATATTCAGTAACACAACTGCACCACTGAATATACCCTGCTAGTTAGCTGGATATGTTTATCTGGCTAACTAGCAGAGCCACTCAGTGTCTGAATATTGGCCCCTTAGTTTTCTGGCCTTGTGTGGCTGGATAACTAGCTTCTTTACTGCATAACTTCAAAAGATATATGGTTAAGCAGCACTGCCAAAATTCTCTCCTTCCCCTACCAATTGTAATATAGGGCCCTGTTGTGCAGTGTACCCCCCACCCCCTCCCAAATCCCTCCTAAGTTTGTCAAAATGTGCAGGTCTGGCCCCCCCTCCCAATTTTGGTTTACATTTTTAAATCTATGTTTCTGCCCTGGACTCTTCCAGCCACTCGCCATCTCACTGGCCCGGGCCGCACTCACCCCCTCTGGAACATTAAAAAACCCCAACCTTTGTTGGAAGGAAGCTATATAAACTTACCCTCTCCCAGCACCCCAGTGCTGCTTCTGACAGTTTACTCATCCAGTGCTGGGAGCAGGTGAGTTTTTACCTCGCTCCTGGCCGTTTTTGTTTTTTTACCAGATGGGGGAGGGGAATGAGGGGTATTGCCTGGGCCAGTGAGACAGCACGTGAGTGGGAGGGTCTGGGGGGGGGGGGGAGGGGTGGAACATGGATTTTAAAAAATATAACCAAAACAGGGAAAGGGGTGGGGGCGGGGGCCCGACATGCGGACTGCAACACTGACAAATTTTGGGAGGTTTGAAGGGTGCATCGGGTGGGGGAAGGGAGAGAATTGGGCCACAGATCCCTTTACTTTTTTTTTTTTTTGGACTGCTATTTAACTGGATACCTTTTGATGATCTATGGTTAAGCAGCTAGTCATTCATCCACAGAAGGCCAAAGCAGGCTTATAGTTATCCAGCTAGCACTGAAATTTGGCCAAATAAGCCTGACAATTAAATTCCTCCCAGAAACGCACCTGGAACATTTCTCTCTTTTTTTTTTTTTTTTTTAACGGCTAGATTTTAGCTAGATAAGTGGCTTAGTATTCAAAAACTTGCCATTTAGATGGATAACTGGTGAGTCATTCATCTAATTGGCTTTGAATATTGACCTCCATGAATACAGAACTGAAGGTGGTGCTTTAATGACAGGTCATTTGTTCTGCATCCCACTCTCCGTCTCCCTATGTGGAGGTGGCGCTACAATGACAACTTTCTGCTCTGCATCCCACCCTGACCCTCCATACTTAACAGCTGCACTCCACCAGGACATGGTGTAATGTTTAAAAGCTTCCATGCCAAGTGTTATTTGCCTTTATTTTGGCTATAAAGAATGATTTTGTTTTATCTTAACGGGGCTGGGGAGGAATAAGTCATGAAAGCAGTACCCACAATGAACTCTTGAAGAGGAAACGCTGTCCGTCAAAGAAGAAATAAATTAGGGAAAAATCTCAGGTCCAGCTGTAGGAGTACAAGAAAAGAAATTACCATATTCTGTTCAGCAATGTAGCACTCAATGTAACGGCTGGGGTGTTCTTTTTTGAACAACTCTGAGAAGGTGGAATTCTTCGTGTCTCCATCCATAGCAATCACCCGGTCGCTTGCATGACCTAGTTTTGCTAAAGCAAGCCCATATGCTTTGCGGGTAGCCATCTGCAGGTAGGATGAAAAGCACGGCTGTCACAGTCTTTCCGTTAGGATGATCCTACAATCCTTGAGCTGGTCCATATTTGCTCATGCCTAGTAAAGGAAATACTGATCGGGGAAAATACAAAGCCTTGTCCCTTCCCAGACCAATAGCTCCACGACGGCTGTACAGAACTGCTCGCCGGACTTTGCCTCCCGGATGCCGCACCACTAGCTTCAACGTAACATGGCTTTAGATAGCATTTATCACGTCACACAAACTAATTCCCTCCTTTTTCAGTTTCCATGCATAACACTATCATCCTCCCACTCTCCACAGCCCCACAACCTTGATATTATCTTCGTCTCCTCTCTCCTTCTTTGCATCCAAAATACCTCTAAAATGTGACTTTTTTTTTCTCTAAATCATCATCAAAATCTGTCCCTTCCTTTGTGAACATAACAAAATCCTTATCCACTCTCTCGTCATCTTCTGCTTAAACTATTGCAACCTACTACTCACAGGTCTCCCACTGAGCCATCTCTCTTTGCTGAAATCTATTTAAAATTCAATTTTGTGACTTAACTTTCTCCAATTTTGTTACACTCATGTAACCCATCTTCTTAAGTCACTACACTGGCTCATCTCTGGTTTTTTTTTTTCATACATTTCAAGTTTTTCTGGCTTACTACAACTGCACTCACTCTGCAGCTTTTCATGACCTCTCCTTTCTCATCTCTATACTCTTCCCTGTGACTCTGTTCATCAAGCTTTTCTCATCAGTGATGGAAGTGGGAAGGGGAAACACAACCACCAGACTCTATGCGTTCCATGTTACTTCACAAGTTTGCTTGAAATAGCTTTCCTGTGTTGGTGCGTTCTGCACCCTCTCCAGCCATATTCAACTCCTGCCTTTTTGACATTGCTTTTAAATCTTAAACCCTGGCTCTCTCAAATTATAGCCTTCTTGATTTTAACCATGTTTGCTATAATAATAAATACATTTCCTGAAACCTCTTGTCTTGTCTATGTTGATTAGAAGGTAAGCTCCACAGAACAGGGACTGTCTCTTGCATGTATCTGTACTGTGCTGTGTACAATTAATAGTGCTAAAAAATGATAAGTCATAATAGCAACTCAGTGGAAGCTGAAAACACATTAAGGATGAATCTGCGTTTCTGATATAGGTATATTCACTAATCCAGATGTCAGTATCCACCTATGGAATGTAACTACTCAATACTATGGAAACAAAAGTTACATACTAACCTTATATAACAAAGCCATGTGCCTTTATGTAAACAGTTCTATCGTACTAAGCACACCAAAAACATGTTTTATCATGGCATCATTATGTTGATTTCTTGCCTTTTACTTGCCGTAAAGTGAATTATGTTCTGAAAATAATTTATGAACTCACATTTATGTATATCTGTTGACATACCTTTTCTCCTAATTTGTAATTTGGTGGAGAGGGCATCTTGATGCCCTTAATATTTATAGCAGGTGCATCTTCTACAGGTAGTGCTGGGGATAGCTTCTTATTCCCCAGGATTCTGCCTTCAATTTCCTTAATTACTTGTTCAGCCATCTCTTTTGGAAGGGGTTTACCATGCCAATTTTCTTTGTCTTCAATACCTGCAGTTTTCAAAACCATGCAGCACATAATATAGAACAGGAAGACTCGAAAGAGGTAGTACAGAAGGTCAAATGATCACAGCAAAATCTTTGCACATGGTTCTGTGTAAGTAAACTTATGAAATGTTCTAAAACTAAAAGCAGTTACAGATTTTGTTTTTAATATAAAAAAAAGTTAACTTTTAACCTTTTGTCACAGGGTATTCAACTGTTCTGGCCTTTCAGTGAGGCCAGAGCACACTGTGATGTTAGCAGGCATTAACGCTGCCTTCTAATTGGTTAATCTATTTATTTCACAAATTTATATTCCGCTATTTTCAAAGAATTATGTTCAATGTGGATTACAATAAAACAAAACAATTAAAAGTATAGCATCACAGTCAAATTAAAACATCAGATCAGCAAATCATACTACTATGTATATGCTTTAAAAAACAAAACAAAACAAGCTTTAGGTCTCTTCCTAAACACTTTGATATCACATTCCAAGCATAAAGCCATTAGAAGGGCATTCCACAACCTGGGGTCTACATATCAAAGTGCTCTGTCACAGGAACTCTAATCTGCATCCATGGGCAGATGGGAAACATAACAAAAACAGTCCCCCGAAGATCTCAAAGCACGAGACAGCTCACATCAAGTTAAACAAGCTGATGCTACACATTTAACTTCAGAATACAGCAATTTATGTATGGCCACCAAAATTCTATATTGAGATCTCCATTTGACCAGGAGCCAATGCAAATTCCACATAATTGGCGTAATATATGATCATTGATCTTGGCTCCTGTGATAAGCCTAGCAGTGATGTGTTGAATCAATTGTAATGCATGCATAACTATTCTTGGTAGTCCCACTAAAAAAGCACTACAGTAATCCAGATTGTTTAGGACTAAAGCCTGTGTCTGCTGGAAGAAATAATGGAGCAGCCAAAGCATTTTTAGTTTATAAAAAGATATTTTTAATGTTGAATATGCGCTTTTATGATGGACTCTCAAGAATTCTGACACACTGTCACATGATGCTGCCTGGTACCCAGTGCTTAATTGTTCTCTGTTTATAAATATATGTAAGGTTCACAGTCAAAACAAAAAGGTACATATGCAACTAAAAGAAAAGAAAAAACACAGCATCTCCAGTGAAATCAGTCAGTAATTCACAACCAATCATCACTGCATTTAATTCTAATTCCCAAACAAAACTGTTATGCATTTGTCCAAGAAACAGGCCATTCTTTGAAAAGTCTGTTGAAAGCTTGCTGTGTGACAAGATTGAGAAACGGTTACTCCCATCTCTCTAGAGCAACATATTACACAAGGAATAAATGCACAAGAGGCAGGCCACTTTCAACAGAAGGGAAGCTCTATAATGAGGATTATGAGATGAGGGTGAAAGAGGGTAGACTGTGGAATAATCTAAGGCAATATTTATTTAGAAAGAGAATGGTGGACACAAAGACAGTATCAGAATTCAAGAAAGGCAGGGACAAGTACAGGGGATCTCTGAGGGAAGGGATAGTAAGGCTGAGAAGGAAGTAAGGATAAACAGATTAGATTAACTTTATAGTTTATCTGCCATCATAACTATGTTTCTAAAGGTTTATTAGGCCATATTTTAATGATGTTTGCTCATTGCCAGGTTAATTTTCAAAAGAGTTAAGAACATAACAAGTTGCTATACTGGGTCAGACCAAGTGTCCATCAAGTCCAGCATCCTGTTTCCAACAGTGGCTAATCCAGGCTACAAGTACCTGGCAAGTACTCAACATTAAATAGATCCCGTCCCACTACTGCCAGTAACAGCAGCGACTATTCCCTAACGGGCCAATACAGTAAAGTGTGCTCCGGTGGCCAACCCCCCCGAAACTAATAGTGCCCGCAACATGCAAATGCATGTTGATGGGCCTATTAGTCATTCCCGCGCGATCCAGAAAGTTACATGTGCAGCCAAGCCACACATTTTACTTTCAGAAATGAATGCCTGCCAAAGGCAGGCGTTAATTTCGGCCGGCACTGGCAAAGTGTACAGAAAAGCAGAAAAAACTGCTTTTCTGTACACCCTCTGACTTAATATCATAGTGATATTAAGTTGGAGGCCCCAAACACAAAAAATAAATAAATAAATAAATTACTTCATTTAAAATCTGCCCGCGGGTTGGAAAACAGACGCTCAATTATGCCGGCGTCCGTTTTCCGAACCTGTGGCTGTCAGCGGGTTCGAGAACCGATGCCGGAAAAATTGAGCGTTAGCTGTCAAATCTGCTGATAGCCGCCGCTTCTGTCAAAAAGGAGGCGTTAGGGCCACGCTAGTGTCCCTAATGCCTCCTTTTACCGCGGGCTCCCATTTACATATTTTTTTTACTGAATCACGCGCCCAGGAGAGTGGCCTGGGTGCATGTCGGGAGAGCGGGCGCTCGCGGCTCTCCTACAGATTTTTCTGTATCGGCCTGTAAGTAAATTTGATTAATAGTTTGTAGAATTCTTCTCGAACTTATCCAAACGTTTTCTAAACCCAGCTATACTAACTGCCCTAACCACATCATCTGGCAACAAATTCAAAGCTTACTTGCATGTTGAGTTATAAATAATTTTCTCTAATTTGTTTTACATGTGCTACTTGCTAACATCATGGAGTGCCCTCTAGTCCTCCTATTATCTGAAAGAGTAAATAACAAATTCATGATTTTATAGGCCTCAATCATACCCTTCCTCAGCCATCTCTTCTCCAAGCTGAACATCCCTAACCTCTTTAGCCTTTACTCATTTGTCATTTTGGTCACCCTTCTCATTACCTTTTCCAGTCCAACTATATCTTTTTTAAGATACAGCGACCTGAACTGCACACAGTATTCTAAGTGCGGTCTCACCATGGAGCAATACAGAGGAATTATGACATTTTCCGTTTTATTCACCATTCCCTTCCTAATAATTCCTAAAATTCTGTTTGCTTTTTTGAACATCACAGCACACTCATCTCATGATTTCAATGTTATCCACTATGAAGCCTAGATCTTTTCCCTGGGTGGTTCTCCTAATATGGAACTTAACATCATGTAATATGCATCACCTTGCACTTATCCATATTAAATTTCATCTGCCATTTGGACACCCAATCTTTCAGTCTTGTAAGGTCTTCCTGCAATTTATTACAATCCGCATGCAAGTTAACTACTCATTAATTTTGTGTCATCTGCAAATCTGATCACCTCACTCATTGTATCCCTTTCCAGATCATTTATAAAGATATTTAAAAGCAGCGGTCCAAGTAGAGATCCCAGAGGCACTCCACTGTTTACCTTTTTCCACTGAAAAAATGGACCATTTAATCCTACTGTCTGTTTCCTGTCTTTTAACCAGGTTGCAATGCATGAAAGGACATTGCCTCCTATCCCATGACTTTTTAGTTTTCTTAGAAGCCTCTCATGAGGGACTTTGTTAAACACTTTCTGAAAAACCAAATACACTACATCTACCGGTTCACCTTTATCCAGATGTTTATTAATCCTTTCAAAAAAAAATGTAGGAGATTTCTGAGGCAAGACTTCCCTTGGGTAAATCCATGCTGGATGTGTTCCATTAAACCATGTCTTTCTATATATTCTGTGATTTTTGTTCTTTAGAATAGTATCCACTATTTTTCCTGGCATTGAAGTCAGGCTCACCAGTCTATAGTTTCCTGGATTTCGCCTGGAGCCCTTTTTAAATACCAGGATTACATTGGCTAGCCTCCAGTCTTCAGATACAATGGATTTTAATGATAGGTTACAAATTTTGACTAATAGATCAAAAATGTCATTTTTTAGTTCTTTCAGAACCCTAGGGTGTATACCATCTGGTCCAGGTGATTTGCTACTCTTTGGCTTGTCAATCTGGCCTACTACATCTTCAAGGTTCACCATGATTTGCTTCAATTCATCCGAATCATCACCCCTGAAAACAATCTCCAGAACAGATATCTCCCCAACATCATCATTAGTAATACGGAAGCAAAAAATGTATTTAGTCTATCCGTGATGGACTTATCTTCCCTAAGAGCTCCTTTAACCCCTCAATCATCTAACAGTCCAACGACTCTCATGCAAATGTAGCATACTCTAGTAGCAATTTTCAAAAGCCATTTACCCAAGTTAAGTGTACTTAACAAGAGTAAAACCCACTAACAATTCAATGGCATATATTGTAGCAATTTTCAAAAACCCACTTACATGTGTAAAGTGCATTTATACATATTAAACCCAGTTTTAAGTGTATAAATGCTTTATATATATATATATGGTAAAAGTCTAAGAATTTATAGCACTACATGTAGTTTAACCTGAAAACATCTTTACAAAAAAAGATGACAAAAAAAAAAGAGGGGGAGAGGAAGGAAACAAATATTACTCTACTCCATCATTTCTTTTTGCACAGTGGGGTGGATTTTCAAACACTATGCGCGCGGGTACTTTTGTTCGCGCGACCGTATCTTATAAAATCCGGGGTCGGCGCGCGCAAGGGGGTGCACATTTGTGCAACCTGCGTGCGCCGAGCCCAGCGCGGCCTGCCTGTTCCCTCCGAGGCCGCTCCGATTTCGGAGCGGCCTCGGAGGGAACTTTTCTTCGCCCTCCCCCCACCTTCCCCTCCCTTCCCCTCCCTAACCCACCCCCCCGGCCCCCTTACCTTTGTCGGCAAAGTTACGCCTGCTGAAAGCGTGTCACCGGCCCGGGGGCGTGGTCCGGAGGCCTCAACCACGCCCCCGGGCCGGTGACACGCCCCCGGGCCCGCCCCTGGACACGCCCCCTCTCTCCCCGTTTCGAAAGCCCCGGGACTTACGTGCATCCCAGGGCTTTACGAGCGCCGGCAGCCTATGCAAGATAGGCGCGCCGGTGCACGAGGGCCCTGCGCGCGTAAATCCTGCCGGATTTACGCACGCAGGGGGTTTAAAATCCGCCCCAGTGGATTTAGCTGCTACAGTTAATTCCATATCAAATTAACAGAGAAAATGTGCCTTGCTCCTGGAAGTATGCTGAGATCTCTCGTCATCATACAGAAATGTGAAGCTACAGCAGGAACTTTATGGGGGTTCTGAGGCAACCTTGTGAGGTTTCATCTGAAGGGCTATTGTTGAACACCATTAAACTACTACTACTACTTCCTTTTATGGTGCTACTCGATGAATACAACACTATACAAAGCATATAAGAGACAGTCCCTGCTCAGTAAAGCTTACAATCTAATCAATACAAACAAAACTTCAGAGCAAAAGGGACTTTGGGAATTTCATTTATTAAAACATTGGTTAAAAATTAATGAGGCTGTAAGTGGGACAATCAGAAGTTAAGATTTAAAAGCAGCCTCAATAAAGGTGGGATTTAAATAAGGCAAGAGAGGAAGCATGACATACCACCTCAGGAAATCTATTCCAAGCATATGGTGCAGCATGATCAGGAATTGGTGGTATAGAAAAGGACATAGATAGGAGTGACTTGCCTGATGAGCAGATTGCACAAGAAGAGTTGTAGAGAGAGATAAGAAAGATAGTGAAGAGCTGCAGAGTGAAGGCTCTTGTAGGTGAGTAAGAGGAGCTTGAACTCTATGTGGGAACAGGCAGGGAGCCAATGTTGTGACTTGAGAAGAGGGGTTATATGGGTGTAGCTACTTTGGTGAAAGATAAATCATGCAGCAGAATTTTGGATAGATGGTAGTGGAGAGAGATGGCTCACTGGGAGAACTGTGAGGAGCAGGAGGAGATGAGAGAGTGGATAAGGATTCTGTTAATGCGCTGAGCAAGAAAGGGATGAATTTTGGTGATGTTATAGAGAAGGAAATGGCAAGTGTAAGCAGTGTTTTGGATATGTGTAGAGCAGGAGAGAGAGGAGTTGAAGATGTCTTCAAGGTTACAGGCTAAGGGGACTGGGAGGATTTTATTTATTTATTTTTATTTATTTAAAGTCTCTTATATACCGATGTTCGTATGCACATTGCATCGGTTCACAAAGAACAAAAGCTTTTGGGCAGAGCCCTTACATATAACAGCAGAATATAAATAACTTTCGGGCGGGGGCCCTTACATGTAACCATAAGAATACATTAAACAGGGGGGGGGGGGGTAAAATACTGGTTAGGCGATGCAGTATTCCAAACATTAAATGGATACAATCAACTATATACAAAAATAGGTGAGTACAAAGTACAAAATCAGCAGGCATTCTTAGTCATACATCGATAAGGCATTTCCATGATTACATCGATAAGGCATTTCCAGGATTACAATGTTTTCCACAGAAATAGAGAAAGGAAAAAGACAGGAAGTGGGCTTGGGGAAAGAAACTCAACATGGCCAAGGCAGAGCTCCTTAAGATGGTGGTGTGACAATCAAGTAGCAGACTGAGAGCTGGGACTGCATTTTTCTGGTATAGAGGGGTAAATCTGGGACTCGTCAGCATAAAGATGGTACTGAAAGCCATGACAGGAAATTAGAGAACCAAGAGAATTACTATTCAGAGAGAAGAGAAGAGGGGCCAGGGCAGAACCCTAAGGCACACCAATTGATAGTGGGAAGGCAGTAGAAAAGGATCTATCAATGAGAGAAGTAAGAAAAATCCAAGTCCCGAAATTCAAGTGAGGACAGAGTGGTGGTGATCAACAGTGTCAAAAACAGCAGACAGGTCAAAGAGGATAACGACTTAGTAAAGGCCTTTGGTTTTAGCCATAAACAGGTCATTGAAGACTTTGGCAAGGGCTGTTTCTATAGAATGTAGAGAGTGAAAACCGGACTGGAGTGGATCAGGAATGGCTTGAGATAAAAGAAAGTCAAGACAGTGATGGTGAACAGCACATTCAAGTAGTTTTGAAGCAAAGGAGAGTAAAGACGATAGTTGGCAGGATCTAATAAATGTTTTTTGAGAAGTGGTGTGACTATAACATGTTTGAAGGCAGAAGAACAGAAGTTGTGGGAAGTGATAAATTGAAGATGTTACAGATGGGATGATTGCAGTGGAAATACAACTGATGAACTGGGTGGGAATAGGATCAGAGGAACAAGTAGTGAGTTTGGAGGAGAAGAGAAGATGGACAGTTTCCTCCACTGTAACTTCAGAAAAAGAGGAGAAAGTGGCGGAGGCCAGGGGAAAGGTAAAGGAAAAAAGTGGGGGAGAGGGCGGTAGAAGTGACTTGGTTGAGAACTCAAGACTAATTTTGTGAATCTTGTCATGGAAATAGTCAGCCATAGTTTAGACAGAGAATGAAGTGAAGGGAAGAAAGCAAGGTAAAATTGAGCAGGGTATTGAGTGTGGCAAAGAGACGGAGAGGACTGGATGAAAGAATTTGTCAGATGGATGTAGTAGTCTTGCTTGGCAAGTGCAATAGCAGACTGGAAGGAGGTCAGCATAAATATGAAATGTAAGAAACCTGCATCGACATGGGATTCTAACCAGAGACATTCTGCAGAGCAGGCACAGGAGTAGAGGAAGCAAATTTTAGGGGTGAGCCAAGGCTGGAGTTTGGTGTGCCTTACAGGACAAGTAAGGGGAGGAGCAAGAGTGTGTAAAGCAGAGGAGAGTATAGTGTTGTAAGAATAAACTGCTTCATCAATTGACTTTGACAATGTTGTGGAGGAAATGAGAGATGAAACAGTAGTGAAGAGGATACAAGGACTGGCAGCTTGGAGATTCCCGAAGATGTTGGTGGGAACTGGATGAGGCTGTGGGGGAGAGTGGTTTAGTACGAAAGTTATCCAATAATAATCTGAGATGGGAAGAACCAAGGTGGAGAAGTTAGAAAAAATGACCAGGTCAAAGCAGAGGCCATGCTTGAGAATAGGGGTGGCAGAGCAGAGTTGGAGATCAAATGAAGCTAAGGAAAGGAATTTTGAGGTATACGAATTAGAGAGGTCATCAACAAGGAGGTTAAAGTCACCAGGAATAAGGAAAGGGGAAGATGATTAAGGAAGTAGAAAAGTCAAGAAAAAAAATTGAGAAAGGAAGAGGGGGATTTATTAAGGGGTTGACAGATGATAGCTATTTGGACAGGTAGTGGGGTGAATAGGGAGATGGCATGGGCCTCAAAGGAAGAAAAAAAGATTGGAATTAAACAAAACTAAATTCACATTGTAGTGAATTTTAAAAGAGAAGGAGGATAACCAATGTTTGAAAGGTTCAGTGAAACATTTCAAGTCCTTTATACCTTGAGCTATGCCATCTGGTCATTGAAAATAGTCACAGGCAAACATCTGTATGTATGTATGTATTTATTTATTTACATTTCTTAAGAAAGGGATCCAAATGCTTGCATACTGGAATACTTACTAACCTAAAAAAAACAAACAATTAGTATCCTGCTACTTTACTGGCTAACTTTTAAACTCTTTTTATATCCTTCTTTCTATGTAATCCACCTTGTTCCTACGCATATGAAAAAGGCAGAATAACATGTTTACAAATAAATAATTGAAATAAAGGCTGTAATTAAATTGAAATATTAATCCCTTCATTACCTGTTATTCCTTTTCCTTTAAATGTCTTCGCAATGATAGCAGTTGGTTGATCCTTGACCTGACTAAATGCTTTGCAGAGTTCCTCTACACTGTGTCCATCTACTACAATAGCATTCCAGCTGTAATTCAAACATATGGCACATAGACTTTATTCAAAAGCTGCACACCAAACCAAGGAGACTGGATAACCAGTTCACCAAAGAAACTAAGACCACCTGTCTACTAACACCCGTCCCAAGGCATTCCAGAAAATTTGCTCTCTAAAAAGGAAAGTGAGTCTACAAAGCACAGGCACAGTTATTTTAAAAGTCATTTCTGCGAGTAAAACAGTGCTTTACCCATGAAAAATGGGCTTTCAGAAAAACTGCCCTCCCTGGGTGCAGATGAATTTACACGTGCACTACCATACACATGTAATTTTACCTGCAGTGAAAAGAGGCGGTCTTGTAGGGTTGTCACCCGGAACAGGCTAATCCAGTCCTGATTTTACCCTAGAGCATGCAGAGACTTGCAGTTCTGATTGTCTTGGGTAAATCAATCAAAACTACAAATCTCTCATGCAACAGATTAAAACCAGGACTGGATTCGCCTGTTCTTTATGACATGGAACCAGTTAGCAATCCTAATCTCCCAGTGTAGGAGGGGCTTGCACTTACATACATAATTTTTGAATTTTGAAAAGAATATTTTTTTTGGGGGGGGGGGGGGGAGGGAAGTGGGGACTCCCCATAAAAATGAGCAGCTGTAAGGTGCGTAGTTTTCCTGGGATAATTTTCAAAGTGAAAGTATGCGCATACTTTCACTTTCAAAATCTGGTGCAATATCCACAGGTAAAAAGAACCTGTTGACTTTGCACCAATGGAGAAATTACTTACCTGATAATTTCGTTTTCCTTAGTGTAGCCAGATGGACTCAGGACCAATGAGTATTGTGCTCTCCTGATAGCAGATGGGGGAGTCAGATTTCAAAGCTGATGTCAGCCTACATATACCCGTGCAGCGTGCTTAGCTCTTCAGTGCTGTCTTCGAAAAGCCAGTGTGGATATATGTTGCTAATACTTGATTACACTTGATTAACTTTGAACTGGTTCAACTGATTATATATATATAAAACTTTTGAAACTGGAGACCGCCAGTGCACTGAAACAATAAACGCTGACATCTGGGTAACTGCGGGTGTCTTGGATTAGAGGTAGGCATTGGCTTACCCGTACTTGTTCAGTCTCAAGATTTGATATCCAAGGTTTTCTATTTCTGGAGCAGCCATGGGCGGGATGCTGAGTCCATCTGTCTGCACTAAGGAAAACAAAATTATCAGGTAAGTAATTCTCCATTTCCTAGCGTGTAGCCAGATGGACTCAGGACCAATGGGATGTATAAAAGCTACTCCCCTGACGGACTTGCCTCGGTGTCTGTGGATGAATCGTAGGCAGGCTAGTCTGACTGCTCGAGCTTCTAGGCGGTTTATGTTTCATCCCGCCTGTTCCTTGTCCCATTGTCCCTGGGCCATCAGTTCCTGACAGTGGGCTACCCACCCTCGCAGGCTTGCGTCCGTGGTGAGCAAGATCCACTTCGGTGCGGATAGGTTTATGCCTCTGCTTAGGTGTTCTTCCTGTAGCCACCACTGAAGCTGCTCCCGAACCTCTGTCGGTAGCTAGAGGCAAATTGAGTAGTTCTGGGACACTGGATTCCATCGTGACAGTAGGGAACGTTGTAGCGGCTGCATATGGGCCTGTGCCCATGGAACAACTTCCAGAGTTGATGTCATGAGGCCAAGGACTTGAAGGTAGTCCCATACCTTGGGGCGGACCGAGGTCAACAGTATTTGTAATTGACCCATCAGCTTCCTTCTCCGTGGAGAGGGAAGATATACCTTGTTCTGTTTGGTATCGAACCGGACTCCCAGGTATTCTAGTGACTGGGAGGGCTGTAGACAGCTCTTGGTTATGTTCACGACCCACCCAAGTTCTTGTAGTAGATTCTTGACTCTGGTGGTCGCATGGCGACTCTCCTCCGGAGACTCTGCTCTGATCAGCCAATCGTCCAAATAAGGATGTACCAGGACTCCTTCTTTCCTCAGTGCTGCCGCCACTACCACCATGATTTTGGTGAAGTTCTGGGGGTGGTGGCTAGTCCGAAGGGTAAGGCCCCGAATTGATAATGATGACCCACTATCGCAAATCGCAGGAAGCGCTGGTGATGTTGATGGACCAGGATGTGAAGGTAGGCTTCGGATAGGTCCAGGGAGGTTAAAAATTCTCCTGGTTGTACTGCCATTATAACAGAGCGTAGGGTTTCCATTTCGAAGTATGGTACCTTCAGGTAATGGTTGATGGTCTTGAGGTCCAAGATGGGCCGGAATGTTCCTTCTTTCTTGGGAACGATAAAATAGATGAAATGGTGGCCAGTATTTTGTTGAAGCGTGGGCACCGGAGCTATTGCCTTCAGGCTGAGTAGTCTTGCTAGTGTAGTTTCCACTGCCAGTCTCTTGGAGTGGGAGTGACACAGCGATCTCATAAATTTGTCTGGGGGAATGTTTTGGAATTCCAGAGAGTACCCCTCTCAAATGATAGTTAGGACCCACTTGTCCGAAGTTATCTCGACTCATCTTTGGTAGAAGAGGGTAAGTCTGCCCTCTATGTCTTCTTCCTGTGGATGGGTCTGCATCTTCTCATTGTGGGGTATGGCCGGGGCCTGCCCCTGAGCTTGCTCCTTTCTTAATGTGCCTGATCCGAAAGGACTGAGACCTTCCTGAAGGACGAGGTGCTTGGGACTGTACATTCTTGTAAGGTTTAAAGCGCTGCGATCTTCTGCCCTTGGTTCTTCTGGGGGAGGAGCGCTGATATGTTCTTTTGTTCCTGTCTTCAGGTAATTGGGGTACTGGAGATTCACCCCATTTGTTGGCTAATTTCTCCAGTTCGCTCCCAAACAGGAGGGATCCTTTAAAAGGTATTTTTGTGAGGTTCGCTTTGGAAATCACGTCAGCCGACCAATTCTGGAGCCATAATTGTCTTCTTGCTGCCACTGTGGTGGCGACATCTCTGGATGAGGTGCGCACCAGGTCTGCGGTAGCATCGGTGAGGAAGGAGACTGCAGGCTCCATCGCTTCTCCGGGCGTGGTTGCGTCTCTGGCGAGGATCAAGCAGGAACGTGCTTTAGCGCAGTAGGAAGCAATTTGTAGCGTCATTGCTGATACATCAAAGGACTGCTTAAGGATGGCTTCCAGCCTTCTATCCTGGGCGTCCTTCAGTGCCGCTCCTCCCTCCACTGGGATTGTAGTGCATTTTGAGACTGCACAGATCATAGCATCCACTTTGGGGAAACGAAGAAGTTCCTTAGCCATGGGTTCCAGCAGGTATAGGGCTTTTAGTGCCCGTCCCCCTTTCAAAGTGGCCTCTGGAGCATTCCATTCCAGGTCAATCAGTTCCTTAATGGGCTCCAGCATAGGAAAATAGCGTGAGGCCTTATGGAGGTACACCAACATGGGATTCTTCTTTGGTTCCGCTGTGGGCTCCGTGCCTGGAAGGCCCAGTGTCTTCCTAGTCTGGGACACTAGGGTTGGTAATTCGTCTTTGTGGAAGAATCGGAGCATGGTTCGGTATGGTCCATCCCTGGGGGAATTTCTCCTTCTTCCAGGGAGTTGGTTTCATCCTCTGAGGTATCTGGATCCCCATCAGGGAGGCTCTTGGTTAGGAAAGGCATGTCTCGAGAAGCCCAGGAGGTGCTGGGAGGGGCTTGTGCTTCCGGCCGGGTTTGAGTCAGGTGGGCAGCAGGGTTCTGGTTGTGCCTGGACAAAGATTTGCAGCCCTTTGAAAAATTCCACCCAAAAGAAGGTTCCTGGATCCATATTGATTCCAGGAGGGGTTGTAGTGGTAGCCATGGAGGAATTTTCCTGTGGGGGCACAGAGTTGGAAATACTTAGGTCCGGGATGCCATCATAAGTGGTTCCAGATCCCTCTCCTGGCTGTAGAGGGTCTTGATTCGGTTCATCCTGGTTCAGTTCACACTGTTGGCACAGGAGGGATTCCAATCCAGGCTGCGCAGCTCTTAAGTGGCAGGCTGGGCAAAGGAAGGGGCTCTTGGCTTTCTTCGATGGCGGTGCCATAGTTTGTGCGCTTTAGGTCTTAAAAACTTGCCCGTGTGTGAGTTATGCGCTCGGATGCGCTTGGTCGTACGAAATGCGGAGTTTGTGCGTGTGGCACAGTTATGCGACCACTTGTGCGTGTGGCCTAGTTGTGTGCGTCGCTGTGCGCACAACCCAGATGTGCATGCCGCTGTGCGCTCACCCCGTAGATGAGCGTTTAAGTTAGGTGCTTCGGACCTCTGGCCTGCCCCCGTGTACCGCTGGTCAAGGGGAGAAAATGGCGCCGACGACCCGGAGGGTCCACGTGTACAAGGTACACATGTGTGGACCCTTGTACCGAATCGGGGCCTGCCCAAGGAGGACTGCTCAACCTGATTTTAAAGCCTCATTGGAGGAAGGACGGTATGGCTATTCGAGCCTTGGAGACCGGAGACTTAGAAGTAAAGGTTTCTACCTTACCTGGTCTTGGCGCTTACTGGTCGCGTGCCGGGCAGTCTCCAGCTGCAGGGAGAGAGGGAAATACCTTCACCGCTGCACTCGAATCTGCACCCGCTGCCTTTCAGCCACCCTGGGGGCTAAGTCCATGCCGGGATTCGGCCGTCGGACCAAGGCTTACCTCTGAGGGATCTCGAGAATCAACCTCAGGAAAGTCTCGACTGGGGGAGGGACCATTAGGTTTCACGGCAGGAGAAGAGGGGCTCTCTTCTTAAGGTAAATTTTCTTTCTTCTTTCTTGCTGTAAATGTAACACTGTTCTTGTTTGGGATAGTGTCCGCATCTGCTATGGAGATGGAGAAATACTGAAGAGCTAAGCACGCTGCATGGGTATATGTAGGCTGACGTCAGCTTTGAAATCTGACTTCGTCTCCCATCTGCTATCAGGACAGCACAATACCCATTGGTCCTGAGTCCATCTGGCTACATGCTAGGAAATGTAGGAGTTAGAAAATTATCCATATACAGTTCAGAAAAAAAATGAGGAGGGGGGATGGATTTGACTCTTAAACAGCACTGGATCAACATTCCCCTGAACTACATGATCAACTTGATACTATACTACAGCTCTGGACTCACCATCATAATTTCAATATTATTATAACAGCAATATTCAATAACAATTCCACTAAATCTCACTTATCATAGAGAACCAAAATGGAGTAAGAAAAAAAGAATATGAAATGCTGAGACTTAAAGCCCAATTTACTAAACATTTTCCCATTGACAGAGAATGGGAGAAAAGTCTTAGTTAATGACCTCCTTAGTTTGGTTCATCAGTTTTCAGGAAAAAGGAAGTGTAAATATGTAGCAAATACCCTATTTTTTAAATTTGTTTGTTTATTACACATTTTGTTCATTTAAAAGTCAAACTAACTTCCTTCCCACAGAGGTAGATGTGCTCAGCCTTCCTCATGTATTCTGATCACCTACCCAAAGGCTTCACAACGCTTCTGGTAGATGTCAACTTTGTGCTGCAATGGTGCTGGGTCACTTTGTCCAAGACGGTTAATGTCAAAGATAGCTACCAAGTTGTCCAACTTGTAGAAGCTGGCAAAGGCCATAGCCTCCCAGACAGAACCCTCAGAAAGTTCTCCATCTCCTAGCAGACAATAAACTCGATAGCTATAAAAAAAAAAAAGAAAGAAATATACCATGTAAAGAAATGTCCTGTATTCAAATTTAACAAACTAGGGCTCAAGATTCAAATGTGGAAAGCAAACCTAGCACACTCATACCCTAATCTATTATTGCTTTTACAATTCAAGCCCTTCAAGAAAAAGTGACAAGGTTATCAATGCCAATCCTAGTTCAGTTTTTACACTGTAAAGAACAGACAGGCTTCACTGAGGCATAAATTAATGGGCGATTTTAAATGCACTGGGGTTTCTAAACTCATAGCACTTCAGGTATATTATATGCAGACATCAAAGTCATGGATAACTGTTGTTTACACTGAAATGGGAGAAGGGACACTGAACTATGATTGGGTAAGCTGATGCACAGGGAGACAAATAGAAAGCTGACATCATGGAGAAAAACAGTGTATGGAGCCTATGTATCAAGAGTTTCATTTCATTCTGTGCCTTGCTAAATCAAATAATTAGACCTGGCTTCCTTCTGAAAGCTGATAATTACAATACAGTCAAGACTAATGGTCAATACATTTCTAGTCTACACTCACTGTGACTCAGCTAGTTCATTACCACAACTGCCAGAATTTTAGAATGCTCCGACTTCCTCATTCCAGCATTCACATTAAGCAAGAAAAAAAGAGCAACATTTTCAAGAGAGAAAGCACCATTTTTGGGAAGGAAATCCAAATCTGATTGGCCAAGATGGCAAATGTTGCCACAACTGGAGTATTAGAAGACATACCTTAATTTACAAACATGAGGCCAGATTTTATAACATGCGCGCAAGCATAGATTTCTGCGCGCAACCCAGCACGCACAAATCTACGCCCAATTTTATAACATGCGCGCGCTGAGCCCTAGGGGAGTTCCCTCTGCGGCCTCAAAGGGAACTTTCCTTCCGCCCCCCCACCTTCCCCTCCCTTCCCCTACCTAACCCGCCCCCCAGTCCTATCTAAAAATCCCCCCTCACCTTTGTTTGCGAAGTTGCGCCGGCACGACCGCTGTGCCAGAGGCCTCGGTCCCACCCCGCCCCCAGCCCACCCACTCCCTGCCCATTTTGTCAAGCCCCAGGACATACGCACGTCCCGGGGCTTGCATGCGTCGCCGAGCCTATGCAAAATAGGCTTGGCACGCGCAGGAGGCTTTTAAAAGGGTTATGCATATATATTATGCGCGTAACCCTTTTAAAATCCACCCCATGGTGTACTGCTTACATGCAGAGAACTAAATCTATAACTCATATAGAAGAGAAGAGTATAAGCAAGCCATGAAAGTCTGTGTAAAAGCTAAAAGGCAACACTTTTCTTCCAGACTCATGGTATTTATCAACTATCCGCTAGAGCTTTTCCAAATCAGAGATTTATTTTCTGGGCCTAAACTAAAGATCCATGAATATAGCCCAGAAGCTTAGGTCTTTGCAAACCTTTTTAAACATAAAACTACTTCCCTTTGGGCTGTACTCAGTAAAGATTTATCATTTACTAATGATGTTACTTCTCTGTCCTATTTATTGTCTTCCCAGCAGAATCCACCTTTAGTTAGATGGAGCTCTTTTCATAGGGCAACATTTGCGGGTATACTGTAGAAGTGACTGGCCTGAAAGGTTGTGCATGATATCACTAATGCTATTTGGGCTTCCTGATTAAATGTTTTGCAAGATTGCCACTTATTATTATTCTTCATTCAATTTAATACATTGCCTGTAAAATAAGTATCCATGGGATTTACAATAAGAGTGCCCTACATTATCAAGTAGCACAAAACACAATGAAAATAAAATAAGCTGCATTAAAATCACCAAGTCATCTGTCAAAGGAAATCACATCAAGCCAGTGGACAGTTGTGGAATTTGGAATTAGTTTTGACTGACAACTGTCAGTGCTTCAGAAGACAGTTCACCTTTATTTAATATTATTTTTCTTCATCAAGAACCATTTTTGCATGCCATTGCACAGCATTGGTTGATGGTATTAAACATCTTCCCTGAGGAAGCAGCATAAGTTCTGATGTGTGCTGAGAGAATGACTCATATGTAGGTATTTATACCATCTAATATTCAGGTTTCTAGAGGGCTTTTGCAAATAAAGGCTGATTTTAGACCCATTACCAATGAACTCTAGCCAACCAAAGCATCGAAATTCACAGGGTCCTCAGTCCATTACAATTCTCACCATGTGCATGGCTCCCTTACAAAAAACATCCACCTCCATTTTATGAGGTGGCAGAGGAGGGGAGGGAGGGTAGTAGTTTCATAGAATGAAAATCACAGTCCTATGTTTCCATGTCCCATCATGTTTAGCAGTGATCTATAATATTTATTTATTTATTTAATTTATTTGAGTTTTTTCTATACCGGCATTCGTGATAAGTATCACATCATGCCGGTTTACAATAAACACGGGGGTGTAATAATAGGTTACAATAAAAAGAACAAATAACAGGTGCTAAGCGAAAAACAATTGCAGTTACAATAAAACAGGGAAATGTACAACTAGGAGCAGAGAAAGGGGTAGATTTTTTTAAAAAGCGCAATCGCGTACTTTTGTTCGCGCAGCAGGCGCAAACAAAAGTACGCAGGATTTTATAAGATACGCGCATAGCCGCACGTATCTTATAAAATCCTGGATCGGCGCGCACAAGGCTGCCAATTTTGGGCAGCCTGCGCGCACCGAGCCGCGCAGCCTGCCTCCGTTCCCTCCGAGGCCGCTCCGAAATCGGAGCGGCCTCGGAGGGAACTTTCTTTCGCCCTCCCCTCACCTTCCCCTCCCTTCCCCTACCTAACCCACCCCCCCGGCCCTATCTAAACCCCCCCCCTTACCTTTGTCCCTAGATTTACGCCTGCGAGAAGCAGACGTAAATCTACGCGCACCAGCGGACTGCTGGCGCGCCGTCATCCGACCCGGGGGCTGGTCCAGAGGCCTCGACCACGCCCCGGTCCCGCCCCCGAAACGCCGCGTCGTTCGGCCCCGCCCCCGATACGCCCCCTTCAAAAGCGCGCGCTGGCGGCCTATGCAAAATAGGCGCGCCGGAGCACGAGGGCCCTGCTCGCGTAAATCCGGGCGGATTTACGCGAGCAGGGCTTTTAAAATCCGCCCGCAAGGCTATAGGAATTTAACAGAATACATTTACCAAACTTTAACAGCGGTGTGTATTAATATAAGGAACATTTACTTGGCAATAAATCATCAGTAGGTAGGATTTTAATAAAAACAAGACAATGCCTCTTACAGTGTAAAAGTTGCATTTGCTGACCACTTGTTTGGTTTGCCAGAGCATCATGCTCATCTTTACAGTTATTGTACCAATATGTAGGCACAGTAAGGAGGATAGAAAACAGCATGCATTAACTTTCAAGCACTGCTGCCTTTGGACTAAATCTGCCTTCTCAATGTCATGGATCTACAGATACTTAAGACTTGGCTTTTCCTCCAAGCCTTCCCCTAATTCCGAAAATGTGATTTCAGACTCAGCTTAAGGGACGGGATGCTCGCACTAATCCCAGTACCCTTCATATGTTTTTTACCTCTAGTTCTTTCTTTCTACTTCCTGGATACTTTAGCCCCCAAGTTCAATCCCCTTGTTAAATGTAACTCTGCTTCGGCGTTCTTGTTGGTTAACAAGTTTATCCCTAAGTTCCATGTAAACCGGTCTGATATGAATCCCTTCATGAAGACAGGTATAGAAATATGTTAAATAAATAAATAAATTAAATAAATACTGTTTCATTAAGCTATTAAGATCTTGAAAGGCCTAACGATGACAGCACTGACATCTTCCATTCATTCACAAAATGGGGGCAACATGGCTAATTCAGGCCTCACCATATTGCCCTGACAATTTGCGACAAACTTGTTATGCAGGGGGTCATCTCAAAGGGTAATTGAACAGTTTAGTTTTCATGTGAATTCAAGGTGAACTGGAAGAGCAATGGAAAATTACCTGGCTTTATCAAAAAATTTACCAGTATAGGCCATGCCACAGGCTGCACCCAGGCCCTGACCCAGAGATCCAGTAGCTACATCAGTAAATGCTTGTTTCTGTTAAAGAAGAAAGAAAACAGATGACAAAAAAAAAAAGGAACATTTACTTGGCAATAAATCATCAGTAGGTAGGATTTTAATAAAAACAAGACATTGCATTTTTCAGTTATGGATATGCAAAGAAGGGTAATAAGTGGAAGTTTACTGAATGTGAAATTAGCATTGCATAGTTCAGCGGTCAGGCAGGAAAGTTCGAGGGTACTGGCGTAACCTTCACTGAAGGAACAGCCGACTGTATTTCATGAAACCACCAAACAATTTGGCAATGTTGCTCTCCTCAAATACATGAACAGGAAGTTTTAAACTTCTCCTATCTATAGAGACTGTTATGGTTAAACTTCCTGGCAAATCAACATGGGAAATCCAGTAGTGCAGGTGCAGCTTAGACAATACAGCAGCTTTGGCAATAACATTCCACATACAAGGTCAGCTTTATCGACACTGCTTCCCTCGGGAAGAATTCCTGTCCGAGAGGGTGTAACAACTGCCTCTCTCCCGCCCCCAAAATGCTTGCACCCCATTAGTCATTTGCTGAGTTGCCTCATTTTCTAAAATCATGTTCCTGCTGTAGAGTTTCACCAGTGGCACTGGCTCTGTGCCCTCACACCAATTAAAACCTTGTCATCCACGTCCCCACCTCCTAACCCTTGCACAATATCCCACAGACATCCTCTGCTGTTAAAACATCTGATCAGGTTTCAAGGGTATTCTTATCAAAGGAGTGAACTGTACTTAATGCAGACAAAGCATTTAATTTTTAACTGTTACCACTTCTTTCACTTTGAAAATGTGTTCATAATTCTCCATATTAGTTATAATGCAACTATTTCCTTAAACAGCTAATATGTTACTTGTCAACCAATTAAATTTGAAGAGGGAGACACAGTTTAGAGAGAAAGTGATGCAGTCTAAACTGCATCACATGGATTAGTATTCCTGTGAGCACTTGGCTAAGCAGGGTCTGACCTGGCTAGTACACTGATTGGAAACCACTAGGGCAGTGGGTACTCACTGACAATCCTCAAAGGCTGCAAAGCAATAGGGTTTACAAAATATGCCCAATGAATATACATGAGATAGATTTTCATATAATTGAGGTGTCAGATATTCTGACCCCAAAAGTTAAATCAGTTTGTCAGACTGCTTATGGAAAGCTGAGTGCACTAGTGAAGCTGCTGCCTCTCTAAACTGTTCCTGATTTAGCAGCAGCGATGCATGCAAGCATTAGCTGTTTCAAAGTTGGATTAATGTAATGCACTTTATGTATTTTATTTATTTATTTATTTATTAGGTCCTTCCACAGAAAATTTACATAAGCTGCAATGCATCCAGAACGTGGCTACATGGTTCTTAACAAATACTAGAATCACAGACCATTTCTCTCCCATTTCAGAAGATCTGCACTGGCTACCTATTCCATTTAGGATAACATTTAAAAATGTTAGTACTTGCTTTAACTATATTCATGGTATGACCCCCACTACATCTAGTGGATAAGTTGCATCATAAGAAACCTTCTTGTCAGTTGAGATCTTCCCAGGAAACAATGTTATGTATTCCATCTATGGCAAATATTAAATTAGTGGGAACTAAGGTGTGAGCCTTTTCTTTCTTGTTTCTTGTCAGTGGAATTTGTTACCACAGGAGATTCATTGTTACCAAATATAATGGATTTTAGAAAAAGATTAAAGGCTTGGCTCTTTAAGAAAGATTTTGGGATAAGATTAGAGTTTTAATAGTTTTTAGGTTGGCTTTGGGCTGTAGCTAAAAGTAATTTAAATGCTGCCGATGGTGTGTTTTTCAAATTATGATGTTCATGGCCTTGTGAACAATATTTGTTATTAGTTTATATACAATTATTTAAATAAATAAAATCAGTCATGGAAGGCTGCACACGGGCCACTACACTGAGGAATGCTAGATGGCCAGCTGAATGCAGTGGAATGAGTGAATGCAAATCGGTTATTTACTCTCTCAAAAAAATACGACTAAAGGACATTTCATGAAGTTAATAAATAGCACATTTAAAACAAAAATTTTTTTATTTAATGCACATTTAAGCTCTGGAATTCATAGCTGAATTTAAAAAAAGGTTTGGACAAGTTCCTGGAGGAAGTGTCCATAAACCATTATTAACCAGGTAGACTTGGCGAGAGCCACTGCTTATCTCTAAACGTAAGCAACTTGGAATCTATCTACTGTTTGGGATCCTGCCAGGGACTTGTAACCTGGATTGGTCATTAATGGAAACAGGACACTGGGCTTGATACTTGGTCTGACCCAGTATAGCAGTTTTTATCTAATGCAATGATCCATAACCAAGCAGAGTGAATTGCACACAAAACAACATTCTCAACTGAAGCCACCTGCATTTCTACATTTAGGACCAGATGTACTACAGAATTTTGCCATTTTATGGCAATGGGAAAAATGCTTAAAATACTGGCTCTTGGATATTTGTGTGCACTGAGTCAAAGACACTATAATTAGATAAGTAATTTTGTAAAATATTATGTACATGTATATAAATATATATATATTAAATGATCACATTAGAATGACTGACACCTTCAAGAAAATGCTCTGTTTAATCAAAGAAATAATTTCCTTTCCAGCTTTGACAATTCTTCCTATCTTTTGATTTGCTTGAGAAATGGAGAATAAAAAGATTACAGTAAATGCGAGTACAGGAAGCAGCTTGGGCACTAGAGGAGGCATGCCGGCCTGGAACCAGCTGAGGCAAAGTCATCACATACAGGACTAGCCTGAGGATACTCACTGGAACAGGATGGCCTTCCAAAATGGAATCGATTTTCCTTAGGTTTGATAACTCTGCTTCTTTCAGGAACCCAGCCTCTGCCCAGACAGCATACAAGATTGGGGCTGCATGGCCCTGGAAGAAGAAGAAGAAAGAGATCATAAATAAATATGGACTTTCCACAATACTGCAATCACAATCAAGTCCTTCAAGATACAGACAGGCTGATGCAATATCGGCTTGCATAAAACAGGTGCTCATGACTGAGCACCTGCTCTCCTAAGCATGCCCTGCCACCTCTTCTGGACATGTGATGCATTATTTAAAAATGAGAAGTAGCGCTCAAAAAGAAGCGCTAGGGAAAATTGTGAATCCCTAGTGCCTCCTTGGCATCAGTCACCAGGAGAGGTGGCTGGAGCATCTATCTCAGGGGTGGGCACTTCCGGTCCTCGAGGGCCACAAACCAGTCTGGTTTTCAGGATATCGCTAATGAATATGCATGAGAGAGATTTGCATGCACTCTGCCTCAGTTGTATGCAATCTATGTCATGCATATTCATTAGGGATATCCTGAAAACCAGACTGGTTTGTGACCCTCGAGGACCGGAAGTGCCCACCCCTGATCTATCTTGTGCATCTAAATTGGGCACTCAGAATTTATTTTTTTCCACGACATTTTTTTTTTACTTCAATCTGCTTTCTGTGGTTCTTCCTACTTAGTATCGCGACGATACTAAGTGGAGGAATCACAGAAAGTAGGAATTTTTCTTTTTCAGTGCACTCTTGAGCACGGCATACCCTTTATGCCAGCCCTGGGCTGGTGTAAAATTTTCTGTGTTGCAATGGGAATGCTGGCCGCACAGGAAATTTATTTGAATTGCGGGGATTAGCTAATAGCCACATATATATGGAATTTACATGTGATGAATGCTATTAGCTACGCGCTCAATTTTGACATGCGTTTTGGATGCGCTAATCCCCATATTGCATCGGGGTTATGGACACGTGCCCAAAATTTGCGTCCAATCGTGTGTTAAGCCATGCCCTGGTTGCAGCACACGGGATTGCATCGGCCTGAATATAAGCAAACTACCAGACCCAGACAAAGCCGAACATAGATAGTGACATATCAGGTGAGAAAGCACATGCACTGCAACAACTCTGAATTTTTCATTAAAACCTACTAACATAATAACATTGTAAATGATAGCACAAAAAGACCAATTGACTCGCCCAATCTGCCAAAATACTATCCCAAATCAATAAAAGAAAAATCACTATAACAGATAGTAAATATCGTGAATAAAGTAGAAAATGGGTGTCAGAAAGCCAAGACAGTTTAAAGCCTTTATATTTTATTGGTGCAAATAGAAACAATTTAGCTTCACACCATCTGCAATTATCATCAGCAATGTTCAGTCAGAACAACCCCGTTGGCTAAGGGGATAAGATCAGTCTTAACACCAAGGTGGGTGAGGTTCTTGCAAAAAATCCAGCCTCCCCATTCTTAGTGAAATGTGGATTTTTAACCATACAGGTCACCAGTTTTGGCTTAAAATTGTCCTCTATACGGGTGTTGGCCCAATAACGGCAACAACTTCAAGATAGGAAATTCAATGCGGAGCCTGCCAGCTCTTGTCCGCTTGGAGGCCCTGCCCCTCACATGGGATTCCTTGGTAACAGAAAGCCCATGCAGGAAAAAGGGTGGGGCCACTAGAAGGCCTCCGAAAATACAAACGTTTGCTTGCCAACGTTGACGCCATTGTTGGGCCAGCAGAGTAGCAGCAAGGCTGCGGGCCTGGATTAGCGGTGTGGCAATGGTGGTGGTGGTACTCCAGCGCTTATAAAAATCTGATACCAGAAGCAGTTGCTTCATTGCCTATGCCTAAATCCATGCCTGCAGATCACCCTGGCCTTCTTGGAAGCCTGATGTTATTGTACAACTGCTGCTCCCTGTAGGTTATCCCAGAGCTTTCTTGGAAGCCAGATGCATGCATACCACTGCTATGTAGAATTGTAAACCAAACTGCATATAGGTTATCCCAATGCTATCTGTGCAAATAATCTTTAGCAAGTAATCTCACCTTAACACCAAAGCCAGACTTATCTCTGGCATAGCTCTAGGAACTGAAGTGGGGTTGGGGAAACCCTCAGAAGCTGTGGCATTTGGGCAAGTAGGGGATCCCTTCCAAAAATGTGTCATGATCAATGGGTACCTCCTCTGCCTTCCTCCAGGCAACACCCTCTCATCTCAGACCCATCCCACCCCTTAAGGGCAGATAACAACCTCTGGACCCTTAGAAAAGTGTTTATTCAGGAAGCTCTTTTTCTCACCTTGGAAATCACAAACCGATCATTGTTGGCATTTCTGGGGTCCTGGGCCTTGTATTTCATGGTATGAAAAAAAAGAACGGAGATAATCTCTGCGGCGCTGGCACATGATGTTGGGTGTCTAAAAATCAAAAGAAACAGCATGCTTATTACACCGGATTGTATGTGGGCATTGAACCCTTGCCATTCCTTCACACCTCTGTACCAAATATACAATGCAAACAGTTCTCGTAAGGTAGCCCACTAGTTCTCTAGTATCAGATTTTCTTTTACAAGAAATGTTATTTGTTGGGAAAAAAAAGTCTTGCACACATATCTGCAGCCAAACATCCTGCAATATGCCCTCAGATTACAGGGGTTTTTTTACACTGCTATTTTTCTGACAAAGTTACAGTTTGTCTTTGAATATATTTTGTGTTGATTTTCTTAATATCAACATGTAAAGAGTAGGTTTTCATTTACTTGTGAGGGGGGGATATTCAACGGGCCTTCAGTGTAAATCGAGGTTACAGTTCATCTTTTAATAAAATTGATTTAGCAGCTCTGTTGATCTCAGGTTCTCAAATACTTTGGCAATGTTCTTTTTATAAAATTGACCGGGAGTTTTGTACACAGTATAGCAAAAGCAGGAAACCTTTCAGCATAGCCTAGAACCTAAAGTCTCCAAGCTTTTGTTGGGTTGTTTCTAGAATAATGTCATGCCAGGGACAGAAACAGCAGATCAAATTGGGGTTTGGAAATGAAAAAAAAAAGGGGGGTTTTCCAGTACAGAATGCTAAAAAGCATTTATCTAACCCAGAACAAAAATGTTACTTTATATAAGAACAATCATAGATGAGGCAAAATAAACATTTATATCACTCTATGGATAATGTTTTTATATTAACGTGAAACATTTTCAGACTACTTGCTGAATTTTAAACAGAGACTTGGAAAAAAACAAACTCTCTCTGTAGAACTCTCCACTTCTCATAGTTACAAAATACTATCACTGCCTGTCTGAACCGCAGGAGGAACATTGCTAATCTAAAACAGATTAAGACACATGTCAAAGAATAGCTTTAAGTTAAAAGAAAAACACAAAGAATGACAGAATTTTAGTGAGTTGTAAATAAAAAACATATAAGACACAAATGCACCCCACAGCACGTTTTCTTCTCTAGGTTTATTTATTTTCCATGCAGATTAGGATTCTAAGAAGTTAAAGCCAGGGCTAGGAATACACCAATATGTCATTGTGCTGCATTCTCCAAGAATGCTCTTTGTGCTAAATGAGCAAAACCATTTAGATGTGCTAAAGCACCAAAGAAAATGTGCAGAAAATATCTGTTCCCAGCATCTCACAGCAGGATCATGCACAAGCACACATTATATATATATAATATATATATCTATATATATTTTTTTTTAATCTGTGGGCCATGGCTTAAACTTTCGTTAGTGCATATATAAAAACATAGGTTAATCATGTAACCTGACATGCTTGTTTAATGTTTTCATTCCTTTAAATTGTAATAACTGTATACGTCACCATGTTTCTATGACTTCTGGCCTTGGAAAATAAAAGGTGTTAAGTAACCTGAAACAATGAGTGTGCAGGTAAGTGAAAACGTAGCCTATAGAACATCTTCCTTTTGGTCACCCACCTCTCCCCCAGAAAATAAAGAAATCAGCTTTGGAACACAGAACATTTGGCCTTTAGTGGTTCAAGTCAAAAGCAAAACACATCTAATGCAGAAAGAAGTCAATGGGATTTTTTTAAACATACAATATACAAACTAGTAAAGAAGAGTTGATGCTGGTTTTAAATTGCACTTAATTCACTTTCCCTTTGAGAAGTGCCTGTTGACTTAAATTATTCCAAAAATTCCAAACAATACTCCACTTATCAATGCTGTACTAGTCATTGGGCAGTAGGGCAGCCTACCAAAATTATGGGTTTTAATTAGCACAGTATTAACACTGTGACTAACTGTATTTTACTTGGAGTATGGGGAGCACAGTGGGATTAGACACTTGCGTTTTACATTTAGATTTAGATTTAATTAGATTTAATTTCTTGCCTTTCGAAATCTGAATTCAAGGCAAATTGTAGTTAGATACAGCCTAAATGGCTTACAATCTATGGGGCAGATTTTCAAAAGGTTACACGCGCCGGGCCTATTTTCAAAAGGCCTGGCGACGCGCATAAAGCCCCGGGACGCGTGCAAGTCCCGGGGCTTGCAAAAAGGGGCGGGAAGGGGGCGGGGCAGTCTCAGAGGCGGGGCGGGGTCAGAGGCTTCTGGCACAGCGGCCATTTGCTGCTGTGCCGGGGATCGCGTGCAACTTACTTCAGCCCCAGGGCTGAAGTAAGTTTTGAAATAAAAGAGAAAAGAAGGAAAAGTTGGGGGGGGGGAAAGGGCGGGGGAGGTAGGGGAAGGGAAGGTGGGGTTGCGTGTGCAAGTTATAAAATCGGGCGTACATGTGTGTGTGTGTGTGTGTGCCGGGTATACTGCGCACATGTACGCCTGCACACTGTTTTGAAAATCCACCCCCCAATGCATAGCAGTCTGAGCCATTCTAGCTTTTACTTAGTTGCACTTGAACAGGTAGAAAAGGTACAAAGACTTTAGCTATGCAAGCAAAAAAGGCGATGGGGCCAACTAAGCTCAGTGCAAAATAGGGAACAGCTCAAACTGCTGTGAAATCGGAGTCTTTAAATATTCTCTGGCGTTTAGGGATTTCATTTCAGACACAAATTTAATTCGGCACCTCACAGACTTATCACTTTCTCGCATTATACCAACTTTGTAGCTTCAGAGAAAAGCCATCACTTATCCCTGGGAATGGGCAAGCAGAAATGAATCTACTCTTTAGTATCTGCCAGGTGACCTTGACTGGCCACTATCAGAGGCAGGATGCTGGGCTCGAGGGACCTTTGATCTGACCCAGCATAGCACTTTTTATGTTCTTACTAGCATAGCCACCGGAGGAAAATCCAAACAATCACTTAATTATTTTAAACCAGGGTGATCTATGCTCACAGACCTTTCCCAGAATTAAGGAAAGGGAAAATTAATTTCCCTTTTGTATCTCACAACTGAAACCAAAAAGGCTTTTAACTACTAAAAAATAAATGAACAATAAAAAACACAAATTGAAAACATGTAATTCTTGTACAACAAAGTCAGTTTACAGCAAGCTGTGAAATATAACTGCTTGTGAAGAAATCATGTTAGCTTCCATGTTTACAAAACCTTATAGATCCTTAAAAGGAGACAGTGGCTTTGAACTTTTAAAACAGAAGTCTCTGGTTCACACACACTAAAATGTCGTGTCCTATGAGCATCAATGTTACGTCGTAATGGACCAAACAACCAACTATCTTGCTACAGAGACTAAATTTTTGCACCCAAAGAATTCAAGCTGCAAATGGCACTAATCCCAAAAGGTTCACAAAGTTGAGGATGTCCCAAAAAGGACAACAAAGAAGACATAAATAGCTTCAAAATCAGTTTAATAAAGGGCCAAAAATATCACAGTCAATGTACAAAAGTTTGCTTTTTTTTTTCCTTTAAATGATTTAGAAAAGACTTGCTTTTGGTACATGGCCTTTGATATTTTCGCACATTCATTAAATCGATTTTGAAGCTATTTACGGCTTCTTATTTATTCTTTCTGGGACATCCTCAATCTTATTTACCTTCCCTTCATTTGGAATAATCCTTTACAGGTTGGTTATTGTTTCTCCATTTATATATATATATATATATATATATATATATATATATATATATATATATATATATATATATATTTTTTTTTTTTTTATTTTTTTTTTTTTTTTTTTACTGTTACTAACTCCAAAAGATACCAACTCAGAATAATGAAGATGCTTTTAATGTGCCAGGTGAGTGAAGTTCATTCGTTAGTTTGGCTGCCCCTGGTTAATGGAAAAATACCTACAGAACAAAGCTCAGTCAGGACATGCTGTAATTACAAGAAGAGAGTGCACGGGCTGGGCTCTGCTGCCAGGAATGCTGAAAAGGCATTGGACTATAGCGTCAACCTTACCAGTCCTCGCCCACTAGCTTGGAAGAACATGGAAGAAGGGTATGAGGAAACAGAAACAGAAAAACTTCCTCCAGTAGCATCCAGGGTATCTGCTTTAAGAAAGTACCTAGGACTAGTTACAGGTTATGAGTCAGACTTGCAACAGGCCTCATTATCTACTGCCACTGAAATATGAGTTGGCACATACTTCCAGCATACAAAATGTCTCCCTGAGCAGGATGATCTAAGCCTTTTTGCCATTATAACAGGCTTAATAGTGTCTCATTCCCCTGGTAATCTCAACAGAGCACGAATACTGGCTAAAGCTTACAAAATATCAAATTTGCTATCTCATCTCTATGCTTCTTCTTTAGATCTTATTTCTCAGTCTCTCAGAATATATTTTCTTCTAATTTTCACAGATTTTTTTGCGCTGAAAAGGTGTGCGCTTCAGCTTATGTCTTTTTCTGTTTGTTCACGTTTTATTTATAATTCATGTGTATCAGTCCGATGCCTTCTTCGGGTATAAATAAGAATCAGCACAAGAGCACTCTGATTTACTTAAATTCATACGACAGGAATTACTAATCTCCCTTCAGGCATAAAAAGCAGATCAGAACAAGAAGTGGGATCGTAATGACTTTGTTTTAACCACCCATCAAATTATCTAAAATAATAAATAATTAAACATGTAAGTTAAAATTTTCTTGCATATTTTTAAAAAATTTTGTATTAATATTGGTGTTTCTATCGCTTGTGATTTTTGATATTGTTCTACCCCACTTGGAGCAACTTGGAAAATGTAATAAAAATATTTCTAGCTTAAAACTGCATTACTAGTATCTTGCCACATTCCTGGATTAAATGGACACTTTGTATCAAAACTGAAGCAGGTCATACTGACTGCAAACAATTATTCAATGGTGCTAACCTCAGCAGTTAACAGCTTGATGAATTGTAAAATCTCCTGATGGCTTGTGCATTGCCTTACTGTAACAGGACTCAAGCATATTTATTTACCGTTACTCACGGAAATCAATTCAAGGTGAGCAACAATGCCACACACCTCCTGTGCCGAGATGAGAAGGGGGCTACCCGACAAACAGAATACATCCACTGTGGAAATCATAAAGAAAATTTACTTAATATGCCCAGAAACGTGGGGGTAAAATTTGTACATTGAGTGCCAACCACATTTCCTCTGTGGCAATGCATACCCTTTAAGCACAGCTGCTCCAGCAATAGCAGTTGCTACCTGTAACAATCTGTGCTTGTATTTGCCAAATTCATTCTAACTGCTGACTAGTTGCTTTGGAACAAAGGAGGTTGTTAACGGTCCATGGGGGCCATTTATATGACAAACAGGATAGTAGACTTGAAAGAGCCACTTATGTTAAACTAAAATTACATGATACTTTTTGAGAATAAGTTTTTTGAAAGGACCTTTTTGATAAAATGGTAGTATTATTGGCTTGAGTATTCTGCTTAATAATCAAATGTGAAAAAAAAAGGATAAAGAAGATAAATCGGTTTTGCACAGGAGCATTTACACGTGCCAGGTTTTCCAGATAGATATCAAAATTAAATATTTCATTTATCAGTGATAAATGAGAAAGTCTGCAGAAGCTACTGCCTGTCTGAGGTGTCCTGGCAATGGACCACAAACCTGCATTTCTGATCCTCATTAGTTCGGTGCATAAAATGTAAAAATACAGTGTTAGGAAAGAGTTTGTGAACCCCCAAGGATGATCTGTATTTTATCACAATTTATACTCAAAATATGATTATCTCTTAATCTAAACCCTGATCAGGGAGAAAGATAACCTCGTTGAATAATAGCACAGACTAAAAGGATATATTTTAATTATTTATTCAATAATAAGCATCATTATGTGAAAAAGTATGTGAGCTCTTAACTCAGTGGCATCTCTTTAAGCAGCAAAGGTGGAGGAGTAGCTTAGTGGTTAGAGCAGTGGCCTATGAATCAGGGAAACCAGCGTTCAAATCCTGCTGTTGCTCCTTATGATGTTGGGCAAGTCACTTTACCCTCTGTTGCCTCAGGTACAAAAATAGATTGTGAGCTGGATAAGGAAGTACCTAGATGTACTACAGGTACCATTTTGATGTACGCTTTGAAGTGCAGAAAAGTGGAATATAAAAATCTAAATAAATAAAATACAAAACCTTCAACCAAATGTTTCCTGTAGCTATCACTTAGTCTCTCACATTGCCCTTGAGGAATTTTGGCCCATTCTTCCATACTAAACTGTTTCAACTCTCATATTTGAAGGCTTCCTTACATGAAGGGCTCGTAGCCACAATATTTCAATAGGGTTTAGATCGGAATTTTGACTTGGCAATCCAAAACAAAAAAATCTCTTCTTTTTTAGCTATTCTGTAGTAGATTTGCTTGAATGTTTAGGATTGCAGTATTGCTGCATTACCTAATTTCAGCTTGACTTCAATTCACGGACGGATGGCCTGACATCCTCCTCAAGAATATTCCTGGTGTAAAGCAGAATTCATGGTTCCATGAATGATGGCAAGTCGTCCAGGTCATGATGCAGCAAAGCTGCCCCACATCATGATACCTCCACCACAATGATTAACAGTCAGGACAAGGTTTTTAATTTGGAAGGCAGAGTTTTATTTTTTGCCAAACAAAATGTTTGTTATTGCAACCAAAAGGTTCAATTTTTGATTGATCTGTCCAAAGAACACTAGTCCAGAAGTCTTGTGGGTTACTAGATGGTCTTTGGTGAACATGAGGCAGGCAGAAATGATACTTTTAGAGAGCAATGTTTTCTTCCTAGTTACCCTTCCTGAAGGCTCATGCATGAACCGTCCTATCAGCCATTATGAGAAAGGTCTGCAGATATATTTATTTTATTTACTTTTTGTATTTGTATGCTGCCTTATCCGCGGTTCTAAGCAGCTCACAGAATAAAGCATTCACAAAACTGCAAAAGAAAACAAAAAAGACATGTAGATGATAAAACTAGCTTAAAATTTCTGAGACTGCATATGTACAATATAAGTCTTGGAGCAAACTAAGGTTTGGATTTTCTATCTTCGCAAAGTTTTCTGAATTGCGCGGTAATGGGGGGTGGGCCTGCGAAAGCTGGCAGCGATCGCACCACCGCGACGTTACTGCTGCCGGCTTTCGCACCCAATAGCGCCACCGTGAAAGATGGTGCTATTGGGTGTGCTACTGGCGGCGATAACGGGTCTTACCTTATCGCCACCAGTGAAGTTTCCGCGGTGTCTACCCCGACGCCGCCCCAACTCCTCCTCTTCCGGTCACGCCGCCGCCCTGACTCCGCCCCGATCTAGCTATCGCACGCGAAAAGTCCCTTTTCGCGAGCGATAGGGATAGAAAATGACCCCCTAAGATAGTCTAAAAAAAACAAAAAAGTTAAGTGCTGCAGGCACTAGCTACAATAGATGGAATAATAAAAAAAAAAACTACCCATGTTATGTGTTAGACATTAGGCTAGAGTTCTTTGCAACTTTATGGAGTTTCAGGTTTGCTCTTGGAGTGATCTTGGCAGGACAGCAACTCCTGGGTAGACTCACTATAGTTTTCCATCTGTACACTGTCTGACAGTGGATGGATGGAGCCCCAAATGTTTACAAATGGTTCTGTAACCATGTCCAGGCAGATGAGCATCAATTAACCTTTTTTTTTTTTGTAAGTTCTCTGAAAATTCTTTTTGATCATATGATATAAGCAGCTCCCTCTACCTTTCAAGTGAAGCCCAAACTCAAAATCTTTTTGGAACCTTGATTAGGACAGAATGCTCAAACTCAGTCATACAGATTAATTTTGCAGGGTGGTTTACTTGTTACTCAATTATTTAAGTACCAGATTCTAATTAGTCAATTAATTGTGTTAAGGAAACTTAACTTATTTTGTATATTATTGCGTCCCAAGAAACACAGAATTGTTTAATTTATACCTTCTTTATTGCATAAGAAAAGACTGCTTTCATTTAAAAAAGGGTGTCAGAGTAGCAACTTGTAATTCTCATTTTTATACTTGGGGTCCACTGTACATATTTTAGCCCCAGTATAAACTATTCATTTGATAGCTAGGATTGAAATTTAACATTCTTAACTTTTTTTTACTCGTAATGTGTGACTATGAAGATCATTAGACACACATCTCCAAAGAAGCTAAATGTCATAGTTGTACATCTGCGTTATGAATGCTGTTTCCATTCTTGTCTGCAAAGCAAAATTCATGAACAAGATCCATAGCCAGAGCCAATATAACATCAGTTGCCATTCATTTTCTTTCGAGCTTCCGTTTGTTGCTGAAAAAGTGCCCACACTTTTGGCACAATGTACTTAATTACAGAGGAAATAAAAAAAAAAAAAGACAGCTCTCACTCTGGCAACGAAAATGTATATATCTCATTTTTTTTAAATTATTTTCAGCTAGCTTTTCCAATTAATGTTCAAGGTGATTTACAGCATTATTCATATTTGGGTACAATAGTTAGAAACAGCTTAGATTGTAAAGACAGGCTCTCTGAGGCAGTAGAAGATAGAGTGACTTCCCCACAGTCACAGGGAGGGTAAGATCTGAACCCTGGTTTCCCTGGTTTGCCCACTGCACTAACAATCAGACAACACCTCCACCCACTACTGAGATGGGATAAAAGATCATCTATCATTTTCATATTATAATTGCATTTAGATTGGTCACTGTGCTATATCCTATCAAAACTGAAGACATACATTTTCTATTTATGTATTGTAAAATTGTCTGTCAATGGGTCCATGATAGGTCGTGATATCAATTTTATATTATAATATTTAAATTTTAGTAAATTGCTTTCACATAAAAATAAAGCAAAACAAAACAATTTCATGTCCTCCACTTTGACTCTGTTGGATGCATTTTTATAACGACTTGTGACATGTCTGGCTATCCATCTCATAAACATCCCTTCCAGGCTAGATAGCAACATCTTCCAATAATAATCATATACTAAAAACCCAAAATCATTAAATTCTCTTCAAGGTTTCCTCGGTGACGTTGTATATGGCGTTAAGATAGCAGATCACATCCACTGAATGACACTTGCAGCAAAGCCTGAAGAATGCCCAAACCTTTACCTCTGGCTCAGACCAGATTCTGGCACCCATAAGCAGGGCTGGATCGCAGAAGGGAGGTGCCAGAATAGAGTTCCATTGAGGAGGGTGGCTCCTCTTCAGGCCCGATATTTGGCGCCTTCAGACTTTGGCACCGAGGCAGTTGCCTATGCGAAGTCTGTCTATCAATTACACGACTTCGCACAGTCTATCAATTACACGACATTTCTCGGAGGTTTGCAACATGTAAACCCGCTTTGGGTTCCCTTTTTTTAGGGAAGGAAGGTGATAAATAATCCTAAAATAAATACATTTTAAAAAAGTAGTTTTGCTTCCATATCAAAATGCCCTCACTTCCTGTAAAGAAAAAAAATGCATTATGTTTCTTGCCGTAAGAAGTATAGCTAAAGGCCACATATATTCATATATTTTTCTTATCAGTGAGAACTATTCGCAGAGCGCAAGGAGTGATGGCAAGCTGACTGGTGTGGCCCTCCCCAGCCTGCGCTGACAGAAGCCTGAACTCACCCAGAGCCGGCCGCGGTGGTCGCTTTGATGGAGTTAATCCTCAGCTTGTTGGCCGTGTCCTTCAGGGCCTGCAGGGTCTGCTGGTCCGGCTTGTGATAATCCGCCATGGAGAAGCAGGAATGCGGCGCGCGCCTGGGGCTGGAAACTGGAAACTCGGGCTGGGCACCGCTGGTTGGTGCAGGGGAAATGAGGCGCGAGCCTGTCACCCGCACAGGCAACGAGGGCGCGCGAGCCGCAGAGGATCACCTGAGCTCGGGCTGAGAGCAGCGAGGAAGTGGCGCCTCGAACTCAGGCAGGGACGCGCTTATGACAGCGGCAGAGACAGAGAGAGGAGGAGCCAGCAACTCCGTAAAGGAAACTACAGTGTAACAGGCAGAGAGGCTGGGTCGCCACCAATTTAATCGCAAGTTCTAAGTAAACGCAAACTGGAGAGGGGACTAGGAGGGCTTAGCCAGTCAGGGGTGGGCCGCATAACCGAGTAGGCGTCCCGGAGCCAGCCATGGGAGTGAGGGGTATGAGAGCAAGGAACAATAAGGGATTTCAAATGTGCTCAAAGGGGAGGAAGGGCAGCAGGGCACCCACTCAGAAAGGGTAGCAGCAGTGGCGCTGCCTAAGGAGAATCCAAAAAGGAAGGATTTGGGAAGACCACCACTATCCAGCGGAGAGCGAGAAAGCACTAGAGGGAGACAGCAAATTAAAGTTGTCATGGCCCTCCCTAGATGGCCCAGGATGCACAACACAGCCGCGCCCCTTGGTCTCCCCTCTCTAGTATTATTTGAAAGAGGGTTCCCAAATTCTAGCCATTGGGACGGTTATAGTCCAAGGGGTAGGGGTGAGGATTAGCATAGCAGGCAGGGTTAGTCACAAAAGGTAAAGTGGGAGAGAGACAGAAAAGGTAATAAAAGGTCCGAGTCAGGGGCAGGCAGACCAGTGGCGTAGCCACGGGTGGGCCTGGGTGGGCAGGTGCCCACCCAACTTAGACCCAGGCCCACCCAACTGGCACCGGAACTGCAAGGCTGTCGCGGGATCCCATCCCCGCGACAGCGAACAAGAGAACCCACGCCTCGCGCGCCATCACGGCACACGTGGGGAAGCGCTGCTGCGGCCGTATGGCCAACCGGTCTTCCTGTTGAGGGGGGGGAGCGGAAGCGCCGCGGGCAGCTTCCGCTTCCTCCCCCCAAAGCAGGAAGATCAGCTGCCTCTCCTGCTGCCACCCCTTCTCCTGCTATCTTCGGGCCCGCCGAACTTCCTGTTTGGGGGTGGGGAGCGGAAGCGCCGCGGGCAGCTTCCGCTTCCTCCCCCCAATGCAGGAAGATCAGCTGCCTCTCCTGCTGCCACCCGTTCTGCTATCTTCGGACCAAACGGCCTGCCGAACTTCCTGTTTGGGGGAGCGGAAGCGCCGCGCACAGCTTCCGATTTCTCCCCCAAAGCAGGAAGATCAGCTGCCTCTCCTGCTGCCACCGGCCTCCTGCTATCTTCTTCGGGCGTCGGGCCGTATGGTCCGCCGATCTTCCTGCTTGGGGGGGGGAGGGAGGAAGCGGACGTTGTGCGCTGCGCTTCCGCTCCCCCCCCCCCCCCGACAGGAAGTTCGGACGCCCGAAGATAGCAGGAGTCCGGTGGCAGCAGGAGAGGCAGCTGATCTTCCTGCTCTGGGGGAGAAAGCGGAAGCTGTGCACGTGCTTGAATGTGTATGTGTGGATGAGAATGGGAGTGTGTGTGGGTGAAAACTGGAGCCTGGGTGTGTATGTGGGTGAGAATGGAAGCTTGAATATGTGGGTGAATGGGAGCTCGAATGTGTGTATGTGTGGTTGAGAATGGGAGCCTGGGTTTGTGGGTGGGTGAGAATGGGAGCTTGAATGTGTGTATATATGGGTGAGAATGAGAGCCTGGGTTTGTGTGGGTGGGTGAGAATGGAAGCTTGAATATGTGGATAAGAATGGGTGCTTGAATGTGTGTATGTGTGGGTGAGAATAGTACCTTAAATGTGTATATGTATGGATGAGAATGGGAGCTTGAATATGTGTGGGTGAGACTGGGAGCATGGGTTTGTGGGTGAGAATGGGAGTCTGGGTTTATGTGTGTGGGTGAGAATGGGTGCCTGGATGTGCGTCTGTGTGTGCATAAGAATATAAGCCTGGGGAGGGGTGAGAAAGTGAGAACTTGAATGTGAGCTTGGGGGGGGGGGGGGTGAGCATATGAGAGTGAGAGCTTGAGTGTGTGAGAGGGAGTCTGTGAGAGAAAGCGTGTGTGTGTGTGTGTGTGTGTGTGTGTGTGTGTGTGGAAGGGAAGAAGACAGTAATAGAAGAAAGACACTGAAAAGGAATTAGGAAATGAGCTATAAGGGAAAAAATGGGAAAAAGAGACCAGGACCAACTGATTAGAAAAATACAAAGATCAGACAACAAAGGTAAAAATATATATCTATATTTTGAGATGTTAGCAATTTAAATATAAGCAACACAACCGCTCTCTCAAAATTTATGGACAGGTAGGAGCCGTGTATAAAATCGTAATAATAAGAAGGCTAAAGTACCACAAATCACCGTGAATTATGTTTGTATCATTAAGTAAACCTCATACTTAGGCGTAGATGTGAATGCTATGCTGCATAATTTGGCATTATTTATCAGTAAAAAAACAACTAGTAGACCTGCATGCCTACAGCCCACCCATGTTAACCTTGTGCCCACCCAAAAAATCAATTCTGGCTACGCCACTGAGGCAGACAAATAGCAGCAGCAGGAGAGAGAAAAGACGGCAACAGAGGTTTTCTATACTTCTTCAGAAGCTCAGCTGGGAATCCTGTTTGTTTCCATAAGAACATCTGGCATTGCTTATAAGAAATAAGGAGGAGTATGGCAATCCCAGTCAGTGTGCCAACCTGACTCAGAACCAGGGACACAGGAGAAGAGATTGATCCATGGTGCATTGGGGTGAAAAGCAGCCAGATATCAGGTACAGGGGCTGGCCAGTGGAGTAGTCCTCAGTAGGAAACAAGCTAAAATGACCTGCAAAAAAAGTGATAGTTTGTGCAGCACATGAATTTATGGAACTAGATCAGCCAGTATAGACTAAGTACTTAGGGATGTGCATTTGTTTTCAACTAAATAGACAGTGGCAATGAAATTGTCTATTTCATCTTGTTGTGGGAGCACCCCGAAACAAAAAGAAATTGACAAAATTTCATGAAAATTAGTATTTCATGTTAATGGGCAGAAACGAGACAACCTCTCTCCCCCTTCCCCTTCTTCCTCCATATAAACCCCATAGTGCCTGCTCTTATCATATTCTTCCATCCCTTAACTGGTGAATTTGTTACAGATCAGATCATTTTATAGAAAACTGCAGTTTGATATTGCTGGGGAGCCCATTCATTTTCTTGCTTTTGTATATCTAAAATAGGGAAACCCGAAATATTTCCCAAATCATTTAAAAAACAAAATTTAACAGAAAAACAACCCGAAATGAAAACGACACGAAAAAAAAAATCAGTGCACATCCTAGCATGTTTTTTCTATTGGCACATGATGTTATGCTTTTCACCACATCACATTAGAGCCTTTGGAACAGTAAAGTCTTGGATGGGAATAAAGAAACAGATAAGTGTCTCAGGTCAGTGAGGGACCAGAGGAGAGAGTGATCAGAAGGCATGGCATGGGACAGCAAGTGACCAGAATAAGCTGCAGACAGAAGAGGAATGTCCAGGGATCCGAGAGAGACCAGACAGACAGAGCGGTGAGGGCTCAGATAGAGATGCAGATAGATGAGGGGAAGCAGGGACATGAGAGATCCAGATGCGGAGTGGCAAGGGACCAGATAGAGATGCAGACAGAGGAAGAGTGGCCAGAGCTCTGAGAGAGATACAGGAAGACAAAGAGCAGCATGGATATAAATAAGGCAGGGCAGAGGGTACCCATGGGCCCAGAGAGCAAGTGAACTACTGGACTGCAGGAACTGAGAACATGAGAGGGTAACCTGTAGGAAACGGCAACTTCTACTTTAAAACAGATGTTATGGGGGTAACTGTACAGAATGGCAGTTGTTATCCTTAACAGAAGGCATGGGTCCTTGTGGGCCCAGAGATCATGGACTTCAGGAATGGAGAAGAGAGTATGTTGGATGTGATTGTGCTCGCACGCAACAGATTCACTCATACACACACACACACTCACCAATTCTCTTTGTGTGTGTGTGTGTAAGTGGGATACCTCTAAGATGATTGTATTTAAAAAGAAAAATGCTATGAGAGTCATATTAACAATTATGTTTTATAAGCAAGATATAAATTATATCAATTTGTTTAAATTGGGAGCAAAGACATACAGGTATTAGTAATGAACTCTGGCAGCATGTAAGCAGTAAAGCAGATAATCTGAATTTGCCAGTAGTGACAGTGCATTGTATAAAAAGCTATTTTAGATATAAAAAAGTAAGAAAATGAATGAGCAGTTTTCTATAAAATGATCTGACCAGTAACAAATTCACCAGTTAAGGATTGATGTAAGAATATGATGAGAGCAGGCACTATGGGGTTTATATGGAGGAGGAAGGGGAAGGGAGAGAGAGGTTGAGATATATGTATATGTATTGTGTATAGACAGATATATAACTAGCTAACATTTGGGCCGATTCAGTAAAGTCCGCGGGAGAGCGGGAGAACGCCCTCTCTCCTGGTGCACGCACAGGCTACTTGCCTGTGCACGCGATTCTGTATTTAAATGAGGCCCGGCGGTAGAAACAGGCAAAAGGAGGCGCTAGGGACACTAGTGCATCCCTAGCGCCTCCTTTTGGCCCGGAGCGGCGACTGTCAGCGGGTTTGACAGCCGACGCACAATTTTGCCGGCGTCGGTTCTCAAGCCCGCTGACAGCCACGGGCCGACTTCAAATTTTTTTTTTCACTTATTTTACCCTTCGGGACCTCCGACTTAATATCGCTATGATATTAAGTCGGAGGTGCACAGAAAAGCAGTTTTTACTGCTTTTCTGTGCACTTTCCCGGTGCCCAAAGAAATTAGCGCCTACCTTTGGGTAGGCGCTAATTTCTGAAAGCAAAATGTGCGGCTTGGCTGCACATTTTGCTTTGTGAATCGCGCGGAAATACCTAATAGGGCCATCAACATGGGCGCTATTAGGTTCGGCGGGTTAGACGCGCATTTTCGGCCCCTTACTGAATAAGGAGTAAGGGAAAATGCGCTTCCAATGTCGGGTTAATAGTGCGCTCCGTCAGAGCGAACTGTACTGTATCAGCCCTATTGTAAGTGGCATGCAGAATTGTATAGCTAGGATGGGATATATAGCTTTTACAAAGCTTGCCTACAAGTTGTATCCTTCAAGGAGTTAACAAATGGAAAAACTATACAGTACAAGAAAATAATAGTTCAATTACATTTTGCTAAACTCATGGAGAAGATAACTTTGATGATAAATTATAACAAGGGGAAATGTATGAAAACATGTAGTTTAAAACCTTCTGGAGGAGACTGATTTAATTTATAATACCAATAATCTTTCAGTGAGTCAGATTAATTCAAGGATAGTTTCATTTACAGTGCTAGCTACTGTCTCCTTTCAGAAAAGCTGGACAGGCAGGAAATCAGCACTTGGGAAAACAGGAGGTTGAAAATAAGCAATTCTCAATTTTGTGATGTGTAGGCATGTTAAAGGTTGAGGAGGCTCGTGATATGCATTGGGAGTTAACACAAGAGACTAGAAATGTCATACAATAGTGAGACCAGAGTAATGCAGTGAGCAGCATATTGACATCCAGGGGCAGTTCTATAATGAGGCGGCAGCTTCAGGTGGCAAATTTTGGGAGCAGCAGCAAGCATGCCCCAAAATACCCTTGCAGTGGCCTCTTCACCCTCAGCTTATGTTTGGCATGCTAATACCAGCGGGGTTCTCATGCCCCGCTGGCAGGAAAACCATGGTTCCACAGGATGAGGTGTTGGCCAGGGTTCCCACTCCCTGCCAGCAAAGGACCCCGCGAGGGCCACTGATGACATGCTGGCAAGGTCACAATTCCCTGCCAGCAATGAAAGAACCCTGTCGGCACACAGAAGATATACTGGCAGAGTTCCTACTCCCTGCTGGCAGGAAGATGACCCTGTGCACACCACTGGATGAATAGCTGATGGGGTTCCCATTCCTCTCCAACAAAGAACCCCATGGGCACCTCTAGATGTGGTGATTGGGTTCCCACTCCCTGCCAGTAAAGAACTCCGTGGGTACTGCTGGATGACATGCTGATGGTGTTTCTGCTACATTATTGTAAACCGGTACGATAAGACCTGGTCTTGAGCATCGGTATATTAAAAGAATTTAAATAAATAAAATAAATAAATGCCAGCAGGAAGATGACCCCCATAGTGGATCTCATTCAGCATGGCAGCGAGGCTGTGTGTATGTGTGTGAGAGAGAGTGAGTGAGGGAGCGAGCCTTTGTGTGTTTGTGATAGAGAGAGAGGCAGCTTGCTCATGTGTGTGGTTTTGTGTGTGTGTGTGTGTGTGTGTGAGAGAGAGAGAGAGAGAGAGAGGCAGCTTGCTTGTGTGTGGGTGTGTGTGAGAGGCAGCTTGTGTGTGTGAAGGAAATGCAGCTTGCTTGTGTGTGAGAGGGAAAGGCAGCTTTCTTGTGTGTGTGCGTGCGTGTGTGTGTGAGGGAAAGGCAGCTTTCTTGTCTATGCATGTGTGTGAGAGGCTGTTTGTGTATGTGAGGGAAAGGCAGCTTTCATGTGCTTTACCACGTGCTTTTATTGCTTCGGCCAGCATGTGAGAAAGCCTATGTGTGTGTGTGTGTGTGTGTGTGTGTATGTTTGTGAGAAAGCCCGTGTGTGTGCATGTGATTTGTGCACCCCTCTCCACAACAATCTTGGGGTGATGAAATCAGAAGAACTCAAGTTTGAAGAGTGGGGAATTTTTTTCATGTTTGTTTTAATTGTTGGATGTTATTTGATGTGTCTGTTTTTGAAAACTTAAAAAAATTTTTTTTTTAATTTAATTATTGGATAATGTTAGTTTGTCAGCTGTTTTTGAAATATTTCTTCTTTCTATGTTGTAACATGATTGATGTATTATATTTCGTGATTTTATTATTGTTTTATGAGGTTTGATGGTGTTTTTGTTTTTTCATTTTTGCACTGCATACAGTCTGGCTTCTTGTGGTCTCCAGTTCAGTTTTTCTCTGCATGTTTCTATTTTTACTTTACAGTGTTTTTATTCTGTATTTGGTGAGGGTCCATTTGTGTTCTGCATTTGTGACCAAGGTGAGGTATTCTGGCATGCAGTTTCTGTGTAGGGATCTATAGCAGACTAGCTTGTTCTGTTTTCCTAATAGGAGGTGTATTGATGTTTTAGTGCTTAATGTAACATTTGCAGTGTTTCCTTTTCATAGGTTAGGGGGGTTGATACTGTTTGAGTGCTGGCATTTAGTGCTGTTTTGTATGGGAAGTTCACTAAATTGTAATTCTAAGAATTTAAGTATAGCTTTCTGAGGGTCAAGGCCTCATCAAAAACACTTTTCAGTAGGCCTATTACCATATAGGTTCAAAGTGTCTTTTTTTGCAGTGTTTTCTGGTTGGCACATAGCAGTGCATGTAAAAATAATAAACATGTTGTGATATTTTTCGTGAGAATACTACAAATGTCCTTTTTCATGTAAAATCTGTTATAAATGCATAACCTTTTAATTATGTATGGTGAGGGCTAGGAGGAAAGGGGCGTAAGGCAGTAAAGTTCACTTAGGGCACCTAATACCCTTGCTCCAATCTGGAGACTCCGGCACACACAGGGACAAATTCTGGGGAAATAGAGGTAGGTCATAGGGTTCCTGGGGTTTTGTGGCAGAGTTGCCAGTTTTCTAGAAATATTTATCATTATCTGTCACTCCTCTGGGAACTTTGACTCCTGCTTTCCCCCCTTCTGTAGCATTTCAAATCATCAAAAGGGCCAGACTCCAAGGGAACTCAACCTTGGTCCTCTCAATGATTTGACCTGTGCTGCAACTTGGGGTGGACGGGAGCACCATCTCGTCCCTCACCTCAGACAGCAGATTGCCTTGAGCCACTCCTCTTCACATCTTTCCTGGCTGCTGCAAAACTGGCTTTGAAATTGAATTGGGATATGCTATGTGGATGCAAGATTCAGAAACCAACTGCAGGGTAAAAAGGTGGAGATGAAGCCTGAGATAATTTGAGCGAGACATGTCAAGGGCATGTGTGCAACAGGAAATCATGGACTTTTTCAATTTAAGAGGGAGGGAGTCAGGCAGTAATGTCTGCAGAGCACTGATGAATAAAAGGGTTCAAACAAAAAACAACCAACAACTACTTAAAAGGAAATAAAGCCAGAGCCAAGAGGCCCACCAAACAATCCACTGCCGGAATGCTAACGCTTCTTGGAGACACAGGAGGAGAGAAGGATAAGATTGCAAAAACATTTTCGTGTAATAGGGAAAGTCAGTTTGCTTGTGAATTTAATGCAAAACAGCAGTTGATATTCTACAGCCTTTTAAATCTTATGCCTGATTGTCTGCTTTTAGTCTTAACTAACTTTCTTTTCTTTTTAACCATTGGATTGCTTTATACCCCAAGTCTCTTGTCCTGTTTGTTTGTCTTATTAGGTTGTAAGCTTTATTGAGCAGGAACTGTCTTTTGTATAGTGCTGTGTATGTCATGTAACGCTATAGAAATGCTAAGTAGTAGTAGTAGATCAATCTGTTTTGATTGGCTACTTTGGAGGACAGAAATTCTGCTTCTACCTAAGGTGGTAAAAAATTTAAGGGGGCCGATGGTTAATTATTATTCTGGCAAATAATAGGGACACATTCTGAGTGTAGAGTTATGAAGTAAAATTATGCAAATCTGGAGTTAAAGTAGATGTGCAGTGGGGTTACCTCCCTTCTCCCGTTTGCTAAACTTCATTATGTAGAGCCTTCCATGGGTAAGGAAGTTTCTCAAGATTGAAAGAACTGATTATGGACAAAAGGATCTGAAGGCCACGCTCCTAACACAACCAATGTGATGGATTTGGTGTCAGAGCTGATTGCTGATCTGGCTGTATCACTTAATTTCATATCAGCCACTAAACAGAGTCAAAAACATTGTGGCGCACTGCCCCTGAACATTTTGATCACCAGAATATGATTAAACCCAGAGGTGACAGTATCAATCCATCTAACAATCCATTCACTTCCCCCAAGTGAATACATGATGAAGGTATGGATGTATCAATTGGTATAACCATAAAAGGACAAAAACTAGCATTTACCAGCAGTGGCATACCAAGGGTCTCTGGAACCTGGGGGGGGGGGTCAGTAAACTTGTGTTGCCTCCCCCCTTCCCACCACCATCACCCTTGTAGAAATGCTTAAGGCCACATAAACACAGACATTTCAAATAACACTCTCTTCTTGTCTTCTAAGTGCGTGCAGCTAAAAAGAAAACATATATATAAAAAAGGTCCACCTGGGTGTCCCCTATAGCCTGGTGCCTGGGGGCTTTGACATCCCCCCACCGCTATTTACCACAAAACAAAAGAACATGCTGTGTCATGCTAGATCATACATATCTGCTCATAGGATTTCCGCTTCTGCTGTAGGGAGTGTCTAACTAAGCAGAGTGTGTCAGAGATTACTTGTTTAAACAAGAGGAGATTTGATGGTAAAAAAAAAAAAAACAAAAGCGTTTCACTTAACTCTTAATATTAATCCTGCAACTTTAACCCAAGTCCACTGGGTTATGCCATGGTATATGTCAAAACAAATCATAGGTTGGGCACTAATTCTTACAAACTACTAATTGAAAATAAAATCAGTTTTATATGTACCAGCCATGGTTTTTGGTACTGTAGAAAATAAAATAGTGTATTTTCATGTGTAGTTCCTGAATATCAAGGTGTGCTCCCATAATGCAATAAGCATTTAGCAAAAGTCAATATGAGAAAAAAAACAATGTAGTTCAGAAACAATCCAATGTGAATGAAGCAAAATCTTTAATGCTTAATGCCACATGCTGTTACATACTGTATATACAAGTTTATATATCCTTAAAGTCAGGAGCTCTGACTTCTCCTTCAGATTTACCCCACCACAAAGATCCCAGAACCTCCTTTGCCTCCAACTCCCTCAAAGATTTCCCTCAATCTTCCCTATTTTCTCCTTCCCCTTTCTTTATTTTCTCATCCCCAGTCCTTTCTTCCTACCTCCCCATTCTTGATAACAAGTTTGTGGGGGAGGGGGGGGGGGTGCCATAGCAGGATAAATTAACCATGACAGGTGGGGTGGCATCATTCAACGGCACTGAACGGACCAATCGCTCTAGCTCAGCAAAGCTTTTACTACTGAGCATGTGCGGGAATTCTCTGTGTCAGAGTGTGTATGCTTCTGTGTCAGCCTACATGCATGTGTGTTGAGTCAGAATGTATGCATGTCCAGAGTGTGAGCATGCCTATCTCAGTATTAGAAAGAGTGTGCATGTCTGTGTCTGAAATTGTGTGTGTCTGTGTCAGAGAGCGCATGTGTATGTCAGAGAGCACGGGCATGCGTGCCTGAGTGTGTGCACATGCCTCTGTACCTGAGAGAGTGCATGCAAGCATGCATGTCTGTCAGAGAGCAAGCATGTGTGTCTATCAGAGAGAGCGTGCATGTTTCTGTCTGTGTCAGAGAGCATGCGCCTCAGAGAGTACGTATCTGAGAGCAAGCGTGCATGTCTGTATTAGAGAGCATATGTGTGTGTCTGTCTGACAGCGTGCATATCTAAGAGAGCATGCATTTCTCTGTATATTAGAGACAGTGTGCATGAGAACATAAGAAATTGCAATATTGGGTCAGACCAAGGCTCCATCATCCTGTTTCTAACACTGGCCAATCCAGGATATAAGTACCCAAACATTAAATAGATGACATGCTACTAATGCCAGTAATAAGCAGTGGCTATTCCCTAAGTTATCTTGAATTAATAGCAGTTTATGGACTTCTCCAAAAACTTCTCCAAATCTTTTTAAAACCCAGTCACACTAACTGCTTTAACCACATCCTCTGGCAATGAATTCCAGAGCTTAATTGTGCATTGAGTGAAAAAGAATTGTCTCCAATTGTTTTAAATGTACTTCTTGCTAACTTCATGGAGTGCCCCCTAGTTCTTATATTATTTGAAAGAGTAAAATACTGATTTACATTTTCCTGTTTAAGTCCTTTCAAGATTTTATAGACCTCTATCATATACCTGATTAGCCATCTCTTCTGCAAGTTGAACCACCCCAACCTCTTTAGGCTTTCCTCATAGGGAAGCCGTTCCATTCCCTTTATCATTTTGGTCGCCCTTCTATGTACTTCCAGTCCAACTATATCTTTTTTGAGTTGCAGTGACTAGAATTGCACACAGTATTCAAGATGCAGTCTCACCATGAAGTGATACGGAGGCATTATGACATTCTCTGTTTTATTCACCATTCCCTTCCTAATAATTCCTAATATTGTTTGCTTTTTTTGACCACCGCAGCACACTGAACTGATGATTTCAATGTTTTATTCACTATGACGCCTAGATCTTTTACCTAGGTGGTAACTCTTAATATGGAACCTAAAATTAACTACAGCATGGGTTATTTTTCCCTATATGCATCACCTAGTCCATATTAAATTTCATCTGCCCTTTGGCTGCCGAATCTTCCAGTCTTGCAAGGTTCTCCTGCAAATGGGATGTCAGCCCACTTTCCATTGCCATGCAAGTAATAAACAATATAAGGCTGATGGTTTACAATATGCACATTCAACATAAGAATTTTAGACTTCTTCTCTCAATGCATTTGGAGAAAAGAAGACTTCTTCACCGCTCTGATATCCACTACACCATGATTGACTAAAGTGGGTGGTAGACCACCTAAAAAAAAAAAAAAAAAAAAAAGAATCTCTGTACTTGAGAACCAGTTTCCTTGCCCTGGAGGGCAGGAGACTTAATTACATTGACACAGGCTCCGAAGAATGTGAATCATTGGTATCACTACTAGAATTTTGAGAAACCTTCTCCGAATGTCTCCAATTGCCTTTCCCCAACCAGAACTCCAGCAAGAACTTTATACTGGCAGTGATGAAAGTTCTGCAGATCAGAGAAAAAGGGGCTGAGGGAATCTCTGTAGATCTTCCCTCAGAGCTTAGTCCTGGGAGACACTATGACCTCCAATGAAGAGTATGATTGAGGTGGGGATCTCTGTTGTCTTGCCAGGGAAAAACTTTCTGGGGAGGATCCAAGGTGCAACTCACCGAACCCCTCCAGAATCCTCTACCATGGGAAACAGATTGTCCAACTGCGGCAAGCTAACTCCCCTGGCCAGAACCCTGGCAGACTATGGTAAGGAGGTGGGACTCCCACTGATGCAAGTATACCCATCTCCTTCATAGAATACAATGGAGTTATCATGCAATGCCCATGGTTTTTCCAGTGAAGAAGCCATGGACTTAGTATCTCAAACTGATGACACTGACAGGGCTCTGAATGGGCATGTGCAATGAGATGCCCCACTGGGTGGATCTTGGATGCATCCAAGGCAATAAAGACTGCAGCACAGACTGCGCACGATGCTTCTGTGATGCACTTGCACATCTTCTAAGACTAAATTGGGTTAAGATGCCTGCACTGGGCTCCAAGCAGGAGCTCCTAGCTGGACTACTTGTGTTTGCCAAAAGCACCGTGGAGCAAATACTGTAGTCTTTGGCATTTCCAGATGTAGAGAGGGATCCACTGATTGAGAGGCGATGGCTATGACATAAGGCTTTTTTCATTGATGGTGCAGAGTTAATTGGTCACTGGAATCCACAAGCCCCCTGACAAGGACATCTACTTTGCAACCTGCACTTTCACATCCTACTCAACCCCAAGACTATGGTGGATCTGGAATTTGGCAGAGGTGGAGCCTCTATTTGAGGAATCCCTGCTCAACCAGAGTTTATCTGCAGCAGGAGAAACATCTCCTGGTCAGAGATCTACGATCTATGGAAAGAGAATTCAAAAAGCTATTCTTTTTTTTTTTTTGCAGCACTGAACATGTTTGAGGCAGCGATAAAAAAGAGAACAAGGCCCCAACACCAATAAATGAAAACAATTTAAAATAGAGAGTACACATCTGTAGAACAGTGTGGACAAAAAGACTGAGAGTACCATGAGGCAACGCATGCAGGAATTGCACACATACTCAGTAATAAAAGCTTTATTGAGCTAGAGAAATAAGTCTGTTCGGCACTGTCAGATGACGCTACTCCATGTGTCAATGCATAATTCAGTCCTGCTTGGTGACAGAGAACCTTCGTGTTTGGCCTTCTGCCTCTCCTACAAATTTAGATTGTGAGGCCTCTGGGGACTCGGAAATGCCTATATTACCTGAATATAATTCACTTCCAAGTAGTTGAAAAGGAAGAATATAAAAGAAATCTTTAAAAAGATTTGGATGAGTTCCTGATCTAGAGGAAAAGTCCATAAATCATTGCTAGCCAAGTAGACTTGGAAAAGCCACGATTTACCCCGGGAGTAAGAAAGAAAAACGAGCAGATATACTCTTTGGGCTCTGCTGGGTGCCTCCTAGTGAGCCAGATTGGCCAGAGTAGTAGACAAGATGCTGGGCTCGATGGACATTGGGTCTGATTCAGCATGGTATCTCTTATGTTCTTACGTTTTTGATCATGTTTGTAGTTAACATTAACCTGTAGAGAAAACTGTGCAAGTGCAGATCTATTATATTGTAAGAGATGATTTTTCAGAAATGTTTAAGTGTAATAGCTGGTGGTGGTCCATCATCAATGCTATAAAATATGACTTAAGTTCAATTCCCACCTCAGGTCTTCTGCTCCCTGGCTCAATCTGGATTGGGACTGCTTCACAGGCATCATTCACAGCCCCTGTAAGGGAGTAATAGTGATTGTGCACCCAGTGGCTAGATGTAGGGCCTGTGACTGCAGGGTTTAGCAAGGAGCCCTGGTGCATGGCCCTCAGCTGAGGACTTTAGTGCAATGACTAGGCTAAAGTTAAACTAGGAGGCAATATAAAACAAAGGAAAGCACTCCTCCCTTCCCCCACCCCCAATTGTGAATGAGTGGAGCAGTGGTTAGAGCAGCAGGCTATGAGCCACGGCTATCAGCGTACAAGTCCCACTTTCGCTCCTTGGGACCTTGGGCAAGTTACTTTACCCTCCATTGCCTCAGGTACAAACATATAGGGTTATTCATCAAAATGTGTGATGGCATTAACTCCATAATGCATCTGATAATTGTATTAGTGCAAATTTTGTTTTGAAGGGGAGGGGTTTGGGAAGGATTAATTAAAATGAGGGAAAATATACATTTTTAACGCTGGAAATAACTACACCTTTTTTCCTGACATTAAGCTGTGCAGTATGCCCGCGATTTACGATAAATATTACAAATTGCATTTCAGCCATTTCTGGGCTTAGAGAGAGCGAGGCCTTCACAGTATTCATATCACTATAGGAGGGCCAGCTAATAGCTTGAGGTGAGGTGTTGGTGGTGGTTTAGGGCTTAGGGGCCAGTTTTACATGCAGAGTGATATGTACAAACAGCACCGTACATCTTGGTGAAGATTTAATGTCATCTGGAGTGAGGAAAGTCTCACAAAGATGAGATTTCTACTATGTTATCTTGCCCTAGCTTGATGGTACCCTATTATAGAGTCCATCAAGCTAGGGCGAGAGAACATTGTAGAAATCTCATCTTTTTAAGACTTTCCTCACTCCAGATGACATCAAATCTTCACAGAGGTGTATTGTGCTATTTGTACAACTCACTGCATGCAAACTAGCACCTAAACTCTAAACCACCACCATCTCTTCCCCTCAAGCTATTAGCTGACCCTCCTATAGAGATATAAATAGTTGACTACTATGAAGGCCTTTATAAATAGGCTCTTCCTCTCTCATTCTAAAATTAACATAAATACACCACTTTTTCTTACCGCGGGCATTATCCATGTGTTATTATAGCATTTTGATGAATCTAGGGGTTAGATTGTAAGTCCTCTGGGGTAAGGAAAATACTTACAGTACCTGAATGTAATCCACTGTAGACAGTGCTGGGGAGGAGCCGGCACCAACGACATAGGAAAATGTGGTAGAGAGGTTCTGGAAGCCAAATTTAGGATTTTAGGTAGAAAGCTGAAATCCAGAACCTCCAGGGTGTCATTCTCTGAAATGCCTCCTGTTCCACGTGCAGGTCCCCAGAGGCAGGCAGAGCTCCAGAGTTATTTACATTTTCGGATAATAGAAGGACTAGGAGGCACTCCATGAAGTTAGCAAGTAGCACATTTAAGACTAATCAGAGAAAATTCTTTTTCACTCAATGCATAGTTAAGCTCTGGAATTTGTTACCAGAGGAGATGGTTAGTGCAGTTAGTGTAGCTGGGTTCAAAGAAGGTTGGTTAAGCTCTTGGAGGAGAAGTCCATTAACTGCTATTAATCAAGTTGACCTAGGGAATGGCCTTTGCTATTACTGGCATCAGTAGATTGGGATCTTCTTGGTGTTTGGGTATTTGCCAGGTTCTTGGGGCCTGGTTTGGCCTCTGTTGGAAACAGGATGCTGTGCTTGATGGACCCGTGGTCTAATCCAGCATGGCAACTCATTATGTTCTTAAAAAGCAGAATATAAATCATAAAGGCAGTTTCCAATTGAGCTGGAAGCCTAAAAAAGCAGGAGGGTCAGAAAAAAATAGTAGGTTCCTACTTTCAATGTAAAGGAAGATGAAATCAGTCTTTGGAAGTAACTTATCTTAGGTTTTACTTAAATTTACCTCCAGTCCACAGGATTCTGCCAAAACCTGTTACAGGTCTAAGTTATAATCAGAAACATGGTATCAGATGGGCCAATCATGGAGAGTTTTATTCTCCAGGAATCTGCACATCACTACAAGATTCTTTTCTTATTTTACAGCATCTCATTTAGGGATGGGCAGATACATGGGAAAGTGCAAGTTAAATGGATTTTATAATTCACCATCATCATCATTTATTTCATGCTTTTTCATCAAGAGAGCTCACGTGTGTTGCAACAAATGAAAATGTACAACCTCTAAGATATACAATAATAGAGTATGGATCAAAGGCACATAAAAGTGATAAGTGTATGTAGATGCATTGTGTCTATGATAGTGCAGTTAGGGCAGAAATTTGCAGATTAGGGGTATATTTTCAGTAAGGTATGGGTGGTAGCAGCAGAATACTTTGAAGTGCATTTACAGCACCCTTACAAGAGGTATTTAAGGTTCAGAGAGCGATACTGTTGGAGACACATCTTAAGTTGTGTTTTGAGTTGGGGAGACAGTTTCAAAAAGCCAAGCTTTCAGTAATTTTCTAAAGATGAACAAGTCTGTTGCTAGTCTGATGTTGAGGGGACAGGCTTTCCACATTGTAACTGATTCTGAGAAGACCCTTTCTCTGGTACTAGCAAGATGCTGTTCCTTAAGTGGCCAGACTATTAGGCATGCTTGTGGTTGCTACCGCAAAAAGCAAGAGAGGATGTAGAAGTTCAAATGATGGTGGCTTAGATAGAGCGGGGCACAGCTGTTTAAAGCGTTGAAGGCCAGAACTAAGATTAAAAACAAAATATTGTTTGGACGCCAGTGTAGGGACTTTAAAATAGGTGTAATCCTTTTATGTTAGTAGCATTAGAGCTGCAGCCACCATGCAAGAGTTTTGGGATCCCATTGTAAAGCAGGGTACAGTAGTTTAGGCGGGAGTTTTGTTACAGTTATCCAAGCCTGTATAAAGCTGGGCCAGCTAAGGATAGACTGAGATCAGATGGATGCTGTCTTTGATACAACCAGGACCTGAGACTCAAAGGTAAGCTTGGAGTCTAGTACAAGGTAAAATTAATTTTTACCTGATAATTGCCTTTCCTCAAAGTACGTATAGCGGAACATTGCAGTCTGATTCGGAATGGAGTGGAAACAGCCCTGTTGGTAGAACACTGGCAGGAGTGTCAATATTTGGTAGAAAATTTGCAGTTTTTTGTTGTTCAAGAGATAAATAGTAGGAGAGGTGGGGATATGAATAAGATGTTGTTGCAGGTGGAGCAAAGGTGGATATTTTTTTTGAAAACCTTAGCACCAGCAGGTTTGAATGAAAAAGTGGATTGGGTGGCGTGTTTTTGAATTGAATTGAAGTGAGTTGATTGGCTCCTGCACCCTTTAAAGTGTGCTATGGGGGGGTTGGCATAGTCATCTGATTCAAGCAGCTGAAAGGCGTGACGTAATGGACGCCGAAGAAATGCGGGTGTCTTCATTGTTGTGGTAAGGTTTTCAACTTCTCAGTTCTTAAAACTTTTTGGTAGAATCTATTGGTTAATGCATTAAAAGTGTGGACATTAATTTAATTGTTTCAGAATGAAAAATGTGAGAATTGAAGGATAATATTTTCTCTGTGAATGTACTTGAATGTTTGAAGTCAGGAGTGGAGGTTTGTACTTTTATATATGCATATATGGGATACTTTATGCATATGTAGTTATAGAGAATACTCTTAAGAATTAAGTTTTTGAATGAAAACATTAAATGAAAATATTGTTATTTGAATGTATTGTATTTTTGTAGAAAGGATACACATGGGTGTAATTTGGAAGGTTGTGCAGAAGACTCAGGAACTGTAGTGGATTGGATTTATACTCCCCTGAAGAAGCTTGTCTAAGCGAAACATGTTGGGAGTGTTATAAAGATAGAAGTAAAAGAAGGGAGTGCTAAAATTCAGCAAGGCTACAAGAAAGAAGATTCAATACAAGGCTGAAATTTTCTTTTTAGAAATATATGTATGAATGAGTATGAATGATTGTTTTAAGTAAAATGTGGGATATATGTTGTTCCTGAATATAGATTTTGTCTGTGTATCCAAAGAAGATAATAAAAAATGTTTTTATAAAATTTAGTATAAAATAAAGATTGTTCAAATAAACTTATATGTCACTATATTATATTGTTTGATTAGTAGTGTGATATATTTATATAATTGCCAGTTTTATTACTTCCTCAAAGTAGGGCAAGCCAATCCACACTAGTGGGTTGTGCACACTGACAAGCAGGTAGAGACAGAGGATGACAACTCGCTGACATCCCTCTTATATAGCTCGTCACCACAGACATCAGCCAGCCAGTATTTTTCTTCGAAAGCCAACGGTGGATGATACTAAACCACCTAAACATTATTGCATCCTCCAGTAATCACTATTTGATATAGAAATTTATTCCATTATATAATTATTCAATTCTCTTTCTTTTTTTTTTGAAAAAGAAATGGAAAAACTGGACTCAGCACCACCAATAGACTTAAGGAAAACTGTAAAATGAATATCGTAGAATGAAACTCACCAGGTACAATGCAAGTCAATACACCATACAATACATTTCTTAATAAGGATCTCACACAACAGAAGAAAGTCAACCGGCTCAAGGCAGCCCAGGGCAAGATGGTGGACTGGCTTGCTCTACTTCGAGGAAAGAAAATTATCAGGTAAGAAGTAATCTCACCTTCTCTTCATCCGGGCAAGCCAGTCCACACCAGTGAGATGTACCAAAGCTACTCCCCAGAAGGGCAGGAGGCTGCCTGAGGCCCAAGCAGCACTGCCCTAGCAAAGGCTGAATCCTCCCATGCAGTCAAATCTAACTGATAGTATCTGGTAAATATAGGCAAGGCAGATCACGTTGCCGCTCTACACATCTCTGCCAGAGAAAGAAAACGCAATTCCGCCCAGGAAACCACCTGCGCCCGTGTCAAATGTGCACTAATCTGCTTCAGAAGAGGTTTCCTGATAACATGCTATGGCAGCCATCTGCACCTTGAGTGTGTTCAAGGCCAAACCTTTACTCAGACCTTCCTGTAAAAACTCTGCTCAAAGGAATGGGAAGACAAGCGTGGTCCTGACACCAATATTCAAAGACCCGTCAGACCCAGATATAGGTAAAAAAGGTTGAAAATTTTCATGCTCGCAAGAGAGTTTCCACCACTGGACCCAAATACCCCGGTTCGAGCCCAATCTGGATTGTTGTGAAATATCAGACCCTGCCACAGAGACCCTCAGCAGAGGGAACTGCCACGGATTCTCCGCCAGAGATGACAGAGATCCGTGTTCTACAACCTACATGGCCAATCGGGGGCCACCAGGAGCACCAAGCCTGGATGCTGCACTATCTTCTGTATTACCAACCAATCATGGGCCATGGTGAAAATGCATAGAGCAACTTTACCTGTGGCAAAGACTGAACCAACACATCCACTCCGAGCGCTAGAACATCCCGGGTCTGACTGTAAAAGTGATCCACTTTTACATTCTTTTGGCTTACCATCACATCGAGAAAGGACCAAACCCCATCACTCCACTGTGATTCGAAACACTTCAGAGATCAATTCCCATTTTCCTGGATCAAACTCTTGATGGCAAATAGTCCGCATGCATGTTGTCGACACTGCTATATGAGAAGATGACAATGTTAGCAAATGCTGTTCCATCCATGGAAGGAGGAGGAGGAGATCCATTTCCTGAGAGACTTGCTGACTGAGTTCCCCCTTGGTGATTTATGTAGGCCACCACTGTCACAATGTCTGACATTACTTTCACTGCTTTTTTTTTCCAACTGGGCCTGAAATTGCATAAAGTCTAGTCAAATTGCTCAGGGCTCTGGAAGAAACATCTTGCCCTGAGCCATATCAAACTGGACACCCAGATACTCCAGAACCTGAGAAGGTTGCAGATTGCTCTTGGCCAAATTCACTACCCATCCCAGGGACTGAAGCAACTAAGCCACCTTGCTTGATACTACCTGACTTTCCGCATTCGACTTGGCTCAGATTAGCCAGTCATCCAAATACGGATGAACCAGAATTTCTTCCTTGTGGAGAGCTGCGGCCACCACCATCATACCTTTGAAAAGGTCCTAGGCGCTGTGCCCAAGCCAAAAGGCAATGCCTGAAACTGGTAATGGTGGCCTAAAACCATGCAGCGCAAATAGTGCCGATGCTATTTGCGAACTGGAATGTGTAGGTACACTTTCGAGAGGTCTAGAGAAGAAACTCTCCCCTCTGTACCACCATGACCGACTGGCCTTAAGGTTTCCATTCGAAAATGGGTAACCCGAAGGGCTCGATTGACTCCCTTTAGGTCTAGAATAGGTAAAAAGGAGCCCTCCTTCTTGGGGACCACGAAGCAAATGGATTAATGGCCTGTGCCTTCCTGATCCTTTGGATCCAGAACCATGGTCTTCAGAACAAGCAGCCTCTGCAACATCTCCTGAACCGCTGCCTGCTTTTCTGCAGAATGGCAAGGGAAAACCATAAAAGCGCCAGAGAGGACTAATAAGTTCCAAGGTGTACCCGTCGCACACTACTTCCAAGATCCACTGGTCGGAAATGATGTAGGCCCACCTCCAATAAAATTGAGACAAGTGGCTGCCTATCTCCGGAACTGGAGGATGGACCCCCAGACTTCATTGGGAGGATCAAGGAGCTCCAGAGCTAGAGGCACTGTCTTGATGTGGCTTCTTTGCTTGAAAGGACGGGACCTCTGTTTACTCGAACCTCTGGAAGAGTGAAAACGCACAGTGCTTCAAAATTGCCCCTTCACTGATGAAAACCTGACTTTGGGTAACCGAAGAAATGTGGACTCTCCCCATCAAGTCGCCATCTTCTCCAATTCCTCTCCAAGCAATAAGTGCCCATTAAAGGGCAACTTGGTAAGACTGGACTTTGAAATAGCATCCATGGACGAGTTCCGTAGCCAAAGTAGTCTTCAGGCTACAATCACTGAAGCTACCCCCTGAGCAACCGTACGCACCAAATCATAACCTGCATCTACCAAGAACGCAGCTCTTGGCTCCAGATATGGGCTATTCTTGCCCAAAGGATCCGGAGTCTCCTGGGCTAATTGCAATTCAGCCCTGGCCACCATATAACAGCACATGGAGATTTGGAGATTCATAGCCACTGCCTCAAAAGCCTGTTTCAAAATTGCCTCAATTTTTCAATCCTAGGCATCTTAAGGCTGCACCTTCTTCCACCAGAATGGCGGTATGTTTCGTCCAATACAGACCAGGGATTCCACCTTGGGAAACTGCAGCTGCTCTCTAGCTTTAGGGTCTATAGGGTACAAACCTGCCAATGAGCAATCCCCTTTAAAATTAGCCTCAGGAAAACTCCATTCCAAATCGATCAATTCTTGAACAGCCTCATGTATAGCAAAAAACCAGGACACCTTTTGCAAATTAACCATCACAGGATTCTTGTTCGGATCCTGCAGGCAAGGCCTCCTCGTACTCCAGGGCATGTAAAATCAAACCTATCTTATCCCTATGAAAAAGCAGAAGCATTTTCTTGTGCGCTCTGCATCTGGCAGAATCTCCCTCTCATCCTTGTCGAGATTCCCCCATTGAGGATCCCGATTCTTTCCAGGAGTCTCCCAAAGGATCCACATCCTCACCTTCTCCCCCAGCATCCTGTCCCCTTCTCTGCTTTACCTGTCTGGGAGGGGGGATGAAAACCCGTTTGACTGCTTCCGCAATCCTGAATGGGGAGACCACTGATGTGGGCGATCCCAGGATTCCAACCAGGACCCTTCCTGCCCCTTACAAAAAGCCTGGTCTTTAAAAAAAAATAAAAAATTCCACCCAATGCACAATGGAAAGATCCATTCCCTGAGAAGGTAAAGCCCCTTCTGAGCTCCCTTCCATGGGAATTGGCAGGAGAGGTGGTGGGGAAGACTCCCCCGCCAGGAGGAGCTACATCCATACTTCCTTTCTGTAGACTGGGAACTCCTGAGGTCCCCGCATGGACAAATTCCCCTGCAGAGACATCTCCTGGAGCCTCCACACACTTCTGGCAAATACTAAGCGATCTCTTAGGGCTAATTATCCGCATATGACAGGCAGAGCAGACACAACTTTTCCCGTGGTGCTCTCCCGACACCATCTGTCCCCCTCGTGTGCTTCAGTAGCTCACTTGATGTGTGGTTCCTGTATTGCTGCGACATTCCAACTGGCTCCACAACTATTACTCCAGCCCCCTGCTCGCAATGTGGTGAGACGCGACATCAATCCTTTCCTTGGTGTAAAATCACTGTTGCTGCCTTTGCTGGTGCAGGCTTTTTTTAAATATATATTTTATTAAGCTTTTATATTTTTTTAAATCTTTTTTTAAATCTTTTATTATTTTATATATATTTTTTTTATCTCAGCGTCTGGTCCAAAACACTGGAACTCTCTTCCTCCAGACCTACGACTTGAACACTGCCCGGTCACTTTTAAGAAAAGACTCAAAACCTGGTTGTTCAATCAGGCCTTTTCCTATTCAGATAATCTTCTGAATTTAAAACCTGCCCGATCATGAGTAGTACTTTTGACTCTTCCTATCATTTATATCGCTTTAGTCTAAAAATTCATGTCCAGATTTAGCTCCACTACTAAGTTTCTGTTGCCTTCACTACGGTTCTCATACCTAATCATAACCCCACTAGCCTCTTATTATATTGTAGAGTGACACCCTGATATGCCCCTCAGTTCCATGATATTAGTTTTGTGCAATCCATTGTTGTCGTCAATCCCTAGTTTTCTGTTTCGTAGTTCAAGATCTTAGCCTCTGCTATCATGTGTGTATTATATTTACTCTCTCCGAGACACTGTTTCTGTCTCAATGTTATCTGCTTGTTTTATTTTATTGGAATCCCTAGTTCTTTGTAATTGTTCTCTTCTGAAGCTCTGTTACTGTTCAATGTAATTGCTTTCATTTTTCTGAAGCACTGGTACTGTTCAATGTAAACCGAACTGATTTGTTGTAACCTTTTACAAGAATTTCAGTATATAAAACTGTTAAATAAATAAATAAATATTATGACAAACTGTCAATATACAATACAGATATCTATTTTCATACCGCACTAGTTTAACCTTTCTATTATTAATAAAAAACATCTGCTGCTGCCGGCTTTTTTTTTTTTTTTAACTTTGTTACGTTGCGATGTGCAGCAAAACAGAGAAACCAGGGCAGGGAGCGGAGGACACGACAGGCGAGTAAGAGACTATTAACAGGAACTCTCCCCTCTGTCAGGAGAAGGGCTAGGGCATCAGCCTTCATGTCACTCCCATCCTATATTGTCAGATACTCAACTAAGGGAGGGAGCAAAAGCTATGACCACAGGAGGTCAAAACAGCCTGTTCAATCCGGGCAGGCCAAAGTCCACAAACAAGGATGCACGTCTACTACCTGCTGGAGACTGAGAAATACTGTCTGTGGTGAGCTATATGGGAGGGACATCAGCGAGTCGTCGATATCTGCACCTGCTAGTCAAAGTGCATAACCGACTAGGGTAGACTGGCTTGCCCGGATGAAGAGGAACTCCCAATTTACAGACTGATGGCTGGAAGATAACCTTAGGATTTAGGAGGTTGGTGACTTTTTTATCCACCCACAGTAATCTTTTGTGGCTTGAACTTCAATTTGTTATAGAGCAGCCAGCTGGAAATCTTTGCCACACTTTTATTTAAATCTATCATCGCTCTGTCTGGATGCAATCCAAGAAGGATCAGGAGCTAAATATAGTCAGCATATATGTAGTACGTGATCTAATGATGAGATTGATTATGGGGCACAACTGGATGATGGATAGAACAAGTGATAAAATAGCACCCTGTGGTACTCCACATGAGACAGTGGGGATGTGATGATACAGAGCCCAGCATGATAGTCTAAGAGTGGTTTTGAGAAAAGGATTTAAATCAGATTGACAGCAGACCATCCATCCCCTAAAATCATGGTCCACAGTGTTGAACACCACAGAGAGGTCAAGAAGTACCAGCAAGGCTATCCAATTATGCATAAGCATAGAGGGGCGGATTTTAAGAGCCCTGCTCGCCGGTGAGCCTATTTTGCATAGGCCTACCGGCACGCGCAGAGCCCCGGGACTCGCGTAAGTCCCGGGGTTTTCTGAGGGGGGCGTGTCGGGGGCGGGCCCGAACCGCGCGGTGTTATCGGGGCGTGTTGGGAGCATTCCGGGGGCGGGCCCGGGGGCGTGGGTTCGGCCCGGGGGCGTGGCCGCGTCCTCCGGACCCGCCCCCAGGTCGCGTCCCTGCACGCTAGCGGCCCGCTGGCGCGCGGGGATTTACGTCTCCCTCCGGGAGGCGTAAATCCCCCGACAAAGGTAAGGGGGGGGGTTTAGACAGGGCCGGGCGGGTGGGTTAGGTAGGGGAAGGTGAGGGGAGGGCAAAAGAAAGTTCCCTCCGAGGCCGCTCCGATTTCGGAGCGGCCTCGGAGGGAACGGGGGTAGGCTGTGCGGCTCGGCGCGCGCCGGCTATACGGAATTGATAGCCTTGCGCGCGCCGATCCAGGATTTTAGCGGCTACGCGCGTATCTACTAAAATCCCGCGTACTTTTGCTGGCGCCTGATGCGCCAGCAAAAGTACGCCAAATCGCGCGGTTTGAAAATCTACCCCAATTTGTCCACCTAGCTTACTGGTATTGTCTCAGTGCTAAAGTGAGATCTGAAACCAGACTAGTAGGGCTCAAGGCCATTTGTGATTGACAGCAAGTCTGATAGCTATACTAGCATTGCTTTTTGAATAATCTTGCCTAGGAATGGTCAGTTTGAGTTGCTCAGATCATTTGGGTTCAGGTTGTTTTTTTCCCTAAACATCTGTGGTGAAAATTATTGCACAAAAGGAGGCAGAGAGCATTTTCACACTAAAAACTTAAGCAGGATAAAATAATTACATCTCTTTACCCTGAGATTTTTCACTGTACATAGTTTTGATTCCTACTATATTGTAAACTTTGCACTTCAAAATTTAATTCATACATTTAAAGTGAACAAGTGAAGAAAATAAGAGCAGTGTTTAGGAGGTGCTGAAACAATTTTTGAAATTTTATTATAAAAATATATTTGAAAACATACAAAAATTGTGATGAAAACACTTTTAAAACATTTATGTAATAACTTAGTGTTTGCAAACAGCTGCATGGTATAAAGTCAATACCATAGCAAAAAAAAAAAAAAGTTGATACCATATCTAGCTTTGTTCACTTTTTAAAACTTTCTTAAAACAAAATTTGCACCTCTAATAAAATTTCTTAAAGCACCCCAAATGATTACTTTCTTCATATTGTTAGGTAACAACATGCAGATATGTAAAAATCGGTAAAACCAGGAATTTTATTTTAAACATACCCAATTAAAATACACTTGCCAGTTTATCAACCATACAGTAAAGAGTTAAAGTGAGACAGGTGGCAAGGAATGGGACATAACATTTTAACAAAAGTATCCAACACAAAATTGGGGAAGAACAATATTGCACACATTCCTCCAGTAAAAATATGCTGAAAGCAGTAAGTCAGTGAATCCTAACTTGTTTTCCTGTTTGAACTAAAGCTTGAAAATGTGCTGAGTACTCAAAATCGTGTAATAAGCTTTCACCTTTCCAAAATTATTCTATTTTGGTAAGCAAGTCATTAAACTCTTGGCTATAAGTTATGGGGGAAAAATAATGGAGAAATTACTTGATAATTTCATTTTCCTTAATGTAGGCAGATGGACTCAGGATGTACCAAAGCTACTCCCCAACAGGGTGGGAGGCTGCCCACAGTCCAGTCATCACCGCACGTTCAAAGGCTGCATTCTCCTGGGCCTGCACATCCAGACGATAAAACTTGGAAAAAGTGTGTAAGGAGGACTATGTCGCAGCCCAGCATATATCGACGAAAGACAACAGACTAATCTCCGCCCATGACACTGCCTGAGCCCTAACCTGAGTAGGCAACGGCTTTCCAGCATTCACATACGTGGCCATGACCACCTCTTTAATCCAATGAGCTATAGTAGCCCACAAAGCTGGAGCGCCCTGCTTACTCCTGCCATGGAGAACAGGCGATCCATCTTTTGAAAAGACTCGGAGACCTCCAGATACTGCACAAGACACTTAACATGCAAGGAGTGCAAAATGCGAAACTCCTCTGCATCCCTGACTTTATCCAGGGATGGCAAGGAGATGAACTGATTCAAATGAAAGTCCTAGACTACCTTGGGCAAGAAGGATGGAACAGTATGCAGCTATAATGACCGTGAAGTCAACTGAAGGAACGGCTCCCGGTAAGACAAGGCCTGCAGCTCAGAAATCTTTTGCGTAGAACATATAGCCACCAGGAACACAGTCTTCAAAGTCAACAACCATAAGGAAAGGCTACGCAGTGTTCAGAACGAAGGGCCTGCAAAAAAGTCCAGTACCAAATTAAGACTCCACTATGGAACCGGTAACCTCAAGGGAGGCCTAAGATGCTCCACTCCCTTCAAAAAAACGGGCCACATCAGGATGAGATGACAAAGAAACCCCATTCACCAGGCCTCTGAAACAGGCAAGAGCCACAATCTGCACCTTCAAGGAATTAAGGGCCAAGCCTTTATTCAATCCATTCTGGAAAACAATTCAGAATGAGGGATCTTAACTGAACAAGGACGACCATCCCTCTCCTCACCCCAGGCCTCAAAAACTCTCCAAACCAGCACAAAAGCCAAGGAAGTGGAGAACTTGTGAGCACGAAGTAAAGTGGCAATCACCGTAGAGGAATAATCACACTTTAACAGGCAAGCCCTCTCAAAGGCCAAACCGTAAGATAGAACAGAGCTGGATCCTCATGAAGAACCGGGCCCTGTTGTAGCAGATCTATGTGTGGCAGAAGACGAAGGGGGACCTCCACCAGGAGTCATTGCAAATCCGCATATCATGGACACCTGGGCCAGTCCAGCACCACCAGGAGTACTAGCCCCCTGTGGCCTTCAATCTTGCAAATTATCCTGCCCAGCAAGGGCCACGGAATAAAAGTATAAAGAAATCTGTCTTCCGGCCAGACCTGTACGAAAGTGTCTATTCCCAGGGACCATGGATCTCTCCTGCGAATGTAGAATCGAGAAGCCTTCCCATTTTGAGAAGTCGCCAGCAGGTCTATGAACAGAAGGCCCCAGCAATTCACAATCAGCTGAAATGCAAACTGCTTGACTCCACAGCCTGTGGCTGAACTGCAAGCATGCCAACCATTCCGCCTGGGCCTCCAGGTGATTGATGATCCAGCAGGACTCTTCGGCATTCCAGCAGCCCATGGCCATTAACTCCAGACAGTGAGGCCCTCCCCAACTGTGGAGACTCGCATCTGTCCTGAGTACCAACCAGGCCGGAGAGGACATGGGAACTCTCTTTCTCAGAATATCCTCCTGCAACCACCACTGGAGGTGGGAGCAGATTTCCATTGGCAAGTGGAGCCAAACTGCATAATCCTAAGACTGGGGGTTTGAATGAGATAGAGAGAGCTGAAGAGGATGCATATGCACCCTTGCCCAAGGCACCACCATCCAGGGTAGCTGCCATCAAGCCAAGTACCTGTAGGTAGGACCACACCATCTGGCATATGGTGTTCATCAACTGCCACCTTTGAGACATCAATCTCTGGATCCGAACTTTCAGTAGGAAAACTCTGTCCTGCCCTGTGTCAAACTGGACCCACAGATACTTCAACGACTGGGATGGCTGAAGATTGGGTGGTGAACCTGACCAAGAGCAACCAAGCTCCTGCAATAAGATGACCTTGTGTCACCAGGCGGCTCTCTTCCTGAGACTTGGCTCAAATCAGCCAGTCGTCCAAATATGGGTGCACCAGGATTTCTTCTTTTCGCAAGTCTGCTGCTATCACCACCATAATCTTGTAAAATGTTCTGGGAGAGGTGGCTAGACCAAAAGGCAGCACCCAAAACTGATAATGGCGCCCCAATACCACAAAGCGTAGAAAGCGTTGGTGCTCCAATCAGATGGGAATATGAAGGTAAGCCTCTGACAGATCCAAGAATGTCAGAAACTCCCCCGACTGCACTGCCATTATCACAGAGCCTAATGTTTCAATTCGAAAATGAGTCACCTTCAAGTAACAGTTGACCCTCTTGAGATCCAAGATGGGACGAAAGGAGCCCTCCTTCTTGGGTACAACAAAATATATGGAATATCACCCCATGCTTTCTTGAGATGTGGGCACAGGAACCACAGCCCTCAGTCGGAGGAGTCTTTGAAGCGTGAACTCCATTGCCTGATTCTTCTGCAGGGAGTGGCAAGAAGACACCATGAGCATGTCCCGAAGAAGAATACTGTGAAATTCCAGTGCATATCCTCAATGTATCACTTCCAGGACCCACTGGTCCGACGATCTCGACCCACCTCGGTTAAAAGTGAGATCCCCTATTTCCTGTTCCGGAGGGTGGGTTGGCAAACCTTCTTTGGGAAGCTTGGGAAAGTCCACCACCCAAGCACGCACCTCTCTTGGGCTGCCAGGGACAAAAGGACTGAGACCTACTGAAAGGCTGAGTCCACTGAAAGGTTATCCCTCTGTAGGGACGAAAACATTTGGAACCCCAGAAACAACCCCTCATACCAAAGGGGTGCTGTAACTTTCTTATTCTCCAGCAACTGAGGCACTGGAGACTCGCCCCACTTTCTGGCCAGTTTCTCCAACTCGTTCCGAAACAAGAGCGAGCCTTTAAAGGGCACCTTGGTAAGATTGACTTTGGAAGCTGTGTCAGCTGACCAATTTTGCAACCAGAATTGATGCCAGGCTGCTATCACCGAAGCCACTCCTCTGGCCGAGATCTGGACCAAATCACAGCCTGCGACTGCTAAAAAGGAGACAGCGGCTCCATAACTGCTCTGAAATTCCCTCCAGACTCATCAACCTCCTGAGAGAGAAGCAGGCAATCTCTCATCACTAGGGCTCAACAGGAGGCAATCTGTAAATTTAATCGCCATTGCCTCAAAGGCTTGCTTAAGAATAGCCTCAATCCTATCATTTACATCCTTCAAGGTCGCTCCTCCCTCTATGGGGATAGTCATCCGCTTAGACAAGTCACATACCAGAGAATCCACTTTGGGAAATTGGAAATGCTCTCTCACAACCAGAGCCAGGGGGTACAGGCCTTCCAATGTCCGACTCCCTTTAAAATTTGCCTCTGGGGCATCCCCTTCCAGATCAATCAATTCCTGGATGGCATCCATCACCAGGAAAAAACAAGAGGCTTTACCGTAAGGAAACCAAAATGGGATTCTTCCTCGGCTCTGACATAGCATTCCAAACCAGGGACACCCAGCTGTTCAAGGTCTGGGAAATCAGGGCCAGCAGTTCATCTCTATGAAAGAACCGCAACATGGTTCGATATGGTTCCAGCCCTGGAGGAATTTCCCCATCTTCCAGGGAACCAAGATCAACATCATCAGTGCCATCCGGATTCCTGTTGAGAACACCCACAGGGAGCCAAGGCGAGCCCTGGCACTTAAGCATAGGACTGGAAGAGGGAGGAGCCATTGGCTGAGGGTCCGACTGGACAGAAATGGGGAAGCGGAGGACCACGCTTGAAGAAAGGCTTGAAGCCTCGAAAAAAAAATTCCACCCAAAAAAAGCAGCTGGGTCCAGACCAAGCCCAGAAGGAACTGGAGCTGCCCTCGCCAGCACTGCCCTCGCCAGTGGAGGAGTCAGTCAAGGGAGAACCAAGATCTGGCATCCCCCTGTCAAAGCCGTGACCAACTCATCATCAGAATGGGAAGAGCCAAGCTTAGCAAAATCCGAGGAAGACAATTCTCCCTGAGTGTCTGAGCAATGCTGACAGTTTAGACTCCAGGTCAGGCTGAGAAGCCCTAATATGACAGGCAACCCAAATAGGAAAATGCTTAGGCTTCTTGCTTACTGGCGCCAACACTGTGGTAAATGTAAGTCGGAACGGCTCATGCTCAAAAATGAATGTGCCCAAAAAAGTGCCTAGAAGAAAGCATGGCAAAGTGCATGCACAACCTGTATGCCAAGTTAAATGCTTAAAAAAAAAAGTTTGTGCACATAAAAAGAATGCCCAAAAATCGAGCACACGATGCATGTGCAGAGCAGACACACTGTGCACACCGATGGCCTATAGAGGGCAGCAGAACATGCACAAGACCATGTAAAAATGGCCACTGCGGCCTATGATGCGGCATGCGTGAAAAAAAATCCTAAGTGCAGGGTTTAGCTCACTGGGGGCCGCTCAACCCACTCGACTGCCCAGTTCCCCAACGGAAGTGGGAATGAACGTCGATACGCCACGCAGAGAACAGAGACCGAAGGAAGTCCTGAAATCCCTCCGTCTCCGATTCAGGTAAAAAAAACCTTTTCTTTTTAAACCTTACCGGAGCTTACTGGCTGAGTACAGAGAAGGTCTTCAGCTGCGAGGGGAAAGGGCATCTGCCGTCACTGGCAAGCTCGGCCTTCTGCACTTGCTGCCTTTCAGCTGAACTAGCAGCTAAGTCCACACCGGGAAACCCAGCTACTGGAAGAGGGCACACCTCTGAGGGACCATGGAAATCACCTCAGGAATTCTCAACTGGGGGAGGGACATTTAGGTATCACCGCAGGAGAGCGGGGTTTTCTAGTCTTGAATTTAGAATTTCAAATTTCTTTCAAAAAGCTCAAAGCAATCTCCTTAGGGAGATGCACATCCACCATATGCTGAAGATAGAGAATACTGGCAGGCTGGGGTCACTGCAGGGCTATATATATCTTGTGACTGTAGCTTGCTCCATTCTCCATCTGCTGGCAGGGGAGCATAAACCCACTGGTCCTGAGTCCATCCGTCTACATGATAGGAAAAGCATTTTATAACAAAATCTTGCAAGGGCACACATAAGCAGAAAATAAATATCCTGATATAAGTCTGAATACAATAAGCTAGTACATTAAGGAGAAAATTTTGTTTTGCAATTAATAGTCACCAAAGTTTTACGGATTCCGCTGACCTCAATATCATTAGCAAATACTTCTGCCAAATGTGTTACCTATTTAGATTTCTTTCTGCAACTGTGCCTATTACCAAGTCAAAAGCAGCCAGACCCTTGAATGCTAGCTAACATCGGTTAAGCCACGCTGAATAATTCTAAAAACACAAATTATATAACTCAACACTGGCCACTGAAAAGACAGTTTATGAACACTTTGTAGACTATATATATTTAGGACATTCTGAATCTGCCTGGTACCTCTAGAGATAGAGGAGACATTCAAATTGACAAGTCTGATTAGAAAACAAAGCTGCCACATAGACAGTTTTCACACATTAATTCTGGTGTAAGGCAGCCTCAGGTTGGACTTGCTCCCTGTTTGTATCCACAATGCAAAATGAACAAAGAGTATTAAAAATAATTCTTCTCTGAGGGGTAATTTTGCTTCAGGATTGCTTATTCTAGGAGTAACTATTTTATATAACAATGTACATGAGTGGAAATTTGCAGTTTCATAACTAAGCTTGAACATGAATAGAAATCAATTTCACATTCAATCCTGGAATAGTTCCAAAGTGTAAAAAGAACAGGGAGCGAAGCCAGATTGATTAATCCAGAACGGAACACTGTGTTAACTAATCCTGGAGCAGAAGAATGGTGTTTGTGTGTGAAAGCAGTATTAGGTAAAATGCTGCATTCTTGGGGCAGTTTGCGGTATTGCATTCTGCATTTCTTACTGTACACTGCAGGCCTGACATATTTTAAACCTAGCTACCATGTAAGCAGTGATGGCTAATGGGAACTAAAGGTTCCACCATGACGACTTCCATATTCTAAAGCAGCTGTAGTTTTACACAGAAGAGGAATTGTTTTATGAAAACCATTATGAGCTTATGTTACACTAGAAAAGGCATTAAGGTTTTTGGTTTCTGTAGATTGGGGGGGGGGGGGGGCAAATTAGATGAATTTTAAACTGTTTTGATGCTATATGAAAATTCACCTCATAATATATTATTGAACAACAAAATGGACCTGTATGGCACATGCTATACATAAGGGCCAACAGAAGTTGCTCTGCATTTCCTCCCCAGCGACGAGTAGTTGAGATATATTTTTCAGCATGCCTTTCTACAGAGAAATCCCACTGCAGTGGGAGTCTGTTATAGATTGTTGTCACGAGTACAAAATGGGAGAAAACTTGTAAGTCAGGAAAACAGTCAGCACTTATGTAATCCTTTAGACACAAGGCCAGATGCACAGACACACGAGAAACCTCCTCTCCTCTTTAATATATATGGGGGCCTAAGGTTTATTGAGATCTCAAGGTAAAAAAAAAAATTTTGATCTTGCAATAAGACTATCATCACTGAAAGTGATAATCCTACCATAGAATTTCAATATTGGCATTTCAGAAACCAGGGGCCAATTCAAACAGGACTTTACTGAACAGGATACTAAGACATCAATTTTCTAGCCAGCTAGATCAAAATATTTTTTTACTGGGACGAGCAGCTAAATATTGCCAGCTAAGTTTCAGAAATTGGCTATATTATAGTTGTTCAAATTCTGGGCAGGCCCAAGGGCAGAATTAGGTCTTGAGAGGGGGGAGGGGGGGGCGCGGGAGAAAGTTTAGGTGGCTAAACCGTATTTCCAGTTTAGCCATCTAACATAGCCAGTCAAATCTAGGCTCTGCAATAGCAGGTCTAAATCTAGCTGGCAACCCTCCTTCCCTTCACACCGTTGGCCACCTGCGCCCCCTTCTTCCATTGCCCAATATAAAAAGAAAAGTCTGGCAGCCAATAATCCCCCTCTATCCTCCCTCATCCAATATAAAAACAAATCTGGTGACAGATATTCTCCCTATCCCCCTGAACCCTTCCAACTCCTAAAAAAAAGTACCCTCAGCTCAGCCAGGACACAAGCTTACTATCTTCCTGGCTCGGCATCCAATGTAGAGGATGGTAAGCCTGAATCCTCCTGGCTCAGCTGGGACTTTTCATAAACTTCAGTGGAGATTTTATTTAATGGAAGGAAGGGGATAAGGAAATGGGAAATTAGCTACCAGCCATTAAAAAAAAAAAGTTTTACTTAATTGGTTAGTGTTGATTTATAGCACTAATTAAATGAGTTTAGCCAGGGATCGCAGTCGCATAGAGCTGTCTAAGCTAGCAGGTCAAACTTTGACTAGTTAGATTTTGCAAAATTTTCAGCTGCACATCTAGCTGGTTATATTCAGCTGAAAATGTGTCTAAAGATAACCAGATTAAAATTAACTAATGATCTTGGCTGCTCAGCAACTGTTGACCTTTAAAAGGGCAATTTTCAAAGCCATTTCCATGGGGAAAAGTGCCTTACCTGAAAATATGCTTTTTACTGTCCATCCTATATTTATGTGTTTGTTTACTCACAGTAGGCGGAGGCATTGGAGAGGTGTTTGTACTTAATTTTAATTCAGGAGTTTATATTCCACTGTTCCTGGTTTTTGGCCCAATTAATGAAGATTACAACATAAAAACAACCCCCGCACAAATGAGCAACTATAAATGTGCATGGTTAGTTTATCCTGAGATAATTTTCAAAGTGAAAGTACATTTGTATAATTAAGTCTGTGGATAAAATGTACCCCTCAGACTTTACTCCTAGTGGGCAGTTTTAAAATTGCTCCCAAAATACAGGAACGATGGTTGTTTTCTTATTGATTTGGAATCTTCTTCTCCAGTAATATTCCCCTGAAAGATAAGTAGGACCTGTTTGCATTTATATACCACCAGCAGCAAATGCAATGTCTAATGGACACAGAAAACCATTATGGCAAGGATGGTGAACCATGTTACGTTCTGGTGCCATAAAGTGCCAAACATCTGGACTTGCAAACCAATAGGTGCCAAGTTTAGTGGAACTTCATTTACAACTGGCAGTTGTACATCTTCAAGCACCAGCAGTATTGGTCATGCGTGCCACCTTGGGTATTTGTACTATAGGTTCGCCATTATTGCTATACAATTCTACTAGCAAAAGTGTTCTATAGGCACGGAACATAAAACATTTAAAATAAGGCCCATTGAGCAAAAGGTTCCACAGAGTTTCTCTACTCGTCTCATCATTACTGGATTCAACACAAAGAGAATGAAGAAGTGACCAGCTATTTGCCCAGTGTCACTTGAATAGTTTTGCGTGAAAATATGTTCAAAAAAGTTGCAAAAAGGCTGTTCACTTTGGTGATCTATTGCTATAGAAAATATTTTACATTTCCTTGGAAAAAAAAATTGAAAATCAAATGAAACCTTATATCAAAAGCAAAGAAACATTTTCATCATGGCTAGTGTTATCCAGGACATGTGTCAAGCACCTAGTAAAGTTCTGTTGATTAGCACTTCAGCATACCATGACTATTGGACATCAGCATTATTAAAAGTCAAATTTTGTGATCTCTCCAGACCTTTTTCTTTTATCAAAACCATATTAGTGCTCACACAAAGCAGTGCCTTATCTACCTTAGTTTACAGCAATTGCTGTTCCCCTGCAAACCAAAATATTTTTATTTAAAAGGTTCTTCAAAATTACTATTGCTGGAATAAACTGAGATGCACAGTAAGTTAGTACAAATATCACATGCCAAACAAGAATACAAATTGAATGAACAGACCACAATAGCAGCATAACAAAATACCATTACAGATTAGCACAGTAGTAAAGACTTAAATCCATGGGCCCCTTTCTAAAAAAGTGATTTTCCCTTCCTGTAGGAATTATTTTATTTTAAATATAGCTTTATAAATTACCGACAAGTGCAAAATTGCTTGCAATCTTCACTTTGTAGCTAAACAGAAATCTGAAATATGCAACCTGAAAACTTGGAGGGGGAGGGGGCATGGGGCTTTTTTTTTTTTTTTTTTTTAAAGTATTCCACATCTTCAGCAGGATATCACTAAAATTTAGAGGGCCATTTAAAAAGCTTTATAAAGGCCTCTAAAAGAGGAGATCATAATAAAAAGTTCCATTTTCTCTTTACACTGGAAGCTTGAAGTGTGACTTTTTTAAATTCTAAAAACCACTAATTGACTCCTTGCACAATGGTATGCACTCATGTGAAAATAACATGGATAAAAACAGAAAGCACTATTGGGAAATGAAGCATGCTATGAGACTGGGAGGGAGACTAGGGATTTTTTTTTTTTATACTGTGCCAGTCTTCAGAATTTTTACATTTAAAAGTAAAGTACATCAAGCAAATGTTACATCAAGTTGGCTGCCGTTCCAAAATGGTTTTCATTCTATGCAATACTTTTTGCATTTCTTTTAATATTTTAAAGTATACCACATCTTTGTTACATTTAGAACAAAAGCAAAGTGTTTTTTTGTACTTGTGGATGTGATCAGTTTACAAAAAGATAACTAAAGATTACTCTTCTTTTCCGCTGGCTTAGATAACTTGAAATCACAGGGCTAGAGGACTATCTGTAGTAGTTTTCACTGCATGCCCATCTTTTCCCATTGAACAATATGGTACATTGATTTGACTCTTGCTTACCATCAAATTTCAGAGGCCTTTAAAATCTGGAAGCTATGCATTATTTTGGTGTGTGCAACACAGATGATAACTGCAAACTAAAGTGTTGCTCCCTTCATGCTTCAAACAAAAATAAAAAGGCAAAAATAAAAGGATAGACTTGTCCAAGTAACACTAAAAAACAAAATTTTAAATAAATTAAAAAAAAGTGAATTCTTGTGCAACTCAACACATATGTCAATGTCATTAAAACAAATGGCTTGCTGGTGATGCTTCACAGTGAAGTCTGGGGTACTTTTGCAAACACTGCTGGCTGGTGCTTCTCTGGATCAATTGTAATATTTCTTGCCAAACTGAAATTCAAGACTTGCAGAATGATTCGGGATGCTTTTTGTTTTTGAACAGTAGGGCTTTGCTTTTTTTCAGGCATATTTTTTTTTCAAAAAAAAAATTCTATCAATTCCACTTATAGCTGAATGTTGTCAACATTCTTGGTCAGAACTTGCATGTAGACTTCATGAACAGTCCTCAGAAAGCTGGAATCATTCTGGAGGAAGAAAAACGGAAGAGGCAACACATTCATTAACTGAACCATCGGAAATAAGTATTGGCCTGCATTCTACTCTATCTCACTTGATGAATTTTGGTTAATCCAAGTGGCTCCCCTTTAGACCTATGCCTGCAAAGTCTGTTAGATTAGCTATGGATGGTTTAACTCCTATTCAAGCTATTATAAAAACTTCCATTAGTGTATTTTTTTCCTGCTAAAATAACGAGGCAGTCTTGAGACTTGTACTTAAGAAATGTAATTAGATCCTATGGAGGTAAAAAGCTTTACATTTATCTCTAACCTCGCCAACTTGGGCAGTTAGTCCTCAACTGGGGCAGTTCCTTACAGATGATCTTTTAGATCCAGGTCAGTTGGGTTTTCAGCCCAAACACAGCACAAAGACTGCTTTGATTTCCCTACTGGACAAATTCTAAAATCTGAATATAGACTTTGATATGTTATTTGTTGTTCTCAAGCTTAGTTCAGCATCTGATATAGTGGATTATGCTATCTTGTTATCTCCAAAGTGTCTCAGTTGTTCTCAGGGAAGACCAGCCAAAGAAGCAGGGGCCCAAATCCTTGTAGGAATCAAGAAGCCACCCAAAGCCTTCCCAGTCCATGCTGTCATATTAGAGAGGATAAGGGCTGTATGGGACCACTTTTAGCCACCACTGACATGCAAGATAGCAATGGAAACACTATCTGATACAGCAGCAGGAAAGAGAGTGGCCTGTTTTAGCTCCCAAAGGTAAATGCAGCAGTGGCAAAAAGGACCACAATTGTGGTAGAAGGGGGTTCAGCCCTCAAGGACCCACAGGATAGGAAGGTTGAGACCTTCCTTAAGAAATCCTTCGAATTAGCCAGCTTGTCACTCCAGGAGGCGATCAGCAGAGGGTACAAAGTGAGCGTGCAGATACATTGGATACAACAGGCCCCATGAAGTGCAGACCAATAGTGTGGAGATAGAGCATTTAGAATCAGCGGTGGCCATTGTAGCTCCAGTGGCCCCTCAAGCATACACATACCTACAGGACTTAGGCTCAATAATGGCAGCAATCAAAGTGGTTCCCTGGGCGAGGGTCCATATACACTCTTTACAACTGAACCTGAAAGTCACTGCAAAGCCAGGATTTCGTCAGAGCATTGCCAGTGACTGGGCATGCCAAAAAAAGTCTAGATGGTGTCTTGTGAAGGCCATTCTAGAGAAGGAAGCCAATCTGGAGCCCACTTGGTAGATTACAGATATTAGAAGACAGGCTGGGAGGCTCACTACAAGGGACAGATGGCACAAAGAAGGTGGTAACAGCTGGAGGAAGCATTCTAGATAAACCACCTGGAAACTCGGGCAAACAGGCTGGTGTTAGGAGGGAGAGCAAACATAATACTGTTAGACAGCAATGACTTATGTGAACATACAAGATGGGACAAGCAGCCTTCAAGTGGCAAGAGAAATAGAACAACTGATGATGTGGGCGGAACTACGGCTCCAGCAGCTCTAGGCAGCTCACACAGTAGGAGCAATCAACATACAATCAGACTTCCTGAGCTGACAGATACTAGACCCAGGAGAGTGGGAACTGGCTAAAGAAGCCTTCAATCAGAGAATGGACAAATGGAGGTGCCCCTAGGCGAATGGGGATCCAGGGGGATAGACGCACAGATACAAATTTGGCCCAGAAACATGCTGGTTAACGGTACTTTGGAGGATCGCAGTTCATTTGGGATCAGTTATAGTGGTAGCCCTAGACTGGGCTAGACTTCCATGATATTTGTACTTAGTCAGGCTCAAGGTAGGAAAATTGCTCAGATTCAGTTAGGAAAAGCACCTACTGCACCAAGGATCAGTGCAGTTTTGTCTTACAGCAAGGCTCTTGAGAGGAAGGGTCTCAGAAAAAAAGAGGATACTCAGGCTAGGTAATATCTTTCTTGCCTTCAGCAAGGTTGATATCTACCTCACTGACATACATTTGAATTTGTAAGATCTCTGAAGGCTGGTGTAAACGGAGGAAGGTACTGCCACGAAAAGCGCAGTTAGATGCTATTTTACAGTTTCCCCAAAATGGGCTGGACAAAGGATTAGCAGTGAATGCGCTAAATGTCCAGATAAGCAGCCACAGCAAGTAACGGGGACATGTTAGAAGGGCCCCCTTAGTGTCGTTTCCAGATGCGGTTCGCTTCTTGAAAGGAGCAAACTATGTTCATCCATCCATGAAGCCTCTGGTCCCACCTTGGGATGTAAACTTGTCCTGAGAGCTGTGGAAACCCACAATTTGAGCCCCTTAGGGGGTCTCAATAAAGAATATCACCATGAAGTAGTGCACTTGGTAACAGTATATTCAGTGAGGAGAAAGCAGAGTTGCTTATCTGTAACAGGTGATCTTCGAGGACAGCAAGATGTCAGTCCTCACACAGGAGTGAAATCATCTAATGAAGCCCAGTACGGAAAACTTATGTCAAAGTTTCTAGAATGCTGACAGTCTCTCTAAGCATGCTCATGCATGTATTATACCACGCATCCATGCGGGGTTCCCTCGGTCCTATTACATAGGATTCAAATAAAATAATAATACCCACAAAGTGGAAACCTAACTCCGTGGGGAGGCGGGCAGGTTTTGTGAGGACTGACATCCTGCTGTCCTTGGAGAACACATCTGTTGTTAGTACAATTTGGACAAGTATTTTGAAAGGATATCCCCTCGCTCCAGATTAGAAGTTTCCCACCATCAGGATAATGTTTCAGAGGGGCTGAGCGACTCAGATGCACTCCTGTAGATCCTGAGTGGCTTGTTGCCACTGGGACCTCAGGGTCAACTGGGCTTTTCGCATGTGTAAACATGCCAAACATGAACTGTTGCAGTCACGTGGCCCAGCAGCCTCAACATATACCACTCAAACATGCTGGCTCGCTTGAATCTCTGCCATGATAGTCATCAGATTGATGGCTCATTGCCAGGGCAGAAAGGTCTTGGTTTGAGCCTTGTCTAGCAGGGCTCTAATGAAATCCAATTGCAGTGACTAACTGAGATGGGACTTAGGATAGTTGACAACAAACCTTAGTGACTCCAGCACCCAGATGGTTAAGTGCATGGACCCTTCAACCCCTGCCCAAGAGATACTCTAGACCAGTCAATCGTCCAGACATGGGAAAACACGGACTCCCAGTCTGTGAAGGTGTGCCACCACCACGCCTAAGCATTTCATGAAGACATGTGGGGCTGATGCTAGCCCTAACAGCAGAACGCAATACTGGAAGTGCTGCTTTCCCACCAAGAATCAGAGATACTACCGGTAGCTGGGGAAGATCTCAATGTTAAATATATGTGTCCTTGAGATGGAAAAGGGGTACTGGCTATGCTCTAAGAAGGAGATCAAAGTGCCCAGGGAAACCATCTTGAATTTTTTCTTTTTGAAACTTATTCAAGGCAGGTAGGTCTAGGATGGGACAGTGTCGTCCTCTTTTCTTTGGAATCAGGACATATCGGGAGTAGAATCCCCACCATCTTTGCCCTGGTGCAACAGGATCGACCACTCTGGCCATTCACAAGGAGAGCAGTTCTGCTAAAAGAATTTCCTCATGTGCTACCAGGGACAATTTGGCAGGGTACTCAAAATGTTTAATCTGTACTCTCTTCTGACAAAAGTGAGCACCCTCTGCTCTGAGATTACATTGGGCCACTAGTTTGCGAAAATCATAGCCAGCCTCCGACCAGAAGATCTCTCGCAATGGGTATGGCAGACTTGGCTATGCTCCCTACGATCCAGTCAAAACCCTGTCCCCGGAGTTGACTGGGGCACTGGTTGGGGCTCTGGTGTCTTATGTTGCCTGGGATAGCTACAGGCCATTGCTGAGATGGCAGAGGTGATGGAGGATAGTATTTCAGGCAGATGAAGAACCTCTTGTGGGCAGACCTCTAGGACCTCCTAGATGAGGTCCTGAATGCCAGCGGAGAGCTGCTGGAATGTCGCATGCTGGTCCCGAATTGGGCCATCATGTCCTTCACCTTATTTCTGAAGATTCTCTCCTGTGCACGGCACATCAGTGAGTTGCTCTTGCACGAGATCTGATGCTCATAGCTAGGTGAGTCTATGGGTACCGATCCTTGCTGCAGAGATTCTTCATGCAGTCTCGAAAACATCGTAAGTCAACCTGACCCCATGTTTCCCACACTCCAGACTCTTGTTTACCAGCAACTGGAGAATGTCCTGCTGCTTTTGAGGCAGAGCTCAGCCACTTTCTGCACCTGTCCCATATTGTACTGGCCCACGAAGTGTTGGCAGGCCACTATGTGAGCGATAAGCATAGCATCCTGAAATACCTTTGTCCCAAGAGCATCTATTGCCCTCTGATCCTTCCTCGGGGGCATTGAAGAATGGGTCCAAGTGCGCTTGGCCTTCTTGACAGCAGATTCATCCACCACAGATTGGTGTGGCAGCTGATGCTTGTCGAATCCGAGGGCCTTCTGGATGAGATAGATTGTGTCCTTCTTCATATTAACGGGAGGCACTAAGAGGAGGTGCTCCCACATCCTCATCAGTAATTACAAAAGAATGTCATTCACTGGGATTGCTACGGCCTCCTTAGGAGGCTCCACATAATTGGAGAATATCCAGCATCTTGTGCTGGGTACCCTCTTCCGTCCACAACTGAAATGGGATGGCTTCTGCCATCAACAGGACAAAACCTGTGTAGGAGAGGTCTGTTGGGGGAGATTTCCTTCTGTCCTTGGGAAGAGACAGTTCTGAGGGGAGGCCCCTTGATGTAACGGAGTCTGAAACATTGGAAGAGTCATTCCCTCAGGGGCCCTAGTCCTCACTGTTGTAGACAGGGGACTGGGCCCAAGGTGCTCTGTCCCTGGCCAGCGGTATGGGAACTGGCTCAGATGACTGTGGTGGCCTGGACCTCGAGGCCGCCCCTATCGCTGGAGGAGCTTCTTCTCCCGAGGAACCAGGGACGACCACCGGATTTGGTTGGCAGGTGCCCCGATTTCCTACCGAGGTTCTACGCGGCTTCTGGGTATATACAGTAGTAACTGTGTCGGTAGCACTCTGATGAGCACGTGCAGGGATTCAAGCAGCAGCTCGAGGATGAACAGTGCTGGCCCCGGTGCCCTGATCCTGAGGCCTCGCATGGCCCTCTCCACAGGCAGCTGCATGCATCTCTTCAGCTCCTCCTCAAAGATAGCCGGATATCAAAGCTGGCTGGGATCCAGCTAAAAGTTGGTGCATCCCCGTTCTTGTAACCGTGCATCAATGGGTCAGATGCCGATGCTTCTTTGGCTGCCCTCGATGCTCTGATCCCCGGTACCAAGGCCAAATATGACGAACTCAATATCTTCAACCTGGAAGAGGTAGGCGATGGCCTTACTCTGGCATCCCTGGAAGCTGTCGATGCCGACGGAACAGATGGCCCCACTGAAGTCGATGGCTTGATGGCCATCAGTGCTGTTCCGCAGTACCTCAATACAGATGCCCCTGATGCCGATGGATTGGACTTGTCCGGACCGAAGAGTCATTCCATCTTATCCAGCCAGATCTTATGCCCTTTTGGTATCATCTTGGCACACTTGCTTCAACCTTGGATGTCATGCAATGCCCTCAAGCAGAGGACACATATATCATGGGGATCCATAATAGACTTGCACCGAGGCACTGCTTAAATGCTGACAAGGCCATCGTGAAAGAAAATGGACGCAATATCAAAATTGATGGTGGTGGCCTTAGAGTTCACCACTGCCCTGGGGGATGACTGCAAAATAAAAAAAACTTACCAAAACCACTGAAAACCCTAGCTAAGATGATAAAAACAGAACAGTGGGACCCCGTGTCGACCATGTGATCCCATTTCAGGAAAAAAAACCCAGTAAACAAGCCAAAACCTTCTGTAGAAGAAGTGGAGAGATTCAATTTTTATTTATTTATTTATTATTTTTATATACCGACATTCGATCTCAATTGAGATATCACACCGGTTTACATTCAGGTACTATAAGATTTCTCTATCCCCAGAGGGCTTACAATCTAAGTTTTTGTACCTGATTTCCTGAATTCACCACTAGACACGAGGCTCCATGGAAAAGAAGAGACTGAGGGGACCCTGTGTGGATGTGTGGTATAATGCATGTGTGAGCATGCTCAGAGAGTCTCAAAGTTCTAGAAACTTTGACATAAGTTTTCCGTGCTGGGCTCCATTGAATGATGTCACGCATGTGTGAGGATTGCCATCCTGATGGCCTCAAAGATTCTGAGTTACAGGCCTTGTCTTGCAGGGATCCCTACCTTTCCTTTTCAAGGAACAAAAAGTTACAGTTGGTCCAGTTCAATCCTTCTTACTGAAAATAGTATCTAAATTTCATTTGAATTAGGTTTCCTTGCCTGGTTTCAGGAAATCATAGAAACATAGAAATGACGGCAGAAGAAGACCAAACGGCCCATCCAGTCTGCCCAGCAAACTACGCACTTTATCCATTTTTTTATTTCCCTTTTTCTCTCTCCCACCTGTTACTATTGGCTTCCAGTACCCTCCAGCCCTAATTCCCCTCCACCCCACCACAATTCCCCTCCACCCCATCACCAATGTAGAGAGCAGCGCCGTATCTGCATCCAAGTGAACATCCAGCTCAATTAGGGGTAGCAACCGCTGTAACAAGCAGGCCACACCCCTGCCCCATACTCTTACCCACCCCTGTTTTGTTTTTTTCTTTGTTTTTGTTGTTTTGGTGTTTTTTTGGAGATGGCAGCACTCCATCCTTCCGCTCCGTGAAGGTGGAACTCCAACCACTGGCAACCCGCTCCGTGAATGCCTCTGTGGCTACTGCTGCTCCGTGCAGTGTTTTGCTGCCTCCTCTTTATTCACACCCTCTAGACTTGATGGATCCATAGTGTTTATCCCACGCCCCTTTGAAGTCCTTCACAGTTTTAGACTTCACCACTTCCTCCGGAAGGGCATTCCAGGCATCCACCACCCTTTCCGTGAAGAAATACTTCCTGACATTGGTTCTTAGTCTTCCTCCCTGGAGCCTCAGCTCGTGTCCTCTGGTTCTGCTGATTTTTTTCTGATGGAAAAGGTTTGTCGTTGTCTTTGGCTCATTAAAGTTTTTCAAGTATCTGAAAGTTTGAATCATATCACCCCTGCTCCTCCTTTCCTCCAGGGAGGGCTGGAATTAGGGCTGGAGGGAAATACAGCCCAGGAAGAGAAGAGCAGATTGTCAGGGCCAGAAGAAGGAGCTCAGGTTCCTGGATGTACAAAAAAGCTCTTTTGATATATTTGGAAACCACAAATAACTTCCAGAAATCCTGTCTGCTCCTGCTCCTCTCAGCTGTCTCTGCACTAACATGTCCTTTAGCCATAGGAGGACTGTCACTCACTCCTGCAGCCCACACAACAATACAGCCCTTAGCCATTACTCTCGCCCCTCCCCCCCATTGAGACCAACGGGTGTCACTGGCTCACGTGACCTCTACTCCAGACTCAGGCCCATGTCTCCCTGGCTTCAACCAGACCCTTTCTCCAACATCTAGCTAACCTGCCAATACAGCAAGGTCTCTTCGTCCTGACCTGGGCTCGCTCTCTCTCTCTCCACTTCTAGGCCCAGCTCTAACCATCTCCCTGGACCTCAGACCTCCATCCAGGGCCCCCACAAAGCCACCCCAGGACACAGATGTCTATTTATTTCATTTTGGATGTTCCCTATTTACATTTCTATGAGGGCTCACGCAGCATCCTGATCAGAGCACAGATTAGTGGCGCCAACAGAGATATTCATGGCAGCTACATGGTTTCCCTATACTCATTTACGAAGCATTATAGGTTAAATCTTCAGGAAAGGAAGGACAGTATTTGCAGTGGAAGTCCTGGAAGCAGTTTTAGGTTACTCCCTACCAGGATAGGTCTGGACTGGTCTGGCAGGACCTTGAGGAAAATGTACTTAGATTCTTATCTGCTAATTGTTTTTCCTTGAATCCTGACAGAGAAGATATTGACAGTTTAAAATATATATAATAAAGAGCTTTTTTCAAGAGGAGTTGTAGATACAAAATAGCTATTCATGTTAGCAGTTAGGTAGATAATAAACAGGGATGGGAGGTGGAGAGGGTTGGGGGGTTAAGGGTACAAAAGAGTGTAACCCAACAAGTTGAATGTTGTAAAGACACTGCTTTATTATGTTGTATTTCTGAGAAGTTTGGTAACACCAATAAAAATTTAAATATCAAAAAGTTAGGTAATAAACAATGTTAAAAAAATTATGAGAAAAGAATTAGAATCAAAGAGATGGCCTTTTCCTAGGAGGGAAATACACCCCAGGAAGAGAAGAGCAGAGATTATGCTCAATCCCTTACCACTTTTTTTTATTCTGATATTCTGTTGATTTATCTTCTATTGAGTTCCAGGATAGCCTTCTTCATCAGATTGGACAACAGACTACTGAAGCCTTCCCTACTGTGCCAGGCTACATAGAGGATGTCAGAAAGCAGCTTGCCCTCTGCCTCTATCTGCTGGTAGAGGGAACAAATTCTACTAGTCTGGAATAATCTCAGTACTCAAGGAAAGGCAATTAGTAGGTAAGAATCTAAATGCACCATTTATTCATTTTGCTTTTTAAGGTGAATCATCTTTCTATGAGGCTATATGTCGGAACATATGCTAATTATCCCCCTTTATTACTCATACATTCAAGCTGCTGTGATCTTTTCATTTCTTAACCTATATTTTGAAAAATATTTTGCCATAGACACTAAAAGTAAAGCTCTAGGTGATTGCACTAATAGTCCAATACATAGATGGCTATAAAACATACTCGCCTTTTCTGGAGATCTGATGAGGACTGAAATAAACTACAACTCCACCACATAAAGGATCAGATGTAAGTTTTGGGCAAAAGTCAGTTTGCTTGCACAAATTATAACACAGTCCAGCTTCTGCCCTGGAATTTAATATCTTGCAATTTCAGCAAAGGAAAAAAAATTACCCCCAAAAAACGAGTAAGCAAACCTCTGTAAAATGCACTGTGGGGGGAATGAACCAGGGAAGCGTTCCATGGTGCTTTCCTTTCCACCAAGAAAATAAATCTAAAATGTATTATAGGAAATAGGTATAACAAAAATTGAATGTTCTGCAAACATTCTTCACTAAAAAATAAAGGTTCTGTAAAACTGCACCTGCTGAGATGCCAGATTACTCCACAATTTCCAACTTTTTTGCAATTTTCTTCAATTTTCTCTGGTGTTATTTTGCTTCTCTTGGCTATACTTTTAAGTTTCAGACTGTTGCTAGACAATAAAGGAGATTTAGACTATTATCAGATGTGACCAGGTAAGGCAGAAGATTGCCATTCTACGCAATAAAACTTAGAAGATTTAAATTGCGTAAAAGCGACTGAACGCTGGGAGTCTGAGACATGAGTAGCACTGCCTGGCATTCATATCTACATTATCGGTTATACCCTTTTCCCATCTCTGTGGCATTGCTTGTATTACAGTTTTCACAGATGATTATATTCATAAAGTCAGCTAGCTCCCTCGCTAATTCAGAATTAATTGCTACAACATCTGATTTGCAACATCAGGAAGACAAAGTGATTCTGATTTCAGAGTTCTTTTAAGTTAGAAACATTTGTGATCATCAAACTACTGTCTGGTACTGCATGGGGAATTCTAGAGGCATTTACCCTGTGTAGTAATTTAGGTCAAGGTCAACCTGGCCCAGATATAGAGGACGTATTACCCAGACCATCACAATGCTTTCTACACAAAAGACACTTAAATCCTTGGGCAAAAGATACACTATAATATTATTGTAAAAGCAAACTATTTTCTGTTTTTTTTGTACTTCTTTTGCCCAAAATTTTAATCTGGATCAAAGATTTCATTAAAACACTCCCCCTCTCCACTTACCAAATGCATCAATGAGCCTTATTCAAAGAAAAGGGGTATATCTTAGGAGTGAACAAACTTTTGGGCATTGAGGGCCACATTGGGGGCATGCCAATGAAGGTCCCCCTTCCACCAAAGTCTGCAGCTGGGGGGCTATCCCACCTAAAGTCCCTGAGTTTGAAGAGCAGGGGAGGGACATAGCAACATCATTTCTAGTTCTACAATATCACTTCCAGCTAGAAGAGAAATGCTGCCTTAGGCAGGAACCCAAGTCGCCTCTGTGGGTTGAACTGAAACCTCCCGTGGGCCAAAGTTTGCCCACCTTTGATTTATTTAAAGTTATTTATATCCTGAGATGCTAGCACTGAGACTGGGAGGTGAGCTGGGCGAAACGTCAATGCTGTTAACCCTTCCTCCTACCTCCCGAGAGCCCGTGACATCAACTGGGGCCAACAGAAAAACGGCGTGCCTTCAGTGTGCCACTGCCAGTGCACCCCATAGAAAAATTGTTTGCTGCTCATTGTTCATCTTAATGGGAAAGAAAAGGAAGGGTGAAACACCAGTTTATATTTTGTCATCTAGCAGTTCAATGGATCGCCATGTTATTCGACCATCTACACCAGCTTTTTTGTACAATGGATGTGGAGGGTTCATCTTCTGGAGCATCCCTAAGCCTTCTCTTCAATTTACCACCTATGCATCCTCAGGTATTAAAGGGCTGACTCCAATCCCTTGTGAGCGGAGGGTGACCTGTCAGTTGTCATTTGTACACCAAAGGAGGATACCTTGGATGTTCATTTGGAGTTACTGGAAAAGCTGGATATGAGATCTCAACCAGACAATATTATTTCTAATCATCTGGAGAAAGAGTGAGGAGCTGAGTCCCTCGAAAGGGGAAATCATTCCACAAATGAAGATACTAGTGTTAATGTATCTAATGAGAAGGCATCTTCTGAGCTGGGACCTTCTCCTATGGGAGTGGTACTGCCTCACCTCGGTGGGAAAATTAATGGAGATACTGCTAAAAGAAAGGATACTAAACTATCTATAATCCAGTAAGTTTCTGGACTCGAGGCGGCATGGATTCACCAGAGGAAGGTCCTGTCAGACATATTGGATTGATTTTTTTGATTCGGTGAATAGAGAATTGGATCGAGGAAGAGCACTTGATATCATCTACTTGGATTTCAGCAAAGCTTTTGATACCGTCCCACATAGGAGGCTTGTGAACAAAATGAGAAACTTTGGAGTGAGCGCCAAGGTGTGGCCTGGATTACAAACTGGTTGACTGATAGGAGACAGCATGTAATGGTAAATGGAACCTACTCTGAGGTGAAAGCCATGTTAAGTGGAGTGCCACAGGGATCAGTTTTGGGACCAGTTCTGTTCAATATCTTTGTGAGCGACAATGCGGAAGGGATAGAAGGTAAAGCTCGTCTATTTGCGGATGATACCAAGATCTGCAGAGTGGACACGCCTGAAGGAGTAAATAGAATGAAAAGTGATTTACGAAAGGTTAAGGGGTGATCGAAGATTTGGCAGCTGGGATTCAATGCCATGAAGTGCCGAGTCATGCATCTGGGATGTAGTAATCCAAAAGAGCTGTATATGATGGGGGGGGGGGGGGGGGCTGATGTGCACAGACCAAGAGCAAGATCTTGGGATGATAGTGTCTGGCAAATGTGACAAGGCAATAGCTAAAGCCAGAAGAATGCGGGACTGCACAGAAAGAGGAATAACCAGTAAGAAAATGGAGGTGATGATGCCCTTGTACAGGTCCTTGGTAGGCCTCAGTTCTGGAGCCTTTACCTCAAAAAGGATAGAGACCAGGATGGAGGTGGTCTGGAGAATGTGACCAAAATGGTGTGGGGTCTATATTGGAAAACCTATGAGGAGAGACTGAAGGATCTGAATATTTATACCCTGGAAAAGAAGAGGTGCAGAGGTGATATGATACAGACCTTCAGATACCTAAATTATATTATATTATATATTTCGGATTATGTTTATATACTGTACTATTGTATATAATTAACCTCCTCTTTCTCTCTCTATTTTTCCTCCTCCCAGTTTACAACCCCTGTTAATTGTAACTGCATCTCTTCATCACGTTTAGTTATGTTCTTGGTTTGTTCTTCACACCCCTGTTTCATGTAAACCGGCATGATGTGAACGCTTTCATGAATGCCGGTATAGAAAAACCTTAAATAAAAAAAATAAAATAAAATAAAATAAATGGTTTTAATGATGTACAAACTTCAAACATTTTCTGTTGGAAAGAAACTGATAGAACTAGGGATCACAAAATGAAACTTCAGGGAGGATGTCTCGGAACCAACGTGAGAAAATATTTCTTCACAGAGCAGGTGATGGATGCCTAGAATGCCCTTCCAGAGGAGGTGGTGAAAACCAAAACAGTGAAAGAATTCAAAAGGGTATGGGATAAATACTGTAGATCCCTGAAGGCTAAAGGATGGAAATGAAGAAAAGAGCGCATGGGAGTAACTTGCTGGTGCAGTGGTTACTACCCTAAACCAATAAGCCTGATACTTTTGATGCAACTCAAACATTGCTCTCTGCTTCAACAGCAGGGGGGAAAGGAGAATTGGATTCATACAGCAACCAATGAGGGCCCCAACTGTTATGGTCTGGGGAAACATAAGTATGGGGGTAACTAAACCAATAAGCCTGATACTTTGATGCAACTCAAACATTACTCTCTGCTTCAACAGCAAGGTGTTACAGAGAACCGGATTCAAACAGCAACCAACGAGGGCCCTGACTTTTACAGTGTGGGAAACTGAAAAGCATGGGGTAACCTACTCGGTGCAGCAGATACTACCATACGCTTACTGGCAGACTGGATGGACCATTTAGTCTTTTTCTGCCATCATTTCTATGTTTCTATAATGTCTTTCGTCATTCTTCCAACTGATTTTCAATTGGAAATGTTAGATCCAAATAATATATCTCTAGTGGATATTTAGAAGATTATCTCGAGGACAGATAAAACATTGTCTCAGTTAACCGTACAAATGGTTAAGATCACTGAAGACACTAAACAAAAGTTTCTTGCATATGACTCATTTGGGTCGAATTGATAAAGAATTGAGTGAACTAAAATCTCAGATAATTGCTGATCAAGCTTTGAAATAGGTATATGTTATGGATAGTACAGTTATTTATAACCACCTTGAGAACACTGGAAATACTCAGAGGGGTAAAAATCTTAGACTGGATTACTATCCCCATATGAGATTTTTAAAAAAATCTTTGTGATATTTTGGGATATGTAAATAAGATTCTATTATTATCTAACATCTATTATCTTCCAAGAAATAAGAGGATTGTGAATGAAAAAGAAGGCGCTTTAAGATCATCAATCTCATAATGAAACTAATATCTCCACTTTCCTTGAATTCTCTTTGGAAATTATTCCTTTGAAAGCTACTTTATTGGTTTTCTTCTGTTCAGAGAGCAAGAGAGATGTTTTTCCTCAAGTACTTTAATAAGCAATTTCAATTCTGTGGTCAGAAAATACAAATATTTCCTGATATTTCTGTTGCTACTCAGTTAAGATGACAGTTTCTTGTGTTTAAGGAAAGATTATTATCTATAGGTGCTACATTTTCCCTCGAATTTCCTTGTAAATGTTTAATTTCAAATCAAAAAAATTGTTTTTTCTGATCCTGCACACCGAGGTTTTTCTGAATGATAAAACAAGTGGTTAACTTAAGTCTGTACTTGAAGTCTATCCTATTTAATTATTTACCCTCCTCCCAGTTTCTAATTCCCTGTTAAAATGTAATTTCCATACTTTACCAGTTTTGATGTAAACCGGCATGATGTCCACAACTAATGCCGGTATATAAAAATGTTTAAATAAATAAATAAAGTACATAGGATACGGATACTGAAGACTATATATTGTCACCTTCCTTACCTCGTTTTCTGCTTTATTATTATTACTTATAATTTAGGCATCTCAGATAATGTGGACTAGAAATATTGTTTTGTTTTTTCCTTGTGAAATCATGACTACGTTAATTTGTAACATTGTTTATTCCTGTTTAGGGTTATTATGTTATCAGATTTAAAATTTAAGAAAGATTAAATTTAAAAAAATGTATATCCTGCATTTTCTCAAAATCCAAGGCAGATCATTCATAAAATCATAAATAAAATATAACATAACACACAAAAGTCTGGCCCCAGATGAAAAACACCTGATCCGTATCAAAGCTAATCATCTATTTATATCACTTGCAATTGCGTCCTTCTAATGATTACAATGCTTAATCTTCAAATGCCATTTTAAACAAAAAGGTTTTTAGTAGCTTCTGGATTATTTCAACAAAACTAAATGCTATTGATTATTGTCTATAGGATCCTCTGCACAAATAAACAATTCTTGCTAGTGATAAGGATATGTTGGCTTGAAAACTTTTGCAGATTTTGTTTAAACAAAGCAATGGTGTGGGTTTGCTCTCAAGACTGACAGTTCATCCTGCTAACAAAACCCGCTCCTTAACCCAAATCTCTTTCTCCGCATCAATGAATAATGCCACAATACTCTGCTTGCATATTCTGGGACATCCTGACAACCTTATAGGACAGGTGGCGGGGTCCCTTCATTCCCATCCATTTTATTTTCTCAAGGCTCGCTCAATATATAAAACAGGTGTAGATCAGCATTGTCAGTACCTTTATGAGATGTATTAATGTCTCCTGGAGCTGAGATCTACTGAGGGTAGAAGGCAGAAGAGTAGTCTGAATTTCTGTAGCTCCAGCCGTTGGAGAAGGTGAAGAGCTGGCTTTATTGTCCAGTTCAGTGGATTTAGGCGCCGAATGCTGGAAAACACTAGGCGACAAGAGGACGGAAGGAGCCACTGTAGTCACAGGTGTGACAAACTGAGCAGGTGCAATCTATACAAAGAAATGATGAGCAGGAAAGCATGAGAAAATATCAGCAAAAGTATAATATGGCTGCTATTAAACTACATTTTATAAATCTAAGGAAGAAGATAGAGGAACCACCTTTTCTAAAGCATTTGCAATAAAAAAAAAAAACTAACAAAGATCTGAAAAAAATGGCCAGTGGGCCTCCATGTCTCTTGTCCTCTCCTTTCATCCTTAGTTTTAGAAGACCACTGTTAAAAAAGCAATTGCTGCTGTTCCTCAGAGTGAGGAAGAGGGAGACCTATACACAATAATACAACAATTTCAGAATCTCTAATACAAGCTGCAATTTGAGAGATATTTGTACCTTAATAAATCCTCTGGATGAGTCTTTCTGCCTATAAGGTAGGCCTGAGTTAAAAGATGGTACACCAAGCTAAGTGAAGAATTTGTTTGATTTGGGACATCTATGTCTTTTGTAGAATTATTAATAGAAAGAGTGTGACAGAAGAATGCAAACACATGATCATCATTTAGCATGTAATAAACCAAACCTATGACTGGCAAAGTGAGACATCAGAAGTGTTATAGTAAATCATTCATAAAATACGTATATTTTGGGCCTACCTAGTGGTTCAGGCAAGTACTGTGTGCTGATATTACCTGGATTTGATTCCCAGGCCTGGCTAGGGCAGGGATGCTGTGGAGGCAGCACTCACATCCCTAAGAACATGCCATAATGGGTCAGACCAAGGGTCCATCAAGCCCAGCATCCTGTTTCCAACAGTGGCCAATCCAGGCCATAAGAACCTGGCAAGTACCCAAAAACTAAGTCTATTCCATGTTACTGCTGCTAGTAATAGCAGTGGCTGATTTCTAATTCAACTTAATTAATAGCAGGTAATGGACTTCTCCTTCCTGTTGGGAGGGAATCCCATTCACTGGTGCCACTAAGTGGCTGAAGGTAGGGTCAGAGTTAGCTGGGTTCTGGTGGAAGGGAAGTTTTGTGGCCCCTGGCCAAGGAACCATGAGAAGCTACATCTTAGCGCCAGAACCCAGCTCTGGTTCCAACTGACCTGGAAGCCAAAAAGGAGGTGGCGGTAGCAACTGAGGCGCCAAAAATACAACACACCCTAAATTTATTTCTCACAGGACAAGCAGGATGGTAGTCCTCACATGTGTGTGACATCACAGGATGGAGCCCAATCACGGAACACTTTTGTCAAAGTTTCTAGAACTTTGACTTGCACCTACTGGGCATACCCAGGATGGCACTAACCCTGCAACCAGCAGGGGTTCCCCTTCAGTCTTGTTTAAAACCTATAGTAAGTGCCAAAAAATAAAATAAGAAAACGTAACGAACCCAACACTGTGGGGTGGCGGGGCAGGTTTCGTGAGGACTAATATCCTGCTGTCCTGTGAGAACACCTGTTACATGTAAGCAACATTTGCTTTCTCACAGGACAAGCAGGATGGTAGTCCTCACATATGGTTGAGTACCGAGCTGAGGATGTCCGAGATATGCACCAAATGTACCCAAGACGTGCAACCAGCACAACAACAACATATAGCCGGAGAGATGACGGCAGCAGAGGTGGGAATTGGGTCTACCACGGAGGACTTTTTAACATTACGTATTCAGGCATTGGAGAATAATAATGGTGACGTGAATGTTATACTTAGAGAACCAACTGTATCTGTCCCGAATATGAAACTTAATATTCAAGAGAGGGGAGAGGACTTGGCAAGTGAAATAAATTTGATTTCGGAAGCTTGCCAAGAGCATGGGGAAATTACAGGCCTCACATTGCAGAAATTATCCAAGCCAAATGTAATTACATTAGAATCAATTTGGTGTGCTTTGGTTACTTTAGAAAATTCAATTTCCTCTTTAACTTTAGCAATAAATGCTTCTCAAAAAACGATTCAAACAATGGAACCAATGTTAAAATTACATGAAGTACAAATTAAAGAAATGTCAACACAAATAACAAAGGTCCAGGAAACACAGGAAAAGTTGATTCAATCAGATATTATTACTACCAGAAAAATTGAAAATGTTGAGAATAACATGAGATATGTAAATCTTAGAATATTAAATTTCCCCTCTATTAAACTAATTTCACCAAAAGAGCAATTTAAAAAAATATTTGAGGGATATACTTATGTTGTCTCCCGAAGCTATTCCCCCAATAGCTAGGATCTACTACACCTCCACATCAAGAAATCAGACTGATCCAGCAGTACCAGGTCTTAATCAGAATATTGGTTCTGATTTAACTACTTTTTTAGAAACATCTTTAGAGGAACAGGTGGATCATCAGGGAACACTATTGGTTTCTTTTGTTTTTCCTTCTGATAGAGACATAATTTTAAGATCCTTTTTTCGTAATAGAAATGATATATATTATGGACAAAAAGTGTGGGTATACCCACTCAATCTCGTAGAAAATTGTTCTTGGGAATGTATCAGGAGGCAAGATCTTTAGGAGCCCAAATAAATATTAGGTATTCATGCAAGTGCATGATGAAAATGAAAAATAATAGATTTTCTACGAACCCACACAATTAAGAAACTTTTTGGATAACTGTAAAGTTGAGACCAGTATAACCCAACCTGTTTAGAGGCATGATTGAAAATAGGCTGATATTCTTTCCTTATGGTTATTTTATTTTTCTTGTTTTACATTATGTTCCAGAATTTCCTGGATCTTTTCATTACTTTATGAAAATATTAACAGTAAAGTTGTATTTGGTCTATAGATTATTAGGAAGTTCATTTTTTCTTCCTTTTTTTGTTAATATTTACTGTAATTCACTTTCTGTATGTGAATAATATGAAAATTGAGAAATAAAGAATTACAAAAAAAATAATTTGATGTAACACAATACTTAAATCCATTCAAAATTGCTTTTAGTCTCATGGCTGAGGCAGACAGAGAGTTACATTGATGAGACCTTCAGAGACATCGTAGCCAAGTCCCAAATCCAGTCTGGCAGCCCCAGTGCTGCCTTGGATCAGGAAGGTCTCCCAGTTGGAGAACATCACCCTGGTGTAGCAGGAAGGATCCTGTAGCAAGGACCTGCTCTCCAGGTGATGTATTGTCCTCTCGCACTGAGGACAAGTCTTCCAGGGCTACTGCCCAGGAGGGAAGGGTTAGGCCGGCCATCATAGTTGGTGAATCAATTATTAGAACTGTAGATAGGGTGACTAGTGGACGTGAGGACTGCCTGGTTACTTGCCTGCCTGGTGCGAAGGTGGCAGACCTCACACATCTACATAGGATTATAGACAGTGCTGGGGAGGAGCCGGCTGTCGTGGTACATGTGGGCACCAATGACATAGGAAAATGTGGGAGAGAGGATCTGGAAGTCAAATTTAGGATTTTGGGTAGAAAGCTTAAATCCAGAACCTCCAGGGTAGCATTCTCTGAAATGCTTCCTGTTCCACATGCTGTTCCTGGTCCCCAGAGGCAGGCAGAGCTCTGGAGTTTCAATGTGTGGATGAGACGATGGTGCAGGGAAAAGGGATTCAGTTTTGTAAGGAACTGGGGAAACCTTTGGGGAAGGGGGAAGACTTTTCCAAAAGGATGGGCTCCACCTTAACCAGAGTGGAACCAAGCTGCTGGCACAAACCTTTGAAAAGGAGATGTTGTAGTTTAAAAGCTGCTCTAAGGGGGAAAGCCAACAGTCACTCAGCAGTGCATGGTTCGGAGGAATATATCCTTGAAGGATACTAATGAAACAGGAGAGTTAGGGCATCCCAACAGAGAAGTTCCAATAAAATAAAAATGTAGTCCATGTGCCTATATGTAAAAAAAATCACCTGAGCGAAAGATTTCCAAATTATCCCTTTTAACTGAAAAGCAGGTTGTTAATACAAACAAAAAACACACTTTGAAATGTCTGCATGCCAATGCCAGAAGTCTAAGAAGTAAAATGGGAGAGTTAGAGTGTATAGCAGTAAATGATGAGATTGACATAACTGGCATCACAGAGACCTAGTGGAAGAAGGATAACCAATGGGACAGTGCTATATTAGGGTACAAATTATATCTTAATGACAGGGAGGATCAACTTGGTCGGGGTGTGGCACTTTATCCTGTTGGACTCTGTACCCTCCCGGACATAAAGATCATACAAGAGACTAAATGCTCAGTAGAATCTATATGGGTAGAAATCCCATGTGTTTTGGGTAAGAGTATAGTGATAGGAGTATTCTACCATCCACCTGGACAAAATGGTTAGACAGATGATGAAATGCTAAGAGAAATCAGGGAAGCTAACCAATTTGGCAGTGCAGTAATAATGGGAGATTTCAATTACTCCAATATTGACTGGGTAAATGTAACATCAGGACATGCTAGAGACAAAGTTCCTGCATGTAATTAAATGACTGCTTTATGGAACAATTGGTTCAGGAACCAATGAGAGGGGGAGCTATTTTAGATTTAATTCTTAGTGGATTGCAGGATTTGGTGAGAGAGGTCATAACATGATCAAATTTAAACTAATAACTGGAAGGGGGACAATAAGTAATCTTAAGCTCTAACACCATTTTTAAAAGGGAAACTTTGATAAAATGAGGAAAATAGCAAAAAACTGAAAGGTGCAGCTGCAAAGGTTAAAAGTGTTCAACAGGCATGGACATTGTTTAAAAATACAATCCTAGACACGCAGTCCAGATGTATTCCACGCATTAAGAAAGGTGGAAAGAAGGGAAAACGATTACTGGCATGGTTAAAAGGTGAGGTGAAAGAGGCTATTTGGCCGTAGAGGTAAAAACTCATAATATATCTGAAGCAAGAAACCTGTGAGAGAATCGGTTGGACAGTTAGATGACCGAGGGGTTAAAGGGGCTCCTAAGGAAGATAAGGCCGTTGCAGAAAGACTAAATGAATTCTTTGCTTCTGTGTTTACTAATGAGGATGTTGGGGAGATACCAGTTCCAGAGATGGTTTTCAAGAGTGATGAGTCAGATGAACTGAACCAAATCACTGTGATCCTGGAAGATGTAGTAGGCCAGATTGACAAACTAAAGAGTAGCAAATCACCTGGACTGGATGGTATGCATCCTACGGTTCTGAAGGAACTAAAAAATGAAATTTCAGATCTATTAGTTAAAATTTGTAACCTATCAAAATCATCCATTGTACCTGAAGACTGGAGGATGGCCAATGTAACCCCAATATTTAAAAAGGGCTTCAGGGGAGATCCAGGAAACTATAGACCAGTAAGCCTGACTTCAGTGCAGGGAAAATTAGTAGAAACTATTCTAAAGATCAAACCTTGAATGAGGTGTACAATTCTGGTCGCCGCATCTCAAAAAAGATATATTTGTGATGGAGAAGGTACAGAGAAGGGCGACCAAAATGATAAAGAGGATGGAACAGCTCCCCTATGAGGAAAGGCTGAAGAGGTTAGGGCTGTTCAGCTTGGAGAAGAGACGGCTGTGGGGGGATATGATAGAGGTCTTTAAAATCATGAGAGGTCTTGAATGAGCAGATGTGAATCTATTATTTACACTTTCAGATAATAGAAGAACTAGGGGGCACACTCCATGAAGTTAACAAGTAGCACATTTAAGACTAATCCAAGAAAATTCTTTTTCACTCAATGCACAATTAAGCTCTGGAATTTGTTGCCAGAGGATGTGGTTAGTGGTTAGTGTAGCTGGGTTCAAAAAAGGTTTGAGAAGTTCTTGGAGAAGTCCATTAACTGTTATTAATCAAGTTGACTTAGGGAATGGCCTCTGCTATTACTGGCATCAGTAGCATGGGATCTTCTTAGTATTTGGGTACTTGCCAGGTTCTTGTGGCCTGGTTTAGAATCTTTGTTGGAAACAGAATGCTGGGCTTGATGGACCCTTGGTCTGACCCAGCATGGCAATTTCTTATGTTCTTATGGCTTTGAGACTTCAAGATAATGTTAATGCATTATGACACCTCAGTTCCTAGGTACCAGAGCACACATTACATTAGTAAAAATCTACTCCAGAGGGAGATGCTTGAAATACTTGCAATTTTATACTGCAGTTATTTATAAAGCAGTAAGATTTAATTTCCACATTATCATTTTGAAACAGCTTTTTGGCTTTTATACTGTTCACTTTGCTTTAGAAATCACTAAATATGCTTACTGGTACTGCCTTTGGCAGACTCTTGGGCTGTTTAAATACTTCTGGTTCTTTGCTCTGCTGAACAGACTGCAAGAGAAAAAAAAAACACGTTTACAAAATGGTAATTCTTTAAAGGCCAATTTTCAATCTCCCTACAGAGCTTGTAAGCTCCAAGGGTACTTTCGCCTGCCAGGCCCAGCACAACCAGGTGTGCAAACCATGCAGTTGCACGGAGTGGCACACGAAGGGAAGTGGCAGACCAGCCGGTTGGTGAAACACAGAGAGAGCACTGCTGCCAGAAGATATGAGTATGTTCATCCCCTCTTTCGGCAGCAGCGCTCTCTCCCTTCTTTGGCCCCTGGAAGAGGATATGAGCTCATATCTTCTTCTGGCGGCCAAAGAAACAGAGGGCCACCCGCGCTTCCACGGGGGGGGGGGGGCGCATGGTGGCGGGGTCTGCATGCACAGGGCAGTGCAGAAGCTGGTGGACTGGCAGAGGCTGCAGGTATATTCAATGCCTTGCAAAAGTCTTCATGTTCTATTTAAAAAAACCAAATCAAAATGTATTAAAGTAGTTTTGTTTCACTGATCTACATAACATGGTCTACACATTCATTGTGAAAGAACAATTATAGAATGGTCCAAATATAATTACAAATAAAAAACCAAAAAGTTTTGATTTCATAAGCCTTCACAATGCTTGACTCATTACTAAAGAGACTTCCACCGAGAATTAACAGCCATGAGTTAGATGGTGAAGTTTTTGCCCATTCTTCTGATCAGAAGAGCTCAAGCTTTTTCAGGTTGGCTGTAGAGATTGTACAGACTGCAAGTCTTGCCACAGATTTTCTTTTGGAGTCAGGTCTGGGCTTTGACTGGGCCACTCAAGGACATTCACTTTCTTCTTGCTGGGTTGCTCCATAGTTGCCTTTGCTTTGTTCTTAGGATCATTGTCCTGCTGAAAAGTGAATTTTCTCCCCAGCCCCAGGTCTTTGGCAGACTGGAATAGGTTTTCCTCTAGGATCTGCCTGTACTTTACACCATCTATCTTTCCCTCTTCTTCACAAGTTTCTCGGTTCCAGCTACTGCAAAGTATCCCCACATCATAAAGCTGCCACCACCATACTTTACCATAGGGATGTTGTTAGCAGGGTGATGTGCTGTGTTTGTTTTCCACAAGTGTTTCCCAACCAATATGCCACAGCACACTGGTGTGTCAGGAAAAGTCACCTCTTTCCGATACTCAGATCCAAGTCAACATCTGGGCTTTGCTCTTAGCACCTCACAACACAACCACCACACACCACTGGTGGCTCTTACACGTGTAGGAGCTCCTTTCTCAAAACGTGTAAAGCAGAGTTGCTTACCTCTAACAAGTTTTCTCAGAGGACAGCAAGATGTTAGTCCTTATATATGGGTGACATCATCGGATGGAGCCTGGCCCCGGAACTTTGATCTCAAAGATTCTAGAACTTTCAAACATGCCTTACTGAGCATGTGCAGCTCTGATTATCACCCTGCCCACTAGGCAGAGTCCCTCAGTCCATGATATAACTCATACATGGAGAAATCAACTCCCAGGGGAGGCAGGTGCGTTTCAGCTGGATTAACATCCTGCTGTCCTCAGAGAACACCTGTTACAGGTAAGCAACTCTGCTTTCTTCAAGGACAGGCAGAGTAGTAGTCCTCCCACATTGGTGATTCCTAAGCTATAACTGTTTGAGCAGAACAAAGCAGGCACAGTGTTGAAAGGACCAACTCTCTCCCTTTAGACTGTGAGGCAGCCGACCCAGAAAGGGGTCTAGGTGGGAAAAGAGTTGGGTTCTACAAAGAGAAATCCATAGAAAAGACAGACACAAAACCTCAATGCATAGCAGAGGCGTTTAAGGCAGGGGAGTGATGCGAATGCTAGCAAGAAACAAACATACTCCACATCACGGAAAACATTACAAGCAGGGTTGCGGATCAGTAAACCCTGACAATGACAGTACTTCTAGAACCTCCTGGATACAGGAAAAAGTCTAGAGATGCAACAAGAGAAGAACTTTTGGACAAAGACCGCATAGTTTACTGAAGAGGATGTTGGGGAGGTACCCGTAATGGAGAAGGTTTTCATGGGTAATGATTCAGATGGACTGAATCAAATCACGGTGAACCTAGAAGATGTGGTAGGCCTGATTGACAAACTGAAGAGTAGTAAATCACCTGGACCGGATGGTATACACCCCAGAGTTCTGAAGGAACTAAAAAATGAAATTTCAGACCTATTAGTAAAAATTTGTAACTTATCATTAAAATCATCCATTGTACCTGAAGACTGGAGGATAGCAAATGTAACCCCAATATTTAAAAAGGGCTCCAGGGGCGATCTGGGAAACTACAGACCGGTTAGCCTGACTTCAGTGCCAGGAAAAATAGTGGAAAGTGTTCTAAACATCAAAATCACAGAACATATAGAAAGACATGGTTTAATGGAACAAAGTCAGCACGGCTTTACCCAGGGCAAGTCTTGCCTCACAAATCTGCTTCACTTTTTTGAAGGAGTTAATAAACATGTGGATAAAGGTGAACCGGTAGATATAGTATACTTGGATTTTCAGAAGGCGTTTGACAAAGTTCCTCATGAGAGGCTTCTAGGAAAAGTAAAAAGTCATGGGATAGGTGGCGATGTCCTTTCGTGGATTGCAAACTGGCTAAAAGACAGGAAACAGAGAGTAGGATTAAATGGGCAATTTTCTCAGTGGAAGGGAGTGGACAGTGGAGTGCCTCAGGGATCTGTATTGGGACCCTTATTGTTCAATATATTTATAAATGATCTGGAAAGAAATACGACGAGTGAGATAATCAAATTTGCAGATGACACAAAATTGTTCAGAGTAGTTAAATCACAAGCAGATTGTGATAAATTGCAGGAAGACCTTGTGAGACTGGAAAATTGGGCATCCAAATGGCAGATGAAATTTAACGTGGATAAGTGCAAGGTGATGCATATAGGGAAAAATAACCCATGCTATAATTACACAATGTTGGGTTCCACATTAGGTGCTACAACCCAAGAAAGAGATCTAGGTGTCATAGTGGATAACACATTGAAATCGTCGGTTCAGTGTGCTGCGGCAGTCAAAAAAGCAAACAGAATGTTGGGAATTATTAGAAAAGGAATGATGAATAAAACGGAAAATGTCATAATGCCTCTGTATCGCTCCATGGTGAGACCGCACCTTGAATACTGTGTACAATTCTGGTCGCCGCATCTCAAAAAAGATATAATTGCGATGTAGAAGGTACAGAGAAGGGCTACCAAAATGATAAGGGGAATGGAACAGCTCCCCTATGAGGAAAGACTAAAGAGGTTAGGACTTTTCAGCTTGGAGAAGAGACGACTGAGGGGGGATATGATAGAGGTGTTTAAAATCATGAGAGGTCTAGAACGGGTAGATGTGAATCGGTTATTTACTCTTTCGTAGAAAGACTAGGGGGCACTCCATGAAGTTAGCATGGGGCACATTTAAAACTAATCGGAGAAAGTTCTTTTTTACTCAACGCACAATTAAACTCTGGAATTTGTTGCCAGAGAATGTGGTTAGTGCAGTTAGTATAGCTGTGTTTAAAAAAGGATTGGATAAGTTCTTGGAGGAGAAGTCCATTACCTGCTATTAAGTTCACTTAGAGAATAGCCACTGCCATTAGCAATGGTTACATGGAATAGATTTAGTTTGTTTTTGGGTACTTGCCAGGTTCTTATGGCCTGGATTGGCCACTGTTGGAAACAGGATGCTGGGCTTGATGGACCCTTGGTCTGACCTAGTATGGCATTTTCTTATGTTCTTATGCTCTTAGTTTCCTTCGGTGTTACAAGACAACTGAAAAATCAACTGGGGGCCCAAGAGCTCCCCAGAAAAACTGCATCCACTGGCATATGAAGGACAGAATGCATCTGCAGAAGTGTACCCATGTTTGGCTGATAGGCAAAATGGACAGAAAAACCCAAGCAATGCTTGGAAGAATAATCACCAACAATGGCAGGGTCTGTGACAGACCCTATGTGGCAAAGTACCAAACATAGCTGACCATGCAGGATAGCATCAAGAGTTTCAGGGGATGAAACACAATCCCTGAATGGGATTGTTAGCCCAAACCCCCAAGCAGGGAGTTAAGTTAGGCCTGAAGCTCACCCACAATGCACTCTGTCATGGGAAAGGCTATTCATTCTGTCAGGACAGGAGAAACCCCCTAATCTTCACTGGGGAGTTACCCTGAAGAGGAGACTCCTAGTATGACGGGGAGACCGAATCTGGAATGGCTCCCTTGCGAAATAGACCTGCTGTGCCTTAGGATAACCTAAGGAGAGTGCTATCGCACGACTGGCTCTCAGATCCTGCGAGGAACAGAGAATGACTACTGGTCAGAAGCAGTGACATTCCTTCTCTGGGAAACAGAGAACAAGAGCCACTCAATGTAGGGGTGGACAATCAGGCATCCAGGGGGATCCCATAAGGGTCACCCTGGAAATCCAGTCATATCTTCCCTTCCTGAGGGGACAGGAAAGCAATGGGAATTGGGACTTCCCGATCTCGAAAAACCTTCCAACTCTCCAGGTAAGAGTTGGGTTACAGTCACTGAATGCTGAGGATCACATGCAACTAAATCTGCCACTTGCAGCCACCCTCAGATGGGGCAAGCCACCACAGAAACCAATGAAAGGACCCCAGCAAAAATGGTCCAATGACTGCTGCTGCTATCCCCTGGTCCTTGTCTACAAAGAGATGAACCGATTCCAAAGAATCGAAGCTCCAGTTCGGCAATAAACCTGCATGGGATATGGAGCACCAGGGGCTGCCCCACAAAAGAAATTTCTAACATGGGAGGGAGTGAAAGACATAGTCCTCTTCTGAAACTGGTTACCATGCGGTATATATGTACATCAAAAAATATAAAACCACATGTAGAAAAGCCAATAATTATATGTCAAGTGAAAAAACCCTCATAAATGAGCTACGGGTATAATGCTTATGATTGCGTTTATGACTTATTCACTTATAACAGTAACATAGTTCTTCACTTGTTACATTCTATTGCACACCACCTTATAAAATACTTGCTTAAGAAACCCAAAGTGCCTTTTGCTTAACATTGGGTTTCTTAAGCAAGTATTTTATAAGGTGGCGTGCAATAAAATATAACAAGCGAAGAACCCAGTGATTACATTTTCTGAGCGGGTATTTCACGACACTTTGGTAACAAATACTATGTTACTGTTATAAGTCAATAAGTTATAAACGCAATCATAAGCATTATACCCGCAGCTCATTTATGAGGGTTTTTTCACTTGACATATAATTATTGGCTTTTCTACATGTGGTTTCATATTTCCCCTTCTGTACAAGGGGAAGACACCCAAAACTACCCTCCTGGTATACACTCCCACAGGGGTTTGACCAGGAATGTAGTCTTAGGTCAGTCCTGTGGCTGCAGCACACAATCTGTTGTGCTTGCCACGAGGGAAAAACACCCACACACCCCACCCATACAGTAGAAGGCAACTGGAAGCATAGTGCCCTCTGCTGTTAAAGCATGCTGACCAGTACTCATACGGTGGTATCTCAACCTATGGATGGAGGCACACCTAAGAACCCATTCGCCGTGCTTGAGGGTAGAATTTCACAACACAGCAAGGACTGAGCACCACCTGTTAGAGCCGGTGGCTCCGCGCTGCAAAAAGCAATCAGAGTGTGTGATGGTGCTTCCTCCCAGTGCTTCCTAGCACCTTATGAGGCAGAACAGACGAGGAAGCTAATTCCTTGAAATGATGATGGCTGTGTACTGCACTGCCAGCGAGAATGCCACCTGTCAGCGCCTGAAGTGCTTAGAGGAATAGATGATCCCTGCAGTACCCAACTGTACATGCTGCACTCCACAGTTGCCTTAACTCCAAATGGCATGAATAGGAACAGTGTGATGATAGCTCCCCAGTACCACTGGAGCTCCGATTATGGCATGATGGTGGGTGGCATTCTATGGCGTCGCCCTCATGGTACCCTCAGTACCTGATAATGCTCCAAGAGGCTGAACACAGCCCTTGAAATGGCGTAGGGAATGGTGCCCGGCCATTTCCTTCATGGAACAGCAGCAGCAAAGTCAATGGCGACAGACGTTCCCATGGTGATCTGTGGTGGTGAAACCCACCTTGCTGACTGCGCCCGTGGGGGCCCATAGTGCTCTCACGCTCACAAACAATGGATCATATCAATGGCACCAAACAATGCTGCACCTAGGGCTTCGATGGTGCTTGACGGTGTCCTGACCAGTTTGATAGTATATAGCACCATCCCTGGTGCCCCAGGCACCTGCGGACATAGATGGCCTGGCGGCACCAATAGAGGCCCTGGTGCCCAAAGAGAATGGACTGACAGTACAGAGGATGTTAGGGATATCTTCAGGGAGAGGCTCTGTGGCCCCAACATGCCTCATCAGTGTACAAAGGAACCAATGACTGCTGGCATGGGCGATGGTTCCCCCCGGCTTACCTGTATGTCTGAGGGCATTGATGCTGCGAGCTTGAGAGCATCCCTCACCAGCAGCCATAGCAGATGATAGCCTCGACAGCAACCCTAGCGCTCATTTGCACTGATGGTGCCCCCCCAATCCCAGCAGTTCAGTGCCCCTGAGATAAACATCCATGGTGCCCAATGGCCGTAGGCCTGTGATGGGACAGCAAGATGTCCATTGGTACCCCGTCTGGACACCGCAAAGGAGCCTTGAGGACCCAGGACCACTGCACCTGGATGCCTTGGGTCAATGGTGACCCTGGCGCTTGACATCACCAAGGTCGTCCAAGGGCCGAAACCCATCGCCTAATGGCTTCAGTGGCACTCGAGGACTCTTAGGAGTCCCGGCAGTCAATGACCTCAAGGGAGACCAGGGCACTTAATGGCGATCCCAATGCGTCGTTGATGGTGCTCGACATCATTGAGAGCTGCAACAAATGGCACTGAGGGCAGCCACGCATGCATTTTGATGGCATCGAGGAAGACCATGACACTCAATGGCAGTCCTGGACCCTGACATGGTCCAGACCGTGACACTAGAGGTCGGTGCCTCTACTCCGCCACAGAGGCCCAAGGCGCTCAACGACGCTAAGGTTGTTGCTGTTCCTCCAGTGCATCGAGACTACAGCACCCAATGCTTATGACACAGAAGGCCCAGCCAGCAGACTCGAAGTGAGCATGGTGCTTGATGGTGCCCATGTGGCATTTATAGCATCGAGGGGTGTCATGCACCTTGATGGCATTGAGGGTGCCCTGGCACCTCAGTGTTGAGGCTGACCATGGCGCTCAATGGCAGTCCTGGTCCCCGACATAGTAGACCATTGGTGCACTGGAGTGCACGGGCAACAGTTACTGGTCATGGCACCAAAGGTGAAGCAACAATGCTGCTTGCCCAGGCTCCTGCTCACCCTCTTTCACAAGGAGATTGCACTGCCATCACAGGCAAGCAGGAGGGGAGACTACTTCTTCCAGGGCTCATGCCCATGGAGACTAATTTCTTTGAATGTGGGGATGATGAGCTCTATTCCCCACAGAGTGATCGAGGACCACTCTGTTCCCCACAGGAACAGTGTGGTCCTCGATCTCTTCACTGTCTTAACCTCCATCAATGTCAATATATCAATGAAACAACATGGATCTCCTGCCTGGGTAGAACTCAGGCAAGTCCCCAGTCTCAGTGGCCCGCACTGATCACCCATGGACTGCATTCTGTCATTCCTGCCAGCACCTGACAAAGGTACAGAAACAGACAGAGCAAGAAGAGGACACAGATACTAAATTGCTGATACAGTATTTAATAAGGGATAGTATTATACTCTGCCAGGCTGCACATACTGCGACACACACAGCTCCGCGGGGGGAGGGGAGAGACTGAGGGACTGTGTCTAGGGGACAGGGTGATTACTACAGCTGCACATGCTCAGTAGGACGTTTGAATGTTCTAGAATCTTTGAGATCAAAGTTCCGGACCGGGATCCATCCGATGATATCACTCATGTGTGAGGATTACCATCCTGCTTGTCCTCAAATAATTATGCATGCCTTTTCATCCTAGCTACAGCATGAGCAGCATGCAGGGCATGGGCCCCACTTTGTGCAGAACAGCACACACCACCTCATCTTTCCCATCCTGAGCTGTCTCCTTTCAGTCTTTCCAAGCTCTGACAGCAGGTTGTGTGAGACAGGAAGAGCATTCACTGAACACTACATACATGAGTGTTGAGAGCAGCAGCAGTGAGAGCTTTGGCAACCAAATGCGGCAGCTAACTTAGCTAGCAGTCTGCAACTTACTGATTTCTCCCTTATGCTTCACCTGTATAGAAAGGAAGCTGGTCCATATGTGTGTTTTCCCCTTCTCTCTCTTTGTTTTAAAATGTGGAAGAGAGACTGGTTGCAGGTTTTCAGTGCTTTTCTAGATCTTCTTTTGGCCATATGAATCCTCTCCATGTCTGCATTGCCTGCTCCATGCAGGCTGGTGTGTCACACAACATTTTTGTTAATGTAGGTGTGGCTTGAGCATAAAAAGGTTGCAAAATACTGTTTTACACCACACATATATTACTTAGCAATGAGACCACAAAGCTTCACTTTGGTCTCAGACTGCAAAATCTCCCATATGGGAGGAGTGTCTCCTAAGTATTTCTTTGCAAATAATATCTGGCATATCATATGGCTTTTCTTCAGCAGTGGCTTCCATCTTGCTATCCTCCCATACAGACCATGTTTGTGCTGTAATCTTGAAAATTTTGAAGTCAATAGTTTCTCAGCCAGAGACCTCTAATTCTTTTAAAGTAATTGTAGGCCTTACAGGGACTTTCTGGAATAGTTTTCTTAACCCACGGCTACTGACTTTGGAGGTTTAGCCTGATCATGGCAGTGTCTTGGTGGTGATTTCAACTTTACAATGATGAATCTAACAGTACCCCAAGGGATATGGAAATCACATTGAAATTTTCTGATAGCCTTACACCAACCTGTAACTTTGAATAAAATTATCCCAGAGTTCTTTCAGCAGCTCCGTGTTCAGCATGTTTTGACTTTTGCTTCAAATTCACTTCATAGAACAGAAACCATTTCATCCAGAAGTATTCAAATCAACACAGCTACAGTGACTGGACATAGATGGGCTCTATTTAAATTATTATGGGCATTAAGGCAATTTTTTGAACTGTAGCTATTTTGGATTTGATGTTATAATTATGTGAAGACTTGTAAAATCAAGACTTTTTGGTTTTTATTCTTAATTATGTTTTGGAATATTTTTTATAATTTTTCTATCATTATGAAAGTGCAAGCACTCATTTATCTGCAGAGAATCCCTCTGAAAACCTTTTTCTTATTGAGCTCTTCATTTCAATACAGGAATTTCAGGTTCACTTGCCCTTATGAAATACACATTGGGATTTCATGTTTGTTTGAAAACCTTCCACTGTTCCTACTATTCCATATATGAATTCATGAGGAAGGAGGAAAACTTACCATAGACCAGCTCACATTTAGCATAAGCAGCAGCATAGAGTAAATGAATGTAGTATCAGATAAAGCTCATCCTTACTATCGGGTCGATACAGTAAGGCCGCGGTAGAAACAGTGCGGCAGTGTCAGGCGCACCCTTCCTCCCCGCACGCACAGTTCTCTTCACTAACTCCCCGATACTCTCTTCTAATTGCATGCAAATGCATGCCGCGGCTTTAAAGCGTTAGGGAAGGGTTATGCCCGCGCAACCCATTTTACTGTATAGGCGCTTAATACAGCGCCTATACAGTAACCTGGGTGCGCTGGTACCTGTCATTTCAAATGGCATTTGGAATGACAGGAAGTGTATTTGGAATGACAGGAATGTCATTCCTGTCATTGGAATGTATTTGGAATGACAGGAAGTGCATTTGGAATGACAGGAAGTGTAAAAAAACACGAAAAGTCTTTGTTGCTTCGTCGCTGTGTCTCTCCTCCCGGAGCAGGGCGCGAAAGCAGCCTTGCTCCAGGAGGAGGTGAGGCACAGCGGCGAAGACAGACGGGAGAGGAGAAAAAGCAGAGCCGAGCAAAGCAAAAGCGTGCGAGCAAAGCGAAAGCGTGCAGCAAACCGGCGAAATAGACCTGCGAGCAGAGGCAATAGCAGCGGTTCGGTAAGCCTGGCACCCTCCTTGATGTAGTACGTCCCGGATGCCCCCCCCCCCCCCTCCCCAGCGCGCCCGCCACTGCCCCTTTCATCAGCTGCATCCACTGCGACCCGGCAGTCCCGTGAGGCCTACAAAAAAAAAAAATCCCCGGCTCCCGCACCCCCGCACTGGCCCGCCGACTCTACCCCCCCCCCCCTCCTCCCGATCGGGCAGGTAGGCGGCGGCGAAAACCAAAGCAATTTTTTTTTTTTTTCAAAAAGCGACATCACACAATGCATAAAATAATTTCTCCAGCCTTAAAGCGACTTACTTTTGGGATCTGTCAAGTAAGTCGCAAAAGTAACTTACTTTTCTGAAGCCATCACGATCGTAGCTCAAGACGAAGATGGCCGCCTGCACGGGGGAAAGCGTGCAATTGGCCGCTGAAGACGTGACGTGACGTCTTCAGCGGCCAATTGCACGCTTTCCCCGTGCAGGCGGCCATCTTCGTCTTCGTCCGGAGGAGCTAAGATCGTGTTCCTGATGGCTTCAGAAAAGTAAGTAACTTTTGCGACTTACTTTTGGGATCTTGACAGATCCCAAAAGTAAGTCGCTTTAGGAAAAAACCAAAATTATCGCTTTAAGGCTGGAGAAATTATTTTATGCATTGTGTGATGTCGCTTTTTGAAAAAAAAAAAATTGATTTTGTTTTTTTTTGCTTTTCGCCGCCGCCTACCTGCCCGATCGGGAGGAGGGGGGGGGGGTAGAGTCGGCGGGCCAGTGCGGGGGCGCGGGAGCCGGGGATTTTTTTTTTTTGTAGGCCTCACGGGACTGCCGGGTCGCAGTGGATGCAGCTGATGAAAGGGGGTAGTGGCGGGCGCGCTGGGGAGGGGGGGCATCCGGAACGTACTACATCAAGGAGGGTGCCAGGCTTACCGAACCGCTGCTATTGCCTCTGCTCGCAGGTCTATTTCGCCGGTCTATTTTGCCGGCTTGCTGCACGCTTTCGCTTTGCTCGCACGCTTTTGCTTTGCTCGGCTCTGCTTTTTCTCCTCTCCCGTCTGTCTTCGCCGCTGTGCCTCACCTCCTCCGGGTCGCAGTGGTAGCATGGCGCTGTGAGGGGGGCGAAAGGGTATATACCCATGAACGGATTTGAGTGGGAGCGCTCTGTGAAGCGGGACATGCCCGTGAGGGGCATAATGGGTGGATGCAGCTGATGAAAGGGGTAGTGGCGGGCGCGCTGGGGAGGGGGGGGGGGGCATCCGGGACGTACATCAAGGAAGGTGCCAGGCTTATTGTTTTATTGTGTTTGAGAATCTTAAGCGGTGTCGATGGATTTGTTACACAGTCCTAACTCCTACTAGGGGGAGGCGGTAAACTAACAGGTTAAGGCCGCGGCAAAACAGCGCGTTCCTAAGGAGATAATATCAGCGCCCGTTACAGTATCTGAGGGGAATAGCTAATTCCTTCATTATACAGCTTTTTCGTTCATTTACATGCTGGGTGCGGAAAGGGTTAGGTGTTTATTTTAGGAAGCGCTAAGGATGCGTGAAACTGGAGACTGTATCGCTGGATGGCCTTACTCGTCTGTATTGTGCGCTCCCAGCACGTTACAGACGGGGAATCTTTAACTGCAGGTTACTGTATCGACCTGTATGAAAGTTAAGATTTGCTTTCAGACAGATACAGGCTTCTAAAAACTTGAAATCTGCTATTCTACAATTATGTTCCTGCTGACCCATCATTACAAACATGACAGGGTTGATAAAGGCTTCTATAACGTGATATCATACTTTTATTCACTGCCTGGTAATTCAACAGATTGTAAATATCCTGGTTTTCATAAACCCCAAAAATATAAAGATAATGCATAACTTAGCAGAAAAAAAGAGAGAGACCAACAAGATACCTGAAAAGGAGCAATTTTGAGGCTATTCAGAGTTGCTGCTTTCGGATGAGTTTCTTTGAAGCTCTCTGGTGTTGCAAGTTTCCCAACAGCAGATGAAAAATTTGGTGCTATGGCAGCTTTACTAAGCGATTGCTGCTGGACTTGGTCATGCTGTGGTGTTAACTTGAGCTTCTGGAGTAGATCCATGCTTGGAAGGGAAGGACCTAAAATGTGACTCGAAACAGGAGCTGCCAACACTGGCATATATTGGGTTTTGCCAGTAATTCGATTTTGACACACATGGTTCAGTTCTGTAGTTGGCTGATTTATGAGTGGAGACATCTGCTTTATAGTATGCGGCATTACCTGCATTATATTATTATTGCCAGGGCTTGGATTAGGTAGAATCTGGGAGGAAGGGCCTTCCGATGATGTGGCTGAGTTAAGGATGGGGCTTAATGGAAGTGGGTAGTTTGAAACACTCTGTGCATCAGGTTGCATGACTGAAGTAGGCACCACTAGTACAGGTGTAACACATTCATGACGAGTTATATGACAGGTGTTTGACTTAACATTTGGGCTCTCTGATTTCCCCGCTGGTTGATGGATTACTGACGACTGCTCAAATGAAAAAGGTTCCAACAGGTTGTGCCCTCTGCTCGAGCTGTCTGGTTGCATCTTCTCCAGTAAATCAGCATTTGGATAAACAGATACTGGTTGTTCCTTTGGTAAGGAGGTACCAAATAATTCCTCTACAGTCAAATGTTTATGTCCTGATTGGAAAGTCTATTGATAAAGGGGGGGGGGGGGGGGGGAGAAACAAAGAAACATTTTCAGATCCAAGAAATACGCCTTCACTTAAAGTCTCTCCCTAGGGTTTGATTCACTCATTTCATACCCCATCACGTTAGAAGTCTGACGCCGTAGCCCTTAATTCTCCTGTTTAGCTCTACTTTACTTCAATCTGCACCCATGCTTATTAAGTCGGTTATAATTCCGACTTTGTTGATTGTTATTTATTTGTTATTTGTAATAATTTTAAATTTTAAATTCTAAGTCGTCCTCAGCTCTATCTATAAGTTCTCAGCGTTATCAATAAGTTCTCACGATGTTAGACCTGTTATTTGTACCCTCTTGTTCAATATAATGTTCGATGTAATTTCCAACTGGTTCTATGTAAACCAACGTGATATGTACCAGTACATGAACATCAGTATATAAAAGCTCTTAAATAAATAAATAAATACATACAGAATAAAACCAGCTCCATCACACTAATTATTGTGGGCAAACAGTAGATATAAAGAGATTATTTCTCTAATACACAAATGTTAATAGTTTAAATAAATAGCACCTGAGGAAAAATCCACTCTTGAAAACACTATTGCCAAGTTTATATTTACCACAGAATGTATCATATTTCTAGATGACATAAGAGTAAGGATGCTCACTGTAGAAAAATCCAGGTGAAAGCAGACACGATAGCACTGTTATGTGCAAAGAGTGAGTTAAGGTAGGGACTGTTCAGGATAAATCTTACTGGGAGAAGCAGGGATATAGACAAGCTTGTCAAGAAGCAATATCATTAAGGGTATCTATAATGCTCAGGCAGCCTCCTTTCCCTCCAGAAGAATGGGGTAGAGGTATCCAAAGAGTTCTCTCTAAACCTCCTTTTAATTTTAAATAGTTCGATGTTTTTTGTTTTGGGGTTTTTTTTTTTTTTTTATTACTGTGGCTTCCTGCTGGTAAGTTTGGTCACAGACTGCTGCTAGGCGGATACCCCAGTGCATCATGGAAGATTTTCCTTCTAGAAAATATCAGGATACCTCCTGCAGCAGTGGGTCCCCTCATCTATATGGTGAGCATAGGACTTCACACAATATTAAAAACACTTTTTGAAAGCAATTTTTGAATACACTTCATCAAAGAGAAAAGCTACTACTTGAGCATGAGCACCACAATTTAAAATCTTACAAATTTTGTAAGCTCTGCTGCTAAAAATTTTAAATATTCTATCATCAGAATTGAGAAAAAAAAACTTTGTCAAAAGTATCTAAAAATAAAATGGAGCAGAATCTTAGCTGATAAGAACAGTAACAGATATACTGTTGTGCGCACATTGTGACCGTGCTGGAAGACAATGCAATGGACACTTCTTTTTTCAGCCTGTGAACGGAAACGCTGGAAAAAAAACGCTGGAAAAAACGCTGGAAAAAAAAGCAACATGCACTTACAGATCCAACTAAGTACCTGACACATTGTAACTCATCCACAAAATAATTAGTATTTCACAGCCCTGGGGACAATTTTCAAAACAGCCTGCATAGCTCAAAGTCCACAGGTACTTTTTATTCACAAAATATGCAGCAATTTTCAATGGAAAAGCATGCACCAATTTTCCCTTTAAGAAGAGCCTAAGGAAACAAGTACCTGCAGAAATTTGTACTTGCTTTTTTCTATGTGCTCACATAACCCCAAAAAATCATTAAAAGCTTTGTGTGTAATTTTTAGTAAATTGACCGTATCGGCAAGTATGGCGACGCGCAACCCCACCACTTTTAAAGGGAGCCGTCCGGACTTCTCGTCATGTACGGTCAAATGCAGTTCAACCAGATTTTTCAATTTTTATAATTTTGCATTTTTTTTTCCCAAGTCGTTTTTGAAGTCTGTGAGTTTTTGAAGTTTTTTTTTCAAGTCGTTTTCAAAAACGACTTGGAAAAAAAAAATGAAAAATTATAAAAATTGAAAAATCTGGTTGAACTGCATTTGACCGTACATGACGAGAAGTCCGGACGGCTCCCTTTAAAAGTGGTGGAGTTGCGCGTCGCCAGGCTTGCTGATATGGTCAATTTACTAAAAATTACACATAAAGTTTTTAATGATTTTTTTGGGGTTATGTGAGCACATAGAAAATAGTTGGTTTGGTTTTTCCTTTTTTGGTGATTGAATATATTAGATGGAAGAACAATAGCTCCTGTATTTATTCTGTACCACAGATCAGTCCAGACTCCTGGTTTTGCCTCCCTTCCAGCAGATGGAGACAGAGAAAGTTTTTTCTGACACTGCTGTGTGTGCCATCTGCAGTTCCTCAGTATTAATCTATATCCAAGCAAATCTCAAAAAAATAAATACAATAAAATAAAATTTTCTACACAATCAAAACGTCCAAAATTTTCAAAATATGGAAATATCCTCTGCTATAAAAAACAGAATGAGCGGACAACTCTCCCCCTTAATAGAATGGGTGGGTTCTGGACTGAACTGTGGTACTACAGGAACGAAAATTAGCAGATAAGAACCAATTTTCCTTTACCAGTACATACCCAGATCAGTCCAGACTCCTGGGATGTAGCAAAGCTCCCTACTCAGGATGGGACTTGAAGAGTCCTTCTCACAGAACACTTTCACCAAAGAATGAGGAACCCACATCTCCCACATCTAGATGATAGTGCCTTTCAAAAGTATGAAGCTACTTCCAAGTCACTGCCCTACAAATCTCGCCTCCGCCCATGAAGCCACCTGAGAACGCGTAGAATGAGCACGCAATCCCTCTGGAACTAGAAAAACACGAATAATGTTAAGTGGAACCAATGGCCTCCTTAAGCCAATGAGCAATAGTAGCCTTAGAAGCCTCTCTTTGGACTACTCCACAGAACAAAGAAGTGATCTGACTTCCTTAAGTAATTTGTTAGATACCTCAACAAAGCTCTTCACACATCTAACAACTTGAGCTCCCTCACATGAGGCACGGATGCGTCTACCATAAGAAAGGCTAGAAGCTCCACTGTCTGATTCATGAGAATGCTGATACCACTTTCAGCAAAAAAGAAGGTACTGTCCTCAACGAGATCCCCAAATTCAAAATCTGAAGGAATGGGTCACAACAAGACAGAGGCTGCAACTCAGAAATCCTCCTAGCTGAACATATGGCCACCAGAAAAACAACCTTAAGAGTCAAGTCCTTCAGTGTCGCCCTATGGAGTGAGTCAAAAGGAGCCTCACACAAACCTCTGAGGACAAGATTAAGATTCCAGGATGGATAAACCCACTAAAGCGAAGGATGCAAATTCTTTGTCCCCCTAAGGAACTGAATAACATCTGAATGTGCAGAAATAGAGGAACCATTTATCTTACCATGAAGACAACCCAGAGCTGCCACCTGAACTTTAAGTGAGCTGAGAGACAAGCCTTTGGCGAAACCTTCTTGCAGAAAGGACAGAATGTCAGGAACTGAAGACCTGAGAGGGTGAACGCCTTTAGCGGAGCACCAGGATTCAAAAACCTTCCATACCCGTATTTAGAAAATATTAGTAGACTTTCTCCTGTCTTGCAACAATGTAGCAATGATCGCCTCTGGATAACCCCTACGTCTCAAACACCACATCTCAAAAGCCATGCCGCTAGACAAAAGTGAGCAGCCTGGTCTGAAAATACGGACCCTGATGAAGAAGACTTACCAGATGACCGAAGCGAATCGGCCCATCCACTGCCAAATTGACCAGATCAGCAAACCATGGATGCTGTGGCCATTCCAAATCCACCAAGACCACTTCTCCCTGATGCTTTTCCATGCATCACAACACCTTGCCCACAAGTGGCCAGGGAGGATAGACAAAGTAGAACCCCCCCATGGCCAAGGCAGTACCAGATCATCGATGCCCAATGCCCCGTGCTCTCGTCTCAGACTGAAAAATCGAAAGGCCTTGGCATTCAGACGAGTTGCCATTAAGTCCATGTGGGGAAAGCCCCACCACTTGCGAATGAGCTGCATTGCGGACTCAGATAACTCCCACTCACCCGGATCTAACATCGCCCAACTCAAGTAACCCGCTTGAACGTTTTTGACCCCCAGCTATGTGGGATGCCGCTATTCGCTCCAGGTGCTGCTCTGCCCAAAGAACAAACTCGTGTCTCCCGGGTTACTGCTCAACTCTTGGTTCCGCCCTGTCAACTGATATAAGCCACTGTCATCATGTTGTCCGAGAGAACCCTCACTGATCGATCCCTCACTAATGGTAGAAATTCCTACGAGGCTAAGCGGCCTGCTCTGGTCTCTAGCCGGTTGATAGACTATGCAGACTCTTTCGCAGCCCAGCCACCCTGAGCTGACTGATGCTGACAAACTGCTCCCCAACCACAGAGACTGGCATCAGTAGTAACTACCACCCAATCCGGGACTTCGAGGTCCACACCCCAAACGAAATTGGAAATTAGAAGGCACCAGGAAAGGCTCTCCCGTGCGACGCCCTTCAGTGGCAATGGAAGTTGAAACTCCTCCAAGACTGGGGTTCCACCGAGCCAAAAGTGCTCTCTGCAATAGTCTCATATGAGCAAAATGCCCATGGCACTAAATCCAGAGTCGAAGCCATAGATCCCAGAACTTGCAAATAATCTGCCCCTGCAGCTTCAGCAAAGTGTATCTCTCAGAGGAGCGTGTGCTGACTAGAGTGTTGAACCAAGCCCCCAGATACAAGGACTGTGTTGGCAACAGGCAACTCTTCACCACCCAACCAAGCGACTGGAGGGCACCGAGAACCTTGTGAACAGACTGGCGACAAAGTACCTCCGACTTTGCCCTGAAAAGCCAGTTGTCCAGATATGGATGCACCAAAATCCCTTCCTTCTGAACAGCCGCTGCCATGAAGATGTGTGGTGCCATCGCCAATCCGAAAGGAAGGGCCTGAAACTGAAAATGTTGCCCCAGAATCATGAAGTGCAGAAAACACTGCAAGTCTTGATGAATGGGGATGTGCAGATCGGCCTCTTAGATTCAGAGACTTCTGTTGTCTCCTTTGTGAACCACTGTAATCACTGATCTTAGGGTTTCTATCCGGAAACGTGGAACCTTGAGTGCTGCATTTACTTTCTTAATATCTAGAATCGGCCGGAAAGTCCCCTCCTTCTTTGGGACACAAGGTAAATGGAATATCTTCCCCTATGAACCTCTTTGCGGGGAACCGGAATTACCGCCCCCAGGCGACGCAGATGGTCCAGTGTCTCTTGAACCGCTACTTGTTTGTCCAAGGAGCCACACGGGGAAACTAGAAACAAACTGCAGATGGGACAAGCAAATTCTAGGCATAGCAATCTTTTACCATGCTGAGAACCCACTGGTCCTGAGTAATTCTGGCTCACTCCTCATAAACCCGTGTCAGGTGTCCTCCTATAATTAGGAACAGTGGACCAGCCTCATCTCATTGTGAGAACTTAACCCCGGATTCACTTTCCCTGGCAGTGCCTCGGAATGGCCTTCGGGCACCCCGAAATGATTGACCCCAGGACCGCCTCCGAAGAGAAAACTGCCTTTGGGGGCCTGGTGCAGCTCTTGACAGACAAATCCTTCTATCTACCCGAAAACAGGAACACATCTGAAAAAACCACTTGCCCTTAGGCTTATCCTCCAGCAACCTAAGGACCTTATTATCCCCAAGAGACTGCATCAACTGCTTGAGGTCCTCACCAAATAAGAGTCGACCCTTGAAAGGCAGCGAGCCTAACTGTGCCTTGGAGGAGACGTCCACTGCCCAGTTAAGTAGCCAGAGCAACCTTCTGGTGGAAACTGCATATGCCATAATCCGAGATGAAGTATGAACCAAATCATAGAGCAACTGCTCCATAAGCAACTGCCGCCTCAACCCACTCTGCCCTGTCTGCCTCCTTCGGCAGGCTTTCTTGCATCTGCTGCACCCAGCGGAGACAAGCACGCTGCATAAACTAGTACAAATGGCAGAGTGCAAACCCAGGGCTGAGGCCTCAAAAATCCTCGAGGTGCACCTCCAATTTATGATTCTGAATGTCCTTCAATGCCACAGACCCTACCACAAGGATAGTCGTCCTCTTAGTAACCGCAGAAACCGCAGGTTCAACTTTAGAGAGAGCAAAATGTTCCAACACCTGTCCAGGCAATGGATAAAACTTCGCCATGACCCTTCCCACTTTTAACCCGGAATTGGGAGCTCCCCATTCTGCTTTCAGGACTGCTTCCCATCCAGGACTGCATCAGCCCCCTCCAATTCAGAGTCCTCCTGGGGGATTTTAACCCCTAGACCTAGAATCTGAAAAGCCAGAGGCAGGAAGGCATCAAGCTCTTCTTTTCTAAAAAGGCGTACTATCTTTGGGTCATCTCCTTTGGGGACTGGGACTACCAGATCCTCCCCCTTGACTCGCACCTCCAGCCACCAGATCTACTGGAACATCCTGGCCAGGAACCTCCTCTGCTCCCACGGGAGCCTCACCAGACTCAGATTCATCCTCTCCTGGGCCAGAACCCAAGGGGGGATCCAGCAACCTCTGGCCAGGGGAAACCCATTGTCTCCCAGAACAAATTGTTTTGGGCCAACCGAAAACCCCTCTGTTGGCTGGGATGGCAGGGGCCGCGAATCTCTAGCTGCACAAGTTGCGTGCTGCTTGGCCAGGTAAGCATCATGCAGCAGCAGCACAAAGTCTGTTGAGAATGGCCTTAATGCTCCAAATGCCGCAGGAAAGGAGCCAGAGACTGGCAACATGGGGCTCCCTTCCTCTTCAAAGTCTCCCTGATTGGCCCAGAGACAGTACAGGCCGAAGACAAGCATGGGGGAGCATCTTCCTTCCCCCCAACAGCATGGGAACGGCCGAAAGCAAATCTAAGATGGTCACTGTTCCTGCATTGATCGGGAAAGGATCAGCACCCCCGGCCAGAGCCCTCAAGCGAAGCCGAAACAGAAGCGGAGGACCTCCAACACTGTTTTATGGCTGTAGGGCGATTGGACAAGCTCTGTCCACTTTCTGAACACCCGGCACATAGCCCTAGCCGACTAAGCCGCGACTGCATCAAGCTGCACGTGCGGCCTGACGAGACCCAGCCCATCATGAACAGGGAGAAGCTGCCAGAAACACAAGCGGGAGAAAAACAAAAATAAAATAAGCCTACTTCAGCCGCCAAACAGTGAGGAGGCCGCCTGCACAGCCGAGCCATGCTACTGTCTTCAGTTTTTTGGGGTTTTTTTTATAATTCACTTTTTTTTTTAAACTTTACTCAAATTCTCATATCTGAGACACAAACTCTACAAAAAAGAATAGACTGCCTCAGACAAAAGGATACCTGTAGCCGCCTGAGCGGCCTTGTGAAGGGGAAGAATCTGGACTACCAGATTTATACCCCACAGGCGCACAGGCAAAGGACACACAAGGGTCACCAACCCTCAGGTCACCCGCCTCAACCAGACAGGGAAGAAGCCACCAGGATTCAAAAACCCTCGGAAGGAAAGCTCAAAAAGAAAAAAAATTGCCCAGACTGCAGAACTGCAGGTTTTGCACCCATCTAATATCCGCTGGAGACAGAGAAATACTGAGGAACTGCAGGTGGCACACGTGGTTAAGTAGCAGTGTCAGTAAAACTCTGTCTCCATCTGCTGAAGGGGAGTCAAAACCTAGGAGTCTGGACTGATCTGGGTATGTCAGGGAAGCACAATTTTACATTCCCTGCCCTACCCTCTTCCATTCATTGCAGGTAAAAGTAGGTACATTGTGGCAAAAATGGACTTTCACCTCTGGGGAGGATGGCTAAGTTTCAAAAAGCCTTTTTACTCATGTAAACATCCATTTACCTGTGTAAATGCCTTTTGAAAATTGCCCTACTTAAGAATATCTTTTGAATAAAAGCAAAATATAAATATTACAAAAAAAGAATGTTTTTAAAATTACACTGCACAAAGGACCTGACTCACTGATTACAGATTTCTTCCCTGCATGCATTTACTGTTTGAATGATCAGATTAATAATGCCACTTGGTCAGACATGCAAGCTGCAAAAAAGGGCTTAACTATAAAACCTTTAAAAATAATACCAACATTAAATCAGACATGAACCTATGCTTTCCTGGTCATTTCATTATCAAGGACATCTCAAGGTCCTGAAAACCTAGTTCCTCTAATACCAGACTGCCAGTGATTGTTTACTTGCTTTCAAAGGAAGACTGTCACCTAGGGTTCATACATTAGCTAAGAAAGTACTATGGTATTATTCTGTGCTATGAATAGAATTGAATCTGTTGTGCGATAATCACATGATGCATTTTTTATACGTAGAAAACTCTGGAGAGCAGACTGTATTCCTCAGAAGTCTTGCAACATAGAAAGGAAGAACATTATAGCAACGTATCAGTTTGTACCCACACCAAAGTTCATAAAATTTCTAGTATGAAAAATAAAAAATAATTCTAAGCTTTGAGTGTAGTTAAACAAATCATTACTGGACCTTGCACTTATTGGCAGCTAATGTCCACAGAGACCATTAAATGGCTGTAGATGCTCTGTTCCACGATAATTATTGCTACTGTTTGCCACTGACACATATTCTAAACAATTAAGTCTCTGAAAGCCAGCATTTTTGGATTATTATTTATTTATTTATTTATTTTTGGTTTTTATATACCGGAAGTTCCTGTATACAATACATATCACTCCGGTTCACATTTAACAGAGATAACTATCGCCGGGGAGGCGGTTTACATGGAACATATCGAAATAATGAACGGATAATATATAATAAAGTACAATCTATTGGGAAAGACAACTAAGATCAATTTAGAACAACTAAGATCAATTTAGAAAAACTATTAGTTCCCTCTGTTTCTACCAGTATCCTACTTGGAATGAACATCAACTTATAAATAAAGCATGTGTCACCTACCTGGTCCTTCTCCTTTCCCTTTAAAGGAAATGGAAAAGGAAGCATTACCAAGCTGCCTTTTTTTTTTTTTAAACAAAAAAAATCTAAACTACAATTTCAGAGCTGTGACAGCACCTGTGCCAGATATGTTTACAATCTGCCACTGAATCTCTACGAGATAAAGAATTCTTCTCGAGCAAAATCTCCTAATTTCATCATAACCCCAGAATGTTGTTCACAATAGTTCAGAAACTTACCAAAACCACCCAAGAGTCCACATGTACCAAACATTGAAGTGATGACTTTGCTGATTTCTTCAACAATAAAATATCTCACTTAATCCAATCCAACATAACCGACAACAACCAGAACACCAAACTTAACGCCAAATTAACATCATCATGGTCTAACTTTGATACCACATCCACACTTGAAATTCAATCTATTATAAATAAAATGAACCTCGCCAGCCATCCAATAGACAGCATCCCAATAACAACCCTCAAAACAATCGAACCCACCATATCAAAAACCATCACCAAAATTGTTAACCTATCTCTAACCGAAGGCAATTACCCCAAATGCTTCAAATCTGCTGTCATCAAACCAATCCTAAAAAACAGCAACCTAGATCCTGAACTCCTTATCAACTACCGCCCCATATCAAACCACTCATTCATTGCCAAAACCATTGAAAAAGTCGTACACACTCAACTTGACGACTATCTTGAATCAAACAAAATCCTACCCCCATCCCAATATGGATTTAGAAAAAACCTAAACACAGAATCTCTCCTTATCTCCCTAAATGACATTATTTTAAGAGGCTTTGACAGAGGGGAAAAATACCTCCTCATACTCCTTGACCTCTCTGCCGCCTTCGACACAGTAAACCACAAGATACTGTTGGAGCAACTAACACAAATTGGTTTAACTGGCACCACCTTGCAATGGTTCTCTTCCTATCTATCTGATCGAACATACCAAGTATTAATCAAAAACAACCCATCAAAAATGATCAACCTTAACACTGGAGTCCCTCAAGGATCAGCTTTATCCGCCACCCTTTTCAACATATACCTTCTCCCCATCTGCAAACTACTAGAAGAACACAGAATCACACATTTCCTATACGCTGATGACATTCAGCTTCTAATTCCCATACAAAATTCAATTGAATTCACCTACAGGAAAACCTCAGATCTACTGGTTTCAATCAAAACATCTCCTAAATTCTTTGAAATTAATAATCAATTTTGACAAAACTGAAATAATTCTCATGGACAAAAAACATAATCCAGCTCCATCACCCCTGACAATTCCAGACAAACATATTATATCTATAATCCCTACCACCCACACCAGGAACCTCGGAATTATCATTGATAAAGATCTTTCTTTTAAGAACCACATATCAAATAAAACCAAAGAAGGATACCACAGACTCCTAACCCTAAGACATCTGAAACCATTTCTCAACCCTGACGATTTCAGAACAGTCCTACAACTACTTATTTTCTCCACATTCGACTATTGCAACTCCTTACTAATGGGAATACCCCTTTTCAACCCTCAAACCACTACAAATACTGCAGAACTCAGCTGTCAAGTCCTAACAGGAACAAAAAGAAGTAACCACATAACACCCATATTGACCTCACTTCACTGGCTTCCTATTACTGCACGTATTGCCTACAAATCAATGACCATCATTCACAAAATTTTAAACAATGATCATCAAGGTCTAAACACTCTTAACATAACTCCTCAAAACCCCTCAAGAAACCTACGCTCCAATAACTCAAGTTACTTAAACATCCCCACCATCAAAGATGCGCATCTGGCAACAACAAGAGAAAGAGCCTTCTCCATCGCCTCCCCCAAACTTTGGAACACACTACCTGAAGACCTGAGAACCCAGCACAACATAAAAACATTCAAAAAAGACCTAAAAACTCTTTTCATTCGCAAATTCTTCATCTGACCATACCAACCATCAAATGAACTCTCAGCTATAATCTCCAACCAAACATGTTTACCCTCCTCATCCAACCTAAGAATACTTATTGGACTTGATATGTTTATTTCTGTATATGCTCAAAGTGCTATAATGTTTCAACACTGCTAAGAAAAATGTTCACTTTGTAAACCGTTACGATGGCTCTACCGAATAACGGTATATAAAACTCAAATAAATAAATAAATAAATAAATAAATAAACTACTGCATCAGGTACTTGCTCTTGGGTTTGAGGGTATACAGTGGAGAACTTGGTTAATAAGAACCATGCTTCAAGCAACAAGGCACAACTGAAATTGTTGTGGTGTATCAGCATTCCTGATGGAGTCATAAGGTCGAATATCTTCAACAACCCAAGAAGTTCTAACATCTCAGTGCAATATCAATACTTGAACTACTGCAAACATACAATGATTTTTGTTGTAAAATGTCAGTTTGTAGTGTTTGGATCCATCCCTGCACCCTGCACATGGATACTATTACAAGTTTCAGTCTTCAGTAATTAACAATGGACCAGGGATTCTTCCTACCATTCTAAAGGCCTTTAAAGTATTATCTTGGAATTCTATTGAAATATTAATCAAGAAACTAACAACTTCTATCCCCTTTTCCTAAATTATTTTTTAAAATGTACAAGTGGATTCAGTTAATCTTCTCTATATAATGCATACGTGTGTCTGCTTCACTGAAATGCCAAGATCTTGATGGGTCTGAGTTAAAAAGTAATGTTAAGTTCATATGTTTATGGGACAAGGTCAGGGTTTTGTGCTCTTAGACCCCAATCTAGACCGCAGCAGAAATGGACACTGAGCACAGACACACGGTGAGCAATGGTTTGATCAGCTATGCAAAAAAAGCTCCATTAAGGCTTCATTCTAGAAACAAACCCTGGAGAACAAGACATTGTCAATTATGGAATAACATTTCTAGTATACAGAAGTCAATGAAAATATAATGAAACACACAGGATTAATGCCCTGGGATTCTTGATTAAAGAATCGATAAGAAGCCCTGTTACTTTTAAGTGCTTTGGGGATATCAGAGAAAATAAACCAAAAAATTAAATGTGACATGCCTCTTATTTACTTTGATTATTGCAATTACAATCTCTATATCATCTTTATACATGAAGCAAATCCTAATGGACTTCTTTATGTTGCATTTTACTTAATATGTGAAGGTAGTGAGAAACTGCGTAAAAGCCTGCCAATGAAAAAAATAAATTACGTTCCTCACATCACTCAGCTCAGTCCTCATTAACGGAACATGTCTAGAATTGTTTTACGTCTGCTCCTCAGTCCTTCTGGAACTCACGGGACAACAAATTTCTGTCCAACTTACACCTCTCTCCAATTGAGCACTTATGGAAAGTTTTGCTGGGCTGTACGGTAAAGAAAGATTTCCACTGCTCTGAACAATGCACAAAACACAGGTTCTCACTGATGAAGGGCCTCCACTAACCCAAAGTCCCAAAAGAATATAAAGGATGTCGGAGCATATCCATACCTGCACAGACAAGTACCCCTATCACTCTAAAATGCTTATTTATTCAGTCCTCGAAAAGAACAGAGAATTCCCTGCTGCAGGGTCCAGTGCACTCCCACAGTGATCCTGTGCCTCCAGCTACCAGTTTCTAACACCAGGGTTCCAATAAGCCCTCTCCAAATATCATTTATACATTGCAAATAACAATGTAAGAGCAATTATGATGTTTCCCTGCAATGTTTATGTATTTATTTTTTATGTTAGTTCTAAGCTTGCCTATACTTATACATTTGGCGGTTCAAGTCCTATTTAAGTGCATGAAGTATTTTAAAACAGTCTTAATAGTCTTTGAAAATTCAAAAATGATAAAAATGTTTTTAAAATAATGCTTTCTGGGATGATTAAGTGACAAGTAAGCTACATCATGAAAGTTAAGCTTTTCCACATAGTAAGCAGAGAGAGGATATACAAAGAAAGGTAAACATTAAGTAATAACCATAAAACATAAGAAAATTGGTTCTTACCTGCTGATTGTCGTTCCTGTAATACCATGAATCAGTCCAGACTCCTAGGTTTTGCCTTCCTTCCAGCAGATGGAGACAGAAAAAGTTTTACGGACATTGCCATATAACCTGGTGTGCCACCTGCAGTCCCCTCAGTATCAACCTGCACCCAAGCCAAGATGCATATCATAAAAACCCTAACAATTGAACAAACTCCCACAACTAGTAGGAGGAAAGTGGAACCCCACAATGGGAAAATCCTTTCCAACCACAGAACAGGAGAACAATCCTGAAACCTTTAACAACTCTGCAGCATATATACAGAAGTACGAGTGGACTCTCCTCAACAATCAGGGTGGGACTCTGGACTGATCCATGGTATTCCAGGAGCGAAAATTAGCAGGTAACCAATTTCCCTTTCCTGTTTATACCCGGATCAGTCCAGACTCCTGGGATGTACCTAAGCTTCCCTAACTAGGGTGGGATTGTGAGAGTCCCAATCAAAAAACACTCTCACCAAGGCCCATGGTCTCTGGAGTCTGGCGAAAGTGTGAATGACTCAAGCGGATGCCCAACAAGTCTCCTGTGGCACCATGAACTGGCACTGAGCGCAAGAAGCCGCCTGCTACTGAGTAGAGTGAACTCTCAACCCCACCGGGACAGGACGCCCCTGACAGATATAAGTTGAGCCTGTAGCTTCCTTTAACCACCATGGAATCGTGGATTTTGAGGCTTTCTGACCCTTCTTAGCCCCACTCTATAACACAAGCAAGCCGATACTCTAAGGAGTGTGGAAAAATAGGCACTCACTGTTGAGCGCCTGCTCTCCCAACGCACGTCCAGCCATTTCTCTGGAAGCGCGATCCTGTATTTAAAATGAGGGGTTGCGCTAAAAAAAGAGATACTAGGGATAGTAGCGCATCCATACCACCTCCTTAGCAGCGGATACCCAGGAGAGGTGGCTGTCAGCAGGTTCAGAAAACTGATGCTCAATTTTACGAGCGTCGATTTTCCGAACCCGCTGACAGCCATGGGTTAGGAAAATAGACACTCATAAAACTGAGCGCCTGTTTTCCTAATCTAACCCACCGGCACTTTTTTTTTAAATTTTAAACCTTTTTGGTTCCTCCAACTTAACATCACTAGGATATTAAGTCAGAAGATGTACAGAAAAGCAGTATTTTCTGCTTTTTTGTACACATTTTTGGGCCGCTCAGAAATTAATGCCTGCCCTGCAGATCAGCCGCACTTTTTTCAGTATCCTGGATGAATTACTAATAGCCTCAACAACATGCATTAGTGCTATTAGTGTTTCACTCCCTGATCTGTACACCAGAACTCAAAGACCTTCCAGATCCTCATGCAAGTCAAGGAAGTGGACAGACTTCAGGCATGCAGCAAGGTAGAAATGACATTGTCCGAATATCCTTTCCCCTTCAAATGCTTCCTCCCAAAAGCCAAGCCGCCAACCCCCAGATTGCTCTGGTCTGCAAACCACGGCCACCGTGTTCACTCTGGCGCCACCAGAATCACCTCTCCCGGATTATTTTCTATCTGCCATAGCACTTTGCCCACCAGCAGCCATGGGGAACATGTAAGAAGAATCCCTCAGGGACAAGGCAGAACTAGGGCATCAACTCTCCTTGCCCTGTTTCCTGTCTGTGACTGGTGAAGTGAGGAGCCTTGGCAGAGAATGCCCCATCTACGATGGAGAAGATCCATTGCCTCCTCAGACAGCTTCCACTCCCTGGGGTCCAGCTGTTGCTGACTAAGAAAATCTACCCAAACGTTGTCCACCCCAGCATTGTGGGATACCGCCAGCAACACCAAATGCTGTTCTGCACAGTGAAACTCCTCCTGAGCTTCCTGGGCCTCTGTCAGACTCTTGTTTCCCCCTTGGCGAGAGATGAAAGCCACAGTAGTTGCATTGTCCGATAGGTTTCACACTGAGCAATCGCGTAACAGTAGCAGAAAGGTAAGCAACACCAAAAGCACCACCCTCGTTTCTAAATGATTGATAGACCAGGATGCCTTGTCCTTGGATCATTGCCCTTGGTCCGACTGATCCTGGAACACTGCACCCCATCCAGAGAGACTGGCATCGGTGGTAACTACCACCCAGTTCAGTAACTGCAAGTCCACTCCGCGACTCAGATGGACCTGACCAAGCCACTACCCCACCCTCGTTTCTAAATGATTGATAGACCAGGATGCCTTGTCCTTGGATCATTGCCCTTGGTCCGACTGATCCTGGAACACTGCACCCCATCCAGAGAGACTGGCATCGGTGGTAACTACCACCCAGTTCAGTAACTGCAAGTCCACTCCGCGACTCAGATGGACCTGACCAAGCCACTACAAAAGACTGGACCTGGTGGCCCCCATGAAGGCAGTGGAAGATGAAGTTGCTCTGACAATGGATCCCGCTGGGAAAGAAAAGACTTGTGTAGAAGCCGCAATTATGCAAAGACTAAAGGAATCATCCTCAAAGTCAATGCCATAGAGTCTAGAACCTGAAGGAAGTCCCAGAGCCTGGGCACCATAGCATTCAAACAGCCTGCGAACCTATGTCTGTAATTTGAGCATGCGATCCCAGGTGAGATAAACCTTCTCTATCCTGGTACTGAAGCATACTCCCAAAGCAGCCAAAAACTGAGAAGGAGCGAGATGACTTTTTTCCAGATTCACCACCCAGCCTAGAGAGACTTCAACTGCTGCAGCACCTGAGACACAGCCTGTCTGCAGAGGGCCTCCGACTTTACCTGAATTGCAGATACAGGTAAACCAAAACGCCCCCCCCCTTTTTTTTTTATTTCTGCGCGCTGCTGCCACACCACCATCACCTTGGTACGCGGAGCTGTCACTAATCCAAAAAGGAGAGTACAAAACTGAAAATGCCTCCCAAGGATCATGAACCTCAGGAATCATTGGTGGTCTGGGTGGATCACCATGTGCAGGTATGGCTCAGTCAAGTCTACCAAAGCCAGAAACTCTCCTTTGCGCACTGCTGCGATGACCAAGTGCAGCCTCTCCATTTGAAAACAAGGGACTTAAGAGACACCTTTTATTTTTTAAATTCAAAATGGGACGAAAGAACCCTTCCTTTTTGTGCACCACAAAACATATGGAAATCTTTCCTGTTCTCTGCTCCCAGCCTCTGCAAATGCTCTATGGTCTCTTGGACAACCTTCCTCTTGGTGAGTGGGGTGCAAGAGAAGAGGAGGAACAAGTCTATTAATGGCCGAGCAAATTTTAACGCACAACCATCTCTTATCCCATTTAGGGCACACTGGTCTATTGGGATTTTGGCCCACTCCTCGTAAGAAAACAGATATACGTCCTCCGATAGGAGGGACAGAAGAGTGGACCGGCATCACTTCATTGCAAGGACTTAGCTCCACCAGAGCCTTGGCTAAGGCCGTCCCGGTTTGGATTTCTGTTCCCTCGAAAGGACTGGCCAGGGATTGTTGTATTCTGGTCCCTTGTCTTTGCGCTCTCACTGAAGGCCTATTTTGCCAAAAACTTCTATTTGACTGGAACCGGAATTACTCCAAGAAAGAAACATTGCCTCTTTTCGGCTAATCCTCTGGCAACATATGTCCCTTAGTCTCACAAAGATGCTTCACTAACTCTTCCAAGTCCTCTCCAAATAGGAGCTTTCCCTTAAAGGCACTCCTCCCGGTCACGACTTGGAGCAGACATCCACCAACCAGTTCCTTAACCAAAAGAGAAGCCTGGCCAAGACCGCTGACCTCATAATTCTTGAAGAGGTTCTGACGAGCTCATTCAAGGCATCAGCCACACAAGCTACTGCTGCATCCAGTCAGTCCGCCTGTTTAGCCTCAGACACAGGCAGTGGCCTCGCAGCCTGCAATTGCTGAACCTAGCACAGGCTGCTGCTACTATTAGTACACAAGGCTAGCTCCTCTGCATATAACTATTGCAAACAGCAGCCTGAATGCCTAACACAAACAACTCAAAAATCTTTTAAAGATGAATTTCCAATTTTCTGTCCTGCATATCCTTCAGCACCGCTGAACCAGCCACAGGAATGGTGGTCTCCTTAGTGACTGCCGAAATCAATGCATCCACCTTTGGAATCATCAAGAGCTCAAGCATGTCTTCAGGCAGTGGGTACAATTTTGCCTTCGGCCCGGCCTCTGGAGTGTCCTACTCTCTGTTTCACTGATTTGTGAAAGGGAAAGGCTTTCACTGGACCCCCCTCAAACCATCCATCAGAGTCCATCCCTTCCCGATCAGATTCCTCTTTGGGAACCTTGATCCCCAATTGCTCCAGAACATGGGGAATCAGAGGCCACAGTTCCTCCTTATAGAAGAGACACACCACAGGATTGTTCCCTTCCACAAAAGGGGCCTGGGTCCAGCCCTTCATCTGGCTCCATGTCCAGGCTGGTATCCTCAGCAGTAGCATCGGGAGAGATAGCTACCAGTGGGACCACTTTCTTTAAGTCTCCAGAGCCTTCATCTGGACTAATCGGATGCGCCCCCCATGCCTAGGATCCTCTGAGTACCTAGGAGTCTTCTCCCTTGAAACCTCAGGTCTTTCCTCAGGCCGCAATCCAAGAGGCTGAACTGACTGCCACCTTGCTGCTTTCCTGGCCAAATTCACTTTATGCATAAGCAGCACAAACATGAAAACACAGAAATCCTCAGAATCATCCCGCAGGAGGTCCCCCTCATCAAAATTAGCCTCTGCCTGACAACGGGGCTCTGTATTGCCAGGGACAAAGATGGGAAAGGAAACTTCCTCCAAGCCCCCCCCCCCCCCCTCCCCAGCTCTGAAGCATCCCCTGCTGAAGCGGGAATGGCAGCCTTCTGAGGTGCTCCTGCACCTGCTTCATACATCTTTTGTCTCAGACGCTGCAGTTGCCTGCCCTGAACCGCACTCTCCTTCCAGAAAAGCAGCAGGAACATAGGCTGGAGTGCGAAAGTCATCCACGTGCACTGCCACGTGCCATTCCCTGAAGCTTAGTCAGCCATGCTATGGCGTTCGTGTAGGCCTAACCATGTGGCTTAACATTGCCGCCCAAGAACTCTGAAAAACTGGCCAGAATGCCTCCCGCAGGTTCTGCGGCTGCTAGAACCCTGCCACTCTGCCACACTGAACTCCCCCCCACCTTATTTTTTTAAACAAATAAAGTTATTAATATTATATATATCCTTTTCTTGAACTTCTTTTTCCAGATAAAAAGGAGTTCAAGAAAAGGATACTTCCCTGTGCAGCTGAACTGCTGCGGAAGCCAACAGTTCTCCTGGGGGGGGGGGGGGGGGGGAGAAGGGAACTGGCACCACCAGTTGTTCAACTCCAGCGGCAAAAGGACCGATCCATACCAAGTGTCCCCAACCCCCTGCTTTTCCACCTCAGCACCAGGAGGGATAGCCCCACCAAGATCTAGGAACCTCCCTGGGAGGAATCTTCCAATTCTAAAATCTTTTGGTTTTTTTTTGTTTTTTAAGACCGCAGGATTTGCATCTCTACCATCTCCTGGAGACAGAGGAATACTGAGGAACTGCAGGTGGCACACCAGGTTATAATGGCAGTGTCAGTAAAGGTTTCTCTGTCTCCATCTGCTGGAAGAGAGGCAAAACCCAGGAGTCTGGACTAATACAGGTATGAACAGAAACAAAAGATTTAAAACACAACTAATATCACTCCTAGATACAGAAGCATAAACAATTTTAAAATTAAAATATATAAATAAAATTCATAATGTAATGACTTTCAAAAACACTGTTGCACCTTTCTCTAGATGTCATGCACAGACCAAAGATACACAAATACATACATATAGTACAGTATAAGTGTGTATGTATTTATATATGCACACACACACAAACTAAACTTTCGCTACAGAAAAAAAACAATGGGTTTTGATCTCAGAAGTTAGGGTCAATAACTATTTTGTTTATTCTGCTCCTAGTTTTACGTTTTGTGGTTTTTTTGTTTTTTTTCAAAAGACAAACTAGAACACAAGTCATGAACTGTGTGAAACTTGCAAAGTGTTTGAAGCTGGGGAGTAAACAGCAATTTTCTTTTTTACAGGAAGAATCCTGTTGGTTGCAACTTCAGCAGAAGTTAGCTGACGACAATCACTGAAAAGAGGCCAGCTTGCCTAGAAAGGAAGGGCATCCCTACTCCTAGCTTTCTCCAGCAGGGGGAGCTCCAAGACCTGCAATTGGAATAAAAATATACTGCAAATCGAGTCAAGAAAAAGTAAAGGCCACCCAAGGGTTTTAAGAAAGTCCATAACCCAAAACTATTTTTGCCACAAAACATCCTATTTTTTTTTTATTGCTTTTCCTTTAAATCAGTGTTTCCCACCATCTCTTAGAGGTATACCTAACCAGATGAATATGCATAAACCAGATGAATATGCATAAAATAGATTTTCATGTTTTGGAGACCCAGTGAATGCAAATCTCTCATATATATTCATTGTGGAAATCCTGAAAACCCAACTGGTTAAGTGTACCTCCAGGAGAGGTACACTTTAAACTACCAAATGATTTTCATTGTGCTCTATGAGACCAAAAACTGCACCCTGGATTATCCTTCTAAATGCTGCAAAAACAAGCAAGCCAAACACAGCAGCACCTTCCTCACATGTCTTTCACTCAAACATACCTTGTCCAGCATTGGCGATGCTGAAGATGAAGGCTCCAAGATCTCCAGGCTTTCTTTCACACAGTTTGCATTCTGCTGTATTACAGAGAGCGATACAATACTCAAATCACTGATCCGACTCTTAAAAAAACAAACAAACAAAAAAAAAAAGCAATACAGCAAGGCATAAATACAGAAAAACATAAGCATTTCTAGTAGCCCCTTAATAAAGTCTGGATCTAAAACTGGTTCATTTTCATAGGGCATTTTCACCTCGTCAACAGAAACGCACTCCCTTAGTAAGGCAATTAACCAACGTTAAAATTACTTAGGGCAGTTTCATTATCTGTAATATTCCTTCAGCAAAGATTCTGCTTTCACTTTTGATCAACTAATGTCACATGGATATTAAAACACGCAGCTTTATTCGTTTTAATGTACTCGCCTGTACCAAAATGTATGAAGTTTAAACCCTAGAATTGCTTCATCCTTTAGAGTAAGACAAAATAAGTGCCAATACTGTAATAAATATTCAGTATAAACACTAAGGGGCGGATTTTAAAACCCCTGCGCGTGCTGGCACGCCTATTTTGCATAGGCCGCCGGCGTGCGTAAGCCCCAGGGCTTTCGAAAAGGGGAGGGAGGGGGAGTGTCCAGGGCGTTCCCGAAACGACGCGGCGTTTCGGGGGCGTGCCGCGGCGTTTCGGGGGCAGGCCCGGGGGTGTGGTCGAGGCCTCCGGACCACGCCCCCGGGACCGGAGGACGGAGCGGGGCTGCCGGCAACAGGCGTAACTTTGCCGACAAAGGTAAGGGGGGGGGGTTAGATAGGGCCGGGGGGGTGGGTTAGGTAGAGGAAGGGAGGGAAAAGGTGGGGGGAGGGCGAAGAAAAGTTCCCTCCGAGGCCGCTCCGAAATCGGAGCGGCCTCGGAGGGAACAGGCAGGCCGCGCTGGGCTCGGCGCGCGCAGGTTGCACAAATGTGCACCCCCTTGCGCGCGCCGACCCCGGATTTTATAAGATACGTGCGTATCTTATAAAATCTGGTGTACTTGTGTTCGCGCCAGTGGCGCGAACAAAAGTACCCGCGCGCGTAGTGTTTGAAAATCCGCCCCACAATGATTACATAAAAATGATTTTTTTGTTGAAATGGATCTCTCTTCATTCTTATAAAAAGTTTCAATTTTAAAACTTAACGATTGCAGAAGAAGCAGAGGTTAATTTGTGTTTGCAAACCTGGCGGGTTTTTGGTTTTATTTATTTATTTATTTTTAAATACTCTGCCATGAGTAAGTAGTACAAGATCAGCAATTAATACTAGTATTATAGCAGATCGATATAATGGAGAAATTACTTACCGGATAATTTCGTTTTCCTTAGTGTAGACAGATGGACTCAGGACCAATGGGTATAGTGTACTCCTGACAACAGTTGGAGATGGAGTCAGATTTCAATCTGACATCAGCACCAGTACATATACCTGTGCAGGAAGCTCTGCTCTTCAGTATTCTCCTCGCAAAGCAATTGTGGATATATGTGTGTCTGGATAATTTGATTAACTTGGTTAACTTTGTTTAACTTGAATAACTTGAGCAACATGATCAACTTGAACTGGTTGACGTGGACTATAGCTGGAGACCGCCAGTGCCTTCAACCAAGAAACGCCAACACCCGGAACTATGGGTGTCCTAGCTGAAGGGAAGCGTGGCTTACCGTGTTTGTCTTGCTCTCGGGAATTGTCACCCAAGGTTTTCGTGTATTGTGGCAGCCGTGGCCAGGATACTGAGTCCATCTGTCTACACTAAGGAAAACTAAATTATCAAGTAAGTAATTTCTCCATTTCCTAGCGTGTAGCAGATACTCAGGACCAATGGGATGTACAAAAGCTATTCCCGAACCGGGTGGGAGGCTGCTCATGGCCCACTTAGTTCTGCCCTTGCGAATGCTGTGTCCTCCCGAACTTGAACATCCAGGCGATAGAACCTGGAGAAGGAGTGAATGGAGGACCATGTCACCGCCCGACAGATCTCTGTGGGTGACAGCATCTTCGTTTCCGCCCAGGACACTGCCTGGGCTCTAGTGGAATGGGCCTTGACTTATGCGGTGGAGGCTTGCCTGCCTCTATGTAGGCCGCCTTGATTACTTCTTTGATCCAGCGGGCTATGGTTGCCCGCGAGGCAACTTCCCCTTGTTTTTTCCCGCTGTGAAGGACGAATAGATGGTCCGTCTTTCGTACGGATTCCGACCTTTCCAAGTATCGGACTAGGAGTCTGCCGATGTTAAGATGGCGAAGACGGCGAGATTCTGCCAAGCTCTTATGCTCGTCTGGAGATGGCAACAAGATGTATTTATTTTTAATTTTTCTATACCAGCGTTCATGTAGCAAATACATATCACATCGGTTTACATTGAAACAGTAGTTGCATAAGAGCATTACATGGAACAGGGGTTAAATGTAACTGGGGTCCATGAAGATAAATACCTGGGGTATATAAAAACTGTTAATATAACATTCAAGTGTAGCGCAAACAATAATAATAATAATTCAAATATTAACAAATGAAATTAACATATAGTAAAAACAAACAAATAATAAGATGGTTTGGTTTAGATGGAAGTGAGAAACCACCTTTGGAAGGAAGGAGGGGACAGTGCGTAGCTGTATGGATCCCGATGTGAATCTGAGAAAAGGTTCCCGACAGGATAGTGCTTGAAATTCGGAGATGCGACGGGCCGAACATATTGCCACTAGAAATGCAGTCTTTAGGAGTCATAGGGACAGACGGTGGATAGGTCTGAAGGAGGCTCTTGCTAGGAAGTCTAGTACTAGATTGAGGTCCATAGGGGTATCTGTCTCTTTAGGGGTGGTCGGATCTGCTTGACTTCTCTCAGGACGCGGGAGATGTCCGGATGAGATGCTAGGCTAATGCGTTCCACTTTGGTTCCGAAGCAGGCCAAGGCGGCCACCTGAACCTTGATGGAGTTAAGGGACAACCCCTTCTGTAAGCCGTCCTACAGGAATTCCAGGATCGTGGGAATTTTGGCTGTCCGCGGAAGAATGTCGTGGTCTTCGCACCAGGCTTCGAATATTCTCCATATTCGTGTGTAGGTTAGCGATGTGGAGAACTTGCGTGCTCGGAGTAAGATGTCAATCACTGCCCTCAAGTATCCGCTCTTCTTCAGGCGTGTCCTCTCAATGGCCAGACTGTAAGAGAGAATACATTTGGGTCTTCGTGGAGGATCGGGCCTTGCTGAAGCAGATCCCTGTATGGGGGTAGTGGAGTTCTGCTATCGCGAATGCTTCAAGACGCAACATAAGAGATCATACAGCTCTTTATATGATCACATTATATTCTTAGTTGATATATAACTAATGAATTCAAGAAGATTATTGTAAGCCCCTGAGGCAGCCGTTTTGAAACGGCGAAACTCGGCCAGAGTCGGGCTACCCTTGTGTCTCCACTGCAATAAAGGATTGTTTTAAGACTACAGGATATAACACATCCAATTATGAATATTTATAATGATCTATGTTACCGCAAAGTCTTGGCACATGTTTAGTGATAGAATTTATTATCTGTTTCCAATATTGATATTTGTGCCTTATTGTAAACAGTTATGATGGTACCTAACTGAATGACGGCATAGAAAAGTTTTTAAATAAATAAATAAATAAATAAGCGCCTTCGCATGTCTGCGTACCACAGCCTTCTTGGCCAGTCCGGGGCCACTAGAAGTACTAGCCCCCTGTGGTATTCTATCTTGCAGATGATCCCGTCCAGTAGTGGCCACGGGGGGGAAGGCGTATAACAGGTCTTCCTGTGGCCAATCTGGACGAGGGCATCGATCCCTTGGGATTGTAATTCTCGTCTGCGACTGAAGAAGTTGGGGACTCAGGCGTTGGACTGGGTTGCCAGGAGATCCATGGCTGAGGTTCCCCAGCGGCTTACTATCTCTGGACGGCTGTGATCAGCATCCATTCCCCTGGGTCTAGACTCTCTCTGCTGAGGTAGTCCACAGTGACATTGTCTTTTCCCGCGATGTGGGCGGCTGAGATCCCTTGTAGGTTTGCTTCCGCCCACGCCATTAGGGGATCTATTTCCAGGGACACCTGTTGGCTTCTGGTTCCTCCCTGGCGGTTGATGTAGGCAACTGTTATCCGACATGACTGACAAGTTTGCCCTGGAGTCTGTGACTGAACCATAGGCAGGCTAGTCTGACCACCCGGGCTTCCAGTCAGTTGATGTTCCACACCGACTCTTCCTTGTCCCATTTCCCCTGGGTCGTCAGTTCCTGGCAGTGGGTTACCCACCCTTGTAGGCTCGCATCTGTGGTGAGCAAGATCCAGGTCGGTGGGGACAGCCTTACTCCCTTGCTTAGATGGTCTTCTTGTAGCCACCATTGGAGCTGGTTCCGCACTTCCTCCGGGAGCTGGAGGTGAATAGAGTAGTCCTGGGACATCGGGTTCCATCGTGACAGTAGGGAGCGCTGTAGCGGTTGCATGTGAGCTCTTTCCCATGGGACCACTTCCAGGGTGGATGTCATGAGGCCGAGGACTTGGAGGAAGACCCATACTCTGGGGCGAAGACCTCCTAGCAGGTTTCGCAATTGGTTCATCTGTTTTCTTCTCATTGTAGGGGGAAAAATGACCTTGTCTTGTTTGGTATCGAACCGGACTCCCAGGTATTCTAGAGATTGGAAGGGCTGCAGACAGCTCTTGTTTGTGTTGACGACCCACCCAAGGTTCTCCAGTAGAGTCTTGACTCTGGTGGTCGCCTGATGACTTTCCTCTGGAGATTTTGCCCTGATCAGCCAATCGTCCAGATATGGATGTACGAGGATTCTTTCTTTCCTCAGTGTCGCCGTCACTACCACCATGATTTTGGTGAACGTCCGGGGGACTGGCTAGCCCGAAGGGGAGCCCCTGGAACTGGTAGTGGTGGTTCAGGATTGTGAAGCGTAGGAAGTGTTGATGCTCGTGATGGACTGGGATATGCAGGTAGGCTTCTGACAGGTCCAGGGATGTAAGGAATTCTCCCGCATGTATCGCCCTTATTACTGAGCGAAGGGTTTCCATGTGGAAGTGTGGTACCCTTAGGTAGCGGTTGACCAACTTGAGGTCCAGATGGGCTGGAACATTCCCTCTTTCTTGGGGATGATAAAATAGATGGAATAGTGCCTAGTTTTTTATGTTGCGTGGGCACCGGCGTTATGGCCTTTAGGGTGAGTAATTTGGCCAGTGTTGTTTCCACTGCCATCCTCTTGGAGGGTGCGTGGCAAGGAGATTTCCTGAATTTGTCCGAAGGGATGCTGTGAATGTCCAGATAGTATCCCTCTCGAATGATGGTTAGGACCCACTTGTCCGCTGTTATCTCGACCCATCTTTGGTAGAATAGGGCAAGCCTGCCCCCTATGGCTTCTTCCTGTGGATGGGTCGGCTGATTCTCATTGTGGGGTGCGGCTGGGGCTTGGGCCAGAGCTGGCTTCCCTCTTGTTGTGTTTGTTCCGAAAGGACTGGCCCCTGCCTACAGGGAGAGGTGCTTGATATGTACTCTTGTAGGGTCTAAAACGCTGTGATCTCTGCCCTTAGGTAATCGGGGAGAGGGGCATTGGCTTCTTTTGTTCTTGTCTTCCGGTAGCCAAGGTACTGGATATTCGCCCCATTTGTCGGCTAACTTCTCCAGCTCGCTTCCGAACAGGAGGGCTCCTTTAAAGAGCATTCTCATGCGTTTCGTCTTGGAAGTTGCGTCGGCTGACCAGCTTCAGAGCCAGAGTTGCCTTCTGGCTGCCACTATGGATGAGACACCCCTGGCTGAGGTGCGCACCAGGTTGGAGGTCGCGTCTGTGAGGAAGGATATTGCTGGTCACCACGGCACAGCAGGCCGCAATCTGCAGCAACATGGCTGATACGTCGAATGACTGTTTGAGGATGGATTCCTGACGTCTGTCCTGAGCATCCTTGAGTGCCACCCCTCCCTCGACTGGAATGGTAGTGCACTTTGTAACCGTGCAGACCATGGCATCCACTTTGAGGAACACCAGGAGATCTTTGGCTGAGGGTTCCAGTGGATATAGGGCTTCCAGGGCCCGACCCCCTTTGAAATTGGCCTCCGGAGCATCCCATTCCAAGTTGATCAGCTGTTGTACGGCTTGCAGCAAAGGGAAATGGCAGGAGGCCTGACTGATCCCTTCTAGGAGAGGGTTAGTCTTTGGTTCCCCTGTGGCACTTGTGCCTGGGATGGCGAGCTCCTTCAAGCTGAGACACACAAGATCTGGTAGCTCGTCTTTGGAGAAGAAATGCCTCATGGCTCGGTAAGGCTCCGTTCCTGGAGGTATTTCCCCTTCCTCCAGGGAGTCTTGATCCTCATCCGAGGTGTCCGTGTCCCCCAAGGTGAGGCTTTTGGACGGGGAGGGGGCATGTCTCTGGGAGGCCTAGAGGGCTCTGGGAGGCTAGGGTCCTCTGGTAGAGGATGTGTCTGTCATCGGTGGCGGTTGCATGTGAACAAAGGTATGTAGACCCTTAAAGAATTCTACACAGGAGAAGGATCCTGGGTCTAGATTAAAAACCGCTGCATTCCCCAGGGACCCCGTTTGAGGGAGGGTCATGCTGGGGATAGAGAGGTCCGGGATACTATCGGTGGATCCGGATTCCTGTACAGGCTGGGGAGGGCGTTGATCAGGTTCTCCCAGGGCCTCCTCGCGCTGCGCAGCTCTTATGTGGCAGGCTGGGCAGAGGGCTTGTGCCTTGGTTTTCTTGGCCGGTGATGCCATGGTTTTCTGCGCTTAGGTCGTAGAAACCCCGGTCTGTGCGTTTAATGTGCGCACCGGAAGGCTTAGTTATGCGCTCCAGGTGCACCCAAGATGTGCGTGTAGGGCGGGATGTGCGCGCCTCTGTGCGCTCAGCCTTAATTTGTGCGCCCGGCACAGTTGTGCACGTAGCTGTGCGTTCGGCACCTATGCGCGCGCTGCTGTGCGCACAAGCAATTTGTGCGCCCGGCTCGTCTCTGTGCGCACGTTCAGTTAGGCGGACTGAGTGGCGATCAAGGGGAAATGGCATCAGCGACCACCACGGAGGGTCTCCACGTGGGAGGGCCCTCATATCCGATCGGGGTCTAGACCGGACTGGGCTGATCAACCCGATGGTAGACGCCGACTGGCGATCTGTGTGGCTATCTGAGCCTCGGAGGCCGGAGACTTAGAAATGTTTTCTACCTTACCTTGTCTCGGCGTTTCCCGGTCTCGTTTCGAGCGGTCTCTGGCTGCGGGGGGAGAGGGAAAGGTACCTTCACTGCCATGCTCGGTACTGCACCCGCTGCCTCTCAGCCGCTCCCGTTGCCGGGGGCTAAGTCCACGCTGGGAACCGGCTACCGGGCCAAGGCCTACCTCTGAGGGATCTCGGAAATCACCTCAACTGGTGATTTCTGAGGGACCCTTAGGTATCACCGCAGGAGAGCAGGGCTCGTCTGGAGAGGTAAGATTTCTTCTTTGTTTGGAATTTTCTTTTTTCTTTGGTTTGTATACTCTAACGCTGTGCAAGCGTGTACAGAGTCCCGAACTGCTATGGAGACGGAAAATACTGAAGAGCAGAGCTTCCTGCACGGGTATATGTACTGGTGCTGACATCAGACCAAAATCTGACTCACTCTCCAACTGCTATCAGGAGCACACTATACCCATTGGTCCTGAGTCCATCTGCTACACACTAGGAAATCACAATTCTTCTAAACATCCTCCAAACAACAATCTAGAGAAGAGAAACAGCAAATTGCTTTCTCGTCCAATAATAATCTGTTAATTTCACTGCATTGACAGCATCGGCAAAGTGTGTCACCAATTCACCATGCACTTACTACTTGTATGATTTCCTTCATAGATAAAATGTTTCAAGGCCTTATTTCTCTAAGACCAGTTTCAACATTTTTCATTGTTTATCAAGACAGATTATGCATGGGATAAATATTTTGCAAAACATCAACATGTTTATATTGCTCTCGTGGAAGAGAAACGAGAATCAGGGCAACTTGGTGCCTTCCTGAAAAAAAAGAAAAAGATGACTGCACCACCCACTTGAAAGCGTTTCCTGGAATTTCTTTCATTCATTTTCATATAAGGACTTGAAGCAGAGTACTGGAAGGACTGAAACAATTTGAAATTCTAAATTAAATCATTTAGGCCTTTATAAATCTCTCTTGTCACACACTTCAGGCCAACACTGGGCTAACTTTGTGTGGGTGGCAAACCAAGATCTATCTTTGATTTATCTGGCACGTACCAAGCAACTAAGCACTTTATTTTCTCAAATTCTAAAAGCCAAATCTGAAGTTAATAGTTAACATTGAATAAAAATTAAACAGGTTTCATCAAGCAAAGCAAAGCTCCTCATGGCAGCTATGATTTTATTTGGCTTAAACAAAAAGGAATTTTTGTAATTCTGTGCCTGTGGAAAAAATATTTATTAAATAAGGACCCTTAGGAGTTATATATTGAAGGGCGATAACTGTTTTGTTTATATCTTAAATCAAGTTTAGGCTCAAACACCAGAATTTCCCTATTTACCTAAGGCTTACTGGGGTATGTTTTTGCATCAAAGCACATTTTTAGGTGCAAAAAGTGATTTATTTTAACTGAAAGAAATTATGTAAATCTCTATTCAGATCAGTACATTACACAAAATTAAATATTTGACATTTACTAAACTGCATAATATTTGGGTAAAATTAATTATTGGAGATTTTGGCCACATTTTTTCTACCATCCAAAGATGGGCATTTTTCAGTGGAAAAAGTAAAGTCTATGTAGTCCTTTTCTCTTTCAAAAAAATAAAGAGAAAGATCAAACTAGACTTTAAAATCCTGCCAGGACTTACTTGCTAGGGACAAAATGCACTCCCACCCATTCTGGTCTCCCCCACCCCAAAAAATAACTTTTGGAAGGGGGAGGACCAAGGAGTACATTTCTTCCCTGTAATATTTCTCTCCAGGGCGTGGCCCTTTGTCTCCCACTGCTGCAGCTTTTGATATAAGGGCTGACAAACCTCTTCTCAGGCCCACTGCTGCTGCAGCTTCCTGGAGCCCAACTGTGGCCAAAGACCCATCTGTCTTCTGGGGCCATCTTGTTAATTGCAAAAACAGGATTTTCAAAAGTGTGCATATGTGTTTTGTGTGTATCTACATCATTTATATTCAAAAGATTTATCCAGATAATTACTCGGACAAATCTTTGGTTTCAAAAATGTCTTCCCCTCTCTTTAAGTGCATGCAGAGAAAACTCTTGTGCCCAACTCTGCATGGAACTGGGCATCTCCTGATACAATGAGCGAGCTGACCAACACAAAAACCCCTGGTCCTGTTGGATTATGAATGCTAGCACTGGCATTACCTTGAGAACCTGGTAATAAAATTTCTCACCTGGTTTCAATTATACGAGGTTGTGTAACATGCATACAAAGAAGTTGAGTATACCCATTTCATGCACTACTTTTATCATCCTTCAGAAGCCAAACCCACTGGTATGGCTCCCTTATCCCTCACAATTTTAACTGCTGCCTTAGCTTGGAACTGCTGTGCTGTGACTGTGTAGACCATTTATCCCTGGAATTCAATATGGTCCCAAAGACTTACTGATGCTGACTCTTCTTTGAAACTCACTCCAAATTTATCAGAGGGCTCAAAAAAAAAAAGCATACAGTGCATTTCTGGCTTGTTTCACAAGATTACAGATCATCCTATCACATATCACTTACTCGTTCATACTCATCCTTGGCTTTACTGAGCATTTCCAGAATATCAATGGGTCTGTGTTCATTGCAGCCATTCAGTGTATTGGGACTCTTCCTGTAATGAGAGATCTGCTGAGCCCTTCCAGCTTCCTGCTGCACTACCCTGAAAGGAAGCAAAAATGGAACAGCACATTATATAGCTAGAATGTAGGATTGCTTACCTGTAAACAGGTGTTCTCTAAAGACAGCAGGATGTTAGTCCTTACAAATGGGTGACATCATCAGATGGAGCCCTATGCAGAAAACTTATGTCAAAGTTTCTAGAAACTTTCACTAGGCACACTGAGCATTCCCAGCATGCCCTATATCACATGTCCACGTATGGTCCCTGTTCAGTCTTGTAACATAGAATTACGATAAAATAAAAGAACAGGAAAAACCCAAGTCAGCGGAGTGGTGGGTAGTTTCGTGAGGACTAACATCCTGCTGTCCTTGGAGAACACCTGTTACAGGTAAGCAACTCTGCTTTCTCCAAGGACAAGCAGGATGGTAGTCCTCTCACATGGGTGAATCCCTAGCTATAGGCTGATCACCAACAGAAAAAAGGGCCAGACACCTAACCAGGTGCCAACAGGCACAGCAACACTAATGCTGCTGGTAACCCAAACAACAGGCTCTACACCTCAGGTTCCGGAGCAGACTGGCTGAACCTACTGTCGAGTCTGCCATCCCTACCTAGACAGTAATATGATGTGAATATGTGGAAAGAAGTCCACGTTGCAGCCTTGCAGATCTCCACCATGGGAACTGATTGCAAGTGGGCCACCAACGCTGCCATGGCTCTGACAGAATGAGTCTTGACATGACCCCCAAGATGCAGTCCTGCTGGGCATAACAGAACGAGATGCAATCTGCTAGCCAACTGGATATTGTCAGTTTGGCAACGGCAACACCCAACCTATTCTTATGAAAAGAAATAAAAAGTTGGGTGGACCATCTATGGGCTTCTGTCTACACCACATAGAAGGCTAAGGCTCGCTTGCAGTCCAAACTGCAGTGCTTGTTCGCCTTGGTGCAAATGGGGCTTGGGAAAGAAAACTGGCAGGACGATTCACTGGTTAAGACGGAAATCTGTCACCACTTTAGGTAGGAACTTAGGGTGTGTACATAAGACCACCCTGTCATGATAGAACTTAGTATAAGGTGGATAAGTCATTAAGGCCTGTAGCTTGCTGACCCTGCACACTGAAGTGATCGCCAACAAAACAAAACAAAAAAAAAAGACCTTCCTGGTCACGTACTTCAGGTTAGAGGTGTGCAGTTGCTCAAAAGGTGCTTTCATCAGCTGAGCAAACACCACGTTGAAGTCCCAAGACACAGCAGGAGGCCTTAGGGGAGGCTTCAGTTGAAGCAGGCCCTGCATGAAGAGTACACTTATAGGCTGTACAGAGATGGGCATACCATCTACACCGTGGTGGTATATGCCAATCGTACTAAGAAACTCTGACAGAGTTGGTTTTAAAGCCAGCCTCAGATAGGTATAAGAAGGTAGTCAAACAGTTTTTGTGTGGGGCAGGAGAACGTATCTAGGGCATTCTGTTTACACCACACGGAAAACCTCCTCCACTTTAGTCTATAGGACTTTCTAGTGGAAGGCTTTCTGAAAGCTACAAGGACCAGAGACATATCCTCAGAAAGATAAAATGGCTGCAGGATTAACCTCTTAACATATAGACTGTGAGCGACAGGCCTGGAGGTTGGGATGCTGCAGCCTGCCCTGATCTTGTGTGATGAGTTCTGGGGAAGTCCTCAGACTGATCAGTTTCCAGATGGACAACTCCTGCAGGTGTGGAAAACAGACCTGTCTCTGCCAATGAGGGTCTATAAGGATCATAGTCCCTCTGTCCTCGCAAAGCTTCAAGAGAGTCTTTGCCACTAAGGGAATCTGAGGATGCGCATACAGAAGACCCCTGCCCCAGTGATGGGCAAGAGCGTCCGAGTTGCAGGGGGGACATGAACAGATCTATGTCTGAGCTCCCCCAGAGGCAGAAAATCCAATTTGCTACCCCCTGGTCCAGGGACCACTCGTGAGGTCTGAAGGCTCGACTCAACCTGTCCACTACCACATTCTCCTTCCCGGCCAGGGACATGGCCTTGAGCACCATCCCATGGACTAGAACCCAGGACTAGATCTGAACCGCTTCCTGACACAGGAGGTATGATCCTATGCCTCCCTGCTTGTTGACATACCAAAAGGATACTTGGTTGTCAGTTTCGATCAGGACAATTTTGCTGGACCGCCGATCTCTGAAAGTCCATAGCACATACCTGATTGCTCAAAGCTCCTGGAAGTTGATTTGACAAGAATACTCCTGGGCAGACCACAGCCCCTGGGTGCCAAGACCATCTACATGAGCTCCCCACCCCAGGGTAGCTGCATCCGTGGTTAGCACAATTTGAGCAGGGAGACTCCGAAAGGAAATCCCCTGTTCCAGATTGGAGTACTTGCCACTAGGACAAAGAGTCCTGGAGAGACAGGGTGACATGGATGCAATCCTGGAGGCTCTGAACAGCCTGGCACCACTACGACCTCAGGGTCCATTGGGCTCTGCGTATGTGTAAGCTTGCCAAGGGAATGACATGGATGGTCATGGCCATGTGACCCAGTCTCAACATGTGCCAAGCTGTAACCTGCTGGCTCTGTTGCACCTCTCTTGCAATGGTCGCCATAGTGATGGCCCTCTGGCATGGCAGAAAGGCCCTGGTTCAAGCATGTCTAAGCAGGACTCTGATGAAGTCCAACTGAGAACAAATGCAAGTGACTCCAACACCCAAATGGTCAAGCACATGGACCTGGTGGCCCCTATCTGAGATGTGCTCTTGACCAGCCAATCATCCAGATACAGGAAAACATGCACTCCCAGTCTGCGGAGGTGCGCTGCCACTTCGGTCAGGCATTTTGTGAAGACGCATGGAGTGGAAGCGAGCTCATATGACAACACTCAACACTGGAAGTGCTATTTTCCTACCACAAATCGGAGATACTTCCTGTGACCAGGGAAGGTCATGGATGTATGCGTCCTTTAGGTCAAAGGAGCATAGCCAGTCCCCTTTTTGCAAAAAGAGGATTAAAGTGTCTAGGGAAACCATCTTGAACATTTTTTTTTTTTTAAACTTGTTCAAGGCCCTCAGGTCTAAGATGGGACAGAGTCCTCCTGTTTTCTTTGGAATCAGGAAGTATCTGGAGAAGACTCCCTGCCCTTTTTGCCCTGGTGGTACGGGCTCAACTGCTCTGGAGAACAGCTCCACTTGTAGCACTTCCTGATGTGCTACCAGCCCCCAAAATGGGCAGAGGGCAATTTGGTGGGATACCCAATAGATATAATTGGTACCTCTGGTGGACTATGGACAAAACCCACTTGTCCGAGGTTATACTGGGCCACTGGCTCGCAAAGAACCGCAGTCTGCCCCCGATCTGAGGGTCCATCGTCCTGGGTAAACTCGCTTACACTCCCCTATGGCCCAGTAAAAATCCCTTCCCTGTAATTAACTGAGGAGCTGGCTGGGGCTTGGGAGCTCTCTGCTGCCTGGAACAGCCGCAGGAGCTCTGATGATGTGTAGGGGATTGAGAAGGCAGAGGATAGTATTTCCTTTGATGGAAGACTTCCTGAATAAGGAGGACGGGTCCGGAGTACTGGCAGAGTTAAGAGTTTCATGATGGTCCCAGAGTTGGGCCACAGCATCCTTCACCCTATCTCCAAAGAGATTCTCTCCAGTGCATGTCACGTCAGTGAGTCATTCCTGTACCTCTGGTCCGAGATCTGAGGCTCACACCCATGCCGGACCTTGGGCACAGATTCCTGCTGTTTCAAAAACATTGTAGGTCGCACGGACCTTGTGTTTTCCACACTCCAAACCCTTGTGCACCAGCAACATGAGGGTGTCTTGCTGCTATTGAGGCAGCTGCTTAGCCATCTACTGCTCCTGCTTCCAGATGTCTCGCAAGTATTGGCTCATGTAGAGCTGGTAGGCAGTGATGTGGGCAATAAGCATGGAACATTCAACGCCTGTGGTCCTTCCCTGGAGGCATCGAGAAGTGGGTCTAAGAGCACTTAGCCCTCAAGGGTGGATTCCATCACCACTGATTGATGAGGCAACTGACGCTTATCGAATCCAGCAGCCTTTTGGAAGAGGTAAAGCCCGTCCAACTCTTATTTATGGGAGGCACTGTGAGGGGGTGTTCCCAAATCCTCAGCAGCAACTCCGTAAGGATGTCCTGTACTGGCACCACCACCAATCTCCTTAGGAGGCTCCACGAACTGAAGAACCTCCAGCATTTTGTGTCTGGTGTCTTCTTCTGTCAAAAGCTGGAATTGGATATACTTCGCCATCACCCTGACAAACCCTGTGATGTTGATGGTGTGGTGGCCATCAGTGCAGCTCTGAGCTCCTTCAATGCTGATAGCTTGGATTTTTCTTTGACCCGAAGAGGTTGTCCATCTTATCGAGTCAACGCCAACATCCTTTCAGAGTCAACTGGGCGCACAAGGAGCAACCCCAGATGTTCTGCAATGCCCCCAGGCAGATGATGCAAACTTCATGAGGATCAGTGATAGACATGGTCCGGGCACTGGAAGCATCGGCAGAAACCAGACACGGCCATTATGCGGTGAAAGAAATTGGAAAGACATGGAACGATGGCAGCGGACGGTGATGGAAGAGGGCACAGAGGCACCACCACCATGGGGGGACCCGACCGTGAAAGAAAACGTACCCAATTGCCGAAAACCCTGACTGGAGGTACTATGGGGAAGCACAGAGAGGGACCTGGCAATGGACCAAGAAAGATCTAGGTGTCATAGTGGATAACACATTGAAATCGTCGGTTCAGTGTGCTGCGGCAGTCAAAAAAGCAAACAGAATGTTGGGAATTATTAGAAAAGGAATGATGAATAAAACGGAAAATGTCATAATGCCTCTGTATCGCTCCATGGTGAGACCGCACCTTGAATACTGTGTACAATTCTGGTCGCCGCATCTCAAAAAAGATATAATTGCGATGTAGAAGGTACAGAGAAGGGCTACAAAAATGATAAGGGGAATGGAACAACTCCCCTATGAGGAAAGACTAAAGAGGTTAGGACTTTTCAGCTTGGAGAAGAGACGACTGAGGGGGGATATGATAGAGGTGTTTAAAATCATGAGAGGTCTAGAACGGGTAGATGTGAATCGGTTATTTACTCTTTCGGATAGTAGAAGGACTAGGGGACACTCCATGAAGTTAGCATGGGGCACATTTAAAACTAATCGGAGAAAGTTCTTTTTTACTCAACGCACAATTAAACTCTGGAATTTGTTGCCAGAGAATGTGGTTCGTGCAGTTAGTATAGCTGTGTTTAAAAAAGGATTGGATAAGTTCTTGGAGGAGAAGTCCATTACCTGCTATTAAGTTCACTTAGAGAATAGCCACTGCCATTAGCAATGGTTACATGGAATAGACTTAGTTTTTGGGTACTTGCCAGGTTCTTATGGCCTGGATTGGCCACTGTTGGAAACAGGATGCTGGGCTTGATGGACCCTTGGTCTGACCCAGTATGGCATTTTCTTATGTTCTTATGTTCTTAAGAGAGCGAAAAACCGCAAAAAACAAAAAGTTTTAGAGCTCAAACCATAAGGCTCACAGCTCTGCAGAAAAAAAAAAAAAAGAGAGAGACTGAAGAGGAACCCACGTGGATGTGTGGTATAGGGCATGCTCAGGGTGCTCAGTTTTCCACATCGGGTTCTATCTGATGATGTCACCTATGTATGAGGACTACCATCCTGCATGTCCTCTGAGAAAGGATCTTTTCTGCTTCAATAATAAATTCAATGACACACAAGCTTTTCACAAATGTTCATTTAATATCAGATTTATGTTAAATAACATCCCTAACTAGTTTGGCTGTCAGAACATATGTTCTGACAACCAGCATAAACCACTCAGTTCCTGGACATGGCTGGTACTTCAGATAAATTGCTTACCCCCCCCTACAACCAGGTATAAAATGTTAGGCCACGTACTCCATTGTACATAAAGGATCCTTGGAGCAGATCTCAAAAGGGTCATTTTTTTGTTATTTCTAGTTCTCAACATAAAAAAAAACCCAAAATAAAACCCCCCAACACATTTTGGTTAGTGAAATTGAAGGGCTTTGTATGCAAGCAACTTTTCAGGAGCAATGCGCAATAAGTCTGTAGAAAGGAATTAAATAAAGAGTCCTCTTTCATCCATTAGAAGCTCAGTCACACTGATTTGGACCTCACATGGCGTTTGAGGCAAAAACCAAAGGGAATGAAGGTAATGCTGCAGGTCAAATTCTTTGCAAAATGTGATCATTCTTATGTTGGCCCAATAAAGGTATCAAAAAAATGAGGCTGTACATGAGCTTTCCAAAACACAGTTCATTATTTCTAGATGTGAAGTCTGAAGAAAGGACTCATTCAGGTCTAAAATGCTTAGGCACATCTTCTCCAGATAACTTTTTATGGGATCACCATAAAAATGATCATGTCTTACAAAACATCCAGCTCTCTCAGTGGTCAACATAGCTGCTAGAACTCAAATATATTAAGGGTCATAAAAAGAAAAAAATGGCACTGCCTACCACAACATTCTTTTCTCATTTTCACATCACATGTCTGTTCAATCATTCACTGTTCTGAGAAAGGACATAACATATAAGAAGGTGCTCACTAAATTAATTTTCTGCATGTCCTGGGATTGTTACGTATGACAGCATCTTGACCCATGATAACTTTAAAAATAATTGAAATTATAGAAGCACTGGAATCCACCACTAATGAAATTTGCATTTTATGTAAAAATGTTGATATGAACCAAAAACAAAAAATACATCTGAGGGAAAACTGAAAAAAAAACCTGTAAATGGGAGAAAGTATTAAAGGATTAGAATGGATGCCTCTTATATGAACACATCTTGAACCTTAAAAAATATGTTTCTATGTTCAGAAACACATATCAAATCATATTTCAAGTAGTTTGGTTTTTTTAGTTCTGTTTCTCGCACAACATATCATGACAGAACAGACCTGGAGATAAAATGAGAACTGTAAGCCATGAACCAATTCATCAGTCTTTTGAATTGAAGCAATGCATATCATTCAGCAGACACTGAGCTCTCTAGCAACCAAACTGTCTGGATGCTACAGATCAGCAAACTGTGTGCATGGCAACTGAAATATGGGAAATAAAATGTATCAGGAAACACAAGAACAGACAAGCTGAAAATGCATGCAGCGTGATAAAATGTTTGCAAACTGGAAATGCATATAAGTGGAATTGATTCTAGCTGAAGCACTGGTTGTTCACTTTCCCTTATTGGTTAAAGAAACAGCGGGGGACCCACTTCTGAGAGGGCTAAAGGGCCACATTAGTGGGGAAAAAAACAAAACAATTATCTACAAAAGACAGAACTGATATTTCTATCATGTCAAACTAGATGAAATTCTGAAAAGACAAATGCAATTAGAACCCCTTGAGCAGTCAAGCATCACAAATCAAGGTCTCCTGAATGAGGAAGTCTTTGTAAAAATGAACACAATGACCATGAATAACTTTGTAATTAGAAGAGTACCTTTTGGAAATTTGAAGCAACAAAGCACATTACTGTAACAATTAAGTTGAACCAATAGTTACTTGTATGCACTATTGATTTTCTATAATCCTTGGCAAGGCTGAATAAATGATTATCTAAGCCAATAACCCTGTTCTTATCTCCTTTGTTTCTGCTGGGTTTTTTTTAATACCTTAAAAGTCTTTTAGATTTTGTTTTAAAATTTTAACATAAAAACTAAGGCAGAAATAGGAAAGAAAGGGAGAAGAGAAGAGGGTAGATAGCAAGAAGATGGTAAGGGCTGAAAAACGTGCTTGCTTCAGGCAAGACTGCTTGCTGCAAGGAAGTAGCAAAGCAAGGCTGCAAAGGACGGTGCAGCAGGGCCACAGGAAACGTTCCACCCCGTAAGTAGCAGCCCAAGCAGGGGGGAATATTTCTACCCACACACAGGCCGATACAGTAAGGAGCGGTAGGAAGAGCTGCGATAGTGCCGGGCGTACCCGCGGTTGCCGCACGCACAGTCCGGCTCACCTACCGCTCGATACTGTATTTAAATAGCTTGCAAATGCAAGCTGCGTCCAAGAAGTGTCCGTGAAGCGTTAGGCCCGCGCAACCCATTTTACTGTATAGAGCGCTATACAGTATCCTGGGTGCGCGGGCCTAACGCTTCACGGACACGCTGGTATCTGTCATTTCAAATGACATTTGAAATGACAGGTACCAGGAAGTGGATGGTTCTCCTATGCTCGGGATTGCCAGTCCTCTCTCCCCTCCTCCCGAAGCAAGGCGCAGGGAGGGGGGGGGGGGGGGGGGAAGAAAGGACTGGTGAAACGACATGTAAAGTGTAAAGCAACGAAGCGACTTACTTTTCCTGCAGCCCTCCTCTGGAGACGGACATCGGTGGAGACGGACCGCGGCTCCCCTGCCTCCCGGGGGGCAGCCGGCAGCGAAGATGGATGCCTGCATGGGCAAAAGCGGCCCCTGTGCGTGCAATTGGCCGCTCAAGACGTGACATCACATGCCGTCACAAGCCACATTATCTATCAACAAATATTGAATAAGCCTAATAATTGGTAATACCTATAACTTATGAACTCTTCGTTAATTTTACATACTCTTGCACACCCCTGTTTTTTTTTTTTTTTAATTTGGAGATGGCAGGCCGTGAAGGTGGAACACCAACCACTGGCCACTGGCATCCCGCTCCGTGAATGCCTCTGTGGCTACTGCCGCTCCATGCAGTGTTTTGCTGCCTCCTCTTTATACACTTCCTCTAGACCTGATGGATCCACAGTGTTTATCCCACGCCCCTTTGAAGTCCTTCACAGTTTTGGACTTCACCACTTCTTCCGGAAGGGCATTCCAGGCATCCACCACTCTCTCCGTGAAGAAATATTTCCTGACATTGGTTCTTAGTCTTCCTCGCTGGAGCCTCAGCTCGTGACCTCTGGTTCTGCTGATTTTTTTCTGACGGAAAAGGTTTGTCGTTGTCTTTGGATCGTTAAAGTTTTTCAAGTATCTGAAGGTCTGAATCATATCACCCCTGCTCCTCCTTTCCTCCAGGGTGTACATATTTAGATTCTTCAATCTCTCTTCGTATGACATCTGATAAAGACCCTCCACCTTTTTGGTCGCTCTTCTCTGTACCGCTTCCATCTTGTCTTTGTCTTTTTGTAGATACGGTCTCCAGAATTGAACACAGTACTCCAGGTGAGGCCTCACCAAGGACCTGTATAAGGGGATAATCACTTCCCTTTTCTTACTCGATATTCCTCTCTCTATGCAGCCCAGCATTCTTCTGGCTTTTGCTATCGCCTTGTCGCATTGTTTCGCAGACTTCATATCAGACACCATAACCCCTAGGTCCCTCTCCTGCTCCGTGCACATCAGCCTTTCCCCCCCATCGAATACAGTTCATTCGGATTTCCACTCCCCATATGCATGACTTTGCACTTCTTGGCATTGAATCTCAGCTGCCATATCTTCGACCACTCTTCCAGTTTCCTTAAATCAAAATACATTAAAAGTTGGAGCTTCACTGATATACACAACATACTTTACTCTTTCATCAAACAATCATGGAGATATTCCAATGATAACTAAGAATTAAAAAAAAAAAAGTCTTCACATTCTTTATCGCTGAAAACCCAAATTAGCTATAGCTCAAAAAATTGCCTTAAAGCCCATAATCATTTAAATAAAATCCACCTTTATTCAATTTCAGTAGCTGAGCTGATTTGTATACTCCTGGATAAAGAATCAAACAGTTTCTGTTCTATGAAGTAAATTGGAAGCAAAGGTAAAAATATGTCAAACAGGGGACAGTATCCTGCACTGACCCCCGGGGCGCCCATAACCGGTCCAATGGACTCTCACGTCCGTCGCAACGAAATTGGAGCGGGGCAGCAGCCGTTGGAGAGTGGGGGAGGAGAAGCTGAGCTCCCCGCTCTCCCGGGCTCAACATCTTCATTTAGCTCCGCAGAGAGGACTCCCCCGGTAAACCCTGCGGTTGCAAGGAGAGCCTCATCGGAGGTTTTTGTGCCTCAGGACCGAAGTGTTATGGGGACAAACCTGTCAGGACCGGGTGAGACCCTAGCTGCAACCCAGAGCCCGCTTGAATCAACAGGGCCAACCGGAGTGGAAAGGGGAGGAACACAAGAACCTTTTGGAGCGAGCGAAGCAAACGGAATTGAAACAACAACAGCAGAAATCCCTCCTCTGGTAAGACCTATGACTTTCTCATTAGAAACGCTGTGGGAGGCTATAAATGATATGAGAAATTCTATTCTCCAGCAATTAATCCCGGTAACGGAGCAAGTTAAACAGCATGATTTAAAAATTGAAGTGGTCTCAAATGAAAATGTTCAAATTGGAAATCAGATATCAGCGATAAGAACTGAGTTGGACAAAGTACAACAAAATCAAGTGGTAATCCTTAAAGAAAGGCATAGTACAGCTTTAAAGATGGAAAGTCTGGAAAATTTGGTTAAAAGCAGGAATCTGCGATTTATTAACTTTCCTCAGTTACCTATGAGATCTCCTAGAGAGGTCTTTACGAGTTACCTAAAAGATTTTCTTAAAATCTCAGATTCTGCGTTACCACCAATAATCAAGATATTCTATCTGTCTAAAGCAAGAACATTATTGGGAGAACAAGGAGGAGAAGCTGAAACTTTGAGACCTGCAATTAGTCAACCTTCGGAATTGGACTTATCAGCAATCCTTGAGACTTCTGATTCAGAGATGGCCGTCCCTGCAACTCTTATAGTGACTTTGGCGCTAGAGACAGACAGGGAATGGCTCTTGAAATTAGTACTGAGGAATCGGAATGTAAATTATTTGGGTTGTAGAATACGTGCTTTCCCAGATGTATCTAGAGAAACTCAGAAAAAGAGAAAGGCTTTTCTGTTGTTAAGACCACAAGTTGTATTAATAGGAGGGAATTTCCTTTTGAAATTCCCGTGTAAATGTGTAGTCAAATACTTAGGAAATACCTATGTATTTTTTGATCCTCCGCAGCTAACCCAATTTCTAATTGGGAAACAACCGTTGACTTCAGTAGCTCCCATGGAATCTTGTATAGATACCCCTAGTCTCTCATGAAAGGATAAACGTTCGTTGTAACAGTCTGGAATTACCTTAAAAATTAATGTCATTATTTCCTTAGGTTGTGAATACTCACCCCCTCCAAATTAGGGGACTTAAGTTAGAGAATGGGAATTTAAATGTTTTTCTTCTATGATGTATAATGCAAATGTGGTATTTTATTTATGTATACCTTCTCTATTTTTCTTTCAAGTTTGATCTTGATAAATATTTGTAAAATTGCACAAATAAATAAATAAATAAATAAATAAATAAAAAAAATATGTCAAACAAGGAGCTGCCAAAAAAACATCAGGATATCATTCAAAAGGCACAGATTGAGGAAAGACCGTAAGAAAATTTCAAAGTGTTACAAAATAATTTGAGGCACTGCCCGATCCATCATTGTAAAGTGGGAATCTGGCACCATCAAATACTGCTGCAATTAGGCAGTCCTTCAAAGACAGCAGCTGAGGGTTAAATGAAACTGCTAAAGAAGGTCACTATAAAGGAACTACAGAGGTGCCTGGCTGAGACTACACAGACCGCACAACAATTCCTAGATTTCTTTACAAACATGGCCTATATTGGAGGGTGGCAAGAAGGAAGCCACTGCTGAAGAAAAGCCGTATGATGTGCAGGGCTGGTGCGAATCTTGTCTTGCGCAAACCTCCCCCCCCAACCTAGCCCTAAACAATATCCTCCGCGCGCCCCCCCCCAATCAAAAATTTAACATTTATAACAGATTTTACATGAAAAAGGACATTCAAAGTACAGTTTTCTGAGGTAAAAATCACTTACAGCAATGCACGTATATATGCATATTAAGTCAACCAGAACACCCCGCTAAAAGGCAAAAAAAATCCTTTTGTAATGCATGTTGGTTTGGGCCTGGCACTTAGAAAGCCATGAGTAAATTGAAGTGCAATTACAATATAATAAACTTCCCATACCAAAACAGCACTAACTGCCAGCACTCAATCAGTAACAACCTTACCTATGAAAAAGCAATGCTGTATTATTGCACCAAACCTAACACATTAATACACTTCCTATTAGGAAAACAGAACAAGAAATATCTGCCATAGATCCCTAAACAGAAACTACATACTAGCAAAATACTTTAATTTTGATCTTTCATACATATTAGACAGACCCTCACCAAATACAAAAATAGAGACCAAAATGTAAAAATTAAAAATGTGCAGACAAAAACTGAACTGGAAAAAACACTAGACTCTGTATTCAGCACAATGGAAAACTATAAATATTGCCATACAATAAAGAAATATAAATCAATAAGAGTAAAACCATACTATCAAGAAATATTTTTAAATAGCTGACAAAGCAAGTTTGCTTACTGTAAACTATATTTTCCATAGCTAGTAGGATTAATAAACCCTGACATATAGGCGACATCATCCGGCGACATTGAACGGACTTCTAGCTAGTAGAGCTTTTAGCTCTACTGAGCATGTACAGTAATTCCCATGTGGGTGTTGCCTCATGAGCTTCCTCAGTTGATACAAGAGCTAATCCTAGCTAGGTAGTCAACTCTCCAAGGAAGCAGATGGGTATTTAGCATGGTCAATTCATCCTATCCATGGAAACATTTCTAGTAAGCAAACTTGCTTTTCCATAAGCAGGCTGAAATAACCATGACATGTAAGGAGTCCCAAGCTGAGGGTTGCAGCAGATTGTTTATTAAGTAACCCAGACTCCACCGTGGTGAGTAAACTACTGTGAAAACAGTTTACACAAAACTGCTTGCCTGAATTTACTTGTCAGACTTCGAGAGATTGCCCAGTGTTGGAACGTAAAGGTGTGAACCAAGTCGCAGCTTTGCAGATGTCTACAAGAAGTACTTCTTGAAGATGAGCAATGAAAGAACCCATAGCTCTAACTTGATGAGCTTTGACAGTCTGTAATTTGTAGGCCTGCTGATGTGTAGCAGGTGCTGAATGCAGCCTGCTGTCCAGTTAGACAATTTATGCTTAGTAACTGTTATGCCAAGTCTGTTAGGATAATAAGATATGAAGAGCTGTGAAAATTTGCAAAGAGGTTGCATTCTTTTCTTGTAAAAGGCTAAGGCTCTTTTACAAGCCAAAGTATGAAGGCTTTTCTCACCTTCATGCACATGTGGCCTCGGAGAAAACTGCCAACTTCATATGAGTGTGGAACACCACCCTATTGTGGAAGAATTGCATATATGGCGCACAGTGAACAAGAGTTTGCTGATTCTCTTGTGGTCACAACCACAAGAAAAACTACTTTCCAGGTGAAAAATTTAAGAGAAGCTGATTCTCATGGTTCAAAGGGTAACTTCATCAATTGAGGTAGGATAATGTTTAGGTCCCATGGTACTGAAGGTTTCTACACTGGTGGTTTAACATACCATAGACTTTTTACAAATCTGAACACCAATGGATGAAATTGGTTTATGGTGTTTCAGTTTCTGATAAACCTCTAGTACGCCAGTTATCTCTCTAGTCAGAAGCATTTTTTTTTTTTGGGGGGGGGGGGGACCACAAGCCAAAATATTTCCACACATCATGCTCTCCTCTACAGAGGAACTCTCTGCCTTTAAACTGGCTACAAAGAGAGACAATAAAAAAGTCCCAAGGGTCTTCCGCAAATTTAAAAAAAGCCAGTTTCAACATTCCAGTAAAACTAGTATTAAAAGTATATGATAGCCTCATTCAATCAATTCTATACGGAAATGAGAGTGAAGTCTAATCTATACAGAAAGGGACATAATCTCAATCTAAATCCTGCACCTCTGGTTCTGTAACTCCACATCAACAGAAACTCCCCCAACACTTCAGGTTACCTAGCAGGAGACAGACTTACACTTTGCACTGGCAAATACCTTGGTCACCGGGGAAACAGATTTTTAGGTACTTTCAACTGCTCAGTACAGAATTTATTAACATCTCAAGGGCTGATATTAAGGAACTTTTAAAGAAGCTGTATCATAAAATGTATTTAATCCTAGCTAGATAATGTCCATATAAGAATATAATAAGTTATCATACTTGGTCAGACCGAAGGAGCATCAAGCCCAGTATCTCGTTTCCAACAGTGGCCAATCCACGTTACAGGTACCTAACAAGTACCCAAACAGTAAATAAATTCCATGTTACTATTGCCAGTAATAAATAGTGGCTATTTCCTAAGTCAACTTAACAGCAGTTTATGGACTTCTACTTCAGGAACTTATCTAAACCTTTTTTAAACCCAGCTACACGACCTGACTTAACCATAGAGTCTGGCAATGAATTCCAGAGATTAATTGTGCGTTCAGAAAAACAAATAATTTTCTCTGTTTTAAATGTGCTATCTGCTAATTTCATGGAGTGCTTCCTAGTCCTTGTATTATCTGAAAGAGTAAACAACTGATTAACATTTACCCATTTCTAGTCCTCTCAAGATTTCATAGATCTCCATCATATCCCCCCTTCAGCTGTTTCTTATCCAAGCTTAACAGCCTTAACCTCTTTAGCCTTTCCTCATACAGGAGACATTCCATCCCCTTTATCATTTTGGTCGCCATTCTCTGTACATTTTCCAGTGCAACTATATCTTTTTTTGAGATGTGGCAACCAGATTTGCACACAGTACTCAAGGTGCGGTCTCACCATGGAGCGATACAGAAGATCATGACATTCTCCTTTTTATTCACCATTTCTTTCCTCATAATTCCAAATATTGTTTCATTTTTTGATTGCTGCAACACACTGAGCCAATGATTTCAATGTATTATCCACTATGACGAATAGATCTTTTTCCTGTGTGGTAACTCCTCATACAGAACCTAACATCATGTAACTACAGCATGTGTTACTTTTTCCTATGTGCATAACTTTGCACTTGTCCACATTAAATTTCACCTGCCATTTGAATACCCATTCTTTCAGTCTTGCAAAATCTTCCTGCAATTTATCACAATCTGCTTGTGATTTAATAACTCTCAATTTTGTGACATCCACAAAAGTTGATCACTCATTGTTCCCCTTTCCAGATCATTTATAAATAAATATATTAAAAACACCAGTCCCAGTACAGATCCCTGAGGCACTCCACTGTTTACCTTTCTCCACTGAGAAAACTGACCATTTAATCCTACTCTTTTTCCTATATTTTAACCAGTTTGCAAACCACAAAAGAACATTGCCTCTTATCCCTTCTGAAAATCTAAATACACTAGATCTACCTCCTCACCTTTATCCATGTGTTTATTAATCCCAACAAAAAAATGTACCAGATTTGAGAGGCAAGACTTCCCTTGGGTAAATCCATGTTGGTTGTGTCCCATTAAATCATGTCTATCTAGAGGGTCTGTGATTTTGTCCTTCAAAATTGTTTTCACGATTTTTCCTGAGCCTGACTTCAGTGCCATCAGTTTACAGCTCTTTTTAAATATCGGGGTTTCATTGTCCACCCTCCAGTCTTCAGCTTCAATGGATGATTTTAATGATAGGTTACAAATTACTAGTAACAGATTTGATATTTCATTTTTTAGTTCTTTCAGAACCCTGGGGTGTATATCATCTGCCCTGGGCGATTTGATACTCTTCAGATTGTCAATCTGCTCTACATCTTCCAGGTTTACCATGATTTGGTTCCATTCATTTGAATCATCACCCTTCAAAACACAGTTTCGGGAATGGGTATTTCCCCAACATCCTCATTAGTAAACACCAAGCAACTTCCTTACTTCCTGCTTCAGAAATGTTTAAAAAATATTTTATTCCAAGTTTTTGCCTCTACAGCCAGCTTCTTTTCAAAATCTCTCTCAGCCTGTTTTATCAATGTTTTTACATGTAACTTGCCAATGCTTATGTTTTTTCCTATTTTCTTCAGATGGATCCTTCTTGCAATTTTTGAAGCAAGCTCTTTTGGTTAAAATAGCCTTTTTCACCTTGCCTTTTAATCATGCTGGCAGTCTGGCCATTTTTCTACCTTTTTTGTGTTTACATTTCTTTATTGAATTTCAACATCTCACGTGATAAACCAAAACTTCAATATATAAACACTGATACAAAAACATGAGATTGGACGCACTGGTTAGTTCCAGCACCCTGGTTCCACCCTGGGTAAGGTGGAGCCCCCGCTTTCGGAAGAGACTCTTCTACCCCTAAAAGGTTCGGAACGAGCTTCTCCAAGGAAAGTTATAGCCAGAATTTCTCCAACAGGTTCGGAAAAGACTTCTCCTTCCCCAGTTCCTTACAAAACTGAATCCCTCCTTCCCTGCACCATTGTCTAATCCACACATTGAGACTCTGGAGCTCTGCCTGCCTCTAGGGTCCTGTGTGTGGAACAGGGAGCATTTCAGATAATGCTACCCTAAAGGTTCTGGATTTCAACTATATTAAAGCCTAAATTTGACTTCCACAACCTCCCTTCCACATCATTGTATGTAATTGGTGCCCACACGTACCATGACAGCCAGCTCCTCCTTAGTACTGTCTAAAATCCTATCTAGATGACACGTGAGGTCTGCCACCTTCGAACCAGGACAGGCAAGTTTCCCAGTGATCCTCACATCCACCAACTACCCAGCTATCTACATTACTATTAATTGAATCAACTATGATGGCTGATCTAATCCTTCCCTCCTAGGCAGTAGCCCTGGGAAACTTGTCCTCTGTGCAAGAGGATAAGGCATCAGCTGGAGAGCAGGTCCTTATTGCAGGAGCACTTCCTGCAACTTCAGGATGATACTCTCTGACCAGGTGACCTTCCTCCTCCAAGGCAACCTGAGGCTGCCAGACTGGAGTTGGGGTTTAGCTACTATGTCTCTGAAATTCTCCCTGGGTGCCCACTCTAGCCTTCAGAGATCAGACTAATTCTCCGAGTTCTTTGCACCAGGTGCACACATACAACCTCTCACCAACCGGTAAAATAAAATAATCTGTGAAACTGTGCAAAAGACTGGAAGGCCCCCATCTTGCTGCTGGATTGCTGCCTTCATCTTAATATTGCTGAGTTCTTACTTAAGTTTAGGTTGCTAAGGGAGTAGGAATGCATAAAAAGAGCATTTTAAATTTATGTGGTGTATCCACTGTTAATCTGGTAGTGACCTGAAAGGAGATAAATAAACTCTTGATAAGGGCTGGAGCAATCCTGCGTTTTAGATGAAACCCTGCCTGATTTTTACTGTTAAAATGTCTCTTGCCTGTAAATCAAAGAATGAGCTTAGAAGTGAGGAGGAGTTAGGGAAGGAGAGAAAGACAGTCGAAAACCTTATGCTTGCTTTTTACTCAGGCACATACAAACAATTGCCTACCTTATATTTGCTTTTCCTAGCCTTGTCACATTTTCCTAGTGCTATTTTGTCTTCAATGCTTACTTTGGATTATAATTTGTATGATTTTCTTTTCCTTTTCTTATTGTTGCCTTGAAATCCTTCAGAAGTTTCTGTATCTCAATTTTGAGCATTTATTTTGTAAAAGCAGAATAAAGAATTAAAAAAAAAATAAGAAATTCCCCAACAATGGAGTTTGGATATTTCCCCTTACTACTCAGCATACAACATTTTTTTAAAATTCTAGTGTCACCTCAGAAATAGCAACACAAACACTTTCCACTGGCAGACACAGTGAAGTAACAAAACCCTGCAAAAGAGACACTCAAAATCTATGTAGTAGACCTATCATGATGCCAAGGACTCAACAACCCTACCTGTGAAAAAGAAGCACTGATAATTTTACACTGTATCTCAGAATACCAATACATCACCTAATGGGGAAACAAAGCCAACCAGATTGCTATAGATCCACACACAGGCATTAAACGCTAGCAGAATCTCTCATTTTGGTCACACACACAAAACAGAGCCAAACCCTCCCCACATACAAAATTAAACACCAAAAATTAAAACCAAAAACATATAGCTAAAAACTGAAATGGAAATCCAAAGACACTGTCTGCAGTGTAACAATGGAAAACAGAAACCACCATTCCTCATAAAATATCAAAACAATAATTCAAGAATTATTATAATAGTACTATAATATACGAATAAAGAATAAATATTTCAAATCAGGTGATGAATAACATCCAATAATAAGTCAAATTTTTCCCCCAAACACCAATAAAATATTTCAAAACAGCAGGCATCAAAAAACATCCATTAATTAAAACTCATAAGGATAAAAAAAAAAAAATCCCTGGCTCTCCGTACTTGGGAACTCGATTTCCAGTCAGCCAGAGATTGTTGAGGATTAGGTGGTGAAGAGAGCACAAGCTTTATCCTCTTCATTTCACACATGCTCACATATTATTATTATTTAATTTTTATATACCGAAGTTTCATGAGAACATATTACATCATATTCATTCTCTCTCTCCAACACATGCTCTCAGATCCTCTCTCCCCCCCCCCCCCCAGCATGCACACATCTGCTCGCACACATGCAGGTGCTCACTCTCACAGGCTCCCTCAGATACATAGACAGGCTCTCTCAGACACACAGAGGCTTCCAAATGTTCTCTCACAAAGGCTCTCTCACTCACACATACAGGTTCTCTCTCTGTAGCATGCTCTCACTCCTTCAGGCTCTCACACAAACACGCACTCTCTCTCAGGCCCTCCTCATATCTTCTGAGTCTCTTCATGGCCCACTGCAAGATGGAATCTACAGCAGCCCAGCTGCAAGGCCTTTCCTTAGGCAGGGGCAGGAAATCCTTTCTGGGGGCAATGCCACTCCTTTGTGAGCAGTGAGTCAGTAGAAGGAGCAACAACGTTTAAGCTTATGTCATCTCTTGCTGCTGTGTGGCCAGTCTTGCAGTAGGAGCAGTGTAATCTTGCAGCTCCCATCACGAGACAGGTCTCCATGGCAATAGGAAATGATGTAGACAAACACTTCTCCTGCTGCTAGCTCAGGCAGATTAGGGGGAGGATGAAGAAAAGGATGAGGATCGATGGATGAAAGGTCCAAATGCAGCAGACTGCACCCAATCGGACTGAGCAGGGGTCTGCGTTACTCCGGCCCAATCCAATGTTAGAAACTAGTGTGACAAAGGGGTGGCAAGCCATTTTTTTGGGGTGGCAATTTTCACCCCTTAGCAACGCCTATGTATGGCACAGAGATGCAACCCCTACAGAAGATATAGCAAGACCTGATTCTGAGAGGAAGAGCAAGTAAGTTAGCAACTTATAGGCTCACAAGAAAAACGAATCCCAAGGCATTTTATTGACACCAAAAGTAAAATCTTTTCTACCTCAAGACACAAGTTTTTCCTGGTTGATGGTTTTCTATTAATGTCTTCAATCTATGTCTGGGCAAAGATCAGCGATTAACGAGTGTTCATCATTCAATTCGTCAAGTTGAGGATATGAAAACATTTGTCTGGGCTATGAGGATAGCCAAGCTCGATCCTGTAGCACTTTGTGCGCTGTTCTGCTTATCAGTGGGTAGGTATACCTGAGAACTGTATTTCAATTAAGTAAGCTAGCCAGAGTTTGCTGGGCTGAATGAAGCAGAATTTTTCCAGCTTCTTTTTCTGCTCTGACATGAATAGTTCGACTATTGGTAGACCCCATAAGTCAAATAGCGTATCAGCTGTGGACTTTTGTAGAGACCACTTATGCAGGCGGAAAACTCTGCTGAGATAATCAGACAGTGTGTTGGAGCTCCTTGAAAATAGGTGGCTTGTAGGACAGCTTCTGCTCACCCATTGCCAGATCTTTAGGGCTTTCTGGCAGAGGGTCCATGACCCTGTGCCTCCCTGTTTGACAACATAAAATGTGGCGACCTGACTATCCACATGAATTAAAATGCTTCTCTTTGGAGAAGATGTGTGAAAGTCGTGAGAACATAACTGATTGCTCTTCTATAAGACTGATATGAAAGTGGCTTTCTTCAAAGGACCATCCATTAATTAAAACTCATAAGGATAAAAAAAAATCCCTGGCTCTCCGTACTTGGGAACTCGATTTCCAGTCAGCCAGAGATTGTTGAGGATTAGGTGGTGAAGAGAGCACAAGCTTTATCCTCTTCATTTCACACATGCTCACATATTATTATTATTTAATTTTTATATACCGAAGTTTCATGAGAACATATTACATCATATTCATTCTCTCTCTCCAACACATGCTCTCAGATCCTCTCCCCCCCCCCCCCCAGCATGCACACATCTGCTCGCACACATGCAGGTGCTCACTCTCACAGGCTCCCTCAGATACATAGACAGGCTCTCTCAGACACACAGAGGCTTCCAAATGTTCTCTCACAAAGGCTCTCTCACTCACACATACAGGTTCTCTCTCTGTAGCATGCTCTCACTCCTTTGGTCCAGAAAGATCCCATGTGAGTGCCCAATCTTTTTGTGGAGGCATCCGTTACTAAGGTTACTTGATGGGTGGAGAACACAAAGCGGTGCTCCTTCTTGAAGTATGCTGGCGTTCAGCCACCAGCCTAATTCTAGTTTCATTTCTCTGGAGACTTGTGGTTGTCAAGGGTTCAGTCAATTGATCCCACTGACATCGCAAACCCCACTGCAGGTAACTGATATGGAGGTGGATTAATGGAACTACACTACGGATGCCACCATATGATCTAAGACAACTAGAATCACCCTAGCTGTCAAGTGTAGTTTGTGAATGAGTGAGCTCAATGTTTGCTCGTTCTGATAGTAGAAAAGCTCTCTCTTGCAGTGAATCTATCCAGACCCTGACAAACTTTATTTTCTGGGTTGGTTCCAAATTTGACTTCTTGAAATTAGACAGAAAGTTCAATCTCTGTAGAAGCTGAATTATCTTGTGCAGCTGGCTGTGACAAAATCATCCAGATACAGTAAGACTTGGACGCCCCAACTCCATAAGCATGCTAATACTACTACAGCCAGCCACTTATTTATTTGATGAGTTTTATATACCGTTATTCGGTAGAGCCATCATAACGGTTTACAAAGTGAACATTTTTCTGAGCAGTGTTGAAACATTATAGCAATTTCAGCATATTCAGAAATAAACATATCAAGTCCAATAAGTATTCTTATGTTGGATGAGGAGGGTAAGCATGTTTGGTTGGAGATTATAGCTGAGAGTTCATTTGATGGTTGGTATGGTCAGATGACTGAGGGTCAGTGAAGAATGCAAATGAAAAGAGTTTTTAGGTCTTTTTTGAATGTTTTTATGTTGTGCTGGGTTCTCAGGTCTTCAGGTAGTGTGTTCCAAAGTTTGGGGGAGGCGATGGAGAAGGCTCTTTCTCTTGTTGTTGCCAGATGCGCATCTTTGATGGTGGGGATGTTTAAGTAACTTGAGTTATTGGAGCGTAGGTTTCTTGAGGGGTTTTGAGGAGTTATGTTAAGAGTGCTTAGACCTTGATGATCATTGTTTAAAATTTTGTGAATGACGGTCATTGATTTGTAGGCAATACGTGCAGTAATAGGAAGCCAGTGAAGTGAGGTCAATTTGGGCGTTATGTGGTCACTTCTTTTTGTTCCTGTTAGGACTCTGGCAGCCGAGTTCTGCAGTATTTGTAGTGGTTTGAGGGTTGAAAAGGGTATTCCCATTAGTAAGGAGTTGCAATTGTCGAATGTGGAGAAAATAAGTAGTTGTAGGACTGTTCTGAAATCGTCAGGGTTGAGAAATGGTTTCAGATGTCTTAGGGTTAGGAGTCTGTGGTATCCTTCTTTGGTTTTATTTGATATGTGGTTCTTAAAAGAAAGATCTTTATCAATGATAATTCCGAGGTTCCTGGTGTGGGTGGTAGGGATTATAGATATGTTTGTCTGGAATTGTCAGGGGTGGAGGAGCTGAATTATGTTTTTTGTCCATGAGAATTATTTCAGTTTTGTCAAAATTGATTATTAATTTCAAAGAATTTAGGAGATGTTTGATTGAAACCAGTAGATCTGAGGTTTTCCTGTAGGTGTCTTCAATTGAATTTTGTATGGGAATTAGAAGCTGAATGTCATCAGCGTATAGGAAATGTGTGATTCTGTGTTCTTCTAGTAGTTGGCAGATGGGGAGATGGTCTGCAATGTCAGAATGGCTCAACTCCACTGCAACCAAGTGAGATGATGAAGAAACTCTCAGCAAGGCTTCTGATGATGGGTTCATCCTAATTGGGTGAAACAGGGGACCGATTTGTGGAATTGCTATAGCAATAATGGAGAGACGAGGATGGTAGGTACCTGTCTCCTTAGCCAAAAAGAGGTGAAGAACATTTTCATCAAATCCACTATTTGACAGAGTGACTGACATGTCCTCTAACCTGGTGTGGAAGGTAGATCTTCCTTGGGTTCAAGGATGGGCTTCTGTTCCTAAACAGGTGGCCTACTTACCTTACTGGAGGTAAGTTGTACTGGGGAACATATTGAGTCTGATGTTTCCAATTGTAAACCCTCCACCATGAGCCCTGAAAGGGTGAGGGCTCTAGTGATAGGAGATGGCAGGGGCAGCATATCATCCTCTGCACCTGATCTTGGCTGGCATCTGTATGATGCCCATAGTCTGGGGCTCGATGTATCGAATGCTGCACTAAAGGAGGAGTTGATGCTGGCAGTTTCAGTGGTGCAGGCGACTTGTGCTTCGACTGTGCTGGGTGCTTGGAAGACTTTGAAGAAAAGAGCTTCTACTGCATCAAGTGGCCTTGCTTCAAATGTGACAATTTGAGTTGGCATCAAGCTGGAGTGTGTTGAGAATGCATTGCATTAACATCAGAGTTGTTTGCATTGAAGGTACAGCAGCGCCGTAAGCTCATGAATCGATGGTCCATGTGTTGTTGAGGCCAATGCACTAAGAGATGGTGCATCAGTATTGGGGAACATAACAATAAAAGATGACAATGTGCCATGCATCAATGCACCATGTTTGTAAGACTTATGCTTCCTTTGGTACAGGTTGAACAGGCAACCCCACAAAGTGATGCTTTTTCCTCTATGCAGGGCAGTCAGTACTACTCAACCCAGAGGCTTTTGCCAGCTTACCCAAAGGGGCAGTTTTTGAGGAGCTCCCTGCTCAACTCATGTCCTGGTGAGGCAGATGATGCTGTACTGTGGGAGGAGGACAGACTGCAGCTTCTGAGAGAACTACACAGCTCTTCCATTTTATAGGCCCTGGAACGTTAAGCGCATGGGACATCCTTCCATAAGCATAACAATTAGCTTGGTCGTGATCACACTCAGGCATCGGTAGAATAGTTTGTGCCAATCCATGGGGGACATTTCCTTACCACAGATACAGTTTTTAAAACCCACTCACTGTGGGCTTCTTGCCTTTTTTTTGTAGCACTCAGAAGTGCTCCATCCATGGCTCTCCCGGGGCTCTGTCTCTTCAGCCATGGGTGGGAATGGCTCTGCCCGTAGTCCCGCAAGATGCCTCTCCTAATCTTTGGACGTGGGGGAGGGGGGTGGGGTCTGCCAGGGCCTCTTACCTAATCTCTCGCCGTAAGTGGAATGAGCTCTGCTGGCGGTCCCGCCAGGCTTCTCTCCTCATCTTTGGCAGCAGGTGGGATGGGCTCTGCCTGTGACCCTACTTGGCTGCTCTCTGTCTCTTTTGCCAATGGCCAGAGTTCAAACTGGTGCTTTTGCCGCCCCCTAAGCATTAGAGTTCTAGGTGACTGCCTATTTTGCCTAATAGAAGCCCTGGCCTTGATGATGCACCTCACAGCACCTGCAAATACACATTTAGGGGACACCACACACATGAGAAAATTTGTGGACTCATAAGACCAAAGTGGAACTTTTTGGTCTCTTTGCTAAGCAATGTGTGTGGTGTAAAACAAACAGCTCGTGACCCTAACACTATCCCTACAGTAAAGCATGGTGCTGCCAGTATTACATTATGGAAATTGCAGCAGTAAAGATAGGAAGGTTTATGAAGATCAAGGGAAAAATAACTGAAAGTACATTCAGATCCTGCAGGAAAACCTGTTCCTGATTGCCACAGACCTGGAATTAGAGAGCAGATTCACTTTTCAGCAGGACAATGATCCTAAGAACAAAGCAAAAGCAACAATTGTGTGGCTCAGCAAGAAAAATGTGAATGTACTTGAGAAGCTCCAAAGCCCAGATCTGAATACAATAGAAAATCTGTGGCAAGACTTGAAGACTGCAGTCCACAAATGATCCCCAGCCAACTTAAAATAGATTGAGCTCTTCTGCAACAAGAATGGGAAAAAACTGCATCATCCCACTGTGCAAAGTTGGTAGACACTTTTTCTAAATTACAGCAGTAACAGTCATGAGTCAAAGGTGCAGCATTGAGTCTAGGAGTATGAAAATTTATACAAGACTTTTTTTATTCTTACTTTTGGAATTTTTCTATAATTGTTCTTTCATGATTAAAGTACAGAATATGTTAGGCAGATCAGAGAAACAGAATACCTACTTTTATGCATTTTGATTTGTATATTTTAGACAGAGGTTTGTTCACCCCTGTAGCAATACATATGGCAGTGTGCAAACCTCCCAAGCCACACCCATCCAATTTGTTGCTCCTTCCCCCCCATTTAACAAAAAAATAAACCAGTTCAATTCCATCCCACTATATCAGCAACTTTTTTGTATGTTCAAAGATGATGAAATGTAACTTACCTATTGCTGATTTACTTTTTTTTTTTTTCAATTTAATCTTTATTAAATTTCTTAAACATTTTACAGTGAAAAAAGAAATAAGAATATTTGGTTTACATTTGCCAGACCAGTCCAGAGAAGTAGATTATCACCTCCTGACAGCAGATGAAGACAGAGGAGAAAAAAACGCTCAAAGCTGACTTCACTTCCCCTATGAAAGTGTGGTGCTGCCTTCTGCTCTTTAGTATCAGATGTCAAAGCTAAGATAACCTAAGATAATTTTTTGGTTTGGTTTCTAAGTCATCATTCCAATCAAAAATTAGTACAGCCAAAAACAAAAAACCTTCACTCCATGATTATTAACCCAGGAATAAAAATCCTTGCACCAAGCTCACAATTAGGCCTGCTAACCTTCAGTGTGGGCAACAACATACTTGCTGTTAGATTTCTAATCTTAGACAAGGAGTCCTTGATTCTGCAGCTTCCTTGGGTGGGTTCTGAACTAGTCTGGCAGGACTAAAGGAAAGGAATTTAACCAGCAACTAGTTTAATTCCACCTTCCTTATCTATGCCAGATCAGTCCAGGAAACTGGGATGTACCAAAGCTCCACCCAGTCCAGGTTGGAGGAGGCCACAATAACTCTCAGAACGCCTGCATCCAAAGCATAGTCTCTCCCCACTTGCACCCCCATCCTGAGGTGCTCTGAGCAGACATGCAATGGGGGCAAGAGCGCTGCCCTGCTATTATCTTCTGGAAAGAGATTCTGATTCCACCTAGGCGGCCTCTTCTCTTCCTTAAACATGGTCACTAAGACATGTAAATTCTTGCTGGAGTGGGTCAACATGCTCCTCTCCTCAATTACTCCTGAAACTGATGCCTTAGAATTCACGGTGCTTTAACAAGACACGTTAATAGATCAAAGATTTATCTGAGCATAAACTGGTCATCTACACACATCCCAAACGTGCTCTACAACAAAGTGGATGTCCCCATCCCAGCCTAGATCGCCTGATTTTCTCACCCTCAGAAGTGAGAAAAACCCAATTGTGACAACAGTGAAAACACTACCCTCCAAAATGAAAACCTACACTGGTACATTACTGCCACTATCACTGAAATCAACATAAAACACCATTCTCTAGCGATTGTCCTAGCAGAAGGGCAAGTAGATTAATATCTCCGTTTCAAAACCAATCAGGCACACACATTTCAAAGCTTGGAGACGATTGAGGATGATGGGGTAGTGGATGCCATGCGCAGGGGCAGTTCTATAATGAGGCAGGTTGAGGCAGCAGAATTTTGAAGCAGCAAAAATTGCCCCTTCAAAATTCTGCCCAGCCCCTGCCTCACCCTCTGTTGCACCACCCCTCCTGACCCCCACAAGACTCACGAAAACCCCTGGTGGTCCAAAGCTTCGCTTAGAAAGCAGCTTGTGCCCTAGTAGAATAAGCCTTAATCTTAGATAAGGCACATATGCTACCCCAATCACCAACTTTATCCACTGAGCTAACATGGCCTTAATAACCACCAAGCCTCCCTTTTGACTTCTGAAGAGTGCAAAAAGATGATCAGATTTCTTGAAATTGTTAGTAACCTTCAGGTACCTCAGAACCCTTCTCACATCTAATTGGTGAAGCATGGTATATTCAGTCCCATAAGACTCTCTCTGGAAGAAGGAAAGACACATAACCTGGTTAAGATCAAAGGCAGTTACTACCTTCAGAAGAAATGAGGGCATGTATGAATTTTCACTAATTTGTTAGTAACAATTAAAAAAGGGCTCCCTGCAAGAAAGCCTGCAGTTCCAATACTCTCATAGCTGAATATACCGCCACCAACATTACAGCCTTAAGAGTCAGCACTTTAAGATAAAACGCTTCTCAAAGGTTCAAAGGAGGGACTGGCCAAAAAAGATAACATCAGGTTCAAATCCCTAAAGGCACCAGATCTCTAGACGGCAGATGCCAAGCCTGACTAGATCTGCTTACCAGGGATATCCTGACCAATTAGGAGCTACTAGAATGGCCAGACACAGATGCAAGGTAACTCTATGATGAAGTCTCCCTTATTAGAGGCCATAGAGAAAAACATGCAGAGCGCTCACCAATGGCCATTCTTGCACTAAGGCATCCAAGCCCAGTGATTAGATTTCCTTCCTTTCTTCTGCTGAAAAACCTTTCCACCTTTGCATTCTTTCTGGAAGCCATCAAATCAATTAATCAGAAGACCCCCACTGGTCCATTATCTGAGCAAGTACCTCCTAAAACAGACACCACTCTCCCAGATCCAGAGTTGTAGCTCAAAACCCCCACTGGTCCATTATTTGAGCAAGTACCTCCTAAAACAGACACCACTCTTCCAGATCCAGAGTTGTAGCTCAAAGAAATCCACCTGAACATTCTCCACTCCTGCTATGTGGAATACTGAGAGACAGCCTTCACATGCTTCTCTACCCACTCCAACAGAAAGGATGTTTCTACTGCCATCTGAGCATTCCTGGTCCTCTCTTGATGCATCTTTAAAAATATGGAACCCTGATTCAAGGCAAAATATTTGTTTGCTTACATGTCTAAAAACCCCAATGTGATTGACCTATACAATCTTTGGCCAAAAAAAAAAAGGCTGAATATTACAGATCTCAGTGAATTTCTCTGTTGACGACCCGTATCTTACTCTGAATTCAAACACAATTATCAAAGTGAGTGGAATATAGTGACAATTTCAACAGCTTTTATATTAAGTCAAACTCATTTCAGAAAAGAGCAAGTTTGCTTACCGAAAATGTTTTTTCTGTAGATAGCAGGATGAATTAGCCATGCTATTTGGGTAACGTCATCGGACGGCGCACTGGTTCGGACACTATCTTCAAGATTCAAGTCTTTTTTCATGCTGCGCCCGTGCGGAACTTCCCACGCACAGCTCGTGGCTCCTCAACGGCAGTTGTTCTCCAAGCTATCAGGTTTTGAATGTATAGAAAGTTGCAGAAAATTTCACGTCCAGGGAGAAGGGTGGAAAGCATGGCTAATTCATCCTGCTATCTATGGAAAACACCATTTACGGTAAGCAAACTTACTCTTTTCCATCGATAAGCAGGCTGAACTAGCCCTGCTATTTGGGAGTCCCCAAGCATGAGTAGAAAAATCAAGATGGAAACAAGCATTAATTTAATACTTGCTGGTATATATTGGTGGTGGAGGTTTTTTTTACTCCTTGGGGGGGGACGTGGTTTTCTGATCTAAAATGTATGATAGAACTGCTTGACCGACCATGCTGTTGGGTGATCTAGACAGTAGTGAGCTGTAAAGATATGAGCTGAATTTCTTCCATTGCATATTTCTTCCATTGGAACATTTTTTAGATGGGCGATACAAGATGCCTTCTTCCGGAGTTGGTGTGCTGAAACTGATCCAGATAGAGGAGTCTATGATGAATTATGGCAGAATTGAATACAGTTTGAGATCCAGTTAGATATAATTCTTTTGGAAACTGCAATCCCTAATGAGTTGGGATCGAAAGATATAAATAATTGCGAAGATTTGTGAAAGCTCCGAGTTCTTTGCTGGTAATATGCTAATGCTCTTTTGCAGTGTAGAGTATGGAGCTGAGACTCCCTTTTGTTAGCATGCGGCTTAGGGAAAAATAATGGTAGTGCAATGCTCTGATTTATATGGAAAGTTGAAACTACTTTAGGTAGAAACTTTGGATAAGTTCTCAGAACCACATTTATCATGAAAAAAATGTAGGTAGGAAAGTAGTTAACCAAAGCTTGGAGTTCGCTCACTCTGCGAGCTGAGGTTATTGCAACTAGAAAAACTACCTTCCAAGTTAGGTATTTTAAATGAGAAGAGTGTATAGGCTCGAATGGAGGTTTCATTAATTGTGATAAAACTATATTTAGCTCCCAGGGAATCTGAGGTTTTCGAAGAGGAAGGTGGAGATTGAGAAGACCTCTCATGAAACGAGTTATCAAAGGATGTGAGGCTATGGAAATACCATTTAGTTTTTCATGATAAGCTGCTATGGCACTTAAATGTACTTTCACTGATGAGGTAGTCAAGCCTCACTTAGAAAGATGAAGTAAATAGGTCAGTATCTGTGTAGGAGTTGAAGAAAAGGGTGGTACGTTTTGAGAGTGGCACCAGGTAATGTATCGTTTCCATTTGAAGGAGTAATTTTTCCTTGTTGAGGGTTTTCTAGATGCTATGATGATGTGTTGAATATCCTCTGAGAGAGTGAAACCTTTTAAGATCTCGCGTTCAACATCCATGCTGTCAGGTGAAGGGAGGTATGGAGGGGATGAAGAAGGGTTTCTCCCTCCTGTGTCAGGAGGCTTGGATCTTGACCTAGATTCCAAGGATCCATTTCAGAATACTGCATTAGATACACAAACCAGGGTTGTCTTGGCCAAGCAGGAGCTATGAGTATCATTCATGAGCGATCTTGAATCGGTTTTTGAACTATCTTTGATATGAGAGGAATTGGTGGAAATGCATAGAGAAGACCATGAGATCAGGAAAGCATCCTGTCTGTATCTGATGGGGCTGGGGTGGACTGAGCAAAATTGTGGGACTTTCCGATTGTGTTCCATTGCGAAAAGGTCTATCCAAGGGTAACCCCAGTGGAGGAATATCTTGTCCACAACTGTTTAGTTAAGCGACCATTCATGAGGGTGAAAAATTCTGCTGAGACGATCTGTCAACGTATTGTCCACACCTGGTAGATAGGCTGTTCTTAGTGATATTGAATTTTGGAGGGCCCAGTACCATGTCCACACGTCTTCCCTGCAAAGGGTCCAGGAACTTGACCCTCCTTATTTGTTTATGTAGAACATTGCTACTTGATTTTCGGTTTGGCCCTTTAGGAGATGTGTGAAAACTTTGAGTGTATACCTCATAGCTCTGAGCTCCAACAAATTGATTGGATATAATTTCTTGACTTGTGTCCATTGTCCTTGTGTCTTGTATTGTAGCATGTGTGCCCCCTAACCTTGTGTTGAGGCATCTGTGGTTCTCGAAGAGGAGATCCCAATGCTAGATTGTTTGTATTTAGCCACCAGTTGATTTTGTTTACCATTGAGTCTGTGATAGATATGGTTGTCAACATGGGCATCAAGAACTGTATCCACTGATTTTTCAGTCTCCATTGAAGATGCTGCATATGGAGTCGGGTATAGGGTACTAGGTGGACTGCTGCTGCTAGGTGTCTCAGAAAAGTCAGAACATGGTGGGCTGTTGGATTTGTTGTGGTCAGTAGCTTTGACGCAAGATAAAGTAGGCGATCCCTTCTTTCCTGAGGAAGGAACACACAGGTTTGAACCGTGTCTATCTTTGCCTCTATGAATTGTATAATTTGAGTCTGTTTGAGAACCGATTTCTCGTAATTGATTAGAAATTCCTGGGACTCCAGACATGTGATTGTTGTCGTTAAGTGTTGAAGTAAGGAGTTGCGATCAGGTGAAACTATTAGCCAATCATCCAGGTAAGGGAATATCCGAATTCCCTGATGCCGCAAGTGGGCTACCGCCATAGCCAGGCATTTGGTGAAGACTCTGGGAGCAGAGGGAAGACCTTTGTATTGGTAGTGTTTGGAGTTCACCTGGAATCAGAGGAATTGCCAGCAGGAGGGGTGTATCGGGATGTAAGTATATGTGTCTTTGAGGTCTAGAGAGCACATTCAATTGTTCTGTTGTATAAATGGGAGAACTAGCTTGAGGGATGTCATCTTTAATTTCTCCTTCCACAAGAACTTGTTTAAGGGCCAAAGGTCTAGCATTGGTCAGAGATCAGGATTGTTTGGTGTTACAGCAGTGTTTGTAGTTCTTGTTCTAATACGTGAGCAGTGGAGATGTCCGTAGCTCTGGTGGTAGATGGGGAAGCGGGGGTCTGGAGAAAAAAATTGAAGCGATATCCCTCTTTCACAATTTAGAGCACCCATTGGTCTGAGGTGATCTTTTGCCATTCTGGAAGGTATTATTGAATTCGGCCCATCAGTAAGTCCAGCGGTGGCTGAGGTGTTTTCAAAAACGTTGTGTGGGTTTCTGTAGAGGTGTTGAACGATCTTCTGTTTTCTTTCCGCCTGGCGAGGTCAAGGCAGAGTTACATTTTGTTGTGAACGAGGCAGCTGGTAAAGGTGGTATTGTGTTCTGTATGGGTTGCAAGTCTTATATGGTTGTCTCTGACAATAAGTAGGCTTCCTTTGAAAATAGCATCTAGAAGCAGATTGCAGGTCCACTGATCCTGAGAGAGATTGGACTGCTATGCTTTGATCTTTTAACTGAGTGACCGTTTCTTTAAATCTATCTCCGAAATGTCTCCTACACAAGGGAGGTTTGCCAACTTTTCATAAACATCTTCTCTAATGGAACTGGAACGTAGCCACACCATACGAAGGCTTCAATAGCTATGGCAGATATCAAACGATTCGTATACCGCTCTGAGAAGATATCTGAGACCTTCCTCTATGTCATAGAAATGTTGAGGTATGACTGGCTGTCCTGTTTCTGAATGAAGATGCGGTTTTAATAGTTGGAATTGTTCGCAGAGGTATTGAACCATTTAGAATTGGTGTTGCTGAATGCAGGAAGTGAGCATTGTACTTTGGAAAGATTTTTTAGCATAATCATCCAGAATTCTCTGTTCTCTTAAAGGAGGAGTGGCGGCATGTAGTCTAGTCTTTTTAGCACATTTCATTGCTGATTCTATGATGATTGACATGTGCGGTAGTTGAACTACTCTGTAAATGTTAAGATTTTTGCAGCCTGAATTTTATGTCAAGTTTCCTAGATACTGGGGCTGCTACTTGAGGGGACTCCCAGAGCTTTGATAAAACAGAGTCCAATAGTTTATGTGAAGGTAGTACTGATGGTTCAGCTGGAACGTCCAGAATTTTTAAAATTCCGAAGACTTCTTCTCTGAGGTCTGGTAATTTCTTTATTTCAACCTTGAGAAGAGTGCCCAATTTCTCAATGAAACAAAAATATGTAAGGTGTTCGGGAGGAGATGTATTGTCAGGTAGTTCCTCTGGGGTATCAGAGGGGATACCCAAGGAACTGTTTGGGAAGTGATCTCCGGGAGAATCTTGTGGTGATGATTGAGGTGACTGGTTTTTGTCTGTAGGATCCTTTGGATTCAGAGAATGCAGAGAAATGGGATTAGTAGGGTGTGGCGACGCCTCTGGAGGATCAGGAAAATGAGGAGAAAATTGGGGATAAAAGGATGAAAACAGATTGGTAATTATTGTAGATTTGATTTATGGCTTCTTGGGAACGGAAAGTGGTAGAATCCCCCCAGTCCTTTTCAGAGGAAGGGGTGATAGCTTCTTGCGGGTAACGTCTGCAAGGAGGATATCTGAAGATAGTCGAGGTGTCCAAGAGACAAGTTCCTTCCTGGGAGGTATGGTTCTTGGTGTTAAATCCATACATCTACAGGAAGAACTACTATCGGAACGCGAGGACAGTCCTACGTATTCAGATGGATCACTGTGATTTTGAGCTGATCGAGAGTGGTTTTTGTGGGGCACCCATGGAGGTTTTGATAGGATGTCCAAAATGGGGTCTTTGATCTTATAGGACCAGGATGGTGATTTTTTTCTTTGAATTTTTTGACGCATGCGTTGATTTATGGTCATCATGTAAATGATGAGCCACCTTTTGACGCGATGAGCATCGGTGCATCGAGAGTTTTGTGTTGAGAATGCGAAGAGTCATGACAATGAGACTGCGTCGATGCATCGTGCTTGCGACACAATGTGAGTCGAGGCAGAATGCTTCATACTGAGCGAGTCAAATGACACAGCTGCATCGTGAGCCGAGTGCTTCGGGTCTTGTATTGTGCGTCGAGTATTTTGCGACGCATCCGAGTTAGGACCCCTTTTTTTCCAGGTTTTTAGTTATCTTTGGGGGCTCCGATTTGGTCCAATGCTTTTTGGGCCTCGGCTCAACAGAAGATGACCTCTTAGGTAAACTGAGAGCTTTTCTTAGACCCTGGGGAAGATTGAATTGATCGGCCCGGGGTAGGAGCATATGAGCCTGAGTCCAGTGATTGTTGAAGGCTATTTTGACGGTCCTTTGTTTTTGGGCTCTGGGCGACATGCGCCCACAATCCCGACATAACGCTTGGTCATGGTCGGGGCCCAGACAGATGTAACAATAGTTATGATAGTCAATGACTGACATTATTTGTCCGCACTGACAATATTTGAATCCGGGTTTCCTCGCAGTCATAAAAGCACTTAAAAGTGCTGTTGGTTCGAAGTTTTCTTCTTTTTTTTTTTTTTTTGCGGAGAAATGGAAGACGTGTCCATGCCCGAGCGCGCGCAAGAAAAATAACTGCCGTTGAGAAGCCGTGAGCTGCGCAGCACCAAAAAAAAAAAAAAGACTTGAATCTTGTCCGAACTGGCGCATCGTCCGATGAGGTCTCCCAAATAGCAGGGCTAATTCAGCCTGCTTATCAACGGAAAAACAAACATTTCATCTCCCAGGTTTTTGCAGGCTAGTAACAAACCTTCCTTGTACTACATATATTATATATTTCTGGTATATAATCCATTTATATACATCTGTATGTACATCAGCAGTACCAGGATCAAACATTAAAGACAGACTGCTTGTAAGCTTCAATCAGAACTAATGGGTCACAACAAACTCACAAATGGTCTAACACCACACCATGAAGTGGAAAATTTAGTGAAAAGAAAATCTCATAATATATTTGTTTTTTGGGTTTTTTTTGCCCAGCAACACTCTTGTTCTTTTGGCTTCCAGTTCAACAAAACCATAATATATATAGAAGATGTGTTTAGGATTTTGCTGCTCCTAGGCACTGTTGGTGCCCCCTCCCCCAGGCAAGGGACAACAGAACAGAAGGACTAAGTCACAGCCTTCTTTGCTCGTCTGTCTGCTCCAGACTCACCTCATCCCCTCATGTCCCTGAATGACAGGACGAGAGGGGCTGGATTAGGGAATAAAGCAGTTTTTCTTTACGCTGTCCCTTCCATCTTCACCTCTCCCTTCCCTTTCTCTGCACCCAGAGGGAAGCTATTCTTTGCTGAATGAGATTCAGTACAGCCGGAAAGCTGCAAATCTTCAGCTGGCCAACTGCCTTGCCCCCCCCAAAACCGATTTTTCCCCACCCTAGACACAGCCCTAGTATGCCTACTGATAAATTCAGGCCTAGTGTAGGGGCTATAGCTGCATAAGTCTTCACTTCCATCTCACCAGGGTTCCCCTAACCATACTCATTTTTCAGTCTCTGTCTCTCATCTAACTCAGACATCAAAGCAACATGGGCCCCGGCGTCCACTGAAACCCAGTAAGTGCACATTCTGAACCTGGCCAGAAAGTGAAACTTTGCTCTATAAGAGACTTGCCTCCTTACACTGGCTATGAATGCTGCTGCTACCAACCCAAAGAGCTGGATTTGAGCTTCAAGTTCAGGTCACCCTGCACAAGACATCTGATAGGCCCTTGTTCAAACTTTTAAACAGAAAAGCCAGTTCTGCAACAGTTTTTGAAAATGGGAGAGCGGTGGAGGTAAGCATCAACTACAGTACTTGTGGGAAAAAAAAGTCTAAAGGCCCATCTTATATGAAATCACTGAGTTGTGATTTAGTTAAAAGCTTAAGTAAACTATGTATACAATGCATTTACCAGGTTGTAACAATGAAGTATTAAAAACCAGTTACAAAATGATCACTTGCATATTTTAAGATTTATCTTTATATACACCAAGGGCCGGATTTTAAGAGGTACGCGTCGGCGTAGATTTGTGCGCGCAACCCAGCGCGCACAAATCTACGCCCGATTTTATAACATGCGCGCACATGTTATAAAATCCAGGGTCGGTGCGCGCAAGGGGTGCACACTTGTGTGCGCCGAGCCTTAGGGAAAGCCATCGGGGCTCCCCTGTTTCCTCCGAGGCCGCTCCGAAATCGGAGCAGCCTCTGAGGGAACTTTCCTTCCGCACCCCCCCCCCCCACCTACCCCACCCCCCAGCCCTACCTAAACCCCCACTAACCTTTGTTCCATAAGTTGCGCCTGCCTCTGGGCACGATCCCCCGGCACGGCCGCTGTGCTGGAGGCCTCGGTCTCGCCCCTGCCCCGCGACATATGTGCATCCCGGGGCTTGCGCGCGTCGCCGGGCCTATGCAAAATAGGCTTGGCGCGTGCAGGAACGGGTACGCGCGTAACCCTTTTAAAATCCGCCCCCAAATATATAACTGAATGCGTCATTTTCTAGAATTATTACTGCAGTGTGAAATACAAGTTCACCATTATTTCTTTTATTTCAAGGTCACTTAAACTACAGGGCTTTAGATTTACTCAATGCAGCTTATGTAAATATTTAGGTACAAAGTTAAAAAAAAAAAAAAAAAACCCAAACCTCTAAGACACATTCAATGGAAATGGAAGCCGATGAATGTAGCTGTCATAGAGCTCTAACAACATAATGCATCTCTTACTTCTAAATATACAGAATTTTGGAAAGAAAGGCAGAGCAGTTTAGTACAAATGAATCTATGGTCAAGTTGCCATAAGGGAAAATTTTATTTTTATAGTCTCTGTTTTTCTGAGAACAGACTGAACATTCTAGGAACTGTACAAAGTAACAATATAGCTCTCTACCATCACCCAAGGAGCTCTTCATTTGATATGGCAAATCATTTTTCTATGTGGATGTCTTGTACTTTTTGACTAGGTGAACATGTTGGCTGTGCTCTGCCAGTCAGAAGCCAGGAATACAAACACATAGCAACTGACACTTTTAGCTTCATTGTGTGAATGTTTTCAGATATTCAAGCGTTAGGAAGGAACAGCAAAACATGACCACTTACATGCTAATCTTTAAAGGAATGTTACGTCGTAACAGTAGGTCAATATAAGAACTGCAGAATACTCTGTGGCTGATTTGGTGCCAATCATCAACATTTATCTTGCAATTTTGGAAAAAAATAGTTGGAAAAAATGTAGCAAAAAAGTTGTAAGTGACAGCAGAACTGATAATAGTGAATTTAGTGGGATATGCTAACTAGGCTCCTTGCCAAGGTCTTCTGCCTTAGTTATGGCTGTGACATTTTTATTAATTTAGTTTACATCACTGTCTGAATTATTCACACATTCTCAAGTAGCAGTTCCCTCCAGATGACTTAATTCATGGGAAATTTCTTTCAGAGTATTTTTAGTGCCATCAGTAGTCAACCAAGTTTTGTCCTTAGGATTTCAAGTTGCAGTGGTAGGCAGTCAGGACCTTCAAGGGATTCAGTGCATCACCAGCCCTGAACCTTTTTTTTTTTTGGGGGGGGGGGGGGGGGGGGGGGATTTTTTTTTTTTTCAGTTGCACATCTGTGTGACCAATAGAAACTAACTTGTACCATACAATCGTCCTAACTTGTACCATACAATCGTCCTAACTTGTACGATTTTAACTTGTACCATACAATTGCCACTGCTGGTGAGGTTCCTATTAAACAATAACCAAACATCAAAATACCCCACCTTAAAAAATTTTTAACTGGGTGTTGTGTCCTCTTGCCTCCGCTGAATTCCGATTCAACTTATGAAAATATCTATAGGTGGGAAGGTGGAGGTTTCATATACAAATGGAAGCAAGCCCCAAGCTTGCTGGATTTTTGCTGATTGTCAAACCATTTGTAATCATTAACACACCACCAAATACCCACCCTTGCTACAAACACACCCATTTTTTATCCATCAATTTATATATTCTTTGTGCATTTAATGATACATTAAAAATGTTTGCAACCCTTAAATGATTCTCCCTTTTTACCTTTATTCTTTTTTTTTTGTTTTCTTTTGTTTGCTTATATCAACAATTTAAAATATATGCCACCAAAACAGACTTTCAGTTTAAAGACGGGAGATGTATTTCCTCTCACTACCTATAAACTACTTAGCTGAACGCTGCTCCCAACATGGCCATGTTTCGAAAGTCCTTCCTTCATCAGGGGAGCCATGTTTTCTTTTAATCGCCCGACGTCCAAACTTTTATTGAATGGCATTGGCCAAACTTTTATTGAATGGCGTTGGCTCAAGACATTCAATAAAAGTTTGGACATTTTTTGAAACATGGCCATGTTGAGAGCAACATTCAGCTAAGTAGTTTATAGATAGTGAAAGGAAATACATCTCCCGTCTTTAAACCAAAAGTCTATTTTGGTGGCACATATTTTAAATTGTTGATAATAAGCAAACAAAAGATAAAAAAAAAAAGAAGGTAGGTAAAAAGGAAGAATCATTTAAGGGTTGCAAATGTTTTTAATGTATCATTAAATGCACAAAGAATATATAAACTGACAGATAAAAAAGGGTGTGTTTGTAGCAAGGGTGGATATTTGGTGGTGTGTTGATTACAAATGGTTTGACAATCAGCAAGAATCCAACAAGTTTGGGGCTTGCTTCGATTTGAATATGAAACCTCCACCTTCCCACCTATAGATATTTTCATAAGCTGAATAGGAATTCAGCAGAGGCAAGTAGACACAACACCCAGTTAGGAATTTAAGGTGGGGTATTTTGATGTTTGGCTATTGTTTGACCAATAGAAACAGCAGGCTGTGGCTGCCTGCAAGCTGTACCTCAGAGGGAGCCAATAAAAAGAAGGTTCGGGCAGAGCAGGTAGAGGGCCTCATGGGTGGGATCAATCGCGGGGACCGGATACAGGCAAGCAGCAGCTGAGCTCAGGCACTGACTGAAGCAGCAGCACAGCAGGAAGTAGAAGGCGGGGAACTTTGCTTTGGCTGGAAGGTGGTCCTGCATTCTACCCCATGTGAAAAAGAGGCTGGCAGGGAGTGTGGGATGGGACATCTTCAAACACGGGGCTAGCTTCTAGGCGCCCATGTGGATCTAAGGGCAGATGGTAGGAGAATAAGTAAATGCTGTGTGGTTATTTCTTCTAAGGATCCCAGTGCCAGTGTTTAAGCTGAGCTGAGAAAAAGTTCCATGAGAGGAGAGGACAGGAGGGGAGGCTGCAGAACAAGAATGCTGGGGACTGGGGAGGGATCTAGGAGGGGAGAAGGAGCTAGGGAATATATGATTACTGGAGGTCTGGGTGGGTGAGGAGAGGGGACTGAGGAGCATAACTGCTGGGAGTTCAGTAGGGAGAGGGGGGCTGGGAAGCAAGACCGCTGGGGGTTGGGTGGGGAGAAGATCTTGGGAGCATGATTATGAGAGTTGGGGGTTTGAGGAGGGGGGTGCGCTGACAGAAAGAGGGAGTATGAGTGAAATCATGTGAGCGTGCGAGCGTGCGTGTGTGTATGTAAGTGAGTGGATAAAGTTTGTGTGGCCCCCCTTCCCCCAATCCATGACAAGCTCAAATTGACTTGGAATAAAAAAATCCCATGTATGGGGAGCAGGAGAATTTTTTTTTTTTTTTTTACATTCTTACAAGTTTCATTATTCGATGTTGTTTGAGGTGTCTGCTCTTGAAATATTATATTGGTGTTTTGGGAAATTTTAAACAAATTATTGAATGTTCTATTCATCAGCTGTCTTGAAATATTTATTCTTTTTATTAGTATAGTTTTACTATTATGATTGATGCTTTATATTTCTTGATTTTATTGTTGGTCGGTCTTCCAGTGTGACCAAGGAGAAGGATTCTGCTAGTGAGTAGTTTCCGAGTAGAGATCTATAGCAGTCTGGCTTGTTCTGTTTTCAAGAGGAGGTGTATTGGCTTTCTACGGCATGCTGTAATATTTGCAGTGCTGCTCTTTCCTGGGTATGCTGGTAACTGTTTGAGTCCTGAGAATTAGTGTTATTTTGATTTGGCAGATTTGTTTCTTGGGGTAAACTGTAGTCTTGGCAGGCTGTGATAACCTTTTTTGGACTGTGTCTAAGTATTATTCAAAAATACTGTATGTAAGCTATTGAGACAATGTAGAACTTGTTTTGAGAATGTCTCTGATATGACATCTGAAGAAAGGACCCATGCAGTTTTTAGCATTTGTATAATATTCTTAGATACTGATATTTTTAGGCAGCCTGACATGTTCTGCTTTCCTAATAGGAAGTGTATTGGTGTTTAGAGACTTGTGTAATATTTATAGTGTTGCCTTTTTATAGCCTGAGGGCTAATCCAACACCCAATACATGTTAAAATGGGCCTAATGTCATATAGGTTCCAAATATCTTCTGCGTCTTGGGGAGAAGCGATTGAGGGAGTGAGACTGAAGGAGACCTGGAGGAGGGGGTATGAGAGGGGAGAGGGAACTGAATCAGCAAGACTGCTGGTGACGGGGTGGGGGGAGGTGAGACTGAATCAACTCCTATAAATGTCACTGAAGGCCACTGTCAAGTTTTGTCTGGCACCAGTTTGGTCTTTTCCTCACTCAGAACTGAGTGAACCCAGATGGTGTAAAGTATTCTTAGGTTTGTCTTTCATCATCATCTAAATTTCATTTTCTTCTTCTCCACCAGAAGTCCTGCTTTCAGAATTATTATTTTTTTTTTAAACCTTTTGATTTCTTTACCAGATTGACATAGGTACCTTCATTCTGTCTTCCACTGCTCTCCAAGCCGGGGCTCAGGGCTTGGATTGAGTTCCCCTGTGCCCAACCCTCCAATCGGGCCCTCTCCTCCCCTCCGCCACGAGGTTGCTAACCCCTCCCCCGCTGGAACACGTCAGAGAAGTTTAAAGGATTCTGCATTTATCTTCTCTCCCTCTCACACAGGCGTCAGGCGACCAAGAAGCTTGCCCCTTGGTGCGCCCCTTAGTGTGCCCTTCCACACCACAGAACCGACGGCAAGCCCTGCACCAACCAACTGGACATCTTCACAACTGGACATACCCCTGCTAATTGTAACTACTTTTGACTCTCTATGCAAACTCTCACTCCTCGATTTTCAGTGCCAAGATCCCCCATTGTACTATTTACTGCCTCTTTACCTATCTCCCCCCCCTGTAATCACCACACCCTGCGCAGCCACCCTTCTCCAAAACCTCCTCCTTTGTCTACCCCCTCCGAAAATGGCAATGTACCCTATCCCTCGCATCCACTTTCCTCTCTCCAGACTATCACCCTCCCCCACCCATTATCGTTCCCCCTTGCGCAAATCCCTAATCCCCATCCTCATCTCTCCCCTGACACAACTCCTAGGCCTCACCACTCTCTCCATAATACTCTTTAACGCACAATCTCTCTCTAAAAAGACACCTATTCTCAACGACCTGCTAATCAATTGCAAACCAGACATCTGTGCTGTCACTGAGATGTGGTTCAAAGATACTGATGCCGTACTCCTCAACCAACTCCCTACCTCTTCTTATGAGATATTCTCTATCCCTAGACCCAAGAAAAGAGGAGGCCTCCTCCTTGCAGCTAAGAAACATCTAAACCTCAAACCCATTGACGTAGTCACACCCCCCCCCCCCCCAAACTTGAAATAGGTCTTTTCAGGTCTGCCGAATTGCAAATCTGTCTAGTATACTCCCCTTCTGCACTCGACTCCAACCCTTCTCCCCTTATTGAATTCATTGTTGACGCGATCAATGCTGATTTCCCCTCCATCATCCTCGGAGACTATAATTTCCATGTAGACTCCCTACCCCCCTCCTTGTCATATGAAGCCTTCATAAAGTCCCTCCACGCGATAGGATTTTAACAAATGATTACATCTCCCACCCACAAAGCAGGACACACACTGGATCTGATGTTCAACTCTGCTTGTCCTCTCCACCACTACCCACACCTGCACCCCAGTTCCCTGGTCCGACCACTATCTAATAGAAGGCCTTCTCTCCATCAAAGCCTCCCCCCCTCACAACAATGCCCACTGCACTACTATAATATCCAGAAAATCTTCTCCCAGCGATGAACTAGCTGCCGCATTATCAACCGCCCTACCCAACCTAGTTTGTTCTGACCCTGACTCAGCGCTAGAATCCTGGAACAACCTCACGGCTGACATCGCCAACAAACTCTGCCCTATCTCCAAACGTGTCATAAGCACTTCCTCCAAACATGCAAATCCATGGTACACATCTGAGCTAAAAACCCTAAAAAATGAACTCAGACAAAAAGAGAGAAAATGGCGCAAGGACACAACCACTCAGCATTCTGCTGTCTACAAAACGGCACTACACTGCTACAGACTCACAACTCTAAAACACAAACGTGATTTCTACGCTATGAAAATCCATGATTACAAATTCAATCCCAAAGCGCTCTTCTCGTATGTCTCAAGTCTCACTAAGTCCATCCCTCCCACTAAACCTGACTCTGATGCAGCTTCCAAATGCTAAGAACTTGCTACCTACTTCCAGAGCAAAACAACAAACCTCCTCTCCAGATTACCCGCCTCCCCCAACCCACCCCCTCCTCCCTCTCCACCTACCCTGCACCCTCCCAGCCCGCAATGACTACCCTCGACTATACTTCTCCCAAAGAAGTGGAAACCATCCTCAAAAAACTCAAACCTGCCTCCCACCCCAATGACACCATCCCCCCTAAAGCACTATTGGCTGTCCCTAACTCCATAGCCCAAGCCATAACAGACATCATTAACTGCTGTCCCTGACATACTCAAACATGTGGTAGTCAAACCTCTCCTCAAGAAGCCCTCCCTAGACTCGAAAGACCCTTCCAATTTCCGCCCTATCTCAAACCTCCCATTTATTGCCAAGCTTATTGAAAGAGTTGTTAATACACAACTTATGGACTATCTTTAAAATCACTAGATCCTCCATGTCTCGCAATTCGGCTTTCAGAAACATTTCAACACTGAATCGCTACTTCTCACCCTATCTGACCACCTCCTGAGAGGAATGGACCAAGGTCACAGCTACCCCCTCGCCCTCCTTGATATCTCTGTGGCTTTCGACACCCTCTGCCATAATCACCTCCTTACCCATCTAGAAAGCATTAGCATCTCAGGCCTAGCCCTTGCCTGGTTCAAATCCTACCTCTTGAACAGAAAGTTCTCTGTTAAAATTGGTAATGCCTTATCCATCCCCCATCCTCTACAACAAGGAGTCCCACAAGGTTCATCACTCTCATCCACCCTTTTCAACATCTACCTCACCCCACTCTGCCAGCTTGTCTCTGAACTCAAACTAAAGTTCTAGCTATATGTAGATGATGTCCAGATCATCATACCTATTCACAACTCTATCTTTGACACCCTGAGGCACTGGAAAAACTGCCTCGCGGCCCATCAACTCTCTACTCACCAACCTCCACCTCGCACTCAACACCAACAAAACTGAACTTCTACTTATTTCCCCCCACTCTCCCCCTCCCCCCCCCCCGTCTAATGACCCCAATCTCAACATCACCACAGCCCAACCCTTCGTAAGGGACCTCGGCGTTCTCCTTGATCAACAACTCAGCATGAAGAAATACGTCAGCTCCATACTTAAAGAAGGTTTCTTCAAACTCAATGTCCTAAAAAAACAAATCACTACTATACACCCAAGACTTCCGCAGAGTGATCCAAGCCACTATCTCCTCTAAATTGGACTACTGTAACTCACTCTTCCTAGGGCTCCCCTACTCCACAATAAAACCCTACAAATGTTACAAAATGCGACTGCTAGAATCAACTCAAATACCCATAAATCTGAACACATCACCCCTATCCCCTCCCAAATTCACTACAAAACCCTGACCATTGTACATAAATCCATTCACGCTCACAATTCCAACTGGCTAGACATTCCTTTTAAGACTCATCAGTCTACCCGGCCCACCAGAACTGCCAACAAAGGCACTCTACTAGTACCCTCCCTTAAAACAGCCCACCTCTCCTCCACACGCGACCGTGCCCTCTCAATTGCTGGCCCTTCACTCTGGAACTCCCTCCCTCCAAACTTATGCCTTGAACCATGCACCATCGATTTAAAAAGAAGTTAAAAACATGGTTATTTAAACAAGCCTATCCGGATTAGCCCTCTCCCTCCCTCCTACGATGCTATACTATCTCCCATATAGACTATCCTATATTCCTTACATTAAGGAGCTCTATGTTCACTCGCCTGTTAAGCTTTCATGTTCGCCTGTTAAAAGCTACATTTCTACGCTGCTCTTGTGTTATCCCCCTCCCAGTTCTTTCTCCCTGTTAATATGTACTTTCAAACTTGCTGTTCAAATGTGAACCGGTACGATGTCCCTACTAATACCGGTATATAAAAGTTTCTAAATAAAATAAATAAATAAATTGTAATCGTAACTGCTACTCTAAAGATACCTATTATGCTCAATTTTCAGCTACTGATATAGTCAAATTCTTTTAACAGTTACTAAACATTCCATATATGTACAAAAGACTTGACCATGAAAATCTGACTGTTAAACTGAACAAAATCTGAATTTTTATTGTAAATGTACTATAAAATATTTACCTGTTGGTGGGCCCACTTATGCACAATACATTAGTAACAAAAACAGAAAAGTGACCTATTTTATGTGTTATACTAGTTAATATACTATAGGCTTTTATTCCCCAAAACTATTACAAAAATTAAAAATGAAAAAAATACTGATTCATGAGCATTCTTGTCATCTATAGGCACTTGTTTCTTTATGCATGTTTTAGCCAAGGGAAGTCTTGCCTCACCAATCTGCTACATTTTTTTTTGAGGGCATAAACAAACATGAGCCAATTGATAGAGTGATCTGGATTTTCAGAAAGCATTTAACAAAGTCCCTCATGAGAGACTTCTTAGGAATTTAAAATGTCATGGGATAGGGGGCAGTGCCCTATTGTGGACTGCCACCTGATTAAAATATAGAAAACAGAAAGCAGGGCTAAATGGTAAATTTTCCCAATGGAGAAAAGTGAATAGTGGAGTGCCCCGGGGATCTATTCTGGGACCACTGCTTTTTAATATATTTATAAATGACCTAGAAATGGGAACAAGTAAGGTCATCAAACTTCCCAATGACACAAAATTATTCAAAGTTGTTAAATCACAAGAGGATTGTTAGAAACTGCAAGAGGACCTTGCAAAACTGGGAGACTGGGCATGCAAATGGCAAATGAAATTTAATGTGGACAAGTGCAAAGTGATGCACTTAGGGAAGAATAACCCAAATTATAGCTACACAGTGCAAGGTTCCACATTAGGAATCACCATTCTGGAATAGGATCTAGACGCCATTGTTAATACATTGAAATCTTCTGTTCACCTCGCAGCAGCACCCAAGAAAGAAAACAGAATGCTAGGGATTATTAGGAAAGGAATGGAGAATAGAGAATATCATAATGCCTCTGTATCATTCCATAGTGCAACCCTATCTTGAATACTGTGTACAGTTCTGATCACCACACCTTAAAAAAGATATAGCAAAATCAGAAAAAGCACAGAGAAGGGCGGCCAAAATGATAAAGGAGATGGAATGATTCCCCTATGAGGAAAGGCTAAAGAGGTTAGGACTCTTCAGCCTGGAGAAGATATAGCTGAGGGGGGATATGATAGAGGTTTATAAAATGAGTAGAATGGAACAAGTAAATGTTAACCAATTGTTTACTCTTTCAGAAAGTACAAAGACTAGGGGACACACGAAGTGATTAGGCAATACATTTAAAACTAAATTTTTTTTTTACTTAACACGTTAAGTTCTAGAATTCGTTTCCAGAGAATGTGATGAAAGCTCTTAGTGTAGCTGTGTTTAAAAACAGTTTGGACAAGTTCCTGGAGGAAAGTCCATAAACCATTAAGGTGGAGTTGCAGATATCCATCGCCTCCAAAGTGCTTATCCCAAGAAGAATCTGTCTACTCCTTGGGATCCTGCCAGGTACTTGTGACTTGGATTGACCACTGTAGGAAACAGGATTCTGGGCTTGATGAATCTTTGGTCTGACCTCGTATGGCAAGTCTTATGTTCTTAGTTAATATAATTAAAAATTATAATACATGAGTTCTTTCTATTAGCCCACAACTGAAGCCTATGTGGAGCAGTTTCTGAAAGAAAGACTCGTTAGCTAGTGCTCATTCTGACAGAATACAGGGGTTAGGCAGTCACACCTTTGAGAGAGAGAGAAAGAACATAAGAAATTGCCATGCTGGGTCAGACCAAGGGTCCATCAAGCCCAGCATCCTGTTTCCAACAGAGGCCAAACCAGGCCACAAGAACCTGGCAATTACCCAAACACTAAGATCATCCCATGCTACTGATGCAATTAATAGCAGTGGCTATTCCCTAAGTATAATTGATTAATAGCCATTAATGGACTTCTCCTCCAAGAACTTATCCAAACCTTTTTTGAACATAGTTACGCTAACTGCACTAACCACATCCTCTGGCAACAAATTCCAGAGCTTTTTGTGAGTTGAGTGAAAAAGAATTTTCTCCGATTAGTCTTAAATGTGCTACTTGCTAACTTCATGGAATGCCCCCTAGTCCTTCTATTATTCGAAAGTGTAAATAACCGATTCACATCTACTCGTTCAAGACCTCTCATGATCTTAAAGACCTCTATCATATCGCCCCCCTCAGCCATCTCTTCTCCAAGCTGAACAGCCCTAACCTCTTCAGCCTTTCCTCGTAGGGAAGCTGTTCCATCCCCTTTATCTTTTTGGTTGCCCTTTTCTGTACCTCCTCCATCGCAACTATATCTTTTTTGAGATGCGGCGACCAGAATTGTACACAGTATTCCAGGTGCGGTCTTCACCATGGAGCGATACAGAGGTATTATGACATTTTCCGTTTTATTAATAGAGAGAGAGAGAAAGAGAGAATAATATGCCAAAGTTATGAGGTATTACTGAGAATTGGGCTGTCCATCTTCTGAGTGGGTCAAAGTAACACATTATTGTACTGTGCAAAGAAAGTGTCAAATCACGAGGATGACACTTGGTCAAGTTGCGTTTGGTCATGCAAATACATTTTACTGTATTCTTTCCATAATATTTAGTGTAATTGTAGCCTGTTCTTTATTGAACCAGCACAGATTGTACATCAAAGCCACAATGTGCATGGTTTAAGGCCATAAACAAAGAAAATACATATTCCAATAAAACATTACCACCAGTCACTTTCAGATGTTTACACATTTGCATTAGTGAAAGTTAAGAAGTGAAATTGAAGCAAAGCTCTCCATATAGCCACAATGCTTCAGAAGAACTCTAGAAGCAAATTCACTGGGTGTGTGGTTTTGCTATCATGACATCTGTGCGTATCACCAATGCTGCATACATAAAATAATAAAAACAGCTCCAGAAGGCAAGTCCGGTGGCCTCCTGGTATTACTGCAAGCTGGGAGCAGCAGGCTTCAGACATACTATAGAGAGGATACAGTTAGGCACAAAGGGGAGGGAAAGACAGCTATGCTACCTGGACAGCACTTGCTGGAAGCAAAGAGTACTGCAGAGTTCAGCCTTGGAAAAGGCTTTTCTTCCAGCACTCTGTCAAAGCAGATAAAACTAAGCAGAACAGTGAGCTACAAGGCTTCAGAGGAATTTCTGCCACTGCTAAGGAGTCATGCACTTTGCTAAAATGTAGGCTACAAGTGAAGAGAAATACTTACTTTGCCATGAGTTTCGCTATGCGATGACAGTCATTCTTGTCATAAAACCAAATACTGTAAATAGACACTGGAAAAGATAAAAAAACAGAAGTCAAAATGTATGAGAAGTCAAAATTAAGTAGAAAAGCATGTGAAAACCCCAGCAAAAAGGAAATAGGAAAATACAGAAAGCACTCAAACCTGGCCCAAGAAAATGATGAGTAATGCATCTGTATTTGTTCTAACAATGACAATGAACTAAAATTAACAAGGTAACATGGTTAACAAGGTAATCTTAGTGAATGATAAGGCCACACTGCTGTTAACAATGAAATGGAGCACTAAGCCATCACTTCTAAAGCTTTTGTTTATTCCAGTTTATTGTTATAAGTAAAGGATTTAACACACTTTAGTTCATTGCCTAGATCATAAAACTAATTCAACCTATAAAAATAGGGGAGATGAAAACTGGTGAAGCCACTCAGCTCTACGGCATAGCTGTGAAGGAAAGCAGAATCTATTTTCAGCTCCAAAACTTTTCTCTGGGCCACCGGAAGCACTGTTGGCGATAAGCCCTTCCCCTAGGGAGGAATGACACCCTAGAAACCACTGAACAGCAACACCTGCCTACCCCACCGCTAGCATATGTGAACCAAGACGTGAATGCAGCAGAAGTCCATGTCCTTGACCAGGTGACCGTTACTGCAACACTTTCACTGGTACAGAGGGAGATAGAGAGAGGTTAAAGGGGCAAGCACTACAACTGCAAACAAAACCATAGGCCCTAAATTTTTTCCCTCAATATGGGAACAAGGGGAGATGAATGAAGTATATTTCCAACAGTGCAGGGGAGAAGAGAAAGCAAGATGTAAGGAAGCCATTTAATGAATGAGAGAAAAAGATTAACGGGCCGATCGGAGCGCACTGTTAACCTGCCATTGGACGCATGTTTTCCCTTACCCCTTATTCAGTAAGGGGCAGAAAACGCGCGTCCAACCCACCGAACCTAATAGCGCCCTCAACATGCAAATGCATGTTGATGGCCCTATTAGGTATTCGCACGCGATTCAGTAAGTAAAATGTGCAGCCAAGATGCACATTTTACTTTCAGAAATTAGCGCCTACCCAAAGATAGGCGCTAATTTCTTCGGGCACCGGGAAAGTACACAGAAAAGCAGTAAAAACTGCTTTTCTGTGCACCATCCGACTTAATATCATGGCGATATTAAGTCGGAGGTCCCGAAGGTTAAAAAAAGTAAAAAAGAAAAAAAAAATTTTGAAGTCGGCCGGCGGCTGTCGGGTCGAAAACCAGATGCTCAATTTTGCTGGCGTCCGGTTTCCGAGCCCGTGGCTGTCAGCGGGCTCGAGAACCGACGCCGGCAAAATTGAGCGTCGGCTGTCAAACCCGCTGACAGCCGCCGCTCCGGGCCAAAAGGAGGCGCTAGGGATGCGCTAGTGTCCCTAGCGCCTCCTTTTGCCTGTTTCTACCACCGGACCTAATTTAAATACTGAATTGCGTGCACAGGTGAGTGGCCTGTGCGCGCGCCGGGAAAGCGGGTGTTCGCCCGCTCTCCCGTGGACTTTACTGAATCGACCCGTAAGTCAGGGGCAATCCTAACTGGCAAGAGAACACATGGAAAGGTTCAAGCTTTCAGGAGGTTTTTTTTCCCCCAGCCTTCAGTTAAGCAGCAGAATTAGTACACGAGTGCAAGTTCCATGTGGGAGAGGAGTCAGAAGACTAAATAAACTGGAAAGCAAAATATTTCAAAATGAGAAAGGAAGCTTTTGTATTTACTACTAAAATATAATCGTGGAAGAACAGATCAGAATGAAAATGTTTCCATCAAATCACATGAATAAAGAGCTTCTGAGTGTGAAACATGCAAATGAAGTCAGTACAAACATTCAATTTAAAATGGCCTGGATAATCACTGAACAACTGTCAAACAAGAACTACGATGGACTGGGTAAAATAGCAGAGCAACTTATGCTCCGTGACAAAGCAGTGCATGACATAAGACAACACCAGACGTTTTACTGACACAGGGCCATCTTTACAGCTTAAGGTTCCAGCCATTTCCTTCTTTTTGGAAGCTGTCAGCACCTATCTGTAGTTGATTTGGAGATAAACAGGAGATATCAGTTTTCTGTGTACTCCTTTGCTTAAACCATCCAAACTAAGAAGTTTCTCAGCATTTTAAACACTGTATCCACAAATAGTTTGAATTTTTTGAACATTAGGCAAGTTCTGAAAAATGCTTCAAAACTTTAGATCTAGTATTTTAAGGGCACACTATGCACATATACTGGTGCAGCCACATCTTGAGTACTGTATGCAATTCTGGTCACCACATTTCAAAAAAGATATAGCAGAGAAGAGCGACCAAAATGATAAAAGGATTGGAGCATTTCCCTTATGAGGTTAGGGCTCTTCAGCTTACAGAAGAGATGGCTGAGGGGAGATATGCTAGAGATCTATAAAATTGTGAGTGGAGTGGAATGGGTAAAAGCAAATCGATTGCTTACTCTTTCAAAAAGTACAAAGACTAGGGGATATGAAAAGTTACCAAGCAGTACATTTAAAACAAATAGGAGAAAATATTTTTCACTGAACTCATACGTCATCTCCCCTTGTTACCATATTAATTGATTGCCAGAAGATGTGGTGACAGCTATTAGTATAGCTGGGTTTAAAAAAGGTTTGGACAAGCCCTGGAGGAAAAGTCCATAAACTATTAAGGAGAATTTGTGGAAATCCACTACTTATCCTTGGGATAAGTAGCAAGGAGTCTATTTACCTTTTGGAATCCTGCCAGGTACTTGTGACCTGGATTGGCTGTTAGGATACTGAGCTTGATGGACATTTGGTCTGACCCGGGATAGCAAATCTTTTGTTCTCTCATCCAAAGATATCCCAGAGCACTGCAAACATGACCACTAAAAGCATAACCACTTTTAGGCTGTGAAAAGGCATTAATCATTCTTGCACCATCACACTACACACCAGAAGAAACTGGGAGGTAGCCTAAACAAAGCAGCTCTTATAAGAGCCCAGGTGACCTCAAGGACAGTGTAGTTGTTCCACAAGGAGTAAGGAACCCAAAAATGTTAAGAGGAGACTATGCTATAAACTAAGCTACACTGCAACATACAAATACTGAGCTGCTAAAACTGACATAAGTAAATTCAAAGTAGACAGGGAACGGAGGCGAAGAATCGTCTAGCAAATTATAAGCAACATAAGTAGAGCAAATAAACAGGATTGTATTAGCAGATAGCTATAAAAATACATTCCTGGGTTGGCTAGTTTCCTAGGAAGGCTGCAATACAATAATCTGGTCATCAAGTTAGGTCACAAACACTGATGGGGCAATCTGACTTAGAATATATTTGTACAATCAAACAGCTCTCTTTGTACCAACCAGATGAAGGGAGAATAATCTATAAATGACGGTCACAAAAGTATTTAGTTCAATAAAACGGATCACTGAAAACTGGTTTGCTGGCATTTATTTCTACCTATGAAGAGTGATTTTATCCAGCTACAATTTTAAAGCAAAATTCTATATAAAATGTATTAATGTAGCAAAATTAAAAGCTTTCTACCTGCATTCATTTTAATGAAAATCACTCTGGCACATTAAACTAGCCTGAAATTCAAACAAAAAAAAAACCAAACCAAAACAAAACAGTGAAATGTTCTTTCATTAAAAATGTAACAGGCTAATTACAAACAGCTGCTCATTCTTAAATATTTCTGATTTGAACCAGTAATAACCATTGCAATCCTTGAAATTCAGTGAACGAAGTCGAATTAGGAGATATAATCTGTTAACATGGCAAGACTGGATAAATCTGCTGTATCAGTTTCTGCATCACTTAATCTGATGGCGTGTCCTTGGGCAATTACATTCACCACTGAAGGCTGATAAAGCCATCTGAGTTTCACATAAAGCAAGTTATTAGCATATCACTTCCTACCCAGAATATTTGGGTTTATTTTTATTTTTTCATTTTAAACAGCTTTAATCCTCCTGCTTTGGCTATGGTTCAAACATTCACTTGTCCCCCAACTGGGTTGAGAGGAAGGATATTAACACCCATCCCTGCCATATTGTGCATTGCTCTAAGACTCGTCCTACAGAACAAGAGCAGACCTTCCTCAGCTCAGAACCCAGACCGTACATTTTATTTTAGCCAAATATGTGACTAACAGCTACCCTTTTCACACTGAAAGCCGTCATCCATCAGCACAAAACCTTTCCTCTCAAATGTTATCACGCAATACAAAAAGGATAAGGCAGACAGCTAAACATCAATCTTTTATTTTTAAAGCAGGAATGCCACAAAGATGCACAAATTAAGCTGAGTTATCTCTGATAGCTCTCATAAAATAGACTTCCTAGCTGGTCTCACATATGTCAGTTTTAATAATCAGCATTTGTTTAATTATTTACATTTATAAAGTGGTAGACACAATCTTGCTGACCTCTGTTTTTCCCCAATTGTGATCACAAACTTTAAAAGGTGAATGCAGGGTTGCAGATTCAACTGGAGGGGGAATGCAGAAAGAGATATCACAGAGAAGCCAGATACATGTCCAAGTTATTAGGAGAAAAATCCAGGTTGAAAAACTACGCAGCACCAGGCTTAGCTCTACCAATACACCAAGCTAATGCAGCTATCATTACTCCAACCTATCATTTGCAAAACGATTTTCTTAAAGAAAACGGCAGCCAGCCGATGCTGGCCAGGTGGCTCGGGACTTTGTTTCAATTCCTGGCCCAGGTCTTGAACTCCTCAGTCAGCCGAGGCTGGGGATTCTGCAGAGGCAGCATTCACAGCCCCTGGGGGAGGGGGAATTGGTTAATGGCCGGATTTAAGGCCTGTGGATTGCACCGTTCCAAGAAGGGGCAGGATCATAAAAATAGGAGAAAAAATCCCCAAGTAGTTGTGAATGAAGGCTCATGGTACCAGATCCCAGTCCTACTTCCATTTGAACTGGAAGCCCAAACGAGGAGGGGGAGAAGGTGAAAACTGCCAGTTCAAAATAATAAATGCGAACTAGCAAAAAAAACCAACAACAAAAACCAAGAAAACAAATCCCTAATTTCTACACACTGCCCATCAGTCAAAATGCTTCTGTAGGAAAAGATTCTGCCAATTCATTTCTGAAACAATACTGCTAAGGAAAATATCTTTTTTCCCCCACTGACAGCAATCTGGAGGTTACAGAAATGCCTGCTTCACTTTTTATGTATTTCTTCCTCCTGCTCTCGAAGGATAAGAATAACCCTGCTTCTCTTCAGATAAACTGGAGTATGCCTCTTGTTGGTCGGGCTCCAAGCGCAGAGTAAGTTGTCAGCCGACGGCGGCCCCTTCTTGGGGAGGCTAACACCTCGCCACCTGACCTCCACAGTGGGACACAATGATGTGCAGACCACTGATGATAAAGCAGGAGGATTAAACCTCCTGCTTAGAAAAACAATCCTGTCTTTATTCAGTAGTAAAAGAAAAAAATGTGCTCGCTTCTCTGTAGCATGCCTGCTGGGGAAAGGAGAGAGCGAGAGAGAGAGCCCAGAATGATAACTTAATGGATGGGATGATAAGAGGCCCCTCTCAGTTTTGCCAGACACAGGCTTGCAGAGGATCAGAAACATGGCCCAAATCAGCTGTGTCTGGCAGCATATCTAATGCTTTCACTCTGCAGACGTGGCAAGGAGTCGTGCAAAGCCCCCATTAAAACCTGTCAGTGTCACTGCTGAGAAAGGCAGACTGACACACACACTTGCACACAACCTTAAGAGGAATTTCATTACAGTGATGTATCACCACATGGGCACTTTAATGTTTCTAAAATGATTTTGATGTAGGGTCAAATTCAAATTTTGGCCTGTCTCCGGCCCTTAAAAAAAAAAAAAAAGAAGCCATTTTGACACCCGTATAGTAGCTATAAGGACTTGAACTTTTGAAATCATATAAAAGTATACAATTTCAATTCTTTTAAAATGGAGAGAATCAAATGTTATGAAGCCTTCTTTACTTTAACAGGGGAAAAAAATAAGAACATAAGTGTACAAAAATCCAGTGCTTAGGTCATTAAACTGTAGCATAGGAGGGGGTGATAGGTGATATTGTTTCAAAAAGCATACGATCCTCTGCCTCTGGGTGGTGGCTCCACCAGCTGCCCTCCCAAATCCTGCAACCTCGGGGATGGGGGGGGGGTGCCCATTTACTCCAAACAACCCGCATCCCAAGAGGATAGAAGGGGAGCCCGCAAAATCTCAGCTCCTCATACTGTAACACCAGCAATACACTTGTAACTTGTAAGCAGCTCTGATAATCTTGTGGATCATGAGATTAGTACAGCCAGTCCACAAACTTTGAAAATAAATGCTGTTCCAGCATTGCAGAGACAGCAGCGTGCTAGGGATTGCCAACTCCTGGGCTAGCTCAGTCCTATGGTGCCTCCAACCAGGACACTAACTGGGAGGCAGCCCCAAGAGGAAAGGCAGTCCTGAAGAACCCACTGCCTCTGGGGCTCGCATGCTCTACCAGGCCAGGACCACACCCTAGCTCTAAGAGAAAGTCTGTCTATACTCATCCACAGCTTGCTGGAGACAGAGGCTACTGGCAAGGACCAGAGGTCACTCCCCTTTTATGAAAAATGAGATCATCAAGAGGGTGTGCCCTCTGTCTCCAACAGCTGAGAAGCAGGAAGAATCCCAAGTGTAATGGACTAGTCCAGCAGGCAAAAAGTAAACAGAGATATATATAGCTGGCTAAACTCATCGACTGATAATGAGGATCCTCCCATTCCTTCCAAATCCATCATCATATTCTTATATGCTCATGGATTTTGAAACCAAGGCACTTGAGTACTTGTTTATGGGTCTATTCCTATCACCTTAAACTTTTAGAAACAGACCTCTGTCCAGATATATATTTTTGTACATGAGTTTACAAGGTGTTCACTTTACCTCTGTTTTTATGGGCTTCCAGCTCAAATTGGAATCATGGTCAGGATCTGACGCCATAAGACTTCATTCACAACCTCTTTTACATATCATCTTCCTCCAAACTAACAGCCCAGTCACTGCAGTGACAGCCCCGAGTCAGGACTACATACCAGGGTTACTTCTGAAACCCTTCAATCTTTGACTCCAAGTCTAGCCATGAACATTCACTCAGGGGCTGTGAATGTTGCCTTCATGCCATCCCAAGCCCCAGGAATCCAATCCAATTCCTCTGGATGGCAGCGCACAGCACTGAGGCAAAGCCACTGGGTCCACCTGATACTGTTAACATTTTTACTAAATACGTACAAGATTAGTGCTCCAAAGAGTCATCTTCCCTGGGGTCTGAATACAGACTTTGCATTTATCAGGGCATTAACAAAAAGACAAATCAGAGCAGCATCAATTAATTTAGGCTAAGAAGAAGACACCCTGAAAAATCTCAAAACAGCTATTTGCCTCAGCAATGTTAAATGTTAGCATGGGAAAAGGGAATTCAGGAACATGATATTGTCCAGCTGTTAACCAGATTATTTAAAAGGTATGTTTAAAACTACTACTGCTTTAATGTTTATAATCCATTCAAAATGAATTCTCTACCACCAGATAAACTATGAAGAGGCAGTAAATTTGCAGCAGGGTTGGGTATTATTTTAACTGCATCTTCTACATACTGTATACTATTTCAAAAGTAGGCAAGTTGCGGCATTACTTAAATTTACTGTTAAGTCTCTGTGCTTTAAATTTTCCAAGCAGTTCACACTTCCTATGAAGCCCTTGGAGTCCCATATTCACAGCAGGGTCACAGCTCCCATTGCAAAGAATGGTATCCAATTGGTCCATATAGACTGTAATATCAAAAAAATGACATCTCATGCATTGAGTAAATGTATATGGGACTAATTTGTTACAGTGCTTCAATCATGGTTACATCAGTGGCAGTTCAAGGAAACTGCTTAAAATAACAAAATTGACTCACCAGTGAAATCTGTATAAGACTTTGTTTAATGTGTGCTTCTCAGATACTGCACATTATATGAAGGGCAAGCTTTCTTTTAATTGAATGGGAAGAACAGTTAGGAATGCAGGCTTGTGGTTAAGTGAGTGCAGATGTATGTATGTGTAGTTAATGTACTCTCCACTTGCTCAGTTTCTACATACCCAGACACATGCCTAATAAAATATAGATTATGGATCCCCTCTGTCAGGTCTGGATTTGCATATTCACTCAGCCTTATAATCCGCATCATACTAGGACATATCATAACAGATTTTATCTTTGGTTTGATAAGAAGAAATTACTACTTACCTGATAATTTCCTTTTCTCTAACAAGGGCAGGCCAAACCCCACCAATGAGTTATGCACCTCTGTCAGCAGATGGATATGGAGCAAAAGCTGACGTCACAGATATATAACCCAGCCCCGACACCAGCCCGCCAGAATTCGCTAAAGCCAAACGGATTATATTTGAACAATCATTATCAATCAACCACTCATGTTTCCAACCCAACGGGAACACTGAGCTCAGCCAAAAGAAGTAACATTCACTAAACTAAGAGGCTAGGTAAGTCACTTACCAGTCTTCAATGAAGAGCAGAAATCACACACTGCAAGGTTCACCCTGAAAAAGCTAACCAAAAACATAAAATCACAACAGCCTAGGACAGGTCGGGGATTGGCCTGCCCTCATTAGAGGAAAGGAAATTATGAGGCAAGTAGTAATTTCTCCTTCCTCTGCATTCAGACAGGATCATCCCCCACCAGTGGGATGTACCAAACGCTAATCCCGAACAGGGAGGGAGGCGCCAGCGGTCCAGATAATACTGCCTGCACAAATGTGGCATCCTCCCTAGCCTGAACATCCAAGCAGTAACGCTTGGAAGAGGTGTGCAAAGCTAACCATGTCGCCACTTGGCAAATCTTGGCAGCAAGAAAGTTCCATCCATGATACTGCCTGAGCCCTTGTGCACTGTGGTCTAATCAGTTTCAGCAAAGTAACCTCAGCAGCTGCATAGGCGGCCGTAATGACTTTTTTTTTTTAACCCAATGGGCTATTGTTGCCCGCGTTGTCAGTGCTTCCTGCTTACCTCCATCATGCAGCACAAACAGGACAGATTTAGTCACCTCCAAGTATCGCAGCAAATGTCGCTTGATGTCCAAGGAACGCAATAGACTATACTCACTTTCATCGCTGAACCTAAGGTGGGTAGAGGAATGGACAGATTCAAATGAAACTCCGAAACCACTTTTGGCAAAAATGAGGGCACAGCCCGAATCTGTACCGCTGCCGGAGTCATACGCAGAAAAGGCTCACAGCAAGAAAGAGCCTGCAGCTCGGAGACCTGACGTGCCGAACAGATTGCTATCAGAAAAACTGTCTTCAAGGTAAGCGGCTGCAAGAAAAGAGCATGCAGTGGCCGAAAGGTCAGACCTACCAAGAATTCCAGAACCAAATTAAGGTCCCACAGAAGCACTGGAAGCCACAAACTAGGGCAAAGATGCTTACTCCCTTCAAGAAGCGGGACATGTCAGGATGAGAACACAAAGGCCCTCCATTGACTTGCTACTTATAATAAGCAAGGGCTGCAACTTGAACCTTCAAGGTGTTAAGGGCCAAGCCTTTAAGCAAATCATCCTGTAAGAATTCCAAAATTAAAGTAATAGCCACCTTGAGAGTTTGAGAACCTCACTCAGAAGACCAGGTCTTGAAAAACTCTCCAAACATTAACATAGGCTAGAGAAGTAGAACATTTCCTGGCCTGAAGTAAGGTGGAAATCACAGCAGGCAAATAACCCCGATTCAACAACTGAGCACTTTCAATGGTCAAACCATAAGACAAAATTGACCCAGATCCTCGCGTAGAATGGGACCCTGCCTCAACAGATCCTACCAAGGCAGTACCCTGAGGGGAATGCCCACCAGCAGTCACTGCAGATTGGCACACCAAGGCCTCAGAGCCCAAACTGAAGCCACTAAAAGGATGGGATTGTTTGACTTGCAATCTTCCAGACGATCCTGCCTATCAGAGGCCAGGGTGGGAAATCATACAGCAGAGCTGAAAAGGCGCGGAACTTCCTTGCTGTTGAAGGTCACCAACAGGTCTAGGTCCGGGCGGTCCCAGTGGTCCATAAGGAACTGAGAAAGGCTTCATCCACCAACTCCCATTCTCCTGTGTCGAAGTTTCTCCTGCTGAGGAAATAGGCTCTGATATTGTCCTTTCCGGCAATGTGAGAGGTGGATATATCTAGAAGATGTTGCTCCGTCCACACCATGAGCACATTTATTTCCTCCAACACCTGTTGACTCTTGGTTCCACCCTGATGATTGATGTAAGCCACTGTCATCACATTGTCCGACTATGGGGTAGATTTTCAAAGGGTTGTGCGTGTAAGATACGCAAGCAACCCCCGAAAACCTACCGCTGCTGCCCCTGCGTGCACCGGGCCTATCTTGTATAGGCTCGGCGGCATGAGCAAGCCCCGGGACGTGCATAAGTCCCGGGGCTTCGTAAAAGGGGCAGGAAGGGGGTGTGTCCGGGGGGGACACGTCGGCAGTTCAGGGGGCGGTCCCGAGTCCTCCGGCACAGCGACCTGTGCTGGGGGATGGCGAGCTGGCAGGCGTAACTTGTACAACAAAGGTGGTGGGGGGGGGGGGGATGTGGAAGGAAAGTTCCCTCCGAGGCCACTCCGATTTCAGAGTGGCCTCGGAGGGAACGGAGGCAGGCTGCTCGGCGCGTGCAGGTTGCCCAATTGTGCACCCCCCTGCGCGCGCAGACCCTGGATTTTATAACATGCGCGTGGCACTGCGCACATTATAAAATCGGGTGTAGATTTGTTCGCGACGGGTTGCGCGAACAAATCTACGCCTGCGCATAAAATTTAAAAATCTACCCCATTATTTGCACCGCCTGAGCCTCTAGATGCTCAGTGAACCACAAGCTTACTAACCAAACTGCCCACACTTCCAGTTGGTTGATGCTCTACTGCTGCTCGTCTGCAATCCAGAGACTTGCACTATCAACTCCTGACAGTGAGCCCCCAACCCAGAAGGCTTGCATCTGTCATGAGCACCAACCAATATGGCATCTTCAGGGAAACTCCCTTCATGAGATCCACCTGTAACCACCAGTAAAACTGTGAGCTCACTTCTAATGGTAGGAGCAGCTTCACCACATAGTCCTTCAACTGCTGATTCCATCAGGAAAACAATGCATGTTGAAGAGGTCGCATATGTGCCCTTGTCCAAGGAAATCCTTCCAATACGGCAGCCATCAACCCCAGGACCTGTAGATAAGAACTCGTGGTCAGGTGTTTAGTGTTTGCCAGGGTTCGAACTTGAGCCATCAACTTTTTGGATTCAAGACTCTGGCAGAAATACTCTGCCTTGCTTTGTATAGAAGCAAACTTCGAGATACTCCAGAGAGTCTGAACAAGCTGCAAGTTGCTCTTGGCTAGATTCACCACCCAGCCTAGTTCCTGTAGTAATGAAAACTGCCTTGCAAGAAGCCTTAAGACTCCCTTCCACGCTCTTGGCTTGAATCAACCAGTCGTCCAGATAGGGGAGAATCAGAATGCTGTCCTTGCAAAAGGCTGCCGCTACCACCATCACCACCATGTCCTTGGAAAGATCCTGGGCACAGTGGCCAGCATGAAAGGCAAGACCTGAAACTGGTAATGACAACTCAGAATGGCAAACCATAGGAACTGTTTATGTTCCTGGCAAAAGGGAATATGCTGATATGCCTCTGTGAGATCCAGAGAGACTTGAGATATTCCTCTTCTTGTACTGCCATTATGACAGAGGATACCGTTTCCATCCCAAAATGAGCGACTCGCAAATGATGATAGACTCCCTTGAAAGCCAGTATGGGTCGAAAGGACCTTCCTTCTTGAGAACAAAAAAAATGGAATAACCTGAATTTTGCTGCAAAACAGCCTTTGCAACGTAGTTTCCACTGCTACCCTCTTACAGAGGGGAGTTGCATGGAGATATCATAAAAGCATCTGGAGGAATGTGAAGAAATTCTAGCGCATATCCGTCCCAAACCACTTCAAGGACCCATTGATCCAAAGTAATCTGGGCCCACCTGTTACAAAAATGAGATAGGCACCCACCTATCTCCTGCACAAACAGGTGAGCCTGCAAATCTTTACTGAGAAGATTGAAGGGAGCCACTTCAGGAGCCCGCATCCTTTCAAGGCCTTTGGGGAGTGGAAAACGGAGATCTGCGGAAGGGACAGTATTTCTGGGAAGAACTTCCCCCATAAGGCCAAAAACGCCTGTAGTCTCAAGAGCAGCCACTTGCTCCAAAAGTCTGGAAAACCAGCTTCTTGTCCTTTGGCAAGCGAAAGATCCTTCTTCTGCACTCCTGAGTCACCCCGAGCAACTCTGAGGGTCTTCAAAGTCTTAGAGATCAGGCTCAGCATCTATATGAAAGAAATGGAAAAGACTTGTGTGGCTCCAAATCTGGGAGGGTCTCCCCTTCCTCAAGAGGAGAGCCACTGCCATCATCAGTGTCATCTTGATCCATATGCATTTGACTTGTCACGCCACACTGCACCACAACTTTTGATCATGGTGGCAAACACAGGAGAACTGAGCACACGGACCTAAACTAAACTAGTAGGTATTGTCACAACTCAGAAGGTCTGTAATCTCTGGAAGAATGCCACCCAGGAAAAAGGAGGACTGCTTCATTCCAGGCCCCATAGGCCTGAACCTGACATCCTGAGAGCAAGTCTTCCCTGAAGACTCGGCCAGTGGATCAACTGAAGGAGGGGACACCTGTGACATGTCACCTTCGGTCCCACTCTCCTCAGACCAAGGAGATAGACCATAGTTGGTAAAACCATAAGGAGGCAAATTCCCACGAGCATCCAGGTAGTGCTGACACAGGCTTATAGAAAGCTCCGTATTTCCCTGATGTGACATGCAACACAAATAGATAAGCACTTAGACTTCTTTGCCGCTGGTGCCATGGTTGTAATGCGCTCAGACAAATGTATAGGCACACACCTAGCTAGATGCACAAAAATGTGTCCAGATAAATATGCATAAAAAGAGCACCCAAACTGGGCACACAAAAAATGTGCATCCAGGTACATGCGCTTTAAAAAGTGCCCAAGTTAGGCATACAGAAAGTATGCCCAACCTGGACACATTGAGTGGTTCTTTTAGACACACATTCTGACACGGACACACTTGCCAAAAGGAGACAGGAAGACAGACGCAAAATGAGGTGCGCAGGTGCGCACAGACAACACACACTGAAAAAAAACACGCAAACTATCTGCCGCAGCCTACCAGGCGCCAAAAAAGAGAAGCTTGAGCGCGGGGTCTAGCCAAAAGGTTGCTCAATCCGCCATGCCTAAACTGCCTCCACGCCTCACAGAATTCCCCAGAGACACGGAGAACACAAACATAGAGGAAACAGACCCAGTAGGTAAACTGCTCACTAACTAGGTCCTCTTTTTCTCTCTTTCTTTTCTTTTTATAAAGTAAAAACTTTTACCTGAGCTCAGCCCTACCTGGCTGAGAGCAGGAACAGGTTCCAGCTACGGTGAGAGAAGGCGAAAATCGTAATCACTAAGCCTCTTTCAGTCTGCAATTGCTAATGTTTAAGTCCATGCCACCCAAGACTACTGGACTGAAGGCTCTCTACTGAGGAAGGAACTGAACGGTATAACCTCAAGAGGCAAGCGATGCTATTTAAATGTTGTCTTCTACACATCGTCTTTTTCTTCTTTTTATTTATGTTTTATATTTTTACAGGCAATACACAGTAGGGAAATGCATGTCCACTATCTGCTGGAGATGGAGAATACTGGCAGGCTGTCAGGGCAGACTATATATCCGTGATGTCAGCTTTTGCTCTGTCTCCATCTGCTGGCAGAGGTGCAGAACCCACTGGTGGGGATTGGCCTGCCTGAATGCAGAGGAATGCTAAATGTTATAGCTCTTTATGCAATTCTGCTAAGAAAATCAATGCCTGATAGGATAGAGTCTGCCATGTTGTCAGTTTCCATGGTCATTTTTCATCTTTGAGCCATGAATATACTGCAGACCAAAATATTTTTTTGTCACTGACACGTGTTACAATAATGAAACCATGAGGCATTCTGGGCAGTGACACAAGTAATTCTTCTACAATGCCACTGAAGTTCCATGACAGGTCACAATATGAGCAGGGTAACAGCACCACAATTACAACAGCAGCAGGGCATCTTTCCATCTGCCACCTGGATGAAGATATCAAACTGCTTGGTTATATGGCTCCTGAGGTTTCCTTGTATTCAAATACAGAACAACTAGTTCCATTTAGGGAAAGAAAAACATAATTAACCTGACATTCAAACCCCACAGCAACATCTCTGATAAGTTCTGCTGCTACACTAAGAATTGAGAACATTCAGTCAGTCAGTCAGTCAATCTGCTTTCACTGGCTAAGTAACATTCAACAGTGTAAACAGCCTCCCTACTAAAACAAGCATGGGAGACGTTAACCAGATAAACGCATCAGCTGTTTATCTGGTTAAAACCAATTCCCTCTTCTCAGATCCCCCGTACTGTGGGGGCGACAGCTCATATTATGACACTCACCAACTCAGACTTCAATGGCATCACCCCTTAACTATGAGAATGATCACAAGTACTACCGGTAAAGCTTAAAAATTTCACCAATCAGTCTGACTCAGCAGGATGAGAGGCATGCTAATTTGTAATTAAGGAGAAAAGCTAAAATTGTTGCAATTAAACTACAAATTGCGGCAATTAAACTATAATTCTATCCTTTCTATTCCAGAGGTAGATTAACTAAATGTAATGAAACCACCACATCAAGACTGCACTCTGACTTTGGGGTGAGACTAGATAAAACCTGGTCCACTCACAAGGATACAGCATGTCTTAAAGACAAAAGCCAGCCCTTGCCATGGCTTCTCTGCATCACAGCGATGGCCAAGAAACACTGACACTCCACCACATGTGGCCACATTGTTCCATACATTTCACAGTTCCACAAAGAAAACATGATTTTTGCCATCTCCTCCTCCTCCTCCTCCGCTAAAGTGGCAGCAGCAGCCTCCTTATCTTGGTCCAATAGGCCAGTCTAAGGCTGTGCTACAAAATGCCTCTCCTTCACTGTTCACACTGACCATGTCATACTAATACCAACATCAGTGACTTGGCAGATAATGAGACACACAGTCTGGCTCTTTCAAAGCTCATGAACAGCAGCACCAAATGCTATCGTAAAAGGACAACAGTTTGCGATTTCTTTTCCCAATTAAAAATTCCTTGGGACTTGACGATCAGTTTAGCTTCGCTATACAGAATGCTTATTTAAAAACAAACAAAAAAGTATATATATATATATATATATATATAGTCTGCAGTACATACATACTATTTTAAAGACCTCAACAAACAAGTGACTACAAAAGCAGCCTGTGCTTCAGCGGATCTGATTACTGGAGCAAATCCAAGGAGCTCTTTTCTGTTGCACTGGTTTTCTTACCATTGGACCATAAAAGGACTTGCAGAACAAAAAGAAACTACTACTGTTCTTCCCATTAAAAAGACTTCACTCTGCATTTCTTATTGGCACTTTGGAAATCAATTTCCCAAACCTTTCTGATGAACTCATCTTAATTTAAAAACAAAAAAAAAACCCTGCATCAAGACATGGATCTCAAATACCAAGGGAAAATTATAAATGAAACGGACCTAGAGACCTACTTTTTACAGGCCTTCAGAGGTAAGATTTTAAAGTTGCCATATGCTTGCAAGCTGGAGTTATTTTTCCTAGACCTCAGAGCATACTTAGGACTTTTCTAAAGCTAAAATATGAGAGTTGCAATTCCTTACAGGAACAGAAAATGCAATTATAGTTGTAAAAGTCATGCATAATATTTGTGTACTGCTCCTTCAAAACTACAATCCACATTTGTTTACCCTAACCTTTTGTGCTCCAGTTTTAAAGAAATTTAAAATGAATAACCTCTAACATTTATTCTACCCCAGCTGGAACATGCAGCGTCACTATTTCTGTGGAGCAGCAACATTAATTGTTTAGCCGATTCCCATGGGGAAGGACCCCTACCTGATGCAGTACTGTAGCTTGTGTTTCCATTAGCAGCCTTGGGGTCTGAACTTTAACCCCCTGGCTACATACCAATGCTTCAGCCACTAAGCCAAGACAGCAATTCCCCTAACTGAGCTAGAACATTATCCCCATTTTCTGAAGCCTGGCTGCTCCTGTCTCATTACGCCAAAAGGGTCAAGCATGCTTATTTAAACAAGAATCCTTTAAGACAAGGCCACTTTTCAGAACAGCTGAAAGAACTATGAAAATCATTTAATTACAAATGAAATAGCTTTGGGCTGGCCTTATAGTACTGGCAAAATTGAACAAAAGGAGTTGAAGCTTATGTAATAAACGGTGCAAAATTATGTGCACTATTTAGGTTTTTTTGCACATGCTATTTTGCTACCGGGACTCCCATGCGAATGAACCTGGTTTTCTATGAACTTTTTTTTTTTTTTTTACAAGAACACCAACTACAACTCATTCAGGTGCAGTTAAAGCTTTTGATAAAATATGTTTGCAAAACTATTTTCATGCAGTTTTACTATGCATTCATAGCTGAGCTGCTTTTCATAATTTTCCATAACACAATTTTCATGTAAAACCATGCATGAAAGATAGCTATTTTGTAAAACATAGTTACATTTCAATTTAATTTTGAATTATATTCTTTCATGACTGTTCAGCTAGTTGAAAATGGATTACATTCAAATATTACATTTCCTTGTCCCCAGAGGGCCTACATTTTAAGAGGTCGATTTAATAAGCTGAGTGTTAAACAGTGTGCTGAATTTCAGCATGTTTCACGCTGCAGTAATCCAGTGGTATTTAGACCAAATCTGCATTAGTGTATCGTTTTGATTTTCAAACTTGTGGCAGTTAGCTCAATCCTGTTTCTACTTGTTAAGGCTCAAAGATTATAACTCATTAAAACTAAAATTTAAAAATGAAGAGAATGGGCTGAATGAATGAAATGTCCACCAAAAATTGGATTTAAGCATTAGCATAGAAAGTATTAGAAGAAAAGAATCATCTAACTTTCAAAAGGTTAAAGTTGAGGAATGGGTTATAGATCATTCACTTTATGGCACGTTACCTTGTGAGGTATTCTGGATGTAAATGAATGGGAAATAAAATCTTTGCAAATACTGGAAACGGATTACTCTAACTCAAGAAGATAATCATCCATGTCATCATGATTAAAAACTGAACCCATTTTAATAGTCTCATATATCTGTATAGTGACTTTATACTGCAGCTCATAAAATAATTTAACCAGTGGCTACCATGGTCTGGTCACTTATCCTATTTATAGAATATGAAACTTAGGACATGATGGAAGATAAGGACCACTGGGCCCCATCTAGTCTGCTCAATTTCTTTCCTGCAGCAATGCCACTAACCCCAGCTGACAGCTGGTTTTCCCCTCACTTCTTCAAAGCTAGGGATTCTCTTTAGTTACCCCTTTCTTGAATTCTGTTACCGATTTTCTCTCTCCCACTTCTCCTCCCCCCAAGAGGCTATTTTACACATCCACCATCTTATCTGTGAAGAAACATTTTCTGCTATTGCCCAAGTCTACACCCCCCCCCCCCCCCCCCCCCCTCCCCCTTGGAGCCTCATGCTGTGACCTCTTGCTCTAGAGCATTTTTTTACTCAAAAAAAAAAAATTTGCTTCCTGTGCCTTATTTATAATCATTGAAGTATTTAAATTGTTTTGGCTCCTTACAAGTCTACACAGACAAAAATCAAATCATTTTTTATTTTTAAATTAAAGACTTAAGGTACTCTCCTCGGGTAAATGAGTACAAATTAAAAGGTTAGCTACTAAATAAAATTTAACATTTTCTAATATACTGTACAGTTAATAAATCTAATATTAAGCTATAACAATGCTAATATATATATACATACACACACATACAGTATATTGTTAGAGGGATGGGTCAAGGTAGGAAATATGTAACAAATACAGTGTAAAGTGTTTTGATTTTTTTAAGTTGTAAAAAATGGATTTAATCAACCAATCAGTATGCCTCTTAAGAAAGAAATATAAAAGTACAAATGGAAAAATGTAATAAAGCAAAGTTTCCTGCTTCCTGATTTAAAATCAGCCCATCTTGCAACATAGTGAAAACAGACTAATCAGCTGCAAGTGACTTTAAGTACACACAATACTTGCTAACTTGGTAATTCCTTTGCATCCTGGGTGGCAGCCGATAGCCTTTAGTAGATTTTGAACTGATAAAAGGGTAGGGTAGCTATGCTAGGAGCACTTCAGAAATATTGTGTTGTATATAGGTTACAATTTTCTTTTAAAAATACCATCAGTAAATAAAGCTGCCATGTAACAAACAGTTCCAGCCAGCTCAGAGTAACAAACAGCTAGAGTGGTCCAAGTCTTCCTGAACCTTTGTTTGCTGCGGCTGACTGCCCAAACATTCATTCTATCATGCAAGATCTAAACTAGCATGCTGATTAAAAAAAAAAATAAGGCAAATTATAAAAGTGCCCTGCTCCCAAATATGAATATATTTTGTTCCTTCTTGACAGCAACACATTTACATTCATCCTTTTAAGAGGGGATTAGGGAAAAAATTGTGCCTAATAGCAATCAATTAGTGGCCTCCTATAAATAAGCACAAAATCCTGACTGAAGTTAAAATAATTAGTCGTTTCATTATAGATCACAGGTAAACAGATTAGGAAGAATTACTTGTCATCTGGGAAAAAAAAGCGCTTTGTGCCAGGATGTGGAGAGTAAGTAAGTAATTTAGGTCAAAATTTTTGTTCTGTTTACAGATGACAAAATAAGTAAATTTCAAGAGGAGCACGCATGGCAGCATTTTATTAGATCTTTATGGTAATTATTTCTAGTTGGTCTGGTTTACTTTATACACTAAGCAACAAGATTCAACAAAAGAGAATGACATTAAACTACACATTTCATAGATACATAAACATATCGCAGTCTGAATGAATAAGATAAACCACTCCATACTATAAAGCCACATGGGAGCAAGTTTCATTACTACAACAGGGATTCTGAGTGTGGAGGTGTAAGATTAGATTCCGTACGCTAGCTAATTTTACTTGCAGGACACCGAAGAAAAAAAAAAAGAGGCAGGGACTTTATTTCCTTCAAAAGGTACCAAAATCTCCAAAGGGTTGTTGGGGAAATGATGTACCACTAAAGCCGTTGCCAATATTACTACTTCTGTTGCTGTCCATACGGATATCCTAATTCATTGCGAGGAAACAGTTCAATGTGAAAGAAGTCTGCATGTCGATTCCTTCAGGAAACAAGTGGTGGAATTCAGAGAGAGAGAAAACATGGCAAGGCTGGGAAGCATCCAGGAAAATGAAGACCACATTGATGAAATATTTGAGGCATCAAAAGATGGAAAACTCAAGCATAGAGGAAGCTGGTCCACAAGATGACTGCTGGACCCAGATTACTACAGATTCCCAAAAATTTCCCTTGAACTGAAGAACAGATATGTAGTCCTGGGAGTAGAGGAGGAAAAACAATCCCAAGAAGAGGAAAAACCAAACCTGTGGGCTCAACAACCACTACATCTAGGAAGCAGAAGGTGGCAGTGGTAGGTTACTCGCTTTTGAGGGGCATGGAGGTATCCATCTGCCAACCACAGATCTTGACCCAAATGTATGCTGTCTGCCAAGATCAGAGACATCATGGAGAGCTTTCTAAGAAATCATTATGCAATGCAGTTCTTCCATGCTGGCACAAAATGATACTGCTAGGTATCATTACTTATAATTCATGCTACCATCAGATCCCATCGGGGTCACCCCCATCATTACTTACTGCTAATTTAAAATTATTTCTAGAGCGCTTCCCCAGACCAAATTTGGAACACCCGAAGAAGTGCATAATAATAAATCTCCAGTATTAAACAAATAAAAACAAAAAATAGTTTAAAAAATTCCATACGGCAAACTTTACTCAAAACAGTCTAATACTAGGAAAACCACCAGAACCATTTAGCTTCCAGACATCATGTTGGAAGGTGCAATTAGGTTCTTATTTGCTAATTTTCTTTCCTGAAATCCTGGCAGACCAGAACAGACAAGTAAGATGTATTCCCCTCTACCAGCAGATGGAGGCAGAGTTCAAGCACTTTGTCCTGATGCCTCTCCCTATACAGGCTGGTACAGCATGGAAGGAGTCAGTAGTCTCTTGCCCAAGCTGATCCTCGAATTTCATTCTGGTCCTTCCCAGTCTTATTTTTTTTTTTGTATGCAAATTCAACCAAAAATAAAAACTAATAAATTTAGTTCACAGTCGAATACAACAAGGGACCACCAGGTTGAGCATAACTTCTGTTCTTCTTCCACAGCTTCCATTGCTCTCTTGGCACGTAAGTGCTCTCTTCTACTAGTCACTCACACTTTTTTTTTTTTTTTAAAACACCTATCTACCTATATATGTATCCACTCCTGTTTCCTCTTTTTGGAGTGGATTCTGGACTGGTCCGTTAGGACAAAGTAAATTAGCAGGTAAGAACCTAATTATATCTTACTCTTTGTCCTGCTAAACCAGTCAAGACAAGTGGATGTTCCTGAACTGTACTTAACTGGGCAGGAGATACCTAGAGCTGCTTCTAGAACTCCCATGGCAAATTGTCTCCTCCTTCTCTTGAAGATTCAAACTAGGTTTCATAAATGAGGCCCATGTGGTGGCCATCTTGAAGATGTCAATTGGCACTACCGCTTTTTATTCTGCCCAGGTCAGAGTCTATGTTCTAGTTGAGTGTGCTCTTAAGACCCTTTGGAATAGGTCTACCTTTTATCATACAGGCTGTCACTATCACTTCCTTAATCCATTAAGCGATGGATGCTTTAGACGTTGCTTCTTTTCACCACCCTGTGAATAATATGAATAGTCTGTCTGACTTTCGAAACCTATTGGTCACCTTCAAGTACTTCAGGAGAGCCTTACAAACATTCCTTCTCTCCTATGCATTCTGCCTTACTGAATCCTAGGCTGATATAGTCTGATGGAGATGAAATGGTCTGATGGAGATGAAATGCTGAGACTACTTTTGGCAAGAATGATGGGTCAGGTCTAATACATACTTTCTCCCTTGAAAAGGACAGGTATGGAGCTCTGTAAGATAGGGCTGGGCCTGCAACTCTGAAATTCTTCCTGTTGAGCAGATTGCAAGAGACTTTTTGAGGGACTCAAATGGGGCCTTTGCTAAGGTCTTCAGAACCCAATTAAGTCCTTCGGTGGGAATAGTAGCTTTGCTGTGTAGGTGCTTTGCTCTCTAAGGAAGTGGACTACATCTGGATGCGTTGCTATAGAGAACCCATTCATTTGACCCCTATAATAAGCGATAGCTGAAACTTAGACCTTCAGTGAATTTACCAACAGGCCCTTATCCAGCCCATCTTGAAGGAATTGCAGTCATAGCAGACTTTGCATGGTAATACTTTCCTCTGTTTGCACCAGCCTTCAAATATTCTCCACATTCTGATGTATGTTAGTGAAGTGGACTTCTTTCTTGCCTTCAGCAGAATTGCAATTTGGGCAGATATCCCCTCCTTTTGAGTCTCTTCCTCTCAAGAGTCAAGCCATACGAGAGAACTGCACTGAATCCTCCATGACAGCCAGCCCTTGTTTCAGGAGGCCTGCTCCCAAGTTGAACTTTAACAGCTCTCCCACTTAGAGTGTGAACAAGCCTGCATATGACTGATATCTCGGCCAGTCTGGTGTGACCAGGACCACCCACCATGGATGATCTACTATCCTCCTCAATACTTTCCCTACCATTGGCAATAGAGAAAATATGTACAGCAATAAGTCCGTAGGCCACCTTTGGGATAGTGCATCTAATCTCTTGGAACCCCATTCTCTTCTCTGACAGAAGAATTGTTTTGCTTCCATATTCTTTCATGTTGCCATCGGATCTCATCAGGGTTGCCCCATCTGTTCACTATGTTTGACAGTATCCTCTGCTAATTCCATTTCCCCTGGTCTAATTTCTGGTGGTTCAGCAAGTTAGCCTGTACATTGTCAATCCCTGTTATATGGGCAGTTGAGATCCCCCAAAATGCTTCTCTGCCAAGCTCAATAGCATGGCTGCTTCTCTCACCATCTGTGGGCTCCTTGTCCTCCCTTGCCTGTTCACATATGCCACTGTCAAAGCATTGTCTAAAAATACTGTTACTGCCTTTCCTTCTATCTTCGGTCAGAAGCACGCTAAGGCCAATCTGATTGCTCAAGTCGCCAGGCATTTCACTGAATATGATTCCACCAGCTGTGTCCAGAGCCCTTGCACCAGTCTCTTGCAGTGCACCTCCCCCCACCCTGATCTGCTCAAATCTGCTATCAACATGATCCACTGTGGGAGCTCCAGACTAGTTCCCTTGGCTAGGTTGGTCTTAACTGACCACCATTCTAGGCTCCTCCTGATCTGCCTTTTCATGGGGAATTCTCCTTCTGGCTCCATGGAGACCACCTGGATAGCAGGACTCTCTGAAAAGGTCTCATATGGGCCCTTGCCCAGGACACCATCTTGATTGCCACTGCCATTAAACCCAGCATATGCAAAATCTGGCAGGGTGGGCCCAGCCAGGGCTTTTCTCAGGGCCTATAAAGTTTGCCCCAGTCCTGGCTGCCTGGGAATAGAGGGGTAGAAGGGCAGCCCTTCTTCCTCCAGAGGAACAAAGAGAGCATGAATAGTAATTACACCAGTCTCCTTCTGCGGCCCTTCTCCCACTCAAAGGGGGTTCCCACAAGGCCTTCCATTGGGGGGGGGGCATGGGTCACGTCACAAGCAAGGCAGAAGGAGCCAGTCATGCTGAGAAACGTTTTAGCCCCTCAGACACAACATCTGTCTCTGTGCATCACTGAAAACTTGTTTTACCTTTCTACATGCACGGATCCATGGGCCTGCCTTCTGATTTACACCTCAATATGGTATGCTGCCACTTTCTCCCTCTCCTGGGCTCCTACCAGACTCGCCACCTCAGGGGAACACATGGTGCACAGCCAATCATGGTAGTGCTGAGCTTCCCCACCCCAGCTGTAAATGTAACCATGGCCCTGCAGACTGCTGCAGCTGAAAGGATAACTGTGGCTCTACAGATTATTGCAGTTGTAAAGATCCCAGCGGCTCTGCCGGCTTTTGTGGCTGTTTTGCCCGCCTCTGTAGGTTTGTTTTTTTTTTTTGTTTTTTTTTTTTTTAAATAAATAGTGCTTTATTTTCCCTAAAATGACCATAGCAAGGCTGGTGCCTTAGCAGGGAGAGCGCTCAAGCCACTAATCTTTGCTAGGAGATAAGACCAGATCTTTCAGGATCTTCTACTCCCTAGGGCAGAGCTTTCCAAACTTTTCATGTTGGTGACACACTTTTTAGACAAACATAATTTCGTGACACAGTAATTCAGTCTACTAGCAAACCAGAGGTTAAAGGTTAAACGAACGAAATGTATTTCAATTTATGTATGTTTCCTTAAATATATACATAATAAAATGTTTCACAACACAACCTATCTCATAATAAATATTTGCAGGCTTCCACTTCCTCCATGCTGATCTCGTACATTGTGAGATCCGCATAGAGAAAGTGCTACTCTTGCACATTCCCAAAGATTACATGTGCCAATCACTAAAAAGTAATTTATTTTTTTTTACCTTTGCTGTCTGATCTTAGTTTTCTAATCGGTTGGTCACAGGCTTTTTTTTCCACCTTTCCTTTCTTGTTTTTTTGCCAATTCCTTTTACAGGGTCTTTTTTTCTATTTCTTTTCTCTCCATCTGTCTTCCCTCAAACACACAATCAGGTTCTCATTCTCACACGCTATCTCACACATTCTCACACACACAGGCTCTCACTCACATGCAATCTCACACATCCACAGCTCTCACTCTCACATGCCTCTCTCTCATACATACATACTGTCTCTCTCGTGCACATGCTGTCTCACTCTCACACACACAGGCTCTCTCACTCCTACATGCTCTCTTGCTCAAGCACAGGCTCTCACTGGCACATGCTGTCCCTCTGCACGGGTTGCCGAAGGATTGGCTCTTCAGAGGCCCTGATCTTTCCTGGCCGTGACATGGGATCTTCAGCGGCCTTGCTATCGGGTTTCCTCCTCTTCTCGGGCTGCCACGACGTGGGATCCGCAGCGGCCCTGCTATCGGGTTTCCTCCTCTTCTCGGGCCATCGCGACGTGGGATCCGCAATGGCCCTTTAATGCTGCTCTTCTTCTGTACGCAGCAGATGCTCCTCCTCCTTCCTGCCCACGCGGCTCCGGCAACGTTTTTCTTCCAGGGCTGCACAGGCAGGAAGGAGGAGGAGTGAACGTGACCCTTTTCTTCGGGCCGTGGTGATGTAAGCTCCACCACTGCCCGCCGATCTTCCTGCTATAGTTCCCTGCTTCCGCCGGCCCTGTGGACCGGGCGACACACCTCCACACTACAGGCGACACACTAATGTGTCCCGACACACACTTTGGAAAGCTCTGCCCTAGGGAGTGGGGTCGTCTTGGGTAGTGGTGGTAGGGAGGGGGTTCCTCATTCCCTCAAGATCAGGGAATCACATACACAGGGGCCTATAACTGAGAGGGGGCAACCTGGGAGGCAGCTTCCCCAGGGATATAAACCCCTAGAGGTTGAATCAGGAACTTTGAAGGCTCTACTAGACTGGGGATACAACCAGACTCTGAGAACTGTGTTATAGTCAGTCTATATCTATCCATAGCTGCAGGAGACCCCTTTTAGGGCCAAAATGAGATCATGGAAAAAAGGCGTGTGTTCTCTGGTCTCGGCAGCTTAGGAATGAGGCAATTCCAAGTGAAATGGACTGATCTAGCAGATGAAATGAAAAAAAAAAAAAAGTATTACAATAATCAAAGGTACTCTAAGCGTATCAAAAGTGATTTTATGACTCTGGGAAAGAGGGTAAAGCAGATGGAATTCTCCTCAGACCTCCCAGTCAAGTGTAATGTCCCAGGCAAGGAAGGTCACATACTGCAGAAGAATGAATGGCTACACAGATGGAGTTGACGAGAGAATTTGGCTTCCTAGAGCATAGGATGTTCCTTGGATTGCTGAGCAGAGATGAGGAACCACCTGTCAAAGAAGAGGCACAGTGTCTTCCAAAACAAGCTAACAAAACTACTTAGGAGGGCTTTAAACTAGGATTGTTGGGGGAAGGCTGGACTAAACCCTAAAGGTAATTAAAAGTGCTCCGGTAAGAATTTCTCTAAAAAGAGCAACATACGGAAAACTATGTACACTAATGTTCACAGCATGGGAAAGAAACCCCAGATCTTGAGAGAATCATGCAAGAAGCTGACTTGATTATAGTGGTGGTCACAAAAAACCATGACTGGGGTGTAGATATAATCTATTCAGGAAAAACAAACAAACAGAGTGGTACTATAAATAAAATATTGAAGCAACAGAATTAAGGGCTTACAAGGTAAGGAAATGACACTGTGGATTAATATGGAAAAAGGAATGAAAGTCCAGTTATACTGATATAATATACAGACCCTCTTTGCAGACAAAAAAAAATGGACAGAAATTTAATTGAAGACATTTACAAACTTGTTATGAAAGGAGGGGAAATATTTATTTCTTCCCAGGTTCTGGAAGAAATTAAAACCCTGGACAAAAGATGCATTAATTTTCAAAATGTGCAAGAAAACTTACTTGCAGAATTTCTGCATATCTTTTGCTCTGCATGGGCCCGAAACCTAAATATGGCTCATTGACTTGGTTTTCTCAATAAAAAGGATTCACACAGGAAAGGCAGGACCAAATCTGAAACTAGGTGTGAAAATTCTTATACTTAATTGACTGACTGCTGCTTTTACTCCCCACATAGCCCTTGCATTTAAACTCAGGTTTAATCCCGAGTGAATGACGATAACTCCATCAATGTATACAATCTCTGTAAATGTTGTTTTCTTTGAAGCCTGCATCCTAGAAGATTATTAGTGTTCAGAATGCCCACCAAGTCAGCTTATATACCCAACTCCCAATTAATCCTTCCAATTGATTCAGGGGGAAAATAGGCAATTATTACTTAGCTTACTAGAAAATACCATTACATATCCAATAATTGATGAAATACCTGCACAAAAAAAAACACACACCCAACCTTAAAATTTTTATGAAAGTCAAATGATTCATTTCCACTCATAAATTGGAGAAATTACTTACCTAATAACATTTTCCTTAGTGTAGACAGATGGACTCAGAACTAATGGGTATAATGTACTCCTGACAGCAGTTGGAGACTGATCAGATTTCAATCTGATGTCAGCCCTAGTACGTATACCCCTGCAGGAAGTGCAGCTCTTCAGTATTCTCCTCGAAAAGCATTGTGGATATATGTATGACTGAATAATTTGAATAACTTGATTAACTTTATAAACTTGGATAACTTGATTAATTTGAACTGGTTGAATTGGCTATAGCTGGAGACTGCCAATGCCCTCAACCGAGAAACGTCGACACTCGGTAGGATGGGTGTCCTAGTTGGAGGGAAGCATGGCTTACCCGTGAATCACTCGCTCCCGGGGATGCCCCCGAGAATTCCATGAGTAACGGAAGCCATGGGTGGGATGCTGAGTCCATCTGTCTACACTAAGGAAACCAAAATTATCAGGTAAGTAATTTCTCCATTTCCTAGCGTGTAGCAGATGGACTCAGAACCAATGGGATGTATAAAAGCTACTCCCGAACCAGGTGGGAGGCTGCCTGTGACCCACTTAGTACTGCCCTTGCAAATGCTGTGTCCTCCCGAGCCTGAACCTCCAGGCGGTAAAACCTGGAGAAGGTGTGAATGGAGGACCATGTCGCCGCCTTGCAGATCTCGGCGGGTGACAGCATCTTGGTTTCCGCCCAGGACACTGCCTGGGCTCTAGTAGAATGGGCCTTGACTTGTAAAGGCGGTGGCTTGCCTGCTTCTACGTAGGCCGCCTTGATGACTTCTTTGATCCAGTGGGCTATAGTTGCTCGCGAGGCTGTCCCCTTGCTTCTTCCCGCTGTGAAGGACGAATAGATGGTCCGTCTTTCGTACGGATTCCGACCTTTCCAGGTATCGGACTACATGGAGTAGACTTCGAGCCTCTTCTGAATTCTTATGCTCATCTGGTGATGGTAGCGAGATGGTTTGGTTGAGAATGAAGTGAGACACCACTTTGGGGAGGAACAACGGAACTGTGCGTAACTGGATGGTTCCCAGGGCAAGTCTGAGGAATGGCTCTCGGCAGGACAGTGTTTGTAGCTCAGATATCCGACGGGCTGAACAAACTGCCAGCAGGAAGGCTGTCTTCAATGTTAATAGTTGGAGAGACAGGCCGTGGAGAGGTTTGAATGAGGTTCCTGCTAGGAAATCTAGGACCAGGTTGAGGTTCCAAAGAGGCACCAGCCACCTTAGGGGTGGTCGGATGTGTTTGACTCCTTTCAGGAAGCGGGAGACATCCGGGTGAGAGGCTATGCTGCCGTTCTCGCTCTTGGTTCCGTAACATGACAATGCGGCCACCTGTACCTTGATGGAGTTGAGGGACAATCTCTTCTGTAGGCCGTTCTGCAGGAATTCCAAAATTGCAGGAATTTTGACTGAGCGTGGTATGATGTCGTGGTTCTTGCACCAGGCTTCGAATACCCTCCAAATCCTTATGTATGTTAGGGATGTGGAGAACTTGCATGCTTGGAGTAGGGTGTCAATTACTGCCCCCGAGTATCTGCTCCTCCCTAGGCTAGTCCTCTCAATGGCCAGACCGTAAAAGAGAATTGAGCTGGATCCTCGTGGAGGATTGGTCCCTGTGTGGAGGTAGCGGCAGGGGGTTCCCTGTCAGCAGTCTTCGCATGTCTGCGTACCACGGTCTTCTTGGCCAGTCCGGGGCCCCTAGAAGTACTGGCCCCCTGTGGTGTTCTATCTTGTGGATGATCGTGCCCAATAGGGGCCACGGCGGGAAGACGTAAAGCAGAGTCTCCTGTGGCCAGGTCTGTACCAGGGTATCGATTCCCTGGGACTGGGGTTCCTGCCTGCGGCTGAAGAAACTGAGTACTTGGGCGTTGGACCGGTTTGCCAGGAGGTCCATGGTTGGTGTTCCAATGGTTTACTATCAATTGGAATGCTGTGGTCGACAGCTTCCGTTCTCCTGGGTCTAGACTTTCTCTGCTGAGGTAGCCCGCCACGACGTTGTCTTTCCCGGCAATGTGGATGGCCGATATCTCTTTAACATTCACTTCCGCACATGCCATTAGGAGGTCCATTTCCAGAGACACCTGTTGGCTTCTGGTTCCTCCCTGACGGTTGATGTAGGCCACTGTTCTGGCGTTGTCCGACATTACTCTGACCGCTTTGTCTCGGAGTCTGTGACCGAACCTTAGGCAGGTTAGTCTGACTGCCCGGGCTTTTAGGCAATTGATGTTCCATCCCGACTCTTCTTCGTTCCATTGCCCTTGGGCAGTTAGCTCCTTGCAGTGTACTCCCCATCCTCGTAGGCTGGCATCCATGATGAGTAGGATCCAGTTTGGTGAGAATAGTCTCATTCCCTGGCTCAGATGGGCTTCTTGTAGCCACCATTGTAGTTGGGCCCGAACTCTGTCCGGGAGCTGAAGCCGCACGGTGTAGTTTTGGGACAGTGGATTCCATCGTGATAGTAATGAGCGTTGTAGGGATCTCATGTGAGCTCGTGCCCATGGGACGATTTCCAGTGTGGATGCCATGAGGCCGAGAACTTGTAGGTAATCCCATGCTGTGGGGCGAAGTTCGCTCAACAGGGTCCGTGTAACTGGGTCATCAATTTCGAACTCCTTGTCGGTGTCAGGATGACCATGTCTTGTTTGGTGTTGAACCGGCCTCCCAAGTATTCTAGAGATTGGGAAGGCTGCAGTCATCTCTTGTTTGTGCTGACCACCCACCCGAGGCTCTCCAGTAGAGTTTTGACTCTGTTGGTTGCCTGGTGGCTTTCCTCTGGGGATTTCGCTCTGATCAGCCAATCGTCTAGATAAGGGTGCACGCGGATTCCTTCCTTCCTCAGTGTTGCTGCCACCACCACTATGATCTTGGTGAACATCCGGGGTGCAGTGGCTAACCCGAAAGGTAGTGCCAGGAACTGATAGTGACAGTCCATGATCGAGAAGCGTAGAAAACGCTGATGCTCTTGATGGATTGGAATGTGTAGGTAGGCTTCAGACAGATCCAGGGAGGTAAGAAACTCTCCCGGTTGTATTGCCCTTATTATCGAGCGTAGGGTTTCCATGCGGAAGCTAGGAATCTTCAGGTGACGGTTAACCGCCTTGAGGTCCAGGATAGGTCTGAACATTCCTTCTTTCTTGGGGACGATAAAATAGATGGAAAAATGGCCAGTATTTATTTGTTGTGGAGGCACCGGTGTTATAGCCTCTAAGGCTAGAAGTCTGGTCGATGTAGCTTCCATTGCCATTCTCTTGGAAGGGTCGTGGCAGGGAGATTCCACAAACTTGTCCGGAGGGAGGTGGTGGAAATCCAGGTAATATCCCTCTCGGATGATGGATAGGACCCACTTGTCCGAAGTTATCTCGACCCATCTTTGGTAGAAGAGGGCAAGTCTGCCCCCTATGGTTTCTTCCTTTGGATGGGTCGGCTGATTTTCATTGTGGGGTGCGGCTGGGGCCTGGGCCTGAGATGGCTCCCCTTTTACTGTGCTTGTTCTGAAAGGACTGGCTCTGGCCTGCGGGACGGGCTGCTTGATATGAGCTTCTATATGGGTTGAAGCGCTGTGATCCTCTGCCCCTGGAGGTCCGGGGGAAGGATCGCTGGTTTCTCTTACTCCTGTCCTCCGGTAGCCGCGGTAGTGGGGACTCACCCCATTTGTTGGCTAGTTTCTCTAGCTCACTTCTGAACAGGAATGTTCCCTTGAAAGGCATCCTTGTGAGTCTCATTTTGGAGGATGCGTCGGCTGACCAGTTTCGGAGCCAGATTTGTCTTCTGGCTGCCACGGCGGAGGAGACTCCTCTGGCTGCTGTGCATACCAGATCCGAAGCGGCGTCCTTGAGGAATGATTCAGCTGGTTCCAGGACCTCCCCAGGAGTGTTGTTCCTGGTCTGTGCTAAGCAGGTGCGTGTCACCACGGCACAGCAAACCCGATCTGTAAAGACATAGCAGAGACATCAAAGGACTGTTTGATAGATTACAGATGTCTGTCTTGAGCATCCTTGAGTGCTGCTCCTCCCTCCACTGGGATAGTAGTGCGCTTCGAGACCGCGCAGACCATGGCATCCACTTTCAGACATGCCAGGAGATCTTTGGCAGCTGGGTCCAGAGGGTACATGGCTGCCAGAGCCCGGCCCCCTTTGAATGTGGTTTCTGGGGCATTCAATTCCAGGTCGATTAGTTGCTGGATGGCTTGTAATAGTGGGCAATGGCAGGAGGTTTGACGGAGTCCCTCTAATAGTGGGTTCGTCTTAGGTTCCCCCGAGGTACTTGTGCCCGGGATGGAAAGCTCTTTTAAGCTGTGTGTGACCATGTCTGGAAGCTCATCCTTGGTGAAGAAGCATGTCATGGTTCGATGGGGTTCTGTCCCTGGAGGGAGTTCCCCTTCCTCCAGGGGTTCTGACTCCTCCTCTGAGGTGTCCGTGTCCCCGAAGGTGGGGCTTCTGGGCGGTGGGATCACTCCCCTGGGCATAGGGGGTCCCGGCATGTTGAGGTCCTCTGGTGGAGCCTGTGGCCACATCATAGGAGGCCCCGGTTGCATGTGGACGAAGGTATGCAGACCTTTGAAGAATTCCACCCAGGAGATAGATGCTGGGTCTAGACTAGGAGGTGCCGTGTCCCTGGGGAGACCCGTTTGAGGGGGGTTCTGCTGTGGAATGCTAGGTCCGGGGTACTGCTCGAGAGGCTGTGGTCCGGTACTGGCTGGGGGCCATGAGTTGGGTCCCCTAGGGCCTCTTCACACTGTATACACAGGGCCGTGGCCTCCTCATGCTGTGCAGCTCTAATGTGGCATGCTGAGCAAAGGCCCTGAGCTTTGAGTTTATTTTCAGGTGGTGCCATGGCTTGTGTGCGTACAATACAGTTCTGCGCTCCGGTGTGCGAAGTTGCGCGCGTAGGTTTGGTGCGCGCGTGCAGGGAGATGTGCGCGCTGTTGTGCGCACAGGTCGAAATTATGCGCCCGGCAGAGTAAGCGCGTGGCTATGCGCGTCGCTTGTGCGCCCGGTACTTGTGCATGCGACGTTGTGCGCACAAGGTATTTGTGCGCACGGCTCGCCTCTGTGCGCATGGATCGAAACGGCGGACAGGGCGGCGAACAAAGCCAAAATGGTGACGGCGACCACGTGGACAATATGGCGACCACTTCGGAGAGTCTCCACGTGGGAGGGCCCTCGGATCTGACCGGGGTCTAGCCCTGCTAGGGCAGATCAACCCGGTGGCACAGGTCCTGGCTGGCGACCTGTGCGTCTCCTTGAGCTTCGGAGACTGGAGACTTTTAAATAGATTTCTACCTTACCTTGTCTCGGCGCTTCCCGGTTTCGTTCCGAGCGGTCTCCGGCTGCGGGGGGAGAGGGAAAATACCTTCACCGCCGCACTCGAGGTTGCACCCGCTGCCTCTCGGCCTCACCTGATGTCAGGGGCTAGGTCCCCTCCGAGGGTCAGCTGCCGGTCCGAGGGATCGCGGAAATCACCTCGGGAAATCTCAACTGGGGGAGGGACCCAACGCATGTCACCGCAGGAGAGCGGGGCTTGTCTGTAGAGGTAATATTTCTTCTTAATTTGGTTTTCTTTGGTAAAATTACTCTAACACTGTGCTAGCGTGCATAGAGTCCCTAACGGCTATGGAGACGGAAAATACTGAAGAGCTGCACCTCCTGCAGGGGTATATGTACTAGGGCTGACGTCAGATTGAAATCTGATCCGTCTCCAACTGCTATCAGGAGTACACCATACCCACTGGTTCTGAGTCCATCTGCTACACACTAGGAAACACCTGGTATCAAATTCTACATGGCTGGGCCAAAGTAGACAAAAGTTCCATGCCTTGATAACAGTTATGCCTCTGATAACCCAGGGGTAACAAGCAAGGCAAGTTGCAAGGATTGAAATGTTCTTGATGGGCTATAAGCCACCAACAAATCAACCAAACAGCAAGGGTGACCCTAATGCACTTTTAAAAAAAAAAAATATCATACAAAGAATGTAAAATTAAATTCTTTCCTCCACAGGCAACCAATACAGCTGGGAAAGTAAAAAAGCAAGAATCAAAAACGTTCTTATCTAGTAACAATGTAGCCCAAACATCTTATAGGCATTTTAGATTAATGTGCTACAATGTATTGCAGTAGTCTGATTTACAAGTACATGGATCACGGTAGCAAGACCACGAGACTGCAAAAAAAAGATTAGATACAATGGACTTTATGTAGGTTAAAACTGCACTCCGAGCCATAACACCAATTTTTTTTTACTATATTGTAAAGGAAGAATCAAAAGCTAGACTCCCAAGCTTCTAACCTCTTAATGGTTGGGAAGAGTATCTTTATCAGCATTTATCCCAAGTTTACTGCAGCTCACTCAGTCTGCAATTGCTGACAAACAAGGATGCAGTTTCACTGGCCTGATCAGGCATCACAGTTACTCATTACTGTATATCATAAGCATCAAGATAACAAGCTATAATGAACCTTAAAATTAGTGGAATAAATGGGCTAAACATTGAAGAGAAGCAGTATTAACACAGAGGCCTAGGGCATGCCACAATCTAGCACAGGGCCAGAACAGGTTCCACCCTATGACAACATCAGGCTTTCTACCAGTGAGAAATGGGAGCAGCCCATTTCAGAGCAATATCCATCAAGTCAAGTCTGGACACTAGTAGCCCATGATCAGCTAAATCCCACACAGGTTATGTTGCTTTCAAACAAAATCTTCCTGAGAATGCAATGCTGCTCTTCCGTTTAGGAAGCTTCATTTTTACCTAGAGATCAATGCTTAGGAGCTAAGAGAGAATGTAGAAGTGTAAGACATATTTCAGAAAGACTAAATTTCACACTGAAAACTATTTGTTGTTAGAGGGCTTTATTCCAACCATTATACTCATTGCTCCTTGGGAGCGTTATTGTCAGGAAGGACCCAGTGCATCTTTTGGCTTTTGCACTGGGTCCAGTAGGAACATGACAGCTTTTGTGTCAGTGAAGTTGACAAGGCCCCTTACATGTACTTTAGAGTTTAGAATCATATTGGTAAAAATATGCCCTTTGCACGTTCCAAACTAAGCATTAGAATGCAAAAAAAAAATTAGAACAGCCTTGCTGGAAGGTTCCTAACAATAGTGAAGCTCAGTAACACCTATTTTTCTCCCACCCTCACCAGTCTCATCAGCAACTGATGGAGCTTCAATGTCTCCCTCTTGCCCTCTGCTCTTCTCAAATTTAGCAAACTGATGGTAATTTGCAGATGTGCTTAGGCATATGAATATTAATGAGGATTCAATTAATGACATGTACAACATCTGTTGTATACTCAAACAGATGCAACCAAGGAGATTAAAAAAAGCAACAAAGCACAGTAATATTGTAAGCATATACTGTATGGCCTTCCATTTATGGGCTTGTTTCTGATGACTTCACACAAACAACTCCCAAGAAATATAACATTATCAGCCTGAGAACCAGTGTCTCAGGAATGATCATCTCAACATTAATTCCTGAAGACTAGAGAACTCTGGGATATTCCAAAGTTCTGGGTTTGATCTTTTCTTACTAAACTTTCTGCCCTTGGACCTCTACTTTAACAGCTATCAATGAAAAAACAGCTCAGAAACTGTTCATACCTGCCAGAGGACAAAGAAGTCAGAAGCTTGTCTACATTTTTTTTCTAATTAAATTTTAGAAGTTCATAAGGGGTCAGACTACCAGCACTGGAGGCAAAATAGGGATTCATAGGTGGCAGGGTTGCCCTACGTTACCCTATCCATGGGCTTCAATCCTGCAGTTCTGATTAACCAATTTCCAGGGAGGGAAGAAATCGGCTTCCATGTACCTTCAGCTGAGATTGCCAATTAGTGACAATTCTGATCACAGTTTTATAAGTGCTGTGAAAACCTGTCCACTGGGAACTGAAATGAAGTCATCAACACACTTCATACTAGCTATTGAAAGACTTTCACTTTTTGTCCCCTCCAACCTGAACAAGAATTTCATTAAGATGGGAGAGGCCATGCAACACGGTACCAACTTACTGACACATCCTGCTCTCTGGAACTGCCATTTTCACAGATGCACATACTGGTATATCTTTTCTACGTTCGACTATTTCAGAATGATTCTATGCTGTCCCAAGCCCAGACTGCACTCTGTATCACTAAAATGCGACACTAGAAATCTTAAATAGAATGTTACATAATAAGAAACCACAGGAACAGTGAGTGGCTTTGATATATCAATATTACCTCTGAAACAGCATAGCAGATTGTGTAAACATTTTTTTGGGCCTTACAGTTTCCTCCTCCTTTGGGCTTCTATCTGAACCAGCCTCTATAGTGCTATGGTGGCATGAGCCTTTCACTTGCAACCACCCAAGAATTTCTCATTTTATAAACCACTCAAAATTAAAAGTTAGACAAACACTCAATCCAGAAACAAAATTCCAATTATTTTCCAACATAAACATGGAATGGTTGTACTCACGGCTTGCATTTCTGTAAAGAAGAAAGGGTTCGTGGAGTTGAAACTCCAAATCTTTGTTCACTGGTTCAACTAGATTGTGCATGTTTAGGCGATTCATGATTGTAAAACCATGTTGGGGAGAAGCTGACCTGCGAGTTCAGTGAAAGAAAATGTATATCAAAATTTTACTTAACGAGCAATACATTTTAAATATCAGTTGCATAAATCACACAGGGTGAAATTCAACTAAAAAATGCTTTAGTGATAGTTATCTATGAATCCAATGCTACTGCTTCCCCAGCTGGTGTGCTGCAGCTAGGTTCTTGCTATGCCGTGGCAGCAGCAGCCCTAGCTCATTGTTCTCCTCCTTCCAGTGGCATCACCATAGGAAGGCAAGTATCCCTCACGTCCCCCTCCATAGTCCAGCCCCGGCTGTCAAGAATGGCACCAGCAGCAGGGGAGGTTGAAACAGGTGACTAGAGAGTGGGTAATGACAGAGGGGGAATGGGACCTGTAAAACAGAGAGGGTGACTGAAGACAGGAGTGTGAGAAAGGAAAGAAGATGGGGTGAAATCAGAGGATAGAGGCAGGAAAAAGATTAAAAGGAAAGATGTCAGCCAGATGTGTGGAAGAAAGTGAACATAACAGGGAGAGAAAGAAGAAATGAAAACTAAGGAGACTCTGGTAAAGGAGATATGAGAAGACCAATACAAGAAAAGAGAGAGACCAGGGACCAATGCAATTAGAAAATAAAAATACCCAGAAAACAATAGTAGAAATAAAATTATTCAGTTTAGCGACCGGAATGTGTCAGGTTTTGGAAGCATACATCTCATATCTGTATATTTTGCAGGTATGGGAAGAAATGCATTTCTGTTTCTCTTTTTTCAGTGTTGCACTGAATGCAGAGTTTGGCTTCTAAGGAGGTTTCCAATTCAGTTTTTGTCTGCATATTTCTATTTTTAATTTGTAGTCCATTATTCTGTATTTGATGAGGGTCTGAGTGTACTGCACGTATAACAAAGGTGAAATATTCTGCTAGCTTGTAATTTCTATGTAGGGACCTATAGCACTCTGACAAGTAGGGAAAAGTATCACCTGTTGGAAGGAGTAAAAGGATGTGAGAAGTGAGAGAAAAACAGGCTCATGTAACGAGAGGGGAAGGGCAATGTGCAAAAACTGGTTAGGTGTGACATGAAGTTCAAGCAAACTCAAAAAAGTGTGTTATAAAATGTGTAAAAAGTTGAAAAGCAGTTTCAAAGAGAGGTATCAAGTCCATGTCACATACTATACTTACATAATTAAAGTAACATTTTATATTATAGTCCATACATAACAGCCACACACAGTACGGTATATGAAAATAAAAATAAGAATACAAGATGACCAAAAAGCGGTGTAACCCTACCCATAAAATCTCAGGCAACCCCTTTCTGAAGGCATCATCTGCTTAAGACAAAACTCTACATGGTTTGACACCTCCACATTCCAAAGCTTAACCTAGCATCCATCAATCTGAGGAAACCAGCAGTTTTGGAAAAATCAAATTTGCACCCCAAGAAGCATCCTGTGATATCTGCAAACCTCGATGACAGTTCTGGGGTTAGATCTTCCCACCACAACATCATCATCTACAAACTCAGAACTTACCGTGTGTACACAAATAAGGTACCCTCTATGTCTGTCTTCTCCTGCAAATAAATCAAAAACAGCATTCGGTTCTTGCACATGCTCCTTTAAAAAATTTTGAGCTTTCAGAGTAAGAGTCAAGAGTAAAGCATTAACACATTTCACAGAAAATACCTGGATCAATCGTTTTATGTAGTTAAACGTAAGCACTGCATACCAAATTCTGTATTGCTTCCCCTCAATGGCATTATTTGAATTTTAAAGAGAAAATGATCTCTAAAGATGCTTAGTATGATAAAACTGTTCTTACCTTTAGTCCTGCTAGACCAGTGGTTCTCAACCTTTCTAATGCCGTGACCCCGCAATACAGTTCCTCATGTTGCGGTGACCCCTCGCCCTGCCCTCGCCCCGCGAGGGCGGGGCGAGGGTGGGGCTTTGGTCATATGGGGCGGGGTTATGGATGGGGTTGGATTTTAGTGCATACTTATTTATTATGACATTTATAAACAGAACCACCATTCCTCATAAAACAATAAAATTAAACATAAAGCATCAGTTATAATAGTAAAACCATACTAATAAAAGAATATTTTAAAATTACTGATAAATAGAATTTCTATTAATTAAAATCATATACATTTTATAATTTCCCAAACACCTATAAAATATTTCAAAACAGCACATATATCAAATAACACACAATAATTAAAACTAATAAGGATTTTTAAAAGCCCCTGCTGTCCATACATGGGAGCTCTTGATTTCCAGACACCCTGATATTGTCGAGGATTAGGAGGTTATCCTCTCTCTCTCACACATACTCACATGTCCATTCTCTCTCACACATACACTGTCACATACATACACATTCATGCTCTTATACCCACCATAACCTCTCACTCTCACAGACACTGATACACTCTCAGGGTGTAAGACACTCTCTCCCCCCCCCCCCCCCCCCCCCCCCCACTCACACACACTCTTACTCCCCTGGATTTTCTCATACACACTCATGCTCTCACTCTTACTGGCTCCCTCACAACCTCAGAGCCTCTCAGATAAAACTCTATGCAGCAGAAATAATGCTGAATGTTGAGAATTGTGTTATGCAGACTAATCTGGAAAATGCACTAATTTCTACATGAGTCATAATGAATCAGTCCTCAGCTGCAGGCATCAATTGATTATCCTGGCTCCCTTTATGTTTGCCAAATACAGTTCATGTGTAACAGCAATCCTAATTCTCCACCAGATCAAGCTGATTTCACATCCAACTTCAAACTTTGTCACCTCCAGCTGAGTCAAACAATTAATCTAATTACTGCCACGTGGCTATTGGGGAGGCGCTGATTGCTGCTATTGGCACTGAAGCCCATTCTGCTGCCTCCTTTGTGCAGGCCCCGTGGGTTTCCACTTCCTCCATGTTGATCTCGTACATTGTGAGATCCGCCATAGAGAAAGTGCTACTCTTGCACATTCCCAAAGATTACATGTACCAATCAGTAAAAAGTAATTTATTTTTTTTTTACATCTGCTTCCCTTTCTTATTTTTTTGCCATTTCCTTTTATATTGCCTTTTTTTCTATTTCTTTTCTCTCCACCTGTCTTCTTCCCTCAAACACACAGTCAGGTTCTCATTCTCACGTGCATTTCTCTCTCACACACACAGGCTCTCACTCATGCAATCATTCATACACACAGTCTCTCACTGGCACAGGCTGTCTGAGTCTCACACACAAGCTCTCTCAAACCCCCACATGCTGCCTTGCTCAAGCACAGGCTCTCACTCTAACATGCTGTCTCTTTCACACACACAGAGGCTCTCACATGCTGTCTCTGCAAACACACACAGTCTCTCAACTCACTCTCACACACAATCTCTCAACTCATCTCATACTCGCACACACCTCTCTCTCACCTCTGGGCCTCTTCTTTACGGGTTGCCACAGGATGGGCTCTGCAGCGGCCCTAGTCTTCCCGGCCCCGCTGCTCCTCTTCTGCACGCGGCTGAAGCACCTCTTCTACCCACGCAGCTGACGCGCCTCCTCCTTCCTGCCCATGTGGCTCCGGCAACATTTGTCTTCCGGGGCAGGGCAGGCAGGAAGGAAGTAGGAGGAGCACCTGCAGTGGCTGATACACCTCCTTCCTGCCTGCGCGGCTCCAGCCACATACTTTACTGCGACACGCTAGCTTTTTGGGCCATGTCTCTTCCAGTGGCGTAGCCAGAATTGATTTTTTGGGTGGGCACAAGGTTAACATGGGTGGGCTGTAGGCATGCAGGTCTACTAGTTGTTTTTTTTACTGATAAATAATGCCAAATTATGCAGCATAGCATTCACATCTACGCCTAAGTATGAGGTTTATTTAATGATACAAACATAATTCACGGTGATTTGTGGTACTTTAGCCTTCTTATTATTACGATTTTATACACGGCTCCTACCTGTCCATAAATTTTGAGAGAGAGGTTGTGTTGCTTATATTTAAATTGCTAACATCTCAAAATATAGATATATATGTTTACCTTTGTTGTCTGATCTTTGTATTTTTCTAATCAGTTGGTCCTGGTCTCTTTTTCCCATTTTTTCCCTTATAGCTCATTTCCTAATTCCTTTTCAGTGTCTTTCTTCTATTACTGTCTTCTTCCCTTCCACACACACACACACACATACATACACGCTTTCTCTCACAGACTCCCTCTCACACACTCAAGCTGTCACTCTCATATGCTCTCCCCCCCCCCCCCCCCACAAGCTCACATTCTCTGCAGACACACATACAAGTTCTCACTTTCTCACCCCTCCCCAGGCTTATATTCTTATGCACACACAGACGCACATCCAGGCACCCATTCTCACCCACACACATAAACCCAGACTCCCATTCTCACCCACAAACCCATGCTCCCAGTCTCACCCACACATATTCAAGCTCCCATTCTCATCCATACATATACACATTTAAGGTCCTATTCTCACCCACACATACACACATTCAAGCACCCATTCTTATCCACATATTCAAGCTTCCATTCTCACCCACCCACACAAACCCAGGCTCTCATTCTCACCCATATATACACACATTCAAGCTCCCATTCTCACCCACCCACAAACCCAGGCTCCCATTCTCAACCACACATACACACATTCGAGCTCCCATTCACCCACATATTCAAGCTTCCATTCTCACCCACATACACACCCAGGCTCCAGTTTTCACCCACACACACTCCCATTCTCATCCACACATACACATTCAAGCACGTGCACAGCTTCCGCTTTCTCCCCCAGAGCAGGAAGATCAGCTGCCTCTCCTGCTGCCACCGGACTCCTATCTTCGGACGTCGGGCCGTACAGCCCGCTGAACTTCCTGTCAGGGGGGGGGGGAGCGGAAGCGCAGCGCACAACGTACGCTTCCTCCCTCCCCCCCAGCAGGAAGATCGGCGGGCAGTACGGCCCGACGCCCGAAGATAGCAGGAGGCCGGTGGCAGCAGGAGAGGCAGCTGATCTTCCTGCTTTGGGGGAGAAAGCGGAAGCTGTGCGCAGCGCTTCCGCTCCCCCAAACAGGAAAATCGGCGGCCGTTTGGCCCGAAGATAGCAGGAGAACGGGTGGCAGCAGGAGAGACCAGCTGATCTTCCTGCATTGGGGGGAGGAAGCGGAAGCTGCGCGCAGCGCTTCCGCTTCCCCCCCCCGAACAGGAAGACCGGTTGGCCATACGGCCGCAGCAGCGCTTCCCCATGTGTGCCGTGATGGCGCGCGAGGCGTGGGTTCTCTTGTTCGCTGTCGCGGGGATGGGATCCCGCGACAGCCTTGCAGTTCCAGTGCCAGTTGGGTGGGCACCTGCCCACCCGTGGCTACGCCACTGGTCTCTTCCCTTTTGGGGTTGGAGGAGGCAGGTCTCCAGCTTCGCCCCGCCTCCCCGCAGCAGCCGCGGCGCCACGGACCGGCAAAAAACCCCAACGGCCCGGTACTGGTCCGCGGACCGGTGGTTGGGGACCTGCTTTAGGCGACCCCTGTGTTTTGGTCGTTCGACCCCCGCCGGGGTCGCGACCCACAGGTTGAGAACCGCTGTGCTAGACCAATCCTTACACTTGGGGGATTTCCCCACTCCTCAGCTGATGACGATAAAGGGCACACGCCATTCATCAGCTCATTCGTGGCTAAAGAAGGGGAAGTGGTCACAGGCCCTTGCCAGCAGCCAGCCATCAAAAGGAACCAGACAAGGACCCCATTTTAGCTCCTTTCTCTCAAATTGTATTATATTTCTTCCCCTCCCCCCCTTTTTTTAAACCCTAGAGGTTATTCCCCCTCCCAAAGGGAAGGCAAAGGGGGGGGGGGGGAGAGAGAGCAACAGAGAGCACCAGATTACCTCAGATGTCTTTTATTGTGGCCTGTGTTCCTGAGTGGGCCTGGACTAGTCTAGCAGGACTCAAGGAAAGAAAATGCTCAGGTAAGAAAATATTACCTTTGTTTTCCTCCTGCTATGCCAGTCTGGAAAATACAAAAGCTACCCCTGGGCTGGATGGTAGTTGGACAGGGTTGTCTTCAGGACCCCTGACCCAAAGGCCGTTTCCTCCTCAGTCTGTATATGCAGACTACAGTGCTTGCAAAACAAGTACAAGGAAGACTAGGTAACAGCCCTGCAGATTTTACCCTAGGAGACAGATGATGCTTCTGCCCAGGATGACACCTTTGTCTTCATGGAGTATGTGTGGAGCTCCAATGGTGCTTGCCTACTGTTGAGTATGTAGGCTGCAAGAGATCACTTCTTTAATCCATCTGGTTATCATGGTCTTGGAGGCTGCTGCTCCCTTTTGAGGTCTCCCAAACAGCACGAATAACCTGCCAGGTTATTCGTGGCAGGGTTCATTACCTTTAAGTATTTTAATATCACACAGCACACATCCAGTAGGTGTATGTGTAGACTGTCTTCCTTTCCCCTTACATTCCTTCCTCCTGAATGCTGGTAAAGAAACTGCCTGATTCAGGTTGAAGGGAGACACTACTGTTGGGAGGAATGAGGGCATTGAAAAGTGACTGAATGAGGGGAAATGACTTAAGTAGGGCTCTCTGCATGACAGAGCTTGCAATTCTGAAATGCATCCCATAGAGCAGATTGCTAGTTTTAATGTTAGATCCTTCCTGGATGCTTGCCTCAAAGGGTATTCCTGCTAGGACTCTAAGGACCAGGTTAAGATCTGACCGAGGAAAAGTTGATCTAAAGGATGGTCATATATGCTTCACCCTCTTTAAAAAAAAGTGCATGACATCCAGATGTGCGGCTACCTGGATACTTTTGATGCAGCCCCTTTTTAAAGAAATGACTGCCACTATTCACTTCTTAGTGAATCAAGTGCTAGGCCTTTGCCCAGACCCTTCTGCAAGAAGTGTAGGATTCACAGGTATCAGACTTCCATGGGGAAGAGTTATGTTCCCGACTGTAAGCTTCAAACAGCCTCCAAACTGGAATATGGCCCAACTTTTGTGTGCTTTTAGCATGGTCATCACGACTGCTTGGGAATAACCCCTGCCTCACTGCCATGCCCTTTTCAAAGGCCAGGCCGTACGACAAAATGGATGTGGGTCTTCCTTTGGTATTGGACCCTGCCACAGCAACTCCTTTTTTCTGACGAATTGCAGTGGGGTCCATACTAGAAGGCTTATTAGGTCTGCATACCAAGGCCTCCTTGGCCAATCCAGATCTAACAGTTATCACCTCTGAAGGGTGATCCTCTTTATTACTTTGCCTACCAGGGGCCAAGGTGGAAATACAATCAGGAGCTTGCCCTTTGGCCAGGGTCGGATTAGGGCATCTGTCTCACTGGATCCTGATTCCTTCCGACTGAAGAAACTAACTGCTTTAGCTCGAATCGCCATCAAGACCACAGCAATCAAGACCCCATGACATTATTGTTCTAATATCAAGGGGCCTGCTGGCTTAGTTCCCATTCTCCTGGATCCAGCCGGTTTCTGCTGAGAGAGTCTACATGAACATTTTTTTTTCTGCACTAAAAGAGGCTGACAACTGGGGCAGGTTCCTCTCTACCATCTAAGTATCCAGTCACTCCTTCACAAGCCTGGGCCTGTGAGTGCTCCCTTACTTGTTCATGTATGACTCTGCAGTGGTACTGACAGAGGGGACTCCAACTGCCTTTTTCTTTTTTCTTGGTATAAAGACCTAAAGTGCTAACGTGATGGCTCTCATCGCTAATTAGTTTGTCAGTCAGACAGCTTCTTCTTCCAACCAGCTGCCTTGGTCCAGATGCCCCTGGCAATAAGCTCCCAACTCGATTATACTGGTATCTCTGGTTAGAACTATCCAGTTGGGTGGTTCTAGGTCCACCCTTTTATGAGGTTGGAGGGCTCCAGTCACCAGTCCACATTCTCCTCTGCCACCCGTGAGATCGGCAAAGATCATAAACCTGAGAAGCTGGAGACCAGCGGGCTAGCTGTGACTACTGCATCAGGTGCATATAGGCCCTGGCCTAGAGAACTACATCTGTAGAGGCTATCATTAGCCTTACTAGCTGGAGATAATCCAATAACTTGGGGCAACCTAGGGTGCGAAAAACCTGTACTTGCTTTATTATTTTGGTGACCTTCTTGGATGTCAAGTGACACATCTGTCCATCATATCTAGGATCATGCCTCAGAACTCTAGCAACTGAGAAGGTTCTTTGCATAGTTCAGCATCTATAGTCCAGTCTTTCTAGAACCTGCTGGTTCTCCTGGGCAGTGTTGTCTAAAGAACAAATTGTCCAAATAAGGATGTAAGGTCCTTGAGGCAGTTTCAAGCCTGATCAGTAAGGCCTGAAACTGAAAGTGATGGCCTAGGAATGCAAAAATGAAGACTTTGCAAAGAAGGTCTAATGATATATGGAGGCCTCTGTCAGATCCAATGATCCCAGATACACTTCTTTTCTTACTCCCGCCATAACCAAGCAGAGGGCCTCCATTCTGAAGTGGGGTCCCCTCAAGCACTTGTTGACCCCTTTTAAATCTAAGTCAGGATGCCATCCTTTGGAACTACTAAAGAGATTATGTTCCTTGCCTCTTTTCCTGGGAAGTACTTGGGCTATGGCATCCAAGTCCTGTAAACTTTCCAGGGTCATTCTCACTGCCTTGCTTTTGATTTGCGATGTGCAGGAGGAAATCATAAAGGCATTTGGTACTGGAAGATGTGTGCCCCCTTAAAATTATATCCAGGACCTAGTGGTCTGTAGTAGTCTGGGACCGTTCTGCATAATACCATGAAACTACCAATATCACCTGAGGGATGCGATGGACATTATTGTGGAAGGCAACCACTTCTTGCAGCTACAGGTAGGTCTCATGGTCCCTTGAAAGGACTGGGATTTACTCCAAACCATATCTGAGGCTGCAAGCCTCAATGTTTACCTTTGTGTTTGTAGTACTTGAAATGCTGCCATCTATGCGCTCGCGTGCTCAACCGGCTTCTATCCTGCAGGACTCTAGGGTTTGGATTCACCCAAATCCTTTACTAATTTTTCTAAATCCTTTCCACATAGTAGCCCCCCTGTAAAAGGAAGTTTACAGAAGTATGACTTGGACACAGAGTCCCCTGCCCAATTACAGAGCCAGAAGAGTCTCCTGGTTACAACCCCAGAGGCGACCAACTTAGTTGATAGCCTAATCAGGTCATACAGAAAGGCCACTGCTGATTCCAGAGCTGCAGTTTCTTCTCTCAGGTAACTGCTGAATCCTGCATATGGCCACCCGAGCTAGGTAGCCTCCACAAATCAGGGCCCAAATTGCCATGGTCCCCATGGAGAAGGCCTATTTCAGGATCACTTCAATCTTCCTGTCCTGAGGACCTTTAGGGCTGTCCCTCCTATGGGCTATCGCTGATACCAGCATGTCAACCTCTGAATGCCCCAATAGTTTGTTTTGTTCCTCCATAATGAGAGGGTATAATTTTCCTTTCATTCTCTGAGCACCCCCCCCCCCCCGCTCCAGTGGATAATCCCACTCCACGAGCACCATCTCTCTTAGAGCTTCATGTATGGGGAATATTCTTAAAAGCTTTCTTATCCCTTGAATGACAGGATTACTTTCCACCAGGTCTTCTGCTTTGGTGCCTAAGACCTTAAAGGCTACTTGCACACCAGTAACGAGGGCTGAAAACTCCTCTTTTTGAAACAGCCTCATTATTGAGGAATTCTCCCCTATGACAAACACTGCCCCGCCTCCTGAGAGCTTGGGGCATGCTAAGCTGTGTTTCATCCATTGACCAGAACTCCACCCTGGAGTGCAGCATATCTGTAAAAGCAGGAGATGTTTTGGGTATAAGCATGGCCTACAAACATTTAGGGGCCATGCACGTTCCATCAGCCCCTTGGTCTGGGGATTTAGAACCAGCAATGGAGCCAGGCTCCTGCACAGCACAGAAAACCTGGTGCATTACCAGTATGAACTCTGGAAAGAACCCCATGGGGTGGGCTACCATCAGGTCTCTTGTAGAATCTAGTCCAAGCCCTGACCTGGGTAAATTAATCTGCCTCCAGCCCTCTCCCCAGAACCTCCTTTTGCTAGGGAACTTACCAGACCTGAATGACCAGGAGGCAGCAGCTCCTCCTCCCCTGGAGTGATGGTAGCTGTCAGCAGTTGGACCCTCTTAACCCTTCCCCTACACAAAGAGCATACTCACTAAGCCTATCCAGAGAGGCCGGGTCCCTACTGCAAGCCAGGCAGAAGGAACAAGAGATACTGGGAATCTTTTTAGTGCCACATGATAAATACCTGTGGTCATGCAGCATTGTCTCTTTTTCTTTTTTTTTTTTAAGCAGCCCCCTGGCACTGGAATGGCTCTAGAGGCCTAAAAAAATTAAAACACAGCTTACTGCTCTCAATGCTGTGCTCCCTCTCCCGGATGCCCAGCCAAGCATCCACAGTACTCACCACGTCCACGGAATTGCTGCAGCTGGCCAGTTGTAGCAACATTGCCTGACTATTCCCCTGCCCCAATATCAGTGACTGCTCTCTCATGGTTTTTTTGTAGAAACTTTATTCTTCCCACACAAATCCCAGGAGGAGCAGAGGTAGAGCATTTAAGGCACTGGAGGGGGAGGTACAGAGAGAGGGAGAGAGCTTGATATCCCTTTAAAAATATTTTTGATAGGGTCAGGTCCTCTAGGACATTTTACATCCTAAGAAGTGGGAGTCCTCCTAGGAGGGATCCCCAGTCCCTAGAGAAAACAGGGATCTGCTCCTAGGTGCTTACTACCAGAAACCTCCTTAGGAGGCAGTGCTACTGGGAAAGGCAGCCTCAAGGAACTGCTGCCCCAGGAGCTTCAAAGGCTCTACCAACTGGAACTGCACCTTGACTCTGGAAGCAAGAATGAGGCCATGAAGGGGATGTACTCTCTGTCACCGGCAGCTGAGGAGCAGGGAAATCCCCAAGTGTAAGGGCTGGTCTAGCAGGAGGAAAAAGGAAACTTTGCTTTCAGGTGATAACATGCCCTGTATAAACATGCAGCCCGTGCCCCAACTTCTCCTGGTAACAGAGACTCACAGGGGGAGAACATGGGCCAGAATTAGACCCATACTCTCAGATTCTTCCCACACAGTGGGAAGAAAGTCACTCTTTCAGGGACCATAAAGGTTTTTCCCCACCTGAAGCTCTTCTGTAACTAGTCCAATAGGTAACAAAAACCACATGCCATACTATTGTTCAAAAAATAAAATCCTTTACTGGTTACTCGATTGCATCAAACAAAAATCCATTATAAGTACACTATAGCTTAGTGTACCAATCAGTACAGAAAAAGATCCAAAAAAATCAGTCTCAAGCAATAGCAAACACTGCACACCTTGGGTCCGATGTAATAAAGTGCACATGGCACTCCGGATGCAGCAAGGAGTTTAGCACACATAAAAAGGTGTGTGTAAAACTGTGCAAGATGATTAGTGCCTTCACTATATCAATAAGAGTAAGAACATAAGAATTGCTATATTGGGTCAGACTGAGGGTCCATCAAGCATATTATCCTGTTTCCAACAGTGGCCAATCCAGGTCACAAATACCTGGCAAAATCTCAAACAGTAAATTGATTCCATGCTGCTAACAGCCATGGATAAGTAGTGTCTTTTTCCAAGTCTATCTTGTTAATAACAGTTTATGGACTTCTCTTCCAAGAACTTGCCCAAACCGTTTTAAACCCAGGTACACTAACTGCCTTTACTATATCCTCTGGCAATGACCTCTATCATATCCCTCCTCAGATGTCTCTTCGCCAAGCTGAATAGTCCCATAAGGGAACTATTCCTTCCCCTTTATCATTTTGGTTGACATTTTCTATAGCTTTTCCAGTTCAGCAATATCTTTTTTGAGATGTGGCAACACAGAATTGCACATGGTACTCTAGGTGCAGTCTCACTATGTAGCGATAAAAAGGTTTTATGACATTCTCTGTTTTGTTCTCCATTACCTTCCTAATAATTCCTAACATTCTATTTGCTTTTTTGACTGCCACTGCACACTGAGCCGAGGATTTTAAACTATTGTCCACAATGACGCACAGATCCTTTTCCTGGGTTGCAACTCTTCATATGGAACCTCACATCATGTAACTACAGTGTGGGTTACTTTTCCCTACGTGCATCACTTTGCATTTATCCACATTAAATTTCATCTGCCATTGGCCTCACAATTTCTTTACAATCCACTTATTTCATTACTTAGAATAATTTTATATCATTTGCAAATCTGATCACCTTACTCATTCCCTTTTCCAGATCATTTATCGATAATTAAAAAACAGTGGTCCCGGTACAGATCCCTGAGGCACTCCAGTGTGTGCACAATCCGACCGAATTAATACATTTTGCCTATATGTTTATGCATTTGGACAAAAGCAAAGGAAACTCGGGGATAAAATGACGCACAGGAAAAACAACAAAATCCAGAAGCAAACAAGTCAAAAGTTCAGTTGCTTTGAACATTAGAGGCTGAAAAGGACTGCATACCCTTGAAGCTCTCAAAGGAACAAATTTTAGGAACAGAGTTTAGACCAGCCCATGTTTTTTAAATGTACAACAAATATATTATGGAACTCCCTCTTCTGTCTGGAATCAGTACTACAGATAATAAAATGCATCATGGAAAGAAGCAGAGAATCAAAAAAGGCAACACTGGGCTTAAAGATTCCCTTCTAACACCGGGTCACTTAGAACTCTGCAGAGCCCTCAAGAAAATTCTGGATGCTACACTGGATTCTAAAAAACAACTTCCAGGGGCCAGCGGAGGATCACTAGCGGTTATAACAATGGGACTGATGTAATAAACCCTGCGCTAAAACTGGAGTAACATTTTTAGCATGGGTTTTACTTAACACGTACATTCCGTGGGATGCAGTAAGCTAATGGGACGCAACCTAAGCAGGAGTTTAAAAAAGAAAAGCACACTAAATGACAAAGGGGCTGATGCAATAAATCTGTGCAGAAAATGGTGCTCGGTTTTGAGCTCTCGCTTTCCTAACGCGCCCCCAGCCACCTCTCCTGGGCCCGCGATCAAATATTTAAATGAGAGGTTGTGCTAAAAAGGAGGTGCTAGGGACCAATGTGTGCCCCTAGTGCCTCCTTAGCAGCGGGCGCCCAGGAGAGGTGGCTGTCAGCGGGTTAGGAAAAGGGACGCTCATTAATTGAGCATCCCTTTTCCTAACCTGACCACCAGCACACTTTTTTTTTTCTAAATATTCTGGACTTTTTGGTTCCTCTGACTTTTCTGTACACTTTCTGGGCTGCTCAGAAATTAACGCCTGCTCTGGGCAGGCGTTAATTCAAATATTCTTGAGACTGTGGGTTCCAGTGAATCAGCAGGGAGCACTGAAGAGTATGCATATGTGCCCTTGCCCATGGTATCACTTCTAGGGTTGCTGCCAGCAAGGCAAATACCTGCAGGTAAGACCATACAGTCAGGCGCAGAGTGGCCATTAATTGGGCTAGCAACTTCTGAAATCGAACTCTTGGCAGAAACACCTTGCCCTACTTTGTCGAAACAAACCCCGAAATATTCCAGTGACTGAGAAGGCTGAAAGCCGCTCTTGGTTGGGTTCACCACCCAGCCAAATTCCTGCAGCAGGGAAATCACCTTGTGAGTCACCAGGCAGCTCTCTTCTGGCAACCTGGCTCAGAGCAGTCAGTCATCCAAATACAGGATTCCAGCCCTTCATAATTCTGCCTCAACTACTACTATTACCTTGGAGAAGAGTCTGGGAGCAGTGGCCAAACCAAAAAAGGCAGCGCCCGAAACTGAAAATGGCGCCCCAGCACTAGAAACCGGAGAAAGAATTGATGTTCTGGTCGGATGGGAATGTTAAGGCACGCTTCTGGCAGATCCAGGGAGAACAGAAACTCCCCCGACTGCACAGCCAGTATCTCTGAGTGCAATGTTCCCATGCGGAAATGGTTCTCCCGCAGATGACGGTTGACACCTTTGAGATCCAGGATGGGACGAAAGGAGACCTCCATCTTTGGAACAAAATAAATAGAATATTGCCCCGTATTTCTTTTTTGAGACGCGGACACTGGGACCACAGTCCTCAGACTAAGAGCATTGAGAATGTACTCTCCACCGCCTGCTTCTTCTGCAGGGAGTGGCAGGGCGACTCCATGAATACGTCCCAAAGAACACTGGGAAACTCCAGCGCATATCCATCTCGCATCACTTCCAGGACCCACTGATCCAATGCGATTTCAATCCACTTCTGATAAGAGAGAGAGGCATCCCCCTATCTCCTGGGCCTGGGGGTGGGAGGCTCCACTACCCGAGCCTGTGCCTCTTCTGGGCTAAGGATGAAAGGACTACCAAAAGGCCAAGTCCTCTGAAAGGTTGCTCTTCTATAAGAGTCAAAAATACCTGGAACCTCTAGCACGACCCCTCATGTTAAAGGGGTGTTGCGTCTGCTTTTTATACTCTGACAAATGAACTGGAGATTCGCCCCACCTACTGGCCAGTTTCTCCAACTCACTCCCAAATAAAGGCGAGCCATTAAAGGCCAACTTGGTGAGGTTAGCCTTGGAGGTTGCATCGGCTGACCAATTTCTCAACCATAACTGGTGCCTGGCCGCTACTATCAAAGACCTCTAGCAGGGGTCTGGACCAAATTACAGCTCGAATCAGCCAAAAAGGCCGTGGCTGATTCCATAACTGCCCTGGAATTCACCCACAGTCGTCAACTTCTTGGGAGAGAAGCAAACAAGAGCAAGCCACGAGGGAACAATAAGAAGCGATCTGCAAGGACATTGTCACTACTTCAAATGACTGCTTGAGGACAGCCTCAATCTTTCTAGCATGAGCATCCTTCAAGGCCGCTCCTCCTTCCACAAGAATAGTGGTACACTTGGAGACTGCACACACAAGTGCATCTACCTTCGGAAATGTAAGCGCCCTCTTACCACTGGACCCAGAGGGTACAAGCTTTATGCAAGGACACCAAAACAGGATTTCTCTTCAGCTCAAGACATGGAATCTGTCCCAGGGATCACAAGAATGTCCAAGGTCTGGGAGATCAGAGCTGGCAGTTCATTTCTATGAAAGAACCATAGCATAGTTCTATATGGTTCTAAACCTGGAGGAATTTCACCATCCTCCAGAGAAGCAGGAATCGGCGTCATCATCTGTGCCATCCGGATCCCTATCAGGAGGATCCACTGTCGCTCTATGATCACTCCTGCACTCAAGAAAAGATCCAGACAAGGTTCCTACCTACTCCTTTAGGAGCAGTGGACTGGGCTGAGGACTGCACCTCAAAAAGCGATTGCAATCCTTAGAAAAAATCTACCCAGGAAAATGTAGAAGTATCCAAACCAGGAGACACTTGGGGCACAGTCACTGAACACTTCTGAGAAGTCAGTTAGGGGAGATCCAAGGTCAGGCGCTCCAACTAAGCCATTTTTACCCAGACCTACAGCTGGCTGAGAAGAACCATGTTTAGTGAAATCAGAAAAGGATAAAACTCCCTGAGCCTCCAAACAGCACTGGTACAAATTAGAGGGCATTCCTTGCTGAGATGCCCTAATATGACAAGCAGTGCAAAAGAAAAAGTGCTTAGGCTTCTCAGGAATAGGTGCCATTATGCCAGACAGCATGCTGAGCAGTGGCCGGAGGCATGCATCTAGCATTTTTTTTTAATTTTTATTTTTAAACATCCAAAAATTCTAGGCGTCGGACACCTTGGGCATCAAAACGCTAGGTGTCCCATACCTAGGTGCCCATAGAGTAAGCGGTGCTCAGAGGACAGGCTCACAAAAAAACACTTAACTTGGACACACAAGGAAGCATAAGCCTGGATGCACAAATCAACCCGACTAGGCATCCAGAAAACACTGGATGCACAACTAGACGCACAGCTGGACGCAAATGCCAAACTGACAATCATGTAAAGGGCAGCCTAAAAGCGGGCAAACAGCTGGTGAGGCCTACCTCGCAGCGCGCAACCAAGAAACCTCAAAGCGGGGCCTAGCCAATGGAGGCTGCTCAACCCAAACTGCCCACAACCCTCAATCTCCCACGGAGTGGGATGAACTCTGGAACGGCACTATCTCTGCAACAATTTTTTTTTTCTTTTTAATTAAAAACACTTACTGGAGCTAAGCCTTGCTTGGCTGGGCACAGAGACAGTCTCCGGCTATGGGGGAAGAGGGAATTTGCAGTCACCACCACGCTCAGCTTCCTGCACCTGCTGCCTTTCAGCTGCTTAAGCAGCTAAGTCCATGCCAGCTAAAAAACTAACTGCCGGACCAAGGCACACCTCTGAGGGACCACAGAAAGCACCTCAGGAATTCTCAACTGGGCAGGGACCTTAAGGTATCACCGCAGGAGAGTGGGGCAAATTATTTTTCTCCTTTTTTCAAATCGAAGCAATCCCCAGTGGGGAGATGCATGACCACCATCTGCTGGAGATGGAGAAAATGGGAAGGCTGATGTCACTAGAGGGGGTTGTATACTGTGACGTCAGTTTACTCCGTCTCCATCTGCTGGTAGGGGAGCATAAACCCACTTGTTTTGAATATATCTGACCGGACACTAAGAAACAGCCAATAGCACTTATCACATGCAAATGCATGTTGATGAGGCTATTAGCTTTGTGGGGGGTTGGGTGCGCGTTTTGGAGAATAAGGGGGTTGTGGACGCACATCCAAAACCCACGTCGAACCAAGGGTTAAACAGTTCGCTCTGAGCGCACTCTATTGCATCGGCCCCAAAATGCACTAAAATGAGAATTAACCTGAAAAATCCGCACTAATACTAAAAGTGCTATAAAATAGGAGTAAGGAGGTAGATACTTAAAGTTGGAAGGTATGTGACCAAAATGACCATGCATGCAAGACTGGCACTGGGTATCCTGACTTGGGGCAAGGCATTCCAAGTGAAAACAAAGAGTATGCTCTCTAGGAAAAGCACTTACAGCAAGAATAGTATACACTTTGGTGCTCTGCAACCCTAAAGGCTGTAGTTGCCCATTCCAGAGAGCTTACCCTTTGATTTGATTAGGCATGTCTTGCCCAAATGGCCTTGCATGCAAGACTGTGCCCAAGTTGGGTTGCCCAATGCCAGTCTTACATGCAAGGAAATTTTGGTCACAGCTCTTCCAACTTCAAGTACTTACTTCCTTATTCCTACGTTTTATTAATTCCTTAGCCTGAGGTGGAATAAACATTAACTCACTTTTCCGGTAGCATGTTGTTGTTTGTATCACACTGAGCACAGCAACAGAATAACTCTGGCCACCAGAAATGTGAGTTTACTCCACTTCAGACCAAAAATAAGTTACATTTCCAGTGTTAGCTCTCTGAGGCTTGCACCTTTAGCTGAACAAAACATAAGCTCTCTGGGAATGGCACCTTCCACTGAATAATATGCACGTTAGTGGTGTGCATCCCAAGTTTGGCACATTTAGCTGTAGGTGCCCTCACCAGAGAGCTTACACATTGTTCAGCTGTAGGTTCAAGCGCCAAAGGACTTACGTTGGAAATTTAAGTCCTTCCTGGTTCTGAAGTGGAGCACCACACTGGGCACAACAAAAAACATTGGCAACCAGAAGTGTGAGTTTACTCCATCTCAGACCCAGAAGTTAAATTCCAATGTAAGCTCTCTGAGGAAGATATCAGTCACAGGTTTTCTTAGCAGGGGCTTTTCTGTGCTAAAATCCATATTACATACTTGAGTAAGGTTCGTGGAGAAAAACACATGCTAAAACATGAGTGAAAACCAGCAGTAGGCTCAGCGTGGCTTATGACACAGACCCCAATATTCGCCTTTCTTACTATTCATCTCGTCCCACAGTTCTCCCTGCCCAAGTCTCTGGCTCTCTCTATTCCCCTTTCGCAGTTCTTCCCAGGTCGCTGGCGCTTTCCCCGTCAGCCTTCTCTTCTCCGTAGTCTATCCCCTCCCATCGCAACTCTTCCTCCAAATCTCCATCTCTCCCTATTCAGGTTTCTCTCTTACTCTTTCCATTCTTTCCTGAGCCTCTCTCCCAGCTTATCCTCCTCGCTCTTCCTGTTTCTATCTTTCACGCCTGCAATCCCCGCCATTTCTCCCTCCACCTTTGCTCCCCCTTCCCCCTTCCCAGACAACACTCACCCAACCGTTGGCTTTGGGGCTGAAGCTGTACAGGGCAACCTGGCCAGTGACATCCACAATGCGGCTAATATATGGATCGTGCTGCTGCAGCGCCGCCAGGCTCATACAGGTCCCAGCCGCGCTCCTCCGCTCCATTTTCGCACAGAATCTTGGGACTGGACCGAGCGGAAGTGCAACACCATCAGAACGCCCCCGGGCACACGACGGCACGATTTTCGGTTCCTATCACCCTCGAATCACCTTTAATTCCGCTTGAGCCAGCGACGGAAGCCGTGTAATGGGCCAGGCAGGGTGAGCTCGGGGCTCGCAGCTCGCCTGTGTCGGGGGGGCACTTTAGCAACTTGGGTGCATGCACTGCCTTTAGCTGAGTGGAAAAAGCTCAAGCTAGGTGGAGGCAGACGTTTGTCTAGTTCGAGCTTTGTGGCCGCTTCCGCAACTGTACAAACTAGTTTTGAATGGAAACAGAACTGCAATCACGAGGTACTGGGATGTAAGTTTCAAAATCAGGACTAGTCACAGATATCCATGCAGAAATCGGGTCACGGGCAGCAGAGCTATCTTTATTGTAATTGCACTGTCTTGTTACCAAGCCTCCATGACGACAAGTTGTGGAAAGCTCTATAATTTTGTTACTCGCTAAGTTCGGGGATATTTGTAAAAAAAAAAACAAAAACCATTTCTCAGGACAAAAACAGCAGCATAGCATAATCGACCTCCGATAGATAGAAAAGGAAGTGCTGTCACAGATTAACCCCTTGAGATTCTGAAGTTTTCATTTGTATCAAGGGATAGCAAATCTTTTACGTTTGCTCCAGCGCCGCGGCCAACCACTGGGTGTTCAGATATAGTACAAAATAGACACAGACCAATGGTGTCAGAGCAACCACATTATCCAGTTCCAGGCGGGAGACTATTGGGTCAGTCCTGAGTTTGCACTTGTGATATTTGTAGTCCTGATTCTGTAACCGTCTCTTTTTAGTCAGTAAGGAGGTCCAGACAACTGATCCGTAAAGATAGACTTTTATTGCCAGCAAGATGCAGCTAAGACAAAGGCTTAGTACAACTGCATGCCCCTCCCCTCCAGGAGCAGACTCTTATGCACTTTACAGTTCTTATCTTTTACACATGCGTTCTAAGCATTGCTGAGCAAGCATATTCCGGCTGAAGGGGCTACTGACCCCCTCCCTAGACACCCTGGAACTTTCGTGAAACTTCTCCCATGTTCTGCAGGAGAGGCTGCTGGGACTTGCAGTTCTGGAAAGGAATTTGCGAGTCTGCAGTAATACAGCCCTTCACATAATACATCCATTGTTCTAATCTAGGTTACAGCAGTGAAAGCTTATCAGAGAATAAGAACAGCGAAGCCAAAAAATGAAAATGTGCAATGTGCTGACAGAGAGTTTCTCAATGTCCTAATTACAGCTGTATTGCAGACTGTAAGTAAACCCGTCATGAAGCAGGGAATTCTGGTACATGAAGTCCTTTGTCAGGTTGAAGCGTTCAGACCCCTTCATTCCCCCCTTTGATACTTATCATTATTTATGAAAAGTATCACACCATCACAACGCAACTGTGGAGCTGAAAGAAACAGAAACAAGAAAAATTAGCAATTTGAGTTCTCAGGGGGCCCTAATTTCCCAAACAGTCCGATGGTTTCTTCACGGGTTTGAGACGGATGGGCCCTAATGGCTCCACCCCCCTTTGTAGCCCGAACTTGTCATGTATGGGAAGATGGCCCAGGATAAAACATGAGGATGGTTAGACAGGTTCTATAGGCTCAGAGGAATACATGTACAGTGACAGAAGCTGCGTGGCTGTTTTGCGTTCAGCAATGTCCTTCATCACCCGACGAAGGCGGTTTGAGCAAGAAAGGAATAATTCAGGGTCCTAAAAAACAAAACAGAATTAAACTGGCTGGGATAACAAACAAGCTCTTAAATCCACCGATCATGGAAAACCAACCACGGAATCCATTGGTCCAGTCCCAAGCACTATTCCACTGCTGGACAGGGACGTGTGCCATCTTGACCATGCGATCAGTGATGTCTTGGATAACCTTGTTTTGGTCATCTACCTGTAAACAACAATTGGAGAGGTTAAATGTTCCACAAACCCTCCTTCCTGGGCCAGAGGGTAATCTAAAACCAATCTATTCTGGTACACTGCAGTCATAATTTTGGTATTTTGTTTTGCCCAGAGTTTAAGAGCGAAAGCAGTCGTTGGTGATGAGCTCCAGGACTGCCTGAAGCCTGATGATTCGATGCAATTAATACTGCTTGGAAGGGTTCCCGAGTTGCCCCTTTTTGCTGCTTCATCTGCTCTCTGATTTTCTTGACAATAGGGTTTGATTTCCTGGTGTGTGCTTTGCAATGCATTACAGCCACCTTGCGAGGAAGCCAAACTGCGTCTAGTAATTCACGTACTTCTGATGCATTGTTCAATTGTTTTCCCTCTATAATGCTCCATGCACTTGAATTGTAAGGAAGGCATATTTAGAGTCTGTATAGATATTTACAGTTTGTCCTTCTGCCAACTGCAGAGCTCGAGTAAGGGCAATTAGTTCAGCTTTTTGTGCAGACGTTCCTGGGGGAAGAGGTTGAGCCTCAACGATTTCATCTTCGGATACAACAGCATATCCAGCAGAACGTATCTCATGAATGATTTGGCTGCTCCCATCAGTTAATAAAGTCCAAGCTCCTTGCCAGGGTTGATCCCTCAGGTCTGGTCTACTGGAATGTATTGTAGTCATGACTTCTTCACAATCATGGGCAACTGGTTCAGGTGCCGGCATAAGAGTGGCCGGGTTCAAGTTTTTGCTGTCTTGTATTTGAATTTCAGGTGTTTCACACAGTAAGGCTTAATACTTGACGAGATGTGAATTAGTCATCCATTTTGGTCCATGGGTCTCTAGCAGTCCTTGAATGGTGTGGGGAGTTGTTACATTCAGAGTTTGACCAAAAGTTAATTTGACTGCTTCTGGAATTAGTAAGCATGCAGCCGCAATGCTTCGAAGACAACCTGGCCATCCTTTTGCAACATTGTCCATTCCTTTTGACAGATATGCAACAGGTCGTTCCTATGATTCTAGAGTTTGAGTCAATACCCCAATGGCCATTCCTTTCTTTTCATCGACGAATAGATGAAATGGTTTCATCACATCTGGCAATCCTAAGGCAGGTGGTTCAATTAAGGCTTCTTTTAGTTGACGTAAGCTTGCCAGCTCGTTTCCTTCCCATTGGAAGGGTTGAGATTCTGCTTCTTTACCCCGCAGCTTGTCGTATAGGGGTTGGGCCATAACAGCATAGTTAGCAATCCACAGCCTACAGTATCCTGCAGCTCCAAGGAATGCCCGGAGCTCTTTCTTGCAAGTGGGTACAGGTTGATCTCTTATAGAACTGGTGCGAGAAATCCCCAGACATCGGGTTCCTCCACGTATTTGGAAGCCTAAATACTCTACTTCCAATTCACAGATTTGCGCTTTCTTTTTACTTGCACGATACCCTTTTGAGTACAACATCTTTAGCAGCTGAAGAGTGGATACCGCACATTCGAGGTACGTCTCTCGAAACAACAGAAGGTCATCCACGTATTGTATGACTGGCCCATACTTTACTTGATACATCTTTAAATCTTTTGCCAGTTGCTCACCGAACAGCGTAGGTGAGTGCCTAAACCCTTTAGGCAACCGAGTCCATGTGTACTGCTGCTTTACTCCAGTATCTGCATCTTCCCATGTGAAAGCAAAAATCTTTTGACATTCCTCCGCCACCGGGACGGAGAAGAAGGCATCTTTGAGATCAATGACACTGTACCACTTTGATGCAGGAGAGACTTGAGCCAAGATTGAATACGGATTTGGGACGAGGGCTACTAGATCTGCTACTTGACTATTCACTTTTCTTAAGTCTTGTACTGGTCGATAGTCATTAGATCCAGGCTTCTTTACTGGCAACAAAGGGGTGTTCCAAGCAGATCGGATTCGCCGAAGAATGCCCAAATCATACAGTCTTTGCAGGTGTATCTGGATTCCTTGTCTGGCCATATATGGAATGGGGTATTGAGGTTGATTAATCACCTGTGCATTCTGTTTCATCTCTATCCATATGGGGGTAGCGTCGATAGCTATTCCTCCCGGGTTCTGTTCGAACCATACTTGGGGTAAACTATCCATCAGTTGTCTTCGTTTTTGTTGAGGGGGGTGTTGTTTTCATATCGATGTTCGATGGTTCGTTCGACTATGGGAAGATGTAGTCTCCATTCTTCTTGGAGGGGACAGATGAGTATCACTGGATGGTCCCCGAAGGAGGCTTTAACTTCCCCTGTTGGTTGAAATCTCAATGTGGTCTGAGGCTTACACAGCAGGTTCCATCCGATAAGGGATACCATGGTCCCGCCTACTTGTATAGTTCATTCTTTCTGCAGAGGGGCAGTGAGTACCTGACCTGAGGCACCCACTATAGAAACAGTCTCTTTCGTCGGGGGGGCCGATTGGTGCAGTCATGACAGATCGTTGGCCTCTGAGTCCAACAGGCCCCTGATTTTTGTTGTGTTACCTCGTGGATCTCCACCAGAGGGTCAGTGGGGATTCTTCCCTCCCGGTCTCTTCAGGCTGTATGCTCCTTGTCGCCTCCTCCGCCATCTGCCAGTGGGGGTTGTCCGATCTCCTTCCTCCTCGGCCCCTTTGTCTCGGTGCAGGTCCATTTTTGTCGTTAGTATTCACTGCAGGGCTCCCGTATTTCTTTTGCCATTCTTCACAGTCTCTCTTCCAATGGCCTTCATTTTTGCAGTACGCACACTGATTCTTTCCCAAAGGGGGGTCTTGTTCCCCCTCCTCTTCGCGGTCTGCCATTGTCTTGGCTCCTTCCCGTCCGCGTGTCCTCGAGAGCGGCGGCTAACAGTCACTTTCTCCTTCATGTCTCTACTTGCTTCTCTCTTTTCTCTTCCACTTCTCTATTTCCACATACTTGGTCTGCTATAGCTTTTAACTGGCTGAGGCTCATGCCCTCAAAGCCTTCGGCCTTCTGCAGCTTCTTTCGGATGTCGGGTCTCTATTATTAAGTTCCTGGTTGCAGGGACGGGCCCTTTTCTTCTCTTCCTGATCCCTGTTCCCATACATCTCAAAATACGATGAGTCATTAGTGAGAAGTTCCAACACTGCTTGTAGTCGGATAATACGATTTAACATATAGATTGGAGTTCTATATCCATAAGAACCATCTTCAGCCCAAGTGGCAGGGCCAGAAGCTGCAAAACATTGCTTCCTTCACACTTGTAAGTTTGGCATTGGGTTAATTCAATAAAGTCAACCTGGATCTGCAGGCAAGGATCCAGGGGGGGGGCGCTTTAGGTGTGTAGGAGTGATGATCAAACCCTTGGAAGCCTTGTATCAATTACATTGCAAACACTAAGAACATATGGTAATAGCCAGAGCCCAGCCCCCACCAGTGGTCAAAGAACATAATTGCAATATATATATATATATATATATGTGTGTGTGTGTGTGTGGGCCACTACTTTATCATTTTGGCCGACTCATATTTGCTCTTGTTCCTAATCTTGCATAGTGGCCCCTTCTCTTGCCCACAACTTCCAATAATCCTTATCTTGCGCCTGCCACTGAATCAAAATTTTTAATATTAAGTCTTTGTTTTCTCCGGGTTTTTTTTTTTTTTTTTTTTTTTTACAAACGGCATCCTGTAATTCTCACAGTCAGCGCTGCACATGCTTGGCTGTCTTATCTTGCCAGTTCCTTAAAACAGGGAGTAGCTCTGCATATTTAACTACTGCTAGCCAAAGAAGCAACAAGAAAAACTTTAACAAAGAACCCATTCTTAATCATTTCTCTAAATTTCCCAGAGACAGCTTCAAAATAAACTGCGTCAGCAAAAGAGAGTTCATACTTTATCATGCGTTCCAATGTAACTTTTAAATAACAGATAATATATAGGAGACAAGTAAGAACAATAATTAACATGGTATTAGAGAATAGAAAGATAAGCATAGGGAGGACACTGGGATAGAAGATATGAGAAAACTAAAACTTCTGATTAGCAATGCCAGCATTGAAACGCACAGCCATATTGAATGCCTACGCACTACGTACTGACACGCAGTGGGACGCACCACCATTCCACTTTGTACTGTAACAATTAATTTGCTGCTATAAAATGTCTTAAAAATAGCCTGCATCATAAGGCACTAAATGATTTGTAAGGGACCCTTGGTTCTGGTATTTCTTTGCAAGTAGCAATCCTTTGTCAGATTACAGACAGTTTTAGCAAGGACCTTGGAGAATAAATTTAATCAGCAGAAACTTGGAGCTACAATCTTCCTTTCTTTTAATTAACATACCACAATTCTATCTTTATTCACATACGCACACCATCAACTAACTTTCAATAATGTTCTGTTAAAACAAACGAAACAATTTTTCTTTCTCTTTGTCTTCATTCACCCAGGCTAGCCCAATGTCCCCTTTTTTTTTTTTTTTTTTTCTTCTCTCTCTGGCTCGATCCCCTCCTCTCTCCTGTAATTATCTCTGCCGTTAACCCTTAACTGCCATCAAGTTCTAAACTTCAACACCAGTAAATGCATTCTCCAGTAATCAAATCAGTATTTTAACTTAACACTGTAAATTAATTTGTTGTATAGTAGTCTTGTGCAGCATCTGTAACCCAAAATCTCTTCTTATTAGGGTTTAAAACAATTAAAAACAAAAAATCCCTGGTACATGTGCTTGCAATTCACAGATAGCAGTTACATACATTACAATCCTTAATTAATAATGGGGACTTCCAGTTCCCCATTTTGTGCACCTGAGCCACCATTACGAGGGCGGCTCCCTCCACTAACTTCTTTGCCCACGACGGAGGATTCTCAATAACTGCAATCCAAGCAGTTATGTACGGTTAATCCTCAGGGCAAACCCGGATTCCCTTCTTCACTATTTTCTGGACCCTCGTGGCCGTTTGGAAATCGAAAGTTCCTACCGGAGGCCAATTTACACACAAACTGGGCCACCTATGGGTGCATCGTTGAATCATTCCGGGTTTAGTACATTTATGTCTATCGAACACTTCCCTATAGTGTTCCGTCATGACTTTTAATGGAGTAGAACCGCCCCCTCCCATTAGGATAGAATCACAGACAAAGGAGGGAAGGGAAGACGGATAGGTAAGGGGTCCGTATCCGTCAGACACAAAAGGGTCACTTTCACACAACAAGAAACCTATTCCCACTATCGTATGCGTTACTTCTTTTTCCTCTTTTTATGCGCGTGGCTTTCGGAATGCAATTCCTACCAAACCACCGCTTGGGGTGTGATCAAAGCCCCCTCGGTCCCCTCACGGATGGACCGGTTATTTGCTACTCTTTTAGCTATTCTTCACTTTTCCCATCATTCCCATAATACTCGCCTGCAGGGTTCTTCCGAACGTCATGAAAGCCTTCTTCCCAGATCACCAGCCCAAAGGTCTCAGAGGATCTCCGTGGAATGACCCCCTCGGATACCTGATCACTGAACTCAGCGGTGGCCACTCACCAGGCAAGTCTGGGGGATCACTCCGCCACAAAATCCCCTGGACCAACTGGGGGGCTAAAATAGCGTCCCCGGTACCTCCTGGCTGAGGCTCGCCAAATGTAACCGTCTCTTTTTAGTCAGTAAGGAGGTCCAGACAACTGATCCGTAAAGATAGACTTTTATTGCCAGCAAGATGCAGCTAAGACAAAGGCTTAGTACAACTGCATGCCCCTCCCCTCCAGGAGCAGACTCTTATGCACTTTACAGTTCTTATCTTTTACACATGCGTTCTAAGCATTGCTGAGCAAGCATATTCCGGCTGAAGGGGCTACTGACCCCCTCCCTAGACACCCTGGAACTTTCGTGAAACTTCTCCCATGTTCTGCAGGAGAGGCTGCTGGGACTTGCAGTTCTGGAAAGGAATTTGCGAGTCTGCAGTAATACAGCCCTTCACATAATACATCCATTGTTCTAATCTAGGTTACAGCAGTGAAAGCTTATCAGAGAATAAGAACAGCGAAGCCAAAAAATGAAAATGTGCAATGTGCTGACAGAGAGTTTCTCAATGTCCTAATTACAGCTGTATTGCAGACTGTAAGTAAACCCGTCATGAAGCAGGGAATTCTGGTACATGAAGTCCTTTGTCAGGTTGAAGCGTTCAGACCCCTTCAATTCTACCTATTATGATCCATAATGTAAGAAGATGGGGCTTATCTGAAAAGCAGGACTGGCCTAACCGGGTAACTTGGCAGCTCTAAATTATATTACATTGTATACAGTGCTCTGATTATCGTTATAGTCTATTTTATTATCTGTTTAATAACCTTTCAAACAGCAAACCAATTTAGTGAACAGTGCTATATATAATACGTCAGTCAGGAGAATGTGTAGATTCTCATTAAATTATTTTCATAATTTTTTGTCCTACTTATTATCACTTCTTCTGCCGACTGACCCACTGTCGCTCATTGGCTAGGAAAGGAGCTGGAAGTTTGAGACTGAACCCTTCATAGCTGACCCTTAATAGATTGCTTTGGTTGTGGCAGCCACAGGGCAGTTGTTAGACAAAACGAAACCCTGGGCAAGGGTTGCTTTCAGCACCCCACTTCCTTTTTGGTCTTGTGTGCTCATAAACTTGCACACTGAATCTAAAGGACAGCTTGGTGCCCCTCCCCAAACATCAGAGTGGTCATCCTTCTTGCCCCCATCCCTTGCAACAGCTCTCAGCCACCCCCTTCCCTCGCTTCCTCTGTTTATAGAGCTGAAGAGCATTACCTCCACATCAAGCCCAAATGTTGCTGACCCCATCAGACAGGAAACTTGACCATTGGTCTCCTGATCTATGATGGGCATTTCTGCAGCTGGGCCACAGGATCGGTTTTCATTACATTCTTTTAATTTCTTTTGAAAACACAAATAGTGAAATCGGGATACTCACTCCATAGAGAAAATTACAAGTATTTTGCACTAAGGCTTACTTAAAGTGGAAACAAGATGGAGACCTTTCTTACATTTTATAGACTGTATAGACATAAAATAATTATGATTATTGATATGCAAGATCAGTAATAGTATTTGAACTAGATGCCTAAAATAAAGTGGATAAAATACAGACTTGACTGAATAAAATAAAAAGACGAAGACATTTACATTTATTTTATTTATTTCAAAATTGTTTTTCTTTGTGGTGGACTGGTTTGAAACTGGTTGAGTGATAGCCAACAGAGGGAAATGGTAACTGGATTCACTTACGGGCCGATTCAGTAAAGTCCGCGGGAGAGCGGGCGAACGCCCACTCTCCCGGCGCGCACACAGGCCACTCGCCTGTGCACGCGATTCATTATTTAAATTAGGCCCGGCGGTAGAAACAGGCAAAAGGAGGCGCTAGGGACACTAGGGCATCCCTAGCGCCTCCTTTTGGCCCAGAGCGGCGGCTGTCAGCAGATTTGACAGCTGACGCTCAATTTTGCCGGCTTCGGTTCTTGAGCCCGCTGACAGCCACGGACTCGGAAACCAGACGCCGGCAAAATTGAGCGTCTGGTTTTCGACCCGACAGCCGCGGGCCGACTTCTAATTTTTTTTTTTTTTACCCTTTACACTTTTTTTTACCCGTGAGGGTGCACAGAAAAGCAGTTTTAATGCTTTTCTGTGCACTTTCCTGGCACCCGAAGAAATTAGCGCCTACCTTTGGGTAGGCGCTAATTTCTGAAAGCAAAATGTGCGGCTTGGCTGCACATTTTGTTTTCTGAATCGCACGGGAATTCCTAATAGGGCCATCAACATGCATTTGCATGTTGAGGGCGCTATTAGGTTCTGCGGGTTGGACGCGCGTTTTCAGCCCCTTACTGAATAAGGGGTAAGGGAAAACGCGCGTGTTAGAGAGTGAAAAAGGGTGATTAGTGGAGTGCCTCAGGGTTTGATTCTGGGACTAATTCTAAACAATATTGGAGGGGTTAGAAGGAAAAATTTGTCTTTTTTACAAGTGACACTAAGATCTACTAAAGAATGGAAAACTTAGGAGGTAGATAGAATGAGAAATGATTTAAGAAGTCTCAGAGAAGTGGTTGACTGCATGACAGTTAAGATTCAGTTGAAATAAAGTGTCTTATAGGGTGCAGAAATCTGAAGGAGCAGTACATGATGGGGTGAATCATTGATGTGCATTGACCAGTAGAGCCATCTTGGGTGATGTCTAATGATCTCAAGGTGGATAGATAATTTGGATAAAATGTTGGCCAGAGCCTGTAGAAAAAGGAGGAAATAATACCTCTGTACAGGACATGGGTGAGACCTCACCTACAATATTTTGTCATTCAGGAGGCCATACCTTGGGAGTGGAAATGATAAAAAAAAAAAAAAAAGGTTACCAATATGTTGCACGGTCTACACCACACATCCCCATGCTTCTGATAAGGGGAGCCACATTGAACATTTCAAATCATCAAGAGGGCTGGAGGAGACCCCCTGTTGGGGAGTTTGCTCAGCAGAGGTGTAGAGGAGCCCTTTTAGCAATTTATAATGCTAGGAAAGGGGCAGAGGTAAGGGGAAGATATTGGGGAATGGGGAGGGCTCTCTGGAGTGTGGCACATAATCAGACTAATGATATTTCTGTATTTCTTGAAAGATGGAAACCCTCCATATACCCCAAGGACTCCTGCTGTTTGCTTCCTTCCTTCTCCAGTGTTTGCCCTCTGCTTGCCCCCTTCCCCAGCATCTGCCACCTGCTTGCCCCCTTCCCCAGCATCCGCCTCTGCTTTACTCCCTTTCCCAGAGTTTTCCCCCTGCTTCCCTCTTTCCCAGGGGCTGCCCTATGCCTTCCCATTCTCCAACAGCTGTCCCCCATCTCACTTACTCCTGAGCATTTGCCTCTGCCGTTCCCTTTCCCAGTGTCTGCCCCTTGCCTTCCCTTTTTGCCAGCGTTTGCCCCCCTGCTTCACTCCCTTCTCCAGAGAAGAGGGACTGCAGGATTGGAAGGAGCGGGGGCATGATCAATTGGGGCTACTGAGAGTGAGTCACTGGAGGAGGCCCTAACTCCCACCTTGGTACTATGCAATCCTCATTCCACTGACAAATCTTTGGGCTGCAGCCCTGTCCTCATCCTGCTCCAGTCTTCTCTGTCCAATGAGCAAGTGATAGCTACAGGAGGAGCAATGAAAGTACATTTTGCCACTGCCATCTGCTCTGGCACTCGTTACGGACACTGTGTCTACAAGCACATTGAAAACTCATGGCTGGCGCTTCCTCTCCTCCTTAATCTCATGCGTCGCTGAGGAAGAGGAAGTGTCAGACATTAATTTTGAAAGTGCTTACAGTTACAGCAGGTGGCAGTGGCAGAACATGATCCCATGACGCCTCCCATAGCCACCACAGGCCATCCATCCCTTCTGCAGCTGCTTCTGTGAGGTGGATGTGGCCTGATCTATGGTAAAAGCCATATGAAATGAAACTTAACGGGAAATATGACAGAGAGATTTAAATACCTCAAAACTGTATAAATGCATAAAAAGCAAAGTTTTTCAGAGAAAAGAATGCACTAGAACAGGTGTCGCCAAACTATGGCCCATGTGCTGGACCCATCCTGTAGTTTGTTTTTCCACTCTTCCTGCTTTTCCTTCATGTGGTCGGATCCAGCCCTTGGAGGAAGGTTGTTTTATTTTTTTCCAGTGCAGTGGTGGTAGAAAGGCTGTTGGGATTTTCCAGATCCAGCCAGCATTAGAAGAGCTGGCCAAACTCACACCAGTGAAAATTACTGCTGGGGGGGGAGGCCAGTTCTCACCAGAGGGAAAAGAATTGGTCAGACCTGCACTCATTAAGAGAGCCAGGCTCTAAAAATGGGAGAAGAGCTAATCAGATCTGTGCTGGTGAAGACAGCCATTGCCATGATGGCCAGGCCCCATGAGGATAAATGAGGGGGGGGGGGGGGGGATGAATAAGGGAGGGGAAGAGAGGGGAATGACAATGAAGTGGAAGGAGGGGAGGCATGTTTGAAGGGAATGAGAAGGAAGGAAGGAGGGAGTGTGCCACACACGCATACACTTTAGGAGAAGGCAGGGAGCAGGGTTCCTGGGGTTGTTTTAGTTATTACTTATTTATTGATCACAGGTTTGCCTCTCCCATGTCCCCTCCCTTTCTCAGTATTTCAAATCCTTCCTCCTCCCACTCTTCTGCAAACTCCCAAGTGGGATCCTCCCCTACTTCCCGGCCCTCTTGATGACTTGAAATGCCCTGTGTGGCCCTTGTCTTGAAAAGTTTGGGATCCCTCCTTTAGAACAAGAGGTCATGGCATGTGGGGGATGTGCTTTTGTTTGAAACAACATAGATTAATGTCAACGACATAGTCTATATGCGCTAAAACAAAATAACATGAAAGGAAACAAATTTAAATATTTTGGCTGCACACCCCTAGGTCATAGGGATTTGTAGCCTGCTGTATCACTTCCCGTCTCTTCCCTTTGCTGGGTCCTTTCTTCTTACCTATCCCTTACTCTAGAAGGAATGTGTACACACCTTCATTTAGTACAGGCATATTCAATTGCTTATGTGCACATTCCATTTAGTGGGTACTAAACAAAATGAAACAAACATCTGTACAACCCTGCCAGAAACCCAGCAAAATGAAAACAGACTTTTAATCAATCCAGCCTCCTTGGTGCTGAGCCACCTTTGTCCAGTTGAAAAAACATGTTGTTACTCATTTTTTTCACTGTTATTTATACCATTAACCTGGAGATTTTCCTATGCATTAGTCCTCAGCATCACTTTCTTAGTTTGTAAGCCCTCAGGGGCATGGAAATACCTACAGTACCTGAATGTAATCTGCTTTTAAGTGGCTGATCAATCACAAAAAGCAGAATATAAATAAAAAATGAAAAATCTTTCTTTGCATTAAAAAAAAGTCTTCTTATTCATAAATATATTTTCTGCTTTTAAATGTGCATCTATATCTTATAAGTCTGTGTGGTTCTCTAGTAAGAAAAAAAAATTATCATTGCATTAATAGAGACTAATATTTCTGGGTAGTCAGTGTCTGCACATCCTTTCCTCTACTTTCCTACTATCACTTTTCTGTCCACCTTTCCTCCTTTCACTGTACTGCCAGATAAAACCCACAGCTGATCACCTCCCCTTTCTCAGGTTGCTTTAGATTTTAATGGAATTGAGAGGAGGTGAGACTGGGAGCTAGGAGAGACAGCACAGCTGCATATTTCACTTTTCTTTCTATTAGACATTTTTTTCTTGATTTCCTAACAGCAGTAGCATCTAGTTTCCTCACTAAACAACTTGACTGTTTATGGGCTTTCCCTCTACTTTAGTTCTTATCTTTAGGCCTCCTTTCATTCCTTACATTTTGGGCCGGATTTTAAAAAGGTTATGAGCGCCGGGCCTATTTTAAAAAGGCCTGGTGACGCGCATAAAGCCCCAGGACGCGTGTAAGTCCTGGGGCTTGCAAAAAGGGGTGGGGTCAGAGGTTCCTGGCACAGCGGCCATTTGCCCTTGTGCTTGGGATTGCGCGCCAGCAGTTGGCTGGTGCGCGCAACTTACTTCAGCCCCAGGGCTGAAGTAAGTTTTTAGAAACAAAAAAAAAAAAGAAGAAAAAAAAGGTGGGGGGAAGGGCTGGGTGTCGTATGGGAAGGGAAGGTGGAGTAGATAACGGGAGAAGGCAGCGCGGCTCGGAGCAGGCTCGGCGTGCACAATTGTGCACCCCCTTGCATGCGCCGACCCTGGATTTTATAACATGCACGTGCATGTTGTAAAATCGGGCATACATGTGCAGGCACCGGGTAGCACGCACACACATACGCCCGCACGCTCCTTTTTAAAATCTACCCCTTTATTTCTTAGGTTTTTATGTGTTTCAGGAGTACAAGGTGGGGTGCCTATTTCTAAGAACCTCCCTCCCTGATTCCACCTTTCAGTTTTCCATGGCATATTTATATTTTATGGGGTAATAGCCTGCATGGTTGCAAGGCATGAGGGCAGTTTTAATGTTTTCAATTTACCCAAAATTTCAAAGGAAATCACGCAGGCCTATTCCTTTTGAAAATTCACATGCATGTTAAAACTGCATGTGTGGTTTGTGTCTGCTCTTTTGTTCCGGCAGCCAAGGCGGGGGGCGGGGGAGGGGGGGGGGTGTCACATATGCACACTCTTTTCCTGCCCTGGCCTAACATGCCCAAAGGAATATCCCTTTTTAATGCCATAAAAGTAAACAGAAGCAGGGAGGGTCATTTTATAACTACTTATATAGGGCCAAAATCTGTGGGCACTTTTGCATGCACATATGTGCGTAAACAGGGGCAGTATAGGGGAGCTCCTGAGCAGATCCAACACGACTGAGTTACTATTTTGAAAGACACACATGTGCATTTGGCAATGTACTGGTGTATTTTTACATCTGCTAATTATCTGGCATATGTGATATTAAATGTTTTGATTGTGTAGTACTCACTGGGGTGCAGATCTGGCTGAACTGGGGGGATCTCAGCCTGAAGAACCAGGAAGGTCTCGATGACCCAGAGAAGAACTGGGTGAAATGATGGACTAATTGGTAAACTGGTTAATTTTACGTACACGTGCAGGCTTTAAAATTGGTCAGTTTACGCAAATAAGGCCTACTTTTGTGTGTAAAATATACACGCAGATGTTTTTAAAATAGGTAAGGAAAAGTAGGCGCCTTCAATGCATTGCATATATTCATGCTTAAGTCTTCATACACATGTATGTTGCGGGGTAGAGAGATGTGTGCTTTATAAAATACTTGCATAGATCTGCTTGCAGCCGTAGACTCACATGTATGCTGCCATGTGCTTTTGTTTAAAAGTTATCCTCCCTGTATGTAAATTCTTTCCCTGCTCCAACCACTTTCCCCCCTCAGAATGCCTACTTTAACTGCCGGTACAAGTTTTGTCTATACTTTTAAGGACCGAATCCCTGAGTTGATTTTCAAAGCACAATTTGTGGGCATAAAGTACTTTTGAAAATTAATTCCATAAATGGTCAGAGCTGGAAGAAAGGCTTTCAGACATCTCTAAATACTAATATTGTCTCAGGAGTGAAGCAAAGATCAGAAACAAAATATCATAATTACTTAGTTTTTACTGCTACTAACTTATTTGAACATTTTTTTTCTGGTGCTGCTGCTTGAAGATTCAGTTCAACAAATAACAAAGAGATCTGCTTGTTATCAAGCAATATCTTAGAATTTTCTCAGAAATGTTAACCTGGGTAGATTCACATTTTTTGCAAAGTTCCTCAGTGATCATAACTAAAAGTTGAACTGACAGTGGATAAGAAGCCTTGGGACGATAACTACAGAACAGATATAGCGGTGCCACAGAATCGGACTCATCGATTCATATCTCCACTGCCTGTACTGGATTTCTGGCATCTGAATGGAGGCTCACAACCTGGAGCTGAATGAGAGACAATAATTATATTTTGTGCGATAATTCAAGAAACCAGTTCCCATCGCTCTTCAAGCTATAGCTATGTAGCAGGTTGAAATAGGTCACGGGCAGCTCCCCTTACTTGCTGAAGGACATTAGGAGGATTAATAATTTATAGATTATCTCCTAGAAACAATGATCTGGTGCAGACCGGTAATCTAATATCCTTGCATCCTTCCAATCTCATGTGCCATTTCAGTTTTGTGACTCTGCAAGTGTGTAAAGAGCTCTAGAAGGATCTAGAGCTGGAACTCTGCACAGCAAGGCAGAAAACATGAAGTGCTTTAAACTGCAGGAATTTCTTTCATAAATAGGACAAGGTAAGACGTGGAAACAAGTCTTGGATTGTTTTTTCCCAATGTGTCTGAAAGTTTTAGGACATGCGTTTTGAACCATTCAGTATTCCTCATGCAAGTAACAGCTATAGTCCAAAAAATGTTTTCTAAATATATTAGTTCAGTGAATAAAGAGTAACAATTTTGAGTTATTTCTACTATACAATATGTTGTTTGAAATACCTACTTGTTATGCCCAGGTTGTATTTGTAAAGGCACAAATTAATTCTTGGCATCCAAATCTTTCCTAGCAAGTGAGAGTTTTCAGTTATTTACATCGGTGAAACCACAGATTAATGGTTTTGTCCAAGATTTGGGTCCCTTGCTATACAGAGCTTTTGTTGCAGCCTTGGCATATGGTGCTGCTTTCTTAAAGTTTCTTTTAGGTGGTTGTGCACCGTTTAATGATCCTTTCCCATTTTAACCAACACACCTGCATCTTACCTTCTCATAGCAGAACTCTGGATAATTTGCCTGCCTCGATACCTTTTTTTGGACAAATATAAAAAATGATCTAAAGATGAAGCTGGACAGGAGATTTCAGATTCATTTGTACTAAATTCATTTGTGCTAAAGCAACAGAATAAAATGCTAAAAGAATTACATAGTACAGAAGAGAGAGAACAAAGACAATTCCCGGGTTCTGGTGATGTTCGGTAATGCCTCTGGTTATATTGCGTTTCTGGCTTAACAACCGGAAACAACACATTCTGCTGCTGTTTCTCCTATTTCCCTGAGGGTATACAGAGTTATTCCTGCTCATTCTTTGGAAAATGTACATCTCTAATAATTTATGTTGTGCACAATATATTTATTTATTTATGTATTTAAAGATTTTTATATACCAAAGATCATGTACTAGTACATATTGCTTCGGTTTACAGATAACCAGCTTTAGAATTACCATATACATGGTGTACATAGAACAAAAGAACAATAAACAATCAACAGTGCACAATTAATAAATAAGGTATATATTAAACAAGGAGTATTATGCATTCAACGTTCGATTTGTACAGAGAACAATTAATGAATAAGGTATACATTGAACATGGTGTAATATGCAAGTGAAACATTAATATGTATGGTGCAGTATAGGTAGTGTGGTACTTTATTGGTATAGAAGGAAATGCATTTCTATTTTTATTTCTCCATGTCTCTCTCTTTTTTTTTTTAAGCCTGCATTTTCCTCCTGTTTCTTTGGGCTTCTAACTCAATTGGTGCCATGACCTTCATCTGTAACAATTGGCACATTTCTCCCCTGTTTTATTTTTCTTCCTGATTTTACTTGGTCCAGTCATTGCAGGGACAGCCCACGGCTGGGGGCCATGCAGCAGGGCTCCTCCTGGATCCCTGCAGTCATTTGGCCGCGGAGTGTCACCATTGTGCAATGACTGGCTCCCTCCCCCTAACAGGGGCTGTGAGAGTTGCCCGCACAGCATCCCTAGCTCAGACTGAACCAGTCAGTGGAAGATCTAGGCTGGGAATCAAACCTAGATCCCTCTGCATAGCTGCCCAGTACGTTTCTATTTCTAATTTGTGTTGCAGAATGGGAAGTAAGCATTAGTGAAACAGACACCCCCCCCCCCCACACACACACACACACACACACACACGGTCTGTATTTGAGGGTCTTTCTGTGTTTGGCACATGTGATTTTGGTGAGGTATTCTGCTAGCAGGTATTTTCAAGATCACAGAGATCCTTTCTTCAGAATACAAGAGCACATAAGTCAGAAGCCATAGTTCCTTATTTTTCAGATGTCTTTATTTCAATAATATGGCATTAAATAATAATTAAAAGCTCTCTGAATTTGTACTGCAGAATATGCTTTAAACATTTTTGCATGACAGATGGATGAAGGCAGCGTTATGTTTTTAGAATAGACTCTACATCTTTTCGTAGATCATATGTGAGAACAACATGGTATCTGTGATTTGCACTGATAGCATAATGTACTTGAAGAGAGGATTTTGTTAAAAAAAAAATGCTTGTACAGTGAATGGACAGAACTCATATGGAGTATAAATTATATGTTGATATGGTCAGTAGGAGGCACCTCTTCTCTTGTCTGATTAAGGATCTTGTGAAGGCTCGGGAACATTTAGCTCAGCAAAGCTAGCTGAGCTGTGCCCTGTTTCAAGATCTTCAGGAAACAGATTCCTGACAGCAAGAGAGTTGCCTTCTAATGACCATATACATTTTATTATTAGGTAAGAAAAAGCTGTTACTCAAAAGAAAAAATAGCCATATTAATTACAAGTAAAACACAAATCCAAACACAAAGTACACAGAGCATATTTTGGAAGTTTCTAGTTTCTCACATGCAGATGATCCACATTTTGGGTCCAATTCATCTAGGTCTTTTCCCATAGATGCAGCATAGCAGAAAAGCCTTAGTGAATCAGGCCCTTAGTTTTGTTTTGGGTGGGTTTTGCCTGCAGTTTCTTCTTTTTTCCTTTGGAATTCTCTTTCAATTGGTACTGGGGTTGGGCTTCAATGCCGCAAACCTTCATTTTGCAACTGCCCAGGCATTTTTATCCTGCTGTATCGTCTCCCAATTCACCTAACCCTACCATTTCAGCGACTGTATTTGGCCAAGGGTCATGCATCAGAACTGGTTCTGGAACTGTGCAGTCTTGAGCCCTAAATCTCTCCATAATAGGTGTCGCCATGGCACTGTGACTAAGTCATACTTTCGCAGGCTGTGAGCATTGCTTCTGCAGCATCCTCTGTGCCAGCTGATTCGGGGGAGTGAAAGACCTGACCTGGAAAGCAAACTCAGATCCTTCCACCTGGCAGTACCCAGCACTGCTACTGGGCTGGCCAACTGAGTTACAATGGTAGAGCTTCACAAGCCATCTTATCTGCAAAAAGTCAAGAAGCAAGCCAATTGGCTTTATACAAGTGTCATAATCTTTTCTAGACTAGTTGTTAAAACCAGAAAATGTATCCTTCAAAAAGGATAATTTTTATTGACTTGAATAGTTTTTCATTTCTGTTGCAATAGGATTTAAAGGGAGCCATAAACTGCTAACTTTAGCTATAATAATAGATATAGATTCATAGTGCATGCACACGGTGAAAGAGTCCTTGGCATAAACCCAGTCACTTCAGTGTTAGCCTTGTCCGTACACTGCATAGAGCTGGATCTCTGAAGGGATCAGATAAGCACAATGTCACACCTTTCATATTAAACATCTGACTGTAGATGAAAGGCCGCTGCCTGTTACACTGGTAGACACGTTTTGAACCTCTTTTGCAATTGTCTCTTTAAAGGCTTTATTCTGATTGAAAAGTAGTTCTGCCCTGTCTGGGCCTGCACGTCCTGTTCCTGCGCCCTGCTAAAGTATCCCAGAGACTGCGTGAAGGAAAAGAACAGTTTGGACCTGTGACAAAGAAGCCTATATAAAGACAAAATAGGACGACTTCATTTGTTCTGCCCACAGATGTGCTGCTAGCTCTCCCGCTTTACAAACAAGGCTCCCACTTGGGCTAAGCATTGTGTAACTTTCCTGCAGTCTCCCTTTAATGACCCTTAATGTTAATGTGTTTCAATTAGAAATTAAGACCTCAAGAGTTTTTAGAGGTTTAAAATGCATGTTGTAGGTAGACCCAGCCATGAATGCATCCGCCCTGTTCCGCATCCCGGCCCTCTTTTATATCAACTGTCCCTGTACACAAGCACTCCAGCTGATGCAGGTAAACACAGCTGCAAATCAGAAACCAGGGTCTTAAATACAGGGCTCAGTTGTAAACAATAGCTTTGATCCTTCAGTAGCATTCAAATGTTGCAGTATCTTTCTATCTTGATATCACTATCAATGACTAAGTATGCCAACAGCCAGATTTACATTCTAGAAGCAGATAATGGGAGAAATACTTTTGAAAATAGGATCTGCTTGTCATTAAACTTTATAGGGCTCCAGTCATTCCTGTCTGTTGATCTGTAGCTCTGTCCTGCTTTACAACTTGTATCAGTTTTCCCTCTTAAGCTCCAGCAATAGTTGCCCTTCACCACCCCTCCCAACCCCCACCCCGAGTGGTTCCTGTACACAATGAAGCACCGACTCATATTTCAGTTCTTTTCCTGACCTTATCATTCATAATTAAGTATTATGGTTTAGTAGAACAAGTTATTTACTCCTGCCCTGCCCCCATCCCCACCACTAAAGACCATAAAACTGAGCAAATATTTGAAGGTCAAGAGAGCAATGTAAATAATGTCATTAACCACACTTCCCCTACCCTATAGTACTGTAAGATTATTATGAAATGGTCTGATGGAGAACAAATTAACAAGGACAGAATGGAGGGAAGAAGAGGAGAAGAGGCAAAAAGCAGCAGAAAAGGGGATGCTAGTGCAGCCTGTGGGAGTTCAACATTTGTGTGTCAAGGATGTGACACAAAAAAGCAAACAGGAATTATTGAGAAGGGAATGGCAAATAAAACGATGGATGTCATAATGCCTCTGTATCGCTCCATGGTGAGACTGCATCTTGAATACTATGTACAATTCTGGTCGCCGCCTCTCAAAAAAGACATAGTGCAGAGAAGGGCAACCAAAATAAGTGGCATGGAACAGCTGCCCTATGAGGTAAGGCTAAGGAAGTTAGGCTGTTCAGTTTGGAGAAGAGATGACTGAGGGGGGATATGACAGAGGTCTACAAAGTCATGAAAAGTCTTGAAAAAGTTAATGTAAATTGGTTATTTACTCTCAGATAATAGAAGGACTAGGGAGAACTCCATGAAGTTAGCAAGTAGCTCATTTAAAACAAATTGAAGACAATTCTTTTTCACAGCGCATAGTTAAGCTCTGGAATTCATTGCCAGAGGATGTGGTTACGGCAGTTAGTGAAACAGGTAGGGATGTGCATTCGTTTTGAATGAATGCACAATCCGCAACATATAGGTCCCTATTCGTTGCATTTGTGGGGTTCCGAAACGTATGGCGAACCCCCACGAATGCAACGTATCACTAACAAATAAAACCCCCATCCTCCTGACCCTCCCGAGACTTGCCAAAAGTCCCTGGGGGTCCAGCGGGGGTCCTGGAGCGATCTGCACTCGAGCCGTCGGCTGCCAGTATTCAAAATGGTGCCGATAGCCTTTGCCCTTGCTATGTCATGGGCTACCGGTGCTATTGGTTGGCCCCTGTTACATGGTAGGAGTATAAGATGGTGTCGGCCGTCCATTGCTCCTACCATGTGACAGGGGCCAACCAATGGCACCGGTAGCCCCTGTGACATAGTAAGGGCAAAGGCTATCGGTGCCATTTTGAATACCGACAGCCCGACTGCAAGAGAACACTCCAGGATTCCCGCTGGACCACCAGGGACTTTTGGCAAGTCTTGGGGGGGGATCAGGAGGGTGGGGGGTTATAGTTAATTAAATTTAAAGGGTTGGGATGGTTTTTTTTTTTTACTTTAATGGGAAATGAATACCATATGTAACTAATGGACGAATTGGGGTCCCCCGAAAATGGATGTAACGGATTTGGGTCCCGACGAATATGAATACCGAATCGAACGTATCCGTCCCTGCTACACATCCCTAGTAACAGGGTTTAAAAAAAGTTTGGATAAGTTGCTAGAGAAAAAAAATCCATAAAGTGATATTAATTAATAAGCAATAATAGCTTGAGATTTATTTAATGTTTGGGTACTTGCCAGGATCTTGTGACTTGGATTGGCCACTGTTGGAAACAGGATACTGGGCTTGATGGACCCTTGGTCTGACCTAGTATGTCAATTCTTATGTTCTTAGCATCTCCTCATCTTCTCTGTCTTTGAGTCCTTTCAGCTTCTGTTTTATCCCCAGGCTGAATGAGATGGGAGGAGCATGCATTGAGCAATGGATGTGACCCAGTTCCAGCGTTGAGAGCAGCAGCAGTGAAGGAGCACTGACAGCTGCATCTGGCAGCCAAGGTAATAGTGTTGGCTGTCCAGACTTCTGTTTCCTGCAGAGGGAGCTGATCCTTCATGATAGGTTCATGTGGGTCATTACTAACTCTCTCCCTTTGTTTTAAAAATTGGAAGAGAGATTGTCGGGGCTTTCAGTGATTTCCTAGCATTTTTTTTTTTTTTGCATTATGAGTCCTCCCCATGTCCACAGTGCCTGCTCAGTGAAGACTGTTGTGCCATACAATGTAGGTGTTCCTTATGAATATCCAAAGGTTGAGAAACTGCTCTTGCTATCAAGCTAGAAAATATAATAACCTACAAAGTAATGGTTTTAAAATATGTAAATTGTTTTATTTTTTGCCCACCAGTTGCCACCTGCTTCTTTGTGCTTCCAGCTCTGTTAGAAACCATCTCAATTGGCTACAGCTGCATGAGTCTACTTTCTCAGCTCTCCAGGGTTTTTCCTCTGTTTTCCCCTTCCAGCTCTCTCCAGTCAGTGCAGTGACAGTCTTCAGCCAGGGGCCAGAAACTGTGGCTCCATCTGGGACCTAGCTAATGTGGATCTTAAGGTGTTTCCACTAAGTGATAGCCAAGGCTCCACCCCCCCCCCCCAAACAGGGTGCTGAGAATGCAGTGTCTCCTTACCTTGGCCAGAGTAGGGAGAAGAAACCGGGCCTGGGACTTAAACCCAGGTCTTCCATGTGGCAGCATGCAGCAGTTACCATTAAACCACTCTAGGCCAGCTTGCAAGTTAATCTACATACGACTGTGCGCTCATGTTGTGATTTCCTTACGCTAGTAACATGGTCACTGGGGAAATAAAGGGCAGTTATTTATTTAACTTAAAAGAGACTAAAATAAAACAAAGCCCAAAACAGATAGGGAATGCAGCGATGCCTTCTGTATGTGAGCAGAAAGATCTGTGATCAGGAAAGCCAAGATTAGAATCTCCTGGTAGTGCCACTGTTGTGACTAGTGGGCAACCTAATGTCAGAAAGACTTTCCCCTTGATTTCAGTTACTTTCTCTTTGTTGCCAAGGATCAAAGGAAAATATTTCAGAGGGAACAGGAACCAACCTGGCACATTCTGTTTTTTATTCTCTGGGTGACACTGCAACACAATCGTCTTTCTTAGATGTTCTTTCTTGTCTCAAATCTTTGCCACCTCTTTATAAAGCTCTCTGTGCTCAAGTCAAAGATGTCATTCGGACAGCAGAAGATGAATATGTTCATGTCACTGCTGAGGCATGAACCAGCAGAAAACCAGTTTTGTAAATAGATTTATGTAAATGCAAGGAAAATTCATGCACCTGCTCCTACAATCCTCAGTGTTCATCTTTAATAGCTGTCCGATTGGAATTATCCCCGGCATCAAAACATTTTGCACTCTACACCACTTGGTATTGTATGGGATAAAGCTTGTCTTGTCCTTATCATTGTTATTCTATTGCTTGAAGTATGTTCCCACTGTGCTAAAATAAACAGTTACAAAAAAAAAAAAATTCATGGAAAATAGTAATCGGTCGTCTATGGAGCAGAAATAGAAAAGTGAAATAAAATAAGCAAGTCAAACCTGTATACTGTCTAGAAAGTTCACCTCATACAGCCAGTCAGTACTTTTTAAAAACTCTTTATGTATTTAAAGGAAGTACAAGAAAAAACGACTCATCAGTATATAGGAAATCACTAACAAAACAAACTAAAGCCCTGCATCATTAATCTATAGCCCACCAAACAAAATAAGGGAAAAGAACATTGCAACAAGCGAAAAGGAGAAATGGTGACAAGGAAAGCAAACAAAACAAAAGGCATAACGGACAGTCTGGAGATTTCACTTAACACTCTTACCCGAGTCCCCACCCTTTGCCTCCCCAGAGATTACAGGACCAAAAAAAGATTTCAAATAAAGAAAAGCACAAAGCTGTTCTGGTTCATAAAACACATAATCAGCATGTGTACATGAGACAAGACATTTGCAAGGGTAACGAAGAAAAAAAGTAGTCCGTCCCCCCTCCCTCCTCAAATCTCTAGTTTCTTGTCTCCTAGCCAGAAAAGACTTCCTTTTATTCTGCGTAGCTCTAGGGACGCCAAGAAAAACCCAAACCCTCTGACCCATAAACAATTCCGAAGTTTTCTGGAAACAAGTTCTCATAACATAATCCAATTCATCCTTAAAAATGAACGATGCCAGAAGAAGTGGCCCTGGTAGCTGCCTTAAGTGCAGAGCCTTCCCCAATCTTCAGAACATCCATTCCTGCCCCAGATTACAAAATAGGTCCAACCCCAGACTTTGTACACTTTTTCTTATAAGGCAGTTATAAACGTTATTTAAAGGAGGAATTGCAAGAACTTCAGATAAATAATTCTTAAGGTCCTGGGAAAGTAACATCATAAATTAAGTTGCCTTGATTGATTCTCTACATTTTCTAAATGTCTATGAATCATTATCTTATCCCGAACCAAGGAAGAATTATATTCTTGACCTTTTCTTTAAGTTCCAGGATATCCTTCTTAATAATACTTGAATCTGTCACTTGAATTTGGGCCAGTGTTCAGCAAATTGACCAAAACTGAAATATCACTAGTTACAGAAGAAAGAGGGGAGGCCAGTCTTACTAAAACAGATCATAGAGAGTCCATGGTAACCACTGAGGGTTTAACCAGAGGGGCTAAGGAAGCCTGATCTCAAGAGGGAAGTAAGGACAAGAGAGCTATAGCAATCATACTTTCAACAGGTCGAGCAGCATTTCCCACAATACCTGAAATAGCTAATAGTTCTCCTCCATGTCTCTGCCTACTAATGCTTCTTCTGCATCAGTCTGCTCCTGCAAGCTGCTAACAGCATCATCTCGATGTGACGACGGCTCGGGAACAATGCCCAAACGAACAGAGCACAATGACAGAGGGATGGAGTCAGGGGGAATAAGGAAGACCTGTCCTCCAGCCAAGTCGGTCCCTCCTTCACTCAGACTGACTTCCAGGAAAGAACCCCATCTGTAGCTGCACCTTTGGTGTTGAAGTCACTGCAGGTGGCAACCACAGTTTAGTCTTCTTCTTGGGAGACATCTTCCCCAAGGACAGAGAAAAAAACCAAATAGAGTAGCTAGTCCGTACTTTAAAATTCTTATATATGTATGTATGTATTTATTTATTATAGTAATTTATAGACCACTCATAAAGAGATTCACCTGCTGAGTGGGGTACAGTATAACATAAAACAAAATTATAAGCAATGAAACACATATGCAGGTCAAACAATTGGATGACCACTCTTTGCTGCCATGATTGTTTTCTCAATAAAGCAAAGTTAGAACGGCAGAGCTGCCATTCATTTATTCCATTTATCATCTGTCCCACCAGACAAGCTTGGGGACAAGTACAGTAAAGAACAATAAAAGTTTTTAAAAATGGAAAACAAGACAATACTTAGTGACAATAAGAAAATAAAAATAGTAACTAAAAAAACAATGTAATGATATAAATAAAAGAATCTAAACAATAACAGGTAGCTGATAACTAAAGTATAGCAAGCAACCTCAGATATACGATATGGAGTCATGAAAACAAACATCAACGTAACATGATTAATTAAAAGCCATTTTATAAATCTAGGCTGTATAATGATTTCTAAAAGTTAGATAGCTCCTCATGAATCGCAGGTCCTTAGGTCCAAGCCTTTGAAATGGTGTCCCTATATCTGAGAAGGCCTTTTTCCTTGTCTCTGACAGTCTGACCTCTTTTATAGATGGAATACCAAGGCAAGGTTCCTGAGACGAGGAAGAGCCCTAGTATGATAAACTAGCTGATTTAAAAACAGAGGGGTTCAACGTTCAAATTATTTGTCTGGTTAAGTCTGGGACTTAGCTGGACAAACTGTGGGGTTTTTAAATTCCCATACTTTGACCACCTGCAAATTACCCTCCTAAGCAGTTGCTGAATATTCAGAGTTAACCAGATTACCTACTTGGCTAAGACTGGTTATGTTGGAGAGTATCCTAAATTTAACCAGATAAGTTTATCTGGCTAACTAGGGGCCGATGCAAAGATGGGAAAAGATGGGAAAACGCACTTTCATCTATAAATAGCCTCCTCACCTCTCTAAACCTCGCCCTCAACACATCTAAAACTGAACTTCTCATAATCTCTCCCCCCAATCTTGCCCAGAGCGCCTCCTCTGCAAGCACCTCCTTCTCACTCCAAGCTCGAGATCTAGGTGTCATAATTGATAGTCGCCTCAACCTACAAAAATTAATCGGCCCCACCATGAAAGATTGCTTCTTTAAACTCAATACTCAAAAAAAAAACAAAAACCTCAGACCCCCCTCCTCCACCTTAGTGACCTCCGTACAGTTCTGCAAGCCATGGTCATGTCCAAAATAGACTACTGAAACTCCCTCCTTCTTGGTCTACCCAAAGTCACAATTAAACCTCTCCAACTCCTACAAAACACAGCTGCGAGAATTCTCGTAAATGTGACCACATCACCCCTATACTCAAAGATCTGCACTGGTTCCCCATTCAACAGCACATAACTTACAAGACACTCACAATAATACACAAAACCCTCCACAACCAAAACATGCATTGGATGAAAGACACAATTCTTCTCCACGCCTCAACCAGACCCACCAGATCCTCTTACAAGGGTACTCTCCACACTCTCTCTCCGAAACATATTCACCTCAAATCTACAAAAGAGCGTGCCTTTTTCATCGCCGGCCCCTATGCCTGGAACACCATGCCACCTGAACTCAGACTAGAGCAGTGCTCACATAAATTCAAATCAAAACTCAAAACATGGCTCTTTAAACAAGCCTACCCTGAAATCCTTTATTCAATAACCTGTCAATCTATCTCCGTCTATCTACCTTACCTTCTTTCCCCTTTATCTCCCCCATTCAACCCTGGATATATTCTCTTTTATGTAAAAGCATTGTCTGTACATCCTGTGCTGCCACACCGCAACCGAATTTTGTGAAATTTATAGTTTATCTAACCTGTCCATACATTGTACACGCCACTGGATATTTGCACTCTTTCATCCCAACTTAAATTTTGGGACACATATTGTGTATGTAAGTTTGCTATATCGCCTTCATGCCTAATGCTCTCTTTCCTACGTGCACCCTCTTTTGCACCTCCCAGTTCTTCTTTACCCTGTTTTTTGTAACTGTTCTCTTCCTTCTTTGTTTTCCCCCTGTTACATGTAAACCGGCATGATATCTCTGATGAAGGTCGGTCAAGAAAAAACACTAATAAATAAATAATAATAAAAAAAGTGCGTTGAAAGCAGGCGCTGAGTGTTCAGTGCCCGCTTTTCTAATGCGCCCCAGGCACCTCTCCTAGGGGTGCGATGCAATATTTAAATTAGGGCTCATTCTGTCAAGGAGGCACTAGGGGCATTTGCGCACCCCTAGCACCTCCTTGACAGCATGCGCCCAAGAGAGGTCCGCTGTCGATAGCTGTCCGCCGGTTAAGAATACAGACACTGAATTTATCAGCGTCCATTTTCCAAACCTGACTGCCGGCACCCATGCCTGTCCTCCCTGAGTGTCTGCACTTAACATTAATTTAGTCACTCCTTTACTTATTGCCGATTGGTCCATTCACTGTCACATGTCCAGTGTGACCAATATACAGTGAAATACATTAATTTCTACTAGATTAGGTTAATGTATGGGTCATGGTAGCATGTCCTTATACTCCAAATGTGCCAATTCTGTATTTGCCAGTGGCTTTTAGCTCTTGGTTTGCTCTGTCAGAGAAAAATGACTACATTATATAGTATATGGCATAGAAAGTGACACTTATACACTGCTCACTGCTTAAACCTATTGGCTTTTCAGACTGTCTGTAATTTGTAAAAGTCCTTTTGAAATACTTTGAGACAGTAGCTTGCCAATGTGTTATCTAGATTCTGCAGTTCCCACTTATTAGTGACTGATCAACTCTTAGCATAGGAAGGAAAATATGCATGATTATGTCAGCAAATACAAAGCATGTAACCCAATGCTATTCAACCTTCTGTCATTCCAGTCTGCCAAGAGGAAGGGGGGGGGGGGGGTGGTTTGTTGCCATGTCATGCTGATGGAACTCAAAAAGTCAATGCTTATAATTTATTCTTTTACCAGTTGCTTCTGCTTCTCAGTACATGCAATTGCTAGTTGGGCAAACCTGAAATTTCATATACAATAATGGAAACGCACTGAGAAGACTTAGTTTGAACTGTCTCAGGAGCCAGAATCAGTGAAACACTAGATAGGAAAGACTATACCCAGACATATAATATTAATATCTCATGCGTAATTCAAGGGGGAAGGGGAAACATATTTGAATGGGTTACCCGAAATGGCAGAGTGCTCTTCAGATAAAGTAAGATACTTTGCCTGGACTGGTGGAAATGCAAGGACTCGGGGATGGCCATCCTGTGGCTAGGGAGCTGCATGTGGCTTTTATATGTGCAAAATGCAAACCTTGGCCTCCTGTCCCCCATATCAGCTGGTCAGAACCGTGGAGGACAGGAGTAGAGATAGTAGAGCATGGATCACACACAGCATAACAGAGCAGAGAAAAATCATTCTGCTCCCTGCTCCAGCCCATCCCCTCCTGTCCTCGCAGTGCTACTTGTTGCTGTGGAGACAGGGAAGGAAGAGCTGGAGCAGGGAGCAGAGGCTTTTATATGTTTTTCACTGCTCTGTCCCTCCCTTCTTATCTGCAACCAGCAGAACTGGATAAGGGGGGGGGGGGGGGCACAAGGCTGGAGCTGACAGGACAGCAGAGAAGAGCTAGGTGACATCCTGTTTCTGCCCTCCTCATACTTGCCCACCCCTCCATCCCACCTGCTGCTTGGAACAGATGGTTCGTCTCTGCTGTGCTGCCCAGACAGCAGAGGAGAGGTGGGAGTTACTTGGAACTCCAGTTGGGCCCAAATGAATGATTTGTGGCAAGGGAAAGGGGTGAGTGCAATTTGTATATAAGGGAGGGGAGGCAGTGTGAAAAGTGATGAAAGTTGGGGGAGGTGAGGGTGTGAATGCTTGAGGAAGGAACAGTGCAAAGGGGATCAATGCTTTAGAGAGAGGACAGAGTAAGAGAGAGCAAATGCTTCTGGGAGAAATGATTTGAAAGAGGGTGAATGCTGGAAAGGTTGAGGAAGGGAATGAATGTCATCTCCCTTCCTGTCTTCATGTGGTCAGCAATGTCGAACCTTTGGCAACAGTAGAACTAAAATTCCTTTTTTGGAAAGTTTTAGTTTTAACATTACTTCTTGAAGAATAAGTGAATTACAAGCACTAGTCTCTTACTGTACTCTACTGTGAAAGAAATGAATATAAGAAGTTTTAAAAATTAATCCTTAATTTCTCCCAAAAGTGGCTTCTAAGTTTCATTTGAATCGATCCATTTTGTAAATAACATTCTTTTGAAAGCGGCATGCCTGTAAGGAGCCATTAGGCTCATCATACATTGGACTGCAAAAGAACTTTGCTTTTATTTTTGCAAAGGATACTAGTGATGTGCATTCGTTTTAAATGAATTAGACAATTTCAACAAAATTGTCTAATTTGTCATGGTTCGGGAGCACTCAAAAATGAAAGAAATGTTTCTGAAATTTCGAAAAAATTTGTATTTCATGTTAGCGCGCACTAACTTAAAAATGTTAGTGCGCACTAACATGAAATTTGGGAACCACAAAAAAAAAAAATCCCTAACTGTAGAAAAAACGAAATTACCCAAGGGGGACCTGAACCGAACCATGAAACGAAAAAAAAAAAAAGATTCATGTCACTAAAGGATACAGTCCCATAGAAAACCCTCACTGCTGCTTTTCTTTAACTCCAATCAATTGAGTTTTCTTAGTTACAAAGAGAACTCATTCTGCTTTGCTCTCTGATAGTATCAGATTAGGGCTATAGCAACTTCTTTGGAACATCTGCATTCTGCTTCCCTAGAAGATACCTGTAAAAGAGCTACCAGTTCTTCTATCTGTACCTTCACTGATCATTACCAGGGCCAGATTTAGGCGTACACAACTCAGGGAATTTCCTAGAGCAGCAAATTTAACAGCACCTAAAAACTGGGACTGCCCGGCTATTCTTTCATTTCCGGGCCTGATATCCTCCAGCTCCAGTTTTCTGCCTATGGGCGCCATAATCTTAAATCTGGTCCTGCTCTTTACTGCCTAGACTGCTTTGCAGCAAGACAGATAGAGTAAAGGAACCTATTGCTATCCCTGAGAGTGAATAACAGGTTTTAGATCTACTTTATGGGATCTGCCAGATACTTGGAGATAGGCTGCTGAGCTTGATGGACCTTGATCTGACCCAGCTTGGCAATTCTTATGTTCCTATGTAATGGATGGGCTGCATGGAATCTTATTCCTTCAAAGTTTATGTTGCCATGTTAGGGTGGTAAGAATAGGGACCAGGGTTAGGGTGGTAAGAATAGGGGGATAGGAGTTATGGTAGGGGGTTGTGTGTAAAATAGTATGAGGGAGTGGAGGAAGCACAAGAGAGCTAGGGGTGGGATTAGAAGTGGTTCAGAAGAACCATGGAAAGGCTGTTCTTGTGACCTTGGGCTAGTCACATTACATTCTGTTATCTCAGGTTCAAACTTAGGTGCCTGTTTACTAAGAAATTTTCCCATAGACATAAAATGGGAGAAAACCTTTAGTAAATAGCCCCCTTAGATTGTAAGGGGCAGATTTTCAAAGATCTACGCACGCCGGGCCTATTTTCAAAAGGTCCGGCGTCACGCGTAAAGCCCCGGGACGCGAGTATGTCCCGGTGCTTTTCTGAATGGGCAGGCAGGGGGCGGGACAGGGCGGGGCAGACAGTCCAGGGGCATGGCTGGGTGGTCCGGGAGGTGTGGCCGAGGACTCCGGTATAGGGGGATCGCGAGCCGGCAGTTGGCTGGCGCGCGCAAGTTATGCCTGCCTCTGGCAGGCGTAAATTCCAAAATAAAGGTACGGGGGGGGGGGGGGTTCTTTAGGGCTGGGGGGGTGGGGAAGGGAGGGGAAGGTGGGGGGGGGAATGGGGAAAGCCAGCGGGGCTCCCCGAGGGCTCGGCGTGCGCAATTTGCACTAGTGTGCACCCTCTTGCGTGCGCGCGCCGACCCCTGATTATTTAACATGCGCGCGGCTGCACACGCATGTTATAAAATCGGGCATACATTTGTGAGCGCCAGGTTGTGCGCACAAATGTACGCCCGCGCGTATGTTTTAAAATCTGCCCCTAAGCTCTTTGAGGATAGGGAAATAGCTACAGTACCTGATGTAATCTGCTTTGAAGTGCCAAGCAGAGTGTATATACATAAAGTAGAGAGATATGAGGAAGCCAAAGGGGGAGGTTGTGTGTGTGTGTGAGAGAAGGCCAAAGTTGCTGAAGAGGGTGGGGATGATAGATGAGAGAGAGGGAGCCACAGGTAGTGAAGTGGGAAAGAAAGTGACAGAGAACCAAGAGTGGTGAAGGGGGAAAGTGAGGTTGACAAAGCCAGAAGTGGTGATGCAGGGGAGTAGGGAAGAAAAACGAAATTCAGAAGTGTGACAGAGATGGAGAGGTGAGAGAGAGCCAGATATGGTTATTAGGAGGGGGGGGGGGGAGGGTTTGAGAGTGAGGCACATAGCATGGTGATGAAGGCGGCATGGGTGTGAGGGAGCCAAAGAGGCTACTGTGGGGGGAGAGAGAGATTGGGAGGGAGCAGTCGGGGAGAGACAGAGAGAAGGATGGTGAGGGGGGGAGTAGCATAAGCTGTTGAGTGAGAAATGTTATGTTGGGGATGCTGAGCCTTTTTTTTAATCGTTCTTTTTGAGACAGAATGTTATGCTGGAGCAGCTGAGAGAGAGAGAGAGACTAATGGGGTCAGTTTGGGAGAATTGAGAGAAACCAGTGGGGACAGAGTAGAGAGAGAGAGAGAGAGAGACCGGGGGGATAGGGTAAGGGAATGAGAGAGATTGAGACTGGTGGGGAAAGGATAGGATTGGATTCAGGGAGACTGGTGGAGAGAAGGTGGAGAAAAAGGCTGGTTGAAAGCCAGAGAAGCGTCTAGTATGAGAACAGTATTGAGAGAGAGAGAGAGAGAGAGACTGATGGGAATAGGGTGGGAGGATTATTGAGAGACTGGTCAGGACAAGGTGAGGGAACTGAGAGAGAGAGAGAGAGACTGATGGAAAGATTGGACGAGGCTGGTGGGTACAGGATGAGAGTACTGATAGATACTGGAGGATATGGGGGAAGGGAGTCCCCAACATTGAACAATACCCCCTCTCCCATCCCTCCTCGTTCCTCAAATGACCCCCTTTCCCCACTCCCCATCCTTTGTTTCTTGAAAATGTGAGGCTCTTTGGTACTGTGCATTCTGCTTCCCTTGATCTTAGTGCATGAAAGGTTGGCCACCCTCGTGCTAGGAGAATGAGGTGGCCTCCTAGAAGACACAGTTACAGGGACGGCAGTGGCAGAACTGAGCCAGCATTGATTGGGCTATCATCCACCAGGCAGTGCACTAGGCTGATGTTGCTCCTTGAGGCCCAAAACAAGAAAGGGGGCGAACGACTTCTTGGCTTGTACTGATGCTGATGCGGAACCCACCTCTGATGCTCCTCTCCTCCCCCTGGGGTCATGCTGACCTGCGGTCTGAAAGGACGCAGATGCAGCAGGAGACAAACAGCAGAAGAGGGTGTGCTACATAGTGTGTGTGTGCGCAAAAGAAGCTAGCAAGAGCAGCACAGTGAAAAGGGGAAGAATGGATGTCTTCTTTTCAGGTTTGCTACTGCATCCTGTTTCAGCGCTTGCCCTGGCAGTTGCACTCAGTCACAGGCACTGTCTGGCCTAACCCCATGTGAGACAGAGAACTGCTGTTCCTGGAGGGCCCCTGAAAGGGGGCAAAGAAGGGGGATCACAGCGGAGGATGTTGCTGCAGGGGAGGGATGATGAAAGCAGAGGATGTTGCTGTAGGGGTGGAGGGGCACATGGTTGAGGTTTTTTTCCTAGGGCATCTAAATCTCTTGCACCAGGCCTGCATGCTGCCAGACCAGCATCACGCTGCTGGTAGATTGTATAAGTGCTTCAAGCCCTGCACTTAAATTGCACATCAGGGCGCAATGAAAGAGAGACAAGGGGAAGCAAAACGCAGGTTGGGGAGGTTCCACATTCTTTCAGCAATGGACAAAACTTGCCTGGTGTTCACCTCCTCAAGTAAATCTTGTTTTCTCCTACTGACTCCTTGTGTCTTTTTTTTTTTTTCACACAGTGGCACAGTGTTCACAGTATTTGGGTCTTTGGATCATGCTTGATGTTTACTTAAAATATAAGATATAATAGGCATAGAGGAATCCCACTCTCTGATATGTGACAGCAGCAGGCAGGAGTAGTCAGGAAGTAGGCCAGGAGTAATCTTTACCACGCATCCTTTTCACAGTATATCCATGGTTGCTCAAACAGCAGAAATCTATGATTACATGTTTGTTTGTTTTGTGGTTTTTTTTTAAGTTGATGGGTGTTAGTAGTAAGAATTGGCTTCTCAAAATTGTCTACTGTCAATCACTGCTTAATTAAACAGTAGCACCTAGAAAGAAGCCCAGTCAACTGTTATTATTTACAGAGTGCCATCAGCATGCACCATGCTGTACAAGAAGATTCTGTGGATGAAATCTCCCTGACCTGACTAGCTTACAAATTCAGTTTTAGCATAAGGAGGTTTAAGTGACAGGAAGGAATCGGACCTTTGCTGTTCTGTACTTTAACCACTGTGTCTTTGTGAAAGCCCTATAGTTTTGCTTCGGGTTTATAATAGCCTACATTTTTGTTCTTTATATATTTATATGGTCAGAGAAGGGGTAGTAGGAATTCCCTGGGGTCAGGCTTATTCTCATCTCTATTAATTTTCAGAGTTTAGGAAGGTTATTTTTCTCTTTCTGTGGTGACGGTGAATGAAGTTAGAGCTTCATTTGTAAAGTAGCTTTCAAAGAAAGCTCTCTCCCTTTGTGCACTGTGTAGTATTTTAAGCATGCACACAGCAAGTTGTAATTTTCCACTTGTATCAATGAAATATATTACTGTTGATATTTTACAAATTCTTTAACTAGTTTTTCTACAATTCTTCCAGATGTTGATACCGTAGTAGCCATGTTTGGAAGAGAGTGACAAATGACCTCTCATCTACTAGATCTGCATTCCCACATTGTCTATTATTTCACAAATGACATCAACAGTGCATGAACCAATCAGATTCCATTTCATGTGAGGTTAGTTGTAGCTCTTCTGAACATGCCTGCTCTCAAGGGTTCAGGGGAACAGTCTAAAGAGTTTAAAAATGACATCAGTAAACATTTCAATTGATAGAGTGATTATTACTGTTTGCTGCATATACTTTTCATACAGTGCATAACTTCCTTTTAATGCACTGCCAATGGTGAAAGCTGCATTCTCCAGCCATAAAATGTAATGAGGACATTGAATTAAAACAATGCCACCGGACATTATTTTAGATATTAGTAACTTAGACGTTGTTGTAGAATTATGATCCGGAGTTTAATTCACTAACAGCCTTAATCATATGGAGGATGAGTTTCAGTGCCATTTAGCTTGAGTAAATAAGGCTTGTCTGACAGGCTGTGTGTTATGGGCAGGGGAGGGTAGAAGGTTCAGAACATGTCCTTTTAGCCACATTAAAAAGGAGCATTCCTGGCATGCATAGGTCAGAGGAATAAAGTCCTCACATAGCATGGAATTTTCAGACCTGTGCATTTTCCCTTTTTCCCTTTCCTTCTCTCAGAGAAAAAGAAGGGGCAACAACCACAGGTATTTTCTGTCACCAGATACCCGCATAAGAGAATTTTCAAAAGAAAATCTATGCCTATAATTATTGTTGAAAATTGCCTACTGTTGCGCAGGAGGTGGACCCTTGAGTCGAGGTGGGGTTGACGCTACCCGCAGGGCAAGCCCTATGGGTCCCCACCATCGGTAGACAGAGCTGGCTGACTGACAGAGGCCGGCTGGAGCTTCGCCAATACCAGCCCTCATTCCCCGCAGGTTGAGCCCTTGGTACCGGGTCTGGCTGGAGTTAGGTGGGCCTCCATCTGAGGTCTTCTGATGGACAAGGAGGAAGTCAGCCAGGGGCCAGCAGCGATGAGGGTAGCGAGTCTGATCTGGACGAGGCAGAGTCCCAAAGACCCGGACACCAATTGGAACGAGAGGCACACAGGGGGCACCCGAGTAAGAACAGGCAGAAGCCTGAGAAGCCAAGTCCAGAAAGAGTACAGTAGAGGCATCGTTGAACAGGCTGAAGTCAGGGCAGGTGACAGGCAAGGTGGGATGGTAAGGCAAGGCAATGGTCAAATCCAGGAGATGATCAGTAGCGTGGTCAGACAAAGCAGAGGTCGGGTTCAGGAGTCAGTCCGTAGAACAAGTAGCGTAACACAGGAACAAGGGAGAAAACCGAACTAGGAACAGGAACACGAACAAGACAGGAACCAGGAACACGAAGGAGTCACCAGAGGAAGCAACGAAGTATACGACTAGCGTGGAGACCTGTTGCAAAGGCAGCTAACTGTGGCTGGGCCCGACCTTATATACCGGGACCCAGTGACGTCAACATTCGGGGCTGCGGGTTGGATTCCTGCCGCGGCCCCTTTAAAGGGAGAGAAGATGCGCACGCACCTAAGGAGGAGCGCGGTGTGGGACGGCGGCGTCTCCCCGTGGACTGTGCGGGGAGGCCTGCCACGGAGCACGGATGTCCGTAGCAGAGACAGGAGCACTGGGGGTGGCCCGAGGTCGTAGGCGGTGGCCCATGGCCATGAGAGAAGTGGAGCCAGATGGTGGAGCAGGCAAAAGAGGGTAAGATAACCTGGCCGCGGGCCTGCCGCGGCCGGCACACACAACACCTACCAGCTCTATAGGTCAAAACTACGGTCTTTGCACTTGGCAGGCTATTGAAAATTGCTCTCCCCTCTCTTAGACAATTTTCAAAGCCATTTCTCCAGCGTATTAACTGTCTGAAAATTGCTCTCACTCAAACTGGCTAAAAGTATGCACAGGGCTCCATAGCACGTGTATTTTTAGCTGGACTGAGAAGAAGCATTCCCAGGAACATATTTAAGGCTGTGCTGGGAAAAACTCATATAGACTGGATTTTGAAATCTACACAAGTTTTGTTTTTTGGTTCCCCCCCCCCCCCACCCCACCTGCAAAAGTCTTCCTGCAGCAAAAGCATGTGTAAAGGCCGCAATTCCTTTGAATCCTTGGACAGCTTTCAAAGAGAAGGTCTGTGAATAGTTTCCCTTTGAAAATTAGGTACATGGTCCGTACCCATGCATTTTGCACCTAGGCGCGGGCTGTTTGGAAAATGTCCCCAAATGTCTTCTAATAGCAAACAGCAAAATAAGAAAGTAAACAGAAACATGTGCTGCATTTTCAAGTTTCTTTTAACTGATTGGCCAGTTAACCTGATACTTCCTTTCGCTGTCTTTCTTTTAAAGAATAAAAAGACCATGTAATAAACAGGAAATAAGATAGCGAAAGGATACAAAGGACCTGCAGACTTTGCACCTGCTTTTGCTGGAAAACCGCACATGTGGATGTCAATAATCCAGTCTTTCTATGCTGTTTTTCAACCCTGTCGAAAGCATGCCTTATTTTAATCAGCAATCTGTAAAACAAAAGCTGATCAAGTAATTGGGTTTAGGAGAGATGATACCAGTATTGAGCTAAGAGATTTTGAAAGACAGAAGCTTTTGGGATTCCTTTCAGCGCTGTGAGACGAGACACCCGAGCTATCTTTCTGTGAGTTTGGAATTTATAGAACTGTTTCCTACCTTTTTGGTTTCTCTACCACTTTCACTGTGATTATTTCTGATTAGTAAAACCTTTTTTTGTTTGGAACACAGCTTTTGGTGTGAATGTTTTAGTTTTAGAATGTGATCCTCTTTAGGGTCCTGTTATGGTTAAGCGGTGTTTGGGTGGATTTTTGGGTACTGTGGCAGATGACCATGCCCACGGGGAGGAGCCCCGTGAGGTGCCACAGTACTGGGCTAAACGCAGGACGCACAAACACAGAGTTAGTTCTTTTATTATACAGCTTGAAATATACCACCAGAGGTGGCAGTAGTGAGGTAGTCTGGATGCAGCAGTCTTAGGACCCTTGGCAGAGGGGACCCTTCTCACCCCATTGGTATAGGGGAATTCCGATGTAGGTTCCCCAGCAAAGCAGTACAGTGGATGAGATAGATTGAGAGTTAGATTACTCACTAGATAGTTGCTGTAGGTATGCGATTACACCAGGTTGAAGAAGATGGTACAGGCACCAAGGCATGGAGAAGGTTTGTGAATAGACCTTCGAGGAGCGAGTACCTGATCCCTGTAAGGCACCTGAAATAAAGCAGAGGGCCCCCGAGGAGCGGGTACCCAGGTTAGCAATACCCCGAAGGGTAGAGAGAGAGCTTCCAGCGGCAGCACGGAAGCGGCAGAGTAACTTAGACCGGCCGAAACCAATCCTTTGCTAACTCAATGAGCTAGTAACTTAGTACAGGCTATATACCCAGATGGCGTGACGTCAGTAGAGGGGAACGCCCCCGAAGTTCATGCCAATGCTGGAATAAAGACGTGGGTGGCATGCGCGCGCGTACCCTAGTAGGCCCTTGGGAGGAGCATGGCGGGAGGCTGCACCATAGCCATTCCGGGGATGCCGGAGAGGTCGGCTTGTAGATGCGGTGGTAGCCATTTTCCAAAGGGAAGTGGGAGGAGCTGTGAACAAGGTGAGGCAAACAGAGCAAAGCCGTCTAGCACCGACGGACGCAACAGGTCCTACAGATTTTAAGCCTGCCCCCATCACAGAATCCATGTCCCTAACACTGCAATATCAGAGCTCAGCAGTGTTTGAAAGATTGACTCCCTTAAAAAAAAAGGGGGGGGGGAGACATAGGGATCCTGATGGGGTCCTACATTTGTTTATTGATTTTTATTTCCACTCATGAGATGAGAAATTCTGCTGCATGTTAAATTGTTGAGTGTCTGAAGACCTTCATTTATAAAATCATACTCATTCTCCAATGGGAAGCAATAAAGTAAGATAGAAAACTATCATTCCTTATGCAGCTTAAGTACAATTCAAGAACTCTGGACTTCTGTAATACTTTCAATGAGGCCTCTAACTCTTTAAACCTCAAAAGAATTGTAGATAATCCTTTGCTTATTCCCATAGTTACACAAAGATAGCTGGCTTGACAAGAAAATGTTCCATGATGTCTATGGGTTGGATTTTTTGGGATAACACTTACCACTTCTAGGAAAGATCACCCTTCTCTTCTTAATCCAGTGAAGCCACAGGCAGAGCACAGTCTCTTAGTTGCCTCTTGACTTCTTCCAAGACATCTTTCACCTTTATCACTCCTCCAGTAACTCATAGAGTCACCATTTTATACTTCCATATGACTGATCCAGCTTTTAGGAGATGCACACTCTCTGTCACTCCTAAGTGACTCCACCACCCCTAAGGAACTCCCTTACCAGAATGTTACTCTGCTGTAACAAATAGTAGGCCCAGACATCCCTACTCTACTAAAGAGTGCGACTAGTAACAAGGTCAGGCAATGTAGTGTAGAGTAGAGGAATATACCATCTTTGTCATAGCACCACTATGGGAGGTTGCTGCAATGATTTATTCCTATGTTTATATCATAGAGTAACTCTTAGTGTCTGTGTGGATTTTTTAGTTGGTCTTTTAGAGAGTGGAAGCCTTTTACCTGCTGCTCCTCTGTAATTGAGTTGAAGGCCCAAAGTCTTGTTGAGGAGCTTGGACACTGGGAGAGAGATTTTCTTTTAGTTCATACTCAGTGTTTTGAGATTCTTATTTGAAAAGAAGTTTTATCCACCCTTCCTTTCCATAGAGAGAGAATATAGTTTATTTAAAATCTAGCTTGGAGTCTCAGGTTTTTCTAGGGCCTAGCTTCTTGCAAGAAAGAGTGTTTTATTGTTCGAAATTGGGAGTTTTATTTTTGTGACTATAGGTTCCTCTGAAGTTTTTTAAAAATTTACAGTCACCCCTATGTTACTCAGGCAGAGAAGCTCAGTTGCCTACTCAGCTTGGAAGAAGGATTGGATACCCATATGATACTATACTGGGGTGGAGAACTGAAGGAGAAGAGCTACCAATATGGTGCTCACCCAGCAGAGACCGTGAAGAGGTGCCAACCAGGTATGAAGAGGAGAGAGGAATATAGAGACCCTCTAGGGTTTCCACTAGAGGTCTGTAGCTTAAGCCCTAGGAAGTAGGAGAGGGCAGACCATCCCTAACAAGCACCTCCATTGAAGCTGCTTGGATTGCTTAGCCAGCATGTATAAAAGCAGGCAGAGTGATAAATCACTGTGGCTGTTGTTTATTTAGTTTGTTCTCTGTTCCTTGACATATTGGCCTCCTTGGGATGGGTGCAATTAATTCACCAGCCCACTCATAAGCGAGTGCATACATTAGATCTGTTTTTTAATTCCTCTGTTTACTGTTCCTATTCTACTGATTTTGCTGTTCTGCCTGTTCCATGGTCTGATCACTCACTGATCAGTTTTGCATATCCACTCAGTAATATTCATTGCCCCCAAGCCTCCTCTCCTGAGTTGTTTCTTAGGAGAGGACATATTAATTCTGATGATACTGCCAGTCTTATAAATTCTGAATTAATTGGGTTTAATCCTGACAGTGTTGTCTCTGTGGTTTCCGATTGGGAAACAATTCTCAGCGTGGTTGCAGATAGGTTGGCTTCCCTCAAAATAGTCTCTTGTTGTGGTAAGAAACAAGGCTGGCTGACTTCAGCTCTGAGAGAAATAAGGTGTCATCTGTGAAGAAGTGAGCATGCTTGGTACAGGTCATGAACAGCTGAGGCTCTTAAGTCTTATAGAATATTACTGGGTGACTATAGGAATAAAATAAATGAGGCAAAGAACACTTATTTCTCTAAACAAATTTGAGCTATAATCTGAACAGACTCCCTTAGATGTGATAACTTTGTGAACTTTTTTCCCAACTAAAATCATTAATCTAGTTTTCTATTTTGGTATATTGATTGGTCCAAAACCTGTGGCTCCATGTTGTCAATTGAGGTAGTGTCACAGGCTATTGCAAAAATCAGTTCATCATATTGCTCTGTGATATATCAGTTCTGAAGAAAGCCAGGGACTCAATCTCTTCCTCATTGTCAATTTTTCACTAACTGAAGATGTTGTTCTGGTCTCGCTCAAGAAGGCCTCCAATCACTTCTGAAGAAACAGGGCCATAACACTTTAGATCCAGCCAGCTACAGACCAATTTCCTCACTGTCCTTCATGGCCAAAGTCCTTGAGTCCATTGTACTAAAACAGCTGACTGACATCCTCGAAGAAAATTCTTGATCCCTACCAGTTTGGGTTCAGGAAGTCGGTGAGTACTGAGATCTTTTTGGTCTCATTACTTGATACTTTCAGAAGGGACTTGGACAAAGGGGAAAGATATATCTTCATTTTTTGGATATTTCTTCAGCCTACACCCTAGATCATGATATTTTGTTATTTTGCCTGAAGTGAGTGTGATGTCTCTGGCATGGTTCAGTTTTTATTTATCAGAGTGCATGCAGCAGATCAGGATTCGGAATGGTCATTCCCAAGGTTCTGTGTTATCTTCCATATTGTTCAATATGTACCTCACACCTTTTTTTAAAATCCTGGCAAGTTTGTGTGAGGGATAGAAAATTTACGCAGATGACATCCATTTTTTTTTTTATTTGTGTGCAGTTCTCCTGATCTGACTCTGAAATTTTGTTGGAATCCACTTATCCACCATTAAGCAATGGCTATTCCATAATAAATTGGCTCTGAATTTTGTAAATACAGAGTTCATGGTAATTCATTCAGCAACCTTTTCCTGACTTACCCTCCTCCTGTATCACCCTTGACAATGTTTCATTTCCCATCCTTTCATGTGGGAAGAGTCTAGGGGGTTACGATTGACTCAAATTTTACTTTCCATTGTCACATTAAATCTGTAATGCAATTTAAAGAACACACATCTGCCCTAAGGCACTTTTTGGAGCACTTTGACTTTCGTGTCATTATTCAAGCTGCAATATTGCCTCTGATAGATTACTGCAATGCCATTTATTTTGGACTGCCTTTAGCATCATTAAGGACACTGCAGTTATTACAAAATCAGCCATACATTTGATTTTGGGCAAGACTCACAAGGGGCATATTACCCCTGTATTAACAGGCCTTCATTGGCTCAATATTCCTTATCAAATACAATACAAGATTGCTACAATAGTGCACAAACTGGTTAATATTGATTCTCTATCCTAGGCAATACATTATTGCTCCTATATCAACCTATGCTAGCTCTGAGAGGCCTCGGACATTACATCTGTAAGGCAAGCCCATCTCATTGATACCAGAGAACGAGCCTTTTCAATTGTAGCCCCTATTTTGCAGAACTCGTTTCTGATAGATTTGTGTCTTATGGAATGTTTAAAAATGTTTAAATCTAACTTGAAGACATTTTTGTTTAAGCAGGCCTACTGTTGAATTTTGTGAAATGGTTTTTGTCCAGTAATTCTTTAGAGAATCAGGAAGATAGCAAATTAATGTTTACATTTTTGCTAATTGTTGATGTTATATCCTGTGTTATTTTACTTTTAAATTGTGAATGTCTCACTGTACATCGCTTAGGGCCATGGCATAAACAATTAACACATTTTTAATTAAGATAAAGAGTTTGAAAGAGGAAGAGAGTCAGCAGAGTGATTCCTACTTCAGGCTCATGGTCTGATATAAGGGAGAGGTTTAGAGTTCCCTACTGATCTGATGGGGTTTGTCTTGGGTGAAGAGCAGTTCTGGTATTTGTTTTATGATGTAATGTATAACTCCATTTCAGGTGGTGTCTGAATTCCGCAGGGGCCATAAAAATCCTAGGGCTAAGTCCCAATTGTAGTCACCAATCCTTTGTTTCTAGGGTGTGGGTTCTTGATCTCTGGGGGAAAGAATATCCTTCAAGGCCCAAGGTGTGTAAGTGGAATCGCTTCTCTGTGTGTTTCTAGTAGCTCTTTGGGGACGGTACACTGACAAAGAACAGGCTGAACTCACTGTTGGGATGTTCAAAATTAGAAGTTTACTATGATTTACTTCAAAGTAATGAAGTTGCATAAACAAAAATGGGTTCCAGTTACATCCAGGTTTAAACTGTTCTCTTGGAGTATAGGTTTGATGTCCCTCTATCTCTCTCTCTGTGTAAGTTTTCCTCAGTTCTGGGTCCTGAGAATGGCTTACTCTCCAGGGAGTGGAAAGATAAGTATCCCAGGTGGGCTGGGGGGCCTGCTAGGGGTAAAGCGATCACCTTCCCCACAATATCAGAAGTCCAGATATAGGCCCGGTGCCACTGGATCTGCAAACCATGCAATTGCACAGGGCAGCACACCTGGGGGGGTAGCATCAGGAGCAGGAAGATGCCCTTGCTACTGCCGTGGACTCGATCCCACTGGCAGTGGAAGAAGCAGGAGGTTTGTGCGGCTGCCGACACACCCCATCTTGCTGGCATCAGAAGAAGCAGGCAGCCCATGCAACCACCAGTGGACCCCATCCCACTGGCAGCAGAAGAAGCAGAAAACCTGTGCAGCCGCCAAAGGCTCCATCCGATCAGTGGTGAAAGAATCAGAAGGCCAGAGCAGAAGATGAAGCTCATCCTACAGCTCCTCCTCAAGTGCTGGCCCTCATGGTGCTAAGACGTCCTGTATTTTCATCTCACGAGGAATACCAGCCGATTGAGTTTCAGGATTAGGTTACAACAAAGTTTGAGTTTGGAACACTCCACCCCACTTTTTGGTGCTGGAGATTGTCCCTGAAGCAAGTCAGCAAACAGTGAATAAATTCAAGAGAGAGAGAGAAAGGGAACAGGATAAAGAAATTTGATTACCCCCACCCCCGCATGCCTTGGGCTCTGGAGGCTCTGCCTCCCCTCAAAGAATCCATGGCCTGGGGTAAAAGGACTGGTGTCTGTGACCTGGGACTCAGACCTAGGACTGAGTATGACCTCTGCACTAAGTTTGACCAATAACATTGAAGTAGGGGCTACAGGAAGAAAAAGTAAGAGCAAGTAATGGATCCTAGGAATAGAAGGGGAAATCCTTAAAGGATTAGGAAGAACTTATTCATAGTACTCAGAGACAGGCCTAAAGGTCCAAGAGGAAACAGAGGGAATACAGGGAAAAATTAAAGGGACCACAGATACAGATTTAAAAAACTATATTTCTGTAAAACAAATGTGACAAGAAGAAAATGTGTACAGTGCCAACTAGTTATCAGTTAAGTGTTTCAGTCATGTTTATGTTGGAATACTATTCTAGAGTCCTAACTATTATTAGCACTTCGAAATCTGGAGTATACCTAATGTCTTCGGCCTTGGAGGTTTATCTCCCCCTGCCCCCAAAGGAGGACCTGCATTTGGAGCAGACAGAGAGAAAGTCAAGAATTTAGTCCCCTGGAACAATGTATGAGCCCCTTTATCCAAAGCAGTGGGTAGGCAAATCCGGTCCTGGAGTGCCACAAACAGGTCTGGTTTGCACAACCTCCACAATGATTAGCCATACTCATAGTGGTTAACCTGAAAACCAAACCTGTTTGTGGCACGCCAGGACTGGAGTTCTATCCCTGATCTAAAGGATTGCCCAGTGTGAGGTTAGACAAAAAAGAGTTAAGGTGATACCTTTTAGTTGGACTATCTTAATATATTTCATGACTAATTAAAAAAAAGATCAAATCAAAGCAAAATATGGCTACATGAATATACAAATAAATAGGGATGTGCATTCGTTTCATACGTTTCCTATACAAGCATGTAATATGAAACGTATGAAACGAATGCACATCTAATTGTCATGTAATGGGAAACATATGAAACGAATGAAACGAATGCACATCCCTACAAATAAATCATATATTCCATTGCAATGGTGGTGTGAATGAAAAGGGGTGGGGTTTGATATAGAGCTGCCAAGTTACCCAGTTCCAGGAGGGAGGCTTTTTGGTCAGTCTTGGTTTTGAACTTACCTTCAAATGTAGTGCGGTATTTGTAGTAGCTGATTTTAGCCATTGAAATCATTGCTACAGCTCCCATAATGCATCAAAATGGGATTGACAAAAATCCAGAACTGGCCTAAAATTTTCATTCTGGAATTTGGTTACTTAGCAACTCTTAAGGCTGTGATAGAGAGGCAGCAGAATTATTTCTGGTGGTGAGTTAAAAATCCAAGTCTCTGTTAAATCCTTTTTTGTTAGTTTTGGAATATTTGATCATTTTAACTTCAAATGCTGTATGTTCCTGGATCGTTCTGGATTTACTTTTTAGTATCTTGATGATAAGGCCGTTGATGCAGCGATCTGATCTCAAAAAATGTTTCCTCACAAGAAAATGTTGTCGTGCTCTTCTTTGTGATATGTAATGTTGTATCTGTGCAGGTTCATGTTTGTCTCTAATTCCTGTGCTGTTTCGCCTGTGTAGGAACTCTCTTCACATATTCTGCACTGAATAATTATATACTACATTAGAGGAGGAGGATTAATAGGATCTCCTTATGCCAAATGTCTTCCCACTAGGTAACTGTGGCAGGCCTAGATTGCTTAATAGATACACTAAGCCTGTGCCCAGAGTGGCAGAAATTTGGGGGCAGCAGGTTGGCTGAAAATTTGCTGCCTTCCAACTTTTCCTAATCTCAATCATCAGAGAATAACCCTTTGTTTCCTGATCCAGCTCCCTCCTCTCCCCAGGCAGTGGGATGGGAGGGGGTGAGCCTGGAGCAGGCAGAGGAATGAGGAATCATTTTGAGGAGGGTAGGAGAGTCTGAGTGGGGATCATTGGTTTACCCTACATTGCCTCAGGTACAAGCTTAGGGGGTCATTTATCAAAATGCGCTAAGGCGTTTTTGCATGCGTTAAGGGCTTATCACATGCGAAAATGCCTTTAACGCATGCGATAGCACCATATCTATGGTGCCATGCAAATCTGAAAAAGAGGAGGAGTTAGGGGTGAGAGTAGGCTGGGTTTACCAGTTTGCGAAGTCCTATCGCACAGACTTAATGCTGATTTTAGCTACACCTTTTTCAGTAGCATTAAGCCGTGTGATAGCTTGAGTTATGGGGTGGTAAGGTGTTAGCTCATTTTGCGATGTCTCCTGAAAGGCCTGTTTTAGTAGATTTGAAGCTCCCAGAGAACCAGCCTAGCCATGGGGGGTGGGGGGAGAGGGAGAAAGAGAGAGAGCCTAGCCATAATGTCCTCTCCTAGACAGGTATTTGTTTCCCTATGGGAGGCCCACCTAGTAACTCGAGGTGAGGTATAGGTGTTAGTGTAGGGTTAGGGGACACTTTGACATTCAACATGAGACGTACGAACAGAACAGTGGTCTCTTGTGAAGATTTGATGACCTACGGAGAGAGGAAACTCACCCAAAGATGAGATTGGTGCAATGTTCTCTCCACCTAGCTTGATGTTACCCAGGTTACCTATCTAGGGAGAGGACATTATGGCTATGCTCTCTCTCTCACCATTAAAAATGGTCCCCCAGTGGTTGTATGCAGGAAATACAACCAGTCTGTCACGAATCGCAAAGTGTGAAAATGTTATCGCAATTTGCACTAACTTAGCTCTTCGCATAGGGCAAATTGCGATAAACTGTTTATTTGCATAAAACACGCCCCTTTTGCTATCGCATGCGAATCTTATCGCATTTTGATAAATCCAGGCCTTAGATTATAAGCCCTCTGGGGATAGGGAAAACCTACAGTATGTGAATGTAAACCAATGTGATATCTCAGATCGAATGTCGGTGTATACAAATAAATAAATAAAATAAAATAAATAAATATATAAATTGGGGTTGAGGTACGTTTGTGAGAGAGAAGGGAGTGAGGGAAGGGGGCAGTACTTGTGTGTGTTTGAGAGAGAAAGAGTTGGTGCTGGATGTATGTTTGTGTATGCCAGATTGGGTGGGATGTTTATAGAGGGAATACAAGGGGGGAGCAGTACCAAAGCAAGGTAGGGGACACCAGTCTCCTTCCCCCAACACACCAACACAATTCAGATCCTCTCTCCTTTAACTGTTTAATTCTTTTCTTCCAGATCTTGGAACCTTCTTTTCTTTTTACTTCTCCCTTCTCTCCAGGTCTTGGAACCCACCCCAACCCCTCCTCCCCCTTCTTCGATCCAAGAACGTCCTTCCCTTCTTGATCTTTCTCCCTTCAGTGATCTTCTTCTTCGTCATCTCCCATCCTCTCAATCCCCAGTCTTCTTTCTTTCTCACGCTCCTTCCCCCTTCCCCCTTCCCCCATTTCTCATCCCTTCTCACCCCATTCCTGGTCCTTCTCGCTTCTCTTCTCTTTCCATCCTCTCATCCTCTCCTTCTCCTCTCTACATTCCTGAGATTTCCTCCCTGGTGCTTGAGATCTCCTTTCTTCACTCAATAAGAAAGTGTACAGACACCAACAAGGTTGGAAAATGACTTCATTTTTATAACATAATATAGAAGATGGAAATGTTTGCCAGTGTGCTTCAGGATTTTTTTTTTTATTATTTTTGTCACAGAATCTAGCTCTGAGCTACCGCAGGAAACTGTGGGGCTGTGCCTTAGAATTTCTACTCCCTGTTCCCTGGGAGGGGTGACAGCACCCACAGTGGGGGCCTGTGATATGTGCTGGCATAGCTTGCAGCGTGGTGAAAAACTCACTAACTGATAAATAATTAAACTTGGAGGCCGCAAAGCCAGAAATATTTCCAAATATTTAGAAACACTGTCATGGTTTAATTGTGTTGTATTCTTCTTCTTCTTTTTTTTTTTCATTGAGGAAACAATGTTACGAGTAGTTACTTTGAAATCTCTAGACTAATGGTTTGAATTAGAGAATGCTTTTTTTTTTTTTTTTTTAAGCAGCATTTGTTATTGTTCATTTCCTGATTTAATGCCTCCATAATGAGGTTTGTTTTTTTCTGGGAGTCACAGTAATCAATATTATACAAGAAACAGTTTCTTTTCGTATGATTGTAATTAATGGCTATCCCTGGAACAGTCTCCTCGTAGAAGTCACAGTTCTGTCCGTGTGTGTATATCCAACTTTTCATCCCAGGGCTGAAGGGTTTTGATTAGAGAGGGCACTGCAGGATGAGCTCTAATCCCCCCACCCCTCCCCTCCTCTCCCCTTCCCTTCCCTCCCCACCTCACCTTAACCCTCCCAAGCCACAATGTCCTATTGAATGCTTGGATGGCAGTTGCATGCCTGGCAGGATACAGTTTGCAATGGAAAAAGCCTCATTCTTTTGACAAATTAGAAAACAGAGTGTTAAAACCTTGGAGCTGAGGTGTTTCAGGGGAAACTAGCAATAGGAGGAATATTGTAATAGTGTTAAATAGGGGTGGGCATGGGGAAAAATTTTGTTTCGTTTTCTTGGCCTGTTGTTTTCTGATATATATTTTTTTTCATTTTATTTGTGCCATGGGTTTGTTTTTTTTATTTTGTTCAGTTAATTTTGTTTTCAGTGCACACTAATTCGGATAGTGCATACTAACGGAAATAGTACGCACTAATTCAAATAGTGTGCATTATTTGAATTAGTGCGCATTATGACGATGCCATTAAGAGTCAGGGTTGGATATACGCATAGGCAACATAGACACGTGCCTTGGGCGCCAATTTCTGAATGTGCCCAAAAACTTGTATTCCCCTGCTGATCTCTGATTTCCTGGGGAAGGAGAAGGAAGGAATCCTTTGCCCCATGTCCTCTGCCTATCGGCATCGTCATCTTAAATCTGGCCCTGTTGAGACTCAATTTGTTATTGCAGCCATCAGCCACAGCTTCTTGGTGGATCCCAAACTTCCTCTAACCTTGCTAAGTATTAAGTTTATTTGCATTTAATATTTTATAAAGCATTGATGCTGCCCAGCTCACATCTGCACCTTGGCTGATGGCTCAGCACTATAGAACATGAGAGCATCTTGGTCTGGAGAGGAGGGGGTGAAAGAGCATGTGTGTGACTTTGTATGAGAGAGAGTAATGGGCATGTGAGAGACAGCATGTGTGTGTATCTGTGTGGTTTTGAGAAACATTGTTTCTCACATGCTATATGTGACTGTGTTGCATGTGTGTGTGAGCATGTGTGAGACAGCAGGTGTGTATGTGTGTGTATATGTGGGAGATAGAGAATGTGTGTGTGTGATAGAATTTGAGGAAGATAGTGTGTGTGTGTGTGGGGGGGGGGGGGGGGGGGAGCTTGGAAAGTGCATGTGGTGAATGAGGTGAATGAGAGAGTTTTTGTGCATGCAACTCTCCCCCTCCCCCTCCGTCAAAATGGCTGGTTGCTGTCTGAATCAGATTGAGAAGTTGCTGTCTGAATCAGATGAGAAGTTTTCTTCCGCCAGTTCATGTGTTGAGTGATGGATTCCCTGACAAAGGATTTGGCTGCTGCATGAATCAGATGAAAAGTTTTCTTCCTTTTGTTTTCTGCCAGTTCATGTATTTAAATCCTTCGCTAGGGATCCATCGCTATTCTGAAACCTGGCCATGTTGGGAGTGCATTATTTGAGCTAAGTACAGTGACGAGTACTTTATAGAGAACTTTTGAATTTTGTAGTACTGAAGTGAAGTATAATGATTCATGGCTTAAACTTCTTCATAGAATACATTTATTTTCACCAGTCAAGAGGTGATATACACATTATACAGACTTTTTTAGTCCAATTCAGTTTTTAACACATATACATTTTTGTGAACAAGATCACGTTTTTGTGGCACTGCATTTGTTATAAAAAAGAAATAAGGTGGTTGGTTAATGATTTCACATAGTTTTTATATGTGATTTCTAATTAATTAAGCAGAATTGTTCCCAAAAACTTTGATTACTTGTGAGTTAGAGAGGTTTTGTTTTTTGTTTTTGATTTATTTTATAGGCACACTCGCTAAGTGGAGCATTTTTTATGTTTTAGTAATATTGTTACCATTCTCTGTAATAATAAAAAAAATTCAATAAAATTCATTTCAGGTCTGTTTGCTAGCCAGCCAGCCAAGACTGCCTGCAAAACATTGGCAAGGTGTGGTTCTGGTCTAGCACTTGTGTGTGCAGCACAGCTCACCTCTATCCCACTGGTTTACCCCTGTTAGAGCTGTTTTCTGCTAATGCCTTAGCGAGCTGCCACCAGTGTACTGTGAGGGACAAATATGCAAGCTTTGCATTCTGACTAGTCCAAATGTCACTAGTGAAGTGGATGCTCCTCCTCACTGCAGGTGGGCACAGCACTGCATGCACAAGGGTAAGGATCACACGATGAATAATGCAGTCCTGCAAGGAACTATGTATTTGGGGGCTAAGAGGTGGAGCAGCTGCTTAGACCCCACATTCTCTACACCTGCAGGGGCTGATCATTCAAAGCAATCATTTCACCAATGTACCATGTAACAACTTTGAATGCTGCCTGCTTCCTGTTCTGGGACATTGCTGTGGGACACCATTCCCATCTGCTCCATAGTAGCTTGCCACTAGAGCCAGGGAAAGGGCGGCATTGTTATTGAGGTTGAGGGCTCGAGAAAAAAACTAGGAGATTTGATGACACACTCTCCTTTGCACCTGTGACTTTTCTGCTGCTGTAGTTGATGCTTTATGGGCAACTGTACCAGCCTCTTTATTGCTTGTCCATGAGGTACTTCATGGAGGTGGTTGAAAAATGAGCCATTATCTTTCCCCTGCTGCTCATGCTCTTTAATTTTAGAGTGGATACATTCAACAAACTTCTGATCACCCAGAGCATGAAAGTGACTCCAAATCTCAGATTTTATTATTATTATTATTATTATTATTATTTTTGGATTTTCCTATGCTGCCTGGTTACTACAGGGGAATCCTTAGTAAGAATAGCGGCACTGGCAGTGGCTGACAGATGATCAGATGATAAAGGGGGGGGGGGGCTGTATTTGGTTGATGCACTCTCACACCCCTCCTCAGCTACCATGCTAGCAATTTCACCAGAGATTTTCAAATCTAAATCATGGATATCATCATCATCTGATTCCAAGATCTTCTCTAGCACTGACTTTTTGTCCAAGCATAAGGTGCACTGCACTATTTGGCTTTTAGTTGCACCTCTTGCTCAAATATTCTTCCAAGCAACCTTCAAGTTCATCTTCGGATATATTAGGATTATCACTCTTTCCCTTCCCAAATAATCCATGTTGTAACTTGAAAGGGGAGGGCTGTTCTTGCTGGTGCTCCTGCCAAATCCTAATGTTGCTGCCTCTCTACCAGTACGCTTACTTCCATGTCCCCCCCCCCCCCTTGCATTTCAATACCACCACATTTTCTATCAGTAGGAAATGGAATGATGCAGTGTGCAGAGCCAATATGTATGTGGGAGTGCTGCTTGCTTTTTGTATGTGAAATTAGATTACCTCTGCTAGGGTGGGCACTGAGAGTAGTAGACTGGCCACAAGACAGAGCACCCTCCCTCCCACCCACATACACAGTAGCACCCCTTAGCTATGAGTGCAGCAAGTGTAGTGCTTCAGCAAATGGCCAAACACAGAATAAGTGAGTGATTTCTCAAAAAAAGTAAAAAAGAAACATCACAGACTGTCATCATAACAGTATGAGGAAAGTTACTCTGCAGAGCCAATATGTCTGTCTGAAATAAGAATGACTCCACCACCAGCACTGCCAGTGAGATAATATAACTAGAGCACACACACTGAGGTCAGTGGGCCACTGGCCACAAGCCACACAATGGAGGTCCCACCACCCACACACACACACACACTGCCACATTAGCTACTAGCTATGTGTGCTTCTGCAAGAATCAATGACTGCAAACATAAAGAAAATTCACACACTAAAGGCAATGCACCCAGTGAGACTTAGCTGATATGAGGAAGCAGCAGTGAGTGACTGCCTGCCTGCAGTTTCCCCGCTGCTACTGCCTTGCATAGTAGACTGCCTATACCTTAAGGCCAACTGCTTTGCCAGGCTTAGGGCCTCACAAAACTGAGAAAAAATTAAATCAATTACCAATTAATGCAACGATGAATTTGAATTCACAATAACACTCTCAATTCCCCCAAAGCAAAGCAGCAGATCTAGCCTGAGCCCCCCTATATCTGTGTGGCATACTCCCTGGTCAGTCACTACCTGGCCCTAGCTCCAGCCTTAGGATTGCCATCAGCTTAGGTGGAGAGAGCATTCCTGTCAAGGACCTTCCCCAGAGGCTGCCTGTGAATGATGATCTCCTAGTCCACAAGGGGCGGGCGGAGTGTTAGCCCTTCTTAGAGTGAGTGTGGCAGTGTAGATTTGATTTCGAGGGAGAAGGAGTGTTTTCTGTATGCTCTCCAACGGGCCGATACAGTAAAATCGCGGGAGAGCGAGCGAGCGCCCGCTTTCCCGGCGCACGAACAGGCTACTCTCCTGTGCGCACGATACAGTATTTTAATTTATTTAAATTAGGCCCGGCGGTAAAAAGAGGCGCTAGAGACACTACTGCGTCCCTAGCGCCTCTTTTTTGACGGAAGCGGCAGTTGTCAGCGGGTTTGACAGGCAACGCTCAATTTTGCCGGCGTCGGTTCTCGAGCTTGCTGACAGCCACGGGTTTGGAAAGCAGCAAAATTGAGCATTGGGTTTTCGACACCGCCAGCCGTGGGGCCATTTACATTTTTGTTTTTGAATTTTTTACTTTTTTAAACTTTTGGGACCTCCAACTTAATATCGCCATGATATTAAGTCGGAGGGTGCACAGAAAAGCAGTTTTTACTAGGGATGTGAATCGTATTTCTGACGATTGAAAATATCGTTCGATATTTTCAAAATCGTCAGAAATCGGGGGCTCCCCGAAACCGATAGGAAAAACCCACAAAATTGTTCGTGGGGTTCTCTTATCATTTTGGAGGAGGGCGGGAAAAACGGCACACAAAAATAACCCCTAAACCCACTCCGACCCTTTAAAATGAATCCCTTAGCTTCCCCCACCCTCCCGACCCCCCAAAAATCTTTTTACAGGTACCTGGTGGTCCAGTGGGGGTCCCGGGAGCGATCTCCCACTCCCGGGCCGTCAGCTGCCACTAATAAAAATGGTGCCGATGGCCCTTTGCCCTTACCATGTGACAGGGTATCCGTGCCATTGGCCGGCCCCTGTCACATGGAGGGAGCACTGGATGGCCGGCGCCATCTTTAAAAATGGCTCAGGCCATCCAGTGCTCCTACCATGTGACAGGGGCCGGCCAATAGCACGGATACCCTGTCACATGGTAAGGGCAAAGGGCCATCGGCACCATTTTTATTAGTGGCAGCCGACGGCCCGGGAACGGGAGATCGCTCCCGGGACCCCCACTGGACCACCAGGTACCTGTAAAAAGTTTTTTGGGGGGTCGGGAGGGTGGGGGAAGCTAAGGGATTAGTTTTAAAGGGTCGGAGTGGGTTTTTTGTTTATTGGCTCGGGCGCAGCAGATAAAAGAAAAACCCGATCGGGCTGGACGAAAAAAAAATCACGATGTGAATTGGAACTGGAATCGGTTCACATCTCTAGTTTTACTGCTTTTCTGTGTACTTTCCCGGTGCCCGGAGAAATTAGCGCCTACCTTTGGGTAGGCGCTAATTTCTGAAAGTAAAATGTGCGGCTTGGCTGCACATTTTGCTTTCTGAATCGCGCGGGAATACCTAATAGGGCCATCAACATGCATTTGCATGTAGCGGGCACTATTAGGTTCGGGGGGGGGGGGGGGGGGGGGGGGGGGTGGTTGGACGCGCGTTTTGGATGTGCTATTACCCCTTACTGAATAAGGGGTAAAGCTAGCACGTCCAAATGCCGGCTAACAGTGCATTCCATTGGAGCGCACTGTACTGTATCGGCTCACAAGTTAGGCCCTCAGCTTAGCACAGAGAAGGAGAGACACTGCCCTGCCAGGTCCTCTGAAGAGGGCTGGAGGGAAGAGAGAGAGAAGCAGAAGGGTCATCAGGAACATGGCAGATCAGTAGCGTCATGCCAGCCCGGGGATTCCAGGAAGAAAATGGCGAAGAGAAGCCGCGGCCACTTCTGTCCATCAGAGCCGAAGGGAGTCGCCACAAAGGTAGAGAGGGTGGAGCAAGGGCGAGAATAGGCACGAACGCAACAGGGGTCAGCTTGTTCCAGCTAAGGACGCCCTTAGTACCTGCTCCTCAGGGGCCTTGTCTCGTCCTGGGCCTCCACTCCTCAGAGGTCCCTACCTTCATCATTCTATCTCAACGGAGTGAGTATCCCAGCTTTCCAGCCTGTCTCTCTCTCTCTCACCTTTCTACAGTGTGGATTCTTGGTGTATCCCACTCTGCGGACCACTACCAGATCTACAGTCTGTTGGTGAGTGTTCATCTCCATGGGTCACGCTGCGGAGTATCAGCGAGACCACTCCTCTGGGCCCACCCTCCTCTGTGCAGAAGTACTCTGCCTGCTCCTCGGGTTATTTCCATCATCGGCTGTATAATAAAGACTCTCTTTACTTCTGTGTGTGTACCATTAGAGCCAGCCTATCGCAGCAAGTCCCCACAGGGCTCCTCCCTGTGGGAGGTTCCACCTCGTGCTACGACCAAGGGCCCACAACACCAACAAAACATAACAGCAGGTTTGGCAGATTCAAAGTATGAATATTCCAAAATGCCAGGCTTCCCAAAAAGACCATGGATTGGCAAATTCAAAATATGCACTTGCTTATTTGCTTAGCTTAGATTACCAGGCAGGTGGCATCTTCTCCCACAGTGCAACATGAAAACTTGGCAACAAAAAAAAGTTACAGTAGAGAGAGAGCCAATGAGAAGGGAGAAGCAAATGAATTGTAACCCCCATTGCTTTGATTTGAAACTGATTGTAACATTTTAGAGTGTATAATTGATTTTAGTGCACAGTATTTCCATTTGGTGTACACAATTTGCAATAGTGTACATTGGAAACAGTGCACACTAAAATGAAAAAATTCTAAAAACACAATTTTGTGGATTTTAATATTCCAATTTCTAAACGATATGAAATTAAATATGTAATGTTCTTTGCATTTTCTGTCATTTAGAAAGACAGCACATCCTTAGAGTTAAACAAGCTAAGAATTTTTCTTTTTTTTGCAGATCCTGACATCCCTGCATTTAATCTTGTTTTGATGTTTCACCATTCTTCCCCCTCTTGAGTTTATCTACTTCCGTCTTTCCCTCTATTATGGTCCTTCCTTTTTCTTCTCCTTGTTAAAACTCAGTTCTGAAAGTTTAACAGTGACAGATTTAGGTTTTTTTTACTGCCCATAGGTACCTTCCCTTCCCTCCCTATTATAGGAATGTCAGACACGGTCCGGTGTCGGAGTCTCTGGAGGTGTTTCTCTGCACTTTGGCCCTTGTTTTGTAGTTTCCATTTTGCAGTGAAAGCTGCAGAGGTGGCGGGGGGGCTGATACTGCCAAGAATCTCCTAGTCTCGCTTAGGCATCTGGGGTTGTATAGCTCTGTTTCCCTCATTGGGTCATATAACTAATCTAATGAGCAAGCAATGGAATGCTGTGGCCTGCAACCACTGCTACATTTTGTGACCCTTGGAAGGAACTTTGCCACTCCCAGAATTTTGCTACTTTAGGCACAGGCCTAGTAGGCCTATGCCTCAGCAGCCATCTTCAGACCCCCACAGACAATCATCAAAGACAATCATTCTCAACTGTGAGGGATTGATGAGGATGATGAGGCACACAATAGGAAATGGGCATAGCTCAATGTCTCTTCATTACACTAGGTCTAAAGGTAAAGAAAACACCAGTTAGGTAATCAAGCAGGGTAATATTACATTGCATGTGCTGACTGGGCAGTCACAGTGGTTGCTATGCCGGTGGCATCCATTATGATGAAAAGAGGTATGGCTCATTTATACAGTATATGTTAGAGTAATCAGCTCTTGTTATGGCCTTGGGCTTGTGCACTTTTCTGGTTTTGAACTTCTCAGAGCAACTGCACAGCTGACTCATGATAAAATATTTTATTTAAGGCCATGTTTAGGTGCCGTGAACATTTTCCCCTAAGCTCTTAACTGTGTTGGAAGGAGAGATGGCTTTTCTGAGGGGTTTTTAGGTGTGGATTCATGTGGGTATGTGTGTTTGTGTGTAGGGGGGAAGGGGGAGTTAAGCGATGTGTCTGATTGGCAGGTGAGTATGTATGTGTGAGGGGAGTCATCATAGGTGGGGCTCAAGCCTCTGGGGTAAATTAAGTTTTATGAGATTTACTGTGGAATTGATGGAACTTGCAGGATATAACATATTTAGTTTGCTCCTCTGCCTACTGAAGCTGACAGATCAAGGTGTGTGTGTGGGCATAATACAATCCTCATAAATAACAATGTTTTTCATTAGCCTAGGCACCATGCACAAGCAGAAAGTGTTCGTGTTCAGGATAGCCTTCCAAACTGAAAACATAAAACTAATATTGTTCCATTAACATTTCTGAACAAGTGATGTTCATGTATTCTTCCATAGATAGGTGATGTGCCACAGTTAGTCCATCTCAGAACAGGATTCATTTTTATATTGAAAATGTGTACAAATTTAACTCGGTTATTTTTTTTTAATGTGTTGAAAAAGTTGGAGTACCTCTTTAAATTCACTAGTACTCAGTGATTCCTATATGATAAAATCTCACATCTTATCTTCTAGGACTGACCTAAAGTCTGTCTCCAGGAACTGGATCACTTGGCAGCTTGCCTGCTATCCCAGTAAAATGTATTATCATAGGAAGATTTATTGTATCACTAGAGCTGGATTTACCTTATCTGTGCTCCCAGGCATGGAGGTGGGGGGAGAAGGTGAGTCTCCCTTTAAGAATTCAGTGGGGTGGCTGCAGGGGGTCTCCCCATCTCCAAGGATGTGCTGCAGTGAAAGGAGTGCCGCCTTCTCTGTCCAGACAGCACATTCTTCCATGCACTACTCAGACTGAGCATCAGCATCCCACACTTACCTCCTAAGGCACAAGGTAGGCTGACAACAATTTTACAGGGCTCCAAATACTCAAGGTTGGCTTTATAACAAATGGTACTTTGGGTGAAAATTGTCAATGGCGTCCCTCTTCCATACATTCTCCCTTCTCCCTAACCTCCTTCCAGATATTCTCTCCCTTCTTCCTCCATCCATTATTTTCCTTCTATCCCTCCCTCCAGACATTCTCTTCCTTCTTCTCCCCCTCCAGACAATATTTCCTCCCTCCCAGCATTCTCTCTCCTCCAGATATTCTGACCCTGCCTCCTCTTCCTCCCCCTCCCCTCTCCCCTTCTCTCTCCAGCCATTTGCTCTTCTCTTTCCAGACACACTCTCCTTTTTCTCCCACCTAACCTCCCTCCAGGTATTCCCTCCCTCCCCCTCTCAGATATTTCTGCTCCCTCTTCCCTGATGACCCCAGTCTCCTGAACATATTATGATAATCTTCTATAAGAAAAAGTGGATTTCCTACAATAGGAAAAAAAACAAGAAGTGTTCCAAGGAAGAGAGATTAAATTTCTGACAAATTTCCAAGTGTATTGCATAGATTTCATAATCACTGAGCTGAGAATACTGACTGGTAACCTGTTTCTCTCAAAATGGAGAGTATATTTTAAATCCAATGGAGGGCCATGCAACATTGTATAGTTAAGTCAGAATAATTCTTTCTGTCCCATAGCTAATCCCCCAAAGATCTCATCAAACAAGCCATATTATAGAATTTTATATTGGGAAAACCCATTCCACCCTCATCATTGTATAGACATCCTTGCTTTTTTACCCTTCCAAACAAATTTAGAACAAGTAAAATGTATCATTGTGATATCCTTGTTGAGTAATATTAAGAGAATCATTTGCAAGACGTAACAGTTTTGGAAGCACTACCATCTTAATAACTGCAATTCTTCCTGTTAATGATAATGGGAATTGCATCCAACACTAATTTACTTTTAAATTCCTGAATGATAGGTTGAATATTTAAAGAATATCATTTAGTAGGGTCTCTAAATATTTAAATGAATCACCAGCCCCCTTCAAAGGGAAATTATTCCAATCATCTTTTAGAGAACCCTTAAGATCCAATACTTTAGATTTTTCCAAATTTAATTTAAACCTAGAAAAAATTGCTATATTCATGAAAAATTTGCAAAACTCATGAAAGATTATCTTTTGCCTTTGGCAAAAAGAAGTGATTTAAAAATGATACCTTTATTGGGCTTTCCACATTATTCAATACTTTCTCCAACCTAATTATTAAAGGCTCCAATGTTAAGATGAAAAGCAAAAAAGAGACTATGAACAGCCTAATCTGGTGCCTTTACATAAATGGAAAGGATCAAATAAAGTATTATTCACCCAAATTCGGGCTTCAGGGTTAGAGTGCAATACCTTAATGTAATCACAGATAAGATCCTGAAATCCAAATTTATGCAAAACAAAGACAAGATATTTTATAGAAAGCTTTTTCTGCCTCAAATCCTGTAAGTTCGGGGGTCTATAAATTTGTTTTTTACACATATTTCCATTAGAATAATTAACTTATGGACATTTATACTGGATCTTCTCCCCTGAACAAAACCGGCTTGGCCTGGCGAAATTAAAGATGACAGAATAGTTTTGAGCCAATTAGCTAAAGTATTTATTTGCAAATATCTTAATGTTGTTACGCCCGTCGGTTGCAGACGGCTGCAACCTCTCATGCTCACCTCTTTTTCCCCTGCACCGTCAATCCTAAGAAGAATGGCTGCCTCTGCTTGCCAACACCAACCTCCTTGGCTTCCCCAGGATGGCGTGGGCACTGCCAACCGCCATCTTGAATCTGGAATCACCTAAGGCGCGTGCACACGCATGCAAGGGCCTCCTTTGTACATGTCATGGCGGGAATCTCAGGGGCGTCCCCTCTCAATGACGTCAACTCACTGCTGCTGTACTTAAGCTGACCGGCCCATTGCTCCTACAAGTTAGCAAGGAGTTCCCTCGTTGCTGAATCTGCTCCATTCTCGAACTTCAGTTCTAGATTCTCTCTTGGCGTGTGGACGCTCTGGGTACCTGCTCCTTGGGGACCCTTTTGTGTTCCTGGCTATCCACTCCTCGGAGGGCCTTCCTGCCTTGGACTTCTACCTGTCCCGCTTCTCGGGACACTCTCCTGGAACTACCTCTTGTGAGTACTTTCTGCAGACGTCAACGATACCAGCTTACTGAAGCTTCTCTATGGTGTACCCCGGTCCCGGGCCACTACCGACCCTTCTTCAGTTGCAGTGGTTCCTGTATACCCTGTGTTGCAGGGTAGTGCTGTTCCAGCTACGTACTCCACCTCCAGGTTCCTGCACCTCTGACTACCTCACTAGCACCATCTACAGTACAGACATCCTTGGTGTACCCCACTTTACGGGCCACTACCGGATCTGCATTCTGAGGTATCTCTACCATCTACAAGGATTTCCTGGCGTACCCCGCGCTGCAGGCCACTACCAGACCTTCACTTCAGTGACATCACCCTGTGTATACCCCATTGCTCAGAACTGTGTTTTTTACATCTCCCACTCTGTGGGCTCTGCGGGCTCTGCCTTTCTTCCTCTTAAAGTCTCTGCCCAACAGCTGTGTCCTGCAATACTGAGACCGCGCCTACTGATGGTGAGGCCCACAGGGCTCCTCCCTGTGGGCGAAGACACCTCTCACCTCAGCCCAGGGTTCACATCCATACTAAAACATAACAAATGTCTTGATTTAATAATGAAATGGGGTGATAGGAAGCTGGAAATATCAAATTTCAACCAGGTTTGGGGAGAACTACAATATTAGCTATTTATAAAGAGTATGGCATTTTCCTTAAGTTTTTTATCTCCTCAAACAAAGCTCTAAGACGCTCTAGTATTAAAGGTTTGAGGGATTTATAAAATTGAGCATCCAAGCCTGGAGCCTTGAAGTTCTGCAATTCTGAGAAACCCTAAGAGATTTATTGTGGCTTTATTGACATATTTAGAGATTCTGAGTGCTGTGGGGATAAATGAGGCAAATTAAGGTCAGGTATAAAGTGATTTCTGATGTCCACATTTTCTCTCTAAGATGTATATAAAATATTCCCTAAAAATTCTACATATCCTGCAAAGAAATTATGATTGCACCTTCTTTAGGGGGTTATTTTCCAAGCTGCAACATTTATTTATTTATTTATTTAAAACTTTTCTGTACCGTCGATTAGTAGAGCAGCATCACAACGGTTTACAGTTAGGCACAAATATGTTTGGTTTGGTTTCTAAATTATCCAAAAGGTGCCAGTATTATACGGTTACATAGTTCAATAATATACTCTAAATGGGGAATGGGTGTGGTTACCATTTATGATTGTTAGCGTAATCCTATGTTTATACTGTCTTTCTAATATAATACTTAAATATAAGAAAAATAATAAAAAATAAGCAACTCTGCATTTTTACTGGTGACGTTCAGCTATTTTGTGTTGTTATTCAGCTACTTCACTGTGAAATGCTTTTTTGAAGAGCCATGTTTTTAAGCCTTTTTTGAAGAGCTTTAATTCTTTCATTAGTCTTAATTCCAGGGGTAATGTGTTCCATAATAAAGGTCCTGCCAATGATAGTGCTCTCTCTCTGACTTGGGTCAACTTTGCTGTTTTGACTGAGGGTATGGTTAGTAGAACTCTATTGGCCGATCTGAGACTTCTTTGAGGGACATGTAATCGTAGTGCGGTGTTTAGCCCGTCAGCATGTTCGTCATTTATTAGCTTATGCACTGTGTATAGTGTTTTAAATTGTACTCTTTGTTCTATTGGGAGCCAGTGTAAATCTGCAAGTGTCTGGGTGATATGATCTCTTCTGCCTTTACCAGTAAGTATTCTGGCAGCCGAGTTCTGTAGTATTTGCAGTGGTCTGCTAGTAGTGTATGACAATCCTAGGAAAAGTGTGTTACAGTAGTCCGTGCTGGCAAATATTAATGTTTGTAGTATTGTTCGAAAGTGTTCCTGATTTAATAAGGGTTTTAGTCTTCTAAGGACCATTAGTTTGGTGTAGCCTTCTCTTGCTTTTATTGATATGTGTTGTTTAAGGCTCAGTTCTGTGTCTATAATTACTCCTAGGTTTCTAGCTTTATCAGTTAGCTCAACTGATTTGCCATTTTTAAGTCAGATGGGATTTTGAATTCTTTCAATGTTTTTTCGATCAAGATGTATAAATTCTGTTTTTTCGATGTTGATTACTAGTTCCATTTGGTTTAATAGTTTTTTTATTATGTCTAGGTATAACATTGCAAAATTCAGTGTTTTTTCAATTGTTTCTTCAACTGGTAGAATTAATTGAATGTCGTCAGCATATATGTAGTGTATGATACCTAGCCCCGCTAGCAGGTGGCAGAGGGGGAGCATGTAAATGTTAAATAGCGTCACCGAGAGTGCTGAACCCTGGGGGATGCCTATCTTTAGTTTGATTTTGTCTGATATTGTGTTTTTTATCTGTGCCTGATAAGATCTATTGTTCAGATAGGATGTGAACCATTCAATTGTTTTGTTTTGTTTTGTAATCGAATTTCTTCCAGTCTTTTCAATAGTATGTCATGGTTTACCATGTCAAATGCTGCTGACAGATCTAGCAGTATCATGATGTAGTGTTTTCCACTGTCAAATCCACGAAGCACGTTATCTGTTAGAGAGATTAGTAATGTTTCAGTGCTATAGTGTTTCCTGAAGCCATGTTGTGATGGGAAGAGTATGTTATTGTTGTCTAGATGTTTGGCTAGTTGCTTTTGTACTGCTTTTTCTATTAATTTTGCGATCATAGGCAAGTTAGAAACAGGCCTATAGTTACTTAAAACAGTTGGGTCACTGTTTTTCTTTTTCAAGATTGGTTTTATTATTGCATTTTTAAGTGAGTCTGGCATGACTCCTTCATTGAGAGATAGGTTAATTATTTTGGCTAATGTGCATGAGGATATTTCAGCTAGTTTTTTTATATTTGTGGTAGGAATGGTGTCGATTTTATGTGGTGCAGGATTCAGTTTTTTTTATCATGCATTCAACTTTGGTTTGTGATACCTCGTCAATGTGGAGAATTGTGTCACATCTCTTTTTTGCATCTAGATTTCCTGTTTTGTTTAAGATCGGAATTTTTGCTTTAAGGTTTGTAATTTTGTCAGAGAAATAGTGTGCTAGGTTGTTGCATTTGTTCTCTTGTGGGGCTTGGGGCATGTCTGTTTTATCATTAGTCAGATTTTTAACTATGTTGAATAGTGTTCGTGGGTTGTTTGAGAATTTTTCGATTTTTGAACTAAAGAACTGTTTTTTTGCCTCAAAAATTCTCTTTATATAAAAGGCTAGTTGTTTCCTAAATTTGGTTAGATTTTCTGCTGATTTGTCTTTTTTCCACCTTTTTTTCTCAGATTTTGTTTAATTTCCTTTATTTTTTCATTAAACCAAGGGTTTTTTCTGTTTTGGTTCATGGATTTGTATTGTTCTTGTGGGGTTAATGTCATCTGCCAATGTACATGTTTTCATTATCCATTCTGTTGTTGCGTCTATACAGTTTTTTGGTTGAAGTTTATCAAAGTTTCTTCTAGTTCCTTTGTTATTTGTGAGATACCTGAAGCAAAACTGAGCTTCTTAAGTTGTTTTGTTTTGCTGTGCACTGCACTTTATTTTTTGTTTTCACTGTAAAGTGTACTTAAGGAACAGCCTGCAAGCTTGATGGACTCTCTACCTGGGTAACATCAAGCTAGGTTGAGAGAACATTGTACAAATCTCATCTTTGGTTGAGTTTCCTCACTCCAAAGGACATACAATCTTCACAAGAGTGCTCTGTTCTGTTCGTACGTCTCACTCTGAATGTCAAAGTGGCCCCTAACCCTTACACTAAGGCCTAAACCTCACCTCGAGTAACTAGGTGGGCCTCCTATAGAGGTATAAATACCTAACTACTATGAAGGTCTTATAGCTAGTCTGTCTCCTTCTCTCTCTCTCAAGACTAACAATGCTATGTGTGATAAAGCCATGTGATGTGCACTCTTGTGAAAAAAAAAGTGCAGTGCACAGCAAAACAAAACAACTTAGGAAGCTCAGCTTTGCTTCAGGTATCTCACAAATAACAAAGAATAGGGCAAAGCAAAACAATCACTAGGAGGCAACTCACCTTGGCTTCAAGCAAGTGCCAAACTTAAACATAGCAGGTCTTAACTAGGGTTGTGCAATTGTTTTTCCAGAATTAGGCAATTTGGCTAATTTGCCTAATTTGGAATGGTTCGAGAGAACCAAAAAATGATTGAATTTTTTCTGAAATTTTGGAAAAAATTCATTTTTGGGTTAGTGCACACTAAAGGGAGTTAGTGCTCGCTAACTCCCATTAGTGTGCGCTAACTCCCAATAGTGCACACTAACATGGCAGAGTTAGTGCGTGCTAACCCGAAAATCGGGGCCCCCCAAAAAAAAAAACCCCGAACTGCAGGAAAAATGAAATTCCCATGGGGGGGGGGGGGGGGCCCCGAAACAAAGCCCGACATGATATACCAACCCAAAGCACATCTCTAGCCCTAACAGTATCAGTCTCTAATCTTAAACTTAGCAGGTCTTCTCATATGATAAGAACATAAGAACATAAGAAAATGCCATACTGGGTCAGACCAAGGGTCCATCAAGCCCAGCATCCTGTTTCCAACAGTGGCCAATCCAGGCCATAAGAACCTGGCAAGTACCCAAAAACTAAGTCTATTCCATGTTACCATTGATAATGGCAGTGGCTATTCTCTAAGTGAACTTAATAGCAGGTAATGGACTTCTCCTCCAAGAACTTATCCAATCCTTTTTTAAACACAGCTATACTAACTGCACTAACCACATCCTCTGGCAACAAATTCCAGAGTTTAATTGTGCATTGAGTAAAAAAGAACTTTCTCCAATTAGTTTTAAATGTGCCCCATGCTAACTTCATGGAGTGCCCCCTAGTCTTTCTACTCTGACTCTTCTCTGGGGCCCACTTAACCCTTGTAGGCCCTGAGGTCTCAAGGACAATCAGGCAAGCCAGCTGTGCCTGGTCCTTTAAGCTAGTCTGAGGGAGTTTTCTGTACGCTCCCTCACAGCATATAGAAAAAAAAATTGTGCTTTAAGGAACCCAGTGAGGCATTGTCTCCAGGGCCGAATTTAGAGCAAATGGCGCCCTGGGTGAAAATGAGGGGCACCCTGTGACAACAGAGGAGAGGACCAGCATGGCTAGACTTTTGACCTAGCTCAGCTTCCCAAGGAACTTGGGGGGAGGGGGGGAATTTGAGAAGCAAGGAGTGTTAACAGCTCTGGCTTGAGTCCTTCCTATGCCCCTCCCCCTCCCAGACTGTCACCAACATTTCCAGGGCTGGTGGTGCTGCCTTCTCGCTAACACTCCCGTTCCCTGGGCAACTCCACTTCTCTCTGTGTCATGTTTTGGCTCAGTCCCGGAGGGGGCACCTTCAGTTGAGGAGGGTGCCATCAGTTGGGGGGCACTTTTTACCCAGGGTGCCATTTGCCCTAAATCCAGCCCTGGAGACAATGCCTGACCACTTTTTTTTCAAACAATTTCTTAAATTTATTTTTCTTGAATCAACCAAAGAAGCATTTTCCAATGAGCAAATGGCCCTCCATAACTTCCTTCTCAAAGGCAGGAGACATTGGACAATGATCTGAAATAACTAGAGATTCCATTGAGGTAGTTTTAATTCTAGAAAAAAGATAGTCTGAAATTAATAATCTAGTCTAGATTTAGAGGTGAATTTTCAAAATTTTACATGTAAAAATTAGCATACATGTACGTAAGTAGCCTCTACTCACATATATTTTATAAAAGTACAAAATATGCGAGTATTAATGCACACACACATGGGCGTAAAAAAAAAAAGGGAAATCTAGGGGCATTCTGGGGTGGGGGCCAACATTTACGCACATAAGTTGCTATTTTAAAAGACACCCGGGCATGTAGATTTGCCAACTTGCTCGCATAATTTTGCACCTGATAATTATCTGGTGTAAATGAAATTAAATGTGTTTATTGTGTAGTACGGACTGGGTGGGAGGTCTGGGTGAACTGGGGGGATTTCAAGTTGAAGAACCAGGAGGGTCTTGATGACCTGGAGAAGGACTGGGCAAACTGGTGGACTGATTGGTAAAACTGATAAGTTCATTGATGTGCGCTTGTTTTAAAATACATCAACTTAAGTGTGTAAATCCCACTTTACATGAGTAAGTCCTATTACATTTTCATGTGTAAAATATACATGTATATAGGAAAAGTATGCACGTTCAATGCATTGATATGCATTCTTTCAATACATTTCATGTATTTGTGCATAAGCCTACATATGCATGTATGTTGTGGGATAGGGATACAAATATTTTATATAACACATATATATCATATATGCGGGTTAGAAAATACTAGCATAGATCCACTCATGGCCATGTATTTTTTTATTTATTTATTTACACATTATATTCCACAATTCCATGAAGATCAGTATGGATTACAATAAAATATGCATTAAAAAATTACATAAAACAATAAATAATTAAAATATAAAACCATAAAATTAAAACAAATAAATTAAAAACACGAAACAAGCAACATAATCATTGCAGAGAGACTTAGTACACGGTTACAGGTTTTGTTTGAAAGTTATCTTCCCTGTGTCATGAGATCTAGCATAGTGGATGGAATCCTTAACAAGTGGATTCAGTATCCTCCATATGTCAATGAGATGCAAGGTATTGCAAAGAAAGTGACCCCTTTATTTTTACCCATAACTTTAATTGCAATAGCTGATTGTCTATCCAGAGAAGGGTCTGCAATGCAATTTAAATCCCCTCCCAGAATAATCATACATGGAAACCATGTGATCTGTGACGCCACTGAAAAAGGAATGGTCATATATGGTTTGGTGTATATCGATGCTAGTATAGTGTTTTCTCTAACAACTTTCCCAGGACAATAAAATATCTACCCACTGGATCTTTAATTATTTTTTCCATTTGAAGTGAAATGTTCTTATGCATCACAGTAGCAATGCCATATCTCTTTGAGTTACCTTGTGCAACCAAAAACTTGTGCCACCCACTTCCTTTTTAAACTTTGTATGATCTTTCGCAGTCATATGTGTTTCTTGCAAAAATACTAAATAACATTACAACTTCAACATTCAAGAAAAACCTAAAAACATGGCTTTTTAAACAAGCATTTTACAAAGAGACAGGAGAATAGAGAGAAATATTTCAGGAAAAGACAGAAAGGCACCGACATACAGTCCTTAGGACTATACAGTAGATTAGCCTATGAACTCCACACCACAATAAACCATAACTATAATACTATGGGGCGGATTTTAAAACCCCTGCACGCGTAAATCCTGCCGGATTTACGCGCGCAGGGCCCTTGCACGCCGGCGAGCCTATTTTGCATAGGCCGTCGGCGCGTGTAAAGCCCCGGGACGCGCGTAAGTCCCGGGGCTTTCAAAACAGGGAGGGGGCGTGTCCGGGGGCGTTCCCAAAACGACGCAGCGTTTCGGGGGTGTGCCATGGCGTTTTGGGGGCGTGGCACCGGCCCGGGGGCGTGGTCGAGGCCTCCGGACCACGCCCCCGGGACCGGAGGATGGAGTGGGGCTGCCGGCGATGCGCGCAAAGTTACGCCTGCTTTCAGCAGGCGTAACTTTGCCGACAAAGGTAAGGGGGGGTTTAGATAGGGCCGGGGGGGGGGTGTGGGTTAGGTAGGGGAAGGGAGGGGAAGGTGGGGGGAGGGCGAAGAAAAGTTCCCTCCGAGGCCACTCCGAAATCGGAGCGGCCTCGGAGGGAACAGGCAGGCTGCGCTGGGCTCGGCGCGCGCAGGTTGCACAAATGTGCACCCCCTTGTGCGCGCCGACCCCGGATTTTATAAGATACGCGCGGCTACGCGTAGTGTTTGAAAATTCGCCCCTATGTGTAATAAAACTACCGGTGTAAGTACCTTGGTAGAATTGGTTATGAACTACTTCGCTAAATGACTATGTCTAATGATATATTGTAACCGAACCTTTGACGGCACCTGTTAGAATGTACTATTGTACACTTTTACCTACATTAAATATGTGCCTACATGTAAACCGTTGCGATGGTATTTAACTTAGCAACGGTATAGAAAAGTTTATAAATAAAAATAAATAAATAAATAAACTTATTTTGATGTGAAAGGCCCTTTTCTCTTCTGATTGGGGTACCCAAACTGGCTACATTCCAGGTGGCACAAATACATTATAAAGATAACAATAGGTCAGTAAATATGGAGCACTGTTTTGTCTCTGCTCAAGCACCAGCCTTCATAGTCTCTTACTACCTTTGTATTGCTTGATATACTTGCCCAGCAAATAAGTACCATCCCTGCATCTTTTTTTGATGCCCCTTCACATTTCCAGACCTTTTTCACCCTAACCACAATCCAAAAAACCTAACCAAATGCATGAATACAACAAAGCTGTTGCTTCTCTAACCAGAAAAGCCCTCTAAATATAGCATAGAAAAGAAAAATGATCTATTTGGATACCACCCCCCCAGCAAGTCAGTTATCTCAACTGCTCACAAATTGACTATATCCAAACATATATAACTCACTCACAATGAAGACTTCAATTGAGCTCTTCAAATTTTAAGGTCACAGAGCATAAAAGATAAAACAAAAGTTCAATGTAAAATAATAAAAATAAGAGAGGACAGTTTGTACTTTGTAGGTATCAGTATTTCTTTCAACAATTCAGCACGAAAGTGCAGGGAGAACATTTGTCTCACTCCAAAATCTATTGCTGATGTCATATTGCTTATATGTGGTCCACGCTACCAACGAGCAAGGAGACACAAGTTCTATTGTGGAGATACATTTGATTGCCTCTCTAATAGTGCTCATCACGATCCCATATTTAACTGTAGTAAAATGTTTCAGAACAAAAATTCTAGACACAGCACAAAAGAAAAAAACAGTCTCAGAGACTTCCAGCAATGAAGCTGTGCTGAGTGGATGACACAGTTCTGAGCTTGTCGGGGGTCGTCGTGTATCCCTATCCATCATGCCCCTACCCTTTTAGACCTGGCATATTAACTTGTTGTGGGGAGCAGTGATGTTATCTGGATATTATGCTTCTGGAAAAGCCTGTGGAGATGAGCACACTGAAGAGAATGGTGTCAGAGAAATTTGGCCTCAGGAAGAGAAAATGGCACCCGAATCTCCAGTGCCTCCAAGGCTGTATCTGCCGATAGCCTTGGAGGCACTGGTGCATGAATTAATGCAAGCAGTTTCAGCGGCGCTGAACGACCACTTACAGAAATTACAATGTCACTGGATGAGTTACATGAAAAATATGAGAATAATCAGAAGCTTTAGTCTTGTTGAGTACAATCGTTATTCAACATTAGGAGCATCTTGACGCAGTTGGGGGGGGTCCTAATTTGTTTGAAAAAGAGCTACCAAGATTTGGAAAATAAGATTGATGATTTGGAGAATCGTAGTAGATGAAATAACATCTGTATTTTGGGAGTGATGGAAACGCTACAGGGCAAGGCCCTTATTCATTGGTGTGAAACATGGCTACCAGAGGCTCTGGGAGTGGCTGGCTCAGACCCTCAGATTCTGGTGGAGCGAGCTCACCACTTGGGGCCTGTATTGCCTGATCTATCAAAACCCAGACAAGTAATCGTGAAATATTTGGACTTTATGGACAAAATGAAAATTCTTGATGCCTACAGAAAAAGAAAGGAGTTCTTGAAGGAAAACGGCAAAATATTGGTCTTCCCTGATTTTTCAGCAAAGGTTTTGGTGGCCCAAAATGAAATGATCCCTTACTGTTCAGCTCTGTTTACAAAAGGAATTAAGTTTTCCATGCAATACCAGGCGCAATTCTGTGTATTCCACTATGGAGAAACTCGAGTATTTCACACTAAGGAAGAAGCAAAAAAAGTGTATGGACTCTCTCTGACGTCTATGAGCAAATGAATCATGTATTGGTTGCAAGATTACATTGTGCTAATCTATATTGCCAGCATTAGACAGCATGCTGTCGATTTTGAAGAAGCTCTTTGAACCGCCCCTATGGCCTTTGTTATTGTTGATTTATAAGGGCTGGTAAAAGATGCAATAATAGCCTTGGTTCACCTGAGACTCTGTTTTTCTTGTTTTACTGTTTTTGACAATGGTTCGTGTTGAAATTGGATTTACCAACAACCCCAGAGGTCCTGCACATGGTTTTCAGATTCCGGAGTGGTGAGATTAGTTGCCACACACAGAGGTCGTCTGGATCAAGCCGCAGAAGGGCAGTCCTGGGATTTTGAGCTATAGTTGGGTGTTTAATGTGGAGGAAAACAAGAGTGAATGATTGTAGAATGGATGGTTGTGTGAGTGTTTTTGATCTTTGGACATGTACCCCATTATTGCAAGTGGCAGTTGCACTGGCAGCTACTGAAACATAAGGGTGGGGGCTGTGCTGGGGGAAACCATACCCTAGATATAACTCTTTTTTTTCTAGCATGCTGCCAGATATTTGTTATTAAGAGTAATTTGACATTCTGTACGATTAATGTGAATGGTTTACATTCCCACATTAAGCAAAAGAAGATGCTCACTGACCTTCGCAAGCATAATATCTCTGTTGCTTTTGTGCAGGAAACCCACCTAGAAGATAACATGAGAAGCTTAAATGAGAGTGGGTGGGTCATTGTTATTTTTCCTCCTTTACTTCCAGTCAGCATGGTGTGGCCACTCTGCTCCATGAAAATGTATCTTTTGATTGTGAAAAGATAATGTAAGATGTGATTGGGAGGTATGTTATTGTTGTGGGTGTGTTACAGGGCATGAAAGTTGCACTAGCTTACATATACACCCTTAATTTGTATTCCCATCATTTCTTCAATGATATTCTGGTGAAATTAACACAGTGGAAGGAATATTCTTTAATACTGGGTAGAGACTTTAACATTGTGGATAACTCTTTAGTGGAATGTAATCCCTTAAACACACCCTCCTCCCCCCCCCCCAAAAGAAAAATGGAATTGAGAGTGGGGGTATCTTTGTTAGGAACTTCCTTTGATTGATGCTTGGAGGACATTGCATGAGGAGGACAAATAATATACTTATTTTTCCCATGTCCACAATATCTGTACCCACATAGATTACATATTGATTGCTGAAGTTCTTTTCCATAAGGTATCCCACAGTCAAATACAGGAGGTGACTTTTTCTGACCACTCCTTGGTTACTATTACTTTAGAGATAAGGTCTGGCCAGCAGGGTCCGGGTCATTGGAGGATGCCCCCTGGCTCTTCAATGACAAAGTTTTTGCATCTTATTTTAAGGATCATTGGAAGGATTATGTTGATTTTAACTATTCTTGTGACTGACTCAATTACATATTGGAACATTACCAAGGTGGTGTTAAGGGGCCATATTTTGGCGTATCAGGCTACTAAAAAGGAGGAGCAAAAATTCTAGATTTTTGGAGATAACGAAAAGGATAGCTGCTTTAAAATGCATTCAAGTAAGGGAGATGACATGCACATCAAAAGAACATTTACAGGGAGCATGGCAGGAATTAGATAAGCTCCTGACTTGTAAAGTCCAAAATTCATTAATATTTTATAAATGGAAATTGTATCAATGGGGATGTAAAACTGGGAAGATGTTAGCAAGAATGGTAGGAGGTTCTCATCATCCTAAGAAATTGGTAACGCAACTGATTTCTAATTCAGAAGCTCATCTGACCACTCCCTCAATATTAAATGCTTTTCAATCATATTACCAGGCACTATATCAAGCAGGAAATGGGAGCTGTACCAGAATATTCCTGCTTCATAAGCCTATGGGATGACTTGGGAAACATGGGAAATCTAGTTCTTGGTTTATGGCTGTAGAGAAGGCCTGGATTTTGTAGAGGAAACAGCTGAGCCAAGACACACAGATTTCTCCATTTTTATGGCTGGAAGGCAATGCTGATTTTCCTCCAGGGATCACCACTAGAATTTTTCATGAGTAGGCTCTTAAAGGTTTTGGTCATGTTTATCAATTTATGGATCAGTATAATCTTGCTTTATTTTCCTTTGAACAACTGAAGGAACAAGGGAACGTGGCTTGAACTTAATTTTATGCATTCTACAGGGCAGACATTATTGTTTACATTTGACAAAGGGAAACCTCGATGTGGTAATGGCTAATGATTCGGAAGAGTCTTTCTTAGACACTGTATCAAATAACAAGATTGCCATTTGATCTATGCATGTCAAGTCATTGCTCCCTCCTTACATTTAATGGGATTAGCAGCACAATGGAGTGTGGATTTAGGAGAGGTCATAGATGAGGTCCTCATGATTTTGACATTTACCAAATTGTATAAATATTTTTTTTTATCAGCTTCCATGAGGGAAATACAATTCAAGTTATTTCATAGAGTATACATTACCAGGCTGTTAGATTACAAAATGAAACTCTGGCCCTCGGATTTGTGTCTGAAGTGCAATTATCAAGAAGGCAATTTGTGTCACATGTTCACAAATTGTCACAAGTTAAATGCTTTTTGGAGCCAAATTTTTGCATTTCTTGAGTGGGAACTTGGGAAATCAGTGGAATGGAAGGGATCATTTTATATATTTGAATCTTGATTATGACCCCTGAACATACCGGCAGGGGGGGAAAAAGGTAATTCTTACTTCTTGGAAGAGTGAAGATCTTCCTGCTTTTACTAGCTGGAAATCTTTCATGTCTCATACTGCACAGTTGGAACGCATGCAAAAGTTGACTCTTCGGAACACCAGGTCGTGTGTGGCCCAATGAGTGTTTTTTTGGATTATGGGTCCAGGTAGATCAGTTGTTCAAAGGTTAGGATATTAAGAAATGTTTCAAAGGCTTTTGGTCATCTTGGGGGACATTACTCAGGTAGATGTGGTTCCATAAGTTCTGAAGTTCCTTTTAATAAGACTCCCATAGTTTGGAAAGGGTAATTCTGTCCAAAGAATGTGTGAGTGTGAGGGATGACTGGTTGTGTGCTTGCATAGATATATGTTGGGGGGAGTGTGTGTATATTCTGTTTGAATTATGTAATGTTTAAAAATCTTTGTGACACATTGATGGATGTGCATATATCATTGTTGTGGCTGATGTTTATATGTTTTTTTCTTGCCTTTTATTTGAAGTTTTCTGGATTGCATTTTGCCATGTTGTAATACAATAAAAACAGATTTAAAAAAAAGAAAAAAGTCTCAGAACACCACTGGACCACTGCAAGTATAATATGAAATCTGAACTCTCATCATGTGCTTCATGTTCATGATCTGAGCTCAAGATAACTAAGCTGCTTTTCCCGCTGTTAATCCATGATGCAGATTGTATTAAGTTGTATTCTGATGCCATTAACAGAAAGCCATGTGCTACTAAAGGATTCCTTAGCTGCCACTGTAGTGACAAAGGCTTCTAATGTATCTTTGTGCCAACCTCTCAATTTTGCTGGGGATTGTAAAGCAAATTTAGGGGTAGATTTTATAAATTTCCGCACGAACAAAAGTACGCTGGATTTTATAAGATACGTGCGTAGCTGCGCACAAGGGGGTGCACATTTGTGCAACTTGCGTGCGCCGCCTGTTCCCTCCAAGGCCGCTCTGAAATCAGAGCGGCTTCGGAGGGAACTTTCTTTCCACCCCCCCGCACCTTCCCCTCCCTTCCCCTACCTAACCCACCCCCCCGGCCCTATCTAAACCCCCCCTACCTTTGTTGGCAGATTTACGCCTGCTGAAAGCAGGCATAAATTTGCGCGCACCAGCGGGCTGCTGACGCGTCATCACCCAACCCGGGGGCTGGTCCGGAGGCCTCGACCACGCCCCTGGGCCGGTGCCATGCCCCCGGACACGCCCCAAACCGCCCCCTGACCCTGGACATGCCTCGGACATGCCCCCTCCCCGCCCCTTTTATGAAGCCCCGGGACTTACGCACGTTCCGGGGCTGTGCGCACACCGGCGGCCTATGCAAAATAGGCGCCCCGGCGCGCGAGTGCCCTGCGCGCGTAAATCTGGCCGGATTTACGCGTGCAGGGCTTTTAAAATCCGGCCCTTAATATTTTAGCTTTTCAAAGTCCAAGCACACTGGTGCAAACTCTTTTCACATATTGGAGATCCAAATAGAAAAGTCTGAAAGATCATACTTCTCAATTCTGGTAATGAATGTCTTTCTTTTTGCAATAGTCTTGCGAAACATGTGCATAGTTCAACAGCTTAGCAATAACTACTCAGTGGTCTCAATCTTTACTGCAGTTTTTGCTCCCAGATGGTGCGTCCTCTCAAAGACTAAATTCCTCCAAAGGTCAGATATCTCCTTCAATAGCAATGTTTCTAATACATTTAAGAGCTCTTTCTCAGGTACATTCTCAGAGATTCCCACAAAATATAGCCCTAGCTTCATCAAAATACTATAAATAGAGCGGAAATAGCGTCTGTGGTTAAAAAAAAAAAGGGAGGGGGAGAGAGAGCCTCTGTAGAGGCCAACATGTAAGTTTACTATTTATCAAATTTCAAAAAAGAGAGGAAATTAACCCAATTCCTACACACCACTCGTATTTAATTATTTAACTAATAGGGACAATGTCATCAGACTCTTAGTGCAATATTTTTAATCCACTGTCTCTCGCCACGCAATGGGCCGCAAACAGCATCAGATGCTAAATAGCACTGTAATGTAATCACTTGACGTTGTACCCCAACCCTTTCACCACCTTTTATTCATATCTTAAACCCAAGTTATCTCTACCAACACTAGTTTTTTATTTTATTTCAATTAATTTAACAAACTGACAAGTTTAATGTTAAAAATACTTAGCTCCCTTTAGCATTCCAACACTGTCCCAACATGGACCATGTTTCGACTGTCTCCAGTCTTCATCAGGGGACACCTTGTATCAACATGTATCAAGGGCGCCTTCTTTACCCAAATTCATAAACCTAAAATAAAAACACCATTAAAAAAACATCCTAACTCCAAAGGATATATCAACTATCCTTTCATATATACCCCCGTTAAGATTTCTACTCCTCACTTATAGAAAAATCAGACTGCACTTACCGAACAAAAAGTCAGTAAGATTTTTAACGTATGACAAAATTAAATACACACCAAAGTGTTCCAGCTGTCTTACACTCGTTCTTTTCTCCAGTATAATGGCACCATGGCGTTTTAAACCACCTTCACTTCCTCCTTACTTTTATCCTTATTCCCCTCCCCGGAAGTCAAATCTGCCATTCTCATTCGTGCACACTCACATATCCACTATGGGCTGAAATCAGAACATCGACCAATCAATTTCCCGATTCAATCCCCCCGGGGTTACCGTATTGAAATAATGTATCCACCTTTGCTCCTTTTGTAATAGAAGGTGGTTTAAAATGCCATGGCGCCATTATACCAGAGAAAGGAACGAGTGTAAGACAGCTGGAACACTTTGGTGTGTATTGAATTTTGTCATACGTTAAAAATCTTACTGACTTTTCGTCCGGTAAGTGCATCTGATTTTTCTATAAGTGAGGAGTAGAAAGCTTAACGGGGGTTTTTATGAAAGGATAGTTGATATATCCTTTGGGATTAGGATGTTTTTTTAATGGTGTTTTTATTTTAGGTTTATGAATTTGGGTAAAGAAGGCGCCCTTGATACATGTTGATACAAGGTGTCCCCTGATGAAGACTGGAGACAGTCGAAACATGGTCCATGTTGGGACAGTGTTGGAATGCTAAAGGGAGCTAAGTATTTTTAACATTAAACTTGTCAGTTTGTTAAATTAATTGAAATAAAATAAAAAAACTAGTGTTGGTAGAGATAACTTGGATTTAAGATATGAATAAAGGGTGCTGAAAGGGTTGGGGTACAATGTCAAGTGATTACATTACAGTGCTATTTAGCAGCTGATGCTATTTGCGGCCCATTGCGTGGCGAGAGACAGTGGATTAAAAATATTGCACTAAGAGTCTGATGACATTGTCCCTATTAGTTAAATAATTAAATATGAGTGGTGTGTAGGAATTGGGTTAATTTCCTCTCTTTTTTGAAATTTGATAATATTAAGGGGATTGTGCTTCTGTTGTATGATTATTTATCGAATTTACTATTTATACCACTGTAAGAGGGGGCACTATTAACTCGGGGTAGGATTTGGGGGGGGGGGGGGGGGCAGTTTTATATACACAGTCAGAGGTACGAACAGCAAAGTTGACATCAGTGAAGATTTTTTGTCATTTGGAGCAATGAAAGGTAAAAAAGAGTTATTTGTACAATATACAATGTAGCTAGGTAGAGAGTACATTGTACAGAGTCTGTCTCTCTCTTGCTCTCTGCCATTTCCATTCATTACCATTAATTCTGCCCAAATTCCTCCCATGCCTTAATTGTTTTTCAAGCTCATTAGTTTTCTCATCTCTTTCCCCTGTCACTTTTTCTAAAGCATTAATGTATTTTCACATTATCTAATCGCTTCCCAGTCTCTACAATTGAGATTTTTGCATCACTCATTTGTTCAAAATTCACTCAAACTTGTATTCTAAGGCTATAACCACCACCATTCTAAATCAGCTACTGAGTCTTCCAACATTCATAGGGTTGAGTCATCCTTGGTGTGTGGGCTAGCTTGTTTTCCATCAACTTTAGCTGTCTTTTTTCTTTACTTTGCATTTTTGTGGTCATCTCTTCATTGCTTTTATTTCAAATCTGTTTTATTGATCAAGAAGTCATTGACAATTAAAGAAAACAGTAGGGCACATTTGTTTCTGATACACCCTACACATTAACAGAAACAATGAAACAATTACATGGTGTGATATCCCCATCCTCCCTCATCCAACAACTAGAAAGGGGACATAAACTGAAGATCTGTGCTATCTAGTTATTCATGGGTAGTTAATCACATCGCTTCTGACCTCTTCATTGCTTTTAAATACAAACTTGTTCATACATTAACAGAGTTTTCAACTCAAAGAATCTAAAAGTACAGCTGGGGTAAGTAGTGAAAATGCTTCTTTCTGGAAGGTGGCACCCAGCGCTCAGAAGCAGCATCTCATCACAAGTTCACTGCATCACATTGCTCCCAGATGGTTCATTTTTAATCTCTTCTGACAACATATTCCAAGATATCATTCCAGCCACTCTGGACATAAATCCATTGGATTACACTAGGCATATTATCTTAACCGATGGCACATCTAGTAAAGTCCTAAGGGGCGGATTTTCAGAGCCCTGCTCGCGTAAATCCGCCCAAAACCGGGCGGATTTACGCGAGCAGGGCCCTGCGCGCCGGGAAGCCTATTTTACATAGGCCTCCCGGCGCGCGCAGAGCCCCGGGACTCGCGTAAGTCCCGGGGTTCTCGGAGGGGGGCGTGTCGGGGGGCGGGCCCGGTCGTCGCGGCGTTCCGGGGGCGTGTCGGCAGCGTTTTGGGGGCGGGTAGGGGGGCGTGGCTACGGCCCGGGGGCGTGGCCGCGCCCTCCGTACCCGCCCCCAGGTCGCGGCCCGGCGCGCAGCAGGCCCGCTGGCGCGCGGGGATTTACGTCTCCCTCCGGGAGGCGTAAATCCCCCGACAAAGGTAAGGGGGGGGTGTAGACAGGGCCGGGTGGGAGGGTTAGGTAGGGGAAGGGAGGGTAAGGTGAGGGGAGGGCAAAGGAAAGTTCCCTCCGAGGCCGCTCCGATTTCGGAGCGGCCTTGGAGGGAACGGGGGGAGGCAGTGCGGCTCGGCGCGCGCAGGCTATACAAAATCGATAGCCTTGCGCCGCCGATCCAGGATTTTAGTGGATACGCGCGGCTCCGCGCGTATCTACTAAAATCCAGCGTACTTTTGCTTGAGTCTGATGCGCAAGCAAAAGTAGGCTGATCGCGCTTCTTTTAAAATCTACCCCTATATGTGCTATGCAGGAAAGAAGGAAAAAATGTCTTATGATGCGTCAAGATGTTATTTCCCTTGGAGCACATTTCATTCTTCGATACCCTTGCAAATGTATTCTTACTCATTTGAGTTCTAAGTTTGTATATATTTTGATTCTGTGCAGCTGAGATATTTGGATGCCTACCCTGTCTCTGACTGATCTTTTTTCATCTTTATGATTGACAAAATTATTTACTTCAGTGCTTAAAGTCTCTGCTTGTTTTTTTTTTTTTTTAAATGTTTTTCTTGTATAACCACTCCTTTTGATCTTGTATCCTTTCCATTTTTCTTTTTAAATTAATTGAGACTCTGGTTTTGGGAAAAAATGGTTTAGTGCTGTTTATACCTTAAAAAAAATATTGTGGTGCTAATCCATTGAGCATTTTATAGATCATGGTTAGGACCTTAAACTTTATTCTCTGCTCAATTGGTAACCAGTGTAGGTTAGCCAAAACTGGAGTTATATGTTCCCTGATAGGGGTTCCAGATATTAAACCTACAGCCGCATTCTATATCATTTGCATGGGCTTTAGCATAGATTGCGGTAATCCTAACAATAATGCATTGCAAAACTCCAATGGTGCAATTACTTAAAGCCTGAACAACAGTTCTCAAATCTGAACTATCTAAGAAAGGTTTCAGGTCCCACAACAGGTGTAGTTTCCAGAACGTGTTTTTTTACCACATTCTTTACATGTGGATGCAATGACAAAGAAGAGTCCAAATCACTCCTATATTTCTGAGCTGAGATACAATTGGAATAGAAATCCATTAAAAGATAGATGTGTGGAAATTTCAACCAGGGGATGATGAGCTAAAAGCAAAATTTCAGCCTTCAAATTCAATGCTAATTTATTTGTTTACAGCAAGTCCACAATTAATAGTGGCAAAACAAGAGGGGATCTTAGATAAAGCGTCTTGGAGGGAAGAGATAACTGGGAAATAAAACTGAATATCACTTGCATAAATGTTATAGTTTACATCAAGGTCAGCAAGCACGCAACAAATTGGGCCAATATAAATGTTTTAAAACACTGCAGAGAGTGCTGAGCTTTGTAATCCTTGAGAGGACTACTTCACTGATCCTGTGGTCACTCTCTGATAATGATCTTGTAAATATGAGAAGAACTACTTATATACTATGGCAGAAATATCAAAGTAAGATAGGTGTTCAAGTAAGATGGCATGGTCCAGTGTATCAAACACTGAAGATATATCCAATATTACTATGAAATACTTAACCCCAGAGTGAAAACCTCTTTGAAACAGTTCAAAACTAGACATATGTAATGTCCCTAAGGTAACTCAAATGTAGTCGCTTGGGAACAGCCAGAGGAAAACAGGAGGCAGACTCTGGCTATTCCTTAAGTGCAGTTTATTTACAGTGAAACCCAACAAAATGCAGTGCACAACAAAACAAAACAACTTAGGCAGCAATCCATGGCTTCAGGTATCTCACAAAAAGGCAGTGCAAGGCAAAACTATCAGCTTAGGCAGTTCACCTTGACTTCAGGTAACACACGGTCTTTAAACATAACAAGTCTTAACCTTCATCAAACATAGCAGGTCTTAAACTTCATATACTTCTCTAATTTTAAATGTAGAAGGTCTATATGTAGACTGGGACACTATCAGCTCCCTGGGAGCTGCTTAATCCTTCTGGGCCCTGAGGTCTTATATTCTGGTGAAGGTCTCCTCCCTTCACCCAGGATTCCCTGCAGGTCTCAATGTTAAGGAGGACCGGACAAGGCTGCTGTGCCCAGCTCCTTAAGGTGGTCTGAAGGAGTTTTTCTCTATACTCCGTCATAGGCTCTATATTAGTTTTTTGACTTAAGTTGTCATTTAAAACAAAAACAGTATTGTAGAAATTCAGCTCAGTTTCACTCTACTATGTGAGTCCACAAAGCACTGATTGTTTAAATAGAAAACCGAGCTCAAGTTCCAAGTTGATTTTGGTCCTATTAATGTAATGGCTAGCTGACATTTAGGTTTTTCTCAGGTCATTCGATTGCAGGCTATGCTGCACAAAATTCAGCCACCGACTGTGAAATTCTGTGGAGAGATTCTCAGAGAAAATTGTACAGTTATGTTTATAATAGGTAATTTGGCATAATATCTCATTGGTGCTTTCTTTGCCAGCGGTGGGAACCATGTATTGTTGCACTGAAGGTAAATCACATTGAGAAGGAGTGTGAATCATTACTGCATGGTAGTTTAATAAATATCTGCTGTAAAATGTTTCAGTCTTGTCACATCAGTTGCCCAAATGTACATTTTACATAAGGAGTCCATGATGTCTGATGTCAATAGGGCTACATTTAGTTTTATATTGCTGTATAAATGCTTGTGGTAGGGAAGAAAAATCTTGACATCTGCTCTGTGGACAGGACCACACTTTTTTGTATGTGTCCTTATGCTGATCCTAGCCAGATCTGATTCGTTAAAGCCAGCCTTTTTCTTGTGGGTTCTGGTATCCTTGTTCATGCTGCTTCTTTTTGTCTCTTTCATATCCTTGGTGCTTCAAGCTGCTTCTATGTGAAAAGTGACATCCACGCTCTTATCAGTTATCCAGACGTCTCTATCCACCTTCCTGCTTTTTCCCGCAAGTGGCTCCAAGACCTTAATATTTAAAATAGTTCCACATTCTTTTTACCTGTTCAGAGTCCTATGTAACAAGAATTTACTCATTCAAAGAATGGAAAAATAATCTGTATTAAAGTCTCTAAAATTGACCATAGCACTCTAGATGAGAAGCTTTACATGATTAGCTATAGCATATTATGGAAATAATAAAGTGCTCTGTGTTGCTCTTGGGGGGTAGACCCTTGTCCTAGAGCAGTGGAGAACGGCTCCCTGGTAGGGACCAGGAAGCCCCTGCCCCCTGGAGGAGACAGAGGCTAGGATGAGCTTCACCACTGGAAGCCTGAGGTCCCCCCGGGAGGAGCCCGTAGGGACCCAGGCCGCTTGGACTTAGTTGGGCCTCACAGGGTCTCCTGGAGAGATGGAAGTCAGGCGTGCCCACAGACAGAAGGGGAGCACGGTCAGGTTCGAGACTGGAGGTCAGATGGAGCAAGGAGGACCAGAACAGCGTAGGTGATGACAAGGCTAGGAACAGAGCCAGAATCTGGAGACGTATCAAGCAGGCAGAGGTCAGAATCCGGGAGTCAGTCCGAGGAGTGGTCAATAAAGCAGGGGTCAGGTTCTGGAGGTCAGATGAGGTCACAGGCAGGCCAAGGTCAGAAGGCAGGTAGCAGGCAGACAGGTCAAGCAGCAAGCCGAGGTCAGTACCAGTGAGACAGTCCAGAGGTATTACCTGGATAGGCGGACAGTCGAACAGGAACAGAAGTACGATGGAGGAATACTAGGATGCAGGAACAAGGCAGAAACAGGACTGGAACAGAAGGATCCTGGAACGAGACTGGAACAAGATACAAACGCAGTGAAAATCTAGCAAGGAGCAGACCCGATTGCCAAAGCAAGGAAGTACAGGCAGGGAATTCCTTATATCGGGGAATCAATCAGGGCGCGCTGCGGAGCTAGGACCTGCCCCTTGCCCTACAAGAGGCCGGATGGTCCTCGCATGCGTGCATGTAGGGGCGTGTCCGACGCCACTGAGGTTGCCGAGCTCCGGCATGAGGCCTGGTGTGTAGTGGAAGGCCCGGCGACTGCCGCCGCGGGATGCCGAGGCCTGGAAGAGCTCGCAGCTACCGCTAGGGAGGCCGACCTGGGACCTGCTGTGGAACCAGCGAGGTGAGCAGGCCCGTGCGCGGGCCGGCGTGGACGGGGTGCGTAACACTCTGCTGGAAATGTGTTTCATGTCACTGTTCTGGAGTGCATTGAGTGAGCAAATACTGAACTGCTTTGAGCTACTAGGGCTTCCATACTGCTCTGTAGGTGTATTTATTTGCTTCCTGAGGGGGCCGATGCAATAAGACATGCGCTAAAAATTGGCACTTGTATTGAGTGCCAATTTTCCTAATGCGCACACAACCATATCCCCTGGGTGCCCAATGCTGTATTTAAATGAGGGGCTGCATAAAAAAGGGCGCAATAGGGGAAAATTGTGCGTCCGTAATGCTCCAATGCATTGGGTGCTCACAATTGCAACGGGCGCTCAATATGAGTGTCTGTTTTTATCCCACTTCCTCAGGCTGATTTTTTTATTTTGCTAAGGTTGCTGAAGAAGCCCACAGCGAAACGCCCCTTGCTATGGGTGTCTAAATTGTGCGGCCATAAGAATTTCTTTTTTTTTTTTAATCAAGCCAATATACATTTATTTTTCAACATTTATTTTTCAACACTGCAAGCAGTAAAATTAAGTAGAAGGACACACTGAGGACTGCATTTTTTATTTCTCATGAGCTCTTAATTCATGAATTAACTTTAATTCACCTTTGGGGCTGGAGTTAAATTTTCCATCTTAAAAAGTGTGCGTTGGGCACCCAGTGATTTCTTGCATCGGGGGTAATAGTTAATAGCCTCATTTACATGGAATTTACATGTGATGGGTACTACTGGCTACGCATTTGGGCGCGTGTTTTGGACGCACTGATCTCCTTATGGTGCTAGTCTAGCGCATTCAAAATGCATGCCCAACCTTACATAGATATATATAAGGTTGAGCATACTTTATTGCATCAGCCTCTCTGTATGAGGTGCTGGCTGCCTACAGCTCCATTTTTACCTTGTTAATAAAAGCAGTGTTTTACTATTCTTACAACGAGGAAACATTCCTAGCTTGTTTTAATTTAGAGTGCATTCTCTTGTCTAAACAAAGCTCTAACACTGATGCCATACTTCTCATCACAAAAGGGAACTATTGATGTAATAGTGCAGCAGAAAAGTGTTTCTGGAATAGTTTTTGAAGAATTTTCACTTTTTGTGGCATGCATTTTTGTACGTGGCATGTTAGATATGCATGATAAAGAGCTCAAATGTTCTGAAGCAGTCCTGTAGTTGTATGTAAAGACCTGCAATTTTCATTCCTCACAGAAAAGCAGGACTGCAAGTGTATTTATGAAACAGGATATAAGTTTTACATTAGAAATGTATAAGAAGGCCTGTAACCATTTGGTAATCTTACTTTTGAATAATGCCCCATAACAAATAAATACAATCCAAATTTGATTCTCTACTAGTCTAATCTGGACAGTTTAATAATTTCTGGTACTATTTTGGAGAGTTGTGCAAATGGGCTGCCAGAGTTTCAGTTTTATTAAATGAATCAACTGCTTTAAATACAAATACTAAAAACTCAGTATCCAGGTTGAACAGTGTTAGTCCACCCACACCATGCCCACTAGCTCCTATTATGAGTCAGAGGTAGGAGGAAGTGTTGCAGTGCTATCTTGTCTTTAGTTCAGCTTGCATTTGATTTGTAACATGGCCTTCTCTTGAAACTAACCCTTGACTGATGATTTCTCCAAGTGAAAGTGTCACGTGCATACCAACCAAACTCTGCTTTTATTAATTCATAGCACTTCAGTATCTGGTATTAAGTCCAGGATTCTCAGATAAGCATGACCTCAGGGCTGCCCTTTTCACAGGGCAGACCTTCTTGGTACCACTGTGGAAACTGCTATGTGTATGGACAGATTTAGTTGTAGTGTAACTCTCACAGCTGATAGAAAAGAAAGACTCCAGGCTAAACTGCAGCATGCATACAGCATTGTGTCTAATGCTTTTTTCCAAGCTGTTTTCAGCATAGACAGGTGCTTTGAGAGAGCTACTTCCATATAGGTAAATGGAAAATTCCAAAGACCTAATCCATTTAAGTTTAGCTTTCACTTTGCATGCATAATAATAATAAAAACTATATTGTGCTGTAGGCTGCACCTATTTTTGACAAACCTCCCAGCCATATGAATCAGATCTTGGTATGCATCATTTTGAAGCTGGCAGAGGTTTCCAAAAATAGTTTTACACACAAATTCTGTTTTTGGACTGTAAAATTCAGAAGCTTAACTGCCCAATACTGTGAATCAGACAATTCAGAATGCCTGGGTTAGGTTGCATTTAATAATTCTTAATTTTAGGGTTTCCATGTGAAGATCCATTTTAGAATAGCAGAGCATGATGGTTATCATTGGAACACCATTTTGATGTACAGCTTGGATTTGTAGAATTCTGCCATTCTATTACATTATCTATCATAGGCTCAAGACAAAAACAATAAGAAATAAGATTCTGCTTGTCATATCCAACACAAAAAGAGACCGGGAAGTAAATCAGAAAGAAGACTTAACTAAGACATGATAAAATGATATTTTGTGGAGCCCAGGAAGGGATTTTATTGAAATATTAGTGTAAAAGAGGTGCACACAGGGACGGTAACTTTAAATCAGGTGTGCAGGCACTCAAATACATATATATGGGTGCGTGGCCAAATGTGCTGAAATTTTAGATTGTGCGCGCAAGTATGCTCGCATGTTATAAAATAGGCCTGGCGCATGTATGTGTGCTCCTAATTTTAAGAGTGTACGTGCACAGCAGGGAAATGTTGGCTTCGAGACACACAAGTGAGGGAATTTTAGAAGAGGCGCGCATGCAAGCCATGAACAGGTTCATCAGTTTCGTCCACCAGTTTGCCCAGTCTATAGCTGGGTCCTCAAGACCTCCCAGGTTATTTAGCCTGCATTCCCCCCCCCCCCCCTTTTAACCCAGACCCCCTCAAGTACTTCATCTATGCCTAGAAATAGTTTTATTCAGCCTTACACCTCATTCATAGCAGAAGTAACTTTGTGTTGAAATATACCTGGACGCCAGGGGCGGTTCTATAATGAGGCTGGGCCCGCCGCTGGTTCAGGGGGCAGAATTTTGAGGTGGCAAATAATGCCTCTCTCAGAATATTGCTGTGGCATAAGCCTCACACTGCCTGCCTCTGCCTGTCCGGAATTCCTGCTGAAAAACCGGAAATTGTCTGGATTTTCAAGTCCTGCTCTGCCTGCAGGCTGCAGACTGCAACGTGCATGTGAGCAGGGGTGGGCCAATTGGGTAATCGCCCAGGGCGCCTGTTGCGATTCCGTGGCACCGGGGTGGATGCCGTGAAGACAGCGCGGATGGCAAAAAGGTAAGGAGCCTTTTCGCTGCCTATTTCTCACCCAATAGCACCACCTTTTATGATGGCACTATTGGATGCGAAAGCCGGCAGCAATTGCTGCCGGCTTTCGCAGGCCTGCCCCCCGCCCCCCCTGTACTGCGCAATTCACGATGCCGCAGTAGGTTAGAAAATCTAGGCCTTAATTTCATAAAGGTGAGAGCAGCTATAATGGCGGGGGTGTTCAAAATGACAGTGTTAAGGCCTCTGGAGTTAAATAAGAATCCGAACAAAAAAAAAAATGCTTTTGCTAGAGTTACCACTCTTAAGACTAGCCCACTCTGAGGATTAAAACAGTGAAAACCTGAGACTGTCCAAAACCAATCTAATTTTTCAGCTAACAGGGACCACTTGTTTTAACTGGAATAAGCTAAATTACTGCATACGTATCTAGCGGTGATACTGATAACCTGTAACCGGAAACTTATTTGCAGGTAGTTCTACAGTTATTACCTGTACTATACATTAAAAAAAAAATAAAATCTAGAAAGCACAAATATAGCCTGAACCAGAAAGAAACAGGATCAAGGAAAGAAACATTTAAGAAGCCTGAGCTATGGTCATAAGAAAAGATGTATTGTACATCCTCTGTTAAATTAAATTAAAAAATATTAAGTAGGAAGAGCTACTATCTATTAGGACAAAAAATGGAGAGCTAAAGGAGGCCCTGCCTCTCGAGGCATGGGCCGTATAACTGGGCAGACCTGCGGCAGGCAAGAGGGAGGGGGGAGGGGGGCACAGCCTAGGTGCGGAGAGGGGGGGACAATGGGATTAGGGGCCAGTTCAAACCTGAGCATGAGCCAATGAGACAAGGAAGGCGGCGTCTCTGAGCTCAGGTACTTAGAGGTAGGGCGGGGTGGGGGGAGCACATTTGCAGCCTGGAAGCGAGAGCAACAGGCTGATCTCCGCACGGCTGTGCTACAACAGTTTTGCTTTTACTTTCACTTTGCCTCCAGCACGGCTGTGCTGTAAGAGGAGCAGATCAGCTATAGGAGCAGGAACGATTTCTTTGATTACATTATTGGGTAAAGTACAAAGATTTTGTGGCTGATAGGCAAAATGTTGAGAATATTAATGGTAATTTTGTGTTGCTAAGGTCTGGAAGGTATGCTCACCCCCCCCCCTTTTTGCATTGAACTGGCTCTGCATTACCAGTACTTTATTTAATGAAAAGGCTTTGAATGCATGGCTGCTTCTGCCTGGAATGTTATTTTATTTAAGGAAATGCCTTAGCACATGGCTGGTTATATATATTTTAACTAATATATATTTAGTGAAACGCCATGGGCACATGGCCACACTTTACCTGTTATTATATATATATTTTATGAATTCATGGCTGGCTTTCAGCACAATGCTTGCTCTGCATGTTGCTGTATTTATTGAAAGGGCAGCGAGTGCAGGGCTGGTTATCTTTCACTTGTAGCCTCTTAAGAAACGCCATTGAAGGGGTCTACACATGGTGAATGCATAGGTGGTTAGAGCACATGGCTGGCAGTAGCAGGCTTGGTAGCTCAGTGGTTAGAGCACTGATCTTGTAGGCTTGCTTTACTTTAAAATCGACGTTTTCTATGTATTGCTTTACCCCTCGCTCTCTAAATTGCTAGGAAGTGGGCAGGCTTCATGTCTACCATGCTACCTCAACAACCTGTGGATGTGCTTTGTTATACCTAAGTAATCTGACAATTAAAAAGTAGCCAGCATCCCGTAGTTGGGAATTCTGATGATATGTCTATGGGACAGCGGTACGGCATTTGAGTGCTCAGCCAGGTTAACAGGATGTTTTTTATATTAATCCTAAAGGTGATATTTAGTATTCGGTTACCATTTAAAGGGACAGCTGTCCCATGTGCACGTTTATACTGAATTATAAGGGGTACAGGACCCTCAGCTTGATAGATATGATTTAGGCTGCGCTATGCAGCTCTATACAAAGTAAATTAAAATATTAATGAAAGGTCGGCTTACATCTTAGCATGGTATTGTGGTTCTTATTGGAAGGGCTTGCCAGCAGAGGTCAGCACATGGCAGCGGCCATTTTGGGAGGTCAGCACATGGCAGCGGCCATTTTGGGAGGTCAGCACATGGCAGCGGCCATTTTGGGAGGTCAGCACATGGCAGCGGCCATTTTGGGAGGTCAGCACATGGCAGCGGCCATTTTGGGAGGTCAGCACATGGACTTTCAGGATTTTCTTTTACTATTACTTTTCTTTTACTCCCCAGGTCCCCCCCCCCATGCGCCGGCACTCCCGCCTCCCCACGGAGTCCGGCCGCCCCTCGCCCCCCCCACCTTCCTCAGCTGCCCCCACCCCCATCCTATTCCCGTCCAGCCCCCCCAAACTTGCCGGGCCCAAACGTGCGCCCCCCCCCGGCTCCTTGCACCCCACCCACCGCCCCCCCGTACCCCGGCTGCCCCCTCGCACACCCACGTTTGGCTACCTATTCATATGCCCCCCCCCCCCCCAAAACTGTGCGGGATCTAACCATTTAATATGTCTACACAGCATGGCTACCACTCAGTTTGCTATGGCTTCTGCCCCGTCCGCACTTATGCCGGACCAGGCTCAGGCTCCAGCCAATCGAGCACGTCAGAAGCCAAGCAAATTGCAGGAAAACTTCGCGGCAACGCCAGAAGTCGAAAAACGTAAGACCAAGACACAGAGGAATAAGAGGAGGAAAACCGCAAGCACACGACAACCGCGTAGCATCAGCCATTTGGGCTGCTATGTACCGGAGCAGCCCCCTCCCCGGGGCATGACCCCTGCAGCACCGACCCCTGCAGCACCGCCACGAGAGAACTTCGGCAATGTTACCGAACGACAGCTGCGTCAGCTCATGGACCAAACCTTGTCAGTGGCTGCTATCCATGGCACGGACAGGGTGAAGGCAATGCTGGATGCCTTAACGCATACCACTAGCCCATCCCCTGGCTCAGTGCCCATCGGTCCACAGCACGGTGCAGCGGGCAGCTCCAACAGTTCAGCTGGCAACACCCAGCCACCAGCACGTCAACAGACAGCTCATGGACAACACGGGCAACCGCAAGAAGGACAGAACTGTGAGTACCCTGATTTAAACCGGGGCCAGGGTAATGCGCAGGTACCCCCAACACAGCCCAGTTACCCACCACCAAGGAATGGCAGCGAAGTGTGGCTGGGGCCACAGAGCGCTCCTACTGACATTTTCGCTGCTATGAAAGCTATTTTCGATAACTGGCATGGGCAGGGTAATGCTAACACTAGCCCAACACAGGAAACAGGGCAGTCAGGACGACCCATGGGGGATATTTTACTTGTGACACCAACCCCAGCCACAGCTACAGCTGTTGGAACACCAACCCCAGCCACAGCTTCAGCGGTTGGAACAACGGTGGGTCAGCTGGGGACCAATGGGCACAATACCACTGGTAGCTCAGCCACGAATGGCAATAACGCTGCACAATACACATGTACAGTGGGCTCACTAACCGCGCATGTGTCAGAGGCGTTAAAAGAGAAAATATGGTGCAGCGAATATGTAGATATATTCGAGCTGCTCAGGAAAGAAGGGGAGGGTTCCGATCCCAAATGCCACGAAGCGTGCAAACTCTCAGCTAGGGAGAAACCCTTCATCGCTAAGACGCTAGCTAATTGGTCAGCAGGATTCAGAATTCTGTCATCCATCATAGGTCAAAAATTTCCTGAAAAATGTTGCTCCTTAATTGCTTACCAGGACGTCATTTGTGGTGCTTATCGCACGTATGGCGGTACGGCTTGGTTGGAGTATGATGAGCAGTTCAGAAGGAATATGGCTGTGAACCCAGGTTTAGAATGGGATCGCAAGGATATTGACCTCTGGCTCTCAAAAATCACACCGTACCGACCGGTGCAGGAGGTTGTCCCTGGCTTCGCTGGCAATGCATACCAGCCGAGTACATGGTTAACTCCTCGCCAACATACTTTTACGGGAAGATTTCCATTTCGGCAAGGTCAGCCCTTTCGTCAAGGGCAAAGGTGGGGGCAAGCCACTAGATTTAGGGGCGGGGGGACTCCCATCTGTAGGCTGTTCAACTCTGGTTTTTGCAGATTCGCTGCTGCCTGCAAATTCAGACACGCCTGCATGGGATGCGGTGCAGGCCACTCTCAAACAAAATGCTCAAGGGGAGGAACCATCCCCCACACAGAGCAACAATAAATTCATTAGAGCACCTACCCCCATTAAGATACATAGCTTGCAGGTCTGTTTAAAGGGTTATCAGCCCAAGGAGGCCAGATGGCTATATGAAGGGTTTTCCCAAGGTTTTCACATACATTTCATGGGGCCAGAAACCGCCACAGAGGCTAAGAATCTGTTATCTGCGAGGAATAATGAAGAGGTCATTGCACTAAAGATCAAAAAAGAAAGCGACATGGGTAGGGTGGAAGGCCCATTCAATGACAAACCTCTACCTCATTTTAGGATTTCCCCTCTTGGGGTGGTTCCCAAAAAAGAGCCAGGGGAATTCCGAATGATTCACCATTTATCCTTCCCAGAGGGTGGGTCAGTGAATGATTACTTGGACCACGAAGCATGCTCGGTCGCCTATGCCTCATTCGACCAGGCATTAGACATGGTGAGGCATTGGGGGCAAGGGGCATGGTTGGCAAAAGCCGACATTGAATCAGCCTTCCGCTTGCTTCCAGTACATCCAAGCTGCTTCCATCTGTTGGGGTTTCAATTCCGAGGTAAATATTACTTCGATATAGAGCAGCCCATCGGGAGGCATTTATCTTGCGCCTACTTTGAGAGGTTTAGCACATTTGTGCAATGGGCTGTAGAGCAGGACATCGGGAAAGGGAAAATCATACACTATTTGGATGATTTTCTGTTTACCGGCCATAGGGACACACAGGCCTGTGCGCAAGCCCTCGAAGCATTCACCCGGAAAGCTGACGAATTAGGTATTCCGCTAGCTAAGCACAAATCAGAAGGACAGTCACAAAAATTGTCATTTCTCGGTATCGAAATTGATACTCTGCAAATGGTCACACGCCTACCGCCCGCAAAACTAGAAGCGTTACGCGCCAACATATCTACTACCGAACAATCACGCAAAATCACGCTAAAACAAATGCAGTCACTCATTGGTCACCTCAGTTTCGCTTGCAAGATCATGCCCATGGGTCGCCCCTTCATTAGAAGATTGTCCCAAGCCACAGCAGGTATTCGCAGGAGCCATCATTTCATTAGAATCACCAAGGAGCTCAGGGAGGACCTCATAGTATGGAAGACATTCCTAGGGGAATATAATGGGCGGACAGTTTGGAGGGACCCAATCATGACCAATAGGGAGCTGCAGCTCTACACCGACGCAGCGGGGAGCGCTGGATTTGGGGCCTATCTGGCTGGGAAATGGTGCGTGAAACGATGGCAAGTACAGTGGGAAGCCATGGGTTTACTCAGAGACATCACTTTTCTCGAATTGTTCCCCATTGTTGCAGCAATACACATGTGGAAAGCATGTTTCCACAACAGAAGAGTAGTTTTTTGGTCAGACAACATGGCGGTTGTACAGGCGATAAATTCTCTCACCGCTCACTCCCCTAGGGTCATTAGGCTATTGCGGGATTTAGTACTGCTCTGCCTGCGCATTAACCTGGTTTTTAAGGCTAAGTACGTTCCGGGGGAAGCTAACGGCATCGCTGATGCATTGTCTCGTTGTCAGTGGTCTCGTTTCAGATTCCTGGCCCCGGAAGCAGAGCATCAACCTTATCGCGTCCCTCCTCGGATTTGGGAATTAGGGTGCCCGGAATCGCCTCCATATTGAGATCGGCTCTGGCAGAGAGTACGGGGAGAGCATATGCACGCGGCTGGAGCTTGTTCCAAAAATTTTGCCAATCAAATAACACGCAAGTTCAGGGGACAATGACAGAGAGAAATGTAATGACAGAGAGAAATGTAACAGAGTTCTTGCTCTACCTCAAGAACTCGGGGGTATCAAGAGCACAGGCAGGGCAACATGTAGCTGCTATTGTTTTCGTCTCCAAACTATGGGGTATAGGCACAATTAGCAACTCCTTTCTCATAAAAAAAAGATATTAGAGGGTTGGCGGAGACAAGAACCAGTTAGAAGGGACGCCAGAAAGCCTATCACACCAATGCTGCTACAAGCACTGGTAAAGGAGCTCCCCAGCCTAGTTTGGGACAATTATGAGGTAAAGCTATGGACCGTGGCTTTTTCACTAATGTTCTTTGGGCATTTAGAAACAGCGAGCTTATCCCGAGGGCAAAGGTGACCACCAGGGCATCGGATGGGGGTTTCCTGATAGAAAACATAAGGCTGGTTAAGGAGACAGTACAGATCTTTCTCAGGCGAGCAAAAACTGATCAACGGGCAGTAGGTCGCTGGATTACATTATACCCGGCTCATACGGGGGAGTTATGCCCCGTAAGGGCTACGACAGAATACCTCAAAGTACGCCCGCTGGGGGGAGGGCCCTTTCTAAAACACAAAGATGGCAACGCGTTATCGCGTTACCAGTTTATCAGTATACTACGCAAAGGCTTGGAAAAGATAGGGGAAGACGCGGGAGCTTATCACACACATTCATTCCGAATAGGCGCAGCATCCTTCGCCAGCAGCAGCGGTTTAAGCGAAGATCAAATTAAGGCGCTAGGGCGGTGGAAATCCGGTAAATTCAAAACATACATACGGCCCAATGAACAGTTTCACTGGGAAACATAAAAAGCATATATTTACCGTCCTGTTACACATAACCGTTTTATTTTGTCCATCATAGACTCGTCAGCGGGGAGCGCGAAAGTGATATGGATCATGGGGCACTCGTACATTTATTGGGCGCGCGTACATTTATTGGGCGCACATTAGAACCAAGAAAAAGACCTCCAGCGAGCACATGGGCATACCGCGTAGCAAGGCCAGCTTATTCTGGCTCGGCAAACGAGGGATGAGGTGGGTCCAACTAATGCCTTGCATCCTCCAATACGCCAGGCAACTACCACAGCCTGATATTATCATCTGTCATTTGGGCGGTAACGATTTGGTCGCAGTCAAAAACATTGACTTAATAATCACGATCAAGAAGGACTTGACTGCAATTAAGGCTATATGGCCAGCCGTGGTATTGGTATGGTCCCACATTATTCCCCGATTGGTATGGAGGGACGCGAGGTCGCATAAAGCCATCGAAAAAAGCAGGCGCAAATTGAACAAAGAAGTGGGGACGTGGTTGAGAGCTATGTCGGGATATGTCATCAAGCATGATGATATTTCGCTCTCATGTTCAGGCATGTATAGGCCGGATGGGGTTCACTTATCAGACGTTGGGGTAGATATCTTCATCCTCACCCTGCAAACGGCCACAGCAGCTTTAGTTAATTAGTGGGGGTAGAAAACAAATAAGGTTTTACTGTTTCCTACTTTGGCGGGTGCCCTCACCGGAGCATAAGGGGATGTATCGCTGCATAGAGGGGAAGTTTTTGGTGTTGGGGGAGGGGGAAGGGGAGGAGCACAGCACCAAGGACTTTGCATAGGGGGAAAGCGGGGGCATGGATATAACTAAGTATGGCGGAGACCGAGATAATGGCCGGTCTGGGGGTGGCCCAATGAAGGCCTGGCATAAGCAATAATCGCGGCCCGCAAGGCCAGGGGTGGGAGGAGGCGGCAGAATACTGCACGGAGCGGCAGTAGCCACGGAGGCGTTCACGGAGCGGGATGCCAGTGGCGGGTGTTCCCCTTCACGGAGCGGAAGGCGGGATTGGCATTCACGGAGCGGGGTGCCAATGGTATACCACCTTCACGGAGCGGAAGGATGGAGGGCTGCCGTCTCCAAAAAAGCATTGGGGTGGGAAGAACAAGGAAGGTACCGGTGAGGGCGTGGCATTTAGCTAATGCCAATTGTTTAAGCTGCTGCAATATAAAGTAATAAGGTTATAATGTTAAATTTTGGCTGTGGCCGTTTCTTCCACTTAATAAAAGTTATCCTGGTTTACCTACTCTGTTGTCGCGTGGTCAAGGGTGGGAGGGGCGGTCATCCGTGAGCTACGGCGTGCCAGAGTTAAGGAGGCCCTGCCTCTCGAGGCATGGGCCGTATAACTGGGCAGACGTGCGGCAGGCAAGAGGGAGGGGGGAGAGGGGCACAGCCTAGGTGCGGAGAGGGGCGGACAATGGGATTAGGGGCCAGTTCAAACCTGAGCATGAGCCAATGAGACAAGGAAGGCGGCGTCTCTGAGCTCAGGTACTTAGAGGTAGGGCGGGGTGGGGGGAGCACATTTGCAGCCTGGAAGCGAGAGCAACCCTCCCACCACCCCACAGCGCAAGGGGATACTGGGATTGGGGGGATAAGTCGTCGCAGCCATAACAAAAGGAACAGCGGGTGCCCTCACCGGAGCATAAGGGGATGTGTCGCTGCATAGAGGGGAAGTTTTTGGTGTTGGGGGAGGGGGAAGGGGAGGAGCCAGAGCACCAAGGACTTTGCATAGGGGGAAAGCGGGGGCATGGATATAACTAAGCATGGCGGAGACCGAGATAATGGCCGGTCTGGGGGTGGCCCAATGAAGGCCTGGCATAAGCAATAATCGCGGCCCGCAAGGCCAGGGGTGGGAGGAGGCGGCAGAATACTGCACGGAGCGGCAGTAGCCACGGAGGCGTTCACGGAGCGGGATGCCAGTGGCGGGTGTTCCCCTTCACGGAGCGGAAGGCGGGATTGGCATTCACGGAGCGGGGTGCCAATGGTATACCACCTTCACGGAGCGGAAGGATGGAGGGCTGCCGTCTCCAAAAAAGCATTGGGGTGGGAAGAACAAGCAAGGTACCGGTGAGGGCGTGGCATTTAGCTAATGCCAATTGTTTAAGCTGCTGCAATATAAAGTAATAAGGTTATAATGTTAAATTTTGGCTGTGGCCTTTTCTTCCACTTAATAAAAGTTATCCTGGTTTACCTACTCTATTGTCGCGTGGTCAAGGGTGGGAGGGGCGGTCGTCCGTGAGCTGCGGCGTGCCAGAGTTAGAACAAGACTAAAGGAGTAAAGCAAAACGAGACACGGCTAATGTTCGGCGGAGGCATGGAGCCAGCATTCTCACGCGGCTAACCACGAAATCCGCGCCCAGGACGATTAAAGCGCTCCGCTGCCACTGCCTCTGCGCGGGCACGCGCACATCTCCGCCCACCCCGGCCTCCCCTAAGCTCGCGCCGACCGCCGGCGCAGAGGGGGTTAAGTGGGGGGTCTCTAGCTACTAGCGCGCCCTGAACCGTCTCTCTGGGAGAGCGCCGAAGTGTGAGCCAAGAAGGCTGCACGCGCGACTTCCCTCCCTGCCTGTCAGGACCCGGAGCTCGCGCCCTGTCACCGGCTACAGCAGCAGCAGCAGCAGCATCCCTGGCGGCATTAGAGCGTTGCCATGAAATCCATTTTGTAGCTCCGTCACCCGGATGTTAGTGAATTGCTGGCCGAAACTCAAAGGGGTCTACCGCTGAAAAGCCACTTCTTTCAATAAGATGGGGGACGGCTGAAAAGACAGACTTCAGGGGCATTTATGTGTTAATCTTTTCTTTTGCTTTTGTTGTGAACGGACGATGGTGAGGATGCACGATCCAGAAGAGCAGCTGGAAGGCAAGTGCATAATGTCGTTTGATGAAACTGAGACACTTGCAACTGAGGATGCTCTTGGTGTAGTCAACATGGAAGGGTTAGGATTTTTAATTAATGCCTGTGTCTGTAGTTTGTTCTGAAACCAGTATCAGCTGGTTGACTACTAGAGAGAAAGACATGTCAGGTTCCCCCACCGCACTGTATTGTTTGGTGAGACAGTTATATCCATAAAGGCAGATTTGTATTCATTGTGTATTGCGTTTTAGTTCTGCATTACAGTGTCTGATTAAGAAAAAAGGTTGGTTATGCTTTAGTTTACTCACTGATTTATAAATTATGAAATAAAAGTAAGTTTACAGTGAGCTAACACAGGCACGGGGGTCCCCACGGAGATCATAACTTGATTTCCTTGAACTTTACAACGGATTTCTTTTGATTGTGGTGTCTTCTACTAGCAAGTCTAGTAAGTGCTTGGCAAGGAAAAAAAAGATGGACTTCCGTTTTTTTTCTTGTCGTTTGACAGAAAGGTGTATTGCAAGGATCGGGAGCTTATTTGCCGCCTTTTCCCCGGATCGTCAGTTGTAAACCTGTAAACTGCGGTCCCTCGAGCCTCCTCATTGTAATGGTGGGCATTTGTAACCTAGCAATATAGTAGCAGCTGTTCGGTGTTTTCAGAGAGCCACCTGACAGCACCACGCGCCTCTCAGGCCAGCTGGCTTCCTTCTGCCGGCTCTGCTCGCCTGCTCCACGTTCTCTGCGAGCCCATCTGCCCTACCCCGCCCCCATTCCCCCGGCCGGCATCCGTGTGCAGATCGATCGGCGAACTTTCCCCAGCACGCCTAGGGAGCCATTTTTAATACACACACGGATATCTCTGCATATATTGAAATGGTGCGTGAGAGCGCGAGCCCATGAACTAACTGGATCCCGCTGAGGCTGGAGCAACCTGCTCTTTCTCCCTCTCCATCCTAAGCTGCAGCTCCCGCGAATTGGTGTTAATGTTTTCCTTGCACCGACAAAGAGGATAGTCGTAGGATTAACTTTTTATAGTTCACGAGACCTGCAAATATGTTCATTCAATAATATATCCCTCCTGCCTCCTTGGGAAGGGGCACGTCATCTCTATAGATTCTGTACCGTTCCTCCATGTTTCTTTCTTTTATTAAATTGTCTTCAAGTTTACAGCTATAAGTACAGGGTTTCCTGGACCCTGAGAACCAGCCATATTGGGTTACCTGCTGCTTTTGATAGGGAAGTAAAGAAAAACAGAGAAGCAGAAGATAGTGATTTGCCCATTTGTATCTGCCTATGGTACTGCCACAGATTTACTTCATCTATGGTCTTCTCCCTTCCTTGCTCTGTCAGGAAGGTTTCTTCATGCCTGACCCATGCAGGGGCAGTGGAACACTTTTTGACTGGATGGGGTTGGGGGCAAATAAACCAAATCTCCAGCCTGTCCCCCCCCCCCCCCCCCCCCCCCCAAGCTCCTTAGTTTTTTATGACATATGGAGCAAACATTGGTTGGCCCCTGGTACCGTACCCTATTCTGCCGTCAATGGTCCCATGCATGCTTGAAATCTGCTTCTTCTTTAGCTTCTACCACCTCTGCTGGAAGTCTGTTCCAGGTATCCATGATCCTCTCAGTGGAAAATTATTTTCTTGCATTCTCTTTTTGTCACCTTTCCTTCAGCTTCAAATGATGACCTCTTGTCCTTGAGCTTCTCATTATTAGAAAATTCTACTAATATTGAAGTTTGTTAGATATTTGAATGTTTGTATCATATCTCTTCTTTGCCTTCGTTTTTTATATAGTGCATCTTCATCTCCTTCAGAAGCCTGTTTACTAAAATGTGTGAAAAGGGGAAGCTTTATGTGTATTATCACAGTGCATTTAACAACATACCATTCACTAAAGGTTTCATGCCATATATGGAATAGCTCATTAAATCCCTGCGGTAACATGTGCTAAAATGAACATTAATATGTGCTTTTAACTGCACTTCTAGAGGTGTACATTTTTTTTTGTTAATGGTGGGATTAATGTGGATTATTGCATTAACACAATCTGATTAGCATAATGTGTATCAATCAGCTCATTCAAATTTAATGTAAAAATCCTTGCTAATGACAAAAATCTGGTTTTACTATCAATGCTGCTTTAGCGTGTAATGTAATGCACATTAATGTGGTTTAGTAAATAGGTCCTAAATTTCTCTGCATGGCTCACATGTGGTACTTTACTTTAAATCCTGCAGCCTTCCCTGCATGCTTTGATGTTTTGCTGACTATAAAACATTTTTTTCTACAGATGGAGTACTTCAGAACACATAGAGGCCGATGCAATTAATATGTGCAGAAAACGGGCGCTGAACAGTCAGCGCCCACTTTCTTAATGTGCCCCCAGGCACTCCCCTTTGGGGCGCCATGCAATATTTAAATTAGGGGATCGCATTAGCAAGGAGGCGCTAGGGCCGCTTGCACGCCCCTAGCGCCTCCTTGCTAACGAGAACCCAATCTGAGTCAGCCGTCTGCTTAATATTGCAACAATATTAAGTAGGAGGCAGTACAGAAAAGTATTTTTTTCTGCTTTTCTGTTCTAGTTTTAAGAGCGCTCAGCTATTAAAGCCTGCTCCAGGCAGGCGTTGATTTCTGATTGCTAAATGGGCGTTCTAGATGCACATTTTTTTTTTTGCATTGGGAGAGAATGAGTAATAGCCTCAATCACATGCATTTGCATGTGATGAGCACTATTAGATTCACTCTGTGTTGGATGCGCATTGTAGAGGCACTAATCCCCTTATTGCAAAAGGGGACTAATTAGCGCCTATATAACCCGTGTCCAACTGTGGGTTACACACTGCGCTCGGCTGAGCGCACTGTATTGCATTAGCCTCATAGTGGTTCATTACTTTAAGTCCTGCAGCCATTCCTGCATGGTTTGGTGTATTGCCAACTAAAAAACCCTTTTTTCTACAGATGGAATACTTCAGTACACATGATAGTCCATTACTTTAAGTCCTGCAGACATCCTTGCATGTTTTGGTGTTTTACTGAGAAAAAAAACCGTTTTCTACAGGTGGAGTACTGCCTTTTTCTTTAAATTCTGAAACCATCTATAGCTCTTTTGGTGTTTTTCTGTAAAGAAAAGCCTTTTTCTACAGATGGAAATCTTCAGAACACATATTTGCCATTTATATTAAATCCTGCAACCTTCCTTGCATGCTTTGGTGTTTGCTGACTATAAAACACTTTTTCAACAAATTTAGATCTTCAGAACATGTGAAAACCCTTTACTTTTTTTTTGTGTATATAATCTTTATTAACAGCAGCTATACAGCAAACTCGGCCCACAGTCAGGCTGAAAGAAATATTCAGAAACCAGTACAATATAGTTGCATACATTGCATTCCCAACATATTGTCAGTATACATCAAAAAAATCCAAACGGAGGCCTCTGAATTTCAGGGGTGCAACACTAGACATATATACTAGTAAAACTGAACCGCAAGCAGGGGATACCCCGTGAGAGAATGCCCGAAAATGCGCAACCACCTTAAGGACATGCTGCATATTTCCCAGCAGGGATCTCCCAACAGGTGTGTAAGATAAGTCATGCAGTCAAAAATTCCAGGGTTCAAGAACTCATGGATTCATGAAGTCAAACAAGTTTTCCCACCTGTTAAGGGATAGCCCCCCCCTGATTTTTATCCCCCCCCCCCACCACCAAACCCTCTCACCCCCCCTCCCAACTGGTATTGCACAATGCTATAAAGCCAGTGAACCAACATGCTGAACCTGAGCAGCATAAGTGTCAAGGAATAACAAGTAAGTAACAAGTGAATAACAAGTGAGTAACAAGTGAACAACATGTCTGACAGCACCAATAAGTAACAAAACAAAAAGCAAAGGAGACAGTTCTTTACTGGTCTATACTCAAAGGAACACGACCAGGCAATGAAACCAGGTAGGCCACCCAGTAATAATTACTAAGTTCATAATAATATCCCAAATCTGAAGGTGATATCCAAATGCAGTCATAGTCAGGAATCCTTAGGCTTGCTGGGTAGAAGGTTAGTAGTATCCGCAGGAAGTAGGGCAATATAGTCCATCCATAAAGTCCAAGTGTTATCATATTGCTTGAAAGACTTTTGTTTTGCCATCAATAATTCCATATGCAAGAGCCAGAGGATTTTTGTTCTCCAAATGGGTATAAATTGTGGGTTCGGCTCTGTCCACTGGGCCAAGATGGCCGCCTTAGCTATAAGTGAAAACTTGTCGAAGATGAAGTTGTTTAATAGTAAGTCCAGCTCCCTCCAAACCCGGCACACCCAAGAGCCACAGTGGGGGGTCCAAGGGAATTTTCCGGTTCCACATCTGCCTTGTCAAGTCTTGGAGAGACCTCCACAACCCCCGCACCACAGTACAAGACCAAACCCCATGGTAGAAATCCGGGGTATGGTAGCTACAGTGCGTGCAATGGCGGTCAGAAGTAAGTCCCATATGGAAGACCTGGAGTTGGGAATAGTACGCCTGATGTAAAAACTTATACAATTTCTCCCGCAAGGGTACATTTTCGACAAGAGTAGGGATTTTTTGAAAACAACGTTTTATGTCCTGAGCCGTAACTGCTGTAGGCAGCAGGCGGTTCCACCTGAGCGCTACATGATGCAGGGCGGAGAGACCAGCCGATTGTCGCAGAGCTAAATAATATTGGGAACACTTCCGCCGTTTGCCATCCTCTCCCGAAAGGAGAGTGCCTAGGTTCTTATAAAGCACAAAGGAGGGGTTGGCCTTAAGTTCCTCCAATAGAAAATGCCTCAGTTGTAAATAACCATAGAAACCAGCCTTTGGGAGGTGATATCGAACTTGAAGTTCCTGAAAGCTGAGAATTTGAGGGGGACTAGCGTTCTCCTGAATAAGTTGGAACATATATAGCACCCCCCTGTCCGCCCACACTTTAAACAATGGTTGCGTCATTCCCGGAGAAAACTTTAAGTATCCGCGTATAGGCAGGTATGCTGTAGATGACCCTTGCAAGGAGAATATGCGACAAAGGAGACGCCACATCCGGCGGAGGGGACGCACCACCACACTTCTAGCAATGTAATTAGGTAGGCATCGATCATCAAGATGTAGGACCGCCCCCGGCGCAGACGGTGCCAACCAGTGTTGGTATAAGTCCATAGGAGAGTGGAAAGTTGTACCAAGAATCCAATCCCGGATATGTTGAATGAGGCTGGCGTGGTTATAACGTTCAAGATCTGGGCAGTTAAGACCACCGTCCTGTTTAGATAGCATTAAAGTCTTTAAAGGGATGCGTGCGCGTTTGCCACTCCATATAAAACGGCTAATCCCCTTATTAATTTCCAAAATGTCCGCATTTTTTATCCACACAGGAAGCATATTAAATAAGTACAGCCACCTAGATATCTCCATCATTTGTAGCAAAAGGATTTTCCCTGATACAGGAAGTGGTAAAGCCCTCCACAAGTCCAGACGTTTGAGCATTTTCCGTTTAAGAGGAGTGACATTTAAGTCATAAAGGCGGCTAAGTTTAGCTGGAACATAAACCCCTAAGTATTTAAGAGCTGATTGGACCCACCTCAGTGGAAAGCTACCTGGCCAATTTATCTGCAGGGTACCAAGGATGTCAAGTGCCTCTGACTTATCAGTGTTAATTTTGAGCCCTGCAAAAAGTCCAAATTCAGTTTGAATTTTTAATACCAATGGCAAGGAAACCACAGGGTTTGTCAGAAAAACTAGCATATCATCGGCAAAGGCCGCCACTTTAAATTGGCCTTGCTTGTACATATACCCATGAATAGTCGGGGATTCTACTAGCTTTCGCAGTAGCGGGTCCAAAGCCAAAATATACAGAACCGGAGATAAGGGGCAGCCCTGGTGGACTCCCCGCCTAATAGGAACAGCCTGTGAGAGCATATCATTAGCCCTAATATACGAGACTGGGTTTAAATACAAGATAGAAATAGCCTGAATAAAGGTAGGGGGGAACCCAAACCGCTGCATTACAGAAAACATATACTCCCACGACACACGGTCAAAGGCTTTTTCCGAGTCGAAGCCAACAACCAAGGATTCCACTCGGGAGTCATGTGCTGCTTCAATCGCAGAGAGTAACCGTATAACATGAGCCCCAGCATTCCTTCCGCTCACAAACCCTGCCTGATTGCTGGAGATTATCAGGGGTAAGATGGAATTCATGCGTAGAGCCAGGATTCTTGCATAGAGCTTGAGATCGCAATTTAATAATGATATAGGACGAAAGGAGGCAGCCTGTAAAGGGTCTTTCCCAGGTTTAGGTAGCACTACTATGTGGGCATCTGTAAAATGGGTAGGAAATTGGCACTGCTTCCAGGCATTGTTGAAAAAAGCAGTCAAAGGGCCTAAAAGACAGGGACCCAGAATCTTATAATATTCAGTCGTTAAGCCATCTGGACCTGGTGATTTGCGAGTTTTACTGGTTTTAATAACGCCTTTAAGCTCCCCCTCCGTGATAGGGCGGCTAAGAAAGGAGCGTTGCGCTGCGGACACCTGTGGTAGGTGTAAGCCCTGAAAAAAACTTCTCCTCCTCCGCCTGCCCTCCCAGTCTATCTTCCTTATACAGATTTTCGTAAAATTGGCGCAGAACTTCACATATATCCGGGCTCTTTGTTACTAACTGACCCCTGGACGTTTTTAGGCCACTAATAAAGGTTTTTTTCCTGCGGATAGCAACTAATCTGGCCAACAATTTCCCAGATTTTCCCCCAAATCTGAAGAAATGATGCTCAGAAAATTTTAAGGATCTCTGGGCTCTTAAATGCAAGTGGCTATTCACGGCTGCTAAGCATGCCCTATAAGATGCTCTATGCTGAGGAGAAGAAGACTCCGCCAGCGCCTTCTTTGCCAGGGAAAGCTGAGCTTCAAGTCTGAGAATGTCTGCATTTAACCTTTTCCTCTGAGCAATAGAATAGGCGATTATATCCCCCCTGAGGACTGCTTTACTGGACTCCCAAAACAGTACTGGGTCTTCTCTATGGGGGTTATTATTCTCCGCAAACTCTTCCCATTTTTGCCGCAAATATTGATGGAAATGTTTATCCTCACTCAAATTCCCGGGAAATCTCCAAATTCTCGGGGGCTTGCCAAGATCTGAGAGCCAAAACTCCACCCAGATCGGCGCATGGTCCGCCACCAAGATTTCCCCAATCTCTGCCCCATCCACCCTGGCAAATAGAGACTCTGGAATGAGAATATAATCAATCCGAGACAGAGTATTATGGGCCTTAGATACATGGGTATACTCCCTCATATCAGGATGTAGAACGCGCCATATATCCAGGAGGCCCAATTGCCTGCAGAAGGTGGGAACCCTGATGTCGGAAGTAAAATTTATAACTGGGCGGCAGGTGTGATTTGTCCAACCCAGGATCAGAGATTCCATTGAAGTCCCCAGCAAGAAACAGTTCCCCCTGCATATTAGTGAGAAGCAGGTTAATAATACTAGTAACAAAGAGAGGGTCTGGGTGATTTGGAGCATATAAGTTACAAATAGTAATAGGTTGCCCAGCCAGATTGCCAGTGAGAATAATATATCTGCCCGCCTCATCCTTAAGTTCACTAGTAAGAGTAAAGGGCGTATTCTTATGTACCAAAACCGCTACACCCCCCTTCTTCCCCTGTGCAGCAGAAAAGTAACATGCTGAGGCCCATTCCCTACATAACTTCGCACTCTCTACTGCATTCTGATGGGTTTCTTGAATGCAGGCTATATTAACTTTCAGGCGTTGTAGGTGTTGGAAAACTTTTTTCCTTTTTATTGGGGACCCTAGCCCATTTACATTCCAAGAAATTAAACGGTATTTATTCCCCATCGAACTATTAACAGTACATATCGCCAAGTCAAGAAAACACAGAAAAGAAAAATGAGAGCAGGCCCCCAGCCTAGCCTACTCTCAAGCTTGTACTCCAGCAGCCAGAGCAAGAATAACTTCCCAGCAAGCCCATCATCCAGGTGCATACCAGACACATACATCATACATACAAAAGCAGCAATACCAGCATTATCCCTCCCTCCCCCTCCCCCCACCCCCCAAAACAGCAAACCAATCCCCAATATACCCAGACTCAACGAGTCAAGTAAAGAGATCATTAGGATGTGAACAGAGGGCACAGAGCTCTCACCCACCACCATTGTGGTTGAAATTGACAGAAGGATAACCAATCCTGCCATAGATCTTATTTATGAAGAAAGTCAAGGGCTTCCCTCGCCGCGTCCGCCGACTCATAGGTAGTCCATTTTCCTCCATGATTTATGTGGAGTTTCGCTGGGAATTGTACAGTGAAGCGAATATCCTTTGCAATAAGCTGACTACAAATAGAGCTATATGCTCTCCGCATAGCTGCCACCTTTACTGAGTAATCTGGAGCCAGACGAATTTCCTTCCCTTGAAAAAGCAGTGCCCCCTGCTTCCGTGCCGCCTGCAGAATAAGGTGCTTGTGATGAAAATTAAGAATCTTGGCAATCACAGTGCGCGGACGATTTTGATCCGGTCCTTTAGCGCCGATTCTATGAATTCTCTCAAATTCCAAAACATCCCGTAGATCAGGGAGGCCCAAAACTTCCGGCAGCCATTTTAACAGTGTGGGCCGCAATAGCTGATCTTCCAGCGTTTCCGGAAGCCCTATAAATCGAATATTTGATCGCCTAGCCCTGTTTTCCAGGTCGTCCAGCTTCTCTTCTTGGTCCTGGAAGGCTTTTTCTATGCTAGACACTTTCCCCTGCAAGGCGGCTACCTCGTCTTCAAGGTTCGAGGTCCGCTCCTCCACCTGAGAGAGGCGAGGTGCGTAGTCCGTGAAGGCTTCTTGCAACGAAGTAAGTTGCGCTGAAATCCCCGCTAATTTTGTGTCCAACACGGCGCCAACAACTTCTTTTATTTCGGCCGTGGTCGGCGGCGGGGAAGTAGCCGCCGGATGCTTTAAATGCGCCACTACCTCCGGGGACGCGACCGCCATTTTGGGCTCCGGCCCTCTCGATTTTTCTTTGTCCCTTTTGGCCACTTTCGGAGGCATCACAGATGGCGATTTAGACATAAAATTCGCTATCGACATACGTTCCGCACTCATAAAGGTAAAAACAGCGGTGTGGCAGGATTTTGCAGGCTGATGGAGGTGGGTAGGAGGTGCGCCGCCCGGAGTGAGGAAAGTCTACGACCGACCTCACTCACCACATCACGTGATCTCCCCAACCCTTTACTTTTAATCTTGTAGACATCCTTGCATACTTTCATGTTTTTATGAACTAAAAAAAACATTTTTCTAAAGATAGAAAACTTCAGAACACATGGTAGCATTTTAAGATTTAAGGTTTATTTGGTTTTCTATACTGTCATATCAGTGGGAACCTTCATAACGGTTTATAAACATTTGCAAGGAAAATACAATAATGCTATAGGAAAGTACAATAATGATATAGTAAAGGAATGATAACAGTTATAATATATATCAGAGGTAAAGCATTGGTAGTAGCAGTTAGGATCTAAAGTATTATTGACTAAAATATATAAATATCAGAAGACAATAACAAATCGTGGGAGCACAGTTAAATAGCATACCTATGAGATAAACAAAAACAAATGTAAAAGGTTGATCACTGCTTTTCTAATACAGTCGGCGTGTCCGTTACCATCCGCTTATCCGATACCATCTTTGTAGGCTTGTCGGAATAGCCAAGTTTTGAGTAGTTTTTTGAAGCGTTTTGTGTCATTTTGAAGCCTTATGTTTTCTGGAAGTGAGTTCCATAGGTATGGGCCGGCTATTGAAGTCGCTCTTTCTCTAACTGTTGTGAGGTTTGCTGAGGAGATTGGAGGAATTGCAAGTAGGGCTTTGTTTGCTGATCTTGTGTTTCGTTGGGGATGATGTTTTTGGAATAATGTCTTTAGGCAGTTGGGTTCATTGCTCCGATTAGAACCATGTTCTAGAAAATTCAAGAAAGGGGTCAAGACATGGCTCTTTAAATTGGCTTCCCCTGACTCAGACCCAACCTAGTTCCCCTGCTCCCCTTCATCCCCCAGAGCAAGAACCCTGTCATTACTATACTGATTGCCTTATCCTCGACCTCTTCTTTCCTTCGCCTTGTTGACGACCTTATTTGTATATAGTGCCCCCTTTGTTATCCCCCTCACCCCCCCTTGCCTTAGCTTTGCCCTTCCCTTTTCCCCGCATCATTTCTTTCTTCCCTCCTCCACCCCTCTTTTTTAGACCCCCTCCTCTATTGATATAAAAAATTGTTGTTTTTAATGCTCTGCAATTGTATTCAGTGCTCTTCAATTGTAAATTTTCTTTGTTATATTCTGTCTCTTCTGATTGTATATTTTGTAATATCAGTTTTAGTGCCTATCGGTTGCTTCCCTTCTCTGTACTTTCTCCTTCAAGTACTGTTCCTATATTATTTCCTCCTGTCCTTCTTTCCTTCCCTTCGCTCGTTCTTCTCTCTTCTCAGCTTCTCCCCTCCCCCTCCTTGGATTTTTTTTATTTTCCTCCTTCAGTTACATTGTAAACCGGCATGATGTGCCACACAAATGTAGGTATAAAAAAGTTAATAAATAAATAAAATAAATAAATAAATATTGTGAGCATTTTTTGTTCAATACGTTTATCAATGGGTAGCCAGTGCAGATCTTTTAGTAACGGGGTGATGTGTTCTGGTCTTTTGTGTCCGGTATTCTGGCTGTGGCATTCTGAGGAATTTGGAGAGGACGTGTGGTTGTTTTGGGAAGTCCTAAGAGTAGTGAGTTGCAATAGTCAAAGCATGAGAACATTAGGGATTGCAGTATTGTTCTGAATTTTGGTTGGTTTAGGAGTGGTTTTAGTAGTTTAAGTATTGCGAGCTTATAGAAGCCCTCTTTGGCTTTCATGGCGATGTGTTTCTTGAAGTTCAGTTCAGGGTCGAGCATATACCTAGGTCTTTTACATTTTCTCGAAGTTTGATCATTGTATTGTTGGTTAGAGTTATGTTATTGGGAGGGTTTGATGAGCTTTTTCTTTCGAGTAGAATGTATTCAGTCTTGTCTATGTTCAGGCAGAGTTTCATTTGATTTAAGGTATTTTTTATGTTGGTAAGATATGTGGCTGAAAGATTGAGGGCATTCTCTATTGTGCTTGTTACGGGGACGATAAGTTGGATGTCATCCGTGTACATGTAATAGGTGATGCTGAGATTTGATAGCAGTTGGCATAGCGGTATGATGTAGATGTTGAACAGGGTGGCAGAGTGGATCCCTGTGGCACTCTGGTTTCAAGAGGGATTGATTCTGAGAGAGAGTTGTTGATGGCTACCTGGAATGATCTGTTTTGAAGGAAAGAGGAGAACTATGCTAGTGTATTTCCTGTTATGCCTATTTCGGTTAGTCATTGAATTAGGATTTTATGGTCGACCGTGTCAAATGCTGCGGATTGATCTAGTAAGATGAGAATGTATTTTTGGCCGTTGTTGAACCCTTTTATAACAGTGTTTGTTAGGTTGATGAGTAGTGTTTCAGTGCTGTGTTTTCTTCGGAAGCCATGTTGGGTGGGATACAGGATGTTGTTTAGTTCCAGATGCTCGTCCAGTTGTTTCAGTACAACCTTTTCTGTTAGTTTTGCAAGTAAGGGTAAGTTAGATATGGGTCGGTAGTTATTTAGGTCGTTGGGGTCAAGGTTCACTTTTTTCAGGATGGGCTTGATAGTTACCTTTTTGAGAGAGTCCGGTAGATCTGCATCTTCAAGGGATTTATTGATGATTGATGTTATTGTTGGTAAGATGAATTGAGATATCTTTTAGCGTGCGGGTAGGAATTGTATCAAGTTCATGATGTGCTGGATTTATTGTTCTAATGAGGTTTTCAATCTCAGTGGATGATGTGGGATCGAAGGAGGACCATGGTGTTGAGTCAATGTTGGCTGGCTGTATATTTTGGTTCGTGATTTTGATTAAGTTCTTGGAGATTTTTCTGATTTTGTTTTTAAAGAAATTTGCAAGATCATTGCTTAGGTTTTGGTTTGTGTTAGAGTTTGTGTTGATGTTTTCTGCGGTGAGGTTTTTTACAATGTTAAATAGGGTTTTGGATTGTTTGGGCAATTTTGAATTTTCTTACTGTAGTAATCCCGTTTAGTTTTGGTTATTGTGTTTTTATAGTATGCCAAGTAGGTTTGGTATCTGGCTAGTGTTAGTGGACATTTGTTTCTGCGCCATTCTTTTTCTTTTTTTCTTAGAGTTGATTTGGTGTCTCTTAGATGTTTGTTTGAACCATGGGTTCTCCATTTTCCTTTTGTTCTTTATCAGTCTGGTTCTTTCTGGGTTAATGTTGTTGGCAACTTCTATGGTTATTCTATGCCATGAGAGTGTGGCGTTATTGATGTTGGATAGGTCGAGGTTCTTTAGTTGCGTTCCGAGTTCTTATTGTAAGAGTTCAAGGGGGAATGCGGGTCTGTATTTGATTGAGTGTGGGGTATTTATTTCTGGTTTGTTGCAAGCTTCCACTAGCACTTGGTATTTTATGAGATGATGGTCGGACCATGGTACTGGTGTGATTGATACAGTGGGGTTTGATCAGAATTTATCGTTGGTAAATATCAGGTCAAGTGTGTGGCCTGCTTTGTGTGTTGGGTAGTGAATGTGTTGTGTGAAATTGAGGGCTGTAAATGCATCTAGTAGGGTTTTACTTTAAATCCTGCAGCCATCCCTTCTTTCTTTGTTGCTTTGCTGACTAAAAAATCCTTTTTCTACAGATGGCTATCACATGTTCAGAATGTCTCCATTTACTTTCAATCCTGCAGTTATCCCTGTCCGTTTTTGTGTTTTGCTGACTAAAAAACTTTTTCTACAGATGGAGAACTTCAGAACACGTAGTTGCCCATTACTTTAAATACTGCAGTCATCTTTGTATTCTTTGGATTTTTGCTGTCTTAAAAATTCTTTTCTACAGATTTAGAAATTCAGAACACATTTTTGCCATTTATCTTAAATCCTGTTGCCATCCCTGCATGCTTTGGTTTTGCTGACTTTAAAAAAACATTTTTCTACAAATTAAATTCTTCAGAATATGTTTAGTGCTTTTTTTTAAATCCTGTAACCATCCCTGCATGCTTTTTTGTGGCCCTTCTTTGTATTAGTAGATTTAGTAGATTTATTCTCTAGAACTGGACACAGTACTTAAGGTGGGGTCTCACCAGAGAGGTAATAGTACTTCCCTGTTCGTATTAGTGATACCTCTAAGTATACTGTCAGCTTTCCCAACTCCTTTGTCACACTGACTACTTATTGACTACCTTGAGGCACACCTAATGAACACCACCTTATGTGTGTGGCCTTGAAATGTATAGTATTTACATGTGTCTGTTAGTCCAATTAAAGGCATATGTTTTTAATGAACCCAGCGTAGTCATAAAATCTGACACAGATTGCTCACATAATTTAATTTGTATTACAGAGAGCAGAGATGTTTTACCTGTAACGCCACCTTAAACCTTCATATTCTTGTAGATGTGCAATTATTGCATAGGAAAATTATGAAACTTTGATGTCTTTTAGATAAAGTCCAAAGAAGGAAATTTGCTTGTTAATACTTTTAACAGATGTTTAAATTAAAGGAAGTGTTCTTATCTTTAAAGAGGTTCATGATCCATAAAGTATATGATATTGAACTCTTTTTCAGTTCTTTGTGTAAGATAAGAGGAAATTATACTGTACCATCCCAGTAATCTATTTTGCTTGAAGTAATAGGAAGAAAGCAAAATATGCAAGATTGTAAATGTGATACTCAAACTGTCGGCAGGTTTAGAGAAACATAATAAACGTTGCTGGAAAAATGCTCTTTAAATGGAGAAGTGAACAAATATTTGGACAGACCTACCAACTTTGCATTTATAAAAGCAATTCCTAAGTCTTCATTTGTCATGATGTAAGAAGCAAACTATTATAAAACATTTATGTATATAGAAAAATCCATGCACATATGTTGGACCCTTGATAACAGACACAAAAAGGGGTTGAATTAGCAAAAGTTTGAAACTATTGAGCAACAGTGCTAATTGTGAAGGCCAGAGTTGAAACCTTGATGATTGGCACTTGTTCACAAGTTTCAAACGTCTACTATTTCAAGTCCTTTTTGTGTGTAATTTTATATATATATATATATATATATATATATATATATATATATCTCTCTGTGTGTACACATACACACCAGAAAGGATACTTTTAATAACTTAAGTTTTAAGTAGCACAGATTTTTACACAGTAAGAATATTTATTAAAAGTTGTTTTTAAAACAAACTTAACATTTAAAAGCTTCTTCTTTTTCTTTCTCAGAGGTGAACTATGCAAGTAGCACCAGCATTCCTTTCGCTGGTGACGGACCAGTTTTTCAGTCCAACAATTCCGGACCATCCAAGCAAACCATTCTCTCTTGGCAAGCTGCAATTCATGCTGCAAGACAAGCTAAGTCTGCCCAAGCTATGGACAACAACGAAGCCCAACCTGGATCTCTCGCCCAAAAAAAACGTCAGCAATATTCCAAAAGCAAAAAACAGGGTAGTACAACTAACAACAGACCAGCCCGTGCCCTCTTCTGTTTATCCCTCAACAACCCCATCCGAAGAGCCTGTATTAGTATTGTAGAATGGAAGTATCCTTTTATTCAGTCCTTTCAATTCATCTTTGGAATTTTAGAAGTTCAGGTAGGCTGAACAGTTAAGATTTTGCTTTGTATTGGATGTGAGACCTCTGGAAGGGTGCTTATATGGAAGCTGCCCCCCTGAGAAGCAAGGACAAGTTAAAGCTACAGCAGAATCTTTTTTAAAATATATACATATTTTGAAGATTTCTAGCAGAATTCCTTGAAAAGGAGATGTATGATATGGTGTCATCAACATCATGTTGATGACATCAAGGGTATATGTGTGTTTGTGTGTGTCTATATATATATATATATATATATATATATATATATATATATATATATATATATATTTTTTTTTTTTTTTTTTCTTTTTTTCATACACATGCATATATTTTTAATCAAAAGAGGAGCTGTTTGTGTACAAGTAGCTGAAAAGCCATGGGGCAGATTTTAAAAGGTACGCACAATCTGGCGCGCACAAATGTACGCCCGATTTTATAACATGCGCACGCAGCCGTGCGCATGTTATAAAATCAGGAGTCGGCGCATGCAAGGGGGTGCACACTAGCGCACCTTGTGCTTGCCTAGCCCTCGGGGAGACCAGCTGGCTTTCCCTGTTCCCTCCAAGGCCGCTTTCCCCTCCGAGGTTGGCTTTCCCCGTTCCCACCCCAACCCGTACCTTTATCTCACAAGTTACGCCTGCCGGCCAACTCACACATGCAATCCCCCGGCCCAGTGGCCTTGCAGAGGCCTCTGGCCATGCCCCTGCCCCGCCCCCAGACCACACCCACCCCACCGCTGGACTGCCCATTTTTTCAAGCCCTGGGACGTATATGCATCCCGGGGCTTTACGCGCGCCACTGGGCCTTTTGAAAATAGGCCTGGCGCGTGTAACCCCTCTACGCGCGTGAATCCTTTGAAAATCTTCCCCCATGTTTTTAGCTCTTTGGTGTGTACCTGAACTGTAGACAAAATAAATAAGAAAAATGTCCTGAGATTTTGTCAGCTGCTTTTGGCTTCTTGCCCTTCATCCACACTGATATCATTAGTTGGAGCATGCTCAGATTCTCTTTCAGAAGTGCCTGGGTAGGTTGAGGGTTGGACATATTTTTAGAAGAGGAACATGAGGGGAAGGAGGGTTAAATGAGGTGGATAACATGTTCCATAGCCAGAAACATGTGGAATGATTTTACAAGCTGTAGCTAATACGGATTTGGCTGAGATAGACAGCCCCTCTGATCCTTTGTTTTTGAATTTTGAATGATTTTTTAAAATACTCTGGTACCGCTGACTCCCTCTGTTCATAATTTTTCATGCAACACTGAATTTGGCAGAATTGAATCTCAATAAACAATGTACCTGGTATATCCAAAAATATGTTAATTTCTAAACTTTCTCTTCTAGTTCTTCCTGCTACACCAATGCAATCCAATCCAAACAAGTGGGTTATGTCCCCCTTACCAGAGGTTGAAGGCAGAACACACAGACTTTCTCTGTGGTGCAGTACAGAGAAACTCCAGTATTCTCTGCCTCCAGCAGATGATGAGACTGCTGGTGGTGCAGCAGGACATTTTTATTTTCTTCAGCCAGCCTCCCACATGGAGGGCCTTAGGCACTGGCTAAAATCTTCTAGAGCCAGGAACCCGGTTTCAGCCAGAGGAGTGAGCCCTTTCCCTAAAATCTTTCTGGGGCCAGGCACCTGGTTTTGGCTAGGATAGCAAGACCCTTGGCTGAGATTTTATGGGGTCAGGTACCTGATTCTGAGCAGTCTAGCAACTCCTTAGGGAGTAGGTACAGCTCACGGGGGAGGTTCTCTCTTTTTCTTTTAAATAAGTCATCAATATTTGCAAGAGGACACTCTTTTTTTCCCCTCCCCCATTCCGAGGTTCTCTAAGTTCATCAAAATGCATTAATGACACATTGATAATGACCGCACTAAGAAAAAGGGGCGTGTTTAGTAAATTTTAGAATTACTGCACCACTCAGTATCTTACCGCTTTGCATCGGTAGTATCGCATGGTGCAGAAAACTTAGCGTGTCCTGCGATAATCCCTGGGTTTTTTTTGTTTTTGAGAGAGAGAGTGAGAGAGAGAGTGAGAGAGACTGACTGACTGACTGACTGACTATATACAAGGTCATCTAATAGGTTAGGGTGAGGTGTTGTGGTGGTTTAGGGGCCAGTTTCTTACTCGTATGTAGAGTGAGGCGTACGAACAGCACAGTACATCTTGATGAAGATTTGACATCATTTGGAGTGAGGAAAGTCTCACAAAAATGAAATTTTGGACTATGTTCTTTCACCCTAGCTTGATGTTACCCTGTTGTACAGTCCACTGGAAGCCACCAAAGGTGCTGCCTCCACCTGTGTGGCCTGTGCACCACTGCCAGGACCTCTCTCCGCCATGCGGGGCCTTTGTATTGGATCCCTTGGTCATTCATGTTCTTCACCAGTCAAGGTCCTCCGTGATCTTCCCTTGTCTAGATGGCTCTTCGTTCCGTGTTCTTGGATGTTTCTGATCTCCTCGTCTTGATGTTCCTGGTCTTGTTCCTCATTGGAGCTCCTTCTTTGCCTTGTCCTTGTTACAGATGTCCTGATGTTCCAGTGGTCCCATTGTTCCATGTCCAGAGGTTCTGTTGTTCCGTTTCCTGTAGTCCTGATGTTCCTGAAGTTTTTCAACTTCTGAGTTTTCCAAGTTCCAAGTCTTCCAGCTCTTTGAGTCCTCCAGATGGCCACCCCGAGGGTAAATCCATATTGATCCAGTACCTGTTTCCGGTCATTGGAGCCTCATTTGGTTGTATCCCCTTCCGGCGTTTGTTTCGCTCCTGCGTGGTCCACGACAAGCTTTCCCAGGTTGTGTAGGGCATGCAGTAAGACAGGGTGGTCCGTGACCAGCCCATTGGGGGCTATGTAGGGTGCCCTGAGGGACAGTGCTCACCTGTACCTTCCAAGTTCCAAGTCCTCAGCCTCTGTCTGGCCTCACGCACTTGTCGTTCCCAAGCGGTGGGTCTGGAAGGGCTTCTGAGTAGCCGGAGGGCTACTCCTGAGACCAGCATTGCATTGCTGGGTCTCATTGGTGCAAATAGGTCCAGCGAAGGGCTCATCCTGCTTTGTTCCTGTTCCAAAGTTCCTTGCCTTAGTTCTAGTCCTGCCTTGTTCCTGTTCCGCCCGTGCTTGCATGCTCTCACCTCCCACGGTGTGCCTTGTAGCTCAAGATTGGCCTTGAAGACCTTGTTTTGTGTTAGGAACATCAACTCTTAAAAGCGTAAAAGGGAGGGAAGGTTCTTATGTTTGTTTGAACTAATGCACAGTTATGTAAGATAAGATAATGTTAAAATGTGTTTTCTCTCCTGCTTTGTTATCAAGCTTACTGCTTGTGATTGGATTAGGAGTTAAGTTGATACCATACAACCCTTTTTTTTTTCGTTTCCTCTCAGCTTGTTTGATATTTTCATTTTCACTTTTCATCTGCCCTGCATCTGAGCTGCAGCTACTAATGAGAGTAGGCATTCTTGTTTTGCACACCTTTTCTCAAATAAATACTAAACTGTTTTTGAAACTTACTCTTCAGTGGTGTATACATTGTTTCTTCTGGTCTACTTACTTTGAACACAAAAGCTGAATCCGCAGTTTGCGGATCTGTTGAGGCTTTGGATCAGCTTTTCTCTGTATCTACCAGACACCCTTAAGCAGGGAACTGTTGTTATAGAGCAGGGGTCAGGAACCTTTTTGGCTGAGAGAGCCATAAACGCCACATATTTTAAAATGTAATTCCATGAGAGCCATACAATATGTTTAAAACTAAATACAAGTAAATGTGTGCATTTTATGTAAGATCACACTTTTAAAGTACAATAAGTCTCTGAAAATATTACACCAGGCCTTAAGACACCAATACATCTCCTATTAGGAAAACGGACCAAGTCAGGCTGCTATAGAGTCCTACACAGAAACTACACGCCAGCAGAAAACCTCACCTGAATCACGTGCTGTCCCTCACCTAACATAGAATAAAGAGACCAAAACGCATAACAAGAAGCATGCAGACAAAAACTGAATTGGAAACTGCAACAAGCCAGAGTCTCTGTATGCAGTGTAACAAAGGAAAAAAGAAACATCACACATCCTTATAAAACAAATCAAGAAATATAAAATCATCAGCAGTAAAACTGTACTAACAAAAAGAACATATTTCGAAACAGCTGATGAGTGGAATATCCAATAATTAAAAACTCATATAAAACATTTCCAGATACCAACAAAATATTTCAAAATAGCAGACACAAAGATCCAGTAATGAAAAATAATAAGGATACAAAAATTTTTTTGCTCTGCATACCTGGGAACGTTTGATATCCAGGTGTCCTGAGATTGTTCTGAATTAGCAGGAGGTGGGGTGGTTTGCTTGGAACTTTCTCCTCTCTGTCACATACCAGCGCTCTCTCTCACACTGGCTCTCAATGACACACCTATACACACATGCTCTCAGTCACTCACATATACAAATGTTTTTTCTCTCTCACTTATATAGGCTCTTAATTACACATTTACACACATGCTGTCTATCTTTTCACGCTTACACACACACAGGCTTTCAATCACATAAATACATGCTGTCTTTTTCTCTCACACACAGACTCTCATTCACATGCTTACAAACATGTCCTCTCTTTCTCTCAATTACACACAGGCTCTCAATCACATACTCACATGCTCCCTCACCTAAATCAGCTCTCAATCAGACACAGACACACATGATCTCTCTCTTACTTATACACACAGGCTCTTAATCATACATACACATGATCTCTCTCACACACAAAGGATCTCAATCATACACACATACTCTTTCAAACAAACAGGTTTTCAATTACAAACTTACACATACAGGTTCCCAATGGTAAACTTACATTCATGCTCTCTCTCTCACAGGCAGGATCTCAATCACAGACATACTCTCTTTCACATATACAGGCTCTCAATCATTCACATACATGCAATCTCTCACTCACACACACAGGATCTCAAACACACATGCTTGCTCGCTCATTCACTCTCTCTCTCCCCCCCCCCCCCCCGGGAACTCGCGGCAGCAGCAGCCACCTCCCAACGCTAACCTCCTTCATTTTCAGCCCTCGCGGAGGCGAAGGCGGAGTCCCATCGGCCGCGGTTGAAGATTTTCATTTTCCTCCGAGCCGCGCTGCAGTCTTCTTCCCGCGCAGGCACCCCATGACTCCAGCGCTGGCACCCGGCTGACACCCGATGACTCCCGCGCAGGCACCCGGATGACTCCAGTCGGCGTGCTCTCTTCTCCTCCCCCCCCCCGCGGCCCGGAAGAGGAAGTGGAGAGCATCGGGTGCCTGCGCGGGAAGAAGAGACCACACTAGCGTGGTCTCTTCTTCCGCGCAGGCACCCGATGCTCACCACTTCCTCTTCCGGGCCGCGGGGGGGGGGAGGAGAAGAGAGCACGCCGGTGCCGCTGACTCCAGCTGTCCTGCCGCGTTCCGCCCGGGCTGACAGCATTTTAAGCCCGGGCGACGGAGGACCGGGGAGCAGCTGGGTCAGCGGGGAACCGCGAAGTATGGCGACACGTGTCTGCGAGCCAGATGCAGCCCTCAAAAGAGCCATATCTGGCTCGCGAGCCATGGGTTCCCGACCCCTGTTATAGAGGATACAGCTCCATTCTGCCTTACGATTTGGATCTTGAAAGTTTGCGTTAAAAAAAATATAAAGCATTTGCCTTTGGTCATGTTCACCTTGTTGAAAGCTCACACGTTTTCCACTTTGGCTTACATCCAGTTTAGGTGCATCTTTAAGGTGTTTTGTAAGTTGCACTCCATTGCCTCCTGGCATGCTGATATCCCTTGCATTTTGTTTTTTCTCCAGATGGGTTTGGAGAAGCCTCTGGCCCTGTGTTTTTGGTTTCTTCCAGCATGCTTGACATGTCTGCTTTGGGTATGTTTAATGCAGTTTGTTTAAGTGTTTTGTCTTAGAATTACTGGAGTTTTTCTGTGCTACACACCTATTACATAGTAGTGATGATGTCACAGAGAAAGTCTGTGTACTTTGCTTCCATCTGCTGGTAGGGGAAATGTATTTGGACTAATGTAGCAGGGTTCATGGAAAGAAAATTAGTAGATAAGAACATTTCTCCATTTGTATGTTAGACTAAAGAAAAGGTTTATTTTTTAACATGAAACAAATATCAGGGATGGTTCAGGTGATTCAGTTGAATTAATTCCTTTTCAAAGAGCAATAGAGAGTGAACAATGAATGCATAAAAATAAATGTCCATAGGATAAGAATCCAATATCTCTGGAGCAGGACCGAATCTCTTCTTTGCAGTAGAAGAAAAAAAGATAGTTCAAATGTTTCCAATAATCGGCCATCTTTGCATCTTAGCAATTAACAAAGGCGTTAATAAATACGTACTTCATAAAGTAGTAGAATTTGTTCTGACTCACACTTTATTAAATTCTTAGGACCATCCATACAAGAAGCATTCCTGGGATCAGCATGATGTAGAGCTCCATTTAATATGTTTACAGTAGAGCAAGCTTTAAAAATGAGCTCAATTTTGTTTAGTTTTAAACTCTTGGTGTGGTCATGCCACTTTATTTGTTTGTTAACAACAGAGGTAAAACATGGCAAAAGCATCTGTACAAGCCAATCTCATCAAATGGCCAGTAGGGATGTGCTCTCACTTTAAAATGAAAAGACATCATCAGCAATATTTGTTATATTGTTTTGTCTCATTTCTCCATCTAAAATGACAGAAAAAAATTATAATGAAATATTTTTGTCATTTATGTTTCAATGTGGGCTATTTTTTGTTGCAGCACCCATTTCTTTTTGAATAGCATTCTAATTACAAAAATATGCACATTGTTAAAAAAAAAAAATAGTGTCTGTTGTAAAAAAACATAGGGGTAGATTTTATAACATGCTTGTGCGGCCTACATGTGAGCATGCTACCCGGTGCACACACATGTATGCCTGATTTTACAACATGCGTGCGCAGGCGTCCGCATGTTATAAAATCCGGGGTCGGCGCGTGCAAGGGGGTGCACAATTGTGCACCTTGCATGCGCCGAGCCGCGATGCCTTCCTCAGTTTCCTTCCAGGCCGCTCCGAAATCAGAGTGGCCTGTGAGGGAGCTTCCCTTCCCCCTAGCCTGACCTTCCCACCCCTTCCCCTAACCTTTCCCCCCCCCCCCAAAAAAAAAGTTTTATCTTACCTTTTACTCCTGCCTCTGGGCAGGCGCAAGTTGGGTGTGGCGGCAGACTGCCGGCACGCAATCCCTCATAGCGACAATGGTCACTGTGTTGCAGGCCTCTGGACCCGCCCTAGGACTGCCCCCTGCACGCCCTGCCCCTTTTGTAAAGCCCCAGGACATACACGCGTCCCGGGGCTTTATGCACGCCGCCGGGCCTTTTTAAAATAGGCCCGGCACGCGTAACCTTTTGAAAATCCGGCCCATAGCGCACACTAGAAAATGAATGAAAGAGAAAAATGAAACATACATTTTTTCCATGCATGATCCTAGTTTCAAAAGATTGTTGCAGTAGGCCCAGACTGTGAGGTAACCTTTTGGATGGTTGGTTCTGCTTAGCATGCACCGTTAATTCCAGGACCGACTGAGCCAGTTTTGATTTTTATTTCATTGTATGCATGGAGATGTAGTCCTGTTCTTCTTAGGGGAATTAGAACTGCATGCATATAGTAGGGTTAAAATCAGGACTGATATACTTGTCTTGAAAAAAAAACATTGAACTATTTGGGAACAATTGATACACTGTGCAGAGAAAATTGTTTGAAAATAAATTGAAAAAATGTCAGTGTTTACTTTAAAAAAAAAATAAATAAAGGCACAAGCACTGTCTTCAGTATTGAGAAATAGATGAAGTAGTGGCAAAGAATGTCTTGCTGATGGATGTTTTGCTATAATAACAAAAGCTTACTTTTTGTTTGGCACAACTATGAACCAATTAAAAAAATGTTTATGTATAGAGTGCCAGGTTGACTTCTTTCTGAGATGTCAGAACGCCTTTATGCCTGTGGAATTTGTTAGTTCCTTAACTAGTTTCTTCAGACCATTTGACGTATTTATATTAGTGGCTATTTTTGCCAACTGCGTGGCCTTAGCTGTTTACATCCCATTCCCAGAAGATGATTCTAATTCTACTAATCATGACCTGGTAAGTATCTTTTTGCTTTATATTATTTGTACTGGCTACTGATGGTCTCTGAAAGCTATTGCTTGTGAACTGTATGTGATGCAGACATTTCACAGTAATGTGACAACTGTCCTGAATACCTCTTTCAAAGCTGGGGCTCCTGGAGGCCAGATAGTGGGAGATGTTTTTGGTTTTGAAAGACAGCAACTGTTGGAAGTATTCAGCACAAATAATTAAAAAGATATTCAGAACTTGCAGAAGCTGGCATCACTGTGGACTCTACCCCCAGCCTTCTCCACATACCAATAAGCATTTATTTACCCAAGTACATACTCATCTATTATTTGTGCCTCAGACACAAATATATTTATTCCTTCTCCAGTCTGGTGAAAGTCAAGATCTGAGTGCTACTGCAGATGCATGGCTTCTTGCACTTTGTGATTTTGACACTTTTTATAAAACTTATTTACACATTGGGGGAAAAAATGGAAAACTTTCACTTAAACTGAAGACTATTTTAACAACCAGCCCCTGTTTTTAACTGGCTTATGTTTTCCATGTAAAAAAAGGCCAGTGCTCCTTTTCTTGGCCATAATTGTAGTGTTCTCTATTTAAAAACCATGTTGGCCCTAATCTAATAGCTATATTCTTCTAGACATTAGTATGTTTCTCTTATTGCTTCACATCTTTACAGCCTGCTTTTCACACACTCAGCTTTGGTTTGGATTTGGGTTTTATATATATATATATATATATTTCTAATCTACTTAAATGGACAGCATCATCCCATAGTACTTTGTATTGTTAGTACTGCATAGATATCGAGACATATGCAATATTGTACAGCTATATTTATATATGTCCACAAATACTCCCAAACACTGTTTACATTTTACGTATGAAAAATATTAATGAAAGACCATCATAACAGGCATCATCAGATGTTTACATTCACATGCCTTCGTCCATCTGCCTCATAAATAAATCATAGGTCTTCTTTATACCAAATAGATTTCTTTTACCAAAATTTTTAAAATATTTTTAATTGCACTAAAAATAAAATTCTTTCTGAACTTAATTCCATTAAGTGAAATTTGTTGCGGATATATAATTGAATCATCTGCCTTCAAAGTGCCCCTTGACAGAAAGTCCAACACGGAGCCGTGTTTGGAACTGTTGATATTGGTTCTTCTTCAGGGGTAATCCAATCATTGGTCTTGACATTATAAAACAAAAAACTGTATTGTACATGTACATGAGGAGTATAATCTATAGCACAGAGCTAACATAAAACAGTCTTACTTTCAGCATTAGCATCTTTCACTATGTCATCATGGTACTGGTAGGAAATGATGTCAACATAAAAATGTGTGCTGATAATACTTCCTTTATATACAGTAAGATATGTTCTCAAATCATCATTAAATTAAAGAGCACCAAGCAATTTCTTTGTTTAATCAAACCCAAAAACATTTCCCACTATCTGGCCTCCAGTATGCAAATTAAAAATCCAGTACTGCTTGCGAAGGTTCAACCATGCTTCACGATCCCCTTTGTGTGGTAACTCCTTAACCCAGTATTCTGCACTTCAATTCCATAAAGGTATGGAAGAAATCAACACAATGGTGGACAATTGGTGCCTGTAATTTACTTGTATTTAAGCAACTACGTTACTCTATTAGTAATGTATCTCACATCGTGTCCTGCTGATGTAAATTCTTTCACATGGGCATTTGATCAAATAAACAACATAAGTGATTTGTCAGGTAGTATGATATTTAGACATATAACTCTTTCCAGTGTTCTAGTTAAACAAAGATGGTCCAGGGATTGCCTGAACACATAGGGGTCGATTTTAAAACCCGCATGCGCACATGGACGCGTTGATTTTATAACATGTGCACGTCACCGGGCCATTTCTAAAATGCACGGCCTGGCCACGCGCGTATCTCCCGGATTTTATGTGTGCTGGGCCTCAAAATTTTGCCAATAATGAATATAGCTCCAATGTCCACATGGACCATCATTTTTGTGAGTGCTGTCACAGACAAAAAAGAACTTCTGAGAAAATCTCTACATAAGAACATAAGAGATGCCATACTGGGTCAGACCAAGGGTCCATCAAGCCCAGTATCCTGTTTCCAACAGTTTTCAATCCAAATACCTGGCAAGTACCCAAATATTAAATAAATCCCATGCTACTATTGCTGGTAACAAGCAGTGGTTATTCTCTGTTGATTAATAGCAGTTTATGCACTTCTTCAGGAACTTATCCAAACCTTTTTTAAACCCATCTACACTAACTGCCTTAACCACATCCTTTGGCAATGAATTCCAGAGTTTAATTGTGCGCTGAGTGTAAAATAATTTTCATCCATTTGTTTTAAATGTGCTACTTTCTAACTTCATGGAGTGCCCCCTAATCCTTGTATTGTCTGAAAGAGTAAATAACTGATTCACATTTACCTGTTCAAGTTCTTACATGATTTTGTAGACCTCTATCATATCCCCCCTCAACCGTTTCTTCTCCAAACTGAACAGCCCTGACCTTTTTAGCCTTTCATTATAGGGGAACTATTCAATGCCCTTTATCATTTTGGTCACCCTTCTCTGTACTTTCTCTAAATCAACTATATCGTTTTTGAGATGCGGTGACCAGAACTGCACACAATATTCAAGGTGCAGTCTCACCATGGAGCGATGCAGAGGCATTTTGTCATTCTCCATTTTATTTGCAATTCCCTTCCTAATAATTCCTAACATTCTGTTTGCTTTTTCTCCCTTTAGTGCAAGCAGTAATAGGTGTTTCATACAAGACTGGGTGTAATTGCAGAACTGGCCAGAACTGAAATATTAAAGATGCCACAGCAATATATATACTCATAGAGTAATGCAGTACACATACCAATCAAGTATTATCCAGTGAATCAGTGTTATCAATAAGGAGCCATTCTCTCCACATTATATGCTCTCTTAATTATCTTGAATGGATAACCTCTCTCCAACAATCTTCTAAATAGTTCATGAGCCTGAACCAGAAAATCTTATTTTTCTGAGCATATTCTTCAAATCCAAAGGAACTGTCCTACAGGTAAGTTAGTATGTAGTTTGTAAGGATGAGAGCTATCATGTAACAGTGTATTACTATCACTAAATTTTCTAAATAAAGTGGTGGATAATTTTGATTCATGTTTGAAAATATCTGTGTCCAAAAAAGAGACATGCTGATGATGATAAGTCATAGTGTTAGCCAAATTCAGATCTTGTGTATTTAACAAAATTATAAGTTCCTGTAGCAGTGTGATACATTGATTTTTTTTCTTTGGAAATCAGATATCTCACACAGGTACATATAGACTCAAAATAGCTGGATGGATATAAAAAATTCCTCTTCAAAGGTGGCCAAATAAAGGTTGGCAAGATCAGGGGCTACAGTAGCACCCAGCGTGGGGCCGTGAACTTGCTGATAGAAGATATCATTAAAGAGAGAGTAATTTTCACATAAAGCTATTTTGGCCATAGGAACAGTAAAGTCTATAGGGATCCTATGTAGTCTTGGACTTTTCTCTAAAGTGTTCTGGATGACATTCAAAGCACCTTGGGTAAGCTAGTATACAGTGCTTTGATATCCAACATAACAAGTATCATATTTTGAACATTGTTCAGTGATCTTACAGTATTCAACATGTGCATGGTATTTTTCAAATATGATCGAGGCTCAACCACCATCAGTTGTAGAAAATAGTTCACAAAGACTGGTAACAGTTCTAATACTGATCCTATTGCTGAAACAATAGGTCTACCTGGCGGATGTAATAAATCCTTATGAATCTTCAGAAGTCTATAAATCGTGGGTATCTGCAAGTTTTTTGGTCAAAGAACCTCATTCTAAGGAATCCCATCTCACTAGCCTGCTTCAGCTCTGTTGAAATATGCAATTGAATTGAACTTGTAGTATCTTCACCTAATCTTCTATAATTCATGGGATCAGACATCTGAGATGTGATTTCTTCAATGTATTGCAACCTGCTCTGTACAACGATGGCACCACCCTTGTCTGCATGTTTATTATATTTAAACTCAGGTGAATTTTAAAAGGCCCACATGCGTAAAATTCGGGGGTTATGTGCGTGGCAGGGCCCTGCGTGTGCCGCGCATATTTTTGAAAGGGCCCGGCCACGCGTGAAACCCCCGATACCTGCAGAAATGCTGGGCCAGCTAAAAGGGGTTGGCCAGGGGCATGGTCTGGGTGGGAAGGGGCGGTGCGGGGGCCAGCCGGGACAGAAGCCATTAGGCCCTGTCCTGGGGAAGTGTGCGCCGGCAGCCAGCCTGTGTGCATAACTTCTGCTCTGAAGATCAGTTAAGTTAAAAAAAACAACAACAAAAAAATGCTAGTCTGGGTTAGTTTAGGGGTCAGGGAGGAGAGGGGAAAAGGGAGGAAGGGTAGATAGGGTAGATAGGGGTAAAGGAACGTTCTCTTCCAGTCCACTCTTAATTGAAGCTGTCTGGGAGGGAACCGGGCAAAAGTCCGACTGCGTCGCCGCACATAGATTAGAAAATCACCCCTGCTTCTACGGGTCCTGACCCGCCCGCACATGCGTGTGCGGATTTTAAAATCTGACATGCATGACATGCGTGCTGATGCTCACATGTTATAAAATTGGTACATCCATGTATGCGCATTGGGAACCACACGCATATGGACACGTGCTCGTGCCTTTTAAAATCGACCCCTATATTTATAAGCATAAATCGTCTGCACTAAATACTCTTAGCACTAGGTAGCATAACTATAAAAGGGATGTGGACCTTTGGTCCTCAAGGGCCACAAACTAATTGGGTCTTCAGGTCATCTATAATGAATATGCAAGAGATAGACTTGCATACAACTGAGGCAGCATGCATACAAATCTACTTCATGCATATTCATTAGGAATATTCATTTATTTTATTTAAAATTTCTTATATACCTCCTTCTGGCAACACATCAATCCAAGCAGTTTTATCTCCAAACTTCCTTAATTGTTGGAACCAACAAAAAACCCTCCTTTCCAGATCTTTTTTTTTTTAAATTTTAATTTTTATTGCATTTTAATTTTTACACAACAACATTGTGATTTAGAAATAATTAGATGGATTACATCAGAAATATACTTCATAATAAGGAAAAAAATATACATTTAAATTTATAATTCCTTAATCCACCTATCAAAAAATAAGTAATAGTGGGGGGGGGGGGGGGGGTGGAGTGAAATTCAGAAATATTTAGAGCAATCCAAATTTTAACATACAGGAAAAAAGAATCTAGATGCCTACAAATGAGTGCCTACTTATTGCCATCTGTGCTGACTATGTCACATTTGGGTGAGTATCTAAGAAATAGCGCAATTGAGATGGTTCAAAGAATATATGTTGAACTTGCATACTTAAGTACACATTTGCACGGGTACCTAAGAGTAAATTTTGTACATTTCAACAGCGCTTCAGGCCTCATCTCTATAAATCACTTTCTCCTCTCCTGCGTAACCCGAGTTAAATCAGGAAACAACCAGACTTTGTAACCATAGTACAGCTCCAATCTATTAAGAAAAAATAATCTTAAGACATTATTCTTTTCACTTAAGAAAGCAAAAGTTACAAAGAGAACACCTCTTGATTCTATTTTATCTTCATGGGATAATTCAAGTAACTCCGTTACATTCATCTGTTGTAGATCTGTATTTTCATTTTTCTCTTCATTTTTCTTCTGGGGTAGATAGTAAGCTTTCGTTATTAATGGCAGCACTTCCATTGGAATTTTTAAGACCACATTTAAGTAGCTTTTGAACAAGGTAATTGAGATATAATTGGAAAATTCAAAACTCTCACATTTAAACTTCGAAGGGTCTCTATATTTTCAATTTTTTTATTCTGGGCCACTTCTTGTTGAATTATTTGATGTTGGTTTTCCATTACTTTTATTTTTTCATTCATTTCCTGTACTTTCTTTCCCTGATCTTCAATCTTTTTTTCATTGTCCAGAGTTCTTTTATTTGAATTAAAGCACGTTTTGGAAAGATTAATAATGGCACCTTCTATGGCTACCAAAACCTCCCAGATTCCATTGTTATTTTTTCAGGTTTTTTAAGGAAAGAAGACATAGCTTGAAAAGTCTCACCCACTTGCGTGGCTTCAGCCCCAGTGTCCCAATTCATCTCTAGCGGTTGAGAGTCAGGTAATACACACTCAAATACTCGAGGTAAATATGATCTGATTTGTGATACAGCCTCTGTTGAAATCGCTCTGTCCTCAAAGGTTACAGCTCCTGGTGCTCCTCCATTCTGAGCTCTCGGCTCTGCAGGGTGCTCCGGAAAGCTCGCGATAATAGTCTGCATCTCTCTTTCCCGCTGGGGGGTGGGGGGCGGCATCTTTGGCGCACCGGGACTAAGCGAGATATCGTCTGCCATTGGTGGAGGTGTTCGCTCCTCACCTCCAACCTCCGCGGCACTCGCTCCCGGCTCTTTCGGCATGGATGAGAAGAAGGTTTGAATTGATGTTTGTCGCACCTCCGGACTTGCAGAAATGGCCTGGCTCTCACGAAGCCGAGCTTTCCATTTGGTATGTGGCATTCTAAAAGTTATTTTGGTGTAGGAAATCTATTTTCAGGAACCAGAATTGCAGAGCAACCTTCTCTCCTACTCATTCGGAGTCTTACCAGCATTCCCTCAAATGAGTCTGCCTTGGACTCCTAAACACTGTTCTAGCCAAGACATTTTGTGCAATTTAAAGTTTACACAATAAGCATTGTGGAAATCCCACTAAAAGAGCATTGTAATAATCTAACTTGGAAATAATTAACTTCTGTACCACCATCCTAAAATTAGTCTTCCAAAAAAGGTTTCAGTTTACAAACCACTCCCAATTTCCCATACATCTGATCTCATCAACTGAGAATCTACTTTTAACACCAACAGTACATCCAATTTATCACTAATCTGCTGCAAAGATCTACACACATCCTTCTCTAAAGGGATTACCAATTGAATATAATCAGTACATAATAAATATCCCTGCATAGCCAGTGAATGAATCAACTCTCCCAATGATTGTAAAAAATTATTAAACAAAAGTGAGGAGATCGGAGAACCTTGTGGAACTCCACAAGGAAACTGAAACCTAGTAGATAAAACACCCATTCAGCAATGTCTGATAAGATTTACCCTTTAGAAAAGAAGATAACAATCGCAAAGCCATTCTTCTAATCCCTAGTTCATAACATCTATTTAACAAAATTCCATGATCTACAAAATCAAATGCTGATGTAAATCTAGTAGAAGTAATATCACCTCTATTACTTTATTGGCTGGATTTTAAAACCCCGGCGTGCAAAAATCCTGGGGTTTACGCGCGTGGCTGGGCCTTATGCGCGCCTGGCCACGCGTGTTAACCCCAGGACACGAATAAGTGCCAGGGCCTGAAAAGGGGGTGGTCCGGGGGGGCGGAGAGGGGCTGTGCTGGTGGCGCCGGTATAGCGGCCATTTGCTGCTGTGTCGGGGGAGTACGTGCTGGCAGTTGGCTGGCGCACACAAGTTGCTTCTGCTCCAGAGGAACAGCAACTTAAAGAAGAAGAAAAAAAACCAGGTACGGCAGATTAGGTTTAGGGGGTGGAGAGGGGAAAGGGAAGGGAGGCTAGGGTAAGGGTAGGGAAGTTCCCTCCCAGACTGCTCCTTAATTGGAGCGGACTGGGAGGGAACTGGGGAAAGCTGTGATGCATAGCCGCACAAAAGTTGCCAAATTCAACCCCCCCTTACAAGTGCTGTCCCCGATTTTATAACATGCGTGCAGCGGCGCACGCATGTTATAAAATCATGCGTCCATGTGCGTGCGCCGGGTAGTGCGCGCAGATGGTCATACATGTGTATTTTTAACAAATCTACCCCTATGTATATTAGGGGTGTGAATCGTGTGATCGATCGTCTTAACGATCGATTTTGGCTGGGGGGGGAGGGAAATCTGATCGTCGTGTTTTTTTATTTTTAAAAATCGGGGGAGGGCGGGAAAACCGGCACACCAAAAAAACCCTAAAACCCACCCCGAACCCCCCCCCCCCAAATGTTTTAAATTACCTCTAATGTTGACCTCCTCCCATACTGGAGCATGATCAGACCATCTCTGTTCCAGAAATTAATTCTTTATCGACTAAGAAGAAATCAGTTCTGGAAAAAGTGTTATGTGTTATGTGGTCTTGAAAAAAAGAAGTTTCTGCTTGAAGGATAAGTTAGTCTCCATACATCCTCCACATGCCAATTTCCCAATAGCTTTTTAAGACATTCTATCCCTTCTTGCTTCCCCTCCTCCCAAAGGGCAGTTCTGTGAAGGTATTCTAGGCAGATTGAAATCCCCCTCCCCCCCCCCCCCCCCATCACCACCACTATACATCCTCCTACAAACTGTAAGAGTAGATCATTTACTTCATCCAATATTTTTCTTTGGGCTACATTGGGACATTATACATTAACTAAAATGAACCTTTTATTATTAATATCCAGATGCTCTATTTACCTCACCCCAATGAATTCTTACTTATTAAAATGCCCCTCACACCATATCTTTTCTCAGGAGAACATGATGAAAAAAACTGGTAAGGATATGCTCTAGATGACAAACGTTCATCCCTCTTTCTTTGGTGAGTTTCTTGTATGAATGCCACTGCAGCATTGAGCCTTATTAAATCATGACATATAATTTGGTGCTTAAATGGAGAGCTCAACCCCTTAACATTATGAGTCACAAACTTAACATTATGCATATCCATAACCACTCGCCCCCATACCTCTGCCCTAAATATCTGTTCAAATTCCTCATTGTCTCTTTCGTCCAGTCCCACCATACATCATTCCCTTTTATTATCCCACCCACTATACCAATTAAGCCTGTAGTCTTATATTGCAAACCCACCCTCACCCACTTATTCCCCATTCCCCCATCCCTGTATACCTTGCTACCCACATTCTCTAGTCCACAACACCTAGCAGACTCCTACACTCCGAGGAATGAGCATCCCAAACCTAAACCATCCCCACCAGCGACCATTATATTATATTAAGAATTTAACCCACTATTAAATTCTAAACTATATAAATAGCAAGCATCACCTGCAGATTTAAGTCCAGATTTTAAAAACCCAGCGCATGTAAATTTGCCACTTATGTGTGTGGCTGGGGCCTGTGCACGCAAAGCACATTTTCAAAAGGGCTCGGCCACATGCATAAGTGGCGATACGCATACAAGCGCCGGGCCCTAAAAAAGGGGCAGGTCGGGGGTGTGGTCTGGGTGGGACGGAGGCTGGGGAAGTGTAACTTCCTTCTGCTCCTGAGGAGCAGTAAGTAAGAAAATTTAAAAAAATGGTGAAAGGTAGGTAAGGTTTAAGGTGTGGGGAAGAGAGGAGAAGGGGAAGGAAGGTTAGGCAGAGGATTATGGAAGTTCCCTCCTGGTCTGCTCTTTAATTGGAGCGGATTGGGAGGGAACTGGGGAAGGCCCTATTGCGTTGCTGCGCAAAATTTGCAAAAATTCACTCTCCCCTGCACGCGGCACTTGCACACACGTGCGCGGATTATAAAATCCGGTGCGCGGCCAACAGATTTTATAACATGCACACATCAGCGCACACATGTTATTATATCAGCGCATCCATATGCGTGCGCCGGGAACTGCATGCATATTTTAAAATCTACCCCATAATCTCACCATTGTCATTGTCATCAACATTAATAGCCTTGTTAGCACCCTGCCATACTCCTCTGAAAAATCGAACTTTATTTACCATCCTTATTTCTTAGTAATACCCAATACTCTGAAAATAAGGAGATTTATGTATACACCATGTCCTTATTGTGTGTTCAGTGACACCTCTTAGTGTCTCCAATCTCTTGCCCAGGTCAGGTAGAAAGGAGTCCTTGCTCTTTTTGTGTGAGTGAAGATGAAGTTGATTCCCCTGAATTTCTCCTCAATCGATGTCCTCCTTTGCCTACAAACTGCCATTTTGGAGGTTCTGCCGTCATCCTGCTTCCATCAGTCTTCATTTCCGACGGAGCTGAGAGATGCCTGCAGAACTAAGTATGCTTTTTCCATCGTTTTTATGTGGAAGGCTACCCCGCTTACTGTGAATGCCATTCCACAGGGATACAGCCACCTATAATGATTATTTTCATGTCGCAATATCACAGTCACCTCATGCAGGTCCCTCCTCTGCTTCAATGTGGCTAGTGAAAGATCATTATATATAGCATTTGAGTGACCTTCCCACAATATGTTCCCCATCTTACAAGTCAACAATGGCAGATGAAATTTAATGTGGACAAGTGCAAGGTGTTGCATATAGGGAAAAATAACCCTAGCTGTAGTTACACGATGTTAGGTTCCATATTAGGAGCTACCACCCAAGAAAGAGATCTAGGCGTCATAGTAGATAATACATTGAAATCGTCAGCTCAGTGTGCTGCAGCAGTCAAAAAAGCAAATAAAATGTTAGGAATTATTAGGAAGGGAATGGTTAATAAAACGGAAAATGTCATAATGCCTCTATATCGCTCCATGGTGAGACCACACCTTGAATACTGTGTACAATTCTGGTCGCCGTATCTCAAAAAAGATATAGTTGCAATGGAGAAGGTACAGAGAAGGGCAACCAAAATGATAAAGGGGATGGAACAGCTCCCCTATGAGGAAAGGCTGAAGAGGTTAGGGCTGTTCAGCTTGGAGAAGAGATGGCTGAGGGGGGATATCATAGAGGTCTTTAAGATCATGAGAGGTCTTGAACGAGTAGATGTGACTCGGTTATTTACACTTTCGAATAATAGAAGGACTAGGGGGCATTCCATGAAGTTAGCAAGTAGCACATTTAAGACTAATCGGAGAAAATTCTTTTTCACTCAACGCACAATAAATCTCTGGAATTTGTTGCCAGAGGATGTGGTTAGTGCAGTTAGTGTAGCTGGGTTCAAAAAAGGTTTGGATAAGTTCTTGGAAGAGAAGTCCATTAACTGCTATTAATCAAGTTTACTTAGGGAATAGTCACTGCTATTAATTGCATCAGTAGCATGGGATCTTCTAGGTGTTTGGGTAATTGCCAGGTTCTTGTGGCCTGGTTTGGCCTCTGTTGGAAACAGGATGCTGGGCTTGATGGACCCTTGGTCTGACCCAGCATGGCAATTTCTTATGTTCTTATGTTCTTATGTAACTGTGTAGGAGGGCTTTAATATTTTGCGGGTTATTGCAAAGAGATGTTCCCAGCGCCCTGTGTGCTCGACCTATCACTATGTCTGAGTCTCCATGCTTCTCACTCAGCTGTGCATTCACATTCAAAATGGCCCCGCAAATATTACTCACTACTTGCGATGCATTTATGAAATCTTCAGATTCTGGCAAGCCTCTTATTCTAATATTAGACCGTCGGGAGTAGTTTTCCAAATCTTCGAGTTAAAAAAAATAAATCCTTGTTTGCTTTTTTCAACTCTACCACTTCAGATTGTAATTGCTTAACTTGTATGGTTTGCTCCTCGATATATGCCTCTGTGTCTTCAACCTACTTACCAAAATCAATCAATCTGATTGAAGTTCTGATATTGTCTCTCTAAACTCATCCTTGAGTGAACAGATGTCAGTTTTAATTTCTTTAAACCATTTTTGAAAGCCTTTCTTAGTAAGTACTACTCCCTTACCCACATCCATGGAGGGTCTGTCATCCACGAGGCTTGCACCATTGTCCTCTCCCTTCATGCTCTCAAGCATGCTGCTCAAGGCCCCTAATCTAGCTCCATTTCCATCATATGAAAACTGCTTAAGATCAACAGTATTTTTGCGGCTCAACATGGCCTTCACTTAGTTCTCCTTTTTGCCTCACTCTGTCTGTTCTATCTCATTAATTCAAGGGCAAAATATGCTTATATAGTGAGGAAGCTTGAGGAGCACAGGACTCAGACGTCCATCTTGCTCGGATGACGTCACTTCCTCCCTGCACAATTACAGATTTACTGCAAAGTTGTCATGATTCTGTTGAATAAAGCATATTTGCACGACATACTGTATGTATAAAGTTCTTTTTTTATTAAACATATGTAAGATGATACATGGGCAGAAAAACCATAACTGGTGTACACTTCTCAGCTCAGGTAACATTGAAAGTACTTTAATTACAAACCAAACTGAGTTGGACCAAATCAACCCCAAGTGGAAAGGAAATATTACACAAATTTTCCCGAAAACATTAGACAAAAATTCAAAGACTCAGTGAGTGACGTCATTTACAATCAAACTTCTATCACTAGGCAGTAAAAATTGTAAACAGAGATCCCAATTTTTTAAAAAGGTTTAATATCTCTTATTCATATCCATTTGTTCGATGTATTTTTCTAGTTAACAGGTCTGGAAAAGCAAATTCCTCAACTGCCCTAGATTGGGCATCTCTTCCACTATCCACTTTTGTAAAATACATTTCTTGGCTAAAAATAAGACTTTTCCTGCACCATAACCGTGTATATCTAGGAAAGGTAGAATTCCTCAAATCATCAAATAGCAATACTTTGGCATCAAAAGACAATATCACCCCACAAATATATTTTTGCACAGATTTCCAATATGTTTGTAACAGGGGGCAGTTCCAAAAATTGTGCCTCAAAATGCCCATCTCCTGCCCACTCGTTGCCACCAGTTTACTCTTAAAAGCTTAGATCTGTGAGCAAAATGCTTTGAGAAGGAATTTATATTGCATCTCCCTTAAAGAAGCACTGGGCGTGAGAGATTTGGCACCACCAAAGCCCTAAAAATAGATTGGCATGTCAATTCTATACTCTGTTCTGAATTCCAACCCCTAGCTATGTCACTCTCTTTCTTTCTGGTTTAAAATCTTACAGAAATTGCAAACCAGGTCCCACTTGCAATTTCTGTAAGATTTTATATCAGAAAAGAGTGAAGACTAGGATCCTCTAGATCAAAGATCTCTAGAAGTATCGCTCATTGTTCTCCTTCCAAAGCCTTAAGGTTCAGGGAGTGCAAATAACGGCACAACTGAAAATAAGAAAAGCTATGTCTTGGGGAGATATCACATATATCTCTGAATAAGATAGGATAGTCCCCTTCCTCAGACAAGACATGATTTAAAAGATACAACCCTTCTGTCCCCAATCCCTAAAAACCCGAGAATGTGAACCAGGTGATATATTTGCGAATTCAATCCTGCTCTCCTATAATACCAATGCCAAGCTTTAATTGTCAGAATTAAGAGAATATTTTGCTAAAAAGACTTTGGTAAAGCTAAATGTGAATGATGTAGGATAAACCGTAGGTCCTTAAGCTTCACCAAACTCTGCTCAGTATCCAAGGGAGTGTAAAAATTTGTCCCCATAATCCAGTCTCCGACTTGACGCAAATTACAAGCCCTATTATAGTTTTTTATATTGACTAATCCCAAGCCCCCTTGTGTTGCGGCTAGACTGCTGTGAGGATAGATGGTGGACCCTTGGGCCGGCCTACTGGAGAAGATAGGGCAGGCCGGGTGGTGGAGACACAACCTGGCAAGGTTTCACCCGGAGCCTGGGACCCCCCTGGGAGGAGCCTGTAGGGGCCGGACCCTTGGGACTTAGGCGCTGCTGAGAATGTCCAGAAAGGCAGATGCGAAGGGAAGGCAGGAGGCCTATCAACAGCAGAGGCGGCTCGAGTTTTGCCAGAGAGTCACAGTGAAAGGCCAGGTCAGGGAGCTGGCCCAGAAGGTACACTGGGGCCGGTGCAAGCAGGCAGAGGTCAGAGTTTGTGGCAAGCTGGGTAGGGTTGCTGGCAGGCTGAAACGAGGTCGATGGTAAACTGGAGACACGGCAAGCCGCAAGCTGCGGCGTAGTCAGAACAAACTGGAGACAAGCGGGCTGCGGGCTGAAGCGAGGTCAGAAGCAAACCGGAGTCTAGGCAGGCAGCGAGCTGTAGCGGAGTCAGAAGCAAACCGGAGTCTAGGCAGGCAGCGAGCTGTAGCGGAGTCAGAAGCAAACCGGAGTCTAGGCAGGCAGCGAGCTGTAGCGGAGTCAGAAGCAAACCGGAGTCTAGGCAGGCAGCGAGTTGTAGCGGAGTCAGAAGCAAACCGGAGTCAAGGCAGGCAGCGAGCTGTAGCGGAGTCAGAAGCAAACCGGAGTCAAGGCTGGAACCAGGAAGACAACAGGAAACGCAACTGGAAGCAACTAGATAGCTAGGAACCTCGTTGCAAGGCATTTAGGGAATGACTGAACTCCGGTTATATCGGGAGCAGAGCGTGACATCAGCCGAGAGGGCGGAGCCGGGCTTCCGGGAGCTGGGCGCACAAGAAGAGAGTCCTCACGCAAGCGCGCGAGGCCGGAGAGGAACAGGCCAGCAATGGCGTCTGCCACGTGGGAAGTGCGCGAACAGGGAGCCCACCGGGACCTGGACCAGGCGGAATCCTGTGGCCGTCGGAGCGGAGGTAGGCAGGCTTGTAGGCAGGCTTGAGCCCTAACAGGAGAGGGGTGGTCGGGACCGCAACACCTTGTTTCCATTTCTTCATTAACATCCCAAGCTGTAATCGAGGCTTAGCCTTTCACCATATGAATTGTCAGATCTGTTTCTCTATACCTCTAATTTTCTCTGAATTCAACCAGACAGGCACCATCTGGAGCAAGTACAACCACTTTGGGAGTATCATCTGATTATAAAATTTATTCTCCCCATTAATGAAAGAGGCAAGTCCATCCAAATACTTGATAGGTTTGTGGTGTGGAGCAATGTTTGTTTATAATTTTCCCTTTGTACCTTGGTCAAGTCTCTACACAACAAAACTCCTAAGTACTTAAAGGAATCCCTTATCAAGTGAAAGGAAATTGACTCCCACTTAGGGACCAAACCTCCTGGTGCATGGGCATGGCTACCGTTTTGTCTAAGTTAATCTTAAAGCTTGCCAAATTCCCATACTCAGTGAACTCATCCAGCAATGCTGGCAGGGAAGTCTCTACTACCGTAATGTGGACGAAAATGTTGTCAGCAAACACCGAGAGCTTAAATATTGGGGCATTACCACTCCCTATCCTTATCCCCTTGATGACCAGATTCTCCCTGATCATAGTTAAAAGAGGCTCCAGGGTAAGAATAAATAATAAAGGGCAGAGTGGAAAACCTTGGCGAGTGCCTCTCTTCAATGCAAAACTCTTAGATTGACCTCCATTTGCCAACACCGAAGCAAATAGGTTACTGTAAAGCAACTTCACCACATGACATACTGTATAAAACATAATAAATCTTTATATCGCAGTGTACCTTCTATAAAAAGTTGTTTTATTGCATTTTCATGCTAGAAATGGTACAATATCTAAAAGAAAAAAGATAATGTTGGAATTTTTTAAAATACAAATCTAATTTAATGCAGTACCTTGAATCAAGAAAACTTTTAGTATAGCTCTTAAATAAAGTTAGGCTTGTTGTTTTCTTATGAGTTGTAAATGCATGTATATTAGTTATCCATTTTACACAAGTAGAAGATTCAATACTACGGAGGAAAGCAGATTATGCAAAGTCAATGGTAAAGAAGAATTTGTGCAGCTGAATTCCTAGGTCAATCAACATTCGGATTCTATTCTGAGAAATTGAGGGCATAAGTCTCCACTGCTGTGAATCCTATTATTAAAACAAAATATAGAGACTGACAGAAAAAAATCACAATCATGGATCGAAAACATTGGCCCAATTTCAGGGATTGTGCCATGGATGGGGCTTTCTGATTCACGATCCTAGATTGTAATATACATTTTCAACAAACTTTTAGACTTATATCATCATATCCCAGTTACAAAGTCTTCCGAGTAGCACACAGTTTTTATTTATCATCAGATTTGGAGACATTCTACTGATTTATGCTTTTACAGATGGTAGTATCTAAAAAATGCTATTGAATCTTCATGCATGATGTCATGTAAAATACCCAGGTTTGGGCTGGCACCATAGCTCAGATTGTAGTGCTGTGTGCTGCATTGGGGCAGATTCTGGTTTGAGTCTGTTGTCTGTTGGTACTTGACTGGGTTTGTGCTTGATCCTGGGAAGGGCAAGAAAGTAGCTTCCAATACACTGGTAGCCCCTGAAGCTATTAAGAGCAACACTAAGGTGACATTTTAGAGGATTCCTGGTGGTGGTGGTGTTTTAAAATGGGGGAACCTCAAAAAGCTTTATGTTTCAAACAATAATTATTCTGTTCACAGAGTCCATTTTTCATTCATCTGCATAAGACACCAAATGCACATGTAATATTTTATAAACTGTGTGGTGGGAGCCACATAGTTTATAAAATATCACATATCAATAAACTCCCCAAATTTTTCACCCATAGTTCAGTATGCATGTATATTTGTAATTCAGGAAAATAAATACTTTCTCTACCCATTTTCTAAAATTCCATGCTTCTGAAAATAATTTATTGTGCAAGTGCCTAGAATCACCAGTTTAACACCTTCACCAGTTCATCCTGACCCTCCAGCTCTTCACCCTAACTCCATTTAAGTCAGACTTCCCACCAAATAACTGCAGATAACAGACAAGTGCAGTTGTATTTCCACAACTTAATTAGCAGGTGTAAAAGCGTAAAGAGTCTGTGACTCCAATTAGGGAGCGGGGCACAATGGGGGCGGGCGGAAGGCAGCAGTCGGGAAGGGAGGGAGGGAAGATAAGGAAGTGATGCGATGGCATCGGTGAAGGGGGCGTGGCTTCTGGTTGACCGGGGCCGGGCCTTAAAAGGGGAAGCCACACTTCGGCAGGCTCCTTTTCTGCCTGGCACTGGCCAAATCAGCGTTGCTGTGGCTACTACGGCCAGGTGTCTGCAACGCTACCATGGCTTCTACGGCCGGGGCATCCACATTCGCTAGCACCAGTGTTGGCTCATCACTTGCTAGTGGGGCGCTGGTCACCAAGAGTTAACCCTATATTAGCCTTAGGTTAAGGAATGTTGTTTGATTGGGTTATGTTATATGTATTACTGTGCAAACCCTGCAACGTTATGTTTTGGGCTGCGGCCATTATTTGACCAACAATAAAAGCAACTTTCGAACTTAAGCGGCGTGATAGTGGATTAATATGGGCATGGTAAGGATAGAAGGGAGGGGAAGCTGGGGAAGAGGAGGGAACAAATGGGTGTAGCCTATTCCGCACTGCCCACATTGTGATAAGTTTGGTAATGTATGCATGTATACCGCTTACAAAATAGCAACTTATTGATTCATTTATCATTTTTAGCCCACCAATCCAAAACAGATCTTGGCAGAGTACAGCAAAAATCAAATACAGTAATTAAAACATAAATCAATAGCAAATAATAAACATCAATGCTCAAGATGGATAAGCTTAGTAAAATAGGCAGGCTTTCACCTGTTTTCTAAAAGTATGATAGAGAGCGGCAGATCTAAGTTCAGCAGGTAGAGAATTCTACAAGCTAGGTGCAGAAATTAAGAAAACTTGTTCTCTAGTTTCCTCAAATGATAGACCTTAAAAAATGGAACATCTAACTCATGCAAACTAGAGGATTATAGTGAATGTGCAAGATTGTATCTGACAAAAGAAGAATGCAAGTAAGCGGGAACACCTGAATCAAGAATCTTGAAAGTAAGCAAGATGATTTTAAATTGAATTTGACAGGATACCAGCAACCAGTGGAGTGCAAGCAGACTAGTGGCCGAAATTTTAAATCGGCCACGCGCACAAGTATTGTCACTTATGCGTGTGGCTGGGCCCTGTGTGCACCGCACGCATTTTCAAAAGCACCCAGCCACATGTGTAAAGACAATATGCACATAATTTCTGGGCCCTGAAAAGGGGGAGTGGTGGGGTGGGATGGAGGTCAACCGGGACAGTAGCCATTAACTGCTGTCCCGGGGAAGTGTTACACTCCGTAGGCGGAGTTAGCAATCTGTTATAGGAGCTGCTAGGAGTTAGCAGTCTGTTAGGGTTTGCTCCTCCCAAGGGGATGAGTTAGCAATCCTGTTGAGCTTTGCTCCCCCAGAGGGGAGGAGCTAGCAATCTGTTAGCGACTCTGCTAGGGTTAGCAGTCTGTTGGCAAACTGTTATAGAGTTGTTCCCCAGAGGGGAGAGGTCAGCAACCATATAAGATCTGTTTTTCCAGAGAGGAGGAGTTAGTATCTGTTATGGATCTCCGCACAGAGTGGCAACCTGATATATGAGAGTTCCCCTTAAGGGAGGTGTTGGCCATCTGTATGGTTCCTGCTAAGAAGTAGCAATTGGTAATGATACAGTTCCTGAGGAAGGAGATGTTAGCAACAGTTGAGGGTTAGACTGCAAGGTAGCAGTTTGTTGTACTCAGCTCTTGAAGTGTGAGAGATGAGCACTCTAATGTAGAATGGTGAATCCTTGGGCCGATGGCAGATGACAGCGCCCTCAGGAGGATATCATGAGAGGAACCACCGACTAGGCTGGAGTATGGAGACAGACACAGATAGTTCTTTATTAGGCAAGAAGTAGAACCACCAGAGGTTGCAGTAGTGAGCTGATGTGCCCGGCAGGGCTGAAGTCCCTTAGATCCTGGAACTGCTATCTCTGGGTTTGCTGAGCTGTAGAGAGAGACTGGTAAGTACTTAACTTACCAGTCCTAGTCGGGAGATGAAAGCCCGTCATGAATTTGTTGAAAGACTGAGATTATCAAGTTAAGTACTTTTCGCATTTTAATAGCATATAAAAAATCCTCAAAAAAAAAGGAACTTTGTGGGACTTTCCATTTGAATGACCGATGATTAAGCATAAGGCAGAGTTTATAAAGTGCAAGCTAATACGATGATGCCTAGTATGATGGTCATGTGACAGCAGTGTGGAGCGAGCGTCTAATATTATTTATTATGTATAGATACATGTTGGTATAGTCATTTTGATTAATTATGTTGACCAACAAATCTAATTACACAACGGTTTAATTTCACCTACTGATTTCAGTAACAGGTGGTACAAATTTTACACATACTTCTGAACCCCGCTCCTAAACTGCTCCTTTTTTCCATGTTAATATATTTTTTAAACTTTTTATTTATAGGTTTATCCAGTATTTCCACAAAATACATATATCAAACAAACTGAGATAAAACCAAAAAACAACTTTCAAGAAACAAATTGAGGAAACAGTTTAAATCTCACTTACTAACTTTTAAGAAAAAAGATGCGGGGAAGGGGAGGAAATTAAGGGAGAATTCCAAGAAACCAAAAAGAAAAATTAGTATTTGGCATGGATTTTAAATCTGGACCTAGCCAAAACCAATCAGGACATCACCAATGTCGAAGTTGATAGCGTCTTGGCATTAAGAGAAGATCTTAAATGCTCAGGCATAAGAAAAACATAATTTCCATGTTAATATTTATGTGTGACACCACAAGTGCATGTATGCTCGCAATGTTTTAATTTTTTTATTTTATTTTATTTAAGGTTTTTTTATACCGGTATTAGTGGTTAATCATACTGGTTTACATCAAACTGAAGGTGGAAAATACATGGAACAGGGACGGGGGATGGGACTACAGAGAACAGAGGAGAAAAATAGAAGGAAACTGTCAAACAAGAATTCAGACTATAGAAGATAACATGTTAAACAATGTAACATAGCTTAACAGATAATATTTAAGCAACATACTGATGCAGCAATGGGGTTAAGATGCAGGGGATCTAATCTGGGTAAGCCTGCTTGAAAAGCCAGGTCTTTAATTTTTTTTTTTTTAATTTGATGGTACAAGGCACAAGTTGGAGGTTTGTGGGTAGTGAGTTCCAGCGGGTGGGACCAGCAATGGAGAGGGCTCGGTCCCTCATGGAGGTGAGGTGTGCCTTCTTGAGGAATGGGATGTGGAGAGTTCCTTTATTGGTTGCTCTGGTAGGGTGGTTAGAGGGAGTGGGACGGAACGGCTCATCAAGCCAGTTGGAGTTGTGTCTGTAGATGGATTTGTGAATAATGGTAAGGGTTTTATAGAGGATACGCGAGGGGATCAGGAGCCAATGAAGGTCTTTAAGGACAGGGGTAATATGGTCAGATTTACGGGCATTTGTGATAGTTCTCGCGACAGCATTCTGGAGCATTTGAAGCAGTTTTATGGTGGAGTAGGGGAGGCCTAGGAGTATGGAGTTGCAGTAGTCCATTTTGGATGAGAGGATGGCCTGAGAGTACAGGCCCAAACTGTATACAAGGGTCATGAATTCCTTTTGTACTATGTAGGCCATAAAGTCTGTTTTAATTATTTTTCATAGTATTGGGAGTTCTGTTTTCACTTCTCTTTGCCGTTTTTTGATGCTGTGCTTGCTGGTTCCTCTTTTTTCTTTTCGATTTCAGTCTGCCCATCCAGAGCCATTCTGTTTGAATTGCATCAAGATCTAATGATAGAGAAGCACTGGGAGGTCAGATGACCTACCTTCTCTTTCTTTGAACTCCCATGTGGATCAGAGCAGTCTGGGTATGGAGGCTGACACAGATAAATAAGAAATTGTAGCAAACACTCTGGCTGTACACTTTGGAATGAATTGGATGCCTCTTTCTGATTTAATTATGCCTCATGTTAGAATTTAATGACTGATACATGCTTTCCCCCCCCTTTTACTTTTGTGTGTTATTGACCTGTTTTAGGAAGGGAGGCTATCTAGGTCCCCATCACATAAGGTTTTACATATGCAGAATTAGACCACAGAAAACTTTGGGGGAATTAGACCATATTAAGAATTTACTTATTTAGATTTAGCTCATGCCTTTTCATTGTAGCTCAAGGTGAGTTACTTTCAGGTACAGTAGGTATTTCCCTGTCCTGAGAGGGCTTACAAATCATTACAATGCTTAGTAAATGAGGCCATAAGTTTGAACCTAAGACAATGGAGAGCGAAGTGATTTGTCCAAGGTCACAAAGAGTGTCAGCGGGCTTTGGACCCTGGCTTCCCTGTTTCTCTGCCCACTGCTGTAACCATGAGGGGAATATGCGGGGAATACATTCTTTTGGGGAATTTCCAAATGTACAAAATAAGTTCCTATTTTCAGATAATCCTGACTCGATACTTTAGGTCAGGGATGACCAGTCTTCAAGAATCACAAGCAAGCTTGTTTTTTTTTAAAATTATATTCACAATGAATATGCAGGAGATAAATCTGCATGCACTGCTTCCATTGTATGCAAATCTATATTAGTTGTGGATATCCTGAAAACCAGGCCTGTTTGTGGCTCTTGAGGTTCGGAGCTAGCCACCCCTGCTTTAGGTTCCCAAGGAAAGGCTGTTTGTTTTTTAGGCTACATCCATAGGTACATCACAATGCCTGTTCTTCCCGGAGGCATCTGCTCAGAAAGCAAATACAACAGACACATCTCCTTCAGTTCAGTTTATTAGGAGCTGGTTCCCAAATGAGCAACCAACACTGAAGTAATTATCAAAGGACTCTTAGGTGTCTGATCTAACAACTTGTATTTAGTATCTCCAAGGGCAGAGCTGGTTCAGGAGCAAGCAACCACTGTTTCATCATCTAGAGAGACAACCTTTTGTAATTTGTTAGCTGTTAGCACTTGTCTTGTAAATTGGAACTCTTCAAGCAGTGACTAAGTATATGTGGCATAGTCTGGCACAGTCTGGAGTTAGAATCTATACTTTACTTATTATGGCACATCCAGGCCATCATAAGTAAATTCATACCTGTCTTTAAGCATGCAGAATGGTAGTCAGACTGGATAACTTCTTGAAATTTTTCTTTCTCTTAATCTGTTTTTCATCCTTTCCATTCTACTGAAAATTATGGGGCAGATTTTCAAAGACCTACGCATGCCAGGCCTATTTTCAAAAGGCCCGGTGGCGGGCATAAAGCCCCGGGACGCGTGTAAGTCCCAGGGTTTGAAAAATGGGGCGGGGTGTGGGCGGTAGGGGGGGCGGGGTCAGCAGCTCCTGGCACAGCGGCCATTTGCCGCTGTGTCAGAGATCGTGTGCTGGCAATTGGCCGGCGCGCGAAACTTGCGCCTGCCTCCAGGCAGGCGCAAAAGGTAAAATAAAGATCAGGGGGGTTAGAGTAAGGCTAGGGGGGGAAAGGTTAGGGGACAGGGAGGGAAGGTCAGGCTAGGGTGAACGGAGGAAGCCAGTGCGGCTCAGTGCGTGCAAGGTGCACAATTGTGCACCCCCTTGCATGCGCCGACCCCGGATTTTATAACATGCGCGTGGCGGGTAGTGCGCGCACATATAGCCCACGCACACGCCTCTTAAAATCTACCCCTATACTTTTTCACCTACTCTCTTCTTGTCTGGATGTTTTAATTTTTTATCTTTGACAGGGATTTGGTCCTCCTTGATCTCTTCTTTGTGTTCAGTACTGTCAATTATTATTGCAGTTTCTTTTATTTGTTACCATCTTCTTCTTGTGCATTTTTGGTTGAGTCTATGACTGGTTTGTATCATTTTTAAATCACTTTTTCTCTGTTTTATTCATAATTCCCTAATACGTCTCCCTTTGCTGTGGGTGATCTACAGGATGTCATTATGAGTAATTCCCTTTTTTTGTGATCTGGGTTCTATCACTTTCTCCTTTCATTGCTTCTATTATTATTTGGCTGACAATGTGAAGATCTATTTTACTTTTTACATTTCCTTTATTTCCTCATCTCTTCCATCGTGTATTTCTGTGGAACAGCCTGAACTTAAACCATCTAAGAATAAACTTCTCTTCATTTCTTCATCATTCATTCATTGTCTCTGCTCTCACCCCATCCCCTTGGTTATACCCCTTGTCATTTCTAATCCATGGCAAAAATTCTTAGCATTCTTATTGCGCTATCTCCTTACTCTCACATTTTTTCTGTTTGCTTTTCTCTCACTTTCCCACTTTATAATTTCCTAAGAATCTGCTCCTCTGTTCTTTGACTACTGCTGCATACTCACTCAAGCTCACTTTCTCTCTGACTGTACTATTTTAGTGCTTTGCTGACTGGCCTAACCTCAAACCACTCCCTAACTTCTCCAGAATTCTGCCACCCTCCACTTTTTTCGAGTTCCCTGTTACTCTCATGTCACACCTCTACCTTGTCCCTCTCCACTGGCTTCCTGCATGGTACAGTTGCCTGTTTAAAATTCTTCTACTCACATTTAAATGCATTCATAAACTTTCTCTGCCCTCTCTCTTTTCTGTCTTATCTCCCGTTAGCTCCCTCTTGCCTGTGCTCTTCCACATGTACATCTCATCCAACTCCCCTCCTAAGTGAGTATCCTTTTTTCCCTTTATTGTGGAATAAAGTCTATCCTGACGTTCAGAATATTTCTTTAATGTCATCTTTCAAATCTAAACTGAAACCCATTTATTCTGTTTAGCCTTTGATTAGTCCATCTTTCATCACTTCTGCTGGCCACACCATTCTTATTTTTATTTATTTGGTGCTTTTCTATACCGGCATTCATGATACAATCATATCATGTCGGTTTACATGGAATGGGGGTACAATAACCTTAGATATTAACAAAGCGAAGAGAAGCAGAAGTTACAATAAAACAGGGGTGCTGGAACTGGGGGAAGAGGAAGACAAAGCATAAGTAACTCAATGGTAAGAAGAGCAATTATTTACATTGTGCTGAATGTACAATAATGATTGCTATGTTGAATCAGTGAGTTTCTGGAAAGGCTTGTTTAAATAACCAAGTCTTAAGCCTTTTTCTAAAAGTCACCAGGCAGGGTTCTTGTCTGAGTTAGGGGGGGGAATAGCATTCCATATGGTTGGTCCCGCTGTAGAGAAAGCCCGTTCTCTGAATGCTAGATGGTGTGTGGATTTGGTTGAGAGGGCGTGCAGGGATCCTCTATAGGCTTCTCTGATAGGTCTAGATGAGGTGTGTAGTCTGAGTGGGAATTGAAGGTTGAGAGGGGCTTGGTTGTGGATGGTTTTGTGGATGATGGTTATTTCATCAAAATGCGTTATGGCAATAACGCATGCAATAAGAACAATAAAGCATGGTGCAAATGCAAATTTTTGGAAGGGGCGGGATCAGGGAGTGGTTTGGGTGGGATTTAGTAAAATGAGGAGCAATATCACACCATGCAATAGCATAATGCATGCTATCGCATGGTTTTAACGCCAGAAATAACTACACTTTTTTTCCTGGCGTTAGGCTGTGCGATATGCCCAAAATGGCCATAATGCAATTTGCGATACATTTTTAGAATTGCATTTTGGCCATTTCAGGGCTTGAGAGGAGTGGGAGAGAGAGAGAGCCTCTGGGGAGGGCCTCACAGTGTGCAACTATTTATATCTCTATAGGAGGTTCATCTAATAGGTCGAGGTAAGGTGTTGGTGGTGGTTTAGGGTTTAGGGGCCAGTTTTGCATGTAGAGTGAGATGTATGAACAGCACAGTACACCTTGATGAAGATTTGACGTCATTGTGAGATTCTTATGTCAGTGGTGTACAGAGGATTAGGGCGTCCCTGTGTGTGACTAAATCTTTAGCCTTTCCTTATAGGGAAGCTTCCCTATGAAGAAAGGCTAAAAAAGTTAGGGGTGTTCATATTGGAGAAGAGATGGTTGAGGGGAAATATATAAATCATGAAAGGACTTGAATGGGTAAATGTGAATCAGTTATTTACTCTTTCAAATAATTAATACAAGGAGTAGAGGGCATTCCATGATGTTAGCAAGTAACACATTTAAAACAAATCATAGAATATCCTTTGTCACTCAATGCACAACTAAGCTCTGGAATTCATTGCCAGAGGATGTGGTTAAGGCAGTGAATGTAGCTGGGTTTAAAAAAGGTTTGGATAGGTTCCTGGGGGAGAAGACCATAAACTGCTGTTAATCAAGTTGACTTAGGGAATAGCCACTGCTTATTACTGGCATCAGTAGCATGGAATCTATTTAATGTATGGGTACTTGCCAGGTACTTGTAACCTGGATTGGCTACTGTTGGAAATAGGATGCTGGGCTTGATGGATCCTCAGTCTGACCCAGCAGGGCAAATTCTTATGTAAGGGAAGGGAAGATTCTTGCAGACTTCTATCATTCCTCCAGGGAATAGACCTATTAGTGACCCAATGCAGAGGAGTTTCAACCTTAAAGGATCTGTCTTTTGTGCTATCTCCTCAGTTGTGAGGAAAGGAAGTTTTTCCACGCTTCCAGTCTCTGGGTTTTCCCCTTTTTTGTAAAAATATTACTTTTGTTCCACTTGGAGCAGAGTTCCCTTGATACTAGGGAATCAGTTTCCGATCTATGGGGCAAAGGCATCTTTCACCTAGGAAGAGCCTGAGGAGTGAAGATTTGTTCATCTAAGGGAGTCCTGTCCCTAGTTGGAGGGAAGGAGCTGAGTATTCAAGGACCGTGTTTGTTGCTGACTCAGGTGTGCCACACTTGACAGGAAAGTGCTCCTGGTACTTCATAAGCAGAGCTGAAGTAGTTAAGAAGACTTCAGGAGAGGTATGAGAATTGAGATTTTATGCTAACCGCTCCAAGTGGGGAAAAAAGCAGAGATAAAAATTGGAAATTGAAAAGAGGATTGAACTATCTGCAATCTGAGTAAGTGGGAAAAAAAAAGAGAACAAGTGTGTTTCCACTTTCCAGAAGAATTCAGAGATTTTGCTAGAAGAGTGAGGTCACAAGTTTATTAATCTTCCTACTGTACTATTTTGTATTATCAGAGCTGTTTTCAGAGAGGAGGAAAGGGCTTGTACTAGGAGGGCCTTGAGGTTAAGCCTCCCCCAACAGGGAGCCCTGGAACTCAGATGTAATTGCTATACATTGAGTGACATAGAGCCTTTCTGCATACAGTTCTCTATCTTGCTTTCTATGTGCCCATGGGTGCAAGTAAAAGGATCCATCCTGCTCAGGGGTTACAATTGCTTCTCTGCTCCCTTGTGAATTCCATAAGTTTGGTCCTGCAACACAAAATTTCTGCTTATGATTTTCTTCCAAATGAACCTCTCTTATTGATCTTTGTAAGCAGAACGTGAAGTCCTCCCAGGCTCATATCTAGCGAATAATTTATTTAAATATCTTGGTCCATTACATTGCAACATCTAAAAAAAAAAAAATGTAATTATTTTAAACTTAATCCTATAGCCCACTGGGTTACATAATCATTGTTGAAAGACAAATTCAAATGCCAAGAAAATGCAAATCAAATGGGCTTATGATGATCAACAGATACATGCCATGTTTAGGAGTAACCAGCAACTTCCATGCTAAGCAGCCCTTATGTTCTCTCCATTCCCTTTATGACCTTGCATTGGTTGCTTTTCTTAAAAAAAAAAAATCTGAACTATAAATGCCGGCCTGATACATATTGCTATGTGGAGGGACACTGTCTTGAGATCTCTGGGTCCTGCCAGGGCTGGAGATGCTGCAAAGGTAGTATTCAGAGCCCCTGGGGAGGGAGGGGGGAAGAGGGGGAAGCAGTTATCAGTCATCAAAGGTGACACCTAGTGGCCAGATTTAAGGTCCAGGGCTGCAATATTTTGGAAGGAGCCCTGGTGCAGAACTCTTGCTACAATTACTGGACTAAAGTCAGTTTGGCAGGGGTTATAAAATAAAATCCCTTGGTAGTTGTGAGTGAAGGCTCATGGTGCCAGGATGCCAGAATATGAAGTAAAAATGATTAAAAGAAACTGCATTTGTCCAATGGGCATAGTGTGATTTAGTAACTTCAGCCATGCCTCAGCTGTTGCCATCTCACATGTTGTAATGTTTTATAGTGTATATATGATATGTATTTAGCTTTACTTCTTCCCAGGTTCTTGAACTGTGCATACAGCTAATATAGAAAGCAATGAGCTGCTGCTCTGTGTTCCTGCTTTATAATAACTAATTTGCCTTTCTTATACACTCTCCTGGATGAGGCATCTCTTTTCTGACAAATGGCACTATGGTACGCAGTTAGTACAATAAGAGCTTTCAGTGTGAAAGAAAGGAATAAAAGTTATCAATTTACAAAGGCATTCTTTAGCAAAATCCTTTATTTCTGAACATGTAAGATGGTGAATTGCACAAAAAAAAATTAGTTATGCTGCTCCATTTAACAGCAATTTGTGTTTCAGGGCTGATTTCCTGTGCACTCTACTGGAAACCTTCCCTGGGCAAATTGCAAAAAAGAACACAGAGGACTCTGGCTGTTATTCTGCTTATTCTTAATCAAAATAGTGGTATACAATCTACAGACCAGTGTAAATTTGTTCTTCACTGAGCAGGTTTTATGTGGGCTTTTAAAAATATGTGTTAACAGTAGACAAGCCATTCAGATTACAATTTGGTGAGGATTAGCTGTAAATAAATGAGGACACAGGTTCCATGTCTGCCATGCAGTATCAGAGAGAGAGAGATGAAAGCATAAGAGGTGAACACAGTCAGCTGGGAGCAGGAGGTTTTCCTTCCCAAAATGACTGTGAAAGGTCCATGTTTATTGTGTGCTTGTAATTACTCATGACAGGCGGGCTATGCTCATTTTTTGCTGCTATATGTTCCTTAAGTCAGGAGTCAGCAACCTTTTTCTGGCTGTGAGAGGGTAGAGTAATAAGGAGATAGATATGAGCAATCAGGCTGAAGTGGAATTTTATTTATTTATTTATTTATCTATCTATCGAGTTTTATATACCGTCGTTCGGTTTTGCCATCACAACAGTTTACAAAGTTTCGATGTTTAACAGAGCTTCAAAGATTCATGTGATTGTCAACATACAATATTGTAGGCTATAAACGTAGATCACATTTCAAACTGTGCAATTTCAGTTATGTTTGTATTATGTGCTTGCATTGGTTCCACATGTTTGCATAGGTTCAGTAGGAATGAAGTAATTATCTGGGAGTCATTGGGTGCTTTGATAGGCTTTGGTAAACATCCAGGTTTTTAGTTCTTTTTTGAAGGTTGTTAAATTATGCTGTGTTCTAAGTTCGGTTGGGAGGGTGTTCCAGAGTTTGGGACTTCCTAGGGATATGGCTCCCTTCCGAGTTGAGGTAAGGAAATGGCTCTCCTACTAGCTCAGGGGACGGCGTAATAAGGTCTGCTTAGCAGAGAGCACAATTTTATCCCGCAGTTGTGCACACGTTTTATGTGAGCAGACTTTATTCACAATGGAGCAAGGAGTTTTGCATACAAAAAATGTGTGCGTAGAACTGCATGAACTGTTTTGCGCCCTTGCATGCAAATGAAGACATTGCAGAGAGGCAACTCCTGATATCTTAATGCTGGAAACCTTACTCCAGGACTGAGGTGGAATAAAGTTCCCACCAGTAGTGTTAGGTCTATGGGCAGAAGCAAGAGTTCCAATGCTGGGACTTGTAGTCAGTATTTTATGCGCAAAAAACATAATTTGTGCACATAAACCATGTTTTGTTTTATTTTTAGGTGCCAAGTCTTTTCTTTGTGCGCACTTTCTGGTTTGTGTGCATTTTTTAAACTACTCATGCATTAGCATGCCATTAGATCGTTTAGAATGTAAACCGATTGATTGTTTAGAATGTAAACATTAGATTGTTTAGAATGTAAACCGACTTGATTAGTAATTCTGTTACTGGAAAATCGGTATATAAAAGTGCTAAATAAATAAATAGACCAGCGGTTCTCAACCAGCGTGTCACGACTACAGAACTGCTGACAGAAACAATTGGAGCAACGGCACTAGCAGCAATGGTCTCTTTTCTTCCCGTCCCCATGGGGTGGAAGAGGACGTTCTGTGCAGCATGCCCATGGATGCGGGAAAAAAAAAAAAGAAGCAGCATTGGCCTGAGCAGGGGGAAGAGCAGCGTGGCCCGGAGCAAGAAGAGGAACAGCGTCAGTTCCCATGGCCGATGGAACTCTGCTTATCTTGAGGCTGTTGAAGCTGTAGGGGTTGGAGGATATGGAGGTTGCTGCTGCCACCACTTGTTCTTTGGTGGAGGGGTGGTGGGGGAGTGTGGGAGAGATTGTGAGGGTGCATATATGTATGTATGTGTGTGTGTGTGACTGAGATCCTGTGTGTGTGAGAGAAAAAGCATGTGTGTGTTGAGAGCCTGTGTATATAAGTGAGAGAGAGAGAACATATGTGTATATGTGTGCTTAAGAGCCTGCTTGTGTGAGAGACAGAAAGAGCATGTGTATAAGTGTGTGAGAGCTTTTATATGTAAGTGAGAGAGAGCATATGTGTGATTGAGAGCCTGTGTGTATAAGTAAGAAGGAGAAGCCTGTGTGAGTGTAACAGAGAGAGAGAGAGAGCATATGTATAAGAGTGTGATTGAGAGCCTATGGGCCAGATTTAAAAAACTATGCATAGATTTGTGCGTGCAACCCGGGGCACAAAATCTACGCCCGATTTTATAACATGCGCGCACAGCCGTGCGCATGTTATAAAATCCAGGGTCGGCACGCGCAAGGGGGTGCACAATTGTGTAACTTGTGTGCGCTGAGCTGCGCAGCCTTCCTCCATTCCCTCCCTCACACCTTCCCTTCCCTTCCCATACCTAACCTGCCCCCCAGCCCTACCTAAACCCCCCCCTTACCTTTAATTTTTAAATTGCACCTGCCACGCCCCTGCCTGTCCCGCCCCTGGCCTGCCCATTCCCTATCCATTTTTTCAAGCCCCGGGACATACGCGCGTCCCCGAGCCCATGCAAAATAGGCTTGGCACGCGCAGGAGGCTTTTAAAAGGGTTACAGACATAACCCTTTTAAAATCCGCCCCATATGTCTAAGTGAGAAAGAGAAGTAAAGAGCATGTATTTAAGTGTGTGAGAGACAGCATGTGTGTATGTGTGTGTGTGAGAAAGAAATAGCATATGTGTGTGTGCAATTGAGAGCTTGTGTATGTGTGTAATTGAGAGCCTCTGTGTGAAAGTGAGAGAGCATGTGTGTGATTGAGAGCCTGTCTGTAGAACTGAGAGAGAGAGAGCATGTGTAAGTGTGTGATTGAGAGCATACATGTGTGAGAAAAAGAGAGCATGGATGCAAGAGTGTGATTGAAATAGAGACTGTAAAGCTTTACAAGACCATGTGTGTAATTGAGACTGCTGCGCTTGGTGACTTGCGGGCTCCCCCTGCAAGCCACTGCACTCGCCTTGGGCCCTGATCCTGCCCTGATGCCACCTGACTCTGGGGGAGACCCCTGAAGGAAGAAGCGGCTGTCTGCTGCGTTTCACCGCCACTGTCCCTCTACAACGCTGGTGCAGCTCCCTCTCTGCTGGCAGGTGCAGGCTGCTGTGCTCAGCCTGCATCTGATGCCACCAGCTGTCCAGGACCTCCCTAGCCACATGCACACCTGTTCCTTCTTCTCTTAAAGGGCCAGTGGTGGGAATAGGAGAGCAGCGCCCATGGATGACATCACCATTGGGGGGACCATAAAAGGTAAAAATAATTGGCCAAAGATAAAATACTTCCCTATAAGAATATCTTGTTAATGCAAAGGGTAAGTATATAATCAATTTCAAACAAAATCTAATGCATACATTCAACAAAAAATGTTTTTATTTTAAACAATTTATAAAATAATTTTATCAAAACATTTGATTTTGTATAAACAATCAAGAAATATAAATATGTATTTTTTACAAATACAGTATTATCATAATAAAAATGTATGACACATCACACAGATATAGACATACAAAACAAAACAGAAAAAATAAAGAGTACGCTAACATATCACATATAACCAATCACACATCCACATTCATACAAAAAATAAAATTTAAACAATACTATGTTAATCACTAAGGGGGTCATTTACCAGACGGATCGCACGCGAAAATTCCCTTATCGCGTGCGATACCAAGATGGGGGCGGAGTCGGCCCCGGAAGAGGAGTCGTCGGGGTGTCACCGGGGCCGACTCCGCGAACATGCTGTGAACGACGAAAAGTTAAGGGCCTTTTCGCGTCCTACTTCGCGCCCAATAGCTACACCTTCTATGGTGGCGCTATTGGGTGTGAAACCGGCAGCGATCGCACTGTGGTGGTGGTGCGATCGCTGCCGGCTAGCGCAGGACCGCCCCCCCCCCCCCGTTTCGGCCCCCGCCCCTCATTACCTAAAGTATCGCAGGCCTGCGATACTTTAGAAAATGAGGCCCTAAATTTTCTCAAAAATCCACTCTTCCAGGAAAAGACCAAGTTGAAAATAGAGTTGAAGTTTTGCCTGAAGTATTCAGTGTGGCTTTGATGCTATGATACTTTTTGAGTGCAACGCTATTGGCGAAGAAGGTAGAGGTTTAAATGTCTTTGAAGATTTCTTTGTCGCGAAAAATGGTGGTTTAAGTCTATTGTAAAATTTGAATATTACACTGATCAGCCATTTGTTGTGGCTCAATTGTTGAAGGTGAACTACTAATCCCGGTGTTTGGTGAAATAAGCAAAAGAATGTTTATTGAAGATCCCTGCTGCCCAATTTTGATTTAAATATTATTGCATTTTGGTTTTTGTATCTTGGACTTGATAATTCCCCTGAAGCAGCCTCATTGTGTGAGGCGAAACTTGGGCCCTTGTTGGGACTTCGCTCTTAAGGAGAGATCTTGTTTTTTTATGAAGATCTATGTCTAGGATGTAAATTTGGGAGTTATTCCTTTTCAGGATGAATTAAGGCGTTGGAACTTGGTCTTTTCCTGGAAGAGTGGGTTTTTGAGAAAATTTAGAGCCTCATTTTCTAATCGGATCGCACGCAATAAGGGACGTTTCGCATGCAAAATGTCCCTTATCGCTTGCGATACCAAAATGGGGGTGGAGTCGGCCCTGGAAGAGGAGGAGTCGGGGCGTCACCGGGGCCTTCTCCGCAAAGACGCCGCAGACGACAAAAAGGTAAGGCCCTTTTCGCGTCCGAGTTCGCGCCCAATAGCTACACCTTCTATGGTGGCACTATTGGGTGCGAAACCGGCAGCGATCGCACCGTGACGGTGCGATCACTGCCGGCTAGTGCAGGCCCGCCCCCCGTTTTGGCCCCCTGCCCCTCATTCCCTAAAGTATCGCAAGCCTGCGATACTTTAGAAAATGAGGCCCTTAGTGATTAACATAGTATTGTTTAAATTTTATTTTATTTTATTTTTTGTATGAATGTGGATATGTGATTGGTTATATATGATATGTTAGGGTACTCTTTATTTTTTTCTGTTTTGTTTAGTATGTCTATATCTGTGTGATGAAAACTACATAAACCCAGTGCTTTTCACCTTAACAAATAATTTAGACGCTGCACAGCTCATTATATTCAAGAATGACCATCATACTAGGCTTCCTCGTCGGGGCTTTCGCCTATTCAACTCGGCCTTATAAATAATCATAGGTCATGGTGACGACAATATTTTTTGAAAAAATTTTTTTTATGCACTTAAAACTCGCCAAATTCGGGGGTATGTTGGACCCGCAATGATATCATGCTTTATATCAATCTCAAAGTAAACATTAAACTTATCTTCAAGCGCTTCAATATGTGACTGTCAATCTTCAGCCATTACAAAAATCGCAGTGCTGGTGACCCATCTGTGTGATGTCATACATTTTTGTTATGATAATTCTGTATTTGTAAAAAATACATATTTATGTTTCTTGATTGTTTATGCAAAATCAAATGTTGTGATAAAATTATTTTATAAATTGTTTAAAATAATTTATTTTTTTTGTTGAATGTATGCATTAGGTTTTGTTTGAAATTGTTTATAAAGTTACCCTTTGCATTAATAGGACCATAAAAGCCGCAGTAGCCCCTTGCCTTGGCAATAGGTTGTCTCTTTAGAGAAGTGCTTTGCCTCAGCCTTCCTGGTTCCTGATCCCTGCTGTGTTCCTGAGTTCTGGTGTTCTTCTGTCTTGTTCCCGGTTCCACTGGCAGTTTAGTTAGTTTTGAGTTCTTGTCTTCCTGGTCAGTCTTCCTCATCTGTCTTTAGTATCCCCTCCTGCTCCTGTGGTCCCTCGTCCTCCTCCTCATTCCTCGTCTCTTTTGATTGGACTTCTGGCTTTGACCTCAGATTGGACCTTGATGCTGCTTGAACTCCACCTACCACTGACTTTTGTCTGTTTACCGTTATTGACTGAACTCCACCTGCCCTGACCATTGGAGTAGTGCTTTGCCTCTGCGTTTGTGGTTCCTGGTTCTGCTTCTTCTTTCCTTGTTCCTGAATCCTGTTGTGTGTTCCTGAGCTCCTGTGTCCTGTGTCCTATTCCTGTTCTGTGGCAGTCCGGTTTGTGTTGAGTTCCTCCCTTTGTAGTCAGTTTTCCTATTGTTTATCTTCAGCATTCCATCCACCTCCAGTGGTCCCTTGTTCTTTGTATCTTCCTCTTCATTCCTTTTCTTCTTGGATTGGACTCCTGGCTAGACCTCATATTGGACTTCTGGATTTGTCTTTGTATTGGATTTCTGGTTTGACCCTGGTTTGAACCTTGACGCTACTTGGCCTACGCCTGCTTCAGACCACTGCCCGTTTATTGTCTCTGACTGCCTGCCACCAACCTTTGCCTGAACCACGACTCTCAGTGAGCTCAACCTGCCTTTGACCACAGCCTGTACCTGACCCTGTCTGTCCGCTGCCTACCCTGACTGCTGCTCATCTCCGCCGCCTCTTCTCGTGCTGGCCTGCAGCATCTCCTACGTAATGGATCACCTCCACAGATGCCCTCACCTAAGCCCAGCTGGCCCCGGCACCTGAGGGCTCAATCTAATGGGAACATGGGCTGGTATTGGTGAAGCTTTAATTGGGCTTCTGCTTCAGCCAGCTCCACCTGCCGATGGTGGGGAGCTGCAGGACTCCTCCCTGCAGGTTAAGCCAACTCCACCTCGGCCTAAGGGTCCATGCCCGCAACACATGGGAGAGATTTTCTTCATTGTAAAGGAACATGGGATCTCAGCAATCTGAGGAGGAGTGAGTTAATCATCCATAGGAGAGAAGAAGAGGAGAAAGGAGATGCGGTGAACCTTTAAAGGGCTCACTTATATAGGAGATTATGGGGAGAGGAAAAGTAACAATAGTATCAATCTGGTACTTGGAGAACGTGAGTTCATAAAGAAAACTACTGGAGATGTAGGAGATGATATTTTGTATGTAAATTGGATTAAAACTTTCTGTTCACCATCTACATGGGGACAGGGGGAAGCTTAACACTGGCCCTTATCCACGAGGAAGAAGAAAAACAACTACATTTGTTAACTTGGGCAATTGGCTTTTACATCTATAAATAAATCAGAGAGCTGTTGAGGTCACAAATTTTTTAAGGAACTTGATTGTAACATTTATATTTGATGATACAGCTGAAAAGAACATGTCGTAATTGTACAATAACTCAGTAAAAGTATTGTTGAAAACCAGTTCAGTTTGTATTGTGCTTTATTCTGTTTAATGAACTGAGCACTCATCATTGCTGTTTACCATAACTTTTAATTAGGATTTAATTAACTGCAATGCACAGATCCTGGAAGGTTTTTCTTTAACCTGCTCATGGAATCATGACCATTCAGATCTGACAACTAAAGGAAAAGAATACCATCATTTGACTGTGTTTGATATGTACTCTGGGACCTTGTATCCAGGACTACCAGCCCAGGTATTACCCCAAAATTATACTATATAGTCTTTTTAAAGAAGACAAATAAATTGATCTAGAAAATCTCATACAGAGGAAAATAGAGCATTAGACTGGCCTCCCACATCATTTATAAACTGAAAAGGATGATTTAGATATTAAAGAGAAATTTAAATTGAAAGTTGCTGTCAGTAGATGAACATCTCTCCCAGTTAAGCTTGCCAGGTGCCACAGAGAATACAACCCTCCTGTAATTTTATAAGGGAATTCAGTGCTTCTGAAATCTGCCAAACTAAGAGCACCAGAAAATTGAATCCTTAATTAATTCAGCGAGCAAGCAGAAGGATTAGCTTTGTAACATTCTGAAATACTATCCCTGTCTTCACTCCCTATTTCTAGTCCTCTTTAATACCTGGGTTTTCCAAAGATCGTCCTGCCCTCTGTCAGTTCTACTGTTTAGAATGGCTGTCCAACATGAGTATTCCCAACCCACATTTGCACTCATCGGGGTAGATTTTAAAAGGGTTACGCGCATAAGTTATGCGTGTAACCCTTTCAAAACCCCCCTGCGCGCGCCGAGCCTATTTTGCATAGGCTCGGCGGCGCGCGCAAGCCCCGGGACGCGCATAAGTCCCGGGGCTTTGCTACGAAGGCATGTCGGGAGGGCGGCGCGTCATTCGGGGTGTTCTGGGGGCGTGGCCGAGGCCTCTGAAATCGCTCCCGGGCCGGGGAATCGCACGGCTGCGGCCGATCAGCGCGCGCGAATTACACCTGCCTGGAGCAGGCGTAACTTTCAAGATAAAGGTACGGGGGTGTAGATAGGGCTGGGGGGGGGGGGTGGGTTAGATAGGGGAAGGGAGGGGAAGGTGGGGGGACGCCGGAGGGAATGGGCAGCACGCACAGGGCTCGGCGCGCGCAAGGTGCACAAATGTGCACCCCCTTGCGCGCGCCGACCCCGGATTTTATAGGCTACGCGCGTATCTTATAAAATCCGGCGTACTTTTGTTTGCGCCTGGTGCGTGAACAAAAGTACGCGCGGGCGTACATTTATAAAATCTACCGCACTGTGTATCAGAGTCAGATTAATTCATACAATAGGTTTAGGTTATTGTGATACCCAGACTTAGCTAAGGGTTCTGTGGATTGACTTTTCAGTTATCCCTAATGAATATGTATGTACTTTCTCCAATGTATGCAGATATATCTCCTGTATATTCATTAGGGATAAAGCCCAGCTGGCTAGAGGGGGGTCTGAGGACTGGTTGGACTACCACTGCTGTAACCAGCTGTCAGCACGGCTTTCTCAAATGGTAGGATTTGTGAATAAATTACTTTTTGTGATTTTATGGAGTACTACCTTCTAATCACTACCATGTCTACTTAAAAAATCTTTCCCCTTTATTCCTCTTCTATCTACTTTAGTTTTCCTTCTCCAGCTCTATTCATTTCAAGGAATATTTTAAGTTTTGGGAAAGCTTACAAACTCAGCTTCATTTACCTTTTGTGCTCTGGTTGTTCTGGGCCCTTTCTGGCAGGTAATTATTCTTTTTCATCCTTCTCTTGGCGTCAATTTTATCTTCTCCTACATCATCACAATTGTTTCTTTGGAAACAGGCTGCAGTATTATAGAAACAGGACTATTAGTTCACTGCAGGACCAATTGAAAGAAAAAAAAAAAAAGAACTGTGACCCAGAAAGCTCTTATTCAAAAGTATAAATCTTAAGTAATACCTAGGATAGCTTGTAATCAATCAGAAATTTTTTTTACGGATTGATTACAACTTTTCCTCTGGTCTGCACCAATATAAAAGCCTGTCTGTACATCTGTGACTGAATAACATGAATTGTAATTAAGCAGCAAGAACTGAATAATAATAATTTTTGGGAGGTCCATATTTAGTAGGCCGGTTAGTGAACAACTTATCTGCCTAAAATCAGCCAGGTAACATGTCTCATATATTTGGCAGGAGAAACATCCTGCTGAATATACCAGCTTAAAGTTATCTGGCTACATATAGCTGGATAACTAAAAAACCTAACCAGTTTTGTTTGAATATACCTGGGTACGTTTTTTAGTTATGCGACCTTGTGTGGCCAGATAAAGTGTTACTCAACTGGATATCTTGAAAAGATATCCTGATAATTAGCACTGTCGCCAGCATAGTAGTAGTTGTAGTAGTAGTAGTAGTAGTAGCGATTTACCCGATATTGTAAGCTGGGCCACCTCCTGCTTTTATATTCAAAACACGATCATCATGCCTCCCACCTACCCGCCTGTACCCTCATCCCCACCGAAACCTCTTTCTGCTCAGCCGAGAGCGAAGGACCCTCTGCTCCAATCCTGGCGCCTCTAGTGCTGCTCTGACAGAAGGCAGTGCTTGAAGCAGGGGTGGGGGTGGTGGTGGGGGGGGGGGGGTGCAGGCAGGACACTGTTTCCTTGTGGTGGGTGAATGGGAGGCAAGTTGATCGCATTTTGAATGTATAAGCAGGACGGGGTCCGGTTCACAATACTGGGGAAATTGCTACTATTTTATAATTGCTACCTTGTTTATATGGCTAAATTATAGCCGAATAAGTATTATGTGGTTATTATTTAGCCAAATAAGCAGCTGAATATGTCACATTAGCCATTATTATTAAACTTTCTTTCATTTCCTTTATGCAATGTCCAAGACTCAAAAATGTTCAAAAAGAACTTAAAAAGTACCTCTTCAGATTGGCATTTGGTTTCACACAACATAGGCATGACCTCCACAGATACCACTTTGAAAGGCCTGACATCTTTACAATTAAGGATTATCCTCTCCAGTAGATATCTTGATTCTTATGTCTCTGTACATTGTGATTTGTATTGTTTTTCTTTTTTTCTAAACTGTAGGTTGTTATTTTTATGATGTAATCTTTATTATGTGTGTTTTCTGCACCCTGTTTCGAACTATGGAGAAGCGGGATCTAAATAAATTAATTTAGATGGATAACTTGTGAGTTATCAGACTAAATGGCTTTTCAATATTGTCCTCTGGATTTATAGCCTGTCTTCACAGAGGATGCTCAAGATGGTTTACGACATTATTTAAATTGAAATACAATAAGTCCCTGGTCAGCTGAAGAGTTAGCATCTCTTTCTGCCAGTTTCAATATGATCATGGAAAGTTTCAATTTTACAGCCTGCTCCTAAGACAGGTCTATGGCTGTTAAGTCCCTAGGAGAATAATGCAACACAACTTGAGTGGGTGTGGTGGTGTTATTGTGACAATATCACATCTGAGGGATGGGCGAGAATAGTGGTGCCATAGTCATTTTGCTTACTGTTATCTTGTTATACTCCCCACATGTTTCACTGCTGCTAAATCAGTTACAAGGTCAAAAGAGTGCTTTCTGCTTCGTCTAAAACCAAAATTGGATTTGTTAATGTTATGCAAAGATTGATTTTGAGTTGCAGGTGCAGCAGAGATGCAATAAGATGTCTTGGAACCTTAGGGGTAGATTTTAAAAGGTGCGCGTGCGTCCATGTGTGCGAGCGACTTCCTGCGTGCGCTCATGGACGTTTGGATTTTATAACATGTGAGCGCCAGCGCGTGCATGTTATAAAATCCGTGGGCCGCGTGCATGTGCTGGCAGCGTGCGCGGTGGGGGGGGGGGGATTTTATCAAATTACACCCGGTGACTCAATCATTGCTTCCCCAGTTCCCTCCCAGTCCGCTCCAATTAAGGAGTGGACTGGGAAGGAAATTCCCTACCCCCCTGCCTAACCTTCCTACCCTTTCCCCGCTCCACCCCTACTTAAATAAAAGAATTTAAAAGATTTTTTTTATTTATTGTTCCATTGGAGCAGAAGCAACTTGCGCTCGCCGGCTGACTGCCTTGGGTGCTTCCCTGGGACAGAGGCTAATGGCCTCCCTGCCCAGACCACGCCCACCAGCTTGCCCCTTTTTCAGAGCCTGGCAATTATGCGCTTTTCGGCACTTACACGTGTGGCTGGACCCTTTAAAAAAAAATGGGCGTGGTGCGCGCAGGGCTCAGCCAAGCACATGAGTACCGATATTTGCGCGTGTGGCCGTTTTAAAATTCGGCCATTATATAGCCCTTCTGGCCATTGATTAAAGCCACCACAGCCACGTGATGGAATGGTGCTAGCGTTACACCATCAGTCCAGGTCTTGCTGGACCCATTAGTATGAGCAGGGTTACTGGGCCTAAAGTATAACAACTTGTAGCAGTGTTTCTGAAAACCATTCCTCATGGTGATGGATTTTTTAAAGCTGTACCTTTTGTCTCTAGTTTGTGGCTTTCTGTTTACATGTAGAATATCATACATAGTGAAAAGCTTCTTGATTTTGATGATGCAATATTTATTTCACATGACAAAGAAATGTATTTAATTTCACCTTTGCAGTATCTTATCATTTCTTGCATAAAATGTATAATTAAGACCATCATATATAGGATATATTGGGTATTGTCAGTCTCCAAGGCCCTCCACTGTAATTAATTAATCATATGTTCTGCAAAATCCTTTTTTTATTGAAAGTATTGTCTTTATTATTATGAGATATATTTTACATTTTTACTTACAAAGAAAAAAGGTGGTATTTTGAATTTTAGTGTTTAGATATACCTCATTTGTGGACTTTTATTGATTTGAAAGAAATATATTTAAAATATAAAACGAGCCTTTGAAACACCAAGGATATTTTAAAATATGGCGAATATGGCTGGATGACAGATGCCATGTGCACATATTTTCTGGAACAATGGATCTTGGATGTTGTTATATCAGATGATGAGTAGGTGATGGGTAAAAGGATTACAATTTTTGTTGCTGTTTGTTTATGAGATGTATATTACTCAGCTAATGCCCAATCTCTTGGGGACACTTAGGGACAAATGCTCAGTACCCTGAAAACTAGTCCTGCTTTTTCATGTATTCTGGCATTTGTAGTCCTGCATTTTATTTACATGTCCGAAAATAAACATAAAATAAATATATTTTTGCCATAGGTTTATTAAGACTAAAAATGTCTTTGCTCTGGTATTTTCTGCATATTTTGTAAAGCAGTGGAGCCTCCAAGTTACCAGAAAAGATTTTGCAGTAAGTAGACACCTGGTGGATATGGAAAATGAGGAGGCCACATTCAAATTTTTAGGGTCTTATTTACTAAGCTTTTGCCCCATAGAAACAGAATGGGAGAAAAGCCTTAGTAAATCAGGCCTTTAGCTATGTAATTGGACTTTCTGAAAATGCAGAGAAGCTATACGTGACATCTCCTTCTCTCTCTCAGCTCCTCTACGCTATCGCATGAGCAGCCAAAATTATCAAATGAGTTTGGTTGATAAATGTTTCAGTTGGTGCAGTAAGTAGAAATGATCTTGAGTCTGTAACCCAGGCTTTTAGCAATGGGCAATGATACAACTGAGCTAGATGCAGACGAGGCATTTTATTGATCTTTAAGAGCGTTCAGCAACAACTCTTTACAGGATGGATCCCCCTGGAATGCACTTTAAAAGAGTCAGAATGCTTTAAAGCTATTTGTATAGAAATGTACTTTGTCAAAGATGGTAGACCAAATAGCTCTTTTTCCAGCAGTTTGCTACCTAATCTGAAGGAAGTGTTGTTTTAGCTAAAATTTAGTTTATTTAAATCTATAGGCCACCTTATCCAAAATTCTAAACTGCTTACAACTCAACATACATAAATTTAAAAACATAAAACGAGCTTTGACAACAACATATATAAAAGCATACATTTTAATATGATTGATTTGGCCAAGTTGAATAACTGCACCATAGGGGTACTAGGAATATTTGGTTGATTTGGAAGATTTTACTGATATTTGGAGATTGGGGAGTGAAAATGTTTATGATGCTGATTGTAAGGTGATAAACAGGCCGATACAGTACAGTGCACTCCGGCGGAGCGCACTGTTAACCCGCGGTTGGACGCACGTTTTCGACGCGCTGGCTTTACCCCTTATTCAGTAAGGGGTAATAGCGCGTCGAAAACGTGCGTCCAACCCCCCCGAAACTAATAGCGCCTGCAACATGCAAATGCATGTTGATGGCCCTTAGTTATTCCCGCGTGATTCAGAAAGTAAAATGTGCAGCCAAGCTGCACATTTTACTTTCAGAAATTAGCGCCTACCCAAAGGTAGGCATTAATTTCTCTCGGCACCAGGAAAGTGTACAGAAAAGCAATAAAAACTGCTTTTCAGTACACCCTCCAACTTAATATCATGGCGATATTAAGTCTGAGGTCCCAAAAGTAAAAAATAATAAAAAATAAAAAAATTTAAAAAATTTAAAATCGGTCCGCGGCTCGCGGGTTGAAAACCGGACGCTCAATTTTACCGGCGTCCGGTTTCCGAACCCGTGGCTGTCAGCAGGTTTGAGAACCAATGCTGGCAAAATTGAGCATTGGCTGTCAAACCCGCTGACAGCCGCCACTCCTGTCAAAAAGGAGGCGCTAGGGAAGCAATATTGTCCCTAGCGCCTCCTTTTACCGCAGGCTCTAATTAGCATATTTTTATTTACTGGATCGCGCGCACAGGACACTGGCCTGTGCGTGCGTGCGTTTCTTTCTGTATCGGCCTGAAAGTTGGTAAATAGAATGTAACATTAACAGTGACTTATGATGCATTGGCTCCACATAGGAAGGTAAAAGTTAGATGTTCTTGTCTACAAGCGTTTTGGTTTTCACGAGATTTAGTTCTTCAACATCGTGAACTTAGGAGAGTTGAGAGAGGTTGGAGAAAAAACAGGATAAAATAACAGTATGATATTTATTGAAAGAGTATAGGAATGTTGTTTAAAAAGAAAATGAGAATGTATAATAGAATAGAAATCTCATTAAATCAGTTATAGAAGCTTTTTTCTACTGTGGTTACATTGATATCTAACCCAAAATTCCATCTGAAAACCTTTCCTAGTTTTGAGGAAATAGCAGAATTTTTTCATGACAAGGTTCTTAAGATTCAGTCATGTAACATGCCAAGACTACGGGCTGCTGTTCTGCGTTTAGCCTCCTATATCTTTTGGGCCCAGGCCCATCACAATGTCCTGTAATCTGCTGTGGTCACCCAGCATGTCTCCCGGTAACCCTGCCTCCCATTGCACAGGCTGACGATGTCATCACTGTTGCAACATAAAGGGAAGCCTAGTCTTCTGAGCAGGCAGCTGAGCAACAGGTTCTCTTCCCTTGTTCCTGCGCTAGTAGTTCTTCTTCTTGCTGTTTCCTGGTTTGACCCTGCCTGACCTTTTCTCTGCTTTTCTTTCCAGTTAGTCATTCTGAAGAAAGCTTTATCCTTCTTCCAGCTTCCAAGCTTATCACAAGCTTCTCTCATTGTAGAATGGTTATAATAAAGTCCCCAAATATTTATTAGAATATAGCCAGTTCCAATTTTCATACTTTTCCTGAAGCCTTCTTAGATCTCCGTCTGAAAGTACTAGTGGGCACTCTCCTCTCTAGGCTAGCAAGCAGACTTGAATCAGCAGCAGCACAGTTATTAAACAATACATTCAGATCCTTCACTCTGGCAATGGGCAGGAATCCAATTTTCCCCTGATGAAACCTTCACTCCTCAGGCTCCTCTTAGTTGAAAGATGCTTCCTCTCCAATAGATTGGAAACTGATTCCTAGGTACCAGGGGCACAGTTCCAGGTGGAGCAAAAATAAACTTTGACTCAAAAGGGGGAAAAATCAAACAAGAAGCAAGGAGGGTAGAAAAACGTATTTACCTCAGAAATGAGGAGATAGTCAGTCACTAAAGAAAGACAATTCAAGGTTGAAACTCCTTTGCATTGAGTCATTGACAGATTTATCTTCTGGAGGAGTGATAGATTACTGCAGAATCTTCCCTACCCCTTGAGCTAACCCTGCACAGGGGCACCCTAATCCTCTGTGAAGGGGTACCAAGGCACTTATAGGGAAAATCTTCAAAAACTCTCTTAAAAGAGTAAACACAGGCTGACTTAGGTCAGTTAAGCAGGCTAACTTCAAAGGGAAAAAACAGCAAAAACCTTCTATAATAAGAGCAAAATTAAGAGACAGAAGACAGAGAGCTCCTGCTTTCAAGAAATCTAACTAAAAACCACACACCCTAAGATGGTGCCTGGTGGATAAAAAGGCTAAGGCAACACCATCTCAGTCTCCCACATGGGGGACCAATATCCAATCTCTCTTCACTAAATCTTTCTGTATCTCCCCAGCTAGTTAGTACACTCCTTCTGATAAGGAAACCAAGGGTTCCTTACACAAGGTGGTGAGAAACAGACTTTATTACCTAATCGATTGGAAGGGATTTGGCCTTGAGGAAAGGTCATAGGAGGCAGTGGAGATCCTTAATACCCCACTGCTGATTGAGAAATTTCATCAACTATTTTCCCATAAGCCTAAGAAAAGGGGCCCTGGGAGGAGCCTTAAGAGGGGATTACTGTAACATGCCACTGATCATGGGACATGCTCCGCCGTCAGCATCCTGTATTTCTTTGTCCCAGGTCTGCTTTCTGCTGGGATCACCTGACATGGCTCCCGGTGTCCTGCCCCTTCATGGTATCCAGCTGCACTGAGTAGGCCCTGCAGGAACTCACCAGTTTTATAGACTCAGCAGCTCTGTCTCCCAGTGGCGCAGGCTGATGATGTCATCGTTGTTGCAACATAAAGGAAAGCTCATTCCTCTGGGCCAGCACTTGAGCAACAGGTTCTCTTCCCTTTTTCTTGCACTAGTAGTTGTTCCAGTTGCTGTTTCCTGATTTGACCCTGCCTGACCATGAATCTGCTTCTCTTTGCCACCTGCCTTGACTTCTGCCTGACCTTGACTTTGCTTCTGTTACTGCCTGCCTGCCTAGACTCTTGCCTGACCTTGACTTTGCTTCTGTTCTCATCTGCCCTGATCTCCGCCTCTGCACGAACTCCACCTGTCTTGATCTTGCTTGCCCAACCTAATCTCTGCCTCACGATTCAGTACTGATTCTTGGCCTGTCAGTCAGCACCCTCAGGGTCCATCGCCAAGCCCATGACAAGCCACAAGTTAGTACAGATACTGAAATAATTTAGGAGGTGAATAATGAGCAGGGATGTGGTATAGAGAGGTAGTCAATATTTAATCACATGTCCTTACAAGAAATTAAGATTTTGATTAGAAAACTTAAATTGATACATTCTTGTCTGATCCCATGCCCATTTAGTATCATTAAGGGCTTAAAGGATACTACATAGTTCATATAATGTATAGTAAATAAATTATTAATTGAAAGATGCATTTTGGTATAATTGAAAATGGTTACAGGTAGACCGATATAAAAGAATTTGACCTTGCTGCCTGATTTGATATTCAATTTGCAACCGATTTCAAACTTGCCAACTTTAGCAAAAATACTTGCGAAACGTGTTATTTCACTTAGACGAGTTTTTGGATGAAAATAGTGTGCTAAATGTCCAAATGTATGGGTTTCAGAAGGCATATAGTACAGAAATTTTGTTGCTTTCTTTGTTAGATACATCGTATAAGATATTAGATCGTGAGTAATCAGGGATACTGGTTTAGCTAGATATTTCATCAGCATTTGATACCATTGATCATATATGTGGCTTGTTTGTGGGTTGTCGGGGTGTATGATTTAGTTCTATTGTGGTTTACATCATTCTTACTGGACAGAAGACAGTGCATGCAATTACATAAGAACACAAGATTTTCCATACTGGCTTAGACCAAAGGACCATCAAGCCCAATATTCTGTTTCCAACAGTGACCAATCCAGGTTGCAAGTACCTGGCAGGATCCCAAGGGATAGATAGCTTCCATACTGCTTATCCCAAGAATAAGCAGTGGATATCTGCAACTCCACCTTAATAGTGGTTTATAGACTTCCAGGAATTTGTCCAAACTGTTTTTAAATGCAGCTACACTAATAAGCTTTCACCACATCCTCTCAAAACAAATTCCAGAGCTTAATTATGCAGTGAGTATAAAAATATTTTCTCTTATTTGATTATTAATAGCTTCATTGTGTGTCCCCTAGTCTTTATATTTTTTGAAAGAGTAAACAACTGATCAATATTTACTCATTCTATTCCACTCATTATTTTATAAACCTCTATCATATCTCCCATCGGCTGTCTCTTAAGAACATAAGAAAATGCCATACTGGGACAGACCAAGGGTCCATTAAGCCCAGCATCCTGTTTCCAACAGTGGCCAATCCAGGCCATAAGAACCTGGCAAGTACCCAAAAACTGAGTCTATTCCATGTTACCATTGCTAATGGCAGTGGCTATTCTCTAAGCTGAAGAGTCCTAACCTCTTTAGCCTTTCCTCATAGGGGAATCATTCCATCCTCTTTATCATTTTGGTCGCCCTTCTCTGTACCTTTTCTAATTCTGCTATATCTTTTTTGAACGTGGTGACCAGAACTGCACACAGTACTCAAGATGAGGTTTCATCATGGAGCAATACGGAAGCATTATTGTATTCTCTATTTTATTCTAGTCCTTTCCTAATAATCTCTAGCATTCTATTTGCTTTCTTGGCTGTTGCATGGCGTGTGCTAGATCCCATACGTATTTACCGCACATCTCAGTTTCTCACCCCGAAATGCCCATGCCTCGCCCAGACTATGCCCACAACCCTTTTTGAAAACTTCTGAGATGTGTGCACTCCAGGAGATATGTGCGTATCTCGGCAGCTTTTAAAATCTGCTGTGTGCATGCAAGCCCAACATATTTGCTTATCCCTTAATTAATGCACATGCCAGGCTTTTAAAATTCACCTTTTATATTGGTCATCTGTTCAATTACTTTTTTGCTGGCTGTGCAATTTCTAAATTCACTTGCATTCACTACTAAAACTGCAAACTCAAGAGGAATTAAGTGTATACATTACCATGATAAAGGGACACATTAGCTAATTATCAGGCTGATACAGAATGGTGCGCTCGACTGAATGCACCGTTTAGCTCCCGTTTGGCCGCGTGTTTTTGATGCACTATTATTACCCCTTATGCTGTAAGGGGTAATAGCGTGTGGAAAATGTGCGGCCAACCCCCCAAAACTAATAGCGTTCATCACATGCAAATGCATGTTGATGAGCCTATTAGTTAGTCAACCGCAACACAGAAACTAAAATGTGCGGCCAAGCAGCACATTTTACTCTCAGAAATTAACTGCTTTTATGAACACCTTCCGACTTAATATCATAGCGATATTAAGTCGGAAGTCCCAAAAATTAAAAAAAAAAAGTATTAAAAAAAAAAATCTGCTCGCGGCCCGTGGGTTGGAAAACGGACGCTCAACTTTGCCGGCGTCCGTTTTCCGAACCCGTGGCTGACAGCGAGTTAGTCAACCGACGCTGGTAAAATTAAGCGTTGGCTGTCAGACCCGTTGACAACCGCCGCTTCCGCCAATAAGGAGGTGCTATGGACTCGCTAGTGTCCCTAGCGCCTCCTTATTAGCGCAGTCCCTAATTTAAATAAAGAATAGTGCGCCCAGGGCAGGTGCCTGTGCACGCATCGGGAGAGCGGGTGCTCGCCTTGGAGTGCCGGCTCTCCCGCGGACTTTATTGAATCGGCCTGTATGAAAGCATTTATTTTTCCACATTTGTCTTTTTTTTTTCCACATTCGTCTTTTACCAATTATCAGTAAATGAACTGGTCATTGTTCCTTCTGTACCGGAGACTTTCCTTGGAATTATAGAATATAAAGCAGCTGAATAAAATCAAATAAAAACAAAGCTGCTTTCTTACTTTTTCAGACTTTGCATTCTACCATTTATTTGGGGTGCTTTTCTAGACAGAGGACGGGCTCTCTGAGGCAATGTGGCTATAACCAAAAAGACTAAAGGAAACTGGCAAACATAAATTAATTAAATATGTTCTTTTCCCCATAAAAATTGTAATAATAAAATATAAGCAGCCAAGGTGCTATTAATTGAGTTGACTTAGAAAATAGCCACTGCTATTACTAGCAATGGTAACATGGAATAGACTTAGTTTTTGGGTACTTGCCAGGTTCTTATGGCCTGGATTAGCCACTGTTGGAAACAGGATGCTGGGCTTGATGGACCCTTGGTCTGACCCAGTATGGCATGTTCTTAAGGTGTGGCTAAATCTAACATTTAACAACAATAAAGTCTGTCTTTCCAAAAGCACCCACATACTGCTACTGAAATCCTATGGACAGAAAAGAGCCCAATTTATTTCTGTTTCTTTTGAATTTCAGGAAGTCTGCATGTTTCTTCCTTTTGGCCTCTACCAATTAGGCTGTAATCAGAATTATCAAGGGATCATGCTTGCAAGCTTCAGCTAAAAAAAAATCAATAAATCCAGTACTAATGATTTTTTTGCTATGCCAAAGGCACAAGAGATTACAATACAGGTCAAAAGCACTCTCCCCTAGACTCAGATGGGTAGTTAGGGGCCAGTGATGGGCCAATGACCCTTATTGCCCAGGAGCCCTTTCAGTCCGCCCCTGCTTATGTGACTTTTATTCTATGTGTTTTGTTTATGCTTTCTTTATTTTTTCCAAAATATTTCTTTAAGTAAATGTTTATTCTTATATGCAAGGGGGTAGATTTTCAGACGAGCGCGAACAGCCTACTTTTGTTTGCGCTCCAGGCGCAAACAAAAGTACGCTGGATTTTAGTAGATACGCGCGTAGTCGCGCGTATCGGCTAAAATCCTGGATTGGCGCGCGCAAGGCTATCGATTTCGTATAGCCTGCGCGCGCCGAGCCGCGCAGCCTACCCCCGTTCCCTCCTAGGCCGCTCCGAAATCGGAGCGGCCTAGAAGGGAACTTTCCTTTGCCTTCCCCTCCCTTCCCCTACCTAACCCACCCGCCCGGCCCTGTCTAAACCCCCATCCTACCTTTGTCGGGGGATTTACGCCTCCCTCCGGGAGGCGTAAATCCCCGCGCGCCAGCGGGCCTCCTGCGCGCCGGGCCGCGACCTGGGGGCGGGTACGGAGGGCGCGGCCACGCCCCCGGGCCGTAGCCATGCCCCCGTACCCGCCCCCAAAACGCTGCCGACACGCCCCCGCAACGCCGTGCGCTCCGGCCCCGCCCCCGACACGCCTCCCGACACGCCCACTCCGAAAACCCCGGGACTTACGCGAGTCCCGGGGTTCTGCGCGCGCCGGTGAGCCTATGTAAAATAGGCTCACCGGCGCGCAGGGCCCTGCTCGCGTAAATCCGCCCGGTTTTGGGCGGATTTACGCGAGCAGGGCTCTGAAAATCCGCCCCAAAATGCATATTCTTTGATTATGGTGGGTATAAAGTATGACAGACAGAATAACTCTGGGTTGCTGAAGAATCGGTACAAGAGCACTGCACTGTCTTGCGTCTCCAGTTAATCACAAACCTGAAAATCACCCGGTCTTTCATTTATAGTAGGGCTCAGTAAGTTTTCTTATGTGCCCCTCCTTTGAGGGCAGTTATACTGAATTGCCTGAGGGGGGCACTATGGGGTAGATTTTTAAAGTTATGCGCGGGTGTAGATTTGTTTGCGCAACCCGGCACGAACAAATCTACGCTCGATTTTATAACATGCGTGCGCTGCCGCAAGCATGTTATAAAATCCAGGGTCGGCGCGCAGGGGGGTGCACAATTGTGCAATCTGCGTGTGCCGAGCTGAGCAGCCTGCCTCCGTTCCCTCCAAGGCACTTCGAAATCAGAACGGCCTCGGAGGGAACTTTTTTTCCGGCCCCCCCCACCTTCCCCTCCCTTCCCCTACCTAAACCACCCCCCAGCCCTAACTAAATCTCCCCCCCCTACCTTTGTTCAGTTACGCCTACCTCAGGCAGGCGTAACCTGTGCGCGCTGGCCGGCTGCCGGCGAGCCATTTCCCGGCCCGGGGGCTGGTTCGGAGGCCTCGGCCATGCCCCCGGAATGTCCCCGTGCCGGCACCACGCCCACGGCCCTGCCCCCGGAATGCCCCCGAATGCTGCGCCGCCCACGACACAGCCCCCAACATGCCCCGGACACGCCCCCCCAAGCAAAGCCCCGGGACTTACGCGCGTCCCGGGGCTTTGCGCACGTAAATCCAGCTGGATTTACGCGCACAAGGCTTTTAAAATCTGCCCCTTTATGTATAATCAAGCAGTTAGTCTAGAATCAAATCATTGATCAATGGCACATAAGGATATAAGAAATGCATCATCTGCATTGCACATATTTTTGTGAATATTCATTCTGACTCACATATTCACACAAACATTCCCCATAGATTTAATGACAGAAATTCTATGCTAAAGGCAGAAAAATATATGTCACCAGTTTTGCTGCTTTACACATTTTTCGTTAAAATAAAGGATGGGTTTGTGACTTCAGCATGAAGTGCAAATTCTCCAATTCTGTTAGAATTAGAAATGTTCTATTCCTGTTTAGAATGTGGCATTCATTCCCTTCTTCACTAAACTTAACCCTCTACATTTCAACAGAAAAATCTCTCTTTCCATACATTAGAACCATTGGCAGGACTGCTAATAGGCCGATTTTCAAAAGGTCTAGGCACCTAGATCTGGAAAATGGACTTTATGCTCCAAGACAGTAACTTTTAAACAGATGCGCAGATGCACATGTATGCGCATTTGCTGGCTCGCGCCAGTGGATGTGGCCATTTTATAACATATGTGTGTGTATATGCACATGGTATAAAATAGGCTGTATGCACATACATGTGCACAGAATTTTATATAAACGGGCGCATAAATGCCACCTGTACCACATAAGTAAGAGAATTTTAGTAGATAACACGTGCTGACGCAATTATCAATTTCCCCAGTTCGCCCAGGTAAATGATAGGACTTTCTAACCCCACAAGTTAAATAGCCTCCCTTTTACCCTGTTAGCCCCAATCCTTAAAACCCCACTGACTAGCCTAGTTTTTATTGTTTCATGACTTTCATGCCATTCATAGCAGAAGTAAAGGTATGTAGTAGGGGACTCCAGCGCACGCTTGTGCACGTGAATACTTAACGTGCGGGATTCATTAAAAAATCCAGGAATGCCCATGCCTTGCCCCTTTTTTCAAAATGTTTTGTGTGCATACTGGGAGATATGCACGTACTTGTGTGTCTTTTAAAATCCTCACAGCACAAACCGGCCTGACTTCCGCGTGTATCTCTTGACTTTGGTGCACGTAGAGCTTTTAAAATTTGCCTTTAAGCTCCTAAATTTAAGTGTTTAAATTTAAGGTGTTTATTTATTTATTTATAGATTCTTTTATACCGCGGTACGTATAGACATACATCACCTCGGTTTACAGTGAAACAAATTAGCAACAGGCTTTACATGTAACAGTTTAAAAAAAAACAAAAAAAACAAACAGTAAAACATTTAACAGCAACAGGCTTTACAGAAACAAGGGTTTTAAAGATAATATGCATACATTTAGGTGTCTAAATTTAAGTGCCCTAAAAGTGGACAGGGCAAAGTCAAGGGAGTGAAGTTAGGTGCCTAAAATTTGGGGAATCAATGGAAAGCCTAAATTTAGGAATCTCCGTTAAGGGCACCTATTATTTCATTTAAGTTCCTATACTCAGTCCGAAATGAATGCACCTAAAGTTAAACTCCAGGGATGTGCAGAGGGACGCCATACATTGCATTCGGGATTCGGATTCGTTGGGGGGGGCAGATACATTGTATTCGGCCGTATGGCGCCCCCGATTCGTTAATACGTCTATTTTGATTCATTCCCCCGCTAAAATTAAATTAACTAGAACCCCCCCTCCTGAGCCCCCCAAGACTTACCAAAACTCCCTGGTGGTCCAGCGGGGGGTCCGGGAGCCATCCCCTGCACTCACACCCTCGGTACCAGTTTCAAAATGGCGCCGATAGCTTTTGACATACTATGTCACAGGGGCTACCGGTGCCATTGGTCAGCCCCTGTCACATGGCCATTGGTGCCATCTTGTGCTCATACCATGTGACAGGGGCTGACCAATATTCCAAAGAAAAAGTCACATATACTTCATGGTTCTTTTAATAAGGTATACCCTCATATCTGGGCTAATGCACACTTCCGCCTGACGGCGTTTTTAACTTTTATGTACAAATGCCAATTTGGCTGCCCTTTCATAGTACAATCATAGGGTAACCCTTTTTTTTAAAAACCATGGTTAACACTGCCGCTTATTTTTAAACAGGTTTTTTTAGGGTAGGGTAACCCTTTTTAAAAAAATGAGAGCCAGGGGGGCCTCAGGGAGAGGAGAGATCCAGGGGGGCCTCGGGGAGAGATTTCCCGTTCCCAGGCATCACCTGTTCTAAAAAAAAAAATGGCGCTGATGCCCCTTTGCCCTTACCATGTGACAGGGTATCCGTGCCATTGGCCGGCCCCTGTCACATGGTAGGAGCACTGGATGGCCGGCACCATCTTTAAAGATGGCGCCGGCCATCTTTACTCATCAGCCCCTATTTTAAAAGGTTTTGGGGGGGTCGGGAGGGTGGGGTCGATTTAAAGGGTCGGGTGGGTTTTTTTTTTTATCGGGCCATCGGCGCCATTTTAATTAGTGGCAGCCAAAATGGCGCCGATGGCCCGAGAGCGGGAGATCGCGCCGGGACCCTCCCACTGGACCACCAGGTAATTTAACATTTTGGGGGGGTTCGGGAGGGTGGGGGAGGGTAAGGAATTGGTTTTAAAGGGTCGGGGTGGGTTTAGGGGTTGTTTTGGTGTGCCGGTTTTCCCGCCCTCCCCCAAATAATTCCCGTGCCCTATTTAACGATACAATACAAATGCCCCTGACGATAAATCGGGGGCATTTGTATTGTATCATGCACTCTAACGATTTAGGACGATTTTAAAATTATCTAACGATAATTTTAATCGTTCAAAAACGATTCACATCCCTAATAATATCTTTTTCTCTCGCTTAGGTGAGACTGGGATTTTCGGGACAGTTATAGCCTGGTTTAAATCATATCTATCTAAGTGGTTGCAACAGGTACTTTATAACTCATCTATTTCAGATGTGCTCCTCTTTCTACTGATGTTCCCCAAGTTTCTGCATTCTCTGCTACACTCTATCATATCTTTGCCCAGTCTCCAAGTTATTGTCAGGCCTAGGCCTATAGTACAAACATTCATTTATTTTTTACTATAACAGCTGATATGAAAATCAGCTTGGGTTTAATTTCTATATATCTGCATGCAATTAAAAGTTGGCTGATCAATAACAGATTAGCCTTAAACATAGAGAAGCCCGAAATAATTAGACTGAATAGGTTTTATAAACCAGCTGGGCCCTCTTGTTTGAAGTTTGCTGATTGTACATTCCCTATATTGAATGAGGTACATAATTTAGTTATTATTTTCGATCAAGGTCTATCTTTTAAGGTGCATGTTAAGTTTTATGTATGTGGTGCCTTCTTTAAATTACAAATGCTTTGTAATCTAAAACCTTTAGTACAACCTAACGACTTTCATACAATCCCTTCATGCTCTAATATTGACAGGTCTTGATATAATTCTATTTATCTGGGCCTTCCTTCATCCATCATACAGGCTTTGCAGGTAATTCAAAACTCAGCAGCATGAATTCTCACTGATTCTTGCTGATTTGATCATGTAAATCCTTGTGGGAACAAGCAGTGATTCCCTGACACAAACCTGGGCTGTCTCCAGCCTGTCTTAAAACACTTTATTTTTATTCACCACTTTAACACATACACATTAGTAGACTGCCTTTACCTTCAGAAAAGTGTACTCCAATTACTCATAAGAACATAAGAAAATGCCATACTGGGTCAGACCAAGGGTCCATCAAGCCCAGCATCCTGTTTCCAACAGTGGCCAATCCAGGCCATAAGAACCTGGCAAGTACCCAAAAATTAAGTCTATTCCATGTTACTATTGCTAATGGCCTGTTGCTGCAGTACCCTGACTGCTCCACTCCAGTGGAGTGGCTGCACTCCTTGAACTGCAGAGTAACTTGCTTGCTGGAAGAGGGCTCCACCCTGTTTCCATTCACCACACTCACAGCTCACTCTGGCAGCTTTTCCATGGCCACATCCTGCTCAGCACAGCCTTGCTGTACCAGTGTTCCTTCCTCATTTCTTTTCCAAGGCAAAAAAAGGTAAAAAAAAAAAAAAAAAAAGCCTGTATAACCAGCATTAACTTGCTACTGTTGAACCCCTGTCTACTGCCAGCAGAGCTTCTCTTTTTAGCCAGTTCAAACATTCCACTTTCTGGCTGTCCCTGCAACCAGGCCCACTCACAATTTCCTCTCTATCTGAAACTTTTTTTCCTTTCAGTGCAGCTTCTGAACCACACCCTTTCCCAAGCCACTGTGCTTTGTGCACTCCTGCGCGCTGTACTTCGTTATAGAACCACAGGTCCTCTTCACAGCTTTCTGTATTCCAAACAGACACTTCACTTCTCTCTTCTGCAAATGTTTGGACGCCAAACTGCTTCTGGCAAGCCACACATACACCACACTTTTCTTTGGAGGCTGGATTTTCCTCTGTACTAGGTTTAGAGAAAAAATCCCATGCATGACACCATATGTGGGAACAAGTGGTGATTCCCTGACATAACCCTGGAATGACTCCAACCTTTCTTAAAACACTTTGTCTTTATTCGCCATTTTAACACATTAGTAGACTGCCTTTACCTTCAGAACAGTGTATTCCAGTTACTCACAGTTACTCACAGTTCCCTCAGTACTCACACAGCTTTGTTACAACTCAGAGTTTGGATAGCAATATTCTACAGAAGCTGCCTTCCTCCTGGAGACCTGGCCTGGTCTGACTATCCCCACTTAGATCCCAGCTCTAATTCCTCCCCTGCTGGTCTCCGCCTCAGAGCTGTCTCTTACAAGGTGAATTAAAGGGGACTAGGCAGCCAGTCTGGTCCTGCACTGGTTTAAGGGGGAACATAGGGGCACTGCCTCATACTCCTGTCCTCATAGCATTCAATTGTTTGCTGGTTAAATAAAGAATTACCTTCAAAATATTAACTATGATTCACAGAGCACTGAAAAATAATGCCACTTCATGCATTAGCTTTCTATTAAAGATCTGTCAGCCAGAACGTTGTTTAAGATCTGCTAGTCAATGTTTGCTAGATATAGGGTAGTGTAGCTTGCTGACTATAGGGATCACTTATTTGCTCTCTCAGGACCCCTGTTATGGAATGCTCTTCCGGAAAACTTATGCAAAGTTTACTTTAAACGAAATTGAAAACTCAGTTGTTTGGCCAAGCTTTCTAGCAAAGCTAAATGGGCACTTGATGCTTTTTTGAAATTTATCTTATGAAGTTGTATTGATTTTTTTTTTTAATTTCATGAATTTAATTAATTAAATTTATTTATTTAAAACTTTTTATATTCTGATACTTCTAGTATCATTTACAGAGTGGACAGCAATGAATAAAATTTTCACGATTTAAAAATATTAGCAAAAAGTCTCTCTAAACTATATAACCTTTAATTTATTTCTAGAAATTATAAGATCCTTCTCTGCATGCAGTTATGCTGGGCGAGTATTTCACAAACTGGGACCAAGAAATGAAAAATTCTCAGACCTTGTTGCCTGAAGCCTGTCATCATGACCCCATAGACCTTAACATCCTGGAGCATATAATATTATCCTGATCATCAGGGAGCTCAAATGATCACCATACAACAATTACAATCTTAAATTGAGTTTGCCACTTCACTTGCAACCAGTGAAGCTACGTAGGGCTGGAGTAAAATGTTCTAGCTTTCTAATGCTCAATAACAGTCTTGCTGATGAATTTTGTATTATTAACTGGAATACATGGATTTGCTTTCTTGGAAAACTTACATAAAGATTATTGCAATAGTCTAGCTGCCCAAACAAAAGGCTTACAGGACTGTCCTAAACAGACTGGCAGTACTGATTTTAATAGTTTCAGCATTTTAAGTTTATAAAACATCATCCTAACAATTTGTTTTGACTAAGCCTTAAAAGTAAGTTTTAGCAAAAATGTTTTTTATTGGATTTCAACATTGAATACAATAAGCAAATTTCCTTCTAAAACGGATTAACTCTAATATTCCCATTAAGTCTAAAATAATACCTCCCAAAACTGGATTACTGCAACTCACTCCTTCTGGGCCTTCCCGCCAGCACTATCAAACCACTTCAAATGGTCCAGAATGCGACGGCCAGGATCCTCACAAACACCAACAAAAGGGAACACATCACCCCTATCCTCCAGAACCTTCACTGGCTGCCTATTAAATTCAGGATACTCTTTAAAGCCCTCATGATGATATACAAGGCTTTACACAACATCTCCTCCCTCAACCTCACTTTCCAACTTCAACAGCACATTTCCAAGAGACCCGGCTGGGCAGCTAGACTATTGCAATAATCTTTATGTAAGTTTTCCAAGAAAGCAAATCCATGTATTCCAGTTATTGTATTCAATGTTGAAATCCAATTTCAAAAAAGCATCAAGTGCCCATTTAGCTTTGCTAGAAAGCTTGGCCAAACAACTGAGTTTTCAATTTCGTTTAAAGTAAACTTTGCATAAGTTTTCCGGAAGAGCATTCCATAACAGGGGTCCTGAGAGAGCAAATAAGTGATCCCTATAGTCAGCAAGCTACACTACCCTACCGGATATGCTACCGGCTGGGTGTGTAGCATATCCTTGTGATATGCTACACACCCAGCCGGCAAAAACCTCACTGAGGAAACGCGCCCTTTCCACTGCGGGTCCCCCACTTTGGAATTCGCTCCCTCCGGACCTCCGCCAAGAACCCTGCCTTCTGGTATTCAAAAAGAAGCTAAAGACTTGGCTGTTCAGCCAAGTGTTCCCTGAGAGCTAAGATCTGATGAATCGAACTTTATAGACGCTGGTCCACCTACCCACTGTATATATGTTTTGAATTGTACTTTGTTTTTGCTAATCGTGTTTGGAATTGTAGTCCACCTGTTTCACTGTAAGTTCATTTTCAACCTGTTCCAATGTATTCCGCCCCAGAGGCGACAGTTCAGTTTCTCTGTAAACCGGTGCGATATGTATGCTATACAGGAACATCGGTATATAAAAATTAAAAATAAATAAATACATAAATAAATACCTTAAATCTTGCTTCAAAAACAATCGTCATTTGTGAACTCCCATATGATAAACTCACTAGACCACTACAAGGTGACTCCTTTCCCACCCACAAAAGAGTAGATTTTGATATATCTAAAATCAGCTTATTGCTTTTTAATCAATTATCTAATTCATATATACACTTCTGAAAAAAAACAATACAGGGAAATCTTTGTTTGACCACATGAAAGGAAGAACTGCTAAACCGTGTCCTTTTTTTCCTTTATAACATTGCCAAATCCATCCTTTCCTTTCCGAGCACACTACCAGAATCCTTAGCCACTCTTTCATCTCCTCCTGCTTAGACTATTGCAACCTGCTCCTCACAGGTCTCTTGGCAAGCCATCTCTCTCCACTGCAATCTGTCCTAAACTCAGCTGCACGACTTATCTTTCACCAAAGTCGCTATACTCACATAACCCCTCTTCTGAAGTCACTGCATTGGCTCCCTATCTGCTCCCACATACAGTTCAAACTCCTCTTTCTCACCTACAAATGACATCACATTGCAACACCTCACTACCTCTCCTCTCTTCTCTCTCTACAACCCTTCTTGTGCAGTCTGTTCTCCTATCTGTGCCCTTCTCCTCTACCACCAATTCCTGACTCTGTGCTTTCTACCTGGCTGTACCATGTGCCTGGAATAGTCTTCTTGAACTGCTGGATCATGCTCCCTCTCTTACCATATTTAAATCCCATCTAAAGACCCACCTTTTTGAAACCACTTTTAAATCTTATGTCTGATTATCTGCTTTTAGTCTTGTTAACTAACTTTCTATTCTTTTTAACCATTGTCTTGCTTAATGAACTACCCCAAGTCTCTTTTCCTATATGTTTGTCTTATTAGATTGTAAGCTTTACTAAGCAGAGACTGTCTTTTTATATGTTTGTACAGGGCTGCATATATCATGTAGTACTATAGAAATGTTAAGTAATAATAATGGTAAGAACTGAATATCATCTGCATACATAAAATGGTGAATTTAAAAAACCTGGCACGTGCATCAATTAGGAGATGTGCAAAAAAGTCAGGCTTATGTGCGCTGACCATATTTTAAAATTCGCCCAGATAAGTGCATAAAACATGATGTGCACATATCTGCAAAGTTTCTGAAAGGGATGGGGGACTGTGCAGGGCATGGGCATTTCAGGGTCTGATCAAGAGATGTGCACATAAATACTTATGCACCCCGGTGAAGGATGAGATCCTCTGCCGTGTAATTTTACTTCTGCTATGAAGGACGTGTAAGTAGTAAAATGAGTGTTGCGGCCCGCGGGTTTCCTACTTCCGCTGCTGCTGCCCCCGGTTGCCGCGGCCCTGCCTGACACGCCCCAATCCGCGGCAGGCCTCCTGCAGCATGCCGCATAGCCGCCAACGCCATCCTCCTCCCTTCAGCGGGGCTCTGCATAGATGCGCGTGCGCGGGAGACCCTGCCCCTTAAAGGGACAAGCGCGGGAAATCCCGATCAGGCCCGGAAGAGGACGTCAGCTGATAGGGGTATTTAAACCCCATTCAGACAGTAGGGAATTGCCTTCGCAACAGTTCCCTGTTGCTCCCAGGCTGTTCCTACTACAGTACTTGCTGTTGTTGGTGTCTTCTTGCCTCTCAGCTTTACTTCCAGTATTGGGCTCTGCTTCCTGTCTCAGAACCTCGTCTGGATCTGCTGGCTTGACCTTGGTTCATCTCTTGACTTTTGCTTCGAATCTTCAGCCTCACTCCCAGTGTTCGCCTGCGAAGATTTGTTCCTATTTGGCTGGGTGGACGCCCTGAGTAACCGCTCCTCGGGGGGGTCATCCGGCCGGATCGTCGGGACCAGCCCTGTGGGTCCTCTTCTTCCTCCACGTCACCTTCCAGAGACTAGTCCTCACTGAGAAGACCTCCTCGCCAGTCGTCACCCTGTCTCGCTCCGGCTCAAGGGTCCACCTCCTCAACAATGAGAGCCATTTTTGAGGGGTTTAAAGGGTCTGAGGTAACTGGGAGGAGTGTAGGCTATCAAAGCAGGGGGGTTTGGAGGACCTAGTTCTTAACTGGGCGAACTGGTGGATGAATTGGTAAAACTGAGAATGGCATGGACGCACTCCCCTTTTAAAATTCCTCAACTTACGCAGTAGAAGCGGGATTTGCATCCATGCACACATCCACTTAAAATCCAGTGCACACATGCACATAGCCAGACTATTTTATTACCTGCGCATATATGCGTGTAAGTTATAAAATGGCCATGTTCCTGGGCGTGCCAATGCACATGCGGCAATGTGCTTCCACACACCATTTGAAAGTTACCATCATAGTAAGACCCAGAGCCTTAAGGATGTTTCCAAGTGGATGCAGATAGACATTGAACAGGACAGAAGACAGAACACATCTTTGAGAACTAGAGTCAAAATATCCCTCCAATGAAACCAAAAATCACCAAGGTGATCCAGAAATCAACAGACCAGTGAGTCTGACATTCATGCAAGGCAAAATGGTAGAAACTATGAAAAGAACAAAATTGCTGAACATATAGCTAGGCATAGTTTAATGGGACAAAGCTAACATGGATTTAGCCACGAGAAGTCTTGCCTCAGCAATCTGCTACATATTTTTGAGGGTATAAATAAAGATGTGGATAAAAGTGAGCCAGTTGATATAGTGTATCTGGATTTCCAGAAAGCATAGAAACATAGAAATGATGGCAGAAAAGGACCAAATGGTCCTTCCAGTCTGCCCAGCAAGCTTATGGTAGTAACTACTATGCCATACAAGTCACCTTTATAATTATTAGTTCCCCAGACCATCAAAGTCAGGGCACTGGTTGGTTGCTGTTTGAGTCCAATTCCACATTTCTTCTTGCCATTGAAGCAGAGAGCAATATTGGAGTTGCATCAAAAATATCAGGCTTATTGGTTAAGGGTAGTAACTGCTGCATCAGCAAGTTACTCCCATGCTTATTTGTTTTCCCAGACTGTACAATTCAATGACCTTGTTGGTTGCTGTCTGAACCTAATTCTCTTTTTCCTCCTGCCATTGAAGCAGAGAGCAATGATGGAGTTGCATCAACAGCATAAAGGCTTATTGGTTAAGGGTAATACCCACCACACCAACAAGTTACCCCCATGTACTCTTTTCTTCATTCCCATTCTCTAGCCTTAAGGGATCCACAGAGTCTATCCCATGCCCCTTTGAAATTTTTTACTGTTTTTGTCTTCACTACCTCCTCTGGAAGGGAATTCCAGGCATCCACCACCCTCTCCATGAAGAAATATTTCCTGACATTGATTCTGAGTCATCTTCCGTGAAGTTTAATTTCGTGACCCCTAGTTCTACTGATTTCTTTCCAGTGGAGAAGGTTTGTCGTTGATTGTGCATCATTAAAACCTTTGAGGTATCTGAAGGTCTGCAACATATATCCCTCTCCTCCAGGGTATACATATTTAGGTCATTCAACCTTTCCTCATAAGTCATTTGATGGAGACGCCCCCACCATATTTTTGTCACTCTTCTCTGGACCACCTGTATCCTGTCTCTGTCCCTTTTGAGATGTGGTCTCCAAACTGAACACAGGACTCAGGTGAGGCCTCACTAAGGACCTGTATAAGGGGATTATCACCTCCTTTTTCTTACTAGTTATTCCAAGGAACTATTGAACAGGTCACACAGCGGACCTGCCAGCACATCTCTGAGCTCCCTCAGTATCCTGGGATGAACCTCAACAGGCCACATGGCTTTGTCCACTTTTGGTTTTTCTAGCTCTTCCCATACATTCTCTTCTGTAAAAAAAAAAAAAATCCTCCATGAGAGACTTCTTAGGAAATTAACATGTTATGGATAGGAGCAGTGTCCTCATGTAGATTGCTAACTGGTTAAAAGATAGAAATCAGAGAATAGTGTTGTGCTGGAGGTGGACCCTTGGTCTGGTGCAGGATTGGTACGGCCCTCTGGTCAAACCCAGAGAGCGACTGCCACCAGGAGGTGGAGCACACAAGGAAACAGAGGCTAGCTGGAGCTTCGCCAATAACAGTCCGGGGTTTCCGCAGGTTGAGCCCTTGGGTACCCGGACCACCTGGACTTAGGTGGGCCTCAGAGGGTCTCCCGCAGAGGTAGCGGAGAGGTGTGCCTACTACGAGTAAGGGTGCGTGGCTGATGCAGAGAGGATGGACCAGACCTGAACTGAAGATTCTGGAGACCTCAGGGAGGTAGCAGTTCAGGAAGGCTCTCCGGGCAGCCTGTGGGTCTGGTCAGATGAAGGCCGTGGTCAGAGTCCAAGCAGGTCAGTCTGGTGGTCACAGAAGGCAAGAAGAAAGTGTCCAAGTGAAGCGCAAGGGTGAAAGCCAGGGTATCCATCCAGAAGTGGTCAGCCAAAGCAGGGGTCAAAGTCAAGGAAATCAGAGCATAGTCAAGGCAAGCGAGGATCAGTTCCAGGTGGTTGTCAATGTGGTCAGGCAGGCAGAGGTCAGTTCCAAGCAGCGGTCAATGTGGTCAGAATGCAGGCAAAAGGTCAGGTGCAGGCAGCGGTCAGTCGTAGTCAGGCAAGCAGAGGTCAGTACCAAGAATCAGTCCGAAGGGTACTACCATATATGCGTGTATATAACATACACGCATATATGCGCGCATTTTATAAAATAGGCAGAGCACATGCACATGTGAGCGCAATTTTAAGTGGGTGCAAGCACGTGCACGCGAATGCCACTGCTTCTGCATAAATTGGGGGATTTTAAAAGGGGTGTCGCTATATCCAGTTTTATCGGTTCATCCCCAATTTTCCAAGTTAAGAGAAAGGTCCTCCAAACCCCTTCTACTTTAATAGCTGTCACTCCCTGCAGTTAGCCCTGATCCTTAAAACCCCACTGAGCTGCCTATTTTTCTTTATTTTATTACTTACATGTCATCCACAGCAGAAGTACATTTACGTGGCAGGGGTCCCTAGTGTGCGCCTGTGTGTGTAAATATTTACACACTAATTTTAAGTTAAAATCCAGGGACGCCATGCCCTGCCCAGACCACATCCATGCTCTGCCCCTTTTTGGAAACTTTTCATTTGTTCACATAGCGGGAGATACACGCAGTGGGAGATACACGCAGTGGGAGATATGCATTTTTAAAATCCGCTCAACGTGCGCAGGCCCGACTTGTGCACGAATCTCCCGGTTTTGGCATGGGGTTTTAAAATTCACCTGTAAGTGCACAACTCAAATTTTCTCATTTTTGAAAATGAATGTCCCAAGTATATTTGTCAATTTGATCAATGTAAATTTACATGCATAGGTCATGTATGTGCATAACTCTACCTGGACTGAGCCTAGACATTCCTAAGGGTGGAATTGGGAAGGGGTTTGAATATTCAAAAATATTTTTCCTGAAAAATGTACACACACACCAAATAGTAGACGTAAATATGGATACATTTGGTGGGATAATTTTAAAAGTGGGCTTAAATCTATGTTCAAAATTGGTGCAAGTGAGCAATTATTTTCCATGCAATTTAGCCGTGATCATACAAATTACCCCTTTATATTCTTGCAACACGTTTGAAACTTGTGAGCATGACACTTTTTTTTTTTTTTTTAAAGAAATTAGTTTTCACTGTAAAACACTTTAAATCCTAGCGTATGCTTCATTATTGATGTGCTAAACTTTGACTTTAATCTTTTGAAACAGAGAGACGTTTTTAAATCAAGTTTTTCTCAGGATGAGGTTTCAGTGATTTGATTTTTTTGGATTGCAGCCTGTCACTATTAGCTTTGTCATGTGGCAGGGTGATCAGAAAGGCAAAAGCTAGGATTAACCTTCAAAGTTTTCCATTCTTCAGAATTTTCAGCCTGCTCAATAAATGAATCTGAGCTTCAGACATCACCGAATAACCTAGTCAGACTGGCTGCAAGAAAATAGTTAACTGCCTGACTGCCATATGATTTCAGCTTCCAAGGCTTCTAAAACATTACATTTTAATTAATTTGATCTTTCCTTTGATTTTAGAACCTGTTGATTGATGCTACAAACCTTTGTTTTTTCCTAAGTTTTCAGAGTTCTGCAGCATATATTCTCTTTAACTTATTCTAACAATGCCACCATTTTAAAAACAAGTTATTACTGCAGAAAGAGGCCAGAGATTGATTTCTGGTCTTTTAGATTAGAGAGTTATTACTTTGGGAGAATAGTACATGTTTTGCTGTGATTCACATCATGGCTTCAGAAGTGTTAGATTTTTTTTTTTTTTTTTTGCCAGTACCATGGCTTTTAGAATTTTTGAAAGGATATGTTTGACATCCTGAAGATAATCTCTATCCTTCTAGCTATGACAGATATTTCAGTTTACTTAACTATAATGCGGTTAGCATAGAAGCATGAAGTTGAAGAATATTAAAAAACAAACAAACAAAAAAAAACACAGGCATGCTGTTGTCAAGGGAGAGACTTGCAACCTTGAGTGATCAAGATTGGGAGCTTGAAATGGACCATATAATTATGCCGCGAGGCGTAAATATGCCCTAACAAAATACTCATTAAGTCTTTTTTATTGCCAGGATGTGATGATTGAAAGCCTGGCCATGAATGTATTGCACAAGTCTTTATAATAGCGGTATCCACTCCCCCTGCTTTTGTCAGTTAAATTCAGGGGGCGTAGAGTCTTTGTATAAGTAATGCCTGAGACCAAAGTGGAAGACTGAATGCTTGAGTACTGTACAGTGTGGAAATGATCCCGTGTTCTTTCTGGCAAAATCTAGTGCAAAAATTCAGAGTTGCTCTTCTTGATTCTGCAATTGCCAGCTTTTCATAGCAACTCTATTTTAATCTATTGGGTGGGCACAGCAGGGATGTCAGGTAAGGTAAGCTATTCAATTGTAGTATCACAAAAGGCACACTATCCCATCTAGCACATTGGCAAGGATTGATAGTATAAAATTGATAATGGGAGTATCTATTTATTTATTTAAATCAGCTTATATTCTGTTACTTCTCAAAATAATTGGTCCATACATAATAACTTGTTACAATATTTAAAAATAAATGCAAAAACAATATATTATATCCTCACCACTGTGGTACTTGGCTTAGATTCCTATCATTATTCTGACATTTTAAGCCTTTTCGTGTCCGTTGTAAAGTTGGACTCTTCCTGATAAAATAGGAAGACTTTGAAGGCTATTAACTTTGCTGAGATTTAACTTCAACTTGAATACTGTCTTTTTAGCAGGCACACAAACCTATTTATCCTAATGAAGACATAGTGCATATTTACTTAGTCGGCTACAGCCAGTTTAGTTTAGGGAAGGTCACTAACAGACAGCTGGCAAAATTGACTACTGACTGATTAACAAAAAGCTGTTAGGGGCTACGTTAAAAAGAAAGGTGCCCTCCCACCCCCAGCCAGTATATCTGATAGTATAAAACAATATAGTTACTAATATTAAAAAGTTACCAATTTTTATAAACATTTCTACCAATTGCTTTTAATTGAAGATAAAGACGAGTATACCAATTAGTATTTCTATGTTTAGTATTCATCATCATTACAACTACTTACAAATAACACAGAACTTGGAAAACATCATTACATAGTTACAAGTAACACAGCTGTTTTCATGAAGTGAAGGAATTTCCTATTTGACTTGAACAAGTACATCCGTTTTTGTATCTCGCAGCCAAGCCCTATTTTTAGTTTTTATTCTATTTTAAAAAGACAAAATGTTCCACATGCTGCAGAGAAAAAAAATGAAGCAACCAAAGAAGTCTTATGTACTAGTAGAGGCAGAGGAGAGATATGTCATGATGCTTGTGAAATTCCATTCTGAGGTAAATTGTAATGTACAATTTTTTTGTCCATGCAACTTAATGTGAGCACAGGACCTATGAAAGTACCTAAAACGAATCTCCCTCTTTCTTAACCCTTCTTCATTCCTCTCTCTCATGGACTCTTCTGCTCTTTTCACTCCCTCTTCCACTTTTCAAATTTTCCTGCCATCCCTCTCTCTCTCTTCGTCTTTCCATGTTTGTCTTTTCTGTATCGCTCCTTTCTATCCCTCTCCTCTTCTCCTTTCCTCTGTCTCTTTTCTCTTCTTGTTGTCTCCATGTCCACTCTAAAATGTAAATTTTAAAGGCCTGGTGTGCGCCAAAACTGGGAGATATGCGAATATGTAGGGCCAGCATGCACCAAGTGGATTTTAAAAGGCGCCTGCGTATGCACGTGACCCCCTTCTACGTGCACAAATGAAAAGTTCCAAAAAAGGGGTGGTGCGGGACATGGGAGTGGCCTGGGCATACCATGGGCATTCCTGGATTGTAACTTCAATTTGTGCATAAATACTTATGTGCACAGGCGCGTGCCGGGGTCCCCTGACGTGTAACTTTACTTCTGCTATGGAGTACGTGTAAGTATTAATCAAGAAAAATAAATTGGCGGGATTTTAAAGGTAGGAGCTAAAAGGAGAAATGGGAGGCTATTAAACTAGAAAGGATTGGAAGTCCTTTCCCTCACCTGGGCAAACTGGGAAACCTGGAAATGGCGTCTGTGCACATGTCCACTAAACTCCTCCCACTTACGCGGTAGAAGCAACATTTGTGCGCATAAACGCGCAGCCATTTAAAATTGTGCGTACATCTGCACGTAGTCAGTCTATTTTATAGCATGCACGCATATACCCATGTATGTTATAAAATGGCTATGTCCCTAGGTGCAGGCTGACGAACATGTGCACATATGTGCCCACTTGACTGTTTAAAGTTTCCATCCCTGACGATATCTTTAAAAGCAGCGTGCGGGTGCACTTAGACACATATGCATTGGTACGCATCCAGATATGTGACCATTTTATAACTTGTGGGCATATGTGCCATCCTATTGGACTCTCTGCAGAAGATTGTGGGCTGGATTTTAATATCTACATGCAGACGTAGATTTGTGCAAGCAACCCGGCGCGCACAAATCTACGCCTGATTTTATAACATGTGCATGCAGCCGTGCGCATGTTATAAAATCCGGGGTCGGCGCGAACAAGGGGGTGCACACTTGTGCACATTGCGTGCGCCGAGCCCTAGGGGAGCCCCGATGGCTTTCCCTGTTCCCTCTGCCCCCCCAGCCTTTATTTAGCAAGTTGAGCCTGCCTCTGGGCAGGCGTAGGTTGCGCGCACTGGCTGAGTGCAGGCGCGCGATCCCTCAGCCTAGCAGCCCTAGGGAGGCCTCTGGTCATGCCCCCACCCCACCCCGGACCGCCCCCACCCCGCCCCTTTTTTCAAGCCCCGGGACATATGTGCGTCCCGGGGCTTGCACATGTCGCTGGGCCTATGCAAAATAGGTTGGCATGCGTAACCCCCTGCACGCGTAAATCCAGCTGGATTTACACGCATAGGGCTTTTAAAATTTGCCCCTATATGCATAGTAGAATCCTTATGGATGGAAATTTCATGTATGATGGGAAAAAGTATAGCGGTGGGGGTATTTTATCGTCCACCTGGCCAAAATGAAGAGATGAATGATGAAATGCTAAAAGAAATTAGGAAAACTAGCAAATTTGACTGTGTAAATGTCACATGAGGACATGCTAGGGAAGTAAAGTTTCTAGATGAAATAAGTGCTTCATGAAGCAACTGGTCTGAGATATGATGAGAGGGAAAGCCATTTTGAACTAATTTCTAGTGGAATGCAAGATTTGGTATGAGAGATTATAGTGGTGGAGCTGCTTGTCAACAGTGATCATAGTGTGATCAAATTTGACATCATAACTGGAGGGAGGGTATTAAGTAAATTTACATCTTTAGCTTTAAACTTTCAAAAAGGAGACTTTGATCAAATGAGGAAACTAGTTGAAAAAAAACTGAAAGGTGAGGCTACAAAGGTTAAAAGTTTACATCAGGCTTTGTGTCATTTTTTAAAAAAGCAAACATCAAAAGGAGTATGAGTGCAAATTGTCCTGATAGTAAATCTGATATTCATCAGTCCTTGAACATGGTGCTTTCCAAATAGTTATTTTAATGTACATCAGTCCTTAAGCAGAATGTTTCAAGATAAATCAATATAATCCAGACAAGTAACAGCTGACATTAAAATCCAATGTTCATCACTAGTGTTCTATATAGTGTGAATGTTTTAATTGTAAGGATATTTTGGACTGATTTTGTCCCATGGGATGCCCTGCCATATTCCAGTGACCAGTGGAACTTTGAAAGACTGCACACACCTGTTTCACTTGGGAGAGTGTGGAATATCACCAGTGCCTGTCAGTATTGCTGCCCAAGATGCCCTGCCATATTCCATTGAGCAGTAGGGGCTTTAAAAGTGGCATATAGCAGCAGGCTGCCATTGGGATGCTGAAGCTGCATGCCAGACACATGCCCTGTACATAGTTTTTGCGCCCTCTGCACATTGTGGGGTAGATTTTAATAAAGTATGCCCGCGCATACTTTTGTTCACGCACCAGGCACGAACAAGAGTACGCTGGATTTTAATAGATATGCGCGTAGCCGCGTGTATCCTTTAAAATCTGGGGTCGGTGCGTGCAAGGCTGCCCAAAATCGGCAGCCTGCGCGCCGAGCCGCATAGCCTGCCTCCGTTCCCTCCGAGGCTGTTCCGAAATCGGAGCGGCCTCGGAGGGAACTTTCCTTCCACCCCCCCTTCCTTCCCCTTCCTTCCCCTACCTAACCCACCCCCCAGCTCTATCTAAACCCCCCCTACCTTTGTTAGAAAAGTTACGCCTGCCTGAGGCAGGCATAACTCGCGCGCGCCAGCCAGCTGGCCAGTGCGCGATTCCCTGGCCCGGGAGCGGTTTCGGAGGCCTCAGCCACACCCCTGAAATGCCCCTGGGCCAGAACCACGCCCCGCGGCCCCACCCCCGATGGCACGCCACCGTGACACACCCCCGACACTCCCCGACACGCGTCCCGGGCTTGTGCGCGCCGCCGAGCCTATTCAACATAGGCTCGGCATGCTCAGGGGGAGCTTGGGGCAGGTTTTCGGGTGGTACGCATGTATCTTACGCACGTACCCCTTTGAAAATCTGCCCCTGTGTTTGTTCATTCTTGATGGGGAATTTCCATCTAACAAAGTTGCAATCAACCCCTCTATCCTCTCAAGTGACAATACAACAATTATTTTGAAAAGGTATATTGGGTATTTTGGAACTTGGACTAGGTAACTTGATTCACAAATAGATTGTGGTATTGTTAAGTCCCATTGGTCCTAATCCTCCTCAACCAGGCATTGCAGCTTTAAATGACTCTCTTAGAAGGATAGCTTGTACCTTTACTCTTCCTTCCATTGGTGTTGAAGAGAGCACTCTATTAGGAAGATCTGAGTTTGTTCTTCCTTCTGTGAATTTGGGGATTTAATGCTATCAACCATAGAGAAGATTGCAAATATTACCATGGAAGCATTGTGGTCAGCGATAGCCAAGCTGGATCAATCGATGGATCAATTGATTTGATGATAGGAACTGTTCATAAATTAACTTCCTTAGATAATAAAAACTCACAGAAGTTATCTGATAATGTTACCAAGTTTGAGCAAATAAAAAATCAATGTTCTAAATTACAACGAAATGCCACTTTCATTAAAGATATATAATTGATACACCAGGAATTAGAAAATATAGGTAATCACTTAAGACATTTTAATCTTAGGTTTCTAAATTTTCAAATCTATCCTCTGATATCTCCCAAAGAGGTGCTTGAAAAATTCTATTTAGAGTTTGTGAAGGTATCTAGGGAAGTTATTCCTGAGGTTATTAGTCTTTATTACTTGTCAGACTGGAAGAGCAGCTCTTCCACTGTGGAAAAATATGATTCCTTTGCTAAGGTAGATCTCTGCAATTTTAGAGCAGTCTTGCTCTGAGATAGTTGAGCGATCTGCCCTTTTAGTGACTTTTGCTAAAGAGGGTGATAAGTAGTGGACCTTAAGACTTTTCTTTTGGTTGAAAAATGTTTCCTTTATGGGTCAATGTATTTCAATTTTTCTTGATGTGTTTAAGGAGACACAGGCTAGAGGAAGAATTTCCCTTTTAAAGAAACCTAGGGTTTTGGCCCTGGGAGCATCTTTCTTGCTATGATTTCCATGTAAATGTTTTATTAAACTTCAGAGAGTAAAATATGCTTTTTCAGAATCTATACAGCTAGAAAGATTTCTTCCAAATATGCCAGTTCAATAAGATGTAGAAGCTGGCATACACACTTTCTACTAATTAGGAAGGTCCCAATTAGTACAAAGTGTGAAATTTCTTTTTTTCATTTAATTTTTTTAAATTTCTCCCCTTGATGAGGTCTAGCATTGATGTTCATGAATTACTACCTTGTCATTTTCTTGCTTGCAATACTTTTATGTAATTTATTTTTCTTCTTCTATTGTAATTTATAATTCATCTAATTTTCCTATATCAAGTGTTATACCTGTAATTTTGTTCTAAAAATTTATAAATAAAGAATTGGAAACAAAATACCATTTTAGAAGTCCAGTCCAGATGTATTTCATGCATTCAAAAAAGGTGGAAGTAAGGCCAAATGACGGTGTGGTTAAAAGGTGTGAGATAAGAGGCCATTTTAGCCAAAAGAACTTCTTTCACAAATTGGAAAAAGGATCCATCTGACAAAAATAGGAAAAAGCATAACCATTAGCAAGTTAGATGAAAAACATTGATAAGGCAGGCTAAAACAGAATTTGAAAAGAAGTTGGCTGTAGAGGCAAAAACGTTTTTTACAATATATCTGAAGCAGGAAGCCTGTGAAGGAGTTGGTTGGACATTAGATGATCGAGGGGTTAAAGTGGCAATTAGGGAAGTTAAGGCCATCTGAAAGACTAAATGAATTATTTGCTTTAGTGTTTACTGAAGAGGATGTTTTGGAGATAGCCATACCATAAAAGGTATGATTCAGAAGAACTGAAGCAAATCATCGTGAAGCTGAAAGATGTAATAGAGAAGACTGACAATTTAAAGAGTAGGAAATCACCCAGTTCAGATAGGGGTAGATTTTAAAAGAAGCGCGATCAGCCTACTTTTGCTTGCGCATCAGACTCAAGCAAAAGTACGCTGGATTTTAGTAGATACGCGCGGAGCCGCGCGTATCCACTAAAATCCTGGATCGGCGCGCGCAAGGCTATCGATTTTGTATAGCCGGCGCGCGCCGAGCCGCGCTGCCTACCCCCATTCCCTCCAAGGCCGCTCCGAAATCGGAGCGGCCTCGGAGGGAATCCTCTAACGCCCTCCCCTCACCTTCCCCTCCCTTCCCCTACCTAACCCACCCGCCCGGCCCTGTCTAAACCCCCCCCTTACCTTTGTTGGGGGATTTACGCCTCCCGGAGGGAGGCGTAAATCCCCGCGCGCGAGCGGGACTCCTGCGCGCCGGGCCGCGACCTGGGGGCGGGTACGGAGGGCGCGGCCACGCCCCGGGCCGTAGCCACGCCCCGTACCCGCCCCAAAACGCTGCCGACACGCCCCCGCAACGCCGTGCGCTCCGGCCCCGCCCCCTGACACGCCCCCGACACGCCCCCCTCCGAGAACCCCGGGACGTACGCGAGTCCCGGGGCTCTGCGCGCGCCGGGAGGCCTATGTAAAATAGGCTTCCCGGCGCGCAGGGCCCTGCTCGCCTAAATCCGCCCGGTTTTGGGCGGATTTAGGCGAGCAGGGCTCTGAAAATCCGCCCCATAGTATACATCCCAGAGTTCTGAAAGAACTAAAAAATGAAACTGCATATCTATTACTTGCAATCTGTAGTCTATTGTACCTAATGGTTGAAGAGTGGCCAATGTAACACCGATTTTTTAAAAAGGCTCCGGGGTGATCCAGGAAACTATAGACCAGTGAGTCTGACGTCAGTGCTGGGAAAAATCATGGAAACTATTGTAAAGAACAAATTCACAGAATATATAGAAAGGCATGGACTGATCTCTGTGGCACACAAACTAGTAACACTTCTCTCCTCAGTCAGTTCTATTTACCGATACTCTTTGTTGCCTCCAACTCAGCAAGCTACCTTATAACTAACCTCTGGCATCACTTACATCACTGGGGTCAAATGATTCAGTATGGGAGACATTTGATGAACAGGAGAACTACAAAAAATCAGATTGATGAGACAAGATATAGTGCTGAAAATATTCAAACAAGATTTTTAACTAGGGCTGGTAAGCCAGTTTGGTTTGGACCTAAACTCCCTTCATCTTTCACATGTACTAAAGAGTTTAGCTTAATTTGGATTAAAAATTGTGCAAACACATTGATTGGCTGCCTTGGCAAGATATATAATAATGTAAATAGTTTTCTTGGTTATATATCTTTTCAGTAACACATCCATATTTTTAGCATTATAATTTTAACACATGTTCTTCAAAACAAATAATCTCAAAATGATATTTATATCAAAAGGCATAGCGTTTCAATTAGAATATTACTATACCATTTTATGTGTACAGTGCCACATATTCCATATTCTCATGTAACAAACAGAATAAAAATTACAGAGAAAATTAAATGATAATAAGATAGAAAAGGTTTTAAATTAGGAAAAAAAAAGAGGGAGCATTTCCAGAGGTCAAGTCTGGTCCACAAACTGCATAACATATATAAAGAAGCTTATTTCTATCATATAGTAACATTTGCTAAGAATAAGATTTTCTGTTGTCATGCATTTATTCAGACACATTATCATCTCTCAGCAGTGTCCTTCTCCAGACATTTTGCGTAAACATAAAAGTGTTTGTTTAACAAGAATGGTAATTGGGGGAGGGCTCATAGAGCCACCATCCTGGACAGGAATGAGGGTTTAAAATTTTATAGCAAGCTTCAGTAATGAGGATGGAATGTACAGGACTACTTTTTGTTATTTTTATTTCAATGCTTTCATGTGCAATGATACTTTAAAATGGGGGTTGTTTATACTTAACACAAATATTATCAAGAACAGCATGAGTTGCAAAGTAAAATTTTTAACAGCATGGTAGAGAACTGAAGTAGAGCATTCAAGTGAAAGATAGAGCATGGATATTTTCAGAAATTCAATCAATTCAGTCAGTTTTCTTTAAAGCAGCAACTGAGTGTTGCTGACCAAAGAGAGGAATGCAAAACTGTTATGTTTTGAAGCCAGTGGCTTGCGGACTGCTGCACTCACCTCCTTGTCCAGGGGGCTCCCTGCTGGCTCTCAAGGCATCCCAAGCAGTGGTCCACCACACTCCGATGTGGCAGGACGCTGCCGACCTCCATGCGGCCAGATGCTGCCAGTCCCAGCTAACGCCCTGCTTCCTAGGCGTGCATGCACCAGACCTTGGCCTTTTTAATGGGCCAGTGGCAGGAAAAGCCCCACTGTGCTAGAAGGTGATATCACGGCCAAAGCCCTATAAAGGGCTCACTTGCTCTTTCATTTGGCACCTCAGCAACAGGTCCTTCTACTTTTCAGTAAAGCATATTTCTTCCAGCGTCTTGTCTTCAGCCTTGTCTTCAGTTCCAGTGTCTTATCTTCAATCCTCTCCTTCTTCCATGTTGTCCCCTTTTTTTGCCTTGCCTGCTTGCTCTGCCTATTCGCCCCCTTCTTTCCAGTCAGATGGATACTTGGTTTGACCTTGGCCTGTTCTTGGATATGCTTGAACACTGCCTAAGACCAACCTCTACCTGATCCTCGATATGCTTGACTGCTACCTGCTACCGACCTCTGCCTGTTCTTGGATATGCCTGACTTCTGCCTACCACCGATCTCTGCCTGCTCCTGGACATACTTAATCACCAAAAAAGCAAACCGGAAACCGATCCAAAATTGCAGTAGCGACCTAAACAAGAGGATCAGTGAACACCAGGAGTTCTTTATTTCGCACAAAACATCATAAAAAGCCCGACTCAGGCAGAGTTTCGCTCTTTGAGCTGCTTCAGGGGCTATTATGTATGATGCTGGTGGTTTGTCTCCATATAGCAGTTCAGCCTCTTAAGTAATGCCCAGACAATTACCAACAACATGCAATTGCAGTCGCTAACACTTCAGCGACTGGTTCAACTACAACCGGACAGATACCAGCGTTAAGGGCAATCAAAGTTATTGCCGGAAAATACACAGTTTGAAGGAGTGGTGGTGATGGTGTGCTTAAGTGTAGCGGCGAGGAAGAACAAACAATACTGACATTAAAGAAAGTATTAGATAAATACACACGATCCTTACCAGTTGGAAAGCAAAGGGAAAGCTGAAAATGTTGCGATCCCGGGGCGTCCCCGGGACCGCCGCTTACCCCGGCTCGGTTCAGGGCTTCCTCGGGCCGCGTTCGGGCAGTGCAGGCCCCTGGCGCGGCGCTCCCACGCCGAGATGGCTGCCGGCGTTCTCCCGCGGCTGGCCTCGCCCCCTAGCCGCGCGTGTGCGCGGCAAGCCTCTGCCCTTATAGGGGCCAGCGCGGGAAATGCAGGGAGCCGGCTGGTGACGTCAGACGCTGCAGGGCTATTTAAGCTATCCAGTGGGGTGGGGTGAGGGGAGAGGTACAACCTCCTGGGCACTTGGTGCAGTTGTCGATACAGTCATCAAATTTACACTCACTTCACCCTTCCTTGTCACTTGTCAGTGTTATTCTCATATGGGAAGTATTTACACTGGGGATTCAGGTAGTAGAGATGTGAATCGGAATCGGTTCCAATTCCGGTTCCGATTCACATCGTACATTTTTTTTCGTGCGGCCCGATCGGGTTTATTTTTATCGGTTGCACCCGAGCCGATAAACAAAAAATCCACCCCGACACTTCAAAACAGCTCCCTTAGCTTCCCCACCCTCCCGACCCCTCCAAAACATTTTAAATTACCTGGTGGTCCAGTGGTGGTCCTGGGAGCGATCTCCCGCTCTCGGGCCATCGGCTGCCACTAATAAAGATGGCGCCGATGGCCCTTTGCCCTTACCATGTGACAAGGTATCCGTGCCATTGGCCGGCCCCTGTCACATGGTAGGAGTAATGGATGGCCGGCGCCATCTTTATGGAGCGGGAGATCGCTCCCGGGACCACCACTGGACCACCAGGTAATTTAAAATGTTTTGGGGGGGTCGGGAGGATGGGGGAAGCTAAGGGAGATGTTTTAAAGGGTCGGGGTGGGTTCAGGGATTGTTTTTGTGTGCTGTTTTTCCCGGCCTCCCCCAAAACGATAAGAGAACCCCACAATTTCGTGGGGTTTTCCTATCGGTTTTGGGGAGCCCCTGATTTCTGACGACTTTGAAAATATCGTACGATATTTTCAATCGTCAGAAATATGATTCACATCCCTATCAGGTACCAAATAACCATGAAGTCCTAGAATGTAGGGGTGTGCATTCGTTTGCAACGTATTGGCAATCTGCAACGTGTATGCCATATTCGTTGTCTTCGTGGGGGGTCACGAAACATATGGCGAACCCCCACGAATACAACGTATCACTAACGAATAAACCCCCACTCTCCTGGGGGAGCAATGGACAGCTGGTGCCATCTTGTGCTCCTACCATGTGACAGGGGCCAACCAATGGCACTGGTAGCCCCTGTGACATAGTAAGGGCAAAGGCTATCGGCACCATTTTGAATGCTGGCAGCCGACGGCCCGAGTGCAGGAGATCGCTCCAGGACCCCTGCTGGACCACCAGGGACTTTTGGCAAGTCTTGGGGGAGTCAGGAGGGTGGGGGTTGTAGTTAATTAAATTTAAAGGGTTGGGATGGGGTTTTTTTTGGGGAAACAGATACATATGTAACTAATGAACAGATAGGGGTCCCCCGAGAACAGATGCAATGGATTTGGGTCCCGATGAATACGAATACCGAATGGGACGAATCCGTCCCTGCTGCACATCCCTTCTAGAATGGTGTTCAAAGAAAATGTACTTAAAGTTTGAAAATAAGAATCCAGATCAGTATGGAAAAAATCAGAAAAACAGCATCAGAAAAATCATAATCAAAAAAAGCAATAGTCTCTTTGTCTATGGCTAATCCCTTAGTTGTTCTTCTCCCAAATGAATCAGTGACCAAATCTAGAATTCCTTCTCCTTGGAGGATAGAATAACCTCTCTCAAGTTCCAACATGAAACAAGGACTGGAAAGATGACAAAACCCCTAGTTCAAAAATAGATCTTCCAACATAAATAACTCCAACAGCCTTTGCAAAAATCTCAAGAACTCAAAAAATCACCAGCCTCTGCTGTTAACTGGTTGGAAAGGTAAAATATCCAGAATCCAGCCCTTCAAGATACCAGGGGTTTGCCCTTTACTCAGGAAACTGATTCAGTATAAAAACTTCAGAAAAATCTTCCAAAACTCCAATATGCCATTACTCTCAAAATCTCCACTCACCTAGATCAATCCTTGGGGAGGAAAGATCATATGCTTAGGGGGGAAGTTATATCCCTGAGACCCACCTCACAAAAAAAGATGGGAATATAGCAGGGGGAAGACCACAAAAATCCAAAAGCCCTTAGATGAATATAGGGCAAAATAGTAGTGACAGGCAAATCCTGGTAACATGTGTAATAGGGTCATACTGCTTTTTATTGGAAATACATTTCTTGATTAGCTTTTGGAAGCTATACTCCATTGGGTTACTGGACTGACATGGCAACCACACAGTGTTATCCAAAAAAATTGTTTAACCATGCGTATAACTGTTGCCATGGAACTATAAATATATAACCATCGTGTTTAATGTTTATGACATTCATGTATTTGTGAATGCAAGCATGCACTGTTTGACTGATTTTCCCCTTTTAGTTTTTTACTGATGCACTCCTCTTTAGTGGATAATTAAGGGTTGGCTACTTACTGTAAACATGGAAGGAGTGAGATTCAATGACTCATAAGAACATAAGATTTGCCATACTCATGTAAAATATTTAGTCCAATCCCACAGCTTCTGAAGCTGGTGGAAATGTAATAATTGTTGTATAAACTGTGTGCCTTAAGAACTTGCCTTGAAATTAATGATTGAAATAACTTGCATAAATTAAAGAAGTTATCAGCTTTTACGGTAAAAATCTATGATGTGGTTAGTAGGAACAAGTTTCTTGGGCTGGTTTGAGATGGTAATCCAACCCTACTGCTGACTGCAAAATCTGCAAAGATTTTTTGGATTTTTCGACTTTTATGTTTTTGAAAGATTCACACATCTCTACATCTTGATATAGTCATGCCTGCAGGTATCAAAACCCATTATTTGAACTTCTGAAAAGGTTGTTCATTACATTGGGAATGTCTTTTTCTCCTAACAGCAAAGCAAATCCATAACTTTTCAAACATAAAAATAATTAGTTGTTCACATTCTTAAGAAGCTTTAGCAATAGCACTTTCTGTGATGACTGATTGCTCTATATTTACTTGTTCACAAAGAATTGCTTGAAGGCTTCCCTTTATTATTTAAAATAATAACGTACTTTTGTAAAAGAAGGCTTTTTTGAACATGTGCTGTTTGACTTCAGCGAACAGGATAAGGTGGTCAGTAACAGTAATCTGACTACAGTATATTAAACAACTTTTCTGTTTCAAACATACATAAGGGATAATGCCTTAATGGCTGCATGAGCTCCAGACTTTCCTCTCCCTCTCTCTTTATGGGGATATTTAGCAGGTGCATAAAGCTTTAAATATTACCAGCTATCCATTTAGACTGAAACTTCAGTTATCTGTCTAAATGACTTTTGAATATCAGCCTGAATATTTTTAAAATGTCCTGGTGGCTATTCTCCTTCAATTCTCCATTTATGGTGCTCACTGTTTGCAGTTGCTGCGGCAAGAAGAGGCTGTGCATCCCTGTGGGCACCTGCCTGCCTCTGCTCACTTTTCTATTGCCTTCTGTCTAACTGCCTACTCCACCCTCCCTCCTCTGCCATGCCACCATAGCAAAAGCATCCACAGTATAGGCGTAGACATCTGAGAAGATGTAAATAGCCCCTGGGCCTGCCTGATGCCTACTCTGGGCTCAGCTCTTCCCTCTAATGCCTCATGATTTGTGCTCACAAAACAAAAACAGGTCATGTTTTATGAGCACAGAAGGTAGAAGGAAGGCCAAGTGACTGCCGGCATGCATAAAAGGTGAGGTGAGTGAGGCTATTCTAGCCAAAAGAACATCTTTCAAAATGAAGGAAACAGCATAAGCACTGGTAAGTTAGATGCAAAGCATTGATAAGGAAGCCAGATAGAATTATAAAACAAGCTTGCTGTAGAAGCAAAAACACAATAACAACTTTTTAACGTTACTTTTGAGGGAGTCAATTGAACTATTAGATAATCAAGAGATAAAAAGGGCACTAAGGAAGAGCAAGGCCATAGCAGAGAGATTAAATTAGTTCTTTGCTTTGGTCTTTTCTTAAGAAGTAAGGCAGATACCCTTGCTGGGAGTGATATTTAAAGGTGATGATTCAGAGAAATTGAAACAAATCTTTTTTTCTTTAGACCTAGTAAGAGAAGCCAGGTATGCAAACTGAGGAAATAATTTGCTAAACAGCAGTCTGCATAGAAAGATTTTCTGTGGACAAATTAAGAATGAAAGTAACTAAAAATGGTTGAAAATACTAGAAATCATGTGCTGAATTTCAGTAATTGTCCAACCTTGAGATTTAAGATGATGAATCTTCTAAAAAGTAAGGGACTTTGACAGTTATAGAATCTGATTTTGCTAATATAATATCTACACAGAAAGTAAAACATGCCTGGAAGAAAAATGATCAGGATGCCATGAATATAATTATCTAGACATTAAATACTTCAGAAACAATTTATATTATTAACCAGACTACAGCAAAAGGCATTTGGCAATATTGGCAAATAAAGGAGATATTGGTGAAAAAAAATCCTGAACTTAAGTGTGAGATAAATATTGTCAAGTGGGAGAAAGAAGAGTTTACTACTATGTACGTGTAGTGTGTGGAATCAATAGCTGATCAATGTCAAACTCCAGGAAATACAATTGATGAGGAATAAGTTGTATCACTAGTAAATCAGTCCTTTGAGCATACTATGAAGTGGCCAGAACCTTTGATGTGTGTATTATGTTTGAGTTGCTTGTCATGTACTTCTACAAGAAGAAAAATGCAGGAAAAGGATTCTCCAGATGCTGAATCAGCTAGTGCATGCAGATTTTGGAGAAACTTCAGAGAAAATGACAGACAATAAACTGCTATTATGGCAAGAAATTTGGACATTTTGCAAGGGATTGCTATTTTCCACCCAAGAGAAATGAAAATCCTCAAAATGAAAAAGGGATGTTTCAAGCAAGAAAGGGATCAAAATAAAAATATTCAGAGACCAAAAATAGCCAGAGTCATTTAATGACAACCCCCCTTCACTTGATCCACGAAGAAGCCATATGCTTTTTATGTAAAAGCAAACCATACTGTATATATATATATGTGTGTGTGTGTGTATATATATATATATATATATATATATATATATATCAAGAGATAACTGACAACAAAGAGCCATTTTAAGTAGATTCTGATGTCTTGAGTCATTTAATTGGACAGCATAAATTATTCTATACCTGCACTGCAGTACAGATGTTTCATATATATCTGGATTCCCAAGCAATATCAGAAGAAGTTAGATGCTAAGAGCAAACCTATAATCTTTGTTCATTATTGCGAAAACAGCAAAGAATATTGCTTGTATGATCCTAAAATTAAGAAGATTCTGACAAGCAGAGATCCAAAGTTTCTTGCACCAAGAAAAGGAGCTGTAATTCTGGAAAAGGAAGTGATACTTTGAGGAAATATGATCAAGTTGCTTATTTCCCAAATGAAAAGAACATTGGACATTATCATATTAATGAAATGCTAAGCGGCAAAATGCCAGTTAATAATGAGATTGTCATCACATGAACTTCCATCATCAATGCAGAAACACATAGGACCAGATTTTCAAAGGGGTACGCGCGTACCCCTAGAAAACCTGGCCCAAACTCCCCCTGCGCTCGCCGAGTCTATGTTGAGTAGGCTCGGTGGCACGCGCAACTCCCGGGATGCGCGTCGGGGGCGTGTTGCGGCCGGCGCATCATCAGGGGCATTCCAGGGGCATGTCGGGGGGCGTGTCACGGCCAGCACGTCATCGGGGGCGTTCCGAGGGCATGGCCGCAGCCTCGGGACGAGCCCCCCGGACCGGACCCTGACACGCCGGCGACTGGCCCAACGCACGCTCCGATTTCGGAGCAGCCTCAGAGGGAACGGAGGCAGGCTGTGCGGCTCAGCGCATGCAGGCTGATGATTTTGGGTAGCCTTGCACGCGCCGACCCCGGATTTTAATGGATACGCGCGTGTCTATTGAAATCCTGCATACTCTTGCTTGCGCCTGATGTGCGAACAAACGTACGCGTGTACGCAAATTTATAAAATCTACCCCATAGTGAATTCCTATCAGTGCATGAACAGAAACAACCAAATAGGAACTATATCATTCAACATGTAAATCGTGACCCCCGATAGACTAGTATCTAAACCAAAGGCAAAGTCTTATTATAACAATATGCATCATAAAATGAAAGAACAAATATAATGATTTAATGAAGACTAACCAGCATGATAGGTGAGCGGAGGCTATTGCTGAATAACTTTCAAATCATAAATGAATGAAAATTTGGGAACTAGTGCCAAGAAAAAAGTAGATGAAAGTAATTAAATCCTAATGGGTATTTAAGTTAAAGTTAAATCCTAAAGATGATGTAGAGCAATAGATAGCATGACTAGTTGCAGATAGTTATGATCAGCAATATGGAATAGACTATGAAGAAACATTTATTAGTCATGAAAATGACAACTCTGAGATTTTTATCGGCTTTAGCAAATGAAGAAAATTCATTTATGTGACAATTTTATGTAAAGACAGTGGGGTAGATTTTATAAATTTTTCGCACGGGCGTACTTTTGTTCGTGCACCAGGCACGAACAAAAGTACGCTGGATTTTATAAGATACGCGTGTATCTTATAAAATCCAGGGTCGGCGTGCGCAAGGGGGTGCACATTTGTGCAACCTGTGGGGCGGATTTTAAAAGCCCTGCTCACGTAAATCCACCCAGATTTACGCGAGCAGGGCCTTGCGCGCCGGTGCGCCTATGTTCCATAGGCCTACCGGCGCACGCAGAGCCCCGGGACTCTCGTAAGTCCCGGGGTTTTTCGAGGGGGGCGTGTTGGGGGCGTGTCGGGGGCGTGTCGGATCGGTGCGGCGTTTTGGGGGCGGGACGCAGCGGGCCCGAGGGCGTGGTTTCGGCCCGGGGCGGTCCGGGGGCGTGGCTGCGCCTTCCGGAACTGCCCCCAGGTCGCGTCTCGGCGCGCTAGTGGCCCGCTGGCGCGCAGGGATTTACTTCTCCCTCGGGAGGCGTAAATCCCCCGACAAAGGTAGGGGGGGGTCTAGATAGGGCCGGGGGGGTGGGTTAGATAGAGGAAGGGAGGGGAAGGTGAGGGGAGGGCGAAAGCGAGTTCCCTCCGAGGCTGCTCCGATTTCGGAGCGGCCTCGGAGGGAATGGCGGCAGGCTGCGCGGCTCAGCGCGTGCCGGCTACACGACATCGGCAGCCTTGCGTGCGCCGATCCTGGATTTTAGCAGATACGCGCGGCTACGCGTGTATCTACTAAAATCAAGCGTACTTTTGTTTGCGCCTGGTGCGCCAACAAAAGTACGCGAAGGCGCACTTTCTTAAAATCTACCCCTGTGCGCGCCGAACCCGAAATCGGAGCGGCCTCAGAGGGAACTTTCCTTCTGCCTCCCCTCCCCTACCTTTGTTGGCAGATTTACGCCTGCGGAAAGCAGGTGTAAATCTGCGCGTGCCAGCAGGCTGCTGGCGCGCTATCACCCGACCCAGGGGCTGGTCCGGAGGCCTCGACCATGCCCCCAGGCCCGCCCCCAAAACACCGCGTCACTCGCGCCCCGCCCCTGAAACGCCGCGTCACTCGCGGCACGCCCCCAGACACGCCCCGACACGCCCCTCCATGCAAGCCCCGGGACTGACGCACGTCCTGGGGCTTGCATGCGCCGCTGAGCCTATGCAAAATATTGTACACGCGTACCCCTTTGAAAATCTACCCCAGTGCATCTTCATAGAGGTACACAAGAAGTCTTTGGGGAGCAACCTCCAGGGACTGATGAAGAGGAAAAGATGATTAGAGTATGCCAACTCAAAAAGGCAATATATAGTTTAAAACAATCAGATCATGCACATTTCATGACATTGGACCATTACATGACATTTGACATTCTACTGTCAAATAGAATCAGATTAATACATTTATATGCTACAACAAGAAGAATATGCTATACTAGCTATTTATGTAGCTGCCATACTAGCAGTAACAACAAGTGAAGGAAAACCAAGTTGAATCTTAAGCATTGACATGGAGAGAAATGTAGACAAAAAAACACGTGTCAATCAGTTAAAAGAGCTATATTGAAATAATCATAAAACATTTTGGCATGAGTGACTGAAAGCTAGTATCAGCACCCATTGAGCAAAATCATAAAGAAAATGAATATTCCCAAGGAACAAATCATCCAAATGTTCCATTTCAGAGGCTTATTGAAAGTGTGATATATCTTGTATAACCAGATATTACACTTGCAGTTCATTAATTGAGCTTTCTCAATACTCGCTATAAGATGGTCAAACATATTCTCAGCTATCTTCAAGGAATATAAGATAATATTTTATGTTACAAAACTTCTGGAGAAAGAATAATTGGTTATTCAGATGTAAACTGAAACTCTTTGATTCAAGATGGAAGATCTATTGAAGGTTATGTATACAAGCTAGAGCAAGCAGCAATGAGCTGGAAAGCTGTAAAACAGCAGATGGTGTGCTTCTCTGTTTGTGAAACTAAATACACTGCTCTATGCTAAACTATCAAAGAAAGAAAGTAGTTAACTAAAATCTGAAAGAACTTCGATTTAACAAGTACTGTAAAAACTCTACTGACATAAAAACTGACAGCTAATCTGCAATGAAACTGGTGTTCAGTACTACTCAACATCAGTGATCAAAACAAATGGATCTTAAATACCGGTACTTAGAAGAGACAAAGTGAAACAGGGAAAATTTTAACTGAGCTACAACCCAAGAGAAGAGATGAATGCTGATGCCTTGACCAAACCACTTCAGAAAAATAAGAATCAATTCTATATGCAAGGATTTGGACTTATTAAAGAAGGTTCCCATAGCAAGTGAGAGAGTGTTGGAAACTTGTTTCATATCACTGTGCTGGACTGTAGTGAGTTAGCTAGTACTGAAGTGTTCTGAGCTATTCGTGTTTCTCTACTACTCTTTATGACCACTTGCTTCCTGTTTCTATATGATCTGAGTTGCTGGATGCTGCTATTTTATAGTTAGTAAAAGCAGTGCTTTTTTACAGATCTTACAAAGAAGAAAGCCTTCTTGCTTAAATGTTTTTCCTTAGAAGTGTTGCGATTCTGTTCGTGTGAGGCCCCGCAAACAGCCTCCCTCACCTCCAGGTGCTGCCCGTGTGCCACTGCCTCTTTGCGGCTGGAGTCGATGCCTATAGTGCCTGCTCCATGTGATGGTGGTATGCTGCCGATGCTGTTTCTGCTCCTGGCTGGATGCTATCTCTGTGCTGGCGCAACCCTGAAACGTTGCTGGCAATCCCCAACATGGCACACTGTTTTCCTAGGCATACACGTGTCTCTATCTGGAATTTAAGGGGAACCACAGCAGAAAAAGCTCCATGGCCGCTCCTGATAATGTCATTGCCTCAGGTCTTTAAAAGGGCACTTATCCCGTTGCTCCAGGCCTTCACAAAGTTACCAGTCCTTCAAGGTCTCCTGTCTCTTGTGATTCTCCTTTTCCTGGTCTCCTGGTTCCTGCATCCGTCTTCATTCCTGTATCCAAGTCTTCAGTCCAAGTTTTCATTCCTGCACCTACATCTTCAGTCCAAGTCTTCAGTCCTATTTACAAGTCTTCAGTCCAGGTTTTCAATCCTGCATTCAAGTCTCCAGTTTCTATTCCAGATTTGCGGTCCTGTCTTCACCTTCCTCAGCTGGTTCAAGTTTTCAGAGTCCTTGTCCTTGGTTTTAGAGTTTCAAGTTCCTGAGTTACGAGTTACGAGTCCTGAGTCCTGTCCCTGGTTTCCGGGGTTCTTGTTCCAGCCTTCTGCCTGTTCCAAGTCTTCAGAGCCTTCATCTTGTCATGAGTGTCCAGAGTCCTCACCCTTCATCATTCCTATGCTCAAGCCATTCCTAAGCAGTTAGTCTGAAAGGGCTTACAAAGTGGCCGGAGTGCTACTCCAGAGATCAGCATGGGATGCTGGTTCTCAGTTCCTGGAACCTGTTGGGCATCCAAGTCTTCTTGTTCCAAGTCAAGAGTGTTTGAGTGTTCCTGTTTCCCAGCCCATGTGCTCACCCACCAGTGGCATGGACCACGGCCAGCCCTGGGCTTGTGTTAGTCATGTCATGGCATAGGGACTCACGCTCACGTCCATCCGTCCGTGTTCACAACAGATTGCAAAGGCCATGAGCTTGGTGAACACATCCCTGAGAGGGACCTTCCTTGCTTTGACTCTTGTTCCTTCCTGAGGGTTTTTTTGTCTTCGACCCACAGGAGGTGCCTGCATCCAGATTTTTGTTCAAGTTCTTCAGCTTTGGTTCTAGGTTTCAGTGTGTTTTATATCATGTCTTTGTTCAAGCCTGCAGCCATGTCTTAGTTTAGCTAGTCCAGTATGGTTCCTCGCTTCAGTTCCTGAAACCAAGTATCTTCGGATTCTGTGACTGTCCCTCAAGCCCTTGTTGGTAAGGGATTACCTATGTCTCTATCGAAGCAAAAGAGAGGAGGCTGGAGGGAGGGCTTTGAGGAGGAGATACTGTTGCAATTCCACTAGTGGGAGGGCCCCATTAACGGCCTCACTCACCTCCTGCCATCGCCTCTGTGATACTGCCCCTTCGTGGCAGGAGTCACCACCAATGCTACCTGTTCCATGCGGCAGTGGGATGCTGCCAACTCCACCTCTGCTCCTGTGCGGCCGGACACGCCTCTGTGCAGGCACAGCCCTGAAACGCCTCTGGCAATCCCTGATGTGTTGCACTGTCTTCCTAGTTGTGCACTCTTGCCTATGTCTGGAATTTAAGGGGACCATGGTGGGAAAAGCCCCACAGCCCCTCCTGATGATATCATTGTCTTGGGCCTTTAAAAGGCCACTTCTCCCATTGCTCCAGGACTTCACAAGGTTACTAGTCTTTCAAGCTCCTGTCTCTTGAGGTTCTTCCATGTCCAAGTCTTCAGTCCAAGTCTTCGTTCCTGCACCTAAGTCTTCAGTCCAGTGTCCAAGTCTTCAGTTTCTGTACTTGGTTTGTGGCACTGTCTTCACCTTCCTCAGCTGGTTCAAGTCTTCGGAGTCCTCGTCCTTGATTTTAGAGTTCCAAGTTCCTGAGTCTGAATCCTAGTTCCTCAGTCCGAGTCCTTAAGTCTGAGTTCCTGAATCTGAATTCTGAGTTCCAAGTTTCTGAATCTGTTTTATGAGTTCCTGAGTCCTGTCAATGGTCTCTGGAGTTCTTATTTCAGCCTTCTGCCTGTTACAAGTCTTCAGAGCCTTCAGAGTCCTCAGAGCCTTCAAAATCCTCAGCCTTCGTTGGTCATACGCTCAAGCCATTCCTAAGCGGTTAGTCCGAAAGGGATTATGGAGTGGCAGTAGGGCTACCCCAGAGACCAGCATGGGCTGCTGGTTCTCAGTTCTTGGTGTGTGTTGGGCATCCAAGTCTTCCTGTTCCAAATCAAGAGTGTTCCTGTTCCAAGTCCCCAAGTATTCCTGTTTCCCCAGCCTGTGCCATGATGCACTTGCCCACTAGCCCCGTGGTTGTGCATTCACATTGCGGCACAGGGTCTCATGCTCATGTCTGTCCGGGTTCAAATAATAAGGCAATTTAAATAAACTACATTGTGCCACAAATCCCTAACAGTATAGGATTTTGACCTATAAAAGTATAATTTGGATTTACATTAGCAACTGTAGGAGAGGATCATCTTGCTGGTGGCTGGAAAAAATCAGTAAGATACTGCTTGGAGAAATTTTTAAAACTTAAAATTATTGTTTATTTATTTTATTTATTTGTAAAGTTTTTCTATACCGGTGTTTGGACCAGGGACCGTCACATTGGTTTACAATAATACAATTATAAAAGGTCTACGCCAGGAGGACTGCCATAAAACGTTCAAGCAAAAACTAAAGATGTGGCTGTTCACACGAGCCTACACCTAACACTACCCAGTCTAGTCACACTACACCTTATGCTCCCATTTCCCCCTCTGTTCCTTCCTTCTTCTGATGTCTAAACTTTTTGAGGCACCTCTATTTCCCTGATTCATCTCCATCATACTATATCCTTGATACATGTTCAATTCTCCCATACATATCCCTGATACCATTTCATTTATACCTGTTTAATTGTCCAAACCCCTCAGCATATTGTAAGCAACCTTGCAAGTAATTGATAATCTTCACCTTAGTATCCATCTATAGATAATCTTTTTGACATATATATTGTTCTTTGCATTGATATTTTTGTTCTCCTTTCTTGTCAAACGCATCTTAAGCATAGTTTATTGTTTTACTCTTAACCGATGTGATATCATTGATGAAAGTCGGTAGATAAAAACTATTAAATAAATAAATAAATAAAAGTACATATATAAATATAGTGATAATTAAAATTTCATACGCAAAATGTTAAAACTAATTTCAATTCATATTACAAATTAAATAGCAAGTAAAAACGTCAAAAATAAACAAACTAAGTAAAATATCTAAAAGTAACCAGTAAAACATAATAACCGGAGTAGAACATCGCAGATTAATAATGTCAAGGTGTGATTAGCCTGAGCTTTCCTTGAATGCCTGATTAAAGAGCCATGTTTTTAGCATTTTTCTGAATTCCTTAAGATTGGTTTCAAGTCTTATTTCTTCCGGGAGAAGTAAACTATTGGGGTATATTATTTAGTGTGTTCGTGTATTTTTGTTTTAAATAGGTTGTCAGAAAGTCAGGCAACAAGCAGAAGTTTGAGTGTGTTGTTTTATAGATGTTATCATTCCTTTACTATATCATTATTGTACTTTCCTTTACTATATCGTTATTGTACTTTCCTTGCTAAATATGTTATGGATGTGGACCCTTGGGCTGGCTGAGACTGCAGATGTTGCACTGTGGGGACCCACAGCGAGCGTCACAGCCGGGAGTCGGCGCTGAAGAAAAACTCCGGAGAAGACTTCACCACTGGAAGTCCGAAGTCCCCCCAGGAGGAGCCCGTAGGGACCCGGACCTCTTGGACTTAGGTGGGACACTATGCAACCAAGGATCCAGGAAGCAACCGAAGAGATGATCAATGAGGATGGCAGGACCCAGGAGGCTGGAAGAGTCTTCACACTTGGAAGCCCGCGGCTCCCCCGGGAGGAGCCCGTGAGAGCCCAAGCTGCTGGGACTTAGGAGAATTCCCTGGGCCAGCAAGAACCGGATACCTGAGGAAGCGGAGGAAGCAGAAGTCGGAGTCCAGGAACGAAGCCGGGTCAGAAGCCAGAAGTCAGAGGTCCGAAGCCAAAGCCAGGGCTGGAAGCTGGAAACAGAGTCGTTGGACGGAGCCGGGTCAGAAGCCAGAAGTCAGAAGTCCACACCAAAACCAGGGGCAGAAGCGAAGACGAAGTCAAAGGACGAAGCCGGGTCGGAAGCCAGGAATAGAAGAGATGATCCAAGATCCAAAGCAGCAACTAGCAACTCAGGGGACTGAGTGAACCTCATTGCAAGGTGAGGTTTAGGCCCAGCTGCAGGGTTTAAATACCCTGCAGCGTCTGATGTCATCTGAGGGTGTCCACCGAGATTTCCCGCGCTGGCCCCTTTAAAGCTCCAGCCCCCGGGCGCGTGCCCACCTAGGGGGCGGGGCCAAGCGCATTGGTTCAGCGGCATCTCCCTTGCGCAAGGAGAGCCACAGCAGGCTGATCGGGCCTACACAGCCGCGGGGACGTTCGTGTGGGCCGGGCCGGCCCCGAGGTAGGAGGAGGGACCGGGACACGGCCCGGTCCTGTAACAAAATGTTTGTAAACCGTTATGAATGTTCCCACTGATATGATGGTATAGAAAACCAAATAAACCTTAAAACTTAAATAGGTATTCAGAAAGTCAGGCAACAAACAGATGTTGTGTGTTCGTATTTCCCAACCCTCCCTAGCTCATCCTTTAATTTATAGACAGGTGTCACTTTCACACTTAAAAAAAACCCAAAAAAAAAGTATCTGCCTTTTAACTTAAACTCAGAAATTTCCCACAGCTTATCAGGAGTTTGATCATTCCTTCTAGGTTATTACCAGATATATAGTGAATACACTAATACATTTAAAGGACCCTAATCGTACGCAATCCTACACCTATAGCAACTAAAACTTAACTAGGAACTGAACAAATTTAAGTTGAAGGCAGCAGTCCAGCAGTAAAAGGAGGGCCTCCCAGTCTTTTGCATAGAGTGTCACATGTATGATTTTTTACCCACCGGTGAGAAGTTGTATGTGTGCATCCAATGCAAAGAGCTCCTGTCTCTCAGAGAAAAAGTCCGATCTCTGGAGGCTAGAGTGGCAGACCTGGAAGAGCTGAGGCAGACAGAGAGGTATATAGATGAGACATTCAGGGACATAGTAGCCAAGTCCCAACTCCAGTTTGGCATCTCTGGTGTTGCCTTGGAGGAGGAAGTTCTCATAATCGGAGAACATCAACCTAGTGAAGCAGGAAATGATCCTGTAGCAAGGCCCTGCTCTCCAGGTGTGGCATTGTCCTCTCGTACTGAGAATTTCTCTCCCAGGGCTTCTGCCAAGGAGGGAAGAGTTAAGTTGGCCATCATTGTTGGTGATTCGATTATTAGGAATGTAGACAGCTGGGTAGTTGGTGGGTGTGAGGACTGTCTGGCAACTTGCCTACCTGGTGCGAAGGTGGCGGACCTCACGCGTCACCTAGATAGAATTTTAGACAACTGCTGAGGAGGAGCCAGCTGTCGTGGTACAAGTGGGCACCAATGACAGGAAAATGTGGGAGGGAGGTTCTGGAAGCCAAATTTAGGCTCTTAGATAGAAATCTGAAATCCAGAACCTCCAGGGTAGCATTCTCTGAAATGCTCCCTGTTCCATGCACAGGTCCCCAGAGGCAGGCAGTGCTCCAGAATCTCAATGCATGGATGAGACGATGGTGTAGGGAAGAAGGATTCAGTTTTGTAAGTAACTGGGGAACCTTGAGGAAGGGTGAGTCTTTTCCAAAGGAATGGGCTCCACCTTAACCAGGGTGGAACCAGTGCGCTGGCGCTAACCTTTAAAAAGGAGATAGAGCAGCTTTTAAACTAGAACAAAGGGGAAAGCTGACAGTCACCCAGCATCACATGGTTCAGAGGGAGGTATCTTCAAAGGATACTAATGAAGCATTAGAATTAAGGTTCCCAACAGAGAGGTTCCAATAATAAGAAAAGTAGTCTAAGTACCTATAATTAAAAACTCACCTGAGCTAAAAGATTCCAATTTATCCCTGCCAACTGAAAAGCAGAATGTAAATATAAACAAAAAATTCACTTTGAAATGTTGTATGCTAATGCCAGAAGTCTAAGAAGTAAGATGGGAGAATTAGAGTGTATAGCAATGAATGATGACATACTACATAGACTTAATTGGCATCTCAGAGACATGGTGGAAAGAGGATAACCAATGGGATAGTGCTGTAACAGAGTACAGACTACATAGCAATGACAGAGAGCTTGTAGTAGCTTGTGATCTATCTAATGTTTGGTACTTGCCAGGTACTTGTGACTTGGATTGGCCACTTTTGGAAACAGAATACTGGGCTTGATGGACCCTTGGTCTGACCCAGTATGGCATATCTTATTTTCTTTATGTAACGTTAAACATAAGACTGTGTGAGCAGCCAGCTCTTGTCGTACACATTCTTAGTTGCCTTTAGCGATGCTTGAAGGATTTCATAGTAAAGGAAAATGAGGCAACCTTTCCCTATATCTAATCTAATTTAATCTTGGTGATAAGAATGGCATTGGCAAAATGGGCCTATTTGATTGCTATTCATTAGTTTCATTTTTTATGAAAGCTGTCTTTTAACAACTGCAATTATGAATTTTCAAGGACAGTGCATGCTTTCCTAATGCAACTTTACAGAGTTTTGAGATTTCTCAATGACACGTGATCCGAAGGGCTGGCAAAGGATGGTCATCTTAAACTAAAAATTTTAAACCCAGCAAGGAAGGAAGGGCAAGCGTTTATGCAGAGCTACACTTCCTGTAGCTAACAATTTTGGTTGACTGCTGTGTCTACTCAAGAAGGGTGAAATGAAGTAGAGAATGAAACAGGGTCAGTGTTCTCCGCTCCCAGAGGTACTGGACTGCAAGATTGTTCAGCAAAATTTCCCACAGTACTCCTTGAACTTTTAAGAAGACATCCTATCGCAGCAAAGAAAAATAAATATTATGAAGTGCAGCTGGAAGCATTAGAAAAATTCACACAATCAAATTTACTTTTGTTTCCATTATTTTACTTTCCATAGAAGAACAGCTTCAGCATATTAAAGAAGCACAGGCTGAGATGCTGTGCCCATTGGAGAAGGATCACATAGAAATGGCAGCAGAAGTGGCAGCATTTTTACAGAAGATGGCATTCACATGAAACTAGCAAAACTTAAAGTGAGCAAGGCACTGGGACCAAATGGGACACATCATAGTATATTAGAGGCATACCTGGGTAATTTAGATTTTGCTGTTGATTAGCAGAGGGTAGGGGGGAGGGCAAAGGAATGGAATAATATATATCAGCTTTCTCTCTTCCACCCACCCCCTCCCAAATAATCCATAAATTCTTTTTATCCCACCCATCACCATCACCTGTCCCCCTCCCTAGATGATCAAGCATACTTCCCCCTTCGTCTCTCCCTCACCCCAGCACTCTCTTTGCTCTCTCCCTCTATAAGCCTCAGCACCATGGCTTATGCATTCTCATGATCCCATTTCAGCCTCGCTCCACCTCCAGACCGGTGAGAATAGCATACAGAGACACCCTACAGGCCCCCCCTATCAATACTTCATTAAGAAAAAGAGCTCTCTCCACTGCGGGCCCAAAGCAATGGAACTCGCTCCCTCCAGACCTCAGGCTCGAAGAATGCCCGAGCACCTTCAAAAAAAGACTTAAGACCTGGTTGTTCAACCAAGCCTTTTCTTAACTCAGCTCTCTTATCAAAGCTACCACTAATAGACTACGCCCTTAGCAAATCGCCATTTATGCCTTCGTTCTAACAAATCCGCTGTCTTAACACCTAATCACCATGCCGTTATTTGTACCTAAGTTCTAGCTAATCCGCCGTCGTAGCTCCAAATCCTGGTGCCCTATTCTTAAATCTCCTTACAGTACACCCGGCTAGCATTAGGCTAACCGATCAAGTCTCTTCCTCCTACACAATATGTTAAACCCAGTTCTTTGTACCCAAGTTTGTTTATCCTGGTTCAATGTGTAAGGCATTCTCATGTCATGGTTATTGTTGGAATGTAAACCGAAATGATTGGTAACTCTGTTACTTGAATTTCGGTATATAAAAGTGCTAAATAAAATAAATAAATAAATTCTCACTCTTCCCTTAACTGAGTGATTCCCAAGTCCTGGTAGCAGAGCTGCAGACTGAGTTTTGTGAATATTGCAGCCCCTCTCCAGTTTCTCTCCACATGCTGCTTGCAGAGTCTACTGCAGGCTCGCTGTTCTCTATTGAGGGAGGGTAGTTGCTGAACTGTATACAGAGAGGCCCTTAGATTTCTAGGGTTTCCCCTGAGACCCTGCAATTGATGTAAATTCCCTGAGACTCAGGGTGAAATCCTGGGAGTTCCCAGGTATGACTAGAAGAGCTTAAAGAGGTTCTGGCAGTGCCATTGACAGTTCTGTTCAATTGCTCATCCTTTGGCAATAGGAGTGGTTTCAGAGGACTAGAGATGGCAGATATCAACCCTCTTCACAAAAGAGAAAGCAAGATGCTGATAACTATGTCACATGGAGGCTTATTGTTAGAGTTGTGGACCCAGCTAGGCTGGGTGACCTCCAGAGGAACAGTCCAGGACTCCAGGGGCAGACTAGACAAGGGGATCTTCTGCCTATACCAGCCACCTTCCCCGCAGGTTGAGTCCTTGGGTTCTGGGTGGTTGGCAGGACTTAAACAAGGGTGGAGACCTAAGACTAATACTGGACTGGAATCTGGAGTGGAGGGGAACAAACTCAGGTGAAGCTGAACAGGCCAGGGAATGCAGGCTGCTGGGCTGGAGATAGAAGTCAGGCAGGGCTGAAAAGGCAAGCTGCAGGGCTGTAGGCTGATGTCAGGCAGGACTGGAGACAGAAGCCAGAGTGGCCTTGAGAGGCAGGCTGCATGGCTGGAGGCTGATGTCTGGTGGGTCTGGAGCTCAGGCAGGAACCAAGATCTGGGGAGGATCACTGGAACAAGGAGTTTACTAATACTGGCAAGCTTGGGACAAAAGGCTAGAGAGCAAGCTCAAGACAGAAGACTTGGGGAAGCCACAAGGCAGGAGGCTGCAGAGAACCACAAGGTATACAGAGACAAGAAGGCTTTGGAAAGCCACAAGGAATTCAGAGACAAGAAGGCTGCGGAGAGCCACAAGGTATACAGAGACGAGGGGCCAAGCAAGGAGCCAAGGACACTCAATGACAAGGCCCCAAATGTAGACAGAGGCAGGGCTAAATAGGCAGGGATTTGCCGAGTCATGAGGTCACCGAGACTAAAGCTGGAAAGAGAGTAGGATCAGCTCCTGGAGGACCTCTAGTGGTTGGGAGGCTGCTTGACAAGCAGAATCATAACTCCTATGTATCAAAATGCATAGTTCTGCATGCACAATTTTGTTATTTTGCATGCTGTTTTTCTACATATACAAATGAGTCAAGTAAAAAATTGTGTGCAAAGTTTTGCTTCAGGAAATTTTGCAAAAGAAAAAAACAAACAAGCTACACTTCACAAAGGAAAACATGTTTTTTCAAGAAATTTGGTCAATGAATCCAATGTCATGCATATTATAACTATGCTATAATGGCTAACAAGTTGCTTTGCATGATATTCCATTGCAACAGCTCATCAACTATTAATCTGAATAAAACTTGGTACATGGAAAATTATGTGCAAACTTTTATGCCTTGTCAACATAAAACTAGTGCATGCTATTTTGTGTTTTAGCACACAAAAAGCCATTTTATTTTATTTTTTATTTTATTTATTTAAGTTTTTCTATACCAGCATTCGCGATAAAATCGCATCATGTCGGTTTACAATTAACAAGTAGATAGGGAACAAAAGGCAATAAATAACATTGATCTAAGTAATAATAATAACAAAATAATAGTAATAGTAGTAAAAAACGTTAAACAAGAGAAGGCTAAGGAATGCAGTTACAATAAAACAAGGGAGTAATATAACTTGGATCAGAGAAAAGAAGCATGGGATTAAATATATATAACATATATGCCAGTCAATGTGCTTATAGCGTTGAAGAATTGCCCTTATGAGGTAGGGATATTAATTACTATGTTTAAGGCAAAGTCTGAGCGAATAGGTAATAATGGAATAGGTTTAGTTTAGTTCAGGAAATGTGTTTAGTTCAGGAAATGTGTTTAGTTCAGGAATGTGTTTAGTTTTAGTGTTTAGGAAATGTGTTTAGTTTTAGTGTTTAGTTTTAGTGTGTTTTAGTGTGTTTAGTGTGTTTTAGTGTGTTTAGTTTTAGTGTGTTTAGTTTTAGTGTTTAGGAAATGTGTTTAGTTCAGGAAATGTGCAGAGTTTAGCACATTTTAGTGCATTGGCCTCATTGTCTGACCTCAGTGGTGGATAATCAATGTAAAATAAAGTCTTGCCAAAGGGAGATTTTGACAAACAATCTGATAAATTTCTTTAATTGGGTGACCAAAGAATTAGATCAGAACCACTGGATGTGATTTATTTAGATTTTAGTAAGGTATCTGACATTTTCCCTCACAGAAGGCTCATAAATGAGATTATCAGCCTAAGGATGGATTAATAATTAGTAAATGGAATTATAAAAGGGTTGAGAGTTACCAGTGGCGTGTCTCAAGAATCGGGCCTAGATACTGTTCTGTTTATTTGTGATCCTGGTCCCAAAACCGTGAGCTTAGGTCTGTATGGATGTGATCTTTAACCTCTAATCATACTGTAGAGTAATCACTACTTTGTTTAAGCAATAGAGACTGGAAAAAAAAGGTTTGTGCCTTTAATCATGAAAGCAACATAGTAAAAGGTGGCAGGAAAAGACTGAAATGCCCCATCCAGTCTATTCAGCATGATCTTTATAGAGTTCCTACTGCTGCTTTGTGGACAGAGCCATAGCCAGGCTATTTGGCACCTATGGCCAAGTGAAAAAGTGTGCCCTTATCCTGAACACAACACACCATGAGCTGGGAGACTGTTACATGGGCTTTAATTTTCATTTTTCATTTGACTTAGCTCCTTTGGGCTTCCAGATCAGTCAGAGCCAGTACAATCCTGGTGCCACGAGCCTTCTTTCTAAAACTGAACTAGAAACACCAAGAAGTCAGACTCGGCATGCCATGCAACACCAGAGAAATAGAAACAGAAATACATTTCCTCCTGTATTGTGCAAAATAAAAGATGATATGAGCTGTACATTCCCAAAGTTGATACAGTCCATTCACTAAACTGAATATAAAATGCTTTTTTTCTACCCTTGCTGTCTGGATATTTTATTTTTCTAATCACTTTGGTCCTCATCTGCTTTCCTTTACAGGGTCTCCTTTTTATTTTCTGTTTCATCTCTCTCCTCATGTCTTCTTCAATTTCTTTCCTAAATCTCTGTCTATTACTCATATTCTTCTTCTTTTTCTTTATTCTCTTTATCGCTGTCTTTCTTTCCACACATCTAGATTTCATCCCCCTTCTCTCCCTCCAGTTCTCTGTGCCAATCCTACACCTCTCCAACTCTCCCCTCTATTGCCCCCTCTCAGTTCTCCATCTTTTCCTCACTGAGTTATTCATTTTACCTCCAGCTATCTGGCCCCTTGGCCTTCCTCTCAATAGCTTAATCCTTTCTTGTTCTCTTGAAAATCCCTCTCCCCCAAATCCTCCTTGTCCTCCTTCCCCTTTCTTATCTTCTATGGTCATCTTCCAACCAATCATACTTTCCATCCTTCTCTAGGGCCAGTGTATGGTTATTAGGCATTCTAGGTAAACCATACAGACTTGCATCACCAGTCCTCATAAAACATCAAATAAAATAAAAAATATAAAACATCAATCATAATAGTACAACCATACTAAAAAGAAATATTTTAAGACAGCATCATATAAATATTTTCCAAATGGCATTAAAATATTTGAAAGCAGCAGATTCCCCAAATAACTCCCAATAATTAAAACTAATAAGGATTTTTAAAATCCCTCGCTTTTCATACCTGTGAACTTTTGATTTCCAAATGTTATGAGATTGTCATAGTTTAGCAGGGAGAGGGGAAGAGATTGTTGCGTACAAACTTTCTCCTCTCACTTTCTATCTAACATGCATACACCTGTTTGCACTCTCACATGCTCAATCATATACATACACACACTCATTCCCTCTCTTTCACCTGCGCAGTCATACACACACAAATGCTCATTCTCTCTCTCACATGCTCAGTCATACACATACACATGCTTGTTCTCTGTTTCTCTCAGATGCTCAGTTTTACATACACTCATTCTTTTTCACATGCTTAATCAGACAAACGTATATGCTCGTTCGCTGTCTCACATGCTTAATCATATACACATGCTATCTTACATGCTCAATTATACACACACACACACATTCTCTTGCTCTCTCACATGCACGATCATAACACACGCTCATTCACTGTCTTGTCTCTCACATGCACAGTCACGCACACAAGCACAAGCTCATAAGAACATAAGATATGCCATACTGGGTCAGACCAAGGGTCCATCAAGGCCAGCATCCTGTTTCCAACAGTGGCCAATCCAAGTCAAAAGTACCTAGCAAGTACACAAACATTAAATAGATCTCAAGCTACTATTCCTTATTGATTAATAGGAGTTTATGGATTTTTCTTTTAGGAACTTATCCAAAACTTTTTTAAACCCAGTTACACTAACTGCCGTAACCACATTTTCTGGCATTGAATTCCAGAGCTTAACTGTGCACTGAGTGAAAAATAATTTTATTTGATTTGTTTTACATGAGCTATTTGCTAACTTCATGGAGTGCCTCCTAGTACTTCTATTATCTGAGAGAGTAAATAACTGATTTACATTAACCTGTTAGTCCTTTCATGATTTTATAGACCTCTGTCATATCCCCCCTCAGTTGTCTCTTCTCCAAGCTGAACAGCCCTAACCTCTTTAGTCTTTCCTCATAGGGGAGCCATTCCATGCCACTTATCATTTTGATTGCCATTCTCTGTACTTTTCTCCAGTGCAATTACATCTTTTTTGAGATGTGACAACCCAAATTGCACACAGTATTCAAGGTGCAGTCTCACCATAGAGGGATACAGAGGCATTATGACATCCACTGTTTTATTTGCCAATCCCTTCCTAATAATTCCTATCATTCTGTTTGCTTTTTTGACTGCCACAGCACACTAAGCCGATGATTTCAACTTATTATCCACTATGACGTCTAGATCTCTTTCCTGGGTGGTAACTCCTAACATTCCAGGTCATTCATCAAAATGTGTTATGGCGTTAACGCATACGATAACGCATTAATGCCATAACGTATGCGATAATAATGCTAGCGCGTGGCGCAAATGCACATTTTTGGAAGGGGTGGGATCAGAGAGGAGTTTGGGCGGGATTTAGGAAAATGAGAGGCAGTATCACACCGTGTGATAGCATAACGCATGCTATCGAGTGATTTTAATGCCGGAAATAACTACACCTTTTTTCCTGGCGTTAGGCTGTGCAATATGCCCGAAATGGCCATAATGCAATTCGCGATAAATTTTTAGAATTGCATTTTGGCCATTTCTGGGCTTGGGAAGGCAGAGGGGAGAAGGGGAGAGGAAAGAGGAAAGGAGTGGAGAGAGAGAGCCTCTGGGGAGGCCCTCACATTGTGCAACTATTTATATCTCTATAGGAGGGGTATCCAATAGCTCGAGGTGAAGTGTTGGTAGTAGTTTAGGGTTTAGGGGCCAGTTTCTCATGTAGAATGAGATGAACGAACAGCACAGTACACCTTGGTGAAGATTTGACATCATTTGGAGTGAGGAAAGTCTCACAAAGATGACATTTTGTACTGTGTTATCTCGCCCTAGCTTGATGACACCCTGTTATAGAGTCCATCAAGCTAGGATGAGAGAACATAGTAGAAATGGCATCTTTGTGAGACTTTCCTCACTCCAAATGATGTTAAATCTTCACCGAGGTGTACTGTGCTATTCATACGTCTCACTCTACATGAGAAACTGGCCTCTAAACTCTAAAACCTCACCAATACCTAACCTTGACCTATTAGATGGCCCTCCTATAGAGATATAAATACTTCACTACTGTGAAGGCCTTGAAGATAGTCTCAGTCTCTCTCTCTCTCTCTCTCTCTGTCCACAAGATGCAAAAATAGGAGTTATCGTGGGGTGTGATAACTTTACCGTACCACGCAATATTACCGCGTGCGTTATCCATGCGTATTTTGATGAATCTAGAGGATTGTGTAACTGCAGCAAGGGTTATTTATCCCTATATGCATCACCTTGCACTTGTGCACATTAAATTTAATCTGCCATTTGGAAGCCCAATCTTCCAGTCTCAAGGTCATCCTGCAATTTATTACAATCCACTTGAGATTTAACTACGCTGCATAATTTTGTGTCATCCGCAAATTTTATCACCTCACTCATTGTACCCATTTCCAGATCATTTACAAATATATTAAAAAGCATCGGTCCAAGTATAGATCCCTGAGGCACTCCATTGTTTACCTTTATCCACTGTGAAAACAGACCATTTAATCCTACTCTCTGTTTCTTGTCTTTTAACCAGTTTGCAATTCACAAATGGACATCGCATCCTATCCCATGACTTTTTAGTTTTCTTAGAAGCCTCTCATGATGGACTTTGTGGAACGCCTTCTGAAAATCCAAATACACCACATCTTCCGGTTCACCTTTATCCACATGTTTATTTACCCCTTGAAAAAAATGTAGGAGATTGGTGAGACAAGACTTCCCTTGGGTAAATCCATACTGGCTGTGTCCCATTAAATCATATCTATCTAAATGTTTTGAGATTTTATTCTTTATAACAGTTTCCATGATTTTTCCCAGCACTGAAGTCAGGCTGACTGGTCTATAGTTTCCTGGATCACCCCTGGAGCCCTTTTTAAATACCAGGTTTACATTGGCCACTTTCCAGTCTTCAGGTATAATGGATGATTTTAATGATGTGCCAGTCTCTCACACACACACACACACACACACACACAAGCTCGTTTATTCTCACATGCACAGTCACACACACAGGCTTATTCACTCTCTCTTTCTCTCTCACATGCTCTGTTGTACATCCACATGTGCACATGCTTTTCCTCTCTCTCTCATATATGTGCTCAGTCATACACACATATAACTGAGCTCATTCATGTTCTCTCTCTCTCCATAGCCCGTGCTCCTCCTGACTGCCAGTAGAGGGAGGCGGGTTCATGTGAGACTGATGTTTCTTCTTTAGGCTCCACTATTCCTAAATGCTGGGCAGTGGAGGAGGCCAACGCTGCTCCACGTGCCACGCTTCTCCTGACTTCTGGGGGATGGGAGACTGATGCTTCTGCTTTCTGCCCATGGGTCGCTCTGCTCTTGACTGCAGACAGAGGAGGAGGGCAGCGGCATTGATGAAATTTTTGCACGATTTGACCCACTGTCCCCAAGGACAACTCTGAGGGTAGGTGGGGCACCAGGAGTAGGTGCAGTAGCTTTTCTCCCCTTGGACAGCTGAGCCCCTGGTGGATGGTGCCTGTGCTCTCACCCATAGGCTGGCTACAGCCAATATGGTTGTGGAGCATACTTGTGCCTTTCTTGGAAGCACAATACAATTATTTCATTGTGGTTTTACGTTGAACTAGTGCTCCTTGCAGGTTACCCCAGAGTTTTGTTTCCATCTTCTTGCCAATAAGGTATCCTCGTATTTATCTGATGCTTTTTTAAAATTCTGCTGCTGTATTCGTCTCCACCACCTCCTCTGGAGTGGTATTCCATGCATCCACCACACTTTCTATGAAAAAATATTTTCTGATTTTCTTCCTGAGTCTTCCTCCTTGTTGCTTCAAACTCTGATTCTCTAATTCTGCATCTTCCAATCCATTGGAAAAGGTTTATTTAAACATTAATATTTTTCATTTATTTAAATATCTGTATCTTATCCCCCTGTCTCAACTCTCTTCTAGAATATACATATTCAGATCCTCATCTCATCTTATATGTATGCCTTTAGGTGCAGACTTCATAACATTTTGGTTGCCTTTCTCTGGATCACCTCTATCCTGTCTCTATCCTTTTGAAAATGATATCAGTGACACTTAGACAGTAACTTTGATACCGGCACACAGGCACATATGCCGGCTCGCACCAAAGGAAGCAGCCATTTTATAACATATGCCTGTATATATGCACATGCTATAAAATAGGCTGTACGTGCCTACATGTGCACACGATTTTATATGCAAGCATGCATGTACGTGCAAATGCTACCTCTACCGCGTAAGTGGGGTGATTTTAGTAGACACGTACGCCAATGCAATTACTAGTTTCCCCTATTTTTTCCCAGTTTTCCCAATAAAGGATAGAACTTCCTTGCCCTCCTAGTTAATTAGCCTCTCTACCCTTAAAACCCCTAGCCTAGTTTTTTTGTTTTAGGACTTATGCGCCATCCATAGCAGAAGTAAAGTTACACAGTAAGGGACCCCAGCACACGCGTGTGCGTGTAAGAATTTACGTGCTGGTTTCATTCATAAATCCTGGAACGCCCATGCCCTGCCCAGACCATGCCCACGATCCACCCCTTCTTCATGAAAAAAAACTTTTGTGCGCGTACGTGGGCACCTTTTAAAATCCGTGCGATGTGTGCCGGCTCGACCTCTGCACATATCTTTTGGCTTTTAAAATTTGCGCTTATGTGAGTATAAAAGCAGAGACTTGCAGTGGGTGTTGGTTTCTCTCTCCTTTTGATTTATCCTTCTCTGCTGAGTTTTGCAGAGAGAGGGGTCTATAAGGATTGTGTAAGCAGAAGAAGGACTGGCTACTTTTCTCATACAGGGAATAAATCCAATACTCTGCTTCTGGGTCTATGACCTATCTTCCTGAAAGTGTTCTTGGGAGGAACATGGGGGCAAAGGAGAAGGAAATCCTGTGAGGTCTCAGCTTTTATTTCCATTTCCTAACTGAGTACACTACATAAATCATTTGTGCTGAGCATGAATTTACCAGACTGCCAGAGAATGAATTGTTACTGTAAGGAGTGTTTTACTGCTATTACTGTGCTACTTCTGTGATCTTTTGTTGTGGAGCCTGTGGCATTTGGATTAACCCTACTTTCTGTGTATTAAATACATTGTCAGATGGGAACCACCATGTCATGCTTGAACTGAATTTAATTTTAGTCAAACTTGAGTACTTCCCCACGTCCCTTAGCCTTTCCACATATTTATCCTTGCCCTGAGATCCCTTGCATGTTTGGATGCTAATTTTTCCCCTTACCTTTTAGAGCCAAATCTTTCAAAAACCTTCATTCACTAAAGATAGAGATAACTAATTTCAGTTAAACAAAAGAATCAGAAATCTCTGTCTTCAGATTAAAACTTTCTGTTCAATAGTAGATAAATGCAGAGTTTGCAGTTTGTAGAAAGGGAAATTACTCATGTATTAATGTACTGCTGTCCCCCCTTCACAGCTTGCCATGTCCACTTTTTGTAGCAAAACAGCTTTGTTTCTTTTTGAAATTAGATGTTTGACAGATGTTTAACAGTCAAGTGCACTTGTTCAGGGTTCTTTACCGAAGGAAAACAAGAATGCATTATGGGCTGGATGTGTTTATTTGCCTTGTATTCCAGTATCAGTGGCAAATCTAGCAGATGGGTTTTGATGAAATTTGAGATGTACGAGGTACACGCTAAGAGGAGTTCAAAATTATACTTTCAACAGGGGGACCTGACCAGGGAGGCTGGCGAGGGTTCCCAGATTCTGATAGCTCAAGAATAAGCAAATAGAGGGCAGAGGGAATTAGGGTTAGTGGGATAGAGAGGGGTAAAGGACCCAGATGAGTGGTGCTTAGCATTGGAGGTAAAGTATATCTTTGGAAATTTCATGTAGTGAGAGTGTACCTTTTCAATCTTGTTTTTTGTTGTACCCTATAGAAAAAAAAGAGATTTGCTTGATATTACTGATTGACACTGTCAACTCCATCCTTGTACAAATTGTGCTGACATGTTAGTGATGTTTACCCCGTCATGAATGTTATTTACATAAGCAAAAATTCAATTATAACTTGAATTTATACTATACTAGTGAATAGAAGTGATCTTTGTTCTGTTGCTACATAGGATCTTCATTGTGTATGCTGCAGTTTATCATACTGCTCTGATCAATTCATTGCAGGTGATGAAATAAAGACTCAACAGTATTCAGTGTTCTACATAATAAGATAATAACTTATTATGCACCTTCCAAATCTTTCAGATTTTGGTCTTGTTAATTTTTTTTTAAGATAGATTCCAAATGGTGCTGCTTGCCAGAATGAATGTGCTTTGTGATCCAGGTGTACAAAATAATTTTTTCCATTCTGTGTCTATGGGAAAAATGACTGGTACATCAGGCCCCATGTTAGCAAGGAGCAAGCTTATGGATTGCAAAGCCATTCATGAGCAAGGTTTGAAAGCCATATTTGGATTTTGGCTTTCCAGCTCCAAGGTCAAGATGAGTTACAAATCAGGCACTTGCAAACTCCTGGCCTATTCTGAGCAAGTTATTAGAATCAACAAGTTTCCTTGAATATACCTCATCCTTTTTCTTAAAATTTGTTTCATTCATGGTTTAGACATCTCACTATTGACTTGTGCAGACTTTGAGTTGGGAAACCTTAGTGTGCTATCCCAGTCCATGCACAGGCTCAGGACTTCTTTTTCCAAGGGGAAAGAATAATTTTCAAGACAGTCCAGTGAGGAAATCTTTTACTTTGCCTCTTTCAGTGAGATGAGACTGACAATATGTGCTGTGGGCATGGAAGCAGTGTGTGCATGCTTACTGGGCATGTGTTGATCGTGAAGCCACCTCTTTTCTTAGTGTTAGTTTATGAAGACCAGCTCAGGTGGTGCAAGTAGAAGAGGAGGAAGCAATGGCAGGACCAGAATGGGGACCTCGAGTGTGCAAGTGCACATGCTGCTTCAGTGACCCGAAGGCGCACATTGATAGTCATATCTCACTATCGCTGGCTTCGGGTTTTTGACCCCATTTTGAACCCTGTGTCTGACTTGCTAATTTGGGCAATGACAAATAGAACTGGGACATGGACTTCATTTGCCTATGCCTAGCAATGCCCTTTCCTGAAATAAAGTCCTTGAACAATAAGCACTTGTGTGGAAAGTACTTTGTGTGGTACTTAAAGACACAAAGTAAAGGTTTTCCCATTGGACAGCCTTGAAATTATTCTTCCCCCTTGATAATCTTTGAGCCCATGCATGGACTGACATAGTACACCAAGGATGCATATGGTTTCCTAACTCAGTCTGTCAGCCATGTCCCGCTAGGAGGATTATTGAGGGTGGGTTGGAAACTCTAGGGAGGATGCTAGGGGAGCACTTAGTGAAGATGAGTAAGGTTGGAGTTGGGGGTTGCACTGTGAAGGATGATTGAAGCTGGGATGGGGGGGATTACTGGGGAAGGTAATATAATGGTAATAGTAATATTTATTTTGGTAGACCAGTTTTCATAAATACTTCAAAATGGTAATTGAGGCAGGGCTGGAGCGATCACTTGGGGAGGATGATTGAGTCTGGAATGAAGGATCAATGGGGGAGATGAGAGAAGCTGGCATGTACTAGCACTGGAGGATAATGAGAGAGGCTGAGATAAACACTGGCAGAGGATGAGTGAGACGGGCTGAGTACTGGGAAGGGTGGGGAAAAGCTATAGGAAGAGGGATCATTGGGGAAAGTTGACTGATGGGAGGATGAAGGAGGATGTATAAGAGCAGGGGTGGACCCTGAGGAAGGATGAGGGAAAGGGAGCACTGTGGAAAGGAGATGGAGAGAGACTGAGAATAGTATGGAAGGACTGTAAGGGGAAGATGGAGGACCATGGTTCACTGACAGCACGAAATAGAAGGTAGAGGGACTTGGATGTAGTTGACGGAGAGGGTAGGAAAGGCAAGCAAGAGGTTGAGAATGAGATAAAGTGAGGGGAAAGAGAAAAGGTAAGAGGGAGATGGAGATTAGGAGTAGTGGAAGCATGTGAGACAAAGACAAAAGACGGGTAAAATGAGAAGTGAAGAGGTGTCGGACAGCAGAAAGAGGTTAAGAAAAGCAAAATGAAAAGAGAGATGAGAGAGCAAATCTTGGTAAGAGAGATAAAAGAGGAGTAAGAGATAGAGAAAGGAGAAGACACACAAGGAAAGATAAAATGGCAAGAAAATTGCCAAATGATTCAAAAGACAAATAAGAGGAAAGATTGCCAATGCTTATGATGGAAAAATATCCTTGGACAACAAAGATAGAAAAACAAGAGTTGTTTTGGTAGTTGTTGGAATATGTTACACCTTGCAGTATTACATTATTAAATTTTCTATAAAATGTGTAATAACTGGCAAGTGCTGTGCTTTACAAATCAAACAAGACATTTTTGATACCCTATTTTATCTGGTGACTAGAAAACTTAACTGGCTGATAAATGTTTTGGACCCATGTTTAGACACCATGCAACAGCACTAGGATAAATAAATTTTACTGAGGAGGCACTAATAAAAGTAAAAGGAAGCAGCAGTAGGTATTCATTCCTAACTAAGTCAAAAATGTACTGCTCTTGCTCTCTGCTTGTCCCTGAGGTTAGATGCAGGAGCTGTGTTCTTGTGCGTGCAGTGCTGCTTGAACTATAAGATTGATAAGCTTGTGCCCAGATAGGTGCAAGTATGCAAACTTTCTACTGGATCCAGGAGCTGCAGCTTTCCAGACGGATCCTCTTCATCCCCCCTCCCCCTCAGAAAGGCTGCCACTTGGTCTTTGTCCTGCCCGAGCCTGAGACCTGATTTAACAGAAGACAACAGACTATGTACATCCTTCCTCAGCTAGTTGTAATAAATGGTTCCTCTTTCCCTGCACCTCTGCATTAGAGGGCTGAATGCCCATCAAATTTTGATATGAGACAGCAGATACTAAATAAAAAATAAACGGTTCCTGCTTTCCAACATCCTATCTTATGAGGTTACCGCTATTAAACTAGTATCCTCCTGCCATCACTGAAATATTCTGGGAGCACCCCTCCATATTACCACTGGATCTCCTGGAATATACTTTCCAACTTGGAGTTTTCTTGCTGGTCCTGTGCTGGATTGAGTTGAGATTTTATGGAGCTCCATTCATACAAGGTCAGGGCACCTCCAGTTCTCCAACAATGCCTCCATTCCTTCCATCGTCAAGGGATGAACTCCCTCTACTCTTTCACAATACACTGTACACCCCTTTATTAGTATTGCTCACACTTAGTCAATCCAAAGAGGTGACTGCAATGCACTATTACCATTCTTGCTCTTATAACAGGATTTGAGCATCCCATAGAGAATGGCTTTGGCTTATTGGGCATTCTCAATACATTTATATATTCTCAGTTACAGTGCTGGCACATTAAATGATTTATTGCCATCCGAACCTTTTTTTAAAGAAAGTGAGGTTTTTGATGATGGGAAGATGCGATCAATTTAAACAAAGGCGTAGTGAGAAGCGGGTTACACACCTCCACCCTACTGGACTATTGCAGATATAAGAGAATACCGAGAGGATTAAGAATCAACAAGCCCCCAAGGATATATGCTTTGATATGATATATGAGGACTATAAGGTTAATTTAGACAAGTTTACTAAGGACCTTAAGAGTAACAAGTATGAAAAATTCAAAAGAGATGAAAACGATTATAGGAACAATACAGTATACCCTTGGCATAGGCAAGATAAATTCAACAATAAATTTAACAATAGATACAATTATAGAAATAAAAAAGATATCCCACAACATGTGTACGATAAGGATAAAGACATGAATGGTGAAAAACATGATGAAAGACAGTATATAAGCCCAAATATTGACAGAGGGGCCAAGCATATACGTATTGACAATGGAGGTAGTGTAGATCCTTCGGCACCCCTTTTCAGTACAATCCATAATGATCCCATCCAAAAGAAACCGGTATATCAGGTTTTTCAATTGGGAAAAGTTTGGAAAAAAGATTCAACAAAACTGGATGTGCAAGAAAAGAAATGGGAGACGACACCAGTGAAGGGAAGAGGGAGTGGGAGAGGGTGAGGCAGGGGTTATTACAACCCATACCAGAAAACAACAGGATATTAAAAGAGGATAATCGAGTAATCAATATCTCTAACAGAATATTGAATATGGACGAAATGGCCATTTTGAACAAAGATATGTCCTTTGTACCAACTGCCACATACAATGCTTTTAGAGCAAGGATAGAATTATTCAAATTCACCAGAAAATTAAAAATCTTAGATATCTTTTCAACCAAACCTACAATGACAGATCTCTCCATTGTGAAACCCACAAGTAAATGGAGGCCTAGTGGATCACCTAACCCTGTAATACACACCTTTGAGACACTTATACTAAACGAAGTTTCAGAGAAGGAAGCAAAATTCAAATACAAACACAATATCTCGATATCAGAAAGAAATGCTATTAATAGTTTAAGCAAAGATAAAACAATAGTTATCAAGTCGGCAGACAAAGGCGGTGCAATAGTTGTTATGAATAGATCTGACTATACAGCAGAGATACACAGACAACTTTCTGACACCAATTTTTATAGAAGATTAAATAAGGATCCAACGGAGAATATAAAAAAAGAAATTGACACCATTCTTATTATAGCAGAATCATCAAATTATCTTACCAAAAAAGAGATTTCCTTCCTCAATGTTGAACATCCAGTGATGCCAGTAATATATACATTACCAAAGATACATAAGTCCATGACGAATCCACCAGGCAGACCCATTATAGCGGCCAATGCCTCACTCTTAGAACCTCTCTCCTCATTCATAGACACCTTCCTGCGTCCCCATGTCCAAAACACGCCGTTATATGTTAGAGACTCAGTACATTTATATACAGCAGTTGGAAGATTTCTGGTAGATAATGAAACAAAAGCTTTATCTGAATTCAAGGAAGCATGGGATAAACTCAGGAGATCTCTGAGGTAGTGATTGGAATCATAAAGCTGAATTAGTTGGGTAGATGGCCATCACCGTTCTATGTTTCTATATTAATATGTTCAGACTGGTTAATTGATTTCTTCTGAAATCTTCAGGAGGACACATCACATTAGCATTTTACTTTTGCAACCAAGTTTCATTGATTTTTTACCTATTTCAAAGTTTATACAATAAAGCAGATGGTGTTAAATCCTATTACCTTTTTGCTATCTCGGGTCCTACATTGTGGAATGAGGTACCTATGGACTTGAGAAATCTTTCCAATTACAAATTTTTCAGAAAACAGTTGAAAGCGCATTTCTTTCATTTGGCCTTTTCTTGATGCTTTCCACTTCAGTTAGGCATGTGTCTTATAATTTTATTTTGTTTACTGTATTGATGTGTTTGTAATATGATATTGTATTATTCATTTGTTTTATTGTCCACCACTTAGCACAGTTTTTCTGCTATAGGCAGTATAAAAAAATCTCTAAATAAATAAAATAAATATTGTATTATATATTTTTCTTATTTAGACTTTAGGAGCAATTGTTATTACAATGTGAATTGCTGGGGCAGTTTTCCTTGTCCGTTTGAAAACTGCATGGGGGTAAAAGTAGCAATTTGTACCTGCCTTTTCTGCTGATATATTTTCCTTGGAAGAAAATGTGTATAGTTTGAAAATCCAAAACTGCGCATGGAGTTGTCTCCCTGACTTAATCCTGCCTCTGATCCTACCTAGTTTTATCATGCATTACTGACCGCTGCAATTATACCCGCATAGAAGGTGGGGAATTTTCAGATAGCCTTTTTATCTAGTAAAAAGCCATTTATAGAGGTAAATGTCATTTGAAAATGTTTAATAATGGAGTGAATTTTCAAAAAATTCTCATGCCCTAAATCTTGTTATTAACTTTTAGGGACCGAATTTTAAGCATCAAAGTTTTCACCTCAAAATTATCTTAAATTTAGTGCATAGGAGCCTACATTTAGACCTACAATTCATTTGCCTAGTGCAGTGTTTCCTGTCCTTTTCAAGGGCGGGTTATAGCTATGTTAACAAAAATGTTGTGTGGCACACCAGCCTCCATAGAGCAAGCAGTGTGGGCATGGAGAGAGCTCATAGTGCTCAAAGAAGAGCTAGAGAAGCAGTCTTTCTTCCAAACACACAGTTACTTGTCACAAGCTCCCTCTCTAAAGGGATGTGCATTCGTTTGCAACAAAATGGGAAGTAAAGATGATATTTCCTATTTCATTGCATTTCGGGGCGGCTGACATAACGAAAGAAAAACCAACGAAATTTCATGTGGTTTTCCTATCGTTTTTTTTTTTTTGGGGGGGGGGGAGAAAGGGCACATAAAAAAAAACAAAACCCCAAACCCACCCCAACCCTTCAAATTTAATTATGGTTAATCTGTTTTTATTATTATAATCGGTATACCACAATAAACATTTAACTGGAACATTGAACTGAACCACATCAGTGATACGTTAGAGAGGGACATGAGCGAGGAATGTAACCCCAGCATTGCAGGAGGCGAGCCATGCTTGTTCTGATAGAACCCGCCACCCCCAGAACAATAAAAACAACATCATGTCACTCCCTGAACATGAGTTAAATGAAATCAGAGAACATAAGAACATAAGAAAATGCCATACTGGGTCAGACCAAGGGTCCATCAAGCCCAGCATCCTGTTTCCAACAGTGGCCAATCCAGGCCATAAGAACCTGGCAAGTACCCAAAAACTAAGTCTATCATTAATTACAAACCCCCACCATCCCGACTCCCCAAGACTTGCCCAACACCCCCCCCCCCCAAGACTTACCAAAAGTCCCTGGTGGTCCAACAGGTGTCCCGGGAGCGATCTCCCCCTGTCGGGCTGTTGCCTGCCAGTAATCAAAATGGCACCAGTTGCTCTTTGCCCCTACCATGTGACAGGGGATACCGGTGCCATTGGTCAGCCCCTGTCACATGGTAGGAGCAATGGGGGGGTCGGGAGGGTAGGGGGATTATATTTAAATAATGTGAAGGGTTGGGGTGGGGGTTTTTTGTTTTGGGGGGGTTTTCCCCGAAATAGAAACAAAAAAAAGTTTTTCGGGTTTGGGGAGTGGACCGAAATGCCCACCCCGGACCCAAAAACGAAACACCAATGAAAAAAAAAATGTGCACATCATAAGAACATAAGAAATTGCCATGCTGGGTCAGACCAAGGGTCCATCAAGCCCAGCATCCTGTTTCCAACAGAGGCCAAACCAGGCCACAAGAACCTGACAATTACCCAAACACCAAGAAGATCCCATGCTACTGATGCAATTAATAACAGTGGCTATTCCCTAAGTAAACTTGATTAATAGCCGTTAATGGACTTCTACTCTAAGAACTTATCCAATCCTTTTTTGAACCCAGCTACACTAACTGCACTAACCACATCCTCTGGCAACAAATTCCAGAGCTTAATTGTGCATTGAGTGAAAAAGAATTTTCTCTGATTAGTCTTAAATGTGCTACTTGCTAACTTCATGGAATGCCCCTAGTCTTTCTATTATCCGAAAGTGTAAATAACCGATTCACATCTACTCGTTCAAGACCTCTCATGATCTTAAAGACCTCTATCATATCCCACCTCAGCCATCTCTTCCCCAAGCTGAACAGCCCTAACCTCTTCAGCCTTTCCTCATAGGGGAGCTGTTCCATCCCCTTTATCATTTTGGTTGCCCTTCTCTGAACCTTATCCATCGCAACCATATCTTTTTTGAGATGTTGCGACCAGAATTGTACACAGTATTCAAGGTATGGTCTCAGCATGGAGCGACGCAGAGGCATTATGACATTTTCCATTTTATTAACCATTCCCTAACATTGTTTGCTTTTTTTGACTGCTGCAGCACACTGAGCCGACAATTTTAAAGTATTATCCACTATGATGCCTAGATCTTTTTCCTGGGTGGTAGTTCCTATTATGGAACCTAACATCGTGTAACTACAGCAAGGGTTATTTTTCCCTATGTGCAACACCTTGCACTTGTCCACATTAAATTTCATCTGCCATGTGGATGCCCAATCTCCAGTCTTGCAAGGTCCTCCTGTAATGTATCACAATCCGCTGTGACTTAACTACTCTGAATAATTTTGTATCATCCACAAATTTGATAACCTCACTCGTCATATTCCTTTCCAGATCATTTATATATATATATATATATATATATATATATATATATATATATATATATATAGATAGATAGATAGATAGATATAGATATATATTGAAAAGCACTGGTCCAAGTACAGATCCCTGAGGCATTCCACTGTTTATCCTTTTCCACTGAGAAAATTGACCATTTAATCCTACTCTCTGTTTCCTGTCTTTTAACCAGTTTGTAATCCTCAAAAGGACATCACCTCCTATCCCATGACTTTTCAATTTTCTTAGAAGCCTCTCGTGAGGGACTTTGTCAAATGCCCTCTGAAAATCGAAATACACTACATCTACCAGTTCACCTCTATCCACATATTGTGTTTTTATCCACATATAATGTTTTTAATTATAGTTCCTATCTACTTTCCTTCTCTCCTTTACGCTCTGCAACCTTTATTTTTTCACGCTACTTACGCGCTTGCTCTCACCCACCCCCCTTCTCTCCTTTTTCTATTCCTGCTCCCCCTTCCCCTGACCCTGTTATTTTGTAATTTCTCTTTCCTCGCTACAAGAGTTGATTGTAAACCGGCATGATGTGTCCTATGAATGTCGGTATATCAAAAGTTAATAAATAAATAAATAAAATATTAATTAACCCCCTTCAAAAAATGAAGCAGATTTATTAGGCAAGACTTCCCTTAGGTAAATCCATGTTGACTGTGTTCCATTAAACCATGTCTTTCTAATCAGATGCAGGAGAGAGAAGTCTGTGTGGTGTGGGCAGCTGGCTCAGGTGGTTATTTTCTAACCCTATCACACGCGAAAATGGCCACCACTCAGCTTTTGCCCCATAACACGATGGCCTTAGCCCCTATCATGCTATTTTTTACACAGTAAATGGCCTAAAATTGGTTAGTAAATGAGCCCCTAGATTAGTCAGAGATATTTATCAGGTTTTCTTTACTGATTATTTTCTGAATATGGACTTCTTTGGAGCCTAGTCTCAAAGTTTTCAGAATCTACACTTCAGAAAAATTACATGCAAAGGAGAAGAGATGATGCCTGTAATCTCTGTTTCCTTGTCAGTCAATTCATGTTTGCAAGCTTCTCACCCTCCATCCAAAGATGTTTGTACTGGCAGAGAGTGGAAAATATAAATTAAACATGGTAGCCTCAATGATTATTCAGAAAACCTCAAATCACTGCTCTGTCTCAAGAAATGGCATTCAAATGACAAGAAAAAGTTATATATATATATAATTGGATATGAGGCCAGTACAATAGCTTTAGAGATCTAATGGACATGGCTCAAAAGAGCTACAGCTGAGCTAAATAAAGAATTGTAAAGGCAGCCTTCAACACTTGCATGCAATGGAAAATTTAAAATATTGACAGGACAATTAGAGGATCTGTAATGAAATTCCGTATAGAAAATGTTTTGACTGTTCCCAAATGTTCTTCAAACAACACTATAGAATGACCTACACTGTAATTTTATTTCCAGCTGATCAATAAAATCCAGTCAGTAATTATGTCATATGAAGAGGAACTTACTTATTATCAGAACCACTTCAATGTCCCTTGACCTAGGCACCCTGTGAAAGAATAAGACTGTAATAGCAGTGTATTCATTACAGGAAATGACAACTCAGAAAGTATAACTGCAGTAACTAAGCAGCAGGACAGGCAGTTTTGGAAAGGCGAGTCTCTAGGAGTTTACAGAACAGAAAAAGGTCCGCAGCACTCTAAGTGGGTGAGGGTAGTTTGTTCTAGAGCATAGCAGCAAGAAAAGGAATGGATACAGGGAAGAACCAGCTTTTATGTTTAAGTATTTTTATTTATTTTTTAAATGAGAGACAGAGAGAAGGGCCCGAGATACTCTGTCAGGATAGAATTATACACTGGAGTCAAATTTCACAGGGTTTAGGTGTCAAACTTTGAGAGACAGGTTCCTAAACTGGCCCCTTTTAAAAATTGGCTAAGGGCTGAATACCTAAATTTAGATACCTAATTTCACTAGGTGCCTGGATTTAGCTCCCAAAAGTGGGCAGCTATTGGGGAATAAAGTTAGGAGCATAGCACTGATTTTCAGCCCTAAGCACCTAACTTAAGAGCCTAAATCTAGGCCAGTATTTCCTAGCCAGTGTGCCCTCAGATTCGAGCAGGTGTCTTACAGAAAATACTCAGATCCAGGTCAGTGCCTGGGCTCTGTTTCAGCACCGTGCATGGCTTTTAAACACGGAGGAGCTCATTTCTGAGAGCATGTGTAATCATGCCTGCCTCCTCTTCCTAGCTGCAGCATGTGCCCCAGAGAGTGGAAATTAACAGACAGCATGCAGGGTTCAGATAATTTGACCTTGATTTGAAAGCACACGCATTGCTCACAGCACGTCCTCATCTTTCCCCTTCTGAGCTTCCTCCTTTGAGTCCTTCCAGCCATTGTCATATTGCTAGGTTGAGTGTTACTTATTTTGAGGGTTGGGAGCTGCAGCAGAAGAAGAGCTCTGGCAGCCATATGCAGCAGCAGCCAAAGTAACTAACTGAGGCCTGGATTTTCTTTCTTCACGGTTGCGAAAGCCAGCAGCGATCACACCACCGCGGTGTTATCGCTGCCGGCTTTCGTGCCCAATAGCGCCACCACTTTAGGTCCACAGGCTTAAGGTGCTCGGAGCCCTCACTGCACTACCGATGCCTGTTTATAAGGTGAGAGGTGTGTCAGGTGGGGCTCTGGTTTCCACTAAGTCTACCGTGGTATTTTTGTGTAAGGGGAATGAGAGGAGGTTATTATCCACTGGACCACCAGGGCTATTTATTTAACAAAGGGAGGGGTCCGGGGCTGGGTGGGCTAAGGTGGATGGAGGGGTCCCAGCCTCCAAGGGCTGGGATTTTTCACTAAGAGGAAGAGGTTGGAGGTAGTGTGCAGGGCATCCCCTTCTTTAAAAATATTGTGCATTACTGCCACCTCTGGTGGCAGCCGGGGATAGGGGTGGGGTGGAACATATAAGGTCTATCCAGACCCCTGGGGATTTTTACTTCTTGGGGGGGCAGATCTTAGGGCTGAGTGGCTCCTTTAAGTGATGGGGCCCCACCGTCCCAGGGCCACCATTGCGTTTTAGGTGAGGAACTTTTCTTGCTGTGGAATTTTTCCCTATAGGAAAATACAGTGATCTTCAATATTTCCCAGTGGAATTCACAATATTTTCCCAGTGGGATTCACGAAGCTGCAGGATTATTTACTGCGACTTTGTGTCTTCTGTGTTTCCTTCCGGGGGAAAAAAACCGTGGCTTAGTGAATGACCCTCTTAGCTGGATAAGTCTGAATATCTTCACTTATCAGGCTGAGTTAGTATCCATACCCTGAAATTCCCCAGTCCTCCCCACCACTTAGATGAATAACTATTTAGCAAGATATATAGTTATCTGGTTAAGTAGCAGCTGCTGAACATGGCCAAATATTCAAACACTACCACTTAGCTGGATACGTCCAAACTTATCTGGGTAAGTGGTGCTGAATATTGATCTCAAAGTGTATTGCATGGACATCTAATCAGAAAGACACTCTGGAGTCAGTTTTCAAAAAATGCTCAGTCCCTAAATAAGTCCCTAAATTATAGACACTTAAAAGTAGGACATTTTTCAGCTAAACTTAGGAGCCTGAATTTGGGGCTGAAAATGAATCTAAATGTAGGTGCTCAGCCCTAGTTAGGCTTCATAGGGGCCAATTTAGGTGCCTAGCCTCTAAATTGACCCCCCCCCCATATACCTTTTTATTATATTTCAGTATGACAGAATGTCATTGTTGCACTGGAAGAACAAAGGTTGATCTTTTTGCAGGCGGCCATTTGGATGATGAAGCAACTGCTACTTCCAGCAAGAAGTATGCACCATGGGAAATGTGGTTTAATAGATCACGTACATTATGGGGGCAATTTTCAGACTGTCTATTTTTGGACAAAGTCTGTGTGTGTATTTTTACCTGTGGATTACACACTAGTTTTCAAAGAAATCAAGCATGTGTTTTGTTTTCATTTTGAAACCTGCAGACTTTTGAACGTGCTGTTTATGTGGGTAGATTTTCTATGGAAATATCATGCATAGGCTTGAAAACACAAACCATGCATATTGTTTTCCAATCTTGCCAAAAGCATGCACCCGAGGGACACTTCACCCAAATGTTGCTAAAAGGGCATGCTCACTTTCTATATTCAAAGATAGCAGTCTTCAGAGAGCCAATTTACCCACATAAATGGCTTTGAAATTTGTCTTATATAAAAGGGGCAATCATTAGATTCCCTGCTTAGGTACAAAGTCTGCGGATACAAAGTACTTCTAGACCTTGTATCTAATTATGTGCACGTATACCCCTTGAAATTTATCTGCAAGTACAAAGCATCCATGGACTTTAGACCTGCTTTTTGCACAGGTGAAATTTCAATAGAACTTACTATGCATTAATTTGAAGGTAAGAAACAAAGATTTTCCTCCTCAAAACTGAACACGCCTCTGGGAATGCCTCCTCATAGTCTAGCTGAAAGTATGCATGCCCTGGAATACCTTGTGTACATTTGGTCAGATTAAGGAGGGCTAATTACACAGCTAAATGATTTGAAAACTGCTTGTTATATAAAATGTTACTTTCATAAATAAGGATGCATTTTGAATGGCAAGGAAGTTCTAGAGTAAGGGTAGGCAACTCCAGTCCTTGAATGCCATAAGCCATTTGGGCTTTCAGGATATCCACTATGAATGTGCATAAGATACATTTGCATGGGCTGCCCCCATTGCATGCAGATGAGGCTCATGAATATTCAGTGTGGATATGTTTAAAACTTGACAGGCTTGAGCACTTGAGGAATAACGTTGCCTACTGTTCTGGAACAAGGGGATCATGGTATTAGGCTGAAAGTGAGTATATTCAGGAATAAAAAGGTAGTGTCTAACTGTCTATATGGAATGGTTTGTCAGAGGAGATAGTGAATGCAAAAACTGTATCAGAAAGTCTTTCTTGGAACAATTGATAGAATCTAATCATTTGTTTGGATAATGTGATAGAACACAATTTTTATTTTGGTTCTATTAAGTACAATAAACACCAAAAGTAGACAATTATGGAGCCTGCCTCTAATTGTATGTGTAGAAAGCAGATACTACTTTCTGACTTTTGAAAAGGGACTGAGTCTGCTCAAAATCAGCAAGAAATATAAGAATTAAGTGCAGTGCCCCAGTTTAGTTTATCCTGTGTTTGGCTAAAGGAACATTTTTATTGTCTTTGGCATATTCTGTAGGCTGCACCACAGAGAAGAAAAATAGGATCTTGGTTTTTATAAGGATGGCTGCATGCTCTCCTTCCATTGTAACATAGTAGATGATGACAGAAAAAGACCATGTGGCCCATCAAGTCTGCCCAGTTACTCTTGTCCACAGGGCAAGGTTATATCCCAGCTGCCAGTCATAGAGTGTGATCATTTGTAAGATATCTCCCCCTATCTAGGACATCATTTGAACTCTCAGACAGAAAAGCATAAATGATCCCCCAATTATTTCACACCCATCACCTCTCCCTTCACATATGTATCCATAAAGCTTTGTAATAATCTAAATAGGTATGTGATGAAGTAACCCTATTTTTCCCCTTTAACTTGTGTGGGACCAAGCATTTAGCCTGGTCCACCTTAAATCCTACAGAGGGAGAGAGCTCTGTGGGCAAGATCCTGGTGAGAGGGGAATAAGAAAGCGAGGCAGCTGCGATCAGGAGCCCCCTCCCCCACCCGCATCTCCAGAAGCAAGGAACTCCTGACCCTCTCCGAAGGTTTGTGAGTACACTGTCCTGAGATAACGCGGTCTACCACTGTGTTAATAAAAGTTGAAATCACATTTGAAAAGACTGGAATCAGTGTGGTTTTCTGCTCCAGCCTAGGAGATTTGCTCGGTCATCCTCACATATGGTGTCAAGTCAGGGATTTTTTCTAAGCTTGGCACAGAGAAAAACAAAACAAAGTATCCAGGGAGAACTGTGAAAGTTTGTTGTGATACCTGCCAAAGAAGACGTTTGGAGGCAAGGCAGTGCTGTGGTGCACACCAGAGCAGTCAAGTAAAGCCTGCTGGCTCAAAGAAGAGTACAGAAAAAAAAGAGTGAAACTGCTTTTAAAGCAGAGAGTGGCCTGTGGAGTCTGGAGGGAAGCAGGTTTAGGTTTCTCAGCAGACAAAGGAGTTTAATACTTAGTGAAGTTTGTGCTGGAGAGACAGGGTTTTTTTTTCCATTTTTTTCCTTTGAACAGAAAAAAAAACTAAAGAAAGAGAGAAAAGCAGCTGTGTACTGTGGCTGGAACAGGGCATGGCCCAGGTAGAAAGTAAAAATGCTAATAGGTGCACAGGATGTAGTCGCCTGCAGTAAGGAGGCTTTGCACTAAGCACCAAAATTCAGCTGAGAGGACTAAATAAGCAAGCATTGATGCAGAACCTCCAAGAAGGGTAGAAGCAGATCTCTCTCTCTCTAGCTTGAACTGGTATTTGGGATAAAAACATTTTCGGTCGGTAATGGGCCTGCAGTGGATTAATCAGTGTGCGATGTGAAAAATAGTATGGGTGTGAATAATGCATCGCTCATTGTGGAAATTACCAGTGCAATGCGGGAGCGGAGAAATTAGCCTAACCATGCCCCCTTTTTTATCACGGGCGCTATTTCTGCTATATTTATAGCATTTTCATGAATCTAGGTCTTAATTGGATAAGTGCTGATATTCAGCCTCATCCAGCTAAGTTAGGGGGTCATTTTCTATTGCTTATCGCGTGCGATAGCTTGCCGGGGGCGGAGTCGGGGTGGCGAGGGGATGAGTTGGGGCGGCGAGGAGGCGGACGCTGCGATGTCTTCGCTGGCGGCGATAAGGTAAGCACCGTTATCGTTACCAGTAGCGTGCCCAATAACACCAACTTTCATGATGGTGCTATTGGGTGCGAAAGCCGGTAGCAATAACACCGCGGTGGTGCAATGGCTGTTGGCTTTCACAGGCCCGCCCCCCCCGTTTTCGCTGGATTCACCATTATGCGTTAGAATGGTGAATCCAGGCCTTAGCCTGATAAATTAGACCTGCTATTGAGCAGGTCTAAAGTTAGGTGAATAAACTTATCTAGCTAACTATTGGATAGCTAGGTATATTCAGTGGCGTGGATGTGCCACTGAATATCCCAGCTAAGCTAGCTGGATATGTTTATCTGGCTAATTTGCTCACATGACTCTCCAAGACACTTGATAACACTTTGTGCTCAAGGCTGACGTGATTGGTCTTCATGGTGGCAATATTTCTCCAGTGTTTAGTGTTTTCTGCAGCTGTATCATTTTCTTCCTCCATTCGAAAGTTATCAATAATGAAACAATCAGTAAATAATCCTCCTGACTTTTCTGTTCTGTCACATGATGATTCCATCTTGCGTAATATTTTACTTTTCAGATGATTTTTGGCCCAGAGCTTTCTTCTTGCTCCTTTTGGTTTTCAGCTTGATCAGCACTGGCCTATAAATGGGCTATGGCACCACGAGCCTTCATCTGTAGCTATTAAGAAATGTGTAATCCCCCCTCCCCCACCTTCTAGCTCAGCCTTTGCAGCAACAGTCCTTGACCTGGGGTTCTTCCAGAACCCAATAAGCTTGCACTCTGAATCACTATAGCCTTTTTTGAAGAAGCTCTTACTTTCTGATTTCTAAAACAAGTACCTTTTATCCAGTGAATATCCTCTAATTATTTTTTAGCTTGAATCTTTCCCTTACTTGTTACTCCTTAGTTGGATGGAATCTCAGCAGACATGGTTGGTTGCAGTCTGTTGGGTTATGATAGCTATTGGCTGTAGGTCAGTTGCATCAGAGGATATTTCCAAGGCTGCCACTTGATGCTTTTTTTTTTCTAAATCTTATGCCTTCATAATGTATTGTATTTGATCAAGTTCCTAAGTTTCCACCATCCATATAGTATTGCAGCAAAGTGCACTATAAACATTGATGGCTTTGGTTTAGTTGGTTCTGGAATGTGTTTGTATTTTCTGTTATCTATATTCAAATATATCATGTTCTGAATTAGTTCCTCGGTTGTTAAAATTTTGCTTTGTGTGTTTTTTTCCTTTAAAGAAAAGAATGTAGACTAAAGCAAAATTATATGCTTGAATTTCGCTTAAGAAGAAAGTAGTTGTCAGTTACGATTAATGTAAGCAGCTTTTATGGCACTAGAGACGTGATCTCTTGTTATAGTAAATGTGACAGCATCAATTAGTTTCGTTAATGTAGCTGAGCTACATTCAGCTACATTAGTTCTGACACACCACGCTAGGAGAGGGCTGCTTTGATAGCCTTAACCAAGGTGGTGGGGGTGGAGGTGGAGTGGGGGGGGGGGGCGGAATACGTATGAGTTTTGAATGTAAAAGTCTAGGATTTATATGTAGAAAACCACTGGATTTCACATGGTTGTGCTATATCTTTTTATCTGATTTTCATTGGCTTTTAGCTTTATGCCTACAGCATTGAAAGAAAAGTGCTTCTGCCTTTCAGAAATACGGTGCATAATAAATCTTGAGTCAGTCAAATTAAAAGACGAAGGGCTGCCATGCATCAAGGACTTTTCCCATAGGCATAGAGTGGGAGGAAAGACTTGATGAATGATCCTCCTGAAGTCTTAAGACTGTTGTGTAACTTCATACATCATTATTGGAAGTCACGGCTTAAAATTCACATGTCATACTCTGCAGGTGTACCTTGTAGGCATTAGACTATAATATTGAAACTGTTGATGTTAAATTAGCTATATTATTGTTTCCCAACCCTCTCCTGAACTTCCATCTAACCCGTCCGGTTTTCAGGATATCTGTAATGAATATGCATGAGATAGGTTTGCATACACTGGGTAGCCATCACAAGCATATTCATTGTGGCAATCCTGAAAACCTGACTGGATAGGTGTGCCATGAGGAGATGGCTGGGAAACACTGAACTATACAAGAGAGTGGCAGTCTTATTGCTTGGAAGAAGCCATTGCTATTATGTCAGAACATTTCACTGCAGGTCCAATTACCATGTTTTATTTTCTAGCTGGAAGCTTTCAGTAGGAAATGAAAGATGCCTGTGGCAGGAGTCAACCTTTCAGTTTGGCTACAAAGGAGATGCCATCTTTTTCAAGCTGTGCTAAGTATTCTGTTGAAACATGAGTAAAACACTGCCCTTGGTGGATAATGATTCTAAAATAGCAAGGAAAAAGTTGAGTAGTACCATTAATACAAGTGTTTTATTACTGTTAAAAAATCTGCTACTAAAATGAATGGGATTAATTATTTGCCTGCTGAAAAATACACAATTTTACACAAATCAGAGTAAATACAAACCCAGCGGGGCTGTAGACGCTTGGTTCATATTTAAAATGAAAACAGAAATAACAGTGGAAACCTGTCAAATTATAAGGAGGCCAGCGTGGGCTTGTAGAATTTTTTGGCAGTAGTATTCTCGTGATACATCATATTAAGTGCTGTATGTACCCAGCATTTTTCTCATAGACACAAATTAGGAGGAAAATCCTTCCTACAGTGGATCCCAACCTGGATGCATGGACCCTTGGGTCCATGAGACCATTCCAGGGAGTCCTCCAGAAGGGAAGCAAGAAAGTTTATCTAGGGAGAGAATGAGTGGGCTGCTGCTACCTGTGATTAGTTGAGCTGGCCACGTTACTACAGACTTAGGAGAGGGAGAGAGGGACCGAGAAGGCCTATTCACACCTATTTAGAAGCCTCTAAGCACACTGCCATATGTTTGGCAGAGGTGGGGAAAGATAGGGACTGCTTGCAGCCCTGGAGAATCATAGATCCCATTGCTGCAGTTTGTGAGGATGTGGGGAAGAGCAGGGACCAGTTTCAGCTGTCAGAAACTTTACAGCCTCTGCTGCACACTGAGGGAAAGCAGAGGAAAGCTGGGTTATCACAGTGGTGAGAAACATTTCCCACTACTGTCACATGCTCTGCCACTTTCCTGACAGAGAGAGAGAGAGCTCCACTAAAAAGTGAGCAGAATGGCTCAAAGAAAGGAAAGGAGGCAATATGACTGGGGTCGATAGTATGAGGGGGAAAGCCAAGAGGGGGAAAGAATGAGGCAGGAATGAAGGAAGAAACGGAGGATAAAGAGGGAGGTGGGAATCCATGACTGTGGAGAGAGAGTGGTTGGCAGACTATTAGGGGGAGAGAAGGAGGAATCATGCTGGACAGAGGAAGAGAGAGAGAGAGGGATAGAGGGGCCATCAAGGTCCAGGAAAGAGAAGGGAAAGATGACTACCGTATCAAGGTGGAGGGGAGGACAAGACAACAGCCAGGTGTGGATATGACAAATGCATAAGTTATTTGGAGAAATACAGACATGGAAATCTTATAAGCCTTCTTGCTGTTGAAAAGCAGGCTATTGTTTTGCTTTTTCTAAAATCTCAATTATTTTCTGACTACCATTTTCTGTATGTGTTTGTAAGAATCATAAAAGAAAATAAGGTATATAATTAGGGTTGTCAACTAGCTCCAGATTTTCAGGACAGGTTGATCCAGTCCTGCTTTTACTCCCCTGCATGCAGATATAGTCTTGATTTTCTTAGGGAATGCAATAGGGAAATCAGAGTAAGTCCCAGCATGCAATGGAGTAAAACCAGGACTAGATCAACCTGTTCTGAAAATCTGGAGCCAGTTGGCAACCCTAAGTATCTAAGAAAAGCAGACTAAAAGGGGGTCAATTTTCAGGAATGGTATGTTTCAAAACTTTTTATATGGGTAAAACCTTGATTGACCATGTAAAATTACTATTCCCTGTCACTGAAGGTAACAGTATCTGGGCTGTGAAAAGCATGCATACTTCTACCTGTGGGGAGAGGCGGGAGGAATGAAACAGGACTAGGCTGTGGGAGAGAAAGTACTTGCAGAGATTTAATTTTAAATCCTTGTGCATACTTTCACGCATGTACTTTGTACCTGCTTCAAAAGAATATGAAAAGTATGCAGGAACAAAAGTACTGGCTTTGCCCTGCTGGCCTGAATTTTTTAAAAGGAAACTGGGGGCAGTTTCTCTTTGAAAATTAGAGTGCAGATCTGCTGGTATCAGTGCTGATTTTTCTGCCAGGTCATACCAAGTTGCCAGCCTGGAACTTTTTTGAACTTGCTTCCTTTTCCCTATTGCAGCTGGATTGGAAGCTGGAATGGCCTCAACCTTCAATTATGAGAGCAATTTTTAAAATAGCTTTGGAAATTGCCCTCTCTATGGTTTATACATTATGAATGGTTCTGGAGTGCATATCATTTCTTTAGTTATAGCATGCAAAAATTAAAGTGAACATGTGGGGTTCCATTAAAGAAAGGGGTTCGTGTTCCCTGAAAGGTTGGGAACCCCTGCCTTAGTACATCTAGCCTTAGATGAGCTATAAAAGCATGATGGGTTACACATTTATTGGGGGTTAGGTCATGCTTCAGTTGATGATCAGCTGCCTAAGAAGTTTTATGTTTCTGATAAATGTCCTTGCCATCCAGTTGACTGATTTCTCTACTGAAATAACACAAATAAAAGGAAGCAGGTTTCTACTGGTACATTTATCTGGTATTTACATGCTCGGGTGAATATCATCAGTGGCTCAGTCAGCCATTGGTGACGTAATGCAGTTTCATAACAGCAATAAACCTGCATCAATGTTGTTCAGTACAGAGCAATATAAAAATGAATGCTTCGTTTTATTTACTCTGTGCAGGAGGACATCTCGGCCATGACTAGAACCAGCAACTTCTGTTCTGGTCTAAAGGCAGCAGTTTGTACCAGTCAAACCAGATGGGTTAAGTCGCAGTAACTTTGTTATTTTTCCTCAGCTTTAGTTATCTCTGATGCTCTCACCTCTGCATGCAGGTCGGTCGTTACTCTTTCCAGCACAATGGGACGCTGCTGACTCTTTTCCCGGTGAGAGGCCACTGGGCGTCATGTGGCAGGATGCCACCAGCTCCTGCTCCTCTCTGTTTCTCTTAGGTGTGCATGTGTCTGATATCCAGCCTTTTAAAGGGACCATGGCAGGAATGTGGCCCCTGCTGATAACATCATCAATCTTCACTCTATAGTCCCAAGGACTATAGGATGAAGATCAGCCCTCCTGATGCATCCTGCCTCAACAACAGGTCCAGCTACTGTAGTAGTATGTGTTGTTTGTTTCAGCATTCATCTGCCCAGCCTTTTCCTCTGCCTGACCAGCTCCAGCTCTGTCAGTCAATCTTCCTCTCCCTCAGATGGATACCCAGTTTTGACTTTTTCCTGGACTCTCGTCTTGCCTGATTTCTGCCTGCCTCTGACCATAGCCTACCTTGGGACTATGACCCTAGCCCTCTCCAGAGACCTTCACCTAAGTCCTGCTGGCCCTGGCACCCAAAGGCTCAACCTGAGGGGAATGAGGATTGGTAAAGGTGAAGCTTCAGTCTGGTCTCTGTCTCGCCTGGGTTTGCCTGCTGGCAGTGAGGACCTGCAGGGCTCCTCCCTGCAGGTAGAACCAATACCACCCAAGCCCAAAGGTCCACGAATACAACAGATACTGCAGGTTCAGTAATTACTATTAATCCTCATTCAGCTGCCCTTGCTGGAGAAAAGGGTTTGTGTGTGTGTGTGTGTGTGTGTGTGTGTGTGTGGCGCCCCCCTTGGCTACTCCACTAGATGGCCCTAGGTCCCTGCTTAGAACTCTTTACATCTATGAGCCTTCCATCCTTTCAGCCCCTATGATCCTGGAGGGCTGTGATTGGTTGCCTGTTCCTCTTTAATGCAGCCATTTTAGTAATCAGTGGAGTCATTTTAAGTTAGCAGCAATGCAGAAAGGATGTAGTTTTTTCACCCTCTGGTGAGGCCCCCCCTGCAGCATCAGGATATTTAGTTTGGTGGAGAGTTCTCATTGTGCACTCACTGCCAGAGGACCTCTCTCTCCACTTTTGTTGCAGTGAGATAGATTTTTGCTGGATTCCCCCTTGGGACTTCCATGAAAGGGCTGAAGACCTGTGAGCCCATTCTACACCTAGGTGAGGCAAGCACCAGTGACCGTATCCAGCAGCTTGAGATTTTTTAATGGCCAATATGTATCTGATTTTTTCCAGAAAGGATGGCTTGTGGAAACCTTGCACCCTTTGGAGAAGGTACCCCCCAACACAAAGGACAAGAGCTAAAGACCCGTTGAGCCTTAATCTACTCCCAAGATGGGGCAAGCAATAGTGATAGTGAAGCAGTAGTCAACAAGAGATTTTTCAGAGAGCAAGTATTCCTGTATTGTTTGTGGGGAGGTTTTGTGACTCACCCCTTCCCACAGGGTTCCCTAGAGTTTCTTGTTTTATCCTCTACATGGAATTGAGTATATGCTTAACTTATTGTCCTCCAAGGTCTTTAACTGCAAAACCCCTCTCTTTTCTTAGCTTGCCTACTAAAAATTAAGGCAGATCTAAAGAATGTTACAGTACTTGGAGATTTTAACATCCCTGTTGATGTGAATCCATTGTCATCTATCTGCAAATATTTTAACTTCTATGCAGGCAGTAGACTATACACAACTTATTAATGTGCCAACTCGTAAGTTAGGGGCATACACAGTGGATCTTGTTTTTGTCTGTTAGGACTGATTAAAGAGATTTATTTTTCTCAGTCTACCACTCCTGTTCCACTCCTACATTGTGTTATTAAGGTCCACAATTGGTTATTTCATTCTCATTCTTCTCCGGTCTCAATTCACAGACATCCCCATATTGATTTTGATCAACTTTGCAGTCTTTGAGTATCTAAACTTGCCACACCAACTAATTCTGATGTGGACAGCTTAGTAAATTGCTGGCAGGCCTCACTTCATTCTGCTTTGGATGTTGCAGCCCCTGTGAAATCTGCCTATTCCTGTCAACTGAGACATGCCCCTTGGTTTTCTCAGAAGCTGTGCTTATTAAGAAAGTGCTTTGTAAAGCAGAAAGGCTTTGGAGAAAACATAAGACCACTAGTAATTTGGAGAACAACCGGATTAAGTTCTCTGAATATAGGGTTAGCATAGATCTGGCTAAAAAGGATTTTTTTCCTACAACAGATTAATTCAGCAGCTTCTCACCCTCAGGGATTATTCTGGATAGTGAACTCCCTTATTAAGGTCCCTATGTCAGGTTCACTGGAACCTTCTTTGTTGTCTTGCAAACATTTTTTCAAATCTAAAATATTTTTTTCTAATAGCAGGCTTGAAAATCCCAGCAGTGAGTTTTGAACTTCAGTCACAAGTTAAGCTGACAGCATCAAGGGTTTTATGGAGCGAGTTCATCCTCCCTTCTGAGATATGCTCCATTATCTCCCAAATGAAGGATTATCTATTATTCCTTTAACACATGTTCTACCACACTTATTAAAGAACTTGATATTGGTGAATTTGTTAAAGCAATAGTGCATGCATCCTTGACTCAAGGTACCTTACTGACAGGTTTGAAATCTGGGGTAGTTTGCCCATTTAAAAAGAAAAAAAAAAAAGCCAACACAGACGTGCTTAACTGGGCTGGCTACTACCCTATTTCTTCTCTCCTGCTCTTGGCCAAGGTTACTGAGAAATTGGTGCTCCATCAACCTACAAGAATTTCATGATGATAATAATATTCTTCACTCCTTCCAGTTTGGGTTTCATCCTTATCACAATACGGAGTCTCTGTTGCTTTCCTGTTTCAACTCAATACGTCAAGGGTTTAATGCAGGTAAAAAATATTTTCTTTTGCTATTAGATCTGTCAGAAGCATTTGACACATATAAACCTTGCCATCCTGCTACAACGATTGGACTCACTTGGTATCCACTGCAGATGTTTAGTCCTGATTCTCTTCTTTTTAACAGATCGTGCTTACAAGGTAATCATGAGGGATTTCTGTTCACAATCAACTCCCCTGTCTACACGAGTGCCACAGGGGGTCTTCATTGTTGCCATTACTTTTCAATATTTATCTGCTTCTACTTTGTGAGATCTTATCTCAATTGGATATCACTATTAAATTTTACGCAGATGATATACCGGATTTTTTTTCCCTATTATATCTTGGGACTTAGCTATGGAAAAGCTGCCTAGTTGTCTGCAGAAGATCAATGCATGCCTCACAGGTAACAGTCTAGTCCTGAATGTCACTGAGAGATTATTTTGTTATCATTTTCTGAGATGTGTGATATCCCTATATCCTGGTCTTTTGCAGGCTCCTTGATAACAATTAGGAGGATAGAAACCTGGGGATAGTCATAGATTTCACTTCACCCACTTGTTTCAAGCCCTGGTGCACAGTACCTTTTTCAGACTCTGTCTTTCAACAATTAACCATCCTTGGATATGCAGATTTTTGGGTAGTGATGCCAATCCTTGATTTTATCTTACTTGAATTATTCTAATTCTCTTCTCCTTGGCTTCCGTCAGTCTGCACTGAAGGTTCTTCATCTAATTCATAATTCTCTAGCCTGTCTGATCATAGGCTGCCCACTGCGATCTCATATTACCCCCAGCATTAGCAGATTTACATTGGCTTCCAATTTCTTGGCACATCTAGTTTAAGATCCTATCTTTGATATTCAAATCATTCCATAGATTGGCTCCTTAAGGTCTTTCCTCTGGCTGAAGGAATCATGAGGGGTGCATGTATGGGGTATTAGGTAGGGGTGTGCATTCGTTTGAACTTAAATGTAAAACGCTACTTATTTTTTTTTTTTAACTTAAAAAAGTGATGAGTCCAAAACGATCGGATTTCCAACTTATTCAACATAGCTATGTTGAATATGTTGGGAAATCGCGATTGTTGATCCAAAATAAAAATTTAAACCCCTCACCTTCCTTAATCCCCCCCAAAGACTTACCAAAACTCCTCCTGACCCCCCCAAGCTGGCCAAAAGTTCCTTTTGGGTCGAACGAGGGTCCCGGAGCGAATCCGGGGGGGAATCACGTGACGCCGCGTCACTCCGACGTGGCGCCGACGTCACGTGCTCCTTGCAAAGGAGTTCAGAAATGGCGTCCTGACCCCGCTGGACCACCAGGGAGTTTGGTAAGTCTTGGGGGGGGGGGGATTAAGGAGGGTGAGGGGTTTAAATTTTTATTTGCACATATGGACATAGACTCAACTTATGGAATTCTCCATATGTCCATATTGACTGCAAATGACCCCCCCTTTCGACTTATGGACTTATGAACATAAACTTTTGGTCTGCACATCCCTAGTATTAGGCCCTTTGCTCTGGAACAAACTTCCTGAAATTCTTTAAAATTGGAACACGATTTTTTATATTTTAGAAAGTTGCTAAAATCCTAACTTTTCATGCTTGCCTATACTGCTAACATGGTTCCATAACTCTGGGAGTTGGGATTATATAGTCTGCGCAGTTAGAGGGAGTGGCATGTGTGATTCATTGGGAATCTGCCCTTTTCTTTCTTTTAATATATTTGAGTGAAATGTTTGTATTTTATTTTTTATTTATTTTTGTGTTAATGATCATGTTTGTTGCTATTTTATGTGTGTATCTTGTAATCCTCCAAGATTTGTGGATTGGCAGAATATAAATATTATAAAGAAATAAATAACTGGGTCAGTACCATGAACTGGTTGTTCACCAACACCATCTGCTGGGCCACTTATTCAGTCAGGGTATGGACTGCCCCCCATATTTTTTGCTGCCCCCTCGGCAAGGACCTACATGGCTCGCTTTTGCTGAAGAGTTCTCCCTGTTTTGAAACACTAGAACAGAACTTTCTTTCTCCTTATAGGAAACATAAAATAAAACCTGCTTGTTTGGCACTGACTCATATAGATACAGTATAAGCATAAGAACATAAGAAAATGCCATACTGGGTCAGACCAAGGGTCCATCAAGCCCAGCATCCTGTTTTCCAACAGTGGCCAATCCAGGCCATAAGAACCTGGCAAGTACCCAAAACCTAAGTCTATTCCATGTTACCATTGCTAATGGCAGTGGCTATTCTCTAAATGAACTTAATAGCAGGTAATGGACTTCTCCTCCAAGAACTTATCCAATCCTTTTTTAAACACAGCTATACTAACTGCACTAACCACATCCTCTGGCAACAAATTCCAGAGCTCTCATTCCAGGCAAAGCTAGCCTTAGCTTGTTTGTAAATTAAACTTTTGGCTGCCGCTGCAATGAGGTCCAATAAAGGAGAAAAATAACGGAAGAAAAAAAATCCCTTTTTTTCTCTTCTTTTGGTGTGGTTTCTGTGTGTTCAAAGCTTTAGGGCAGAAATTCCCAAACTGCCACCATATGTGGCACTGTGAGAGGATAGCCGGAGGACAGAATGAAGCTGGACTCTGCAAAACTCTTGCATAAACCTCTTTATTAGTGACAAAAAAAACAAACAAAAGCAGCTCTGCTATTCGCAGTTCAACAATACAAATGTAGTATTACAACTTACAGTTCAGCAGTATTCTCTTTCTTTAGGCTTCCTTCTCTCCCCTGTGCCTCCTGTTTCTTCCTGGGCCTGGCTAGTTGTACACCTTCCCAGGCACCTCTGCCTGGACTAGGGACTCCCTGCTGTTTTTAGGCTTAAGGTGGACCAGCCCAGATCTCCTGATCTGGCCCTTTAAGGTGTTTTGTGGGGGTTTCTCCTGTATATTCCTTCACAGGTATCTTGTCATTATTTTTTTTACTGGCTTCTTAACCCTGCTGTGCTCTGTTAAAGAACTCAGCAGGTACATGCACTCTCAGTTGAGTCAACACAGGTTAGACAGTAGAGATGTGATCGTGTGCAATATCATCTTAACGATCAGATTCGGCTGGGGGGGGGAATCTGATCATTAAGACATGTGAATTGGAATCGTTTCCGATTCCAATTCACATCGCAAATTTTTTTTTAGGGAGGCCGTGCCGCTAAAAAAAAACCAACCCACCCGACTCTTCTTAAATCGACCCCCCCACTCCCCGACCCCACCATAACCTTTTTAAATTATACCTGGTGGTCCCAGGGGTCCTCGGGGAGAGAGAGATCCAGGGGGGCCTCGGGCAGAGATTTCCCGTTCCCATGGCATCAGCTGTTCTAAAAAAAAAAAAATGCGCCGATGCCCCTTTGCCCTTACCATGTGACAGGGTATCCGTGCCATTGGCCGGCTCCTGCCATTTGACAGGGGCCGGCCAATGGCAACGGATAACCCTGTCACATGGTTAAGGGCAAAGGAGCATCGGCGCAATTTTTTTTTTAGAACAGCTGTGCCTGGGAACGGGAAATCTGTCCCCCGAGGGGCCCCCCCTGGATACTCTCCTCTCCCGAGGCCCCCTGGATCTCATCTCCGAGTTCCCCCCTGGACCAGTGTAATATTTAAAAGGTTTTGGGGGGTCGGGAGGGGGGGGTCAATTTAAAAGGGTAGGGTGGGTTGGTTTTTTTTAGCGGCGCGGGCCTCCCTAAAAAAAAAGGTCGGGAGGGTGGGGGAGGCTAAGGGGGGTCGATTTAAAGGGTCGGGTGGGTTTTTGTTTTATTCGGGCCATCGGCGCCATTTTAATTAGTGGCAGCCAACATGGCGCCGAGGGCCCCGAGGAGCGGGAGATCGCGCCGGGGGACCCCCCCCCCCCCCCCCACTGGACCACCAGGTAACTTAAACATTTTGGGGGGGGTTTGGGAGGGTGGGGGGAGGGTAAGGAATTGGTTTTAAAGGGTCGGGTGGGTTTAAGGGGTTGTTTTGGGTGTGCCGGTTTTTCCCGCCCTCCCCAAATAATTCCCGTGCCCTATTTAACGATACAATACAAATGCCCCTGATGATAAATCGGGGCATTTTGTATTGTATCATGCACTCTAACGATTTAGGGACGATTTTAAAATTATCTGACGATAATTTTAATCGTTCAAAAACGATTCACATCCCTATTAGAGAGCCATGAAGGAAGAGAGAGTTTCCTGATGCACACTACTTCTAAATAAATTAGGTAATAGTTGTTTTTTTTTTTCCTTTCACAAATAGTTTGTGTAAAGTTGTGCATTCCAGTCTTGTCAGCTTTGTTAATAATGTTCAAAAGATTTCAACAACAGAAGTGAAAGATGACTAAGATAAAAATAGAGTAATGAATGTGTAGTATGCTTCCCTCTAACCTACACTGATAATATCGTCTTAGTAGAGACCCAGTAGAGTTCTACACTTATGAAACTGATGACGCTCAAAATATGATAATGAGTGGTGAAAAGTTGATAATATTTCTACCAATAATTTCAGCTTCAGTGATGGTATCTGTAAAATATTACAATTTAATATAAATAAATGCCATTATAAATAATGCAAAAGAATTTATATTGTTAACCTGTAAGTGAAGGATGAAATACTGAGTGTGAAGAGAGAATCAGGACATTTCTAGATATTCAGTCGATATCATGTATTCAAGGTGAATAAAGATAAATCCATTGGTGGGGGAAAGAAGATGGACACCCTAGTAGCCAGTAATTAGTTATTTTGAACACAGACATCTTGTTTTACCCCCTCAGTGAACTGCATTTTTAGGGTGTCATTATCAATTTAGACATAATCCATTTTGAAAACTCTTATCTTGCAAAGAAATACTTTTTCCTATCTGTTCCTAATTTTCTCAATATTTTCTTTTCTATAGGAACTTTTAGTGCATGTTATAGAAAATCTCTCTGTAATAGGAATAGTTTTTTTTTCTTTATGTGATTTGTGCTGTGTGATTACTCAGCTGCTTTAGCTTGTTCTATCAAGGCAGATTGTTAGAGGTCAAATATAAATTATTTTGCATTATTTATACTGGCATTTATTTATATTAAAATTGTAATATATTACAGATACCATCACTGAGCTGAAATTATTGGTAGAAATATTATCAACTTTTCACCAATCATTATCATATTTTGAACATCGTTTCATAAGTGTAGAACCCTACTGGGTCTCTACTAAGAAGACTATTCCATCAGTGTAGGTAGAGGGAGGCATACCACCTATTTTTGCAGCTCCTTCATGGAGATTTCTGCCTGCTTCTATAAAAGGAAGAGACCCTAGTGAGAGTGTGGATTCTTAGTTTGTCTCATGGTATGGCAAGCTGGAGTCAGGGAGTACCCCCGCAGATGAGGTACAGGACCACAGGGCAGGACTGGAGCTAGTCTTCTGCTTAACCAGCCCCTTCCCCCACAGGTTGAGCCCTTGGGTTCTGGGGGCCTGTAGGACTTGTTTCCTGTTGAAAATCATAGCTAGAGTCAGGCACAGGCTAACAGCTGGGTCCATGTACTGATTGAAAGCTGGATCCTGGTACTGACTAAGAGCTGAAACCAGGTACAGACTGGGCTGGAGACAAGGCTGGAGTTGAGGGCAAGACCAGGAATAGAGACAAGGACAGGACTGGTTGAGAACTGGACAAGGACTGGACTAGACAAGGACAGGTCTGGACAGGCCACAGGGAACATGAAAGCCAAACAGGGCACATGATGGGCAAGGAAACTAGTAGGCCTGGAGGCCACAAGCAGGGCAGATAGGCCCAGAAGGCTATAGAGTTAAGACAAGGAAGCCTAGAAGGCTACAAAATTGGACAGGGAGCCAGATAGGCCACAGAGTAAGGCAAGAGGCCAAGAGAAGCCATAGAGCAAAGAAGAGGCCAGGAGAGGCCACAAGACAAGGGGAGGAGGCCTGGGCAGACCACAAGGCAAGGCAGGAGGTCTGGGTAGGCTGCAAGGTAAAGCAGGAATAGTGAGAAGGAGGTGACTAGGCTCAAGAAGCTGAGGTGACTCAATGAGAAGAGCCCCCCGAGGGGACTGTACAGGCTGGCTAAATAGGCCTGGGGCTGAGGCATTAAGTGATCAGTAAAGTACCTTGTGCAGCTGGGAGCAGGGCTCACTGAGGACCTGTGGTGGAAGGAGGCTCCATAGCAGCAAAATCATGGCACAGGCAGTGTTGAATAGCAGGCAAAACTGTGACAGTTTGTTTTTGGAGGAAGCAGGGAGCTATTCTTTATAGTTTCTCTGTTTCTATTTCTTCTGATTCTATTATGAGGAACTTATTTTCCATTTTTGGATTTAGTGAAGGAAGTTCTCAACTACACACTTCCTTCTGTTTGAATTTGGTTAACCGATCTTGTACTATTGGACTCTTCTGAACTCTCCCTCTGAGAAATTCAATTACCCACTGAGGTTTGGAAGGAGGCTTGGACTGCTATCCAAGTGTCCAGGGCCTAAGAGGAAAAGAGGAGTAGTAAAGGAGAAAAGTGGCATCTCACTAGTTAGATCCATTTAAGATATCTAAATGATATTCAAGAAAGGAGCTGGAATGGTACCTTCATGTACAAACCGGAGTGAAAGAACCAGAGGATTGTGAGACTTGGCTACTAAGACACCAGATTCAAATTGTGAAGTGTGGATTGAATTGATCCACTATCCCACCAGTGTAGAGATCCCCAAGGAGGAAGCTTTAAAAAATGCCCCTAAACTGGGAGGTAATCTACAGGTCAATCCAGTACGAGCGGTAGGAAGAGCCTGCGTTAGTGCCCGGCGCACCCACGGTTGCCGCACGCACAGTGCAGCTCACCTACCGCTCGATCCTGTATGTAAATAGTTGCAAATGCAAGCTGCGTCTAAGAAGCATCCGTGAAGCGTTAGGCCCGCACAACCCATTTTACTGTATAGAGCTACCTTACCCCTGCCTCTAACGCAGGGGTTAAGGGTAGGCGGTAAGTTAGCAGGTTAAATGTGCGGCAAACCGGCAGGGTAAAAATAGCGCTAGTCGGGCACGCGTTACTGGATGGTAGGGAATAGCTAATTCGATTGTTTACATGCAATATACATGCCGCGTGCGGAAGGGGTTGCCCCGGGGATTTTAGGACGCGGTTAGGAGTAGGTTAAGGGGATAGTGTATCGTGGGTTGGACTAACGCGGGCCGAAAAGTGAGTAGAAAGCCGGTTAGGAGCAGGGTAACCGCGGCCGCACTTTACTGTATTGAGGTTAGGAAAGTACATTATGGAAGGAACTGTCACAGGTTTACTCACAGTAATGTTTGTGTTATAGACCATGTGAAGAAAAAGAACTTGTAAACAGTATTGTATTTCACTTCATAACAACCTATCCTTTAAGTTATGTTGGAACTTTATCATTGAGCCCAGCATGATTATTACTCTGTGCCATAAAGACTGTGAATGATCTATGCCCAGACCTAGGAGAGTATTTTCTCCCTCCCCCATCTTCACATTACAGAGAATCTTGGAGTTAGAATCCCATGATTTATATGTGTCTTTTGGACTCCTAAAGAAGACTCAGTCCAGTGGGCTAGGATATAAACATAGAATATGATGGCAGATAAGGACCTTGAAATCCATCTAAACTGTGTTATTGCTCAGCTCGTATCTTTTCAACATAGTCAACCTTTTGCTTCTGTTTGTTGTGTCTGTCTAAAGGATCAAATAGCTAATAATTTTTGTATGTTTATAAGAAAAATATGTTTACGAAAAGAAATCAATTGCAGGGGAGATCTATAATTAAAGAAATGATAAGAGCAGAGGTGAATTTTATATGCCTGGTTTCCTCTGATGTCTTATGTTCCCTTTATGTTGCTCCTTTTCTAGTAGTCGCTATGAAGGCAGAGGTCGGCACACTATTAGGACTTAGTCCTTGCAAAGTTTCACTAAACTCTGGAGTGGATTCTTTGAAAAAGAGGGGAGGGGAGGAGGATAAATCTCTAGAGCCCAAGACGTAGTGTAACTGTCCTTTCTATGTTATATACCAATATACTGTATAGGCTGGACATACAATTAGAGTGTTCCAAAATAAAAATTTACTGTTCAACTTGTTCAAGGGTAATTAATTGGCATGAGGTATATTTTCTTCTTCTTACATCCATAATCACTTCAAATCCAAATTTATCTGTAGCTGTGGTCCCTTTGTCTCTTCCTAGGGATCCCTTTTCTTCCTGCGTAGAAGGAAGAAAAGGCTGCCCAGGGTATAATGGAAAGAGTTCTCCTGTCCGTCTCAGATCCCCCTGCCCCCTTCCAAATACCTGTAGTCCACTGCTGTAGTATGACACAGACCCGGCGGCCACCATTTTAAAAAATGACATCAGTCGCCCTTTTCAAAAATGGTGCCATTCACTCTTTGCTCATATCATGTGACAGGGGCTGCCCAATGGCAGTGATGATAGGGGCAAAGGGAGGCTAGCACCATTTTTCTTCTTTATGGGGCAGGGATTTATTTACCTGTATGTACAGCACTACATAAATTCCAACAGTGCTATAGAAATTATTAGTAGTAGTAGTAATAATAGTCGTAGTTGTAGTAAAGTCCAGGAGTTCATATCTAGAATCTCTGGAAGTTTACAATTCTATTGCATAGTTTCATATTGTTGATTGTTCCATTTAAGGAATGAAAGTTTGCCATAGGAGAGGGTTAAAGGACTTGGCAAATAGTTAAGAAGAAACTAGAGAACTTAGGACAGTATTTATACTTTGTTGTAGATGAGGGAAAAGAATATGAAATTGAGAATTCTTCCTCCAACTCCAGAATCATTTTGAAAGATGCTGAATTTATACACAATAGGGGTGTACAGGGTAAAAATTCTTTTTGTTTTCAGTTTTTTTTTTTTTTGGGGGGGGGGGGGGGTTCCTGTGCAATTTTTGTTTCATTTAATGTTTAATTTGGGGTTTTTTGTTTAAAAAAATAAATCAGATATTAAAAAAATAATAATAAAAAAAGGAATCAGAGCTTCTGAAGGCCCTCCCATCCCCACCACCCATCCCTCCCACCCGGAAAATGCTGGGACCAGAATCCCCCTTGCACAGGCTTAGGCTGCGACAGGGTCACCATCAATCTCGACCTAGGCTCTATTTAAGCCAGTGGTTTGGAGGCCTGGTCCCGACACAAGCCTGATACCAGGTCCAGGCCCAGATATCAGGTCCCAATGCTTGAGCCTTGGCCTAGGCAGGGCCTTGGCCCAGGATCAGGCCCAGGCCCAGAGGTTGGAGCCCCGGCCTCGTAGAAGCCATTTTTTTTCTTCTTCAAATTGATGCCGTCCATTGGGGGGTCGCATAGAGTAAATGATTGATATCACATGGTAGGAGCAATGGACGGCCAGCGCCATATTGTGCTCCTACCATGTGACAGGGGTCGACCAATGGCACCGGTAGCCCCTGTGACATAGTAAGGGCAAAGGCTATCGGTGGCATTTTGAATACTGGCAGCCAACGGCCCCGAGTGCAGGAGATCGCTCCATGACCCCTGCTGGACCACCAGGGTCTTTAGGCAAGTCTTCGGGGGGGGGAGGGGTCAGGAGGGTGGGGTTTTTTTTCATCAGGATTCGTTGCATTCGTGGGGGTTCGCCATTACGTTTCGCGAACCCATGAATGCAAAGAATAGGGACCTATATGTTGCGGATTGCGCATTCGTTCACAATGAATGCACATCCCTATCAATTGACTCTTCAAGGAATGTAGAAACGCCAATAGTTGAAGTATCTGGATTTTCCTCTTCCACCTCTCCAGTATTTCTTGGAGAAGTATTTATTTATTTAAAATCTTTTCTATACCGTCGCTAAGTTATATACCATCGCAATGGTTTACATGTAGGCACATAAATTAATGTAGGTGAATACGTTCTATAGTACATTCTAACAGGTGCCACAAAGGTTCAGTTACAATATATCGTTAAAGACCATCAATTGTTTAGTGAAGTAGGTCATGACCAGGTGTACCCTATAAGGTACTGTTCACGGGTAAAATTCATATTCATAATGTTTACAATTACATTTATTGTGATATAGATTTCATAGACTATTATAATTGCACATTCTTAGAATAGTGCTGTGCGCTGGTGCTCTTCTGCCCTATTCCTGTATATATTTCTATTCTCCATTCTCTTATAAAATGCTTGTTTAAAAAAGCCATGTTTTTTTCTTAAAGATTTTGAGATCTGTTTGTAATCTGATCTCTAGAGGGCATTGTGTTCCAAAGTGTGGGGCCTGCTAAAGATAGGCCCTTTCTCTCACTTGGTTAGTCTTGCTGTCTTTACTGAAGGAAATGGTTAAGAGTTATTTATTTGCTGATCGAAGGTTTCTGCGTGGGATGTGTACTCCGTAATGCTGTGTTCCCTGTACGTACCAGGATCAGTCCGAGGACACCTGGGTTGTGACTCCGCACCAGTAGATGGAGACAGACTAAAACTTGTTGGGCGGAGCCTTATATGCCCCTGTGCCAGTCACAGCCCCTCAGTCTTACTCTGTCTCCAGTAGATGGTGCAGGTCCGGTCACAGCCCTGCCTGACCTGATTCTGGTGGTTAGTCAGGTTTGAATTTTGAGTTAGTTTTTGTTAGGCCTAGTTGTTTTATGACCAATTTGGGGTTTGTTTTTTAATCTTAGTCCCGGGTGCCCTGCCTCCAGGGGAGTTTGAGAGGTCCTGAGGGGACTACCCTCCCCCGGTTTGAGGGCCGCGCCAGGGTCGAGGACCCGGCTGGGCTAGTGGCAGCGTCAGGGGTGACACCGGGGAGCCCGGTTCACTCACCCCTGCAGGACTAGGGGCTCCAGGACCTGGGACAGCGGCAGCGTTCAGCGTTTAAAAAAAAAAAAAAAAAAAAGTTTCCTGTTTTATTTTGTTACGGCCGGCTCTCCCGTTGCTTCGGCCGTCGCTACTTACTTTCCTTCGTTTTTCACGCGGGGGGGGGGGCGCCGCTGGCAGGGGGGGAAGGTCGCCATATTAGTTTGATTAATTTTGACGCACGCCTCAGTTTTTCTCTTCCCGCGTTCGTCGGCATGTGCCGCGCGGTTCTTCCTGCAAGCTTGCGGATCGGCGCGCGCGCGTTTGTCTCTGGAGGGGCCTCGACTCGGCCTGCGTCCCGGGCGGGTGAAGGAACGTCCAGGGCATCGCGAGGGGCTCGGGCCTGGAGCGCGCGTTCGCCGCCGCGAGGGGTAGCCAATTAGCTAGGCCTCAGGACTTTTCCCGCTCAGCGCGGGAGTGGCGGCCATTTTGGGCCACCGGCAGGGAATTCTCGCGGACCGCGGTGGGAAATTCGGTTCTACCTTCCCGCGTTTTCCCCGCAGCGGGGCACGGCGGGAGGGGGCGTCGTGGAGGGGCTTCGGCCCCGGGGGGATTCCGGGGCCGATTCTTCTGACTCGGGGTCGTTTTCGGCGAATTTCGCGGTTTTGATGCACAAGGTACTTAAGTACACAAGCGTAGCAAGCGCTCCCGAGGGGGGAGGCTCTGAGGAGGGCCCCCCCACCAGGCCCACCGAGAAAGCGCAAGGCAAAAGAAAAAAAAAAAAAAATAACCCGCGGTGCACACCCAGGGTTCCCTCGCGAGGGAAATGGCGGCCCCGGGGCGTACCCCAGGAGGCAGATTCAGAAGATTCCTCCACGGCGGATACTAATGATCCCGAAGAGTCCCCGAGGCGTCGGGGCCGGATGATTCCGCCCAGCCCGGCGCGGGAAAAGGTACACAGGCAGCGGACGGGGATGACCCCAAGGTAGTCCGCCTGTGTCCGCAGAGAGGAACTGTCGCCACTCCGTCCCGGCCATCCTCCAGGAGCTGGGGATAGAGGCCTCCACCCGTGGTGGTCCGCCAGGAGGCCAATATGGATCCAGTTCTGCGAGGTCTCACGGGACCGGCGGTGGGTTTTTCATTTTTTCTTTCGGATATCTTGTTCCGGGAGTGGGGATACCCCGGAGTTAGTGTTGAAAGTCAGCAAAGGCCATGGATAAGCTCTAACCCGCTCCCGGAGGAGGCGCTGGAACTTCTTCGACTTCCAATGGTGGATTCAGCGGTCCTCCGCGGGTGACGAAAAGGTCCACTATCCCGGTCACGGGGGGGCGACGGCCCTTCGGGATCTACAAGACAGGAAACTCGAGGTGCAGCTCAAGAAGATATTTGAGGTATCCGCCCTAGGGGTGCGGGCTGCAATCTGCACTAACTTCGCCAGGCGAGCTGGTTTACGCTGGGCCCAAGTCCTTCAGGCGAATGCGGGCCTGTCTGCGGAAGAGACGTCTCAGGCTGTTAGATTGGAGGTGGCAATAGCTTATGGAGCTGACGCCCTCCACGACCTTCTGCGCACTTCGGCTAGGTCCATGGTGGCAGCAGTTTCAGCGCGCCGTCTCCTGTGGCTGCGCAACTGGGCAGCAGATGGCTCTTCCAAGGCCCACCTGGGTTCGTTACCTTTCAAGGGAAAGTCGTTGTTCGGTAAGGAGTTGGATGATTTGATGATTTCTCTGGGAGAGAACAGGGCATTCAAGCTGCCCGAGGATAGGGCCAGAGCGCGGTCCTCTTTTCCGGCCTGGTCCCGATACCGGGGGCCCAGGAAATCGCGCCCTCAAAGATCCGCCGGACCTTCGTATGGGCCATCTTCTTCCCGGAACACTCAGTGGCAGCAGTCCTTTCGTGGGATATGTTGCGGGAGGCAAGGAGGAGCCCCGTCGGGTGCAGGGGCCAAGCCCTCCCAATGAAGTTCGGCCCGGTCCCACCCCTCGTCGCGCCCGCAGCACGCCGTTCCAAATATAGGGGCGCGATTAACCTTATTCCTTGAGAAGTGGACCAGGGTGACGTCGGATCAATGGGTCCTCGACGTGATCAGCCACGGCTACGAGTTAGACTTGCTCGCATCCCAGCGGACAAATTCCTGGTCTCGCCCTGCAAGGCCTCCGGGACGAGGGCGGCGGTGTTGGACACCATCCGTCGGCTGGAAAGCTTGGGGGCCATATCCCCCGTCCCTGTCGATCAGCGCGGCACGGGCCGTTACTCCATTTACTTCGTGGTTCCCAAGAAGGACGGCTCTTCCAGACCAATTCTGGACCTGAAAGGAGTAAACAGATGTCTTCGCGTTCCCCACTTCAGAATGGAAACGATTCGGTCAGTTATCGCTTCGGTGCGTCCGGGCGAATGTCTGGCTTCTCTGGATCTCACGGAGGTGTACCTTCACGTGGGCATTCAGCCATCGTGCCAGCAGTTTCTGAGGTTCTACATCCTGGGGAGGCACTACCAATTTCGGGCGCTCCCATTTGGCCTTGCAACGGCGCCTCGGACATTCACGAAAGTGATGGTGGTAGTGGCGGCGCAGCGGCGACGGGAAAGTCTCCTGGTTCATCCTTACCTGGACGATTGGCTGATTCGGGCGAAGTCCGAGAGTCAGTGTCGACGGGCGGTGGACAGGGTCCTCCAGCTCTTGCAGTCCCTGGGCTGGGTGGTCAATTACCACAAGAGTCGATCGGATATGCAAGCGGCAATCTCAGGTGAGGCGTCTGTTGTCTCTTCGCCGTCCCTATGGCTTCAACGCTCGCGTTGGTACCCTGGGCGTTCACTCATCCTGCGGCCATTGCAGTCTTCTTTGCTGTCCCGTTGGAAGCCGATTTCGGAGGATTTCTACCCACCGCTCCCGCTTGTGGGTCCGGCACGATCCAGTCTTCTTTGGTGGCTGGATCCAAGTCATCTGTCCTGTGGCGTATCCCTTCTCGTTCCACATTGGACGGTGGTGACCACGGATGCCAGTCTCTCCGGCTGGGGAGCAGTTTGCCTAGGGAGGTCGGTGCAAGGCCTTTGGTCAGAATCGCAAGCTCAGTGGTCCATCAACCGCCTCGAGACCAGAGCGGTCCGTCTGGCTCTCCAAGCATTCCTACCATTGGTGCGGGGACAGGCGGTCAGGGTACTGTTGGACAACGCCACCACCGTGACCTACATCAATCGTTAAGGCGGGACGAGAAGTCCACTGGTGGCGGAAGAGGCGCAAATGTTGATGGCCTGGTCGGAACAACATCTCAGTAGCATAACAGCGTCTCACATTGCCGGGGTCGACAACGTGCAGGCGGATTTTCTCAGCAGGCATCGTCTAGATCCCGGAGAGTGGGAACTGGCGGACGAAGCGTTTCTTCTCATCTGCAGGACGTGGGGAGTTCCCCACATGGATCGGATGGCCACGTGGCACAACGCGAAGGCTCCGCGTCTTTACAGTCTGCGTCGAGAGAGGGCAGCAGCGGGCGTCGATGCGTTGGTGCTTCCTTGGCCGCCGGATCTGCTGCTGTACGTGTTTCCCCCGTGGCCAAGGATCGGCGAGATTCTGCGGCGCATAGAATTGTACCCGTCCAACGTGGTCATGGTGGCACCGGAGTGGCCACGCCGTCCATGGTTCGCAGACCTCATACAGTTGTCGGTGACGGCTCCCCTTCGTCTTCAGGGGTTCGCGGGGCTGCTTCAGGGCCCCGTGTGTTTGGAGGATGCGGATCACTTCTGTCTCGCGGCATGGCTTTTGAGAGGAATCGGTTGAAGAGAAAAGGTTACTCAGACACAGTTATTGCTACGCTACTGAGGTCCCGGAAGCAGTCTACGTCCCTGGCTTATGTCAGGGTATGGGTAGTTTTGAGGATTGGTGTGTGAAGCGAGGTTTGGATCCCACTACCGTTGCGGTCCCTGATATTCTGGCTTTCCTCCAGGCGGGACTGGCCAGAGGATTGGCGTGCAGTTCCCTACGGGTCCAAGTGGCGGTACTTGGTTGTTTGCGGGGGAAGGTCGGGGGATCCTCCCTGGCTCTTCACCCGGATATAGCCCGTTTCCTGAAAGGGGCTAAAAACATCTCCATCCTCCCTTGCGTCCTCCCTGTCCGGCTTGGAATTTCCATTGGGTTCTTTCGGCCTTATGTTGGGCGCCGTTTGAGCTTTTGCAGCGCTCTACTGTCGAAGATCTCACGTTAAAGACCGTTTGTTTCTGGTGGCGATTTCTTCTGCTCGCCGTCTCTCGGAATTGCAGGCGTTGTCCTGTAGGGAGCCATTCTTGCGAATCTCCGACACAGGCGTTTCCTTGCAGACTGTCCCTTCCTTTCTTCCTAAGGTCGTCTCGGCTTTCATTTGAACCAATCCGTTGAACTTCCCGCTTTCGCGGTCGGGGAGTCGTCGGATCCGAAATCGAGAGATTTACGGAAGCTGGATGTGCGGAGGTCCCTCCTTCACTTTCTGGAGGTCACTAATCCTTTTCGGGTAACGGATCATCTGTTTGTCCTCCTTTCCGGCTCAAGAAAGGGTGCTGCAGCGTCTCGTACGACGATCGCCCGTTGGCTCAAAGAGGCCATAGGCTCAGCGTACATGGTACGGGGAAAGCCTCCGCTGGTGGATCTTCGGGCTCTTTCGACAAGGTCTCACGCTGCGTCTTGGGCGGAGGTTTCTCAGGTGTCGCCTCGAGATTTGTAGGGCGGCTACCTGGAAGTCGTTGCATACCTTCGTCCGACGTTACCGTCTGGATGTTCAGGCCGCTGAGGCCGGAGGTTTTGGGGAGGGGGTACTCCGAGCGGGACTCTCTGCTTCCCACCCTCGGTAAGTTGGCTCTGGTACATCCCAGGTGTCCTGGACTGATCCTGGTACGTACAGGGAAAGGAAAATTAGTTTCTTACCTGATAATTTTCGTTCCTGTAGTACCAAGGATCAGTCCAGGATCCCGCCCGCAGTACTACGCTAAGGTATCGGAGAGTCCGCTCATCGTTGTTTCCGTACGCTCTCTGCTTGTTCGCTCTGCAAGAGTTGGAATGAGTTGGAATTGTTTCCGTAGCGAGTTTGGCTAGTTAGCTATGGTTGCCTAATTGGGTTTCTACTTTGACATTACGTATGACTGAGGGGCTGTGACTGGCACAGGGGCATATAAGGCTCCGCCCACAAGTTTTAGTCTGTCTCCATCTACTGGTGCGGAGTCACAACCCAGGTGTCCTGGACTGATCCTTGGTACTACAGGAACGAAAATTATCAGGTAAGAAACTAATTTTCCTTTTAGCCAGTCTGGTTTTTCATCATGTATTAGTTTATGTATGGTACATAAGTAGAAGACTTTTGAAAAAACAGGTATTTCTTTCTCTGCATATTGCAATATTTCCCTGAAGTATTTTTTTAATATTTCACTAGCTGATAGAAGCCTAGTTTGCGGGAAATTGATCAAGCGTAAATGTTTGTATCTCATCATGTTTTCAAGATTTTCTAGCTCTCTATGAATAGAGAGATTATCTTTAATCTGAGCCACCCCAGTATTTTCTAGCAATTTAACTTTAGATGTTACTTTTTCCATATCATCCTTCAAACTAATTGCTTCCTTTCTTTGTTCTTCTATCTGTAATTTGTTCAAATTAACTATACCTGACAATGATTCATTCATTTGTGAAACATTATTATTAACAGTAGACATCAATTTCCATATATCTTTTAGGGTTATGTTATCAGGGGGATCTATAGGCCATTGCTCTGGCCTCTTTAATTCCTCTGTAACTGACCCTGTCTCCAAAGTCAATAAATGATTACTTATCTGAGTTTCTCCAGAATTTATGCAATCTCTTCCATTAGGTGGACCACTAAATTCTAACTGCAAAAAACCTTCAGGAATTGATGCCTTAGATTGTGGAGGAAATGAAAGTCCTTCACCAGGACTAAGGGAAGCAGAAAACTGTTCCCCCAAAATGTCCTCTCTTAGTGATTCGATCCATCTAATGATGTGGTCGTCCATAGGGCCCCTTGGTGTTATTGGAGATACTGGGAAGCTTTTTACTTTCCTTTTCCTCCCCATAAGATCCTTGGGGAGTAATCCGGAAGGTTCACCAACTTTTTATCCCAAACAGCCCTGAAGGAAGGGCGACTTCTCCGGACTAAGCTGGACAAAGCTGCGCGTACCTTGCAGGTGCGCGGCTTAGGCGGCGCGCCATCTGCCATTTGAATTTATACACCATTCAAAACCCACACCTAACCTAGTATTTTTTTAATTTAATTTAAATTTTAATTGAATTTATTTATTTTCATTAAATTTATTAAAATTCCTATGTGAACTCACACCCAAAAACCATTAGTTCCTAACATAATTTTTGTAAAATTTGTTGGGTGCATGGTAATGCTTCATAAACTACCAAGAGCACTCAACAATTTTACAAAAATTATGTTAGGAACTAATGGTTTTTGGGTGTGAGTTCACATAGGAATTTTAATAAATAATGAAAATAAATAAATTCAATTAAAATTTAAATTAAAAAAATACAAGAGTAGGTTAGGTGTGGGTTTTGAATGGTGTATAATTGTATTTACCGCCACGGTTGTGGATTAATAGTGGTGATTTGAATTTATACAGCAGATGCCGGCTGATGACGTCAGATGCACCTCGCTCCCAGGTCTCGCAAGTCACAAGGTGTTTTTCTCTGGGTCTCAATAATCACAGGTCAGTCCTTCCCAGAATGATGTCTTTTAGTCGGGGGCATCTCTCTCTCTCCTCTTGTATACTCCCCGACTTTTCCCGGGTCAGCTGTTTGAATATATACACAGACACAGGCTGATGATGTCAGACGCGCCTCTCTCCCGGGTCTCGCAGGTCATAAGGTGTTTTTCTCCGGGTCTCAATAATCACAGGTCAGTCCTTCCTAGAATGATGTCTTTTAGTCGGGGGCATCTCTCTCTCCTCCCTTACGCTCCCCCAGGGAGATTCTTTTAACCAAATGCAACAAATAGGATTAATTTAATTCGGGGGTTCCGAAAGAAACAAATTGTCCCTTATTCATTACATTTTTCAAATTTGGTTAAAACAAATGCATATCCCTATGAAACAGTTACATTTTCCACTGCCATTTCTTCATTGTTTAAATATGTCACTGCTAACTTAAGGGAAAAAAGTTCTGTGATGTGTCCATATCCAAATGTGATAGGATGTCTTCTGGATAATATTTACTGTTGCAGTTAGGCCCAAGCTTCTAATCTGATCACATAAGAAGTTAGTTGATGATCATCATAGTAATTGTCCAGAGCTTTCTTTATAGTTCAAATAAAAAAAATGTTAGCTTGTTTATTACTTTTTATTGCATTGATCCACTATGTCAGACTTGAAGCTAGAAGTTACATTGAATCTCAGGATTAATGCAATCAGTCCGAGCTTGGCCTTGAAGGATGAAACCAATGATTCATTTAAGAGATCCTCAGGGAATATGTTACTGTCGGTGTAAAATAAACTAATAGTTTTGCAGTCAAACAGTTCAGTACAGCAGTTTGTCACATGAATTCTTCTCTAGGACTTGAATTGCCACAAGGAATACAGTTAAACCAATTTACTGTCCAACAATTCATTCAAAGTTAGCACAATTAGTTATCCTCACTTGCAAAGTACAGCTGGAGGATTTCTTAAAGTAATTTTTATATTAAAATGATTATTCAAACTTTTCAGATATGATGAAAAGGTTCCTGTAGGTGCTGTCTTTGAATGTTGTGAAGGAGGGACATATGTGATCTATAACACAAAGATCCAACATTGTGTTTGGATAATTCTTATCTTGATCCAATAAAAGGTACAAAATTATGCATAATTCAGTGGTCTCCACAGTTAATGAGGCTACTAGTACTTTGTGCTACAACATAAAAAATTAGCAAAAAATGTGGAATCTAAACAATGCTAGAAAATATACTATCCATAATTATGGACAGGTTTTTCCATTTCGTAGATCAACTGACTGAAAAACAGAAGGAAGATAACCAGTTTTTTGTTTGTGCAGTTTTTAATTCACCTTTCTAGAGAGGAGATATTCATGGCTTGTGAACTGGAAACTTGCAAGAAGCTATCAGGTGAGGCATATGAAAACCAGAATAAATCTCCTCAGGACAGAGCCCAAGATCCCTTGAGTAGCCAGACCAAATATCTTGTTAGGCAGCATGTGAAAATATGCCAGAGACTGAAAATCTCCAGAAATTCCACCATCTGAAAGGCTCCAGGAATTTGGCAGGATTGAAGCCTTGTCACACAGGAAAAACCAGAAATGTTCTTGCAATACACTTTATCCTTCGTGGTAAGTTGCTTTGTAGTAATAGTTCCAAAATCCATCATTGTTCTCTACTTCAACAGCAGGGGAAATAGATTAAGACAGAAACCAACAAGGACACTGAATTTTACAGTCTGGGAAAACAAATAAGCATGGGGGTAACTTGCTGATGCAGCGGTTACTACCCTTAAGCCTGATACTTTTGATGCAGCTCCAACATTGCTATCTGCTTCAACGGCAAGAGGTAATGGGAAACTGGACAGTGACTTATATGGAGCGGTAGATACTACCATAAGCTTGCTGGGCAGACTGGATGGACCATTGGTCCTTTTCTGCTGTCATTTCTGGGTTTCTATGTTTCTGTGCTCACTTTTGTAACTAGATAACATTTAGTTCTCAGGCAATGAGTACATTTAATTTTGCTATATATTTTTTGAGATGTGGTGACCAGAACTGTACAATATTCAATATGTGGTTGCACCATGGAGCGATACAGAGGCATTATGATATTCTCTGTTTTATTCTCCATTCCTTTCCTAATAATTCCTAGAATTCTGTTTGCTTTCTTTGCCACCGCCACACACACTGGACAGAGGATTTCAACATATTATTCACAATGAAGCCTAGAAAATTTTCCTGGGTGGTGACTGTCAATGTGGAACCTTGAATCATGTAACTGTAATTTGGGTTCCTCTTATGTGCATCATTTTGCTCTTGTCCACATTAAATGCCATCTGCCATTTGGATGCCCAGTCTCCCAGTCTAACAAGGTCCTCTTGCAATTTCTCACAGTCCTGTTGCGATTTAACAGCTTTTAGTAATTTTGTATGATCAGCAAATTTGACCATCTCACTCGTTATTCCCATCTCTAGGTCATTTATAAAAATGTTAAACAGCAGCAATCCCAGTACAGATCCCTAGGGCACTCCACAAGTCACTTTCCTCCAATGAGAAAATTGACCATGTAGCCCTACTCTATGTTTTCTAGGGATGTGAATCGTTTTTCTGATGACTGAAAATATCGTATGATATTTTCAAACTTGTCAGAAATCAGGGGCCCCCCCGAAACCGATAAGAAAACCCCACGAAATTGTTCGTGGGGTTCTCTTATCGTTTTGGGGAAGGGTGGGAAAAATGGCACACAAAAACAACCCCTAAACCCACCCCGACCCTTTAAAACACATCCTTTAGCTTCCTCTACCCTCCCGACCCCCCCAAAAAACTTTTTAAAAGTAACTGGTGGTTCAGTGTGGGTCCAGGGAGCGATCTCCCGCTCTCGGGCCGTCGGCTGCCCCTAATCAAAATGGCGCCGATGGCCCTTTGCCCTTACCATGTGACAGGGTATCAGTGCCATTGGCCGGCCCCTGTCACATGGTAGGAGCACTGGATGGCCCGCACCATTTTTAAAGATGGCGCCGGCCGTCCATTACTCCTACCATGTGACAGGGGCCGGCCAATGGCACAGAAGCTAAAGGATGTGTTTTAAAGGGTCGGGGTGGGTTTTTTGTTTATCGGCTTGGGCGCAGCCAATTAAAAAAAAACCGATCGGACCGCACAAAAAAAATTCCCCGATAGTCCCTGAACCCGGAATCGGAACTGATTCCGGTTCCAATTCACATCTCTAATGTTTTCTATCTTTTAACCAGTTCGCAATCCACAATAGAAAATTGCCTCCTCAAGAGTCTCTTGTGAGGGACTTTGTCAAATGCTTTCTGAAAGTTCAGATATACTATATCAACTAGGGATGTGAATCATTTTTGAACGATTAAAATTATCGTCAGATAATTTTAAAATCGTCCAAAATCATTAGATACGCGATATAATACAAATGCCCCCGATTTATTGTCAGGGGCCATTTGTATTGTATCGTTAAATAGGGCGCGGGAAAACCGGCACACCAAAAAACCCCTAAAACCCACCCGAACCTTTAAAACAAATCCCCCACCCTCCCGAACCCCCCCCCAAATGTTTTAAATTACCTGGGGTCCAGTGGGGGGGTCCCAACGCGATCTCCTCCTGCTCTCTGGCCACCGCTGCGTTGAGAAATGGCGCCGGTGGCCCTTTGCCCTTATCATGTAACAGGGCAAAGGTAGCGCCGGTGCCATTTTGTTTCCTGGCTCCCGACGTCACGCGTGCGGGAGATCGCCCCCGGACCCCCGCTGGACCCCCAGGGACTTTTGGCCAGCTTGGGGGGGGGACCTCCTGACCCCCACAAGACTTGCCAAAAGTCCAGCGGGGGTCCGGGAGCGACCTCCTGCACGCGGGCCGTATTGCTAATCTTCAAAATGGCGCCGGCGCTACCTTTGCCCTGTCACATGATAAGGGCAAAGGGCCACCGGCGCCATTTCTCAACGCAGCGGTGGCCAGAGAGCGGGAGGAGATCGCGTCGGGACCCCCCCACTGGACCCCAGGTAATTTAAAACATTTTGGGGGGGGGGATTCGGGAGGGTGGGGGATTTGTTTTAAAGGTTCAGGTGGGTTTTAGGGTTTTTTTGGTGTGCCGGTTTTCCCGCCCTCCCCCGATTTACGATTTTTAACGATTTTTAGAAAAAAAACAACTCGATGATCAGATTTCCCTCCCCCCCAGCCAAAATCGATCGTTAAGACGATCGATTACACGATTCACACCTCTAATATCAACTGGCTGACCTTTATCCACATGTTTATTTATGCCTTCAAAAGAATGTAGCAGATTAATGAGGTAAGACTTCCCTTGGCTAAATCCTTGTTGCTATGGATATATTTTAGGCAATTTTATTCTTTATAATAGTTTCAGTCATTTTTAACAGCACTGATGTCAAGCTCACTGGTCTGTAGTTTCCTGGATCACCTCTGGAACCCTTTTTAAAAACTGGCGTTACGTTGGCCACCCTCCAATCTTCAGGTTCCATAGCTAATTTTAATGATAGATTACAAATTAATAATAACAATAGGTCTGCAATTTCATTATTTCAGTTCTTTCAGTACTTTGGGATGTATACAATCTGATCCAGGTGATTTGCTACTCTTTAGTACATGAATTTGCCCCATTACATTTTCAAGATTCACAGAGATTTGTTTCATTTCCTCTGAATCATTACTGATAATATCACTTCTGGCATGGATATCTGCCTTACAGTAAAAACTGGTGAAGAAATCATTTAATCTCTCAGCTATGGCCTTGTCCTCCGTTAGTGCACCTGTTACCCCTCGCCTAATGGTGCAACTGATTCCTTTGCAGGCTTTTTGCTTCGAATGTACGTGAAAAGTTTTTATTATGAATTTTTGCTTCTTTAACAAGTTTCTTTTCAAATTCTGTCTTAGCCTTCCTTATCAATGCTTTTCATCTAACTTGCCAAACTTTTCATCTAACTTTCCTGTTTTCTTCATTTGGATCTCTTTTCCATTTTTAGGAAGATGTTCTTTTTGCTATAATAGCCTCTCTTACCTCACCTTTAAACCATGCTGGCAGTCATTCAACCTTCCTTCCTCCTTTTTTTTTAATGCGAGGAATACATCTGTTCTGGGCTTCTAAGATGGTATTGTTGAATAGCATCCATACCTGATGTAAAGTCTTCACCTTTGCAGAATTGCTTCTTTCAGTTTTTTCCTAACCATTTTTCTTATTTTCTCATTTTTTTCCCTTTTGAAAATTAAATGCTATCACAGTAAATTTCCTTAAAGTTTTTCCTCCAGTTATCAAGTCAAATTTGATCATATTATGATCACTATTGGCAAGTGGTCCCAACATTATTTCATCTTATACCAAATCATTATATTCTATTAAGGATTAGATCTAAAATAGCTCCCCCTCTTATTGGTTCTTTTACCAGCTGCTCCACAAAGCAGTCATTTATTTCATCTAGAAACTTTGCTTCTTTGGCATATCCTATGTGACATTTACTCAGTCAATGCCAGGGTAATTGAAATTACCCATTATTGCTGTGTTGCTATTTTTGTTAGCTTCCCTAATTTCTGTTAGCATTTTATCGTGTGTCTGTTCGTTCTGCTAAGGTGAACGATAGCACACCCCCACTGCTATTTTATTCCCCTTCTCATATGGAATTTCAGACCATAAAGATTGCCCAGTTATTCAGTCCACATTGCTAAGGATATATATGTATTTCTCTGGTGTCTTGTGATACAGTCCATCCATGACACCAGGGAAGTACATAATAGTTTATTAAGAGACCTTTTTGAGTGTATTTATATGCAAATACAATTTTAAAAAAAGATGTGTTTGGGATAAATGATTATAATTGAAGCAGCTGGGACGTATACAAGTGTCTCTCACTCTTTTTTTTTTTATGACTGTCCCTTTATTTATATGATTTTAAATATGAGGATGTATCTAGGTGTTTGTTAATTCACTCATTGTGTTATTACATCTAGCTGTTTTAGTGATTTTTTATCACTGTTGATTTATAAGCCTATAACAAAATATTAAACCATCTATGTCCTATCACTTCTATCTCTTTATAATCATTGATTACAGCATGATTTAGCAGATTAGATGTGGGCTTGGTTGGTAGAATATGAATGCAAAGCTAGTTTGGTTATTTTATTCTATGTCTTGAATAGCCTTTAATTAATTTTCTGTTCTGCTTTGAGAACAAATGTTGGATCTTGGTGACTTTAAATGCAATTTTTACATTTAATTTTCATTATCCTATTATTAGCCTGTGTCACTTTTTTATGTTTGTAATATATAATAATACATCATTTTTATAGTACTACTGGATGTATGCAGTGCTGTACAATGGTGATAAGTATTCAGTTATGAAAAATTCCTGCCCACTGGAGCTTTCAGTATGTGGGAGTACCTGAGGCAATAGCATAGGTGACTTGCCCAAGATTATTATGTGTGCCAATGGGATAGGTGGGATTTGAATACTGGGTTTCCTGGTTCATAGCCTAATTGCTTTATTCACTGGACCACACCTCCTCACTGTTTTAAATTAATGCATGGTTTGCAATAATAATTTTTTTTAAATATAGAAAAGCTCATTTTGCTGAAATGGTCTTAGAAATGCACAGTAAAGTGGTATCATGGAGCACTCACACAGAGCAAAATCTCTTTTCACTGCACAGCATAATCTCTCTTGCACACTGCTGCATTCACATGTCTGAGCTAAATATTGTGCTGCTAAAGCTTAACATTTTATGAAGTCTCATGCAGCGAAGCAGAGAATTCTTTAATGGTGAAGATTTCTGCTCTGCTGCAATACCTTCATCTAGAAAGGCTTCTCAGTAAATAGTGCCGTTGCCTATGGAACATTGAGCATGTTGTTACACTGGTAGGAAGTAGAGATAATTATATATCTCTTAGCCTTCTGATTAAAGAGATGTTTGAAAATACTTTGATATTCGCAGAAGCCTTATGTTTTTTAATGATACGAAACAGGGATGTTTTTGTGCATCCTATCTTAAACCTGACAGTCTAGGCAAGTTGGAGGAAACAATGGATGTACCAGACCGGGTACCACTGGTAGATTCTCTTCCCAAACATTTCTTCACTGGATCACTGTAAATCTGTCAAAAAGGATGCAGGTGGTTGTAAAACTCAGTCAGCTACACATTAGGAATTTTATTACTGTTTCCCTACCAGAAAAATACCCAGATTAAGGGCACTGAGTGGAATCACAGTCATTAAATGAATTTTTTCTCTCTTTCTCCATTAAAAATGAAGCACTTTAGTTAGTGGCTACAAAACAAACTGGCAAAGAGTAAAGCCAAATTAGGAACTGTATTCTTGGATTCTGATTTGTGGTATATTTTCAGCACATACACCTCCTTCCCCATCTTACGTTATATAATTATTGAAGGCAGAGTTTCACTTAAGAGTTGCCAGCTAGCTTCATTTTTCCTTAACAGATTGATCCCATTCTGGGTTTACCCCATTGCACGAAGCTGTATGTGACGGGGGTTCCACAGCTGCCACTAGATATTTTCTTTGTCTGCCTTGGGAGTTTTGCATTTTTGGGATCCACCCCTAACTTTTATAATTCACCTTTGTGGGATGGGCGTACTACTTATATATATTTTTTTGGGAGGGGGGGGGGAGGGAGCAATCTAGAGGAAAGAGCCTTGGAGATCCTCTGAGATAAAGAGTTTAGAGGACAGTTGGGTATTTTGAGATGCTATTTGGTGGGTCCGCTGGTTTGCCAAGGATAATTTTGGAGAGTTTTTCATCTTTCATCCAGTTTCTACAGGAGGGCTGTACCCCTCTTATCTGAAAGGTAGAGTTTCAGTGGATCTATCCTTTGCATCTAGTATACAGTGTAGGGGAGAGATCTCTGGATTTTTGAAGATTATTTGGCCAGTTTTTGGAGACAGGGTTTTTGGGGTTTCCCCATCTATCGCATGATAGTGTATGAAGAGAATTTTCTTACCTTCTAAAGGGAAGGAGTTTGGGATTCTGGTTGAAGGAAAAGAGACAGGGTCAGACAAGCTAGCACCATGGACAAAAATACATTGGCTTTTGGCATCATGAATTTTTTTCTGTTCATGAGTTTTGCAATTCTTTGTTGGATCTTGCTTTTTAAGTTAAAGTAAATTTTTGTTGAACACAAGGGGCAGATTTTTAAACGTGGGGTACATTTGTTAGTGCTACCCGGCGCGCACAAATGTACACCCGATTTTATAACATGCGTGTGATTTTATTATTTTATAACATCCCCGATTTTATAACATCCCTGATGGCTTTCCCCCTTTCCCTCCAAGGCCACTCCGAAATCGGAGCGGCCTTGGAGGGAACTTTTCTTCCATTCCCCCCCACCTTCTCCTCCCTTCCCCTATCTAACCCACCCCCCAGCCCTACCTAAATCCCCCCACCTTGTTTTATTTTTTATGCCTGCCTCTGTCAGGCATATCTTGTGCACGCCGGCCGGCTGCCAGCGCACCATCCCCTGGCTCAACCGCTGTGCTAGAGGCCTCTGTCCTGCCCCTGGACCGCCCCTGGATCAGCACCACGCCCACAACCCCGCCCCCTTCCCGCCCCTTTTTCAAAGCCCCGGGAAGGGGAAAGGAGGTTAGGGAAGGAGAAGACTGGGAGGGAACTTCCCTACTCCCTCCCCTAACCTCCCTTCCCCTTCCCCTCTCCTCTCCAACCCCTAAATCCATTTTTTTTTAACCTCTGTTGAACAACTTACTTCAGCTCCTGAAGTAAGTTGCACGCGCCGGCAGCCGGGACAGTGAACAATGGCGCTGTCCCAGCCCGCCCCTTCCAAGAGGCCCAGCACTTGAACATGTACTGGCCTCGCGCGTAAAGGGGTTAATAAACACGTGGATAAAGGTAAACCAGTAGATGTAGTGTATTTGGATTTTCAGAAGGTGTTTGACAAAGTCCCTCATGAGAGGCTTCTACGAAAACTAAAAAGTCATGGGATAAGAGGCGATGTCCTTTTGTGGATTACAAACTGGCTAAAAGACAGGAAACAGAGAGTAGGATTAAATGGTCAATTTTCTCAGTGGAAAAGGGTAAACAATGGAGTGCCTCGGGGATCTGTACTTGGACCAGTGCTTTTCAATATATATAAATGATCTGGAAAGGAATACAACGAGTGAGGTTATCAGATTTGCGGATGATACAAAATTATTCAGAGTAGGTAAATCACAAGCGGACTGTGATACATTACAGGAGGACCTTGCAAGACTGGAAGATTGGGCATCCAAATGGCAGATGAAATTTAATGCGGACAAGTGCAAGGTGTTGCATAAAGGGAAAAATAACCCTTGCTGTAGTTACACGATGTTAGGTTCCATATTAGGAGCTACCACCCAGGAAAAAGATCTAGGCATCATAGTGGATAATACTTTAAAATCGTCTGCTCAGTGTGCTGCAGCAGTCAAAAAAGCAAACAGAATGTTGGGAATTAGTAGGAAGGGAATGGTTAATAAAATGGAAAATGTCATAATGCCTCTATATCTCTCCATGGTGAGACCGCACCTGGAATACTGTGTACAATTCTGGTCGCCACATCTCAATAAAGATATAGTTGCGATGGAGAAGGTACAGAGAAGGGCAACCAAAATGATAAAGGGGATTGAACAGCTTCCCTATGAGGAAAGGCTGAAGAGGTTGGGGCTGTTCAGCTTGGAGAAGAGACGGCTGAGGGGGGGATATGATAGAGGTCTTTAAGATCATGAGAGGTCTTGAACGAGTAGATGTGACTCGGTTATTTACATTTTCGAATAATAGAAGGACTAGGGGACATTCCATGAAGTAGTTAGCAAGTAGCACATTTAAGACTAATCGGAGAAAATTCTTTTTCACTCAACACACAATAAAGCTCTGGAATTTGTTGGCAGAGGATGTGATTAGTGCAGTTAGTGTAGCTGGGTTCAAAAAAGGTTTGGATAAGTTCTTGGAAGAGAAGTCCATTAACTGCTATTAATCAAGTTTACTTAGGGAATAGCCACTGCTATTAATTGCATCAGTAGCATGGATCTTCTTAGTGTTTGGGTAATTGCCAGGTTCTTGTGGCCTGGTTTGGCCTCTGTTGGAAACAGGATGCTGGGCTTGATGGACCCTTGGTCTGACCTAGCATGGCAATTTCTTATGTTCTTATGTTCTTAAATTCATAAACTGCTATGACGGTAATTAATAAGCAATAGTAGCTCGTGATTTATCTAATATTTGGGTACTTGCCAGGTACTTGTGACTTGGATTGGCCACTGTTGGAAACAGGATACTGGGCTTGATGGACCCTTGGTGTGATACAGTATGGCATATCTTATTTTCTTACGTTCTTATGTTATGAATTGCCTCTTCATCATTCTGTGTGGCCTACTGTGCCAAGAGAAGCCATTTATAGTGGGTACACATTGAAAGTTGAATGACATTGAATGACTGTTGAGCACCAACCATCTCTACACTGAGGGCCCTGGAGGTGTATACTTCCTCCCCGCTGGTGGAACCTTGCATCCTAGGAGCTACTGCAGCATAGAAATGGAAGAGAAAGAGTCAGAGTCCCCAGGCAGTGACAGTCTCCTGGGACCTGTGGCCCCCTCAAACCAGTCTGCCAAATAGTGTGGGGTTACACATAGCCCAACTTTTCTTGGCAAAAATCATAGAAGCAAACTTAGACTATGATGACACGCAGCAACTGCCAGACACATCTAGTCTGCCCATTTTTCCTCCTTTTCCAATAATTCAGACACCTATTGATCTCTGCTTCTACATTCACTATTCCATTAGTCCTCTGTGCTTATCCCTGAAGTGGGAAAACTACAGTATTTGGGTTGCATCTGGCCTATGGGATATTTCTCTCCAGTCTGCAGTGTTGTGTCGGATCCTGGCTTGCAGCAACATGAGCCTATCACTTCTGGCTGGAGTGGAGGAGTAGCCTGGCTGTAAGAGTAGTGAGCTGAGAACCAGGGAAGCCAAGGTTTAAATTCTGGCTTTTCCACTGACCATTCTTGTAATCTTGAGCAAGGCACACTATCCTTCATTACCTCAGGTACCAACTTACAGATCGATACTGTAACGTGCGGTTGAAGATTTCCCGTCTGTAACGTGCTGTGAGCGCACAATTCGGACGCGTAAGGCGATCCAGCGATACAGTCTCCAGTTTCACGCGTCCTTAGCGCTTCTTAAAACAGACGCATAACCCTTTCCGCACCCAGCATGTATATGATATGTAAATGAAGGAATTAGCTGTATAATGAAGGAATTAGCTATTCCCCTCGGATACTGTGACACGCGCTCCGACTATCGCTTTTTTTCCCTGCCGATTTGCCGCGCGTTTAACTTGTTAGTTTGCCGCCTACCCCTACCGCTGCGTTAGAGGCAGGAGTAAGGGTAAGCGGCAAACTTTCCCCCAGCCCCCACTCACCTGCCCTGGCCGCGTCCATGGGTGCCGGTCTCCGGGGTAGCCCCAGTCCTCTCCCTCCTCCCGAAGCAAAAAAAAAAAGTGAAAAAAAAAATCCAATGCGGCCCCACTTCGGCAGCCCCCCTTCGGCGGAGACGGCAGTGTAAAGCGAGACGGACCTTCGGAGACGGCACTGTAAAGCGAGACAGACCGCGGCGCAAGGAGAGGAGGAGAGAGAAGCCGCAACTTACTCCAGCCAGCCCTCCTCCGGACAGCGGCTCCTCTGCTTCCTAGCTGCCGGCGAAGATAGACGCCTGAACGGGTAGGCCCCTCGTGCAATTTGACCTCAAGGCGTGACGTCACGACGTTTGGCGTCACGGCATGCAACGTCACGCCTTGAGGTCAAATTGCACGAGGGGCCTACCCGTTTGGGCGTCTATCTTCGCCGGCAGCTGGGAGGCAGAGGAGCCGCTGTCCAGAGGAGGGCTGGCTGGAGTAAGTTGCGTCTTCTCTCTCCTCCTCTCCTTGTGCGCGGTCTGTCTCGCTTTACAGTGCCGTCTCCGCCGTAGGGGGGCTGCCGAAGTGGGGGCTGGCTGGAGTAAGTTGCGTCTTCTCTCCTCCTCTCCTTGCGCCGCAGCCCCCCCCTCCGGACATCGGCGATGACCGCGGCTCCTGCCTCCAGCCTCCAGCTGTCAGACAGACGCATCGCACGTGGGAAATCGGCCCCTATGCGTGCAATTGGCTGCTCAAGACGTGACGTCACATGCCGTGACGCCAAACGTCGTGACGTCACGTCTTGAGCAGCCAATTGCACGCATAGGGGCCGCTTTCCCACGTGCGATGCGTCTGTCTGACAGCTGGAGGCTGGAGCCGCGGTCGTCGCCGATGTCCGGAGGGGGGGGGGCTGGAAAAGTAAGTCGCTTCGTCGCTTTAAACTGCCCCCCCCCCTCCTCCCGGAGCAAGGCTGCTTTTCGCGCCCTGCTTCGGGAGGAGAGGAGAAGGGACTAGCAGGCCCGAGCCTAGGATTGCCCGTCTCTCCCCTCGCTCTCTTGCTACTTTTTCGGTTTTGTTTTTTTTGCTTCGGGAGGAGGGGACAGGACTGGGGCTGCACCGGAGACCGGACGCGGCCAGGACAGGTGAGCGTGGGCTGGGGGAAAGTTTGCCGAGCATCGGAGAACATAACTGTCCACTTCCTGGTACCTGTCATTTCAAATGTCATTTGAAATGACATTTGAAATGACAGATACCAGCGTGGCCGTGAAGCGTTAGGCCCGCGCACCCAGGATACTGTATAGGCGCTCTATACAGTAAAATGGGTTGCGCGGGCCTAACCTTCGCATAACGCTTCGCAGACGCGGCATGCATTTGCATGCAATTTGAAGAGAGTATCGAGCGGTAGGTGAAGAGAACTGTGCGTGCCGGGAACGAGGGTGCGCCTGGCACTGCCGCACTCTTTCTAACACGGCATAACTGTATCGACCTGTATGTATTTAAAAGTTTGATATATCTGTATTTCTGCAGCAATTAGAGTGGCTTACAACTATTATCATAATGTAATAGTAACCACATTACATAAAAAGCATTCACAGATACACAAAAATAAAACTTGAGTGATCTAACAAATTTATTCAACAATTAAGTTTATAGCCCGCAGAATATATTCTTCTTCATAATACCTTAAACAATCATTTTAAGGAGAGCATCTAAAACTCAGAAGACTCTTTGCCAATTTAATCTCCTGGGGACATTATTCCAAAGACTAAGAATTCTCTCCAAGGAATAAAGTTGATGGGGGCATCTCACAGAACAAGTCTTCAAGGGTAGAAGTTACAATAGATTTGTCATTTGCAATGCAATGTATAGTGTATAAGACATCAGTTTATCTTACAAATACTTAGGTACACCCTCCTGCAGAATCTTACATGTCTGTGTTAAAGCTTTAAAAATCTTTTTCTCAGGTGGTAACCAGTGTAAATCAGATAAAGCCAAGGACATATTCTGTCTAATCAGTACCTGTCAGTAACTTTGCAGTTGAGTTCTTAATAAGCTGCAATTTTCTAATCACTTTTTTAGGTAGGCCTAAATATATCAAATTGCAATGATCCAAGCAAGAAGTAAAGGTTGCATACATAATTGTAGCAAAGCTTTTCTTATCAAACATTGGTTGCTTAGTTATACAATTCCTTATATAGCACCTGCTACGATTTTACCCAGCTTCCAGCATGTGTTGGATTTTTACATGTTGGGATCCTCCTCCTAGCTTTTCTCGGCCCTCTTTGGGAATGGGCTGGTTCAAGGGATGTATTAGGGATATGCAGCAGGGACAGATTCGTCCCATTCAGTATTCGTATTCATCGGGACCCAAATCTGTTGCATCCGTTCTCGGGGGACACTGATTCATTCTAGTTACATATGTATTCGTTTCCCAAAAATAAAACCCCATCCCAACCCTTTAAATTTAATTAACTACAACCCCCCACCCTCCTGACCCCCCCAAGACTTGCCAAAATTCCCTGGTGGTCCAGTGGGGTCCTGGAGTGATCTTCTGCACTCGGACTGTCAGCTGCTGGTATTCAAAATGGCGCCGATAGCCTTTGCTCTTACTATGTCACAGGGGCTACCGGTGCCATTGGTAGGCCCCTGTCAAATGATATGAGCAATGGATCTTGTGCTCCTACCATGTGACAGGGGCCGACCAAAGGCACCGGTAGCCCCTGTGACATAGTAAGGGCAAAGGCTATCGGCACCATTTTGAATACCGGCAGCCGACAGCCTGAGTGCAGGAGATTGCTCCTGGACCCCCCGCTGGACCACCAGGGACTTTTGGCAAGTCTTGGGGGGGGGGGTTTCAGGAGGGTGGGGGTTTATTCGTTAGTGATATGTTGTATTCGTGGGGGTTCGCCATACGTTTCGTGACCTCCACGAATACAACGAATATGGAATATACGTTGCGGATTGCCAATATGTTGCAAATGAATGCACACCCCTAGGATGTATATTGTCCCTCTGAGCATGAGCACAAAGTCATGCCTGCTCCATAGTACACAGATCAGGAGGTGGGTGTGTTTCCTGCTTCACACTGGGAGGCAAGGAGCTTTTGGGAACAGTTGGAGTGGGAAGTACTTTGGCTTGTTTTGGGAAATGTTTGTCTGAAGACAGAAAAGTGTTTTTTTCTTTGGGAACTGGTTCCCTACTAGCCAATGCTGGAGGGAGAAGATAACTTTCAAACCTTCCGAAGAGAGGGTTTTATGGACACTGATCCAGAAGTGCCACATTGGAAGAGAAAAGAGTACATCATGGACAAGGACACTGTTGTTTTTCTTGTTTTAATTTTTCTAATTATTTTATGATTTTTGCCATATTGCTATGGTTATTATTTTTTTAAACTACAGTAGAGATTTTTAGTTCAACACCATCTTCTATGACCTGTGGTCCTTGTGAAGTCTATCTCTGAGGGTGCTCATAGAATGTGAGTATGGGACTCTGTGCATCCACATGGGGCAAAGAGAGAGTGAGAGACTGAGGATACCCCCCAAAAGACTCCCCCTTGCACCAGGGGCCCAGGAGGTTTTCCTCCCCCCCCTCCCCCACCAAATGAGCCCCAGCACTCCCAGGGTCATTATAAGTCCAGGAAGTGATAGGCAGCACTGGGAGAGGCACGGCCCCCTTTATTCAATCAACCTCACGAAATGGGAGGGGGGGGCTATACTTAAATCAGACTCATGAATTGGTTCACCAATTGACTCAAATTGCAGTTTTGGTGGGTGAGACTGAACTTGATTGTGAAAGGTTTGCAATATTTTGTGAACAAAATCTATTAGATTTACAGGCTGGTCTTGGGAGTTATTCCATCAGCTACGGACGATGTTATATCTGATAGTTTAGGTAGATGAGTCATTTGAGATTCGTTCGATTATGTGCCATCTCTGAAGTAGAACAAATTATGTCCTCTTTTAACCGTCACCTTGTTCTCTTGAAACTTGTCAGATGTTTTTCATCAGCTGAAGGATATTTTTTTGGATATTCCTACCACAAGAAGTAAACCTTTCCTTGCAAAAATCTAAGATTCCTGATCCGTTAAAATGTGCTGTGGTTTGACCTATACTTAAAAAAGGGTTTTGTAGATTCCATGGATACGTTTATCATCCAATCTCTAATTTATTGGTGCTGAGTAAAATTTTGAAAAAAGCTGTTTTAGTTCAGTTTACTGATTTTTTGGAAGAGAATTACATTCTGAATAACTGCCAAGCTGGTTTTCACAAAAACATCAGCATGGCATCATTACTGGTGTCAGTATACGATTTGCTGTTGCGTCATTTGGATGAGGGAAGGTCTTGTCTCATGGTTTGTTGGACAAAACAGCTTTTGATATGGTCAGTCATGCACTGCTTTTAGATAAATTATCTTTGATAGGAAAAGGGATCTACTGTGGTTTGGAGATTTCTTATTGAATCAGCAGCAAGTTAAGTTAGTTGGTCATACATCTGCCTGGCATTCAATCACAGCAGGAATCTCAAGGCTATTTCATTTATTCTTTTTAATATTTACATGCTAACTTTATGTTCTAGCAGCTCAAAGTGGGGTCTGCAGTCTCTGTTATATGCAGATGATATACAGATCCTTTGTATGGTAACTTGTCTGGCAACTCGGGATCTTAACATTGTTACTAATACTTTATTGCATTGTTTACATGACATTCTTCAATAACCAATAACTGTCTTGATCTGGATATTAAAAAATCAGAGACTTTATTGGCAAGCCGTGTTGCTGCTGAAATTGAATTGCTCAATCTTCTATAAATGAGGTTTCATTTAGTATTTTGCAAAACATTTGCAATTTCGGGGTTCTTTTTGAATCCATCTGACTCCAAAGCCGCAGCTGAATGCAATATTAAACAACTTTTTATAAGTTACAGCTGCTTAGAACATTGAAATATGTGTTGATGAGGTCAGATTTTTGTACTGTTCCCAAACATTTATTATCACTTCTTTAGATTATTGCAATGCATTATATAAAGGGTTGTCTAAGATAAAATTATGGATTCTTCAACTAATTCAAAAAGAAATAGCATGGCTTCTTATTTTCAAGTTCATGATTTGAACAGATGTTCCCTATGTTGAAGCTATTATACTGGTTACTGGTGCAGTTCAGAATCTTGTTTAAACTGCTTCAAAGTAATGCGTGAAGGAAAGCCCTAAATCTGAAAGATGTTTTTACATCCTTATATTCCTACACGTACATTATGCTCAGAAAGTCAAGATTTAACAGTAATTTCATCAATCAAGGAGTCCAGATTAGTTGCCACATGTAAATGAATGTTTTTAATGGTTGGCCCTACATCATGGAATTCACTTTCACCCAATTTACATACTACATTCGATCTGAAAGAGTTTCATAAGGAAAAACACCATCTATTTCAGCAAGCTATTAGTTAATCTTATTATGATTCAAACTTTATGTGCTTATATTGTTTATGCCCATGAATTTGTTTTATTATGTCTGTATTTTTTTATTTTAATCCAAGGCTTCCCAAACCTGTCCTGGGGCCCCCTTAACCAGTCGGGTATTGAGTATATGGGGTCCCCAGGACAGGTTTGGGAAGCCCTGTTTTATTCTATGTTTATGTACTATGTTCCTTGCTTAGAATGATTGTTGAGATAAGCGGGTTCTAAGTAATTTAAAATAAATAAATAAATAAAACTGCCACAGCTACTTCAAAAGGAAAAAGCAATTTCTAAGCAACACAGACACCTATGGTACCAATCTATCCTACTTAATGCCAAAACTCGTAACTTGGTCCATCAGTTCCAGTTGATTCCCCATGAACAAAGAAGGCTCTGTGAAATGAATACCACTTTTGTGAATACACATAACCTCTATCTTCACTGGATTCAGTTTCCATTTATGATAACACATTCATTCTGAAATTTGCCTGAAGACAACCATTCACCCTCTTAATCTCCTTAACCTCAATTTAATTAAATATTGTCAACATAAAAAAAAAGAGATACCAAACTGCTAGAGTATGCTTCTCAAAGGCTGCAAATAAACATTAAAAAGCAATAAAGAAAGCAGGGAACCTTATGGCACCCCCCGTATAAACTCTCCTGTATCACTGATGCCTTCTTCTCTTTAAGACACACTGGGATCCATACTCAGTAGGACATTTAGTGGACAGGTTATCCGGCTACAGTTAGTTGGATAACTTGTCCCATATATTCAGCAGGAGAAACAACCCACTGAATATACCAGCCTAAAGTTATCTAGCCACATATAGCTGGATAACAAAAAAACTTACCAGCTATGTTTGAATATAACCAGGTTGTTTTTTTAATTATCCAGCCTTGTGTGGCCGAATAACGTGCTATTTAACCAGATATCTTGAAAAGATATCTGGTTAAGAGGTGCTATCATTATTAAAACCAAAGATTCAGAGGGCTAATCCCCTTCCTCCCTTCCTTCCCATCCCAAAGCTTAATACAAAGGCCCTCAGGCCATACTTACGTACCCCCCCCCCCCCTATCAATTGTTTATTAAGACTTAGGATGGGGCCGGCATTGTATGCTGGCCTTAGTCCCGATTTTCCATTAAAGATCTGGGTAGGAAAAAGTCAGCAAAACTCTCCCTCCCAGATCTTCTCACAAAATGTTTCTTAGTCCCAAAAAATGGTATTAACACTGGAGTTGTCACCACCACTGCAGGGGCAAGTCTTCCCTATCCCTGTATGTTCCAAACACAGGGTTCCCCAATCCCTGAGTCCAAGAAGGCCCAGATGTCTCACAAAGTTTCTACCGCGAAAAATCTAAAAAAAACCCCCAAAACAACCCAGAAGAAAAATGCCAACCAGCCAGTGACTAGACTAGAAGAGGAAAACCCTCCCGACCCTGTTCAGGACCACAAAGCAGGGCTTGCCTGGCTCCTCTGACTGGGCCTAAATAAAACAACATAAGCAAAAACTCCTCACTTCCTCCTAACTTCAGCTCAACTCTATACTGCCCCAAAGTTCACCCTTACAAGTTGCTTTTGTTAATTCTCAGGAGGAGGACCATCCCAGCACCCTTCATCGGAGGGGCTGTATTGGAATGTAGCCTCTCCTTTTTCTAACTACGCTAGCCTGCTCTCTTAATATAGGACTACCCAGGGCTTAATAGTGATGCCACTGAGGGGTCCATCACATATAGGATAACCCAAATTAATATGCATGACATAGATGTGAATGCGAGTAAGAGAAAATCTCTCTCATGTATATTTATAAGGAATATCCTGAAAACCTGACCCATTGGTGACTCTCAAAGAGTTGTCCCTCCCTGCTCTAAAACTTCTGATTTAGAGCTACAAATCCATAGATGATTTGTATTAAAACCAGGATTAGCGCAGTCTGCCAGGAAAATATGGATTCAGCTACAAACCCTAGGATCTCTAACCAATCAGCATCACCTATTATGTGTTGGGAGAAAAAAGCAGCAGTAGTATTTAGAAAAATGTATTTGCTTGTCCAGTTGGCAGTTAAAATAAGCAAATTATTAACAACCTTTCTTCTCCAATAATTTGTTCATTCTGATCTTTATTTTTGATGTGGCAGTTCTGCAGCAATATTGGCATGTACTGTTTCTGAAAGCTCATTCTCTTTGTCCATGCCTGTTTTTATTAATTATCCAGGTGCTGCTGTGGTTATCCTCTTCATACTCCCATACAGCATCATACTAATACATGTAAATAGTAATAGAGTGCAGAGCAGCTAACGAACAGACTTCAGGGACGAGGCTTTAAAAGTCAAGAGGCTGGGTGTAAATTCATACTTTCCTCCCCCATAAAATGAACACAGATAAGAAATTAAATAGAACCAAAAAGCAAGGAGATCTAACAATAAAAGCAAGCTGTAAAATCAACGAATTAGCAAACTGACAATCTACTATAGGGATTAGCCATGTTCTTAGCCAATTACCAAAAAATGTGCATCGTCTTATTGGATTATTTGCATGGCTCCTCTGGGTAGGGCATGGTACATTGTGAGGAAATCCAACCATTAGGCTCCTTTCACATAGCCACCTGATAGCTTGCTTGCTCACAAAACTTTCGAGGTGGGAGACTAGACCAATCTTGCGCAAAATAAAATTAGCATAGCTGGCCTCTGAATTTGGAAGGGGATTGCGGTGCAGCAATTTGTCAGCAAGTGGTATGCTGGTGGAAGAGAGGAAGGGGAGATAGAGGGAAGAGGCATTCACATGACGCATTGCGGCACATGTATCAGGCATTACCAACCCCAGATCTATACTGTAGACTGCCTGGTACTTCTGTTTTAAATCCTTGTTGTTGCCAAAGAAACGGCTTCAAATTGTTACCTCTTGTCTGCTTTTCAGGGGATATAGAAAAATATTTCTTGTGATTGCCAATGTAAAGTCTGGGTGTGGAGCACCCAGCCATGCTGTGTTAGATTTAACAAGCCCTAAGGCTATATATTAATATGTTTAGTTCTTTTTTCAAATTATTTTTTTAACCATGTATTTGTCAGGCAGTTTCATCTCTTTCTTTTCAGTAAGAAGAAGAGCACATAGCATAGATATTAGTTAAACAATAATTATATTTCACTTTTTCCTCTCTCTGACTCTATTCTGTAAACAGGGCAATGTATAGGTGGTCTTGCACTTCCATTCCCCAAGGTAAACAGATAAACTCCAGAAAGGCAGAAGTACTTAGGCTCGATACTGCGACAATAGAACATTCCACTTTTGCTCTTTCACAAATGAGATGTTTTGGCAAGCAAACATACCATGCTAATTTATTCACAGAAAATGCTTTTTTTTTTTTATGGACCAGTTAAAAACTTACTTGTATAAGCAGGCTTTTAATTTATAGATAATTTTATAGTTAGTTGGCAATGTAAAAAAATTATTGTTGCTGTTGATTTTGGTTTTTTATTGTTTTTGTGTATTTTATGATTGTTTGTTTTATATGATGTAATCTGCCTAGCTCAAATACTTCAGTACAGACAGAGTATAAACAAATAAGCAAAATCCTAGATACTTCTGTTTTCCAGTTCATATGCTGATGAAAAGTAGTGTTGTTATTATATTCCATTAACAAGTTATTTAGTGAAGCATCGCAGTATAGAGTGCCCAGATAGTGTTGCGTCCAGGGAAGAGAAACAGAGTTAATCCTGATTTTACCCCATTGCATCCAGGGAGAGGTAGTCCTGTTTTTCTTAGGAAATGCAATTGGGACATTTCACTGGATGCAATAGGTGTACAACCTGGATTGGCTCAGTCTGGTATCCTTGGACATGGAGCTTTGTGTTTACTCTTTAGAAAAAAAAAGCCAGTGAGAAAATAATTTCTATTTATGTAATATTAACATTTATTAATGCAGTGCCATCAATCATCCTCGGTAAACTGATGAAAATGAAAAGATAGGCTGTTACATCTTGTATTCTAATGCTACCTTCTTTTTTCTGTTTTATAGGAAAAAGTAGAATATGCCTTCCTGATCATTTTTACAATTGAAACATTTTTGAAGATTATAGCATATGGATTACTGATGCACCCCAATGCATATGTACGAAATGGATGGAATTTACTGGATTTTATAATTGTCATAGTGGGGTAAGTCAGTTTATACTTCATGGCTTAGTGTTGAAAGATCTTCAAAAACAACTCTGTATATCTGAGGTCTGCATTCGCATGCTGTGCTCACTGTGGACAGAGACTGAATGATTCTCAGAGACTTTGCATTGAAATTGCTTTTTATATAAAATGTTTTTTGCTTCTGTGAAGGGACACCATAGCGTAGCTCTGTACAGAACACGTAGGTCAATAAGGTTGAAATACTGATATGCTGCTTCTTATTCATTTGTTTTAATGAAAATTTCACTAGGATAATAATTAAGCTACACATGGTATAGGTGTATAAGGAGATATATATCTATAGAAATGCTAAAAACTGGTACAGTGTCCCTGAATCTGTGTATTCATATTGCTCATATTGCTGTAAATTCACTTGAAGGTGTGTAGTCAGCTTGTGATTCACATATATATGATAGATATTTCTCATGTATAAGGGCATATGCAATTAAATTCAAGCTAAAATATTTTTATATTTGTGATGGGGCTATACCAGTCACTAACATTTTCCCTATGTGATTTTCCTATCTAGGGGCAGTAGGAAGGGTTTTCTTAATTCTGATTCTTCCCGGTGCTATAATCTCCACCTTTTTGGGCGTATAAAGACCATTGGAGCATACTCGGTGCTTGACAGGGTTAGTGGGAAGGCGACAGAAGAAGAGATAAGAGTCATTGCTAGAGATTCATCCAGGATCTCAAAGCAATAGGATAGGAGATACAGGAAGAGTAAAGGAGTCAAAACGTTTCTTAGGGTTTCAAGACAGAGAGGATTGAAGTGCAAGAGATTTCTCCAAAATCTCAATGTAAGGTGATTGGAGAGATGGAGATTCCCCTTGAATTTCACAGAAGGCAATTCAAACATTTGGCAAAGAGATATTGAGAGAGAAGTTTTGAGAGGATTTTTGACTGACCAGTGTCTGGGGAAGGGCTACCTCTGGTATCCCAAAGGAGTAGAATCAGAGATCTTTTACCCATTTGACCAGTTAACAGATTAGGTGAAATGAAGGAAGAAGACTTTTGAGCCAATAACTTATGAGAATTGTATTTTTGATAGTTGACTTACAGTTGAAGATTTTGACATGTTGGAACCCTTTTTTGGATATTTTGCCTGGGGATATTTTTTCAAACCAGGTCATGCCTAAATTGGAACTGCAATCTAGTTATCCCATACTCACTCAATCAGGATAAAGGTGCAAGAGGAAAAAGGGTGGACAGAGAAACTGCTGTGGTTGTGGATCTCTAGGCCGAAGTGGAGTTGACACAACCTGCAGGGAAGAGCTCTGCAGGTTGCCACAGTCAGCTGGCGGAGCTGGCTGAAGCAGAGGCCCAACTGGAACTTCACCAATACCAGCCCTCGTTCACCTTAGAATGAACTCTTGGGTGCTGGGGCTGGCTGGACTTTGACGTGGACTTCTGTGGAAGTTAAGATCATTGGAGTTGATAATGTTACAGGCCAGCAAGCAGAGGAGACGCGAAGTCAGGGTCCAGCAGCGGTCAGGGCATTTGGAAGGCAATCAAGGTCGGATAGGTTTTAATGATTCATGGTCGTCAACAAACCTTTTACAATGGAAAAAAATCAGTAGAACTAGGGGTCACGATTTGAATCTCCAAGGAGGAAGACTCAGAACCAATGTAGGAAGTATTTCTTCATGGAGAGGGTGGTGGATGCCTGGAATGCCCTTCCGGAGGGAGTGGTGAAGACTAAAACTGTGAAAGATTTCAAAGCGGCGTGGGATAAACACTGTGGACCCATAAAGGCTAGAGGATGGGAATGAAGAGTAGAGCCATGGGGGTGACTTGCTGGAATGTTAACTACTACCTGGTGATTACTACCCTTACTCAAAAAAAATCCCTTGCCCAGTTAATGCAAACCCCAACATTGCTCTCTGCTTCAACGACAAAGGGAAATGTGGAAAAGAGGATTTGCATTCAGATAACAACCAAAAAGGACTGAACTTCACAATCTGGGTGAACAAATAAACATGGGGGTAGCTTGTTTATTACGGCAGTTACTACCCTAAACCAATTAAGCCTGATACATCACTTTGAATGCATACAGAGTGTTGCTCTCTGCTTCTACGGCAGGGGGTAATGTGGAAAAGAGGATTTGCATTCAGACAACAACCAACAAGGACTGAACTTCATAATCTGGGTAAACAAATATGCTGGGGGTAGCTTGTTTATTATGGCAGTTACTACCCTAAACCAATTAAGCCTGATACATCACTTTGAAAGCATCTACGGCATTGCTATCTCCTTCAAAGGTAGGGGGAAGTGAAGAAATCAGGATTTACATTCAGACATCATCCAGCAAGGCATCGATCTGTGCAATCTGGGTAAACAAGCACCGGGATAACTTGCTTGATGCGGCAGTTACAACCCTTAACCATAAGCCTTATGCTTACCTTTGATGCAACTCCAACATTACTCTGCATCAATGACAGGGGATGGCAAGAAATTTGAATCAAACAGTTACCAACAAGAGCCCTGAAGTTGGTGGTTGGTGAAACAGATAAGTATGGGAAAATAAGTGTGGAAGCTTGCTGGGCAGACTAGATGGACTGATTTGTCTATTTCTGCCGTCATTTCTATGTTTCTATATAAGGTCAGGTTCAGGCTATGGTCAGAGGAAGGCAGAGTTCAATCAGTGTCAGTATAGGCAGTGGTCAGTAGCAGGGGGAATTCAGTCAGAAACCGTAAACAGGCAGTGGTCAGTGGCAGGCGGATGTCAAACAGAGTCAGGGTCCAATTCAAAGTCAAGGCCAGAAGTCCATCTGAGGGAGACAAAGAATGTAAAGAAGAATGGAGGATGAGGAATCACTCAGCAGGATGAAGACATTGAAGACTGATGAGAAGACTGACCATGAAGAAGAACACAAGAACTCAAAACACAGACCAACTGCCAACACGGACTAGGGATGAGAACCAGAACTCAGGAACACGAATCAGGAACAGAGCACCACTGGAACCAGGAATCAGGAACAGAAGTCAGGAACAGAAATAACGCAAAGATAATGCACTTATCCAAAGGAGTTAACCTATTTCCGAGGCAAGGAGCTAGTGCAGCAATGGAGATTAAATAATCCTCCAACTGTGATGTCACCAATGGGTGTTGCTCATCTGTTCTCGCCACTGGACCTTTAAAAAGGGCAAAGTTGGGCAAATGCTTGCCTAGGAAGGGCCTGGAACAGCTGCAGTGTCGGAAGCTGGCTGAGCATGGTGGCCTGCCATGAACAAAGGGGAAGCAGCTTCAGAGTCCAGCAGAGTGGCAGAGGCAGGGGAAATGCAGTGCTCTGCCGCGTCTCTCTTCGGGGTCTCCCCCAGCATCTGGCAGCATCAGCACAAGCTTGGGGCCATAGGTATGAGCTATGGTCTGTGGGCCTGCCCCACGGACTGCTGAACGCAACAGTACCTCCTCCCCTAAACCCCCTCTCTGAGGGTTTAGTTTTCTTGGAGTGTGTGGAATGTAATTCTTTCAGAAGATTTTTATTCAGAATATTAGAGTCCTGCTCCCACATATTCTCCTCTGGGCCATATCATTCCCATGAAATATGGAAATTCCCATTCCTTGCCCTGTCTTCTGATGTCTAAGATCTCTTTTATCTTGTAAATGACATTATCTTCCGAGGAGATCTCTCGAGGCTCATGTAGTTTCCTGGAGGGCCAAGAGAGGATTAGAGGCTTTATTAGTGAAACTTGGAACACGTTGTGGATGCCTAGCTGGTACAGGATGGTGAATGGTCCAAAGTACAGGGAAGCAAAAGCCACAAGGATGGCATCTGGAGTCAGATGTGGAGGGTGCTAAGCCAGATGCGCATAGGAGACCTGTGGTGCAGGTCTCCTATGCGCATCCATAGACTGTTTGGCCCTTTTGGCTGATCTTTGGATCTTTTCATTGGTGCGAATCCAGAGTCCTTGGAGCTCCTGGGCGGTTAATCAGGCTGCAGGTGAAGGGACTGATATGGAATGGGTAATGGGGTGATGGTTGTTTTCCATAAACAATTTGGAAAGTTGAAGAACCTGTAGCTGCTCATACGTGGAAGTTGTGGGATAATTATGCCCATGGTAAAAGGGATGCCCAATTGTCTTGACAATCATTTGCGTATGCTCTAAGGAAGTTCTTGAGGGTGCAGTTGGTTTGCTCAGACTGCCCATTTCCCTGGGGATGGTATGACATTGTAAAATCTTATATTTCTTGTAAAGAGAACGCCAATATTTGGCTGTAAATTCGACCTCTCGGTCAGAGACAATGTGTTTGGGCAGACCATGTAATAAGAAGACATGGTGTGTTAATAGTCGGGCCAACTCCAGAGTGATGGGAAGTCCAGGGAGCAGAATGAAGTGATTCATCTTTGAGAAATGGATGACCATGACCCAAAGAATTGTGCAGCTATTAGAGATAGGGAGATTCATTATTGTTGGGAGTTCTGTTAGGAGTTAGCAATCTGTTAGGAGTTAGCAATCTGTTAGGGAGTTAGCAAACAGATAGGGATATTTGTGGGTGGATCCTTGGGCCGGTGGCAGATGACCACGTCTCCGGGGGAAGATCCCGAGAGGGACCACCGGTCAGGCTCTGAGTTTGGAGACAGACACACACTAGATCTTTTATTAAACCATATAAGGAACCACCAGAGGTGGCAGTAGTGAGCTGGAGTGCCCGGCAGAGCCGTAGTCCCTCAGGTACTGGAACAGCGATCCCTGGATGGCTGAGCTGTTGAGAAACTAAATATAGTGAGTAGGCAGGGTATGCAGAGTTCAGGTAAGGAACCTTGATAGAACACTCACACAAAGGTCTTATAGAAGCCCAGGAGCTGGAATGAATAGGCCCTCGAGCGAGTACCTGGTTCCAGGGAAAGCTCTGAGAGAGCGATGGTAACTCACTGATGTAGTTGGCAGTGATGACTTCCAGGCAGAAGAGAATACAGAGCAAGTCTGGGAACAAGGGCCCTCGAGGAGCGAGTACTGGTTCCAGACTGTCACCTGAAAAACAAAGGAGAGAACGAGGCCCCCGAGGAGCGGGTACCCCTGGTAAGTCCGAGGAGGCAGAGTAACTTGGAATCCGAAGCGAGTCCGTTCCGTTCCGTTCCGTTCCATTCCTTGCTAACTCGATGTGTTAGCAAATTCTAAGACCTTATATATCCGTCACGGGTGACGTCATCTCAGGAGGACGCCCCTGAGGTTCGCGCCATCGCCGGTAGTTACGTCGGGGCCACGCGAGCGCCCCTTGGCCTCTAGGAAACATGGCGGGTTGCAGAGTCTAGCCAGTCCAGGGATGCCGGAGGACTTTGGCAGAAGGATGCCGCGGCAGACAATCTTCCCATGGTCAAAGAGGGAGTCGCCAAAGAGGTAAGGAGGGTGGAGACAGGGTGTCGGGAATCAATGGACACAACAGCACCCCCCTTCAAAGGGCGATTTCCTCTTCGGGTACCAGGCTTAGGTTTTGAAGGATGCGTGAGGTGGAACTGACGAAGCATCTCTTTGTCCAGAATTTTGGTCTGAGGCTCCCAAGAGATTACCTCGGGGCCGAAAACTTCCCACTTTAGAAGGTATTTAAAAGTCTTGCCTCTTTTACGAACGTCCAGGACTTCTTCGACTTTGTATTCTAAGTCGTCTTCTGCATTGATGACAGGTAGATCTTGAGTCTTGGAAGAAAATTCGCTGAGTATGTTGTAGATGTCAGCAGCGATGGATGCTGCTGGGGTCATCACTGAGATCTTCAGTGGAAGTGGCGAAGTTGGGGAACGTCCAAAGCCCACTTCAAGTTGTAACACAATAGTGGATCTTCTAATTTGATGAGGTCCTCAGGTCTTCCACTAGATGTCTGTGAATGAAGTTGCCTCCTGCCCCCGAGTCCACCAGGGCAGGAGTCTGAACCGTGATCGGTCCGTAGGTCAAAGAGACTGGGAAAGAAAGCAGAGGAGATGTTGTGGTAAGGCCTAAGAGCAATCTTTCTGCAGGACTTTGGCCCATCCATTTCCCCGGATGAATGGAGCATGTAGAGACATCATGGCCGGACTGACCACAGTACATGCAAAGATCACGCTTCTTCCGAAATCTTCTCTCCTTGGAGGTCAAGCGTCCATGACCAAGTTGCATTGGTTCATCTTTATCAGTAGCAGGGGTTACTGGAACCATCCGAGGTGCATAGACAGCACTAGCCTGTTTTAACCCGGGTGACACCTTAGGCCGGAGTTCCTTCACCTTGTCCCAGAGTCGGTGATCAATCTGAGTGGCCAAGGCTATTAATTCGTCCAGTGAGTCAGGTGTTTGGCGACCGACCAGCTCGACCCTCAAACGGTTATCCAGGTCTCTGCAAAAGAGAGTCTTGAGACATCTGGGGTCCCAGCGAAGTTCTGCCTCAAGAGTTTTGAACTCTATGGCAAATTCAGCCAATATTCCATTGCCTTGCTTCAAATCCACAAAAGCAGAACCGGCTACAGAAGTTCAAGCAGGGTCATCGAAAACGGATTTAAACAAATCCATAAATCCTTCTATATCCTGCAAAATGGAGTCCTTGCGTTCCCACAAGGTGGATGCCCAAGACAAGGCTCTAACATCCAGGTATGAAAGGATGTAGGTAGTCTTGGAGAGAGCTGTAGGAAATAGAGACGGCTGTAAGGCAAAATGCATACAGCACTGGTTCAAAAAAGCCCTGGGTCTTCTGGATTTCTCCAGAAAAGCGGATTGCAGCTGCCAGTGGTACAGCAGTCTTTAAAGTTACCTCCTGTAACTGACCTTCTTGGTTGGAGGCTGTGCCTTGAACCTTCTGTGTGTGTAGCTGATGAAACACTGAAGTAAGTTTCTCCAAGGCGTCTTGCTGCTCCGAAATGCGCCGGGCCAGGCCTGGTATGGCCTGCAAGGCATTAAGTTGTGCCGGATCCATTGAGTTAACAATCTGTTATTATTTGTGATAATTGTGGGTAGATCCTTGGGCCGTTGGCAGATGACCACGCCCCCGAGGGAAGATCCCAAGAGGGACCACCGGTCAGGCTCAGAGTTTGGAGACAGACACAACCTAGATCTTTTATTAAACCATATAAGGAACCACCAGAGATGGCAGTAGTGAGCTGAAGTGCCCAGCAGGGCCGTAGGCCCTCAGGTACTGGAGCAGTGATCCCTGGATGGCTGAGCTGTTGAGAAACTAAATATAGTGAGTAGGCAGGGTATGCAAAGTTCAGGTAAGGAACCTTGATAGAACACTCACACAAAGGTCTCATAGAAGCCCAGGAGCTGGAATGAATAGGCCCTCGAGGAGCGAGTACCTGGTTCCAGGGAAAGATCTGAGAGAGCGATGGTAACTCACTGATGTAGTTGGCAGTGATGACTTCCAGGCAGAAGATAATACAGAGCAAGTCTGGGAACAAGGGCCCTCGAGGAGCGAGTACTGGTTCCAGACTGTCACCTGAAAAACAAAGGAGAGAACGAGGCCCCCGAGGAGCGGGTACCCCTGGTAAGTCCGAGGAGGCAGAGTAGCTTGGAATCCGAAGCGAGTCCATTCCGTTCTGTTCCATTCCTTGCTAACTCGATGTGTTAGCAAATTCTAAGACCTTATATATCCGTCGCGGGTGATGTCATCTCAGGGAGACGCTCCTGAGTTTCGCGCCATCGCCGGTACTTATGTTGGGGCTGCGCCACGCGCGCGCCCTTAGGCCTCCAGGAAACATAGCAGGTTGCAGTGTCTAGCCGGTCCGGGGACGCCGGAGGACTTCGGCAGAAGGACGTCGCAGCAGCCAATCTTCCCGCGGTCGAAGAGGGAGTCGCCAAAGAGGTAAGGAGGGTGGAGACAGGGCGTCGGGAACCAACGGACACAACAATTATAAAGTCAGTGGCCAAATAGGTCCAGGGTTTCTTGGGGGCTGGCAATGGCTGTAACAGGCCCCAGAGTTATCCTGACAGGGGTTTTTGCTATGCACAGGTGGGACAGGAGTCCATATAAGCCTAAACATATCTTTGTATTTGAGGCCACCAGTAGTATTGCTGGATCAGCGCAAGAGTTTGGGCCGTCCAGGGTGACCTGCTACATGGGAGTCGTGGGACCATTTTAATACCTTTCCTCTGAGTTTGCGAGGAACAATTATCTTCACTGGAGAGACAGTCAGGGTGGCAGTTAGGAGGATCTGAGCTGGGTCACTAATATGTATGGGAGATTCGAGAGTATCCTCAGTCTGGAAGGACCAGGAAAAGGTGTCTGCTCGAACGTTCTTGATGGCCAATTGATACCTTAGCTCGAGGTTGAAACGTGCAAAAAAGAGGGACCAGCGGGCTTGTCGAGCATTCAGTTGTTGCGCATGATGGAGGTATTCCAAGTTTTTGTGATTGGTGTAGATGGTAATGTGATGTTGAGCCCTCTCAAGCCAGTGATGCCACTCTTCAAGTGTAAGTTTAATGGCCAGGAATTCCCTGTCACCGATCCCATAGTTGCATTCCATCGGTGACAAATTTTTGTAAAAAGGAGCATGGGTAGAGAACAACATTAGCTGAGTTCTGGCTTAGGACTGCCCCTGCCCCCAGGTTGGATGTGTTTACTTTGGCAATGAAGGGGCAAGTAGGGTCCAGATGATGAAGGCAGGGATTTTGAAGAAAGGCGCCCTTAAATTCTTGGAAGGTGGTTACAGCCTTGGGTGACCAAACCTTAGTGTTTTTCCCTTTTTGGGTGAGCACTATGAGAACGTCTGGTTAGACGTGCCAGTAATTGGCAATGGCCAAGAATCTTTGCAGGGCACGTAGGCCAATCGGTTGAGGCCAATCTTGGATACTTTTGACTTTATGCGGATCCATGTGGAAGCCCTTGCTGGACACAATGTACTCCAAGAAAGGAAGACTCTCCCTTTCAAATAAGCACTTCAACTTAGCATATGGCTTGTTGTCGCGAAGCCTTTGGAACCCCTGACGTACATCCTGATGGTGAGAGTTCATGTCCTTAGAAAAGATGGGGATGTCATCAAGATACATGATTACACAAACATAGGAGGTCTCTGAAGATCTTGTTCATTATTTTTTGGAATACAGCCTGGACATTACGTAAGCCAAAGGGGATTACCAAATACTCATAGTGCCCATCTTGTATATTAAATGCCATCTTCCATTTATCACCAGGGCAAATTTGGATTAGGTTATAAGGCCTCCCCACCCCCTGAAGGTCCAGCTTGGTGAATATCCTTGCCCCTTGGAGATGGTGAAACAATTCGGCTATCAGTGGCAAGGGATATCTGTCCTTTTTTGTAATTGCATTTAGTCTTCATTAGTTGATGCATGAACATAATGACCCATCCTTCTTAGAAACAAACAAGAAGCCCACTCCAGCCGAAGAGAAGGAGAGCTGAATGAAATCCCGGTTGACGTTTTCCTTGATATACTCAGACATTGCTTAGGTCTCAGGGATAGAAAAAAGGCACACCCTGCCACGTGGCGCTTTAGTGTTAGGCAGTATATTGATGACACAGTCATACTCCCTATGGGAGGGCAGCATCTCGGCCTCCTTCTTGGAAAAGACGTCGACGAAGTCACTGTATTGTGAGGGAAGACCTGCTAAGGTGGTCTCCAAGAATAGACAGATTGGTGGCTCCACCCATTGAAGGCAGGAGCTGCAGTAGTGAGGGCTTGAGCTGGTGAGCTACAGCGAGGCCCAGTTGAATTGCAGAGAGTGGAGTTGGAGCCATGGGAGACCTAACACAATAGGGTGAATGGCTCTGTCAATAACATGGAAAACTAGACTCTCCACATGCAGAAGGCCAATGTGTACAGTCAAGGGTACTGTGATCCGGCCGGATAACAGGTCCCCTTAATTGAAGGAAATGATCAACAGAGTGCTCCTGGAAACCATAGGAAGCTGCAAATGATCAACAAGGGTCTTCATGACAAAGCCCCCCCCCCACCAAGCCGGAATCAACTAAGGACTGTATGGTGAATTTCTTGTCATTTACTGCAGTTATCACCAGGAGAGTCAGTTGAGGAGCTGGGGTCGTGAAGCCTAGGACCACCTCCCCTCCTGGTCCTAGGCTCTGTAGTTTCATAGCTTCACCAAGCATTGTGTCAGCCATTGCCCAGTCCCGGCACAGTAGTGACATAGACCCAGCTAGCATTGGCAAGGTCTCTCCTCGGGGGCAAGGCAACCATGGCCAAGCTGCATAAGTTCCTCAGGGCACATTTGCGCCGATGATGCCGTAGGAGGAAGGGAGAGCAGGTGCTGAAACTAGAGAGCTAGCATAATAGGTCTGCGCAAAGAGCGAAGCTCCCTAGCCCGTTGTTGGAGGTGACAGTCGATTCTCCCAGCCAGATCAATGAGACCATCCAGGGATTCTGGAAGATCATGAGAGGCCAGCTCGTCCTTGATTTGGGAGGATAGACCCTCTAAGAAGATACTGCAAAGACTGTCTTCTCCCCAGTTAAGCTCTGTGGCCAGGATCTGGAATTCAATGGCATAGTCTATTAGGGTCTGGTTTCCCTGGCACAAGTGAAGGAGGTATGAACAGACTGTCACCAGCTGGCCAGGTTTATTGAATACTAGCTTGGAGGTTCTGACAAATTGTTGCAGATCCTGGAGGAGGAGATCTGCATGCTTCCATAGCAGGGAGGCCTAGGCCAAGGCTTTCCCGTCCAGAAGGGAAAGTATAAACATTGTCTTAATGGAATCATGGAGGAACAGCTGGAGGGAGAAGTGCATATAGCATTGATTCAAGAACCTTGACATTGTTTCGGGTCCCCAGCATACCTAGGTGAAACTGGCAAACGTAGAGTAGGTTGAGACAGTGCGGCTGGAGGTGGTGGGACAGCCGCCGGTGGTACAGGAACAGCTGTAGCAACCGTTGCATCCAGGTGGGCACTGAGTCACTCTATAGATGACATTAGTAGTTCCAAAAAGCGCTGCTGCTCTTGAATCCTCTGTGCAAGGCTCTGGGATTTCTAGAAGGCCTAAGGGATCTGCTGAGTCCATGGCCTCGGCAATCTGTTGTGGGCTTGGACCCTTAGGCCGAGGTAGAGTTGGTGCAACCTGCAGGGAGGAGCCCTGTAGATCTCCACCGTCGGCTAGTAGAGCTGGATGAAGCAGAGGCCTAACTGGAGCTTCACCAATACCAGCCCTCGTTCCCCTTAGGTTGAGCCCTCGGGTGCCAGGACCGGCTGGACTTAGGCACAGGACTCTGCAGAAGTGAAGATCTGTGGAGTCTATTATGTTGCAGGCCAGCAAGCAGAGGAGAAGCGAAGACAGGGTCCAGCAGCGGTCACGGCAGATGGCAGGCGATCAAGGTCAGGTTCAGGCTGTGGTCAAAGGCAGGCGGAGTTCAATCAGAAACGGTAAACAGGCAGCAGTCAGTGGCAGGTGGAGGTCAAACAGAGTCAGGGTCCAAGCCGAAGTCAAGGGTAGAAGTCCATCTGAAGAAGACAAGGAATGAAGAGAAAGCTGGAGGATGAGGAACCACACAGCAGGATGAAGACACTGAAGACTGACAAGGAGAAGACAAGAACTCAAAACACAGACCAATTGCTGAAATGGGACCAGGGATGAGACACAGGAACTCAGGAACATGAATCAGGAACACAGCACCACCGGAACTAGGAATCAGGAACAGGAACAATGCAACAGTAATGCACTTCTCCGAAGGAGTCAACCTATTGCCGAGACAAGGAGCTAGTACAGCAATGGCCTTTAAGTAATCTCCCGGCTGTTCATGACTTCAATGGGCATCACTTGTCTGTTCCCGCCACTGGCCCGTTAAGAAGGGCAAAGTTGGATATGTGCGCATTTAGGAGGTGCCCGGGACAGCTGCAGTGTTGGAGGCCATCTGAGCACAGAGGCCTGCTGCGAGCAAGGAGGAAGCAGTGTCGGCATCCAGCAGAGTGGCAGAGGCAAGGTAAATATGGTGATCTGCTGCGTCTCTCTTTAGGGGTCTCCCTGGCATCAGCACAGGCTCAGGGCCGGAGGTAAGAGCAGTGGTCTGAGGGCCTGCCCCGCAGACCACCGAATGCAGCAGAAACCATTTGTTTTTTTATTGATCATTGGATGTATGTTGATTCTTATTTTTGTCATCTTGACTTGGATCCTCTTTTTTAAGTTACAGTAAAGACTAACTTTTATTTGAATATCAGCTACAGACTCCTATGTTTTCATTGAGTTTTACCCAAGTATGGACTTACTGTGGAATAGATGGAGGGATGGGTAATAAAAACTAAAACAAACAAATGAACAAATAAATAAATAATGGGCCCTTTTGTGATTCCTGGTTTCTCCCTGTGGTGATAATTTTGGCTTCCCTACTTTTATTTTTTGCTATTTGGCACCTCCTGGAGATATTTGATCTAGAGTGTGAAGTAATCACTGCTATAGTGATTGACAGCACCAGGGGCCCCAGAAGGGAAGACTTCCTCCCCATCCAGACCTGAACCCAGACCCGTGGCACCCCTATTCTAGGATAAAGCACTGAAACAGGGGATCGGCTACATGTTTATGCACTAAACATTTTACCTGCTTGCTAAAATGTCATTTAATGGGCAGTGCACTATCAAGTGAATTTTAAAAGGCCGGTGTGCAGAATATGTTGGGCTGGCATGCGCCGAGCGGATTTTAGAAGGCGCCTGAATACACGCGTATCACCCACTGCACGTACAAATGAAAAATTCCAAAAAAGTCGGGACATGGTCTGGGCGTGGGCATTCCTGGATTTTAACTTCAAATTTGCGTGTAAATACTTATGTGCACAGCGTAATTTTACTTCTATTATGGAGGACGTGTAAGTAATAAAATAAAGATAAATAGATTGGTGGGGTTTTAAGGGTTGGGACTAACAGGGGAGAAGGGAGGCTATTTTACTAGGATGGTTTGCAAGTCCTATCCTTTACCTGGTTGATCTGGGAATGAACGGGGGAAACATGTAATGGTGTTAGTTCGCATGTCTATTAAAATCCCCCCACTTGTGCGGTAGAAGCAGCATTTGCACATATAGGGGCACATCCACTTAAAATTGCATGCACATGTACGTGTGTTCAGGCTATTTTATAACATGCATGCATATACCCGTGTATGTTATAAAATGGCCGCATCCCTGGGAAAGGCAGACGAATGCGCATAAATGTTAACCCGCTCATAAAATACAAATATAAAAAATGCGTGCAAACAGATATTGACAATAGTCGGGTAAGCCTGAAAAGTGCTACTTATCTGGCTCAGTAAGATAGCCGGATAAGTCTAAGACTTATCTGGCTAAGTAAGTAGTGCTTTTCAGACTTTTTTGGCTATCTTACTGAGCAGGATAAGTAGCGCTTTTTAGGCTTATCTGGGTATATAGCGGCAAGTCAAGTACATAGCTAGATAAATCAGAACTTATTCTGCTAAATGGTATTTTACTTTAAAAATATTACACTTGTGATATACATGCATTTATCCCCATAACTCACCTTTTACATGTGTAAATTGGCAGATTTTCCAACATGCATGTGTCAATGAAATTACCAATTTTACCAGTTAGTCTACCAGTTTTCCCAGGCCTTCCTGGCTCTTCAGCCTGAACTACCTCCATTTCACTCAGACCATCCACCCAACCAGTATTTCAAATTAAAACCGTTTACTATCACTTACACCAGATAAAGAGCAGGTGTAAATATATGCGAGTAAGCTGCCAAATCTACTTGCATAAAATTCTTATAAAATAGCAACTTAAACATGTAAATGTTTGCCCCACTCCAAAATGCCCAGCCCGCTCCTTTTTTGCAGATGGAAATTTACTCGTGAACTGTTATTTACACATGTATGTTTGATGTTTATAAAATAGCATATATGCAAGTATATTCTGTTTATGTATGTATATGCTAATTTTTACGAATCTAATGAAATTAGTTTGGAATAACGGCTCACTTCCTCAAATTCTTAGTAATCTAACAAAAAATTATGTTATGCCTTTGAGGATAATTGCTGAAAAACAATCGCTATGATTTTATATTTTAACAAACAAACTCACAGGGGAAGGTATCAGATAGAAGTGCTCACAGTCTCACAGGCTCTTGCCCTATACAGGGCTACAACCCTTCTCATGTTATGGCACTGTTAGATCACGTCATCTACCGATCCCCCGTAAGAATGTTCACTTTTTTCTTTTCAAATATAGAATATGACACCCAATAAAATTTATTCTTAAAAATTAACACCCGACCATTACGTGAAATTGAGTATTAAATTACTTATCTCTTTGTTTGTGCTTTTACTGCTAATTTTCCCAATGCTTTTTATGCGCTCGCTTGCTTGCTGTCAGCTGTCTTCCCGCCCGACATTGACAATGTTTCGGCGCAACAAATGCGCCTGCTTCAGGGGCTTACTGCTCAATACCTACAGAAATAATTTTTATTAATGCACCGAATTTATTAAACATATCTCACCTTTTAGTTGACAATACTATCAATGGTACTCACTATTCAGCTCAGCGCTATCTCACCCGATCCTTCACAACGTTCAAATATGGCGCCTAGACGCTTTCACTATTTCATTACCGGAAATGCATTTTTTTATCTCCTGTCATGGATGGTTAAAGCACCTATCAGCTTGATTTTACAAATACATCGACCAATCTACTTCCTTGTTGAGCCCTGCTGGGGCTACCGTATTCAATTTAAAAATCCACTTTTGCTCACGTTGTAATAAGCGTAAATTTGAATCACCTCCTCTTTCATCCTGTTCCATTACCTCCAACACCGTACATTTTAAACTATGGAAATTATGAGATTGTTCTAAACAATGTTGTACCAGTGGGGCTTCTAATTTATTGCGTTTAAGTGCACTTTTATGTTCTATTAAACGAGTTTTCAAATGTCTTGTTGTTTTGCCTATATATAATAAGCCACAAGGGCACCATATAGTGTACACCACATAGCTGGAATTACAAATAGATTTTCTTATTGGTTTAAATCTCTTAAGTTTCTCTAGGGGTATGCTGATGTTTGAATGAGCTAATGGACACATCGTACAAGACCCACATGCGGAGTGTCCTTCACGATTTATTTAATTTCTAAAGGACCTTTTAAAATGTGATCTTACTACTTGATCCTTTATATTTGTTCCTCTTTGAAAAGCTATTAATGGTTGCGATTCAAAAACTGAATGTACTTGTAGGACATTCCAGTGGCGTCTAATACTGCGCGCCACTTCATTCGCCCCCAGAGAATATGGCAAAACACACGTTAGACGCTGTAGATTACTCTTTTGTTGAGGTTGTAATAAATTTTCCCTGTGGTTCCATCGTGCTCTTTTACAGGCTTGCTTTATCACTTTTAAAGGATAACCTCGGTCTAAAAATCTCTGGCTCATCTCCTTTGCTTTTAGTTTGTATTCTCCTATTGTTGAACATAATTTCCTTAGCCTTAAAAATTGGCCAAAAGGAATACTGTTTTTTAATGGTAATGGATGACAACTTGAATATTCCAACAAAGTATTACGATCTGTAGGCTTTTGATAGATCGTAAAGAAGAATTTCCTTGCCTTTACAGAGATGTTTATATCCAGAAATGAGACCGAGCTTTTATGGAAAGTATAGGTAAACTGTAAAGCCTGTTCACGAGCATTTAACCACTGGATAAACTCTTTAAATAGGACCTCAGTGCCTCTCCACACTATGAAGATGTCATCGATAAATCGGCGCCATACCAGAATGTTATTTTGATATGGAGAAACTGGCAGCCACTGCGATTCAAAGTGTCCCACATAGAGGCTAGTGACACTGGGGGCCATCGTGGCGCCCATCGCTGTGCCTCCTACCTGTTGGTAGTAGGTATTATCAAATATAAAAATTTTTTTTCTCAAAGCCAATCCAGTTAACTCTACTATGAAAGTAACTGGTGGACAGATCTTAGAGGATTGTGCTGTTAATTGTGAATGAATCACTTGCAAAGCCCCTTCTTGGGGTATATTCGTGTAAAGGGACATGATGTCAATTGTGGCTAAAGATATCTCTTCAAAAGGAATATTCAAAGTTTCCAGAAATTGTATTAATTCTCCAGAGTCTCGTACATACGATGGCAAAGAAGGTATCAAAGGACGCAAGAATGTGTCCACGTATTGGGAAAGCGGTTCGAGCAATGAACCTCGTGATGAAATGATGGGGCGTCCCGGAGGATTCTCCAAATTCTTATGAATTTTTGGAAGATGATAAAAAGTTGGCACCCTAGGGTGTTCAACTTTTAAAAAGCGAAATTCTCTTGTAGTAACCCATCCTTGTGCTAAAGCATCTTCCAAAAGACTATCAATATGTTCTTTTAACTGTGATGTGGGATTAGCATCTAACTTCTTATAAAACTGCTGATCTGCTAATTGTCTTCATGCCTCTGCCCTATATGAAAAAATTGTTTTTCAGCAATTATCCTCAAAGGCATAACATAATTTTTTATTAGTATGCTAATTTTTATGCATGTAGCATTTTGAAAATTTATCTTTAATTTATTTTCACAAGGCCACAAAAATGTTGTCCCGTTAGTGCACAGACACACACACACACACACACACACACACACACACTGTTAGCTTGTGTGCTAGCTCTAAAAGTTTAGTATACATGGGCTGGATCATGAAATCCCCCATGCTAACCAACCCAAAGTGCAAGGGCTAGATAGCATGGGGATTTCATCCCCCATATCTCCCATCTAAATCACCCACCTTGCTCTCCTCTGTTGAAGATCCCATCATTTAAAGTCCCAAGCCCCCCTGATCCCAAGATTCCCTAACTTGAAGCCTCTCCCCCAATCTCAAGCAACTTGATCTCCCCCTCCCCCTTCTCCAGAATGAATCTTTACCATTCTAGAGGGTTTTGGTCGTCACCGGCAGGAGGTTCATGAGATCTCTCCTGCCAACACTCTTGTACTCTGACAAAAGATGTTGCCCAGTGGTGTCAGAGCATAGTGGTGCCAGCAGAAGGGCTCTCATGACTGTACTGCTAATGAAGATTGGGAGCTCTTCTACTACTGCTACTACTATTATTATTTATAATTTCTAAAATGCTGCTAAACATACGCAGTTCTGTACAGATATACATAAGAGGCAATCTCCACTCCATGGAGCTTACAATCTAGTCAAGACAAGCATCCATGGCTAGCAAGTCTATGGGAAGTGTATTTATCGTGGAAAAGTGGTTAGGATTTGAAAGCACCCTCTGAGTTTTTTTTATATTGGATTTGAATACCTACAGAGAGGGAGCATGACACCCCAACTCAGAAAGTGTATTCCAAGCATACAGTGCAGCAAAGTAGAAAGTGAGTAATCGGGAGTTGGTAGTGGAGAAGAATGGTGCTGATAAGAGCAACTTGCTCATAAACGTGGGGAGAGGGAAGAAAAAATAGATGAGGAGCTGCATTCGTATGTGAGTAAGAAAACTTTGAACTGTGTGTGGAAGAGGATGTGAACCAAGGTAATGACTTGAAAAGAAGGGTTACATGGTCATGGTGTCATTGAAGGAAGATAAGTTGTGCAGCTGAATTTTGAATGGATTGCAATGGAGAAAAATGGTTTAGTGGGAGGCCCTTGAAGAGCAAACTGCAGTAGTATAACTTAGAGTTTATGAGTAGATGAGCATTTTGGTAGCCTGCTCAGAAAGGAGGGGTTGGATTTAGTGATGTTATGGAGGACACACTTTAGCTGTGCTTTGGATGTGTGTACAGGAGGATAGAGAAGTATCAAAGATGTTTTTAAGGTTATGGGCCAAGGGAATCAAGCTGATGAGAATTACTGAACGCATCCAGTACAAGACAGCAATTATTAAACTTAAAATTGATCTCGTCCTCAGTCACACCATGGTGCAATGCCTTGCTGCATATGTACTGTCCGACACCCTATTTGCAATCATCACTGTTAGATGTACCATCTCTGCACCACTGAGCAGTACTAAAGACTGTGCCTTCTCTGTTGTGGCACACATTCTCTGGAAATCCTTTCCAGAGGCATTATGCCTGGCTGATGGAGTGAACATTTCCAAAACTTGGCTATTTAAACAAGCCTACTATTAGTCTTTTTGGGACTTTGAACATTTGCTTGCACGATTTATTTTCCTGATTATGGACTACTTAGATACCCCTGTGAAATGTTATGACTAGATGTCAATTGTTTTGTGATGGTCTTTATTTGTATTATTTTGTGACTGATCTATTTGTACATCACCTAGAGTACATGACGTGCAGGTAGGGTTTGGCAAGGCTTGGTATAGGAGCTGGACAAGGGAGCTGTGGACAGGATACTGGAACAGACAGGGAACTGTGGGCAGGATACTAGAACAGACAGGACTGGGCAGAGCACGACAAGACCAGACAAGGACAGGGCCAGACAAGGTAGACTAGGGAAGGACTTAGACAAGACAGACAAAGGTGCACAGAACACAGAAGTCTGAAGGCCGCAAGGCTGGAGGTTTGAAGGCCACTAAGCAAGGTAAGTTTTGGGTAAGCCAAAGAGCAAGGCCTAGGGTAATGGCAGGCCTAGAGGCCACAAGGCAAGGTAAGGCCTAGATAGGCCACAGAGCAAGAAGGCCCAGAATCCACAAGGCATAAAGCAAGGAAACAGCGGCCAAGTCAGAGAGTGACTCCATGAAGAGGCAAAGGTAAAGGGGCAAAGCTGGGTTACATAGGGCTGGAGCTTGGGTGTGGTGCAAGCATTGAGGAGGAGCTTGGCAAGGCTGGATATTAAGCTCACTGAGGTCACCTGGTGGAGAAGAGGCTGCACAACAGGCTGAATCAGGTAGTCAATGAAGAGATGGCTCGGGTAATATATTTACATTTACATTTATTGAGATTTATAAACCGCCTAACACTTAAAAAGGTCTAGGCGGTAAACAAAATAACATACATAAGACAATATAAAAACAAAACAACATATAATAAAAATCAGGAAAATTAGAAAACTTAATATATTGCACATATAAACTAAAACAGATAATCTCAGAAGTCAGAACAGAGCATACTGCTGGTGGGGAGACATCACTACAGGTAGATGCAGGGTGTGGTGAGCCTATGAAACAGGTGAACTTGGGGTCTTCAGGCTAGTCTTGCTGGTGGGATTGGGGATAAGAAATCCCCCATGTTAACTAGCCCTTTTGCTTTGGACTGGTTAGCCTGAGGGATTTTTAGAGAGAGAGAAAGACTCTGTAGAGGACAAGATGTCACTCAACTATTTATGCCACTGTAAGAGGGGGCACTTTTAACTCGAAGTAGGCTTTGGGGGGGGGGGGGGGTGGTAAGTTTGGAGTTGGTTTTACATACACAGTGGGAGGTACGAACAGTAAAGTACACATCACTGAAGATTTTCTGATAGCATGAAAGTCACCCTAAAGCCAATACACTTAGTTATAGAGGAGGAAAAGGATGGCATATATGTAATTTTCATTTTCATTCTAATCTAAAGCTTTACAGAGTTTTTTAAAAATGTATTCTAAACTATAGAAAAATGAATGTTCATTTTGACCTGACCTCTAGACTATGCTGAATAAACCCACAGTGCAAAGGGTAATTCTCCTGTAATTGTCACCTATGTCATTTTATTAATTTTGCAATGTGTGTGGTGACCTCTATTGGCATATATATGCATTGGAGATCCACATGAGGGTTAGAAAATGAAAAAGATTTTTTCTGGACTCCTTCACAGGTAGATTTGTAAATGTTGTGTTAGCACAGTTAGGATAGCTAAAGTCTTCTGAACTATATTGGATTTTCTGATAACTTGGTGACGTCAGCACTGTTTCAGCTGTCATGCAATAGACCTGGAATATAGAAAACCATGAAAAGAATTTAAGGGACTTGGAAAATGGAATAAACTAGATTGGCACCATTAAAGCACTTACTGCTGCATAAGACAAACTATATTGTGCATAGAATGAACACAAAAGAGTCTTTGCTGACAAGAAATGAAGGTAAAGCCATAGAACAAATGGACTGTAGGGCAGCGTTGGGCAAACATTTTATTTAAAAACAGATGGCAAATAGAATCTCACCTAATAATTAAAAAGAATAAGGATAAACATTTCCTCAAAATCAATCGAATACTTCAAAACAGCAGACATATCATACACCCAATAATTAAAACCAATAAGGATTAAAAAAAAAATTCCCCCTCTCCATATCTGGAAAACTTTCATTTCCAGTCACCATGAGATAGTAGAGGATTAGTAGGGAGAAGGAGAGGAAGGTACATATATACTTCTACCCTCTTTTCTTCTCACTCCCCTTTTCTATTTCCTCCCTTCGCTTCCCTTCCCTCTCACTCACCCTCCTTCCCTCTCTGTCACTTAACCCCCTTACCCTCTTCCCTTCCCTCTGTTACTCACTCCTAACTTTCACACTTTTCCTTTGCTTCATTCTCACCTTTCCTTCTCAGTCACTCACCACTCGTTCCCATTCACCCCTCAGTCACTCCCTCCCATTCACTCCCTTTCTTTCTCTCCCTTCCTCTCCCCTGCCATTCCTCCCCTTTCCTTTCCTGTCACTCACTCTTACTCCCATTCACTCACCCTCTGTTACTCATCCTCCCACTCAAGCCCCTTCCCTCTCAGTCACTCACCCTCTTCTTTTTCTCATTCTCACCCCTTCTCATTCAGTCACTCACTCTTCCCTCCCACTCATTCCCTTCCCTGACACTGCCTCCCTCTCAGTCACTCACCCTCTCCTTCCCACTCATTCATGTCCTTCCATTTCACTCACCATACTCACCCCTTTCCCTTCCTTACCTCTGTGTCACTTAACAATGCCTCCCACTCTGTCCCATCCCTTACTCCCCATATTACTCACCACTCCTCCTCACTGCAAGCACGGGATCTCTCCTCGCTAGCAGGGGGTGAGAACCCCACCAACACGCCACTGCATGGGGACTTTCCTCGCTGGTGGAGGTGGGAATGTTTTCATTTCCAGGCACCCTGAAATAGTAGAGGATTAGTAATGGGAAGGGGAGGAGGAAACACACAGACCTCTACCCTCTCTTCTTTTCAAGGAGAAGATAATAGCAAAGTGATAATAGCATTATAGTCCGGACTACTGACAACTGTGGAAAGTCAGAATGGTCTGAGAACAATTAAGTTCATAGATAGTTGTACTATTGCTTATTAATTACCATAATAGCAGTTTATGGATTTAACCTCTAGGAACTTACCCAAACCTTTTTTAAACTCAGTAACACTAACTGCTGAAACCACATCCCCTGGCAATGAATTCCAGAGTTTAACAATGTGCTGAGTGAAAAAGAATTTTCTTCGATTTGTTTCATTTGTTCGGTGAGTTCCAATGCTGCAGTTTCATGCCGGAGTGTTCCTTTGAAGTTCTTTTTTAGAAGTATGACAACTTTAAGGTCAGATAGAGAATGTCCAGGCAGGTTGAAAAATTCATCTACTGGTTTCTGAATGTTGACATTTCTAATGTCAGAGATTGACCTGTTTGTCTTATGTAGACAGCAGAGGGACATTGCTGGCAGGTGATGGCATATATTACATTGGAAAAAGAGTAGATAATGAGCCCTGGATGTTTTAGTTGATGATGTTGGGTCCTGTAATAGTGGCCTTTCCTCTTTGGCAGGGGTGGTGGGAACCCAGTCATCATGCTAATGTACAGGGTTTCTCCTTACTGGCAGAGGTCGGAATTTTGCCAGTGTGCTGATGCATGGGGCCTCTCCTTGCTGGCAGAGTTTTGGAATCCTGCCAGCGCATCTTTAAACTGCGCCATTGCACATTTGTATATGTTGCCTCCTTCCATTGCGCTGATGCTCTGACCTGCTGGCTTAAGTCTCCAGTGTCATCAAGGGCAACAATTTGGCCTTTGATGATGATGTCAGACACTAGGGCAGGCAGGTCAGAGCATTAGCAGGCCACACTTCATGCAGATTTTCCAAGTGATCAGTGGGCCTGAATAAAAAGCTTGAGGGGGTGGATTTGGCCCATGGGCTCTAGTTTGCCCACCACTGCTTTATGGTATTAAAAAAGGAAGGCCCAATGGGCAGACCAGATGGATCAGGTGGTCTTCATACTCTTTCATATTCTCTGTTGCTACATTTCTGGAATTAGATCAAATTTTTAAGCCTAATGAAAACTTCATCCAGATTGAATAAAGTATTTAACTGTGTCTGGCTAGCCTGGAATTCGATTAGGTTAAAACTAGAATGATTTTCACTCTACTAATGGGCAATTGTTTCATGGCTCAAGATTTTCCTTTATCCCAGGTTTGAAGCTCTAGTCTAAGGGGTTCATTCTTTTTTGTGTTTATGGGAATAATCTCTAATGAATCTGATTTTTAGATGCTTAAACCAAATATTTGCACCTTCTGATAAATGAGATGCATTGTGTTTTAATGTTGATATATTTAATTGTTCCTGTTGGAGTTTGATTCCTTTTCATTGCAGATCATTTGTACAGGGATGGCTCTAGGGTAAATAGTACCCCTCCTCAATTGATGGTACCACCTGGGCCTCTCTTCGGCTGTAGCGGGATGTGGTTTGCCATGGCCAAGCCAGGCCTCTCTTCAGCCAGGTAGAATGGAGTCTGCTGCAGCCACACTAGACCTCTCTTCGGCTGTGGCAAGATCTGCTGCAACCATGCTGCCACAGGATGAATGATGCTGGTGGTGCCCAGGGAACCCCTCAGCTCACAGCATCCTGGGCAACTGCCCAAATCTCCCTATCCAAACTCCAGGTCCCCAAATGCATTCTGATATAGTTTTCAGTTTTGGTAAAAGTTATATCTTCCCAGAGTTCAGTTCCCAAGTATAACGATCCTGGCTGCTAGGCAACCTCCTGCCAGCAGAGGTCCTCATCGAGCCATGCTCTTTCCCACTCCAGGCATCTCCTCGATGGCTCCATGATACAACAAGGGCAGCCCTATTATTATCATTTTGAGGTGCTGAAGTCGATTCTTGGGCGCTGCGGTGATTGCCACTCCCACAGGGAGGAGCCCCGTGAGGAACCGCAGTACTAGGCTAGACTGTATACACGCAGACACAGAGAATTTGTATTTATTATACAGCTTGATGGTACTGCCCGGGTTGGACAGTAGTGAAGGCAACTCAGTAGAAGCAGTCCAGGAGTCCTCGGCAGAGGAGACCAGTCCCACACTTAGGTAGCTGAAAGGCAGTGCAGGGTAGTAGGGGCAGAACCCAGATGTAGACTCCAAGCGATGAAGCTGAAGGTGAGACAGACTGAGAGTGTAGTACTCACTGAGCAGTTGGCTGTATTGATGAAGATCCTGGCAGGCAGAAGCAGATCGGATACAGGCACCAGGTTAGGGAATGCAGGCACTCGAGGAACGAGTACCCGGTTTCCCAGATAGGCACCTGAAAGAGAGAAGAAGGGCCCCCGAGGAGCGGGTACCCAGGTTAGCGATGAATTACCCCGAAGGGCAGAGAGAGAGCTTCCAGTGGCTACTGGGAAGCGGCAGAGCAGCTTAGACTGGAGAAATCCAATCCTTTCTAACTCGGTTTGTTAGCAAACGAAGGGCAGGCTAAATACCAGGATGTGCTGATGTCACTTGGAGGGGACGCCCCTGAGGTTCCCGCCATGACATGGATAAAGACATGGGTTGTGTGCGCGCGCGCACCCTAGGAGTCCCTTAGGAGAAACATGGCGAGCGCTGTCGCCATTGCCGATCCGGGGATGCCGGAGAGAGCGGCATGAGGACGCGGTGGCAGCCAGCTTCCCAAGGCTTGAGGAGAGAGAAGGAAGAAAAGTGAGGCACAGAAGTCGAAGCCGTTTGAGACCGATGGACACAACACCTATATAACCCTGTCTCTCTCACAACTCGGTGCCTCATAATTAAGTCATCTCCGCTATTTGCTTTGTTCCTCCTGCATTGTTTCTGCATGGCCCTTGTAGCCTTCTCGCCCTGTTTTGCCCTGGGCCCTCCTTGCCTTGCCCTGTGGCCTTCTTGGCCCTCTTGCCTTGCCCTGCGGCCTCTTTAGTTCACTTGTCTTTCAACCTCCTTGGTTGTCTTGCTTTACTTTGTGGCCTTTGGACCTTCTAGTCTAGCTTTGGTTTGCCTTGTGGCCCTTAGGGCCCTCTAGCCCTGCCTTGCCTTGTGGCTTGTTCTAGCCTCCTTGTTTGTTGCCTGTCTTATATGTATCTTATTGCTTTGATTCTGGTTTATCATGTTTGTATATGGTTACCCTGTTCTCGTGGTCTTATCGTGTTCAGTCTAAGTCTTTTCCTGTTCAGTCCTTACCTTATCATGTCCAGTCCTTGTCTTGTCCTGCCCGGTTCTCCCTGTGGCCCCCTGCACCTTGTGGGCCTTCAGTTCCAACTCTTGTCTCCCACTGCTGCCTTCTCTCCAGGTCCAGTCTCTGTTCTCAGTTCCAGCCCTTGTCTCCAGCCCCTGCCTGTCTCCAGTTATTGCCTGCCACCAGTTCCAGTACTAGTCTCCAGTTCCAGCCCTGCCTTCAGTACCAGCCTTGTCTCCAGTTCCTGACATGCCCGACCGCTATCATATACCATGCCCAGAAAAGTCCTGCTAGTCCCTAACCTGCAGGCTCAACTCAAGAGGGAGGGGGCTGGCCAGGTGGAAGACCTTGCCCTCCTCTATCCTCTACTACTCCTGCTGGGGGAACACCTAAACCCAGCCTGCCTGACTGTAACATCAAGGAGATATTCCAGTTGTGTGCTGAAATACTTGTGGTATTTTTATTGAAAGATATTTGTATTCAAAGAATAAGAGATAACCATAATTGAATTCTTGAAACTGCTGGCTGTATAACTAGAGCTAATGAAATGGAACTGGCATTTTCATTTTTTTCTTACAGTTGCAGAATAATGTACTTGGCTTATGTCTAAGCAGAGAAAAAAAACTACAATTCTCAGTTTCCTTTTATTTTATAGATGCGCACTAACAGGTGAATTTTAAAAGCCCGGTGCATGCATCAATAAGGGGATATGTGAATATGTTGGGCCAACGCCCACTGAGCAGATTTTAAAAGCTGCCCGCATTCATGCATATCTCCCACTGCATGCACAACATTTTTTTTCAAAAAAAGGGCAGGGAGTGGGCATAGTCTGGGCGGAGCATAGGCATTCTTGAATTTCACATTGAAATTATCGTGTAAATAGTTACACGCTGAAGCACGCACCACGTACCCTGCTGTGTAACTTTACTTCTGCTATGGATGATGTGTAAATTGTAAAACAAAAAATTATACGTAGCTCAGTGAAATTTTAAAGGTTGGGGCTAATGGAGGAGAAGGGAGGCTATTAAACTAGGGGTGTTTGGAAGTCCTGTCTCTTAATTGGCGAACTGGGAATGAACTGGTAAAAGGCAATGGTGTCAGCACACGCCCCTTTTAAAATACCCCCACTTATGCGGTAGAGGCAGGATTTGCATATGTGCATATGAGCACACCCACTTAAAATTGAGCGCACATGTGTGCGCAACAAGGGTATTTTATAACATTTATTTATTTATTTATTTATTTATTTATTTATTTTTAATTTTTTTATATACCGATGTTCCTGTAAAGAATACATATCGCACCGGTTTACAAGGAACTGAACAGTCGCCTCAAGGCAGAATACATTAACACAAGTATACAGGAAACTATTAAAGAGAACTTTCATAAACTCAATTAAATGTAACTGGGAACCATAACCATAACATGCATGCATATACACGTGCATATTATAAAATAGTCATGTCCTTGGACGCGAGCTGGCAAATGTGCACACGTGTACCCACACGCGACTTTGAAAGTTACCATATAAATTTTTACTAAGAACATAAGGTTATAACTAAAATGGATTATATTATACAATAAACTGAACCAACAGTATCTCTATACACATCCATAGTAAATCCCATTTAGTGTATGTTAGTAAAGTGCAATTAAAAAAAAAACATTTCTCACATGGGTCGGCCATGTCAGCTCTCTGTTATCCAATGAAACACCAATGGTGCTTCCATCTTTATATTGCAAACACAATATTCGATAATCTGTGTTTTAATGACTCACTTGGTGTGGCCAATATTTACTTTATAGATGGACATCCTATGGCATAAATATCCTTGGTAGTGTTGAAATCATGGTATCTTGTTAGTTTATGTTCAAAATGGAGTGGGGGTTGAACAAAAACTCTCAGTTGTAAAACATGATTACACCTAGAACATGCACCATATTGTGTGATGACTGGCATGACAAGAGCCCTTTGTGCTGTGGTATAGTTGACGCAGCTTTGTGATGAATTTACGAGACCTGCGCCAACAGGTAGTGAACATGCCTGAGGCAGGACAGGCTGGAGCTTTGCCTCTACAAGCAGCCTCCCCGCAGGTTAAGCCCTTGAGTTCTGGTGGCCGGCAGGACTTAGGTGGGTCCCATGGGCGGTATAGAGAGCATGAGTCCAAGGGCTGGAGATCCCGGGACAGCTAAGGAGCAGGGCAGGCAGCAAGCAAGTGTAGTAAGGTGCAAGGCAAGGGGGAGGGGGGTATGGTGGCAGGCAAACATGATCAGGTCCAAGCAAAACATCTGGTCCAAGGGGGAGGGGGGTATGGTGGCAGGCAAACATGATCAGGTCCAAGCAAAACATCTGGTCCAAGGGGGAGGGGGGTATGGTGGCAGGCAAACATGACCAGGTCCAAGCAAAACATCTGGTCCAAGGGGGAGGGGGGTATGGTGGCAGGCAAACATGATCAGGTCCAAGCAAAACATCTGGTCCAAGGGGGAGGGGGGTATGGTGGCAGGCAAACATGACCAGGTCCAAGCAAAACATCTGGTCCAAGGGGGAGGGGGGTATGGTGGCAGGCAAACATGACCAGGTCCAAGCAAAACATCTGGTCCAGGTGGCAGGCAATTATGGTCAGTTCCAAAGCAAAAGGACAGTATCAGGAAGTCAGGCCAAGGATGGACGAAGACACACAAGAGACAGCGGATGAGATAGGCAGGGCAAAACAAGGCTGGATGAGGCAGGCTGGGAAAGGCTGGAGGACAAGTATGTGAAGCAAGGAATCATGAATGCAGGGACAAACAGGAATGCAGGAGCAATACATACTGCTCCAGGCAGGAGACCCATTGCCGAGGCAAGGCAATGCTGTGGGTCCTTTGCTTAAATATCCTGAAAAGGCTGAAGGCATCAGGAAGCACCACAGTGAGTTTTCCACTGTGGGGACTATATTATGTTTGGACATGCGTGCGTGCATGGCCTGGCCAGAACGGTAGCGTCAGCAGCTTCCAGTGATGGTGGCATCCTGCCATGACCGGAGGCCTCTAGAAGCAGCTGGCATGATTGTGGCAGCTCACGGGGCAGACCTGTGAGTCATCAAATATAACACATTGATACTAAACTTCAATAGTATCAAATAATATTTGTGTAGATTGAAGAGATACTGCCTGGACTAATTGATCTCTTAAATTTAAACCCTTTTAAAAAAAAAAAAATTGGGGGATCTTTAAATTTAGAATGTGCTCCTGCAATCAGTCAGTACCGGATCAGGCTCTGCCTAATAGAATGAGCCTTTGATGAATAAGGAAGCTCACATATTTTATGCTGAAAAGACTCTCTATGTTGAGACTGAAGCAACAGAGATTGGTTAACATATAAAACTCTCTTATGTGCTTTTTTAACCACAGGTTGAGGATACCCTCAGTTGAAAAAATCTATCTGCCCTCATTATGACTTGTCCTTTGTATTCCTGGACTGTAGAACATAGACATCGAAGGCACAAAATTGTCCAATAGAAATATTTTTTTAACTGCACTTCGATGATGACTAGCATAATGAAGCTCAGACTGCCCCCCTTTCTTCCAAGGTTGGGTTTTTTCTGATCTCTGGACTCGCTTGGTTGGTCCATGACTCCTGCTTATGAGCTTTTCTGCTGCATTGTCCCTCTGCCTTGGTTATTTACACAGAAGCATACAAACGGGCAGACCTTGATAAAGTATCCTTTAGTGTAAAGTTCTCATCTGGGCAAGGTCTCTTCCTTTTCACTGTGACAGTGTCTTGGCCTGTCAGCATTTGTTTGCATAAGCTATTATGATTCATATTTGGTGCTTTCAGTGATAAATGGAATATCTTCCTACATTTCCTCCTTCTTAAGCGGGATGAGCCAGCAAATGAGCTTATCTTGCTTAAGCCTAACTATCAGGCTACTATGCAGGCCTCAGCTGTATGACATGTATGACTACTAATGATGACATCATTAACATGCGGTAGGAATAAAGCAACAATAATACTCATGGTACTTATAAGGAATCATAATAGCAATAATGGAATGGAAGTAATATAATAATGTACTGGTAATAGGATATTAGTGATTATAATCATCGTTATAATGAGGAAAGGCAAATAGTATAATGAAGAAAACTAAATGGGGAATAGTAACAGGAAAAATATATATGGATGATAAGAAATAAGGAAATGTAGTTCTCACATGGTGCATGCTGTAGAAATACTCATGAGGTAGGGACATCATTTCAGACTCGAGGTAGAGTATATATGTGTACAATTCTCATTTTCCAGTCTGGAAAGTGATGAAATGTGATCACTGATTGTCCAGTACCTCCTACAGTTCCAGAGATGACAAAACCTTTCCCTTGTGTGCCTCATTAGGGCCCTTACTCTTTTAAAGAGGGTGATTGAAAATAGCGGATAGGCCACGATCACCTTGACTAGGGCAAGTAAGTCATAAGACAGTATATAGTCAGTTTGGAAAATATGTTCATCTCTGGAATCATAATTGTAGTCAGCAATTTTTGCTGTGTCTTGGTCTACAGACAGTTCCACTGTGTTAGATTCTTTATAGCCTAAAAGATATACCAGGTTTTCATCAAAGTTGATTTCATGGTCCTGAAACACATCCAGAATTTCTATCTCTGTGGGAAACGGGTCTGTTTCTAAGTAGTACAAGGACACGCCCCCTACAGTAACTATTGAGTTCTTAGGTACTGTGACTGAAGGAACATTACTGGATAAGGGAACCTTACTGGTAACATCATACTTGTTAGAAATAGCAAGCTCTTTCAGCGGGGTGCTAACTAACCAGACATTAGTTACAATAGCAACCTTGGTTTTGGAGAATTCATCATACTTTGTCATGGTAATCTTACATTTCTCATGGACGTTGTCTGAGGACAAACCAATGTATGTCATTTGTTTGTTGGCATAGGCCTAAATTAGGAACTAAATATTGCTGTGGGTTGTCACTCTGACAGGCTAGAAGGGCAGGGATGTCTACACACAGGTATACATTGTTTGTTTGTCCAGGTACCTACATTAATTACTTGTTTCAATTGGTAATCATTCTCAGGTAAAATGAAAGGCAAATTTAAAATATATGCAACCTTCATATTTTCAATGTCCACATACAGAGGTATAGCATTACCCATATGATATGCAATTTGGACCTGGATAGGCTTGGTTACTTCAGGTAATTTTAGCGAAAGCATCTGTAATGACATCTTGGGAGACTAAATAGGTTGGCATCTGTCCTTTCATTAAGTTACTCATGCTGTTGTCCAGCTCTCTAAACAAGTCATTGGTTAGCGCTTGAATGGGCTGGATAAACATGCACTCAGCACAGTTTTAATGGTAGTAATGTCCTCTCGGTTATGCTGTTGCTTGAGAATGTAGGTTAAGCAAGGTGATGGTGTTACTTAGTGTTTTACCTTGAGAAGTTAACTGTTCTTGTTGGTGTCATATCTGTTTAGAGATACTTTTCATATCTTCCTGCAACTCTTTAACAGTGTTCTGCAATTTTTTTACGGAAACTGCATTTGTAATGGACATGGATGCACCAAAGAGGTAACCCAGGACAAGAAAGATAATAGATCCAACAATTAGTCCAGTAAACCTTTTGGGTCAGTCTAAGTCTCTTCTAACAGGCTGGTTCATAATTTTGTCCAATTGGCTAAGAATGCTATGAATGTTCTGGGTAGCATATTTTAGATGATCCATGAACCAAGCTTTAGTTGCAGGCAAATGCATGTTAGTGAGGTTAAAATGCTTCTGGATCACATGTTGGGGGTCCAGCAACACAAAGACTTCCTGTGTGACAATCTGGGACTGTGTGATGAGGAAGCCAGGGGTGTCTTGCATCACGATGCTGGAGGAAGGACCAGGCTCAGTGAGCTTGGCAGCTTCTGCTCCTGTCATCAGCAGCACTAGGATGATCACCCTCAGAGATTGGCTATTCATCTGAAAAACAGTAGAGAACTATTCATCTGCTTTATGGTTAATGTTAGTTCCACCGGGCATTTTGATCTACAAATTTACAAGGGTGACAAGGTCTGAGCTGATTAATGTGGACACATTTAAGCACATCTTCACCATCATGATTTGTCTTAATTTGAATAAGATACATGACTGGTGAGTCTTTATCCACTATTACAAAAGGTCCTTTCCAGCTAGGCAAAAATGTGCTTTCTTTGGCTTTGTTTTTACTGTAATTATAGTAAAAGACCTTGTTTCTAATTTTATAGTCTTTAGAGGTAGCTTTTAAATCATAATAAGCTTTTCTACCTCTGACATTGTTATGGTTTGTGGGTAAATGGGCCCTTGGCCCGAGATGCGAGTTGTTACCACTTGTGGGGAGGGACCCTTCAGGTCCACACCGTCAGGAGGCGAGGTCAGACACAGTGGGGAGCTCTGGGTGAAGGTTGTGGAGAGGTCCCGAGAAGCACGGAGAATACTCCAGTGGAGAGGCAGGCTAGAGGCAGAACCTGGGCAGGGAACACGAAGGGAGAGGCGCCAGACAGGCTGCAGAGCGGGAGGCGCAAGACGAGCTGTGCAGGAGGTACTCCGGAGAGGCAATCCCAAGGGGAGAAGCTGCGCAGTATAGAGGATGATGATGCAATGCCATAGGCCAACCCACTGAACAGGAAGCCCGAGCCAAGCCTCTACAGGAGACGTATGCACGGCCCCGAAGAGCGGAGTAATGCTGGCAGTCTTGATACAGTATGTAGACACTATCCTGAAGAGCAGAGAGGCGATGACAGTCACTGAAAGCAGGAGACACTACCCCGAGGAGCAGGGAAGCTCTGGCAGTCACTTGAGATACACGTAGGCACGGCCCCGAGGAGCGGGGAGGTGCAGGTAGTATTGTACAGGGTGCAGACACAATCCTGAGGAGTGGGGAAGCCCTGCTGTAGAAGTCACGGATTGTAGAGGTGTTCCAGGGATGGTGCCAAAGAGCGGGAAGCCTTGCAGGACAGGACCCAGGAGGCACGGAGCCAGCCCGAGGAATGGGGTAGGCTAGGAGAGTGAGTCCCCTATGTGTTCAAGACCTCTCATGATCTTAAAGACCTCTATCATATCCCCCCTCAGCCGTCTCTTCTCCAAGCTGAACAGCCCTAACCTCTTCAGCCTTTCCTCATAGGGGAGCTGTTCCATCCCCTTTATCATTTTGGTTGCCCTTCTCTGTACCTTCTCCATCGCAAAGGTCCATAGGTTGGATGACATCATTAACCAGTGGTGCCCCTGAGGATCCCGTTGAAGAGGTTTCAAAGGAGGGCTCGGTGGTGCGCGCACGCACCCAGGAAGGCCCGAAATAGATGTGGGTGGCGGCAGCGTCCAGGCTGCCACGAGGAGTCCCGAGGAACGCAGCGGTGGAAGTTGGCCCGAGCCGTGAGCAGACCCGGGGAGAACAGGAGCGTGGTGCAGGAAGTAAGTACGCATGGTCACAGCCGTCTGCGACTAACGGGCTTAACAGGCCATTGTCTCCAAATTCTTTTGGGCAAAGGCAAAAGTGTTTTGCAAATGTTCCCACAGATGGGCAACATATTCATGTGCAGGTACCTCTACCAAAGTATTATTGTGTTTTATTGCAACCAGTTCTATCTTACCTTTCAGTTTGCGGAAGAGGGACTCTTTCATGAAGGAGTCCTCGCTACTGAGCATCAGGGGTGCCTGTATGTTTTGTGTGTCAGCTAGCTGGACATACATTGAAATGGCATCTTCACTCCGGTGTATGCCAGTCAGCTTCCTGGGCTGTACATTTTTGGTTACAGGTGGACTTACCTCCTGAGCTCCTGAGTCAATTCAGCTCTAGTTAGTTGAAGGTGGGTTTTGGTTGAAGCAAATCTCCATTCGATCAGTATCTAAGACAATGCTGAGTATGATCTCCTTTTTCAAGAGGATAACATTGTCTTTATTATCTCCCCCTTCTTCGGGCTGACTGTACTGAAGTACTAGTAGGGAGGGATCCGCCGATCTCTGGAAATTTATTCTGAGAATAGTCTTTTTCTGCTCTACAGAGCAGGAACTACAGGCCTCCTTCCCCCTTTGGGCCACTCTTCCATATGGGAGAGGGTACCTGACCTGAGTCCACATGACCTCAGTTACATAAACAAGGATGGGGAAGAGTCTCGTGAGGAGTTCATTCCCAATTATGAATTCCTCATCATGGGTCTTGGTGATCAGAACTGGGCACTTCACTTTCAAGTCTTGCCTCACAAATCTGCTTCACTTTTTTGAAGGAGTTAATAAACATGTGGATAAAGGTTAACCGGTAGATATAGTAAACTTGGATTTTCAGAAGGCATTTGACAAAGTTCCTCATGAGAGGCTTCTAGGAAAAGTAAAAAGTCATGGGATAGGTGGCGATGTCCTTTCGTGGATTGCAAACTGGCTAAAAGACAGGAAACAGAGAGTAGGATTAAATGGACAATTTTCTCAGTGGAAGGGAGTAGACAGTGGAGTGCCTCAGGGATCTATATTAGGACCCTTACTTTTCAAAATATTTATAAATGATCTGGAAAGAAATACGACGAGTGAGATAATCAAATTTGCAGATGACACAAAATTGTTCAGAGTAGTTAAATCACAAGCAGATTGTGATAAATTGCAGGAAGACCTTGTGAGACTGGAAAATTGGGCATCCAAATGGCAGATGAAATTTAATGTGGATAAGTGCAAGGTGATGCATATAGGGAAAAATAACCCATGCTATAATTACACAATATTGGGTTCCATATTAGGTGCTACAACCCAAGAAAGAGATCTAGGTGTCATAGTGGATAACACATTGAAATCATCGGTTCAGTGTGCTGCGGCAGTCAAAAAAGCAAACAGAATGTTGGGAATTATTAGAAAGGGAATGGTGAATAAAACGGAAAATGTCATAATGCCTCTGTATCATTCCATGGTGACACCGCACCTTGAATACTGTGTACAATTCTGGTCGCCGCATCTCAAAAAAATATAATTGCGATGGAGAAGGTACAGAGAATAGAGATGTGAATCGTGTGCCCGATTGTCTTAACGATTGGGTTCGGCTGGAGGGAGAAAAAAATCTGATCGCTGGAGATGTGAATCGGAATCGGTTCCGATTCACATCTTTAATTTTTTTTAGTGAGGCCCGACCCTTTAAAATTGACCCCTTACCTTCCCCCCCCCCCCCGAACCCCCCAAAACTTTTTACGAGTACCTGGTGGTCCAGTGGGGGCGCGGGGACCGATCTCCCGCTCTCAGGCCATCGGCGCCATTTTGACTGCCACTCAAAAATGGCGCCGATGGCCCAATTAAAAAAAAACCCACCCAACCCCTCCCAATCCCCCCAAAACATTTTTAAATTACCTGGTGCTCTAGTGGTGGTCCCGGGAGCGATCTCCCGTTCTCGGGCCGTCAGCTGCCACTCATAAAGATGGTGCCGATGGCCCTTTGCCCATTACCTGCTATTAATTAAGTTGACTTAGAAAATAGCCACTGCTATTACTAGCAACGGTAACATGGAATAGATTTAGTTTTTGGGTACTTTGCCAGGTTCTTAATGCCTGGATAGGCCACTGTTGGAAATAGGATGCTGGGCTTGATGGACCCTTGGTCTGACCCAGTATGTCATGTACTTATGTTCTTATGTTGCCAAATCATTTATAGATTGTATAATTAATGGTAATATATTCAACAAATGCAGTCCAGCATAGAAAAAAATTGTTTTGTTTCATCCAGATTGAAAGAAGGATTTCAAAGCAGATTTAATTATGATAAGTGAAAAGAACAGGGTGGTTGATAGGGTGTACAGTCATGTATAAGCACTGTGAAGCAGACTTATGTAAGACTTGAAATATTAGGCATAACAACGAAGTTTATGATTTGTTGCAGGTAGCTATATGAGCAATTTTAATACTGGGCAAATATGTTCCCATGGTTTTCTATTTCACACTAAATGGGCTGCCGTACTTTGTACAAGCAGCAATCTGTGTAATTGGTTACTTGGGAGCCCCACCAGGATAGTATTACAATAGTCAATACATGTGGAAATTGCACCTATACAACTAAACATAAATCTGACTCAGAAAGGTAGAGATCTCACTAGGCAGAATAGTTCATGTTCCATTGTTGATCTGTGGGAAGAGCAAACAGCTGCGTGGGCACTTTAACTAAAGCATCTCAGTTTGATCATTGTTCAGTTTCAGCTGATTGTTCTGCAACCATTATTTAATCTAACTAAGGCTGTTATTTAACCTATCCATTGATTCCTCTTGGTTCTTTCCTAAAGAGCAATAATTTTTTTATGTCATCAGCATATATAATATAGGAAAGTCCCATTGTGCTGATTAAATTTGTAAGAGGAGCAAGATAGTTGTAAATAATAATGGAATAATATAGACCCTGTTGGTACTCCTGATAGAAAAGGTTGTGGTTGCAAGACACTGTTGCTCCAGAAGACAGCGCCCTTCACCTTTGGACTTCCTGATGAAAACAATCCCAGGAGGAAGGAATGGCAGCAAATGCAAGAACTTTACATGATGGTCCAATGCTGTTCGTTAGTCAGCCCCAGTGGAAGGGGTCACTCACTGATAGGTAAATTTTAAAAGGAGCATATGTGCACCCAGAAACGTGCCTATTTGGCACACAAGCAAAAGTATTATCAATTTTATATCGTATGTGCAAGTACACGCATATCATTTAAAATATGACTACCACATGCATTGTGGAGCCTTTATGTGTGTACTCACACGTGACTCTGTGTGTGTGGGGGGGGGGAGGTGGAGAGAGAGAGAGAGAGACACACACAATCTCAGTGTGCATTTGGAGGGGGGCGCGATGTTATAAGGGTTTACAGACCTTGTGCCCTAGGCACACCCCCCCCTCCAAAAACCACCCTGAGTTGAAAGTGCCCCTCTTACAATGGGAGATATATAGAGTGTCAGATTCTCTCTCTCCTCCCCCCCTCCCCCTTTCTCTCTCTCCCCTGGTGTTCATGGCCCAAAATCTCCAGACTTGCACCTCATCAGGACCAGTAATATGTTGCCATGTTCAGCCTTGCAAAAATCTGGAATGCCCATGCCGGCCTCTTTTCTGCCTCCTTATACTTGATGTAGATACAGGTATGTACTCGTATATTTCCTGGTTTCTTAAAATTTGCGTTGCTCGCACACGGCCCACATACACGTGTATGGGGATGCTTTTGCACGAGCAACGTTTTTAAAATCTACTTGTGAGTGAGCATTGAGTAATGAGCAGCAGTAGCAACATAAGTGAGTATGTGTCAGAGAGATAGTGTGTGGATGTGTCAGACAGTGTGTGGTAAAGAGTGTGAGAAAGTGTGTGTGTGTCTCAGAGATACAGAGCATATGTGTCTGTTTGAGAGTGTGAGACACACGCATATTCTCCCACTTCAGTTTATACCAATTGTAGGGCAACATGAATTCAAAAGTTCCCAGCTATAGTGGTGCCACCACACAGCAACATGATTCTAGCTACTTTTTACCCAATCTGAAGAATTTTACAATGAATTTCATTTTTTCATTTTCATTTATTAAAATTTATTAATCACCTACCACAAGGAGGCCTAGGCGATTTACATCATCAACATACATAATAAAAACATGAAATTGACATATACAATAACACACAATTTTCATATGTTTCACAGAAACAATAATGCTCAATATCATATAAATGGAATGAATAATCAGTCACTCAAAATATATATCATTATCCCCACATCTTTGAGAGGATTTATTCTGCTAACACCACTCTAAAATATATTCTTTGCATGTCGGAGTAAATACTCTTTTCAATAACTGTCTACATTTTTTCACATCATCCAAAGACCTAAGTTCAAATGGAATGAGATTCCATTGTGTAGGTGCGGCAATGGAAAAGGAAGTCTCCCGAGTACTATATAAGTGTGCTTGTTGAACAGATGGAATTTCTGAAAGATTCAATTGGGATGATCTTAAGCATCTTACCGGTTTGTAAATGTGTAAAAGGGCATTTAACCAGTAAGAGGAATCTGAAGCTAAAAGCTTAAAGACAACCATGACTATTTTATATATAATGCGTTCAGTTACTGGTAACCAATTAAGACTACCCAGGACTGGAGAGATATGATCACGACGTTTAGAGTGGGATACAAGACGTGCAGCCGAATTGAGTAATAATTGTATTGACTGTAATGTAACTTTAGGAAGACCAATAAGCAGACTATTACAATAGTCTATGTGTGGAAAAATGATAGCATGAGTTACAAACAGGAAATCTCGATCATACAGTAATTACCTTAACCCTGCAGTGGAAGCTGACAAAGGTGCTAGATATCCTCCTAATGTCTTATTAGCACAATCCATTTACTTCTGCGCACTAGGGGGTAGATTTTAAAAGGTTGCGCGTGGGCGTACATGTGCGCATGCTACGCGGCGCGTGCACATGTACACCCGATTTTATAACATGTGCACGCAGGCGTGTGCATGTTATAAAATCTTGGGTCGGCGCGCTGCCTTCCCCATTCCCTCCCACTAGCCTAACCTTCCCACCCCTTCCCCTAACCTTTCCCCCTCTAGACCTACTGTAACCCCCCGACCTTTATTTTACCTTTTGCGCCTGCCGCCAGTTGGCCGGCATGCAATCCCTGGCACAGCAGCAAATATGGCGCTGTGCCGGGAGCCTGACCCCGCCCTCTCCCCGCCCCTTTAGTAAAGCCCTGGGACTTACACGCGTCCCGGGGCTTTACGTGCATCGCCAGGCCTTTTGAACATTTTTAAAATCCGGTCCTAGGAGTTTAACATTATACCAAGTCATTCTTTGTACTGAGGACAAGACCACTTTTCTTTTTTTTTGTGTGTTCATTTTTATTAATTTCCCATACAAACATAGCACACCAATACAATAAAAGATGCAAAGTAAAATAGTACTTATAAAATCAACATGTTACTTCTTAACCTATCTTCCTAGACGCATTTTGATATGGTCCAGCAAACTGAAAACCATATCGTGATGTTACCCTATGCCAAATCAAAATAACAAAAAACAAAAACATGAGAGACAAAATGAAAATAAAGTGTGAGTATGTGTGTGTGTGTGGGGGGGGGGGGGGCAGCTATCAGTTCATGGAACCTCCTTTATGTAATGCAGGGGCACCAAATCTTCTAAAAAATGTGAATATCATCATTTATTTTGTAGATAGCCACTACAACCATTTCTTTGATCCATTCATTAGCAGAGGGCTCTGTATGCGTCTTCCACAGGCTTAATTTGATTCTCATAACAGTGATCAGCACAGTATTTAGCCATTTTTTATATTTGTGTAATCCCAGATAGGGTCAGATAAAAAAAAAAAAAAAAAGAGTTCTGATGCTGGGTTTTTGTGGTGCTGGCACCAGCTCTGGAGTTTCATAAAACAATGGTCATATAAGATATGGGATTAGATCTAGCTCCGAGGCTTAAGAAAATAAACATTTCTGGCTGTGCAGGGAAAATGACTGCTCCCATATATAAATAATCTGTCTTTTGTTTGGACTATCAATAAATACGGGACCCACAACCCTGGGATTCAATAATCAGACCCTCATACAATGGCCTTTTGTTTCAACTTATCACAACATTTATTTTTCAGGGGTATCAGCAATCATTCAGCAGTAAATTACACATAAATATGAGCCCCAGAATTCCACAACAGAGATAACAGCGCTATAAAAAAAACTCCTACCCTTTCTTTTCCTTTAGCAGTACGTTAAGATACACGGAGGTCTTCCAAGAAGGAAATTTCCAGAGAAGGACAACAGATCTTTCAGATGCAGTTATTGCCCATACTTCCTCCCAGGCACTGCTAGGTTAATTCCTAGAAGAAATTTAATTTAATTTAACATACTTATTTCTTCGGCCCTCAGCATACATTATAATAGAAAGAACTTTCAGGACCCCCATCTCTAAACTTCCCAAATGTCTCTCCAAGAAACACCCACTCTCACTCAGGTCTCAGACTTGTATACAAAGGGCACCCTGCCCCCCCCCCCCCCCTAGAGATAATTTCTCCGTAACATTTGCTTAAAGGAATAGCGAACAGTGCCCTCCTGTTCTGCACAACCGTTCTCCCAATATACCAAATGGTAGAAGGTTAAATGTGAACTCTGGAGAAAAGTTAAAAGGGACTAGAATTTAGGGCTAGTGAAGCAATGGACTTTACCCTTCTACGGCAACTTTTATCCAAACAGGCTCCCAACACATTTTGTCATTTGGTACTATCAGCGTTATGCTTGAGGCAGGAGGCCTGGTAGAACATTGCTGCTGCCTGGACTGCATACAAGATTTGAACAGGATAAGGGAACAGAGCTCTTACTGTAATTTACATGAAATATTTTGCAGATCCTGATAAGCTGATAATGTGGTGGATCAGAACATTTGGAAACTACTATATACTTTGCAAATCAAAAGAATTAAGTTTTGCTCTCCCACCCCCCCAGACGTTTACAGTGCTGGAATATGCAAGTACTATTATTGCACTGGCTCCTGAGAAGCTGTTCAGATTCAGTGGCATCCAGGATAATATATGCTCTCATTTTTTTATATTAATAGTTTTGTCCATTCTGGAGGACTCAAAAGTCTCCTTATCCTTCTACTAGCAAAGTTAATTGTGCTCATATAAAATCTACCTCGAATTACAATCCTCCTTCTCTCCTGGTACTCTGGCAACAATTTTTAAAACCCCTGCCTGAGCTTCAGTTCCTCCTGCCCCTCTTCTCTCCTGACACCCAAAGACATTTTTATAAAAACCTTCCCCCAAACTGCGATCCTTCCTACTACCCCCTCCTTCCCAGTTCTAAATATAAATTTGGAAAAAAAAACCCTCCCTGAGATATAATCCTGCATGCCCCCTCCCTCCCAGCACCTGATAAGAATTTGAAACTCTCACCCCAAGCCACAATTTTCTCTCCTTCTTCTATCTCCTTGATCTGGTGCACCCCAATTTCTTCCCTTCCTAATCTCCTCCTGCATCCTTCCTATAACCCCAAACTCAACCCGAGGGACCCCCCACCCGAGCTGGCAGGAGGATTCACCCTTCCCTCCTGTTAGCTCAGCATCCAGAAGCTTGGGGTTGGAGGGGGAGAGTGATTCAGAGTTTTATCTGGTTCTGCGAGGGAGGGGGCAGGGGGATTGTTGATTGGTAGAAGGGTGAATTGTTTCAAATTCATATCAGGTGCTGGAAGAGTGCATATCAGGTGCTGCCGAGTGCATTTTAGAAACGGAGGGATCACGGCTTTGGGAGGATTTAGGAGGATTTAAAATTCTTATTGGGTGCCATGAGAGAGGAGAGATGGGGGATTGTGGCTTTGTGGGGGAGGGGAAGGATTGGTGTTTCAAATTCTTATTGGGTGCCAGGAAGGAGAGGGTAAGTGGGACTGAAACTTTGCTGGGGCAGGATTTTTTTCAACTTCGAATTGGATGCTGGTAAGTAGAGTGGATCGTTGGCTGTTTTACATTTTTTTGTTTAAGATGGCTTAGCCAGTTAACTCTGATTTTCAGTGCAAGCTGGCTAAGTTTGACACGGTCAGCTACCTGCATAGAGTGGTACTAAATCTAGCCGGTCACATTTTGCTTAGCTAGATTTAGCCAAATTTTCAGCTAAGAGCCAAGCTAGATTAGGCTCAGCTAAAAATTCTCCTATAGATAGCTGGTTGACATTGGCAGCTTATCTTGGCTGCTTAATGGCTATTTAAAATTGACCCCAATGCGAGTCAGTATTGAAGGTGGTCCCTCTCCTAAGTTGTTAACACCTTCAAAGTGCTAAAATGCTAATGAGAATCAATCCTGATGCTAATATTTTGTTTTTCTTTTGCAAACATGACTACTTTTCTCCCCTTCTCCCATCAGATTGTTTAGTGTAATATTGGAGCAATTTACCAAAGAAACGGAAGGAAGCGACCACTCCAGTGGAAAATCCGGTGGTTTTGATGTCAAAGCCCTGAGAGCCTTCCGAGTGCTGCGACCTCTTCGATTAGTGTCAGGAGTGCCCAGTAAGTTCGCTTATTAAAAATCATTTCTAAAATTACTTAAGGTCCCAATGTACTGAAGTTTGCTAAAAGCACTGTTAGCACGCGCAGTCTAGCTTAAACACATTAATGGTATTTTTAACACATGTAAATTAGCTTGCGAGTGTTTTAAAGCAAAAGTTATGCTAATGAGGTAAGGAGATTCAAACATGGTGCAAAGCAGCACATTACCTCTTAGCACAAAGAAAAATAATGCATGTTAAAATTCGCAAAAGGTAACTCAGACCTGTTAGTGCAGAAAAACTTTACACATCAAAGAGTTGGTAGTTAAGTACCGTTGACTAGACATATGAATCGGAACCGGAATCGGTTCGGATTCCGGTTCCGATTCACATGTGGGTTTTTTTGCATCGGCCTGATCGCAGTTTTGTTTATCTGCTGTGACTGAGCCGATAACAAAAAACCTACCCCGACCCTTTAAAACTAACCCCTTAGCTTCCCCCACCCTCCCGACAACCCCCAAAAACTTTTTACAGGTACCTGGTGGTCCAGTGGGGGACCCCCACTGGCAACTTTATAACAAGCCATTTCTACAGTCTTGAAATGCCTTTGAAAATTGTCCTCTGTATCATCTATCCACACAGAATGACATCCACTAATTTGTGCAATGAAAATTTTCATAAAATTTTATGCACCTACTTTTGAAAATTGAAAAGTATGGGATAGATTTTCAAAGTCCCGTGTGTATGTCCATGTGCACGCAGTTCCCGGTGAGCACATGGATGCAGTAGTTTTATAACATGTGTGCGTCGCTGCACACATGTTCTAAAATACGATTCCCGCACGCACATGTGTGCTGGATTTTAATATCCACGTGCGCATGTGCAGGGAGGTGGCGTCTCACACGCACAAGGGGGGGGTGGGGTGTTTAAAAAACAATGTTCGGCAACACGAGAGGGCTTTACCAATTCCCTCCCAGTCCACTCCAATTAAGGAGCCTATCTAGGCTAATTTTGTTTATTTTTCAACTTATTTCCTCTTCGTAGGAGAAATAAGTTCCTCGCACTGGCAGCTGGCCAATGTGCACCTCCCTGGGACAGTGTCTAATGGTGCTGTCCCGGCCGGCCCCCACCCCACCCCCAGCCTGCCCAGACCCCGCCCCCAGCCCGCCCCTTTTGGCTCTGCCAGCACTTCTGCGCGTACCAGCAGATACGCGTGTGGCCGGGCCGTTTCTAAAATGCACTCGGCACGTGCACGGCCAGGCCACACGCATATCTGCCGGGATTTGCATGCACGGCCTTTTGAAAATTTGGGCTTATGAAAGCAAATCCAAGCCCTTCTGCATGTTGGTCCCTGGGAACACCTCCGCTCAGTTTGCGTAAACTTTCATCCAAGCAGGACATACACACATAAGTTTACCTGGATATTGGGCAGGCAACTTTATAACAAGCCATTTCTACAGTCTTGAAATGCCTTTGAAAATTGTCCTCTGTAACCAGTGCCATATCACTGAAAGACTGATGGCAAAATGCATATATCTATAATCTATATCTATATTTTGTTTCTCTTTTAGGTTTACAAGTTGTCTTGAATTCCATCATAAAAGCCATGGTTCCCCTTCTTCACATTGCCCTTTTGGTGTTATTTGTGATTATAATCTATGCTATTATAGGACTGGAACTTTTTATTGGAAAAATGCACACATCTTGCTATTTTGGTGGTACAGGTAGGTAAAAGAGTATTTAAGATCTCAAATAAACAGAGTAGATGCGGTTCAGAAGACATCTTCAAAAGTAAAGCCAAGTCTCTATGATGGTAAAATTAGGGATCTAAATATGTATAACCTGGAGGAAAGGAAACAGACAAGGATGTGACTGAAACAATCAAGTACCTAAAAAAGTATAAATAGTACACCAAAGTCCAGCATTTCTCAGATGAAATTCTAGAATAAATTTGTGATACGAGGCTGGAGAGGGATAGATTCAGTAGTAACAAAGATTATTTCTTCACAGAAAGTTTTGTGGATGCATGGGACTGCCTCCTGAGGCAGGTATTATTGAAATCAAAAAATGTCTTTAGACTTCAGGAAAGCATGGCAGAGCTGTAGCCAGGCAATTTGGCACCTATGTTCAAGTAAAAAAACTGTGTCCTCACCCATTACACAACACATGACACCTCGAGTTGTAGACTCTGTTAAATGTTTGTACAGCAATGCCCATGGCCAGTGCAAGGGTATTAGGCACCCTAGGAAAACCTTACAACCTTGCACCCCCCACACCACCACATTTTAATCACACACAATGAAAAATTTTGCATATAGAGGAAGTAACATCATCATTTCTAATGGACACCTAAATCTTTGCTCCCGTCCCTGAGAAATCCAATCTATAATTAATCACTGGCATCCGAGGTCTAATGACATCATCTAGAGTGTTTTTTGCATGATAAAAGGCTAAAATGGGCACTAAAACAATTTTTGCATGCAAAAATGAATGAGGAGCTCAGCAATGGCATATATGCAACTGAGAGTGCAAGCCATAATCTGCTGGAAGGGGGACATGCACCTTTACCTGTATTGCAAGCTTTGGTGGGGAGTGATACCCCATCCAGAGCTGAATTCCAAAAGTGGTTTTTCCAGCTGCATGCTGACATTAAATCTAACAAACAAGAGCTGTGATCTGTGATGTCTGAATTACGTGAGGAAATGGTGGAGGTTGCCAGATATGAGGAAGAGAATGACACATGTTTGGACACTCGTGGTTTAATAGATAATCTGAGTATTAAATATGATGATCTTCATGCTGAGAACTCAATGCTTTCAGAGAAGTTTAAGAACTTAGAGAATCGGACATGCTTGTGCAATTTACGATTCCGTGAGGGACCAGAGATCCTGGAATACACATTGTAAAAAATACTGTATTACGATTATGCACAGCTCTGTTAGAGTCAGCTGAAGGTGAATTTAATATTGATATTGAATGCACACACAGAGCTTTAGGACAGAGAGCTGGCAATAAACAGCGAGATATTGTTGTGTGCTTCCTTAATTTTGTTGTAAAGGAGTATATTTTTATTACCACGAGAAAGATGACATCATGGCAATGGGAGCAACATTGTATCTCCATTTTCGCAGATCTTTCCCCTGCTACCTTGCATAAAAGACAAGAATTCAGGGAGATCACAACAACCTGTAGGGAAGACTGTGTATATATCATTGATGGAGCCACCACAAAGGTGAAAACGATTCAAGAGACTAAAATGGCATTGCAGGAAGCAGGCTTCATGATAAAGAGAACCTCTCCAATTTACACTGCAGCATCTATAGCGTGTGACAATCGAACCTGATGAAGAGTGGAGAAGGGGGGAAGACAACTTTAGAAGCAATCAGGGAGCTCGAGGCCTATGACAGAGATGTCTTGAAGATATAAAAGAACTTGGCTCTAGGTCTTTTTATTATGACTCTTTAACAGTAACAAGGCTCTTCCTTGTAGCCAGTATCATAGCTGGCAGACATTATTATTTCTATTAGTTACATTTTCACTAAAGTTGGGTTAAGTCTTTTAGTATGCACAGTGAACTAAAGTGTTGCATACATGCATTAATGGTGATTCTTGGGGAGGGGTCTATGGGTCAAGGTATTCACTCCTGCTGTGGGTGAAGATCTACAGTTAGGTTCAGGCAGATCAATGGGGAAAAACAAGTGGGTGGGAAAGGGGAATCTGTAGGGGATATGGAGAGAGAGGAAGGGAAGTTAGCTGGGCCGGCAAATTTGTTGGAAATGGGATTGGATAACATCACACTTCGCTGAGTTCTTTGTTGGTTATCATATGTATACCTTGAAATTGACAATGTTGCTTTTCCTGATGGGTGCAATATTTCTTACATTATGTCTACATCTCATTTTTTTTTCCATTAATGTGAAAGGGCTAAATACCCATTTTCAGAGGCAGCTGTTATAAAGAAAACTATCTTCTATGAATGTTTCAGTAGCATTTATTTAGGAAGTTTGCCTGAAGAAACATTATGAGAATGTAATGGCTTCTGGTGGTTTGCCTTATAGATATTTTGCAGCTGCCTTTGGAACTGAGAAATATGTAGCTACTCTCAAGGTGGGCGGTGACCTTTATAATCTGATTAAGTTATATGCCCACAGTAACGATCTTGGTAGATTTTTTTGATGCATTAACTAAATCCATGGAGTATTGGGTAGAGGGCCGCTTTAGTTTAGGTGGAGATTTCAACCTTACTCGATCTCCAGAGTTAGATAATTCTTCTGGGGGAGTCAAATTTCCAAAATCTACAAGGTGAAACTAAAATAATCGTCTGCAAAAATGGGATCTTATTGATATTTAGAGACAATGTTTTCCTAAAGTTTGAAATTACACCTTTATTTTGAACCTCATAATTTATACTCCCGCATAGTTGAATATTGGTAGAGAATCAATTGTCAATCAGGTGGTGAATACAGATATGTGATCTATAACTTGGTCTGACCATGCTCCTTCTTTTCTCATTTAGACATGAGGAAACGTTTCTCATTTAGACATGAGGAAACGTTATTGGAGACTGAATGACACTTTAATGTCCGATAATAAATATATCATGTAATTACAGAAGAAAATTTCTGATTAATTTCACACTAATGATGTGGAAAATATATTACTGATGATTCTCTGGGAGTGTTTGAAGGCTGTAACATGTGGAAAGTTCATTTCTAGGGCTTCCTATAAAAGAAAGGAAAGAGACAAAAGTTAGGGTGTACCTCATCCTTAGAGTAATAACACAAATGTAATATGTCAGGGGATACGTGTAAGCAATTATCACAGATTAAAAAGAAAGTTAAATCTCTACATTTCTGTTTCAGCTCTCTCCTCCTGTCTTCATCAGTTCCTCTCCTACATCTGTCTAATAATGACCTTTCCGTCTCCTTTTTCTTCATTCTCTTTATCTCTGCCTCTCTATCCACTCATCCAGATGTCATCCCCCTCCTCTCTCCCTCCAGTTCTCTATGCCAATCCTACACTTCTCCAGCTCTCCCCTTTATTGCTCCCTCTCAGTCCGTCCCCCCCCCCCCCTCATTGAGTTGCTGCTTTTACCTCCAGCTGTCTGGCCCCCTTGTCCTTCCTCTCCACAGCTTTATCCTTTCATGTTCTCTTGAAAACTCCTCACTCCCTCATCCCCAGATTCTTCTTATCCCCTGTCCCCCTCTCTCATCTTCCACTGTCATTTTCCAACCAATCATGCTTTCCACCCTTCCCTAGGGCCAGTGTATGGGTATTAGGCACCCTAGGCAAACCTTGCATATTTGCAACCCCCCCCCCCCCCCAATCCTCCCCAGTTGCACCCACTCTGCACACAATTAAAAATTATGCATTTATAATAATGTTACATGAAAAAGGACTTTCTGAGGTAAACATATCAGTTATATTATGTGTATTATATTTATTAGGCTCTGAGATTGTCATAGATTAGCAGGAGGAAGGAAGGGGGTTGTTGCATACCAACTTTCTCCCTTCGCTCTATAATGTACACATGCTCGTTTACACTCTCCATGCTCAATCGAATACATACACAAATACACTCATTCTGTCTCTCACATACTAAATTATACACATAGATGCTCGTTTGCTCTTACATGCTCATACACACACACCTGCTTGTTCACTCTCTCACATGCTTAATCATACAGCACTCATTTGCTTTCTCTCAAATGCACAATCACATGCTCATTTGGTCTCTGTCTCACATGCACAATTATACACAAACGTTCGTTCACTCTCTTCTCTCACATGCACAGTCATACAGGAATGCTCATTCACTCTCTTTTTTTATATGCACAATCACACACATGCTTGTTTGCTCTGTCTCTCACATGCACAATCATACACATACATGCTTGTTCGCTCTTACGTGCTCATATACCCGCTTGTTCACTCTCTCACATGCTTAATCATACACTTATGTGATCATTCGCTCTCCCTCAAATGCATAATCACACATTCTCATTCGGTCTCTTGACTCACATGCACAGTCATACACACATGCTCATTCGGTCCCTGTCTCACATGCACGATCTCACACTTGTTTGCTCTGTCTCTCACATGCACAGTCATACACACACACACACACACTCACACTCATTTACTCTCTGTCTCATATGCTCAATCACACACACACACACACAGGCTTGTTCACACTCTTTTTCTCTCTCTTGCATGCTCAATTATACACCCACACATGCATGTATTTTTGTTCCTCTCTCTTACATGCATGCTCAGTCAAAAACACATACATACGTGCTCGTTCATGATCTCTCCATGGCTCGCGCTTCTCCAGCCCATGGACGGAGGGGGGTTCGTGGAACCAGGACTCTTTAGAGACCTGCCCGTTTCTATTGAGATAGTAACCTGTGCCTCTCCGTGCCTGAAAACAGCACTTCGCACTGTACAGCCAGAGCCCACTGCCTCCTCCCCCTCCCCCTCCCGTCACTGCTCGCAGTGTTACACGGAGCCCATGGCGAGCTCTCACCATCACTTTGCAAAAGTTTACTTTTCTTGAGCTTGCGCCTGTGACAGGCAGAAAGTCGGGAGCCCAGCCAGCTCTTATCCTGACTGCCGATGGAGGGAGGGGGTTTCACGGGAAGCCAATATTTCTTCTTTAGGCATTTGCTATTCCTAAATGCTGGGCAGTGGAGGAGACCAACGCTGCTAACATGCCACGCTTTTCCTGACTTCTGGGGGTGGGAGGTGGATGCTGTTGCTTGCAGCTCCATGGCTGCATTTCTGACTGTCGGGATGGAGTGGGAGGCTGATGCTTCTGTTTTTGGCCCCGTGGGTCACTCTCTGTTCTTGCCTGCAGAATCAGATAGAAGGAGAGGGCAGCAGCATTGGTGATGTTTTTGCCCGATTTGACTCACTGTCCCCCAACGACAGTTTTGAGGGTAGATGGGATACCAGCAGCAGGCACAGTAGCTTTTCTCCTGGCACACAGCTCCGCTTGAGGCTCCAAAGCAGTATTGGATGGTGTGGAGGTGAGGTGGATCTTCCAGTAATTTATGAGAGAAATGGCGCCTCTGGTAGTTGGCGCCTATGGTCTCGGCCATATCGGCCATAGGCTAGCTACGATTCTGCCAGCTTTAGCCTTAGATCTCCTCCTTGCTGGCCACCAAGGGCTCAACCTGCGGGCAAGGTGGGTGGTATAGGCTGAAGATCCTCTAGTCTCTTCTGCCCCTGGAGTCCTAGACTGTTCCTATGGGGGTGTCCCAGCTGAGCTGGGTCCTCAGCCCTAACAACTGCTTGTTTTAGTCCATTTGTACAGTTCCTTCTGAGAGAGACAGATTAATTAATGTTGTGATTGACTTAGTGATAACCCTGTGTATTTGTTTCAGGTTGCTGGCTGGAATTGGTTCATATGGGTTTAATTTTAGTAATGATTTGACTAATTTCCAGCTTCAATACTCTGTCAAACACGGACCACGCAACTATGCCACTTGATTCTTCAGGTGTTTTTATTATGGTACAGTTAGAAAATTGAGCCTTCAGCTTATTGATTTTGTCTAGGAGTGCGATTGCATATTCGTTAAAGGAGGCTTTTGTGTAGTTGTCATTTCTAGTTATGGAAGATGTTGGGGCTTTAATTGTTTAACAACATCAAAGAGCAGTTTAGAATTGAATATGACCCTGTGGATTTGTTTGGCATAGTAATCTTTTTCTTTTTACAGAATAAAGAGACTTTAAAGTATAAATCAAAATGTTCAGACACAAACTGAACTGGAAACTGCAACAAGCCAAATTTTGTATGCACCTCAACACTGGAAAAACAGAAGCATTACCCTTCCTCACAGAATAATAAAATTAGTAAAACTATACCAATAAAAAGAATAATTCAAAACTAATTAATAGAATAACATTCAATTAAAATATAAAAATTTTCCAAACACCTATAAAATATATCAAAACAGACACTTCAAATAACACCCAACAATTAAAACAAATAAGGATTATAAAAAATCCCCTGTTATCCATACCTGGGAACTTTTGATTTCCAGATGCCTTGAAATTATCATGGATTAGCAGGCAGAGAAGAAGGGTTATTGTGCACACACATACTCCTTCTCAAACATATATGCTCACTCTCTCGCAAATATACAATACAAGCAGTCTCTCACACCCACATACACACATGCTCTTTTTCTCTCTCTCTCACACATACACACATGCTTTCTCTCACTCGTACTACACAGATGCTCCCTCTCACTCTCGCATACACACATGCTCTCTCTCTCTCTCTCCCACACATGTTTTTTCTCCCACACACATAGACACATACTCTCTCTCTCACTATCCCACAAACATACACCCATGCTCTCTCTCACCCTCCCCTTTAAACAGCAGGCAGCAGCAGTCTCCTTTTTTTAGCCCCCGTGGCCAAGGGAACAACTTTTAGCCACAGGGGCCAACCCAGATCTAGCCTTGGACTCCTTCTGGCAGGGCAGGGCATGCTCCTTCTCCTCCTGTGAAGCAGTACAGCCCCATCAAAATCAACAGCATGGTCATAGGAGCCTTAGTAAATGGAAAAGCAGCGCAGCGCTGCTAGAATCAGCAGTGTGGCTGGTGGCGCCGCGCTGCTTTTTCCACATAATAAGGCCCAGTCAACCATGCTGTCAATTTTGGTGCGGCTGCGCTACGTTTTACCTTACTGAGGCCCCGCTGGCTGCACTGGGCTGAAAAAAGTTGCGTGTACCGGCCAACTGCCGGTGCGCAATCCCAAGCACAGCAGCAAATGGCCAATGTGCCTGGAGCCTCTGGCCCCACCCCCACCCCGGACCGCCCCTTTTTGCAAGCCCCGGGACTTACACGCATCCCGGGGCTTTACATGCGCACGTAACCTTTATAAAATCCGGCACTATGTGTATACCACTCCCAGTCCTTTCCCACTCCAGAAAGATTGAATTCCTGGAAATGAGCATCAGTCCTTTATATATATGCCATCTGTATATATTTCTTTGGCTGAACCATGATATATGAAAAAAAGTTACACTTTGGTAAAAAAAATGAAAACATAGCATTTTATAACTGATTTAAATTATGGATACAATGGAAAATCCAGATTGTGGTTTCACTTCTTAGGCTAATAAAAGAGGAGACTGACTACAGCAGCCCTGAGAGGAGTTGTGTAAGATGAGCAGGCACTCTTCCTCCACTCACGTGTACTGGCACTGGATTCAGAAAACATAGGTGAAGGAGAGCATAATGTCGACCTACTGTGCCACTAGTTTGAGAAGGTAGCTGGTAGGTTTCATCCTTCTGGTGTAGTATTTGAATTAATGCACAGAAGTAGACTTCTAAGGGACAGAACTGAATTTCTGCTGATCTAGCCTGAATAATATCTTTTTTTGCAATGTAAGGAAAATTCAGTGGGCAAAATATCTCCAATTATTTGTCCCTTGAGGTGAGTCAGGAATCTTGCAGAGCAGTGGTCAGTATGAACAGAGGAACTGAAGGTCTTTTACCAAAAAACAAACTCTATAGATCATGTCAGTAAAGTCTTCAAGTTACTGCCATCTGTGAATCATAATTTAGTGTGCAATTAGTTTATTGTTTCCTTACCCTAAAAAAAAACTAATTTAAAATGGGCCTTTTTCCATTGCAATACTACTTATATTTTCTCTCTTTTTAAAGCTATTCAGAAACGTTTTGGCTGGACAATGATTTAGTTAATGGATGTATAATAAATGAACATTTTTTTATCCTTTTCAGAGATACTATCTGAGGATGAACCAGCACCTTGTGCAATCTCAGGGAATGGGCGCACATGTCCCGTTAATGGCTCAGAATGTAAGAGCGGATGGGTTGGACCAAATGGAGGCATAACCAACTTTGATAATTTTGCCTTTGCAATGTTAACAGTGTTCCAGTGTATAACAATGGAAGGATGGACTGATGTTTTGTACTGGGTAAGTAGCCTGACAATTGAAGAGATACACTCTGCGGTTTGCCATTCTTAGTAAGCCAAGAAGCCCTGAAATCTAAGTTTCATTTGGAGAAAGCATTAAGGAGACACAGTTATATACTGCTTCTAGTCCCAATATCTCACTAGCTTCTTCAGGCTAAGTACCCATCAAGAAATAAATATAAATTATTTTTCCTTTGAAAGCAATTGTAGCAGAATTTATCTTTTTTCAGTTGAAGCAGAACATCTCTATTGTTATGTACAGGGTAATGCAAAAATATATAAACATGCTTATATTGAGTAGTAGCAGTATACAGAAACAGCAGCTTCAAGAATACAATTGCTCTTGTTTGCTTGAGTAGGATCTCACATTTTCCATGTACAGGCATGAATTGTCCATTACATGTGTTATGAATTGGAGAGTGGACCCCTGTTCCGAGGTAGAGTCAGCACTGCCGATAAGGGAGTTAACCCTTGTCGGTCTCTACCGTCTGATGGCAAGTCCTGTTGGAGAGGTAGAGCTGAAGACTTCACCCTGGAAGCTCGTGAAACCCCCCCAGGAGGAGCCCGTAGGGGCACAGCCGCTGGGACTTAGACTCCCTGAAGAATGAAGATGGTCTGGATGCAGGCGCCTCCTGCAGGTCATGGTTTCCAGACGGCTGGTGCCTCCAGCAGGTCGTGAGAAGTCAGGGAGTATACTTGAAGAATAGTCCCAGTCCAGTCCAAGGGTCGAAGTTCAGAGAGAGGTCGAGAGCCGGTCCAGGAGCAGACGGGAGAATGGTCTGAAGCCAATCCAGGAACAAGAAGGAGAAGGGTCCAGAGCCAGTCCATGTCAAAGCCAGAAAATCACTACTACCAGTCCAAGGGTCAGGAGCCAAAGAATCAGTCCAACGGGAAGAAGAGCAGAAGCGGGGCAAGAAGCAGATCCGGAACACCAAACAGGCAAGGTCTGAGGAGCAGACCTTGCCTTAAATACCTGGAAGAAGGGAGGAGTCTTCAGGAGGGAGCCACAACATTTCCTGTTGTGGCCTCTTTAAATCTATTCTTCAGCCGCGTGCGCAGCCCTATGCAGCCAGGAAGTGGGAGGAATCATCGCAACCCTGCTGGGCTCCGCGGCCGGCCCGGGCAGCGACCAAGGCTGCGAGAGGAACGCTGAAGGAGGCTCCCTGCTCCTGCAGGAGCCCCCGAGTCCACCCTGCATCATGGGTGAGTACTTGTTCCCGGCTGCGGGCCGCCGCAGCCGGCGGCCATGACTGTCGGCCCCGGTCGCGGTTTGCCATGGCCGGCGGTCATAACAACATGTGGATGATGTCATTCGACAGTGCTGACTTGAACTCAGCTTAGAGCTCAGTAAAACTTTATTGAGTATGCGCAGGAGTCCTCATGCACATGCTGCTTCATGAGCCCCTCAGTCTTTCTTTGTCCGAGCTACTGCATGAATGTGTCCCAATCTCTCCTTTAAGAATGTTATGCCCATCGGTTGCAGACGGCTGTGAGCGCGCTTACTCACATCTTGCACCGTCCTGCTTCCCCTTCCAGGCCTGCTGGTGTCGTGGGCTAGTCTTTGCCGCCATGGCCCCCATGGCTCCTTGTGGTGGTCAAGACGCCACCGCTCTCCACGCTGACTCTAGGCCTTCCTAGGTGCGCGTGTGTGCCACCGGAGCCTCTTTTAAAGTCTCTTTGGCAGGAACCTCGGGGGCATCCCGGATTGATGACATCATTATATCTTAGTACTTAAGCTCCACCTTTGCCCTCATCTAGCCGACTTGGCAACGAGTTCCATTACTTCTCTACGAGCCTCTGTGACTGCCATTCCTGTGGTGACACAATCGGACCTTGGACTCTAGACCCTGCCTGGTACCCGCTCCTCGGGGGCCAGCATGCGCCTTCCTCGGAGACTTGGTCTCCTGGCCCTGCGCCTTCTAGTAAGTCCTATCCTGCCAGTTCCCTGCTCCTCGGGACTGCCTCTGGGAACACCTTCGCCATCTGGGAGTTCTACCTCTGTGCTTCCCGCTCCTTGGGACAGTGCCAGTGTTCTCTACTGTGACTGGGTTTCCCCGCTCCTTGGGGAAATGCCCACAATACTCTGCTGTGACTGCCAGCGCTTCCCCGCTCCTCAGGGTATCGTCCTCGTTTTTTACTTTGGGCTACCGGGGCTTCCCCGCTTTTCGGGGCAGCACCCTTGTTTCCATCATCAGTCAATGCCGGTGTCTCCCGCTCCTCAGTCTGCCCTACATCCTCATCTGGAGACCTGTCTTGGGCTTCCCCGCTCCACAGGTTGGCCTATATTATCGCATCAGTACCTCCTTCGCTATCTGGCTCCGCTTCCCAGGGCTGCGCTCTTGTATACCTCCTGCACGTCCTGTGTCGCACTTCCCGCCTAGCACCATCTCCTCCGGAGGTCTCTGCTCAGGTACTGTTTCCAGTCTTTTATGAACTATGGGGTTCCCTCATGGCCGTGCCTCCTGCCTGCTCCTTGGGATCTCTCCACAGTCTCTACCTGAACTCTGCTGTGCCTGACCTCGCCTCCTGACAGTGTAGACCTGTGGGGCTTTTCTCCACAGGTAGTGACAACACTCACCTCAGGCCAACACTCACCACAAACCTACTAACCATTACAGATTGCCAAGTGGATGGACCTAGCAGAGGTCTTGGCCCTCCAGGCCATTCCTGGCCTGGCACAGTGAACAGCAAAAATTCTTGGAGTCTCTGGCAGCGGACATAGACAATCTGCGCACTCATTTAGATGCTACCGTGACTGTCACCACCACATCTATCAAGCTCAATACCTCCACCTCTACGCCGGTTCCTCGACTGTCTGTGCCCTTGCTGGCACCTCCACGCTTCTCAGGGAACCCTCTTATGTGCAGGGATTTCTTGAATCAATGCACTTCTGTCTGCAACCAGCCTACTTCCCAGATGATCACCAAGACTACATACGTCCTTTCCTTATTGGATGGTAAGGCCTTGGCTGGGCGTCACCCCTCTGGGAGCTAGCTGACCCAGTCCATCATCTCCCAGGATTCCTGGCCCTGTTTCGGTCCATCTTTGAAGAACCTGGCCATAGAGCCATTTCCGGATCATCTCTTCTATCTCCAACAAGGCTCTCGTCCATTGACGGACTACGTTATTGAATTCAGAACTCTTGCCTCAGAACTCCACTGGGACTCCAACTGTCTGCGCTCCATCTTCCTCAAAGGTCTAAATCCTCGGATTAAGGATGAGCTGGTGGCCCGTGAATTGCCCTCATCTTTGGACTCTTTGATAGACCTCACTGGATGGATTGACCGTCTCCTATAAGAATGCTCTCAGGAGTCCCGAGCGTGCTGGAAGTCTATCTCAGGCACATCTCATACCCGATTTTTTTTGTCTCCCAGAGTGAACATTCCGCAGAATCCAGCAGAGGAAGAACCCATGCAGATAGGTTGGAGCAGACTTTCTCCAAGGGAGTGACAACGTCGCCAGTAATCCGGCCTCTGTCTGTACTGCGACCAACCTGGCCATGCCACCGCATCTTGTCCGGTCCATCTGGGAAACTCCCAGGCCTAGGTTCTGCTGGAGGACTCCTCCTAGACCTGACTTCACCGTCTCCTCCATTGACTGTTCCCATGTCCATTAAGATGGGCAACCAGGAGTTTTACACCTTGGCATTGGTGGACTCTGGGGCTGGTGAGAATTTCATATTGAGACAACTTGCCGAACACTTGTGGATTCCCACCATCCATTCTCCGGTGCCCTTGCTACTCTCGTCGATCCATGGTGAACTTCTCCCTGGTGGTTACCCACACCATGGCTCCAATCCAGCTATGCACTAGGACCCTGCATGTGGAGACCATTTCTTTTTGTATCTTGGACAGGGCTATCCATCCTGTAGTTTTGGGACTGCCTTGGCTACAGCAGCACACTCCACAGTTCGATTGGGCCACTGCATAGCTCTCTCGTTGGGGCCCCTCCTGCTATGAAAACTGCCTAGTCCGACTCTCCACTGCCTTGTATGACTACCTCGCCCTTACTTCCTGGCCTTCCACTGCAATATGCCTCGTTCTCCGATGTGTTCTCTAAGAAGGCCACAGATTCTCTACCCTCCTCACCGCTCCTACGACTGCACAATAAATTTGCTGCCTAACACAGAGCCTCCTCGGGGTAGAATCTATCCTCTCTCGCAAACAGAGATCCAAGCCATGTCTGAATATATCCGTGAGAACCTGGCCAAAGGGTTCATTTGGCCCTCCAAGTTTCCCGCCGGAGCAGGATTTTTCTTTATAGGGAAAAAAGATTGTTCCCTTCATCGATTACCGAGGCCTAAATGAAATCACGCTCAAGGATCGCTACCCACTGCCTCTTATCTCTGAGTTCTTTCACAGGCTTCACGGAGCAAAAATCTTCTCAAAATTGGATCTCCGCAGAGCATTCAATCTGATTCTTATCCGCGAGGGTGACGAGTAGAAGACCGCCTTTAACACACGAGATGGCCATTTCGAATACTTCGTGATGCCCTTCAGGCTTTGCAACGCCCCCGCAGTATTCCAAAACCTGATGAACGAGGTCTTCAGAGATATGCTGTACCTATGCGTAGTCTTATACCTCAATGACATCCTAGTCTTCTCGCAAGACCTTCAAACTCATCGCCAGGATGTCTTTCGTGTCCTCCAGTGCCTGCGATATAACCAACTTTTTGCCAAGATTGAGAAGTGCTCCTTCAAGCAAGAGACTGTTTCTTTTCTTGGCTACGTGGAGTCTGGCCAGGGGTTTTGAATGGACCCTCAGAAATTAAGGAGCATCAACCTACAAGCCTCAAGGCACTCCAGAGATTCCTTGGCTTCGCCAATTACTATTGCTCCTTTATTCACCACTATTCCACCCTGACTGCACCATTCATGGCCATGACTCGCAAGGGGGCCAACCCCTCTTGGTGATCCCCTGAAGCCATGACTGCCTTCCAGGCCCTAAAGTATGCCTTCTTCAAGGAACCTTGTCCCTGCCACCCGGACCCTACATGACCGTTTGTTGTCAAGTCGACGCCTCCAATGTTGGAGTAGATGCCATACTGAGTCAATACTCAACTACCCATACATTACACCCTTGTTCATTTTTTTTCCCGGTGCTTCTCACCGGCAGAACGTAATTATGCCATTGGGGAAAAAGAACTGCTGGCCATCAAACTGGCCTTTGAAGTATGGTGACCTTGGCTCGAGGGAGCTCAACACCAGATCACCGTATACACAGATCATAAAATTCTCATGTATCTACATCATGCTCAGCGTTTAAATCATCACCAGACCCGTTGGCCCCTCTTCTTTACCCGATTCAATTTCATACTGCATTACTGCCCGGGCAATAAAAATGGTCATGCCGACGTGCTTTCCAGGTCTTTTGTCACAGAGGACATGCATGATTCCCCGCGGCACATAATAGACCCTGCCAAGGTCATTCTCGCCACACCTATCCCGTGCCACCAGGGAAGACAGTGGTTTCTCGCCAGCTACGAAGGAGGGTGCTACAATGGGCCAATGACTCTTTGACCGCAGGGCATCCAGGCCAATCTAGAACTCTCTCCACTCTGCAGCGGTACTACTGGTGGTCTACCATACGAAAGGATACCCAAGCTTAGGTTGAGTCCTGTCCTACGTGTGCCTGTCATAAACCTCTAAGGTGAAAAGCACATAGGGATAGTACAAAATAATTCTCTATCTTTCTAATGAATACATATACACAGAGAATAAATTGTACATACAATTTTAAATACACTATATGTATAAACTATTAATATCGCAAAATCTAGAACATCCTATCTAAACAATTAAAAACTATCTAATCACACAACACACTCACACATTCATACCACTTTAAAACCAACAGCACCTGTAAATATAGTGACCATAAATACACTTTTCAATTTATAGAACTGTTTTTGTACACCAGTATTTTTCACTATCTTATATTTATTTATTTATTTATTTGCAGTTTTTATATACCGACATTTGTTTAGTAACCTCACATCTGTTTATTATATACCGACATTTGTTTAGTAACCTCACATCGGTTTATTTTCAATCTGTTTATGATCCAACCGGAAACGACAAACATCACAGGTCAAACATTCTTAGACCTGTGATGTTTGTCGGTTCTTTGACATGTGATGTTTGTCGGTTCCGGTTGGATCATAAACAGATTGAAAATATGGAATATAAGCTACAAGATTGACAAGTGTAGTTGAGACGGATATCTTGAAGTAAAAGCTTTTTGCGATTATAAGTTGAGATTTGAAGGTGTGGAGAGAGGACACCCTGGATATTATTATATTGACGAGTCCCTGAGGAAGCCCCAGGTAGGGGGGTGAAACAAAGATCTTTGTCAGACCAGGAGGAACATGATCGTTCTTCATGATGGAAATTAGAAGAGAATTCCTAGTTGGGAGATCTGGATAAGAATTTTGGATTGATTTATAAGCGGGGAGTTGATACAGAATACAATCGCTACTGATATTAGTTGTTATAAGATAGTGAAAAATACTGGTATACAAAAATAGTTGTATAAATTGAAAAGTGTATTTATGGTCACTATGTTTACAGGTGCTATTGGTTTTAAAGTGGTATGAATGTGTGAGTGTGTTGTGTGATTAGATAGTTGTTAAATGTTTAGATAGGATGTTCTAATTTTGCGATATTAATAAAGTTTATACATATAGTATATTTAAAATTGTATGTACAATTTATTCTCTGTGTATGTCATAAACCTCCAGCAGGGAAACCCTGGGGACTCTTGCAACCACTTCCCATTCCGAGCGAGCCTTGGATGCATATCGCAATGGACTTTATAGTGGATTTGCCTGTCTCCAAAGGTAACAATACCATATGGGTAACTGTCGACCGGTTCTCCAAAATGGCCCACTTCATGGCTCTGCCTGGTCTACCTTCAGCACTTCAACTCACCAAACTGTTCTTTCAACATGTGTTCCAGCTCCACGGCCTCCCCAAGCATATACTCTCGGACTGTGGAGTCCAATTCACTTCATACTTCTGGATATCCCTTTGCAAGAAACTCAATGTTTCATTAGATTTCACCTCGGCCTACCATCCTCAAGCCAATGGCCAAACGGAGAGGACTAATAGGACCTTAAAACAATTCTTGCGAGCTTACAAGAGGCTCCGGCAGGATGACTGGGACGACCTTCTCCCATGGGCGGAATTCTTACTAAACTCCCATCAGTCTGCCTGCACTGATTCGTCTCCATTCCAGGTGGTCTATGGTCGCCAGCCTTTGCCATCACTCCCACTCCCGCTGTCCATGGCATCACCTGCAGCTCAAGCGACTGCTCAAGAATTGCACTAATTGTGGTGTAACACCCAACAGCTGCTCCAACAGGTTGCCCAGAGATCGAAGAAGGCCTTTGATGCCCATCACCACGAAGCACCCCAGTTCCAACCTAGGGATAAGGTATGGCTCAGTACCAAATTCATCCAACTCAAGCTGCCTTCAGCTCACTTCACCCCCAGATATATTGGACCCTTTCTGATGATCCGCCGTCTGGGTCCTGTTATTTATCGACTCCAGCTACCTTCCTCACTCAAGATACACATTGCCTTCCATGTTTCCAAATGGAGGCATAACCAACTTTGATAATTTTGCCTTTGCAATGTTAACTGTGTTCCAGTGTATAACAATGGAAGGATGAACTGATGTTTTGTACTGGGTAAGTAGCCTGACAGCTGAAGCCAAGAAGCTCTGAAATCTAAGTTTCATTTGGAGAAAGCACTAAGGAGACACCGTATATACTGCTTCTAGTCCCAATATCTCACTAGCTTCTTCAGGCTAAGTACCCATAAAGAAATAAATATAAATTATTTTTCCTTTGAAAGCAATTGTAGCAGAATTTATTTTTTTCAGTTGAAGCAGAACATCTCTCTTGTTTTGTACAGGGTAATGCAAAAATATATAAATATGTGTATGTTGAGTAGTAGCAGTATACAGAAACAGTAGCTTCAAGAATACAATTGCTCTTATTTGCTTGAGTATCTCACGTTTTCCATGTACAGACATGAATTAGCCATTACATGTGGCTGATGTCATTCGACAGTGCTGACATGAACTCAGCTTAAAGCTCAGTAAAACTTTATTGAGCATGTGCAGGAGGCCTCACTCACATGCTGCCTCATGAGCCCATCAGTCTTTGTTTGTCCGAGCTACTGCATGGATGTGTCCCAATCTCTCCTTTAAGAATGTTATGCCTGTCGGTCGCAGACGGTTGCGACCACGGTTACTCACATCCTGCACCGTCCTGCTTCCCTCTCCAGGCCTGCTCGCAGAGTGGGCTAGTCTTTGCCGCCAAGTCCCCCATGGCTCCTCATGATGGTCAAGACGTGCACGCCACCAGAGCTCTTGGGCAGGCATTAATTCCTGAGCGTAAAATGTGCGGATCGGGCGCACATTTTTTTTCCTTATCTGGGGCGAATAGCTAATAGCCTCATCAACAGAAATGGACTGAACTGAAAAACATTAAACAAAACAAAAAATGAACAAAACAAAAAAAGAAAACCAAAACAAATTTTTTTGCATGTGGTGAACGCTATTAGTTTTTGGGGGGGGGGGGGGTTGGACACGTGTTTTGGACGCACTAAACCCCTTATTGTAGATGTGTCCAAAATGCGCGTCCAACCATGAGTTAAACTGTGCACTCGGTTGAGCGGGCTTTACTATATTGGCCTGAATGTTTGCATATAGGTGAATTTTAAAAGCTTGGTGTGCACCAAAGCCAGGGCATACATGCTTCTCTCAGGCTGGTACTCACCGCACGGATTTTAAAAAGCACGCAAGTACATGCATATCTCCCAGTATGCATACAAATCAAAAAGCTAAAAATGGGGCGGGGTGTGAGAATGGTCTGGGCGGAGCATGGGCGGGACATGGGCATTCTGGAAAGTAAACTTGAAATGGGCATGTGCTGGGAACCCCTGTCGCGTAACTTTACTTCTGCTATGGACGGTGTGAAAATATAAAAATAAAAAAAACAAGGCGAGTGAGAGGGGGTCAGGGTGAAAAGGGTAAAAGGGAGGCTAATTAAGGGGATTAGGAATAGGAAGTCCGATCTGTTAACTGGTCGAACTGGGAATGAAATGGGGAAAAAGGGTATGATGTTGGGCCGCATATCTTGCAGTATTATGCAGTAGAATCAACATTTGCGTGCATATGTACACATCCATATAAATTTGCGCATGCTGCCAAATTTAGAACATGCGCGCATATACGCGTATATGCTATAAAATGGCCGCATCTATTCGCATGAGCCGGCATACGCGCAATCGCGCATACATGTACGCCTGTACAGCTGTTTAAAAGTTATCATCCTTGTGCGTTGTGTTATGAATAGCGTGCACTATTTCTGAATACCATATGCGCTATTCAACAATAGTGCATATTAAAACCAATAGAAAATAAAAACAAAATTTTGTGTTTTTTTCTATGGTTTTGTTTTAAAAATGACATGAAACAATATAGACCAATGTCATGGACATTGACTTTTATTTGAAATGAAAGCGCATACCTGTTTGATATTAATGTATTATGGTTTGAGCCACTTCTCACTTTCTGTAAAGCTTCAGCTGTTATGTTGGTTTGAGCAGGATCTTTCCTTCTGTAAAGCTTTCTGTTATGTTGGACCAGACTAGTTACATTGGTGGGGTGGGGATATAAAATAAAATAGGAGAAAAAATTCCCAGGTTATTGCAAATGAAGGCTTATGTTACCAGGATCCTAACCCTTCTTCTGATTCAGCTGGAGGCCGGAAGAATCAGGAGGAAACTACTGGATTAAAAAAAACCCCAACCCCCCCTCCAAATAACAAAAAAAAGCACCGCAGATATTTACATTGCATTACTTTCATTTACATTTGATTGATTGGAAAGGGCATTCTTCTGCCTGTTTTTGTCCCTTTGAGAATGCCATTGAGCCTGTCACTTGGGCATACTGTAGCACATTTGCTGTATATACAGTATTTAAAATATCATAATGACAACACACTCCTTTCTCAGTTTTGCCAGATTCCTTGATTATTATGATACAATGTCTGCATCTTTCAAATTTCTGAATAGCAGCTGCCCTTACAGGCATACAGTATATGGTTGGAATAATGCAGCCCATGCTTTGCATCACCTTGAGACCAGGCGTACAGTGGATATTTTTTTATTTCTGCAGAAAGATTAGCAGTTCTAAGACCAGCAACACAATTCCCAGCCTCATGAGAATTCTGACTTGTACAGCACTCTTGGTCTTATTCCAAAAGGATTGTATCTATGAAAAAAAATCTTTATTGAATATGACCATTTATATTTAGCTAACCACTGCAAAATGGAGTAATGCACTTTAATGGTTTATGCATTTCTCTGGGGTAATGACTCCAAATGGGTCATTTTTTTCACATGCCATGATAGAAATCTACCTTTCTCAGAAGCCAGGGTTGGATATGATCCCAGTCTCTCAAATTTACTGCTAATTCCCTTCTTAATATTTCAATTGTACCAAAGATATCCTCCCTCTAGATGTAATATATCAAGGTGTTCTTTTTAATCAGGCCTGTGGCACCCAATACAATTGGGACCATTTCTGTATCATTTTCCCACATTTTTTTGGTCTCTAATTGCATCTTTTGGAACTTAAAGATCTTCTTTCTCTCTCTCTATGTTTCACAGAATAGTCACTTGGTATTGAACCTTCTATGTGCAATGCAGTTCTTTTGCTTTTTATCCTTTACTACGATGCCTGTTTTCTTTGTATCAAGTTGGAATAGGGATGTCCCAGGCGATCGCAACATCTTCATTCATTCTTTACAATTCTTTCAGTGTTGTGATCCCAGTAATTTTCTGGTACTGTGATGTTATATTTTTATGTATTTATTTATTTAACAACTTTTCTATACCGACATTAAAATACACATCATATCGGTTTACATTGTAACAAAAGGTAGAAAATACAAATAACAGGGGGTGGGGTGGGGGGAAAACTAAGAACGTGGGGTCGGAGGGGAGACCCCAAACTAAGATAGGAAAGGGGAGAAGGCGAGAGGAACAGTAACAGGTTAATTAAATGCAAAGGAGCACAAGATATACTATAAATAATATACATAATATACAAATGGAGCCAGGAATTGAAACGGTGGAGGCAGTTATACGATTAAATGAATATACCGTTATACACATATGCAATTATACAAAGGGGGAGGGGAGAGGGTTACCGGGGGTCTGTAGGGGTGAGTGGGGGTGAGGGGTTTTTTGAAACAGCAAAAAATGCCCCTCAGAATGCCGTTATGGTGTCTGTCTCACCCTGCCTGACCCTGCCTCAGCTCGGGCCCGCCGGTGGAGCTCAGGCCAGTGGTGGCCAAAGAACGGGAAGAGGCCTGCCGCTGTAGCTCAGGCCGGCAGTGGCCGAAGAATGAGAAGAGGCCTGCCGCCGTACCTCAGGCCTGAGGTGGCCGAAGAACGAGGCCCCACATGAGAGAGAGGCAGCATGTATGTATGTGCATGCTTGGGTGAGGCAGCTTGCGTATGTGTGTGTGAGAGACTGTGGCCTGGGGGCGTGAGAAAGCATGTGAGAGGGTGCTTGGGGGGGAGAGTATGTATGGGGGTGCTTTGTGAGTGCCAGAGGGAGCCTAGGGGGCAGGGGGGGGGAAGGGAAGGGGGTTGGGAGTGGGGGAGGAGGCGTCATTTCATCCTTCGCCTCAGGCAGCAGATTGTCTTGAGGCGTCTCTCGTTTTTGGCATACTTTCTTTGTAAATCATCTTCAATACAACATAGGCATTCTGGCAAAATAGCTGTACATTTTCTCCTTTTTTGTCTTATTTCTTCCTCTTAAATTTTTCATTAAATTCTGTGGTCTGCCAACTGCTAAAGTGGGTCCATGAATAGGATTATCATAGCCTATAGCTGTACCAGGATTGTTAGCTTCACCTGAAGGATCTGCACATCACTACCACCTTAGATTGGGCACCTTTTTATCTTGGGTGACATGCAGCCAGTATTAATGTTTCTTTTTCTTTTCTGCCATATTTTAATAGTAGTGATCACCTTGCTGAGATTTAACCTAGATTTAATCTAGATGTAGTACAATGAGATCACTCAGCAAGACGTAGTGAGAGAAATGTACCCTAGTCAAGTATTCTCTTCCCTCAGAACTCTCTGGATGTATAATCCATAATATATCGGGCTTGGTAGTGTGTCCATCAGTGCTCGCGCATGTTCCCAGCCCGCCGATAGATGGCGCAGGCGGCTCCCTGACCGCCTTGGAGGCTCAAACATGCCGTACAACGGCCATGTGACAACACCAGCTACAACAGGTATGAAGGACAGCGGCCATCGTGGGACAGGCAGAATATAGCAGAGGAGACCCTGGCATGCCGTGAATGGAGCACGTCCCGCGGCACATGCTCCATTCGCGGCGAGGATGAAGGCCTTGCGTGCCGTTCGCGGCGAAATCGGCGCACCGCTCAAGGTGAAAACGGAAGGCCCCCGTGTGCCGTGAACGGCACGCCAGGCCTTCATCTTCACCGCGAACGGTGCGACAGACCTTCATCTTCACTGCGAACGGCACGGGTCCCGCAGCATGCCGATTAGAGAGAATGTGTGTCGGGGAGGGGAGGGTGAGAGAGAGCAGGAGGATGTGAGAGAGAGCAGGGGGGATGCTGGTGAGAGAGAATGTGTGTGTGAGAGAGGGGGTGACAGAGCATGGTTGGTGAGAGGGGGTGGGGGAGGTAAGAGAGGGTGGGTGGGGGGATGCTTGAGTGTGGGTTTCAGAGAGAGGGAGCCTATTTGAGGGGAGGGGGATGCAGTGAGAGAGAATGTGTGTGTGAGAGAGGAAGAGGGGGTGTGGGGGAGTGCGAGAGACAACTTGGTTGGTAAGAGGGGGCGTGTGCGGGATGCTTGAATGTGGGTTTCAGAGAGGGAGCCTATATGAGGGGAAGTGTGTGTATGCCAGAGAGTGAGGGAGCCTGTATGAGGGTGTGTGTATGTGGAAGGGACACTCTTACAGTGAATTTCTAGGGAAATTCTGCTCAAAACAAGAGCAGATGTGCCAATAAAAAGGCTTGCTGTCTGGGCGTAGAATGGATAGAATTGCTAGTAAATATTAGGGATGTGAATCATGTGCCCGATTGTTTTAACAATCGGGTTCGGCTGGGGGTGGGGGGGTGGGGAATTGCCTCCTGCAATTAAATCGTGTTGTCTTCAGCCGGCGCCATTCTGCGCCGCCATTTTGCAAAATGGCGGCGCAAAATGGCGGCGGCCATAGACCAACACGATTCGACTGCTGGAGGTCGTTCCGGACCCCCGCTGGACCCCCAGGTAATTTAAGGCATTTGGGGGGGGTTCGGGAGGGTGGGGGATTTAATTTAAAGGGTCGGGGTGGGTTTTAGGGGGTTTTAGTGTGCCGGTTTTCCTGCCCTCCCCCTTCCCCCGATTTACGATTTTTTGACAATAAATCGGGGGAATTGGTATTGTATCATGGCCCTAACGATGTTTGATGATTTAAAATAAATCGGACGATATTTTAAATCGTCAAAAAACGATTCACATCCCTACTATTTTATAGCGTACGTGGGTATATGTGAGCATGTTATAAAATAGCTTGGACGCACGTATATGTGCACACAATTTTAAATGGATGCGTGCATGTGTGCGCAATTCCTCAAATACCATGTAAGTCAAGGAAATTTTACAAGGAACCTGTTCTGACACCAGAAGTAGTTTTCCCAGTTCGTTCCTAGTTCGCCCAGTTTAGGGATAGGACTTTCAAACCTCCCTAATTTTATAGCCACCCTTCCCCCCTGTTAGCCCAAACTCTTAAAACCCTGCTGCCTGGCCTAATTTTTTTTATTTTACTACTTACACAGCATTCACAGCAGAACTAAATTTACATGGCAGGGGGGGACCCCAGTGTGCACCTATGTGCATAAGTATTTATGTGCACATCTCTTGGACTTCCCCGACCCGCCCAAGCCCCATTCAGAACACGTCCAGCTCCCGTCCCTCTTTGCAAACTATTTCCTTATGTGCGGAAGATGCACGCGACCATGGGCAGCTTATAAAATCTGCTCAGTGCACACCGGCCCAACTTGTGCACTTATCTCCCAGCTTTGGCATGCGTTGGGCTTTTAAAATTCACCTGTAAATGGGTACCTGAAGCAATAGGAGATAAAGGCCTGGATTCACTAATGCCGCAAGGCTTAGTGAATCCTGGCGCTGATGGGGAGAGGAGGGGTGAAGCGGGGGGGGGGCGGTCCTGCGCTAGCCAGCAGTGATCGCACCGCTGCGGTGCGATCACTGCTGGCACGAAATAGGCAGCGAGAAGGCTCCTTGCCTTTTCGCTGTCGGCGCTGTCTTCGCGGAGTCGGCCCCACTGACGCCCCGACTCCTCCTCTTCCGGGGCCGACTCCGCCCCCCGATGTAGCTAGCGCAGGCCTGCGCTAAGCTTTCTAGCTATCGCACGCTTGCACTGGTAACGCTAGCGTGCGATAGCCTTAGAAAATAAGGCCCAAAATGACTTACCAAAGTCATAAGGAGTTTCAGTGGTAAAAGGAGCATTTGAACCTTGATTTCCCTGGTTCTTAGTCCTGGTTCTAACCACTGGGCCATTTTCTCTTTCCTATTGAGGAGGGTGCTTTTAGATAATACAGGTAGGTACTTGGAAATCCACTGTATAATGTTTATAAAATATCATATTGGAGCCATGCTGCATGGTCTTGTATTTATTGCTAGATCAAACCCTCTCTGTTAACGATGAACACTGTCAAAGGTGATTACATGATTCTCTATAGTGTAAATGATGTACAGCCCTTGGGATCTGCCGGTACATTGGGCACAGCATTTCATGTTAAACAACCTGTGGTCAACATGGTATTTTGGTTGAGATTCTGGGTCTTCCTTTGCATAGGTGAGGCAGATGTGTTCCGTATAGCAGTTGCCTTACAAAACTATTACACATTTCATTATTATAGCTTTACAGGTTTCTTTCTTCCTTGAAGACTTCTTTAAACTCAACTTTAATGCCATAGATTTGGCATGTTTCCATTAGGTTTTGCAAATATCTCTATTATGGTTTATTTTTTCAAAGAAAGCAAGAAAACTACAACACATAAGCAGCTATACAGTAGGTTTATGTGGAATTACAAAGTATAAGATCTGCAATTTTTTCTCACTGTAAATCTTACATTGCAGAATGTAAATTGCAGAGTTAGCTATGCAACAGTTTAGATGCAATTTCTTAAAACTGAGTTTTTGTAATGGTTTGTATGTAAAAAAACAAGTTTGCAAAGCTGTATTACTTTATGGAGCATGAAGAGTTCCAAATGCATTCTTTGTGACTGTTTCTCTGAAACCACACCATCTATATCTGTCCCTTCCATTCACTTCATCCCCTGTCTCCATGCGCTGTTGCATTACTATGGATGGACATGGTCTCCCCTTAATATCTTCTTTAACACTTCCAAAAAGAATACATAATTATCCTGTATGTCAGCTTTCCATACATTTCCTAGAAAATATTTGTTGTTTTTTTTAGCTGTAATATTTAATTACTTCATTGTTTTGTGAATTATTGACTGCTGTTCTGAATACCATGCTACATCCATAAATCTCAAAGGCCTGTGTTTTGCAAAGCTCTGAGATGTGCAAAACCTGCAGTCACTTGAATAAATCTCTGCAGGAATCAAACAGCATAGTGTGCAGCATAAGTGAAAATGCCACAGGCTGAGTATTTCCAGATATTTGGGAATTTATACAACTCAAGAATTTTGTAGAATGCAAGCCAAGATTTTCACGTAGACAAAAGTACATCACCCTTAACTATAAAATTTGATCTTTTCTGCTGCGTTCCTCAGTCAGTATTATAATAAACTGTTTCTGGAAGTTCATCTTATTTCTTGCAGATGAATGATGCTATGGGATTTGAATTACCCTGGGTGTATTTTGTCAGTCTCGTCATCTTTGGGTCATTTTTCGTGCTAAATCTTGTACTTGGTGTATTGAGCGGGTAAGCATACACCTTTTTACTCATGAAAGCTGAGTCCTGCATTCAGCTGCCATGGACACATAGGTTGGGGAGAGCTAGGCTGTATCAGATTAAATGCTGAAAAGCTGAGAATGTTTTCTCTGTGTATTCTCTCAATAAATAAATATTTTCATAGTCTTGGATTTCTGAACAATGTACAAGATTTAATGAGAAAAAATATATTGGATAGCCAAAAATATGTACATAAACAAAAATGTACTGTTTATATACATATAAACACACTTGGACTTTTAACAAATTGTTTTCTAGAGCAATGTGTATTGTTTGTAAGCTGATTAGTTGGGTAAAATAACATATAAACAGACTATTTTAAAAATTGTATTAATCAAAACTGTAGAGTGTTTACTAAATACATTTTGAGCATGCAGAGTAGCAACAATATTTCCTTTGTTCAACAATTCCTAAAAGTCAAATAACAAACCTGTGAGAGCCCATCAGGAACCAGCTGAAGCTTCAAAAATAAATTGGTAGTCACAGAACAGAAATCAGTGTAGGGGTAAGTACTGGAACATTGAAAACCTATGTGACCAGGCAGCTGGGGAAAGGATTCTGCTGTTTAGTTAATGGATGAATCATAATGACTTTCCTTACGTTTTTACAGGTAAATGATGCAATAGGAAATGAATGGCCATGGGTCTATTTTGTTAGTCTAATCATCCTTGGCTCATTTTTCGTGCTTAACCTCGTTCTTGGTGTACTTAGTGGGTAAGCAGTTGAATTATCGTTGCATATTCTACTGCAGTGTGTCTGGCTGCCTTTCATGCACGTAACTTGCCTGGTGATGGCTTATTTCATTGCATGATCTGTTACCTGTCCGTCCACAATCCTAGCCATGCTTGCTTTTCTGACTGACTTGCATGAGCTTTGTGCATGTGTACGTGACATCATGAATTTATGGTGTTTGCAGAGCACTGTTCATTAAATAAGGCATCAAGTCATCTTCCTTTAAGAAAATGTTAATTATCCGGTCAGTTTAGTTCAAGCTGAAGACACTGGCATAAACATTTTTTTCTCTTACAAAGAGAACATTATTCCTTCTTTTCTCAATATGAATTTTATTGTTGATCAAATTTACCACAGATGTTATAGGACATTCAATATATATTTCTTTTTAATTTTGATTGGATAAACAGGTACACAGAACATAACCATATCCTGAGACCAATCAACAATTTTGAACCAAAAAGATTTAATTTTTATATACTAAAAATTCAAATATGAGGAAGCACCATGCCTGCTGTATTTTCTATCTCTTTTCCAGATTTAATCACATTTAATATTTCGGTAATGGTCCCATATAGCACTCTGAGCCTAATTCATTGAGGCGGATTTTAAAAGGGTTACTCGCATAAGTTATGTGCGTAACCCTTAAAAAAAAATCCTGCGTGCGCCGAGCCTATTTTGCATAGGCTCAGCGGCGCGCAAGCCCCTGGATGCGCGTATGTCCCAGGGCTCGCAAAAACAGGCGGGGCATGGGCGGGCTGCTGTCCAGGGGCGTGGCGGCGGTCTGGGGGCATGGCCGAGTGCCCCGACAAAGCGGCCTGTGTTGGGGTCTGCCGCGCCGGCAGACGGCCGGCGCGCGCAAGTTACGCCAGAGGCAGGCGTAACTCAACAAAATAAGGTGGGGGGGATTTAGGTAGGGCTGGGGGGTGGGTTAGATAGGGGAAGGGAGGGAAAGGTGGGGGGGAACAAAAAAAAAGTTCCCTCCAAGGCCGCTCCAATTTCGGAGCGGCCTTGGAGGGAACGGGGAAAGCCATCGGGCCTCCCCTAGGGCTTGGCACGCGCAAGGTGCACATTGCGCGCGCCGACCCCAGATTTTATAACACATGTGCGGCAGCACACGCATGTTATAAAATCGGGTGTACATTTGTGCGTGACGAGTAGCGCGCACAAATGTACCCCCTGCGCATAATTTTAAAAATCTGCCCCTAAGCATTTTCCCCACAGACACAGAATGGGAGAAAACTGCTGGCATTTTATAAAGTCACTTCCACACAAATTCCTCTTAACTGGCATGTTGGAATTTTTTTTTTTACACTTAAATCTAATCAAAATCCTGCTCCTATGTGGTCTACGTCATTGAGAAAAAGAGTTATTTAGAATTCACAGCATGTGCTCTCAAGTATTTTTATCTGCAAGAGTTCCAGTATTCATTCTAGTACTGAGTGTTTCAAGCAATACACCACATCCTTAATCTACCTCCCACATCTTTCATGATCAAGATGAATATAATAATGGCTTTGCTCTGTAAGACCATCAATAATGATAATCTGACAGTCCACAAAATTAGACACCTCTTGACTCAGATATGGCAAGTAGCTGTACAGACAGATGTTTAGAATTAATGAACTAAAACTTTGAACCAAGTCTAGGCCTTATATTGGTTTTTCATGTTCTGTGAAGTCCTTTAGATTTAGATGTTTGCTTTTTAAAAAAAGTCATTTGCTGTTTGCTTCGCTATAGTCATTGATTCTCATTATCTCCTTTATTTATAATATGACCACCTACACTGTCCTATTTGTATGCTGGTGTTGCTTTGTTGTACTGCATGGTTGACATCTTTAGATTTTGTTAGCACATTATGTGTGAATGGGGCTGAGAATGTGATAGAGTTCTTGTTTTAAGTTCTTCTCAAGGTGAGTATGGTCTGTAAAAAAAAAAAAAAAAAAATGTAAATTAAGACTTGTGGTATCTGTATTTTAAATGTAATATACTGTAGTAAATGTACCAAGTTGTTTGACTTACATGCCATGGTTCTATATTATGATATATATACTGCATTTGGTATGGCTTGTGGATATCCCAATGCCCTAGCAATGAAACGGGGGTAGAAAGAAGGGTTGTACCTCATGCATCCAGCTAAAATCCCTTGTTCCCAAAAAATGGGGTCTTCAATACATTTCTGTCTCTCCCAATAACATTTTTACCATGTTTTTAATGGTTAAATTAGGGGATGGCTCAGAGGCAATGCTGTGTGCTGCAATACAGACTAGGACCTGGGTTCAGTTCTTGGGCCAGCCAGAGCTGGGGGTGCAGCAGAGGACATGTTCACAGCACCTAAGGGCTGGGTTTAGGGTCCGTGATTGCAGGGTTGCAGGAAAAGCCCTGGTGCATAACTGAGCCAAGTGAATTGGGGGGTGGGTAAGTTATAAAATTAGGGAAATTTAATACATAGTGGGGCGGATTTTAAAAGGAGCGCGAATAGCCTACTTTTGTTTGCGCTCCAGGCGCAAACAAAAGTACGCTGGATTTTAGTAGATACGCGCGGAGCCGCGTGTATCTGCTAAAATCCTGGATCGGCGCGCGCAAGGCTATGGATTTTGTATAGCCGGCGCGCGCCGAGCCGCGCAGCCTACCCCCATTCCCTCCAAGGCCGCTCCGAAATCGGAGCGGCCTCGGAGGGAACTTTCCTTTGCCCTCCCCTCTCCTTCCCCTCCCTTCCCCTACCTAACCCACCCGCCCGGCCCTGTCTAAACCCCCCCCCTTACCTTTGTTGGGGGATTTACGCCTCCCAGAGGGAGGCGTAAATCCCCGCGCGTCAGCGGGCCTCCTGGGGGCGGATCCGGAGGGCGAGGCCACGCCCCCAGGCCGCCCCGGGCCATAGCCACGCCCCCAGGCACGCCCCCGGAACGCTCACGACACGACCCGAAAACGCCGCGCGGTTCGGGCCCGCCCCGACACGCCCCCCGACACGCCCCCTCCGAAAACCCCGGGACTTACGCGAGTCCCGGGGCTCTGCGCGCGCCGGTAGGCCTATGTAAAATAGGCTTACCGGCACGCAGGGCCCTGCTCGCGTAAATCCGCCCGGTTTTGGGCGGATTTACGCGAGCAGGGCTCTGAAAATCCGCCCCAGTATGTGCAAATGAAGGCTCATCTCATAGTGCCGTAGCCATTCAGAGGCCAGTTCTGACTGAGCTGGAAATCCATAAGAGTAGGAGGAATGTGTTGTGCCAAAAAAAATGTACAGTGATGGAATTAATTTTGAGAGAAAATATATTTTCTTTTATTCTGACCAAAGAGATAGATTTAAATAAATTTCAGAGTTGATCTGGCATTCACTCAAATAGTTAGATCTGAAATTGTAAAGATAATACCAGGAAAATAGTTGTTAATATTAATATGTCATATCCATCTTTCAAACTCTATAAGGGTGAGTTCCTAATGTGGTGAGCTGAGATGTGTTTGCTGGTGTTTCATTAGAATATATTTATACGGTTAGGTCCATGATTAAATTCCCAGTTCCACTTTTTACTTCCCTGTCTCTTGGGCATGAGATTGGTATCTCACATTCAGTATCAGTTTTGCCCTACTTTATGGCTATACCATATAGGATTAGGAAGCCATACATACATGCATGCAATATGGTAAGCAGTGAAAGGGGATTCCAGTTAGACTTTTCCATTGGATATCATGACCTAAAAATTAAGGAAAACATTAATTAAAAACAAGGTAAATTAGTTAAGTATATCTTCAGACTCAGAGATTAAAGAAAGTCGTAGGTAAAGTCAGATCAATTTTATTTGCATTTCCTATTATGTCAAAATGATTGGAAAAAATGAAATATGAAAATTATATTAGTGAGTCAAAAATATATTAATTTTTGGTGGAATATAGTGTACAATTGAAGGGATGGATAATTAAAAAGTTAGGTATTTGTGATATTAAATAAGTGCTAGGGGTACATTCCTAGACTGGACCATGCATATTGAAGGAGGGATTTCAGGACTGTACTGAATGCAATATTCAACCTCTCAGTACAAATTGCAATAGTAGTTAAAATATTAACTAGATCTGTAAGAACAGTTGCTGACTGGTTGTTCAGGAGCATGAGATGATAAATTCTGGTTTGACAGAAAATTAAAATAGCCTGGAATAGTGTGTGTGTGACTCCAGGCGTGTACTGGCAGTGAAGAACAGAAGGTGGTATAATGAAGGCTAACTTCATTATAGTGGTCCTCCAGCAATAAAATGTACTTTTAAAACTGATAACCTTTGGGTTGCGTATGCAGTTCCTTTCTGTGACTTGAGCTGCTCGATTTACTGATTGAAATCAATTTTTACAATGTTAGATGTTAAAGCACAGCATTGGCTTTATAGAACTTATTTGTGATAGACATCTGCAAAGAAAGTAAATCTCACTGTGAGAAACTATTGGTTTTAATGCAAGTTGAGAATTATATGGTATAGCCCATTTATGTAGAGGTGCAGAAGGTGGAAGAAGGATTTGCTAGTAAGGAGACATCAGCCTGCGGTATCTGATCTTGTCCTATCTGGTCAGAAGTGCAGAAGAATAAAGTACATAGACATATGATTGAAATCTTTAGAAATTGTAGATACAGAACTATACTGGGATTGCTTAGGTTTGCTGAATTTAATTTACAGTTTTATTCCCATTGGGAGGACGGAAGATGTTTTTCAGTGATAGTGAAAATTTCCCTGTTATCAGGACAGCCCCTTTAGACAGAATGGTACAATAATTTGTAGCTGGTTAATAGAGTAACACCTATTTCTTAAATGTACCAAATACCTAGTTTGTTAGTCTGATTAACATCTATCTTCTGTGGTGTTTAATTGTACCCCCAACTTAGGGTACATAAAATGTAATCAGGTACTAAGGGATTCCAAATCTTGCAATGGTCTGTGGGTTCTGAAAAGTGGTTGAGAAGATGATGTAGTGGACTGGGTTTCAGGTATTCCTCAGTGATTCTCCTTACTTAGGGACCTTCATTTGCAGTTTTTATGTTATTTTTTTTCTGGGAATTTATCAGTGGTTATTGTAACAAGCAAAAACAGGAGAAAACTCAGTGGGAAATTTTTTTTATTTATTTTGATTTTATATTCTACTTTTCAGGCACTTCAAGCATGGATTTTTCTCCCGTTCTGGTTTGTTGTTATAATCACTGATAAATTTCCAGGAAAACTAACATAAAAACTGAAAACGAAGGTCCCTATCCTTATTGGACAGGGAAACAGTTTCCCCTCTGTGGCATGAGCAGACATCCCCACTATGTGGGAAGGCTGCTTCTTTGAGCACCTGGCCACTGGATACATACACCTCAGGCGAGCCCAAACCCTGGCCGAAAAGATTCAGTCCACACTTTCCGTTAGTGGTTCCAATAAGGCCAAATTTGATTAACTCAAAAAGAGAAGTCTTCAACAAGTTAATCTCCACAGGTTTCCACAGCAACAATTAGACAGCCAGCCAGTAGCAAAGCAAATTCCTCAGAAACAGGAATCTCATCCCTGACAGAAATCCAACATAGTCCATAAGCAAGAAATACATCACTTAGTCCAAATCTGAAGTTAGGATAAATGATGAGATTCCCACAAAGCAGGCTGTTCTCTTTCATGGTATCCCCATGATTTCTCCCAGAAGCACTTCCCAAAAGAAGCTAGACCTTAAGCCTGGGATAGAGATTTAGATTTATTCTTTCCATGGAAAACTTTGGTGGTTCTACTGGTTTCTGCAAGCAGGCACAAGTTGGAAAAGAAGGCTGAGCAAAAAAAAAAGGCAAAAACATGCATGCACCGCATGTCTCACTTTTTATAGCATTAGATGTCACCATTGACATCATCAAGGCTTAAAGGCATAAACACACTATATTCCCTCTACCACCAAAACAAATATAGGCTATTGTTTTCTATGGGTAGACGTTAAATAAGAATGTTAAATACCATTATATATTTACACTTGAGGGCCATATTTTTGGGCCCAGGGCTTTCCAGAAACCACAAGTGGTAACTTACTTAATGTTATATAACAAATGAGGTAGATATGTCAGTTTGAAATACAATCAGATACTCTGAGGTAATCTGAAAGAAGACATGACAAAATCACAAATTCCATGCTAAGCATCAACGAGGCAAAGCTACAAAAGAACATCAATACTCTATTATATGTACCTCTTCTTTTGCAAGAAGGTAATCCATATGCACATTTCACACATTTTATATTAGGTTCCACCAGGTGAACAAATAATAACATCTAAAAAATCAATAGTTGATGCATTCCAACCCTTTGCAAGAGGGTAACCATGGAATTCCTTCCATAAGGACACCAAATATGTTCTTTTGGTATAGTCTGGATCCTGCTGTATGGGAGTATCATGAACACTGAAGATAAGATAAAAGACACTAGGCTCCTGGAAATACTGTGCACCATAGCTAGGCACCTGAAAGTACAGGGGTAAAAAAGGATATTTTCTTGCAGTGACTGCCTGTGAGGTAACTCTGGAAAAGAGTAAGAAGTCAATATTCAAAAGGATCTAGCTAGCTAAGTAAAGACTAAGCTGGCTAGATCAAAGCCTTTGAAAACTCACCAACCAGCTAAATTTAGCTGGTTAGATTTCACTAGATGGCTAAATTTATGCAAATAAATTCTGAGCATGCTTGGGGGGGTGGGATGAAGGTGGGTTCACAAGTTTATGTGGCTAGTTCTGATTTTCAACACTAGCCACCCAACTTGGCTGGACAAATTTAGGGACTGCAATATCAGGCCTAAATTTGTCCAAGACACTCTCCTTCTAGCTGTTTCCTCACTTCAGCTCATTAAAATATTTAAAAAAAAAAAAAGTCTCTGAAGCTTCCCTTCCCTCCCTTCCACCACATTTAAAAATATATTTAAAAAATTCTTCATGTGGCAGTGACCCCCTTGATTCTTTCTCTCAAAACTGCTGAAAATGAGAAGATGTCTACGTGTGGCAGCAGCCCCCTTGCTTCCCTCCCTCCACCCTATTAAAAATGTAAAGATATCCCCCAAGTCAGCAGCTCCCTTGCTTCCCTCCCTCCACCCTTTTAAAAATGAAAAAAATGTTCTCATGCTGGCAGCCCTCTTGCTTCTCACTCTCCATTTATTTAAATGTGAAAGCTTGCACTGGTGCTTTTCTTCTTTTCCTCCCGCCCTCTTTCTGTACCATCAAAAGCGGCTATGGCCGGGATTCAATCTCTTCCAGAAAAAAGGGGAAGAGATGTCAGGTGATTCCATCCACCTCCTATCACCTCCTGTTTTCCTTTTTTTTGGACAGGAGTTGGAGGGAATCCCATGTCATCACTGCTGGCTAGGTTCAGCAGAATATTTTCTTAAAAATAACCAGCTGAAGTTAACCAGTTATCTTACCCGGTCAAGGGCTGTATGAAACTTGCACCCTAAGACAATATACAAAATGTCACCAAATTGTTCCTTTTCACCAAGTAACTCTTTAGGACAAACATGTGCAATCATTTGATTAATAAAAACACATTTTGCTCCAGGGTGTCACTGACCAGTGCAAGGATTGGAATCCCTTGGTTCCTGGTTATGTATCCTAAGTTGGGGGTTACATAAATTATTGTTGGTTTAGTTATTGCAGTATTAATCTTCTGTTGCATGCATAATCCAGACTTCTGAGCAGCTTTAACTTTCAGGTGCTGAGCCAGAATAGTTACTTATCTGAAATACTAGGACTGCAGTGCATAGAAGAATGTGGCTTAAAAAAAATAAGAGCTCCATATTCTGCTCTGTTTCTCTAAAGCAGTTGTCTAAAGTAAACTGAATGTTAGGAATTACCAGTATTAGGAAAGGAATGGAGAATAAAACAGTGAATGTCATAATGCTTCTATATCGCTCCATGGTGAGGCCATACCTGGAGTACTGTGTGCAATTCAGATCGCGCATCTCAAAAAAAGATATAGTTGCATTGGAAAAGGTACAGAGAAGGGCAACCAAAATGATAAAGGGTTTGGAACAGCTTTCCATTGAGGAAAGGCTAAAGAGGTTAGGGCTGTTCAGCTTAGAAAAGAGACGGCTGAGCTGGGATATGGTAGAGGTCTATAAAATCATGAGTGGAATAGAATGGGTAATTGTAAATTGGTTATTTACTCTTTCAAAAAATATAAAGTCTAGGGGACACTCCATGAAGTTAGTAAGTAGTACATTCAAAACAAATTTGAGAAAATTATTTTTCACTCAATACGCAATTAAGCTCTTGAATCATTGCTGGAGGATGTGGTCAAGACAGTGAGTGTAGCTAGGTTTGAAAAAGGTTTGAACAAGTTCCTGGAAGAGAATAGACTTAAGGAATAACCACTACTTATCACTGTGCATTAGCAGCATGGGATCAATTTACTGTTTGGGATCTTGCCAGTTACTTGTGACCTGAATGAACCACTGTTGGAAACCAGATACTGGCTTGATGGACACTAGGTCTGACCCAGAATGGCAAATTCTTATGTTCTTATTAAATATGCTTGCTTCTCTAATATTGTGTGGCCCTATAGCCACTAGATGGCATACTGGTCATCTAAAAACTGGAGTCTATGGAGAACCATAAGATTTTTCCAGCAGGGGAAGGTCACTAAGAATGCAAAGTTATTCTACAGTGTGTTCTATTCTTTATAATGTTGAGCTTTCTGGTAAAGGAATGATAAGGGGTGTGAAGCCATTAATCTATGACAAAGTTGTCTAGCCCAATAGGGGGTGGGTACTAAACTAAGGGAGAGTATAAAATATGCTTTCCACAAGGATTTTGAGGAGAAAAAATGGGAGGCAACCAAGAGATGGAAGAGATGCAGAAGGTACCTCTGAGAGTAGCGCAAGTGAAGAGAACTTGAAGAAGTTGGAGTTTGAAATCAAGGAGAAGGAACTGTGTTGGAAGCCTTCAGGAACAGAAAGGACTGCTGAGGCTGAGTAGAGCTGCAGTGCAGGCCTGGGGAAGATGTGTCTGCCTAAGGTCGGGGGATGTGCTATCCTGGAGCCAAACCTGACCTGTGTGTGAGTAAATGAGATTTTAAAGAGAGACTGAGTGGTTCCTCAGCCTGCAGAGGATCTGGGAGGGCAAAGAAAAGAAGATCTACTTTTGGGGAAAATTGTCTTTGAGAGAATAAGGACTGTGATTTTGAGATTTGAACTGCTTTTTTCTGCCTTCTCTGCTTTTATTGGACTGTTTATCTTGCTGGTTATTTTTTGCAATAAACAATTTTGTTTTGGAGCACAACGTTGGCCTTGCAGGTGAACATGCTCCCGATCCACAGACTGCGGAGTGAAATCCCCCATCCTCGTTGAGTGCACCCAGTGGCTCTCCAGGGCTGGGAAGGAAGCTCCTGGCAAAGGTGGGGTTACATACGATGTATTGATATATTTCTCAATGTGATGGCCTTCATTTCAAGAAACACAGATCTTGTAAGTCAGAGACAGAGACAACATGGGTGTTCTGGGGCTTTTTTTTGGCAATTGCTGCATTCAGGGATGCAAACTGAAGAGCTATTAATAAACGAGGACAAAGAGTTCTGATGCGCTGAACTAAACAAACCAGTTAGAGAAAAAGAGAGTTCCTTTTTCTGTGCACCGAGCGTGGTTTCAGGAATTCACATGGTAACAGCCACTGTTTCCTGGCTCAGTCAGAACCTGCCATAGCTAAGGCCAGGGCACCGTTGACCTTCATCTGCAACTGAAACTTCATCCCTTTCCCCTTCTCAGCCCAAAACAAGTATAAGCACTGTAGACTGACGTGTACGGTTAGCTAAATTGAGGAAGGGCTGCCTTCACACCAGCTGATTTACACCTCAGTTACTATTTACCCAATGTAAAATGCACAAAGAGATATAAGAATACCACAAACAGGTAAATATTTAAATAGAATGTCGAAAGCAACAACTAAGCAACCAACATGAAAGAAGAGAGAAATTTGAAAAACACAAGATAGAGGAAGATTTTTAAAAAATACAAAAGGAAATTAACTATTTTGTAATTTAAATCGGCCTTATATCATTGCATTGTGCACAGAGAACATAACACATATTTTATGTATTTTTTTAAATGATAGTAATATATTCTTCGAGATGGTTTTTATCTTCAGGAGACATTCTCAGCTGTAGGCATTGGCGTTTCACTAGGTAGTCATGGGAACGAGGATATTTCAGACGTACATTAATACATCCTCTGGAAGCTGTGTCTACATTGCTCGGGGACAGCATGGCGATGTGTCTTTCTACAGATCCACCTACGTGCAAGCTATGCTGCATATTTCCATAGGCATTTATTGTTTTCTTTACATGACCCTGGCTTGCTTGTTAACATGAGATGGGTAAAGGGGTTCCTATCCACTAACTGTCCCTACCACCTCAGGCTCACCACTCTCATGTTCTGAGAGCACAGATTAGGACAGTGACACAATAATACATAGCTGCACTAAGTTTCATAGCAGTGAAGTGATTTTTTTTTTCCTCCCTGTGGGAAATGTCATAGGCTTCCCCAGAATGTCTTAGGCTTGGCTGTTCTGTGTGTCAGTCGCCCATTAGTGGTCCTGGCACAGGAATCTGTAAAACTATAAAGAAGATTTGTCTTTTAATTATCATTCATTCAAAATACTTTCAAGGCAAATGAGGGTGAGGAGTTGGGGGTGGGGTTTGGGGGAGGTCTTATAAGAGTAGGAAGCGGCCTTAAGTACTTTAAACCATTGATTCCCAAACCGGGGTGCATGGGATCCACCAATCAGTCTGCTTTCCAGGCTACCCACAATGAATATATATGAGATATATTTGCATGCAGTACTTCTGTTGCGGTGTTTCCCAGCCCTCTCCTGGAAGCACACCTAAACTGTCAGGCTTTCAAGATGTCCATAATGAATATGCACGAGATACATTTGCATACATTGGAGACCCAGGGTATGCAAACCTATCTCTTGCATATTCATTGTGGCAATCCTGAAAATCCGACTGGCTAGGTGTGCCTGCAGGAAAGGGCTGGAAAACATTGTTCTATTGTATGCAAATGTATCTCAAAAATAATCATTGTGGAGAAGTGAAAACTAGACTGACCAGGGTATCCTGAGGACCGGTTTGGGAAACCACCTCTTTAAACAGCACATTTGAGCAAGAAAATAATTGCCCTCATCACAGCATGAAGAAAAATGATTTAAATGTCCGTGGTAACACCTGTTTCTGTTCTTGTAAAAGTGAACACTGGGGCATCTTTGGTCTCCCTTCAGAGCCATTAGTTCAAATTAAGGGCCCCCAAGCAACAATTTTGGGAAAGGTCCCCAGAGAGTGAGGGACCACATCTGAAGCTCTGAGAGAGGCTGCAAATGGACTCCCTTCTTCTTCCTTGGGGCCCCCCTTGCACTGTAGGGGCTGCTCGGGTGGAATTTATGCCACCTTCCTCCTTATTTGCTCTGGAGATAATGTGATAGGATTCTCATCTCCTGCTATGCTTTCACTCAGTTCTGTGTCTGCATAGAGTAGAGGTTGTGGTGGGTAATAATATTTATTATAATATACTTGTTGAGGACACCCAGTGGTTGTATCACAGGAGCTGTTAACATTTCCCTAAATTAAAATTAGCATGCAAGATAGGCTGGAGGGATTTTTTAAAATCAGGTAAGCCTCATGGCCTAAGTAGTTTGTCATGGAGAACAGAATGAAAGGACAAGTCTGAGCTGTCTTGCGATCTTGACTGACTGGGGTTGAAATGATGCGCTCATGTAGTGCAAGGTTCCCCAGCTCCACATACATTCATTATTTTAGGCATCTTTCAGGCAGCTTCTTTTGAGAGTGGTAAAAGGCTTCACTTGAGATTAAGCCAATTTTCCTCTCTTTTATCGAGGCCATTAATTTTTGGAAAACAAGTTATCACCCTCATGTCCTTGAAACAAATTGGTGACAAAAGTGCAGTGGAATTCACAGGAATGTGATGGGGGCCACAATGTGAATGCTTCTGCTGTGGTCCCTGGGATTGGACAGAGACCACCAAATGTTGACACCTAGGCCACTTTTGAAAGTCCTTTCTGATCTGAGATGGATTTGAACCAGAGTTTTTCAGGCTAAATGCTCTGTACCACTGTGGTGATTCCCTTGTACCATCTAGTGGCCAACAACAGCATATTGTAAATTGCTCATAGCTAGAAAAAATAGTTCTATGAGTGTTTATGTGGTGCATTTTAGTTTTTACCTGTGTAGTTTAAGGCTAGCAAGGAATGGAAATTTACAACTTGATTGCACTTGGTAGCTGGTGCTGAGGATCAGCCTACTGCAATTAACTAGAAATTTACCGGTAATCTCCCTATTCCTATAGCACTCTGGGTAAGCTCTGGCACTCTTTGAAAAAGGCATTAGCTAGAATGACTTTTTAGCTTGGCGTTTTATTTGTTATATCCTTTGCAAGGTTAAAGCCTTCAGTTGAAGTAATAGTTTGTTCCCATTATGTTTTTTCCCTACTGGTTATTGCTACTTAAATTCTAAATAGTATCATCAGTCAATTTGCTGTCACTGTTTCCCTATAGAAACCCTAATGTCACAGTCTTACAGTGGAGTGGGAAGGGAAGGGAATGGATAATGATACTGTACATTTTTAAGGTTTGCATACAAAAAAAAAAGATGTGCTCTCCATTTAATTATTAATATTTATAGGTGCACTAAGGCAACACATAATCATAGCTGGTACATCTTACATGTCTAAGGATGAGAATGTTCAGCTTCCCATTCATCTTCCAGCAATAAGAGAAGTCTTCAAGTCTTATTGACTTATAAAAACATATACAATTACATATAAATGTCAGGAACCAAGCATGCAGGCTGTGTAAAAAAAAATGAAGGAGAGACTCCACAAAGGCCATTCTAATTTTAAATCATATTCAGTACAATCCCTTAATACAAGGAGCTGTAGTGGAGTAATAACCTTTGTACATTTTTTAAATACCTGCTTTTCATAGTCATACTACTGGAGGAGCTTTAGCAAAATCAAACTTACTTTAGTAATCAAATGGATTACTTCACGTCTCTGGGATGTGGTAATCTAAAAGGGCTGGTTGTGGGCTGAAAGACTGATGTGCACGTACTGGGAGAGGGACCTTGGTGTGATAGTGTCTGGGGATCTGAAGGTGGCAAAGCAATGTGACAAGGTGATAGCTAAAGCCAGAAGAATGCTGGGCTGCATAAAGAGAGGAATAGCTAGTAAGAAAAAGGAGGTGATAATCCCCTTGTACAGGTCCTTGGTGAGGCCTCACCTGGAGTTCTGTGTTCAGTTCTGGTGCCCATATCTCAAAAAAGATAGAGACAGGACGGAGGTGGTCCAGAGAAGGATGACCAAAATTATTTGGGGTCAATAGCAGAAGACATGAAGAGATGCTGAAGGATCTGAATATGTATACCCTGGAAGAGACAAGGTGCAGGGGAGATACGATACAGACCTTCAGATACCTGAAAGGTTTTAATGATGCACAAACTTTCAACCTTTTCTGTTGGAAAGAAATCAGTAGAACTAGGCGTCACGATATGAAACTTCAGGGGATTACTACCCGTAACAAATTAGCTTACATGTTTGTGATGCAACTGCAGCATCGCTCTCTTCTTCACCAGGGGGAGTGAACTGGATTCAGACACTGGACCCTGACTTTTACGGTACCGAGTACTGATATGCAGATAATAGGGAAAAAGCACAGGAATGCTTCTATGGCCAAGTCCAAAAGCAAAGCACGTTCAAGAAGCAGCATTGTATGAATTATTAAGGCTGCTCACCCTGCAAAAATGTTGCTACACAGAGTGGCAACTACAGAGATGTGGGAAGCCCGAACCTTTTGGTTTGGGCTTCGTTTTTGGCCCACTGCAGGAAATTTCGTATTTCCCTCGGTTCGGGCCTTTTAAATTTGGGGGGACCCGAATTTCGGATCAGTGAGCACTAACTCCCTGTGCGCACTAAATTCGAAAACAAATTTTTCCTAGATGAAATTTTTCCTAGACGAATGCACATCCCTGGCAATTACTACCCTTAACAGAAATACGAGGGTAACCTGCATGGAGTGGCAGTTACTCCTATAAGAAGCTTGATGGACAGATTGGATGGACCATTCAGTCTTTATCTGCCATCACTACTATGTTACTTTTTGGTAAATTCTCTACCCAGTCAAGTATATAGATGTATTTTGAGTAAAAGCATATATTCACCTGATCAAGCCTGTTAGCACATTCATGCACTGGAAACCAGGCGAGATCGGTAAACTGAGCTCAGAGTTCTAATATCTGCATAAGGAGAGGACTTTCTTGTTTTTCAGCACCATATTCATTTATAGAAGCCAACTTTTGAAAATAATTGGAGGTGTTGAACTCAACACAAATTACAGGATCCCCACACCAGCAAAAAAAAAAAAAAAAAAAGCACAGTGGGATGTGAGTGTGACTGGCCAGCCTGTATTTAATTGTCCAGAGAGGGGCAGATAATGCTGACATGGGGAAGACTCGTGAGGTAAAAACAAAATCTAGGGAAGCACTCAAAGTCTGATGTTGCGTCCGTCGGTCTTCGACGGCTTTTCCCCGCCTACCTCTCTCTACTTGTGGCTCCTCCCGCTCACCTTGGACTGATGGCCGCCGCGGCGTCTGTTTGCCGACCTCTTCGGTGTCCCCGGACCGGCTTTGGTGCTGCCTCCCGCCATGATCCTTCAAGGTACCACTAGGGCACGAGCGCGCACGCCGCCCTCATCTTTATTTCCATGTTGGCGCGAACCTCAGGGTTGTCCCCCTGTTCTGACGTCACGACTCCAGCTGGGCTCTACAATCACTACTCACTACTGCCACCTCTGGTGGTTCCATATACTGTTTAATAAAAGATTCAAATCTGTGTTTGTCTGTCTGGAGTTTAGCCTGACACTGTGGTCCCTCACGGGATTGCCCCCCGTGGGCGTAGTCAGCTGCCACAGTGTCCAAGGATCCACCCAAACACCAATACCCATAACATCTGATCAGTCATTCTCTTCCCTAACCCCAGCTCTTTCCCACCAGACTCCTCCCTCCTGCAGCTCAGCCACACCACAGTCTCACGCAGCCCTTGTCTGTCTGCATCACTCTCTCTTTTAATACCTCTCTTTTCTCTCTTCTTCATCCTTTCCACATTACTCTTCTCCTCCTTTCCACATTACTCTTCCACATTACTCTTCTCCTCCTTTCCACATTACTCTTCTCTCCTCCTTCATGTTTAAATTCTCTCCCTTGTACATAGGCATACTTTGACTTTTATATTTGTGGGCAGGGGGTTTAATATCCTTCTGCCTGTTCTACTGCCTACACCCCCTTAGCCTGAGTGCTCCCCATTTCCCCTTGACCCATCTTCTCCATTCCCATCCCCGTTCCTCTTTCCATCCTGCCACTCCTCAACAGGTTCCTCCTTACCCCTCCTTACCCCTCCTTAGCCAGCTCTCCTCTTGCAGGCTTAGTTCACCCATCCCCTTACTACTGCCCACCCCACTTCAGCACGTTAGGCTTCTCTTCATTGGCAGGCTCCGCTCACCTCTCAGTTTGTGATTCTTCTCTGCTCTGCTCTTCCTAAGCTGAAGCCACATTGCTTTTTTTCTGGCTTCTGCCTCCTCATCCTCTGCAGCATTTCTCCCGGCACCCGCAGACTCCATGCCAGAGCCAGTTCCATGCCTGCAGAGTCCACATAAAGCGCTCTGGCAGCTCATCAGTCAGCATCTCCCCAGCTCCAGGGCCACAGTTGTATTGTATGAGGTGCTTCCTGCCCTCAACTTGGAAACTTCAAAGGTAACTGCTGTCTCCTGTGGGACAGGGGTACTCAAACCAGTCCTACGGGCCCCCCTTAGCCAGTCAGGATTTCAGGATATTCCTAATGAATATGCATGAGAAATGTTTTGCATACACAGGAGGTAGTGCATGCAAATATTTCTCATGCTTATTCATTAGGGATATCCTGGTATTCTGAAATCCTGACTGGCTGGGGGACTGGTTTGTGCACTCCCTGCTATGGGATTCAGCAAAGGAATGATTTTTTTTTTTTTACATTTTTTGAACCAGGGGAGGAGCAGTGTCGTCCTCCATTCCCCTCAACTGAAGCTCCGATCACAGCCCCTCTCAGTAACGGAGCTGTTGAGGGGGGAAACAATTTTAGAGAGAATTTCAGGCCATGGCACAGCACACCACCCCAGTAACATACCTGTAACCATTTTCTTTGGAAGTGGTCTATTCTCCAAGGGCACACAAAAGAATTTCTTTCTTTAGGGGCTGTCTCTCTTGCTACTTATTTTCTCCAGATGCTGGTACCCCAGGAGTGAGACCTTTCTCGGGGGGGGGGGGGGGAGCTATTACTTGCAGCCCAGGTGCTGAGGCGAATGCTTTATTAGTGTGTAGCTGTTTAGTGTGGTGCCGGTACTTGGCTGGGACAAAGGAAGTAGGGTGTTCAAATAATAAAAGTTTACTGATTTCTTGAAAAGTAATCACTGTCCATGTGAAATAATTAATTTTACAGTTGAGTGTCCCATTTCTTTCTGCCTATATGCTGGTCATTCCTAATTCTTCTGAACTGAGAGTTTCAGTGCCCCAAGCTCTGGGGAGATCCCATGCTGTGAGGGAAATCCCCTTAGAGGTTTCCACAGTCTTACCTGAGTTCCAGTAAACTTCAGACTTCTACCCAGCCTGTGCCTGTGACCCAGGGGAAAGATCCTGTGGAGGGTTTTCAATTCTGCTCCTCTTTCTCCTTTCTTGCTTTATTGGGCCTCTCTGAAGGAAAGGTCTTCACTGACAAAGATCAGGCACACTGCCCATTCTCCAAATGAGAGGAAGGATGACCAAAATACCTCCTCTCAGCAAAAAGAGAACGATTTGTTCTAAAATGTCCAAAACCTTCTGGGGTGACACTGTCACTGCAGCTCTTCTCTGTTCTGTAAGGGTAATGGCCTGTCTTCAGTGACCTGGCCTCTGGGTCAGGGGAATAGCCTTCTCCAGGAGCTCCAGGCTGCAAATCCAGCAACATAATTTGCAAAGAAGTCAAAATCCTGAAAAAAGGTTTCTTTCTCTAAATTGAGGTGTATTCAGCTTGGCAGGGAGTGCACAGGAAGGAATAGCCTCAAAAAATATACTAATGGGCTGATACAGTAAAAATCGCGGGAGAGCGGGCGATACAGTAAATTAATTTATTTAAATTAGGGTCCGTGGCAAAAAGAGGCGCTAGGGACACTAGTGCGTCCCTAGCGCCTCTTTTTGGACAGGAGCGGCGGCTGTCAGCGAGTTTGACAGCCGACGCTCAATTTTGCCGGCGTTGGTTCTCGAGCCCGCTGACAGTCACGGGTTCGGAAACCGGACGCCGGCAGTATTGAGCGTCCAGTTTTCAACCCATGTGCCGCGGGCCCATTTTACTTTTTTTTTTTTTTTACTTTTTTTAACTTTTGGGGCCTCCAACTTAATATTGCCATGATATTAAGTCGTAGGGTGCACAGAAAAGCAGTTTTTACTGCTTTTCTGTGCACTTTCCCGGTGCCGGCAGAAATTAACACCTACCTTTGGGAAGGCGCTAATTTCTTAAAGTAAAATGTGCGGCTTGGCGGCACATTTTACTTACTGTATCACGCGGGAATACCTAATAGGGCCATCAACATGCATTTGCATGTTGCAGGCGCTATTAGGTTTGGGAGGGTTGGATGCGCGTTTTCGACGCGCTAGCTTTACCCCTTATTCAGAAAGGGGTAATAGACGCATGTTTTCGATGCACTAGCTTTACCCCTTATTCAGTAAGGGGTAATAGTGCGTCGAAAACATGCGTCTATTACCCCTTTCTGAATAAGGGGTAAAGCTAGTGCGTCGAAAACACTCGTCCAATCGTGGGTTAACAGTGCACTCCACCCGAGCGCAATGTACTGTATCGGCCTGTTGGTGAGGAATGTAAGCCTCACTACAAAACCCACTCTAACAGAGCTCCTCTCTCTACAAAATCTCACTTCAACTGCCAGGCACGGCTATTGCTCCGGCCACTACTTATAGGCAAGGCCCACCCACTCAGGCTGCCTCTAGCGGAGGAGCTGAAATGTGGAATTCCTGCAAGATGATCTGTGAATTGCTAGGGATATCTAGTTGCCAACCCATAGGGGGGCACCACATACCTTATTTCCCTGATGACTGCATGGCTGGAACAAAAGGGCAGGTACCACCTGCACCCAGAGGCATTGCTAGGTATGTAAAATATTTGGGGCATGGGACCAAAAGCCCCTCCCTCAAGATTCAGATAGTTAAACATCTCAACAGTCACAATCAGCAGCTTCCCCACCCCCCCTTCCCCCACTCTGGGAACAATCCTATAGACACACATTTGGACATCTTACTTTTTAAAACTCTAAATGGTCTCTCTCTTACATTCCCATGCAGCTGTCATCATGACAGTAGCACTGCAAATATTACAAGAGGCTCTTGAACAGCAATATACCTCGTACTAGAAAAACAAAACAAACTGGACAGCTGTAAATTCCTACATTTCTCACCTGTGTCATAGACAGAGCCTTTCTCTCTCTCTGGGTTGCAATGATATTGTAATAAAGAACACTTTCCATGTCAAAGCTGCAATGTTTGTCGGCCATCTTTCAGTGGTGAGGTGTTGTCATTCTCTAGACCCAAGCCATATCTTTTGTGACAACTTTGTACCTTTTTGAAATTGGTTTGTTCTTTCACGGCACACATCTGATTTATATCTTTGGGGCTTCTCCGGCTAGCACTCCGCCCAGGTCCTGAGCTCTCTAATCCAGAGGGCGGATTTCTTTTTATGGGGGGAGCCTCTCGTTTATGGCCAAGACAGTGGTAAGAAAATCCCGTGTGTGTAGGTAGCTGTGGCCATCCCTGGAGGGTGTTACTGTAACAAAACAGGCAAAACCAGGCACTGGGTGTTAAATAATAATTTACTGATTAGTTAAAGGAAAATTAAAGTCCATTTTTAAATAAGCGTGCAGTTACAGATGATTCATTGTACAGTTAGGGTGTTTCATTCTGGGTAGGTGACCTTTTCTTCAGCAAACTGGTTTAACTTTCCCAATTGATGGTGACAAAGCTTTCCCAGCAGCATACTTGGGATTCTTATGTCAGGGGCCCCCTTCTAGCATAGCTAAAACTGTCCTATCTCAGGCTCCAGCGTCCTGAACACCCAGCCCTGCATCCTGGTTCCTTGTAGATGGAGATCTGGATGGGGTTTCCCTGGTCTTACTTGACTTCTTCTAGTTGTTTTGAAAGGGTGACTCCTCAGGTTGAAGAATCTGTGGCTCTCAGTGGGAAGGGATGGCTTTAAAACCTCCTCACAGCAAAAGACAAAATATTCTCCTAGTCAAAAATCTTCCTAGACTGGTGTTCGTGCTCTCGCAGGTGCTTGCCACAATCATGGGGAGAATGGGCTCACTGATCTTCAGCCCCTGTACTCTGAGTCCAGCCAGCAAGGATGAACTTCCTCAAAGGAGCAAGGTTAACCACAGTCCCTTCCAAAAATAGGATTCTTCTGGCCGTCAGTCGCCTCACACAGCCAAGCCTGTCACAGGTGCTTGCCTCATTCAGGAGTGAATGGGCTCACTGGTCTTCAGTCCTGGAGTGGGAGTCCTGCATGGGGTTTTAGCACAAAGAGCTCCTTACTGTACAAACTAAACTCCTAGAGACCCTCTGGCAGGGTGCGCACAGAGGAGACTCCGCTCAAAAAGCAACAGGCAGGGAGGCCACACCAGGAAGGGTAAAACTTACATCTTTACTGCTTGGTGTCTGCACTGAACTGATTCTAGCCTCAACTTAATATGCAAAATGTCCAGGTTATAAAGCAAAGAGTAACCAATCCCAACTCTCCTAGGAGGGAGGAGGACACAAGGGGATGGAAAGCTCAAGAGGTGTTAAATATGTAGAAATGGAACTAAGAGTATATAGTGGGGGGCTGGGGGGGGGGGTCGGGGGTCCTGCCACATACAGATAGACCCTCACCAAATACAGAATGAGTGACCACAAATTAGAAATGTACAGGCAAAAACTGAAATGGAAAGCTCATAAAGCCAGACTCTACATGCAGTGACACACTGGAGAAATATTTTTAGTTATTTGTAGAAACAGAAATGCATGTCCTGCTGTATTGAACAAAATCCAAATATTTCAGAAATGGATATTCCAAAAGCTGACATATTCTCATCCCTAAACTGAAATAACATACTTTTTTTTTCTGCCTTTCTTGTCTGGACATTTTAATTTTTTTGTGTTAGTCCCAGACTCATTTCCTCTGTCTGCTTCTTTTCCAGTGTCTCATGTCCACTTATATTTTTTCTGTCTTTTGTCTTCTTCAGTTCCTCTCTTACATCTGTCTGACACTGATCTTTCTGTTTTCTCTTTTCTCAGTTTCTCTTTCTTCCTCTTTATCCACTCCTATCTGGATTTCACCCCTCCTCGCTTTTCCTGTCATTCATTAGTCTTAAACTCCCTCTTTCCACCTCTTATCTATGCTTTCAGTCTCCCACTCTCATCGCCTTCCCAGTCCATCTAAATGCTCTCCCTCCCTTCCTAGTCTTCCCTTTCCTCATCTCTTCTTTCCCAGCTCACTTCCCCCTCTTTCACTCAATCCCTAGCCCTCCATTTTCATTCTTTGTACTCACCCCTCCCCAGCCCTCACTGTCCTCTGCCACTGTTTCATCTCCTCTCCAACCCCATCTCCTTGTCACTCATCCGCTCCCCCTGCTTCTATTTCTAACCCCTGTGCAGCCATCTCCTTTCCAAGCCCCATTTCCACCCTCCCTCATCCCCTTCAAAGATCCATCCCTTCCCACTTTCTCTAACTCCCTCCCCATTCTTCCAGGTCTTTCACACCATATCTCAACCTTTTCCCACCCTTCAGACTCCTTCTACTATCCCGTATCTCACATCCACAGCCTAATCTCATAATTACCAAATTATCTAATTACATCCTCATTCATATCCCCACTCAATTACCTTCCCCATTCTCCCCACCCATCCTCAAGTCCCTGCTTAATTCCTGCTCAATCTGAGTGCCTGCGTTGCCCACACATTTGAGTTTCTACTTTCTCCCCCACAATCTGTAAGTTCTTACAGTCCCCTCCTCCTAACCCAACATATCTAGGTGTCCCCTTCATCCCCTAATCTCCACTCTTCCCCTTCTCCCAATCTGGGTGTCCTCACACTCCCTCCCCATTCACCAAATCTTGGGGTCCCCATACCTCTCAGCATAAAGTCTCAATTTTTCTTCTCCCTCCAACCTGGGTGTCCCCACTCTCCCTCCCCTTGCCCCCCAACAATGCTGGGGATCCCCCCAAGTCCATGATCTCGCAAGTCCTCTGGAGCTGCTTTTAAACTTTTTAAAGTGGCTGCTCCCATCTTTGTATCCCCCTCGCCTCACCTCCCTGCTTATTGCCCCTTTCAGAACCTTCCGTGGTGCCGGCACCTTGCCACTTCCTTCAATGACAAGATGTTGGAACTATGGGGCTCTGTATCTATGGTGTCCCGCATGGTTCAAACATCTTGTCACTGAAGTGCACCAGCACAAAGGAAGCAGCCAGGGCACTGGCACTGCATGAGGAGAGGCTAGTTACATGCTTCTGAAAGGGACAAAGAAGAGGGAGGTGAGGGGTTAAAAAGATGGGGGAGGCCATACTAAAAAGTTCAAAGGTGGGTCTTGGGGCGCACTGAGGGAGAGACTCGGGGCTTGGGCCTCATGTGCCCATGCCTAACGATGCTCCTGCCAGCTCCACACACTTGACCCACAAAAATCTTCACCAAACTTAAAACAAATTTTCCAACTATTGTGCCTGAAGTATATTTTGAATCTATAAACTGTTTCAGCTTGCTCCGGCTTTCTCCTAGGTTTCTCTCTGCCTTCTCATTCCTTTTAAAACTTCTTTTCTGGCCTTCCTGTCATTTCTTTATCATTTTTGTTAGTTTTCCTCTATGCGCATATCTCTGTCTGTCAGCTGTCTCTATGTAGTTCATTATTTTCTCTCCTCTACTTAATCTCACCCCCTCCTTTCACTTCCAACCCTATCCTCAATCCTCATCACCTTCCCTCCTCCATGATCCCCTCTGTTCTCACAACTCTTGGTTGACCTCCCATATCAGCCCCTGTCCTTTGTCCCACAAAGCTCTTTTTCTAGTCCTCTTTACCTCTCTATCTCTCTCTCTACCTCCCTCTTAATTTCCTTTTGCCTAGCCTAACCCCTCATCCCAGCTCCTCTTCTTATCACACAGCCTATATCCTCTCTCTCAGCCCCTCACAGCCTATGTCCACTCCGCTCCTTCTCCCACCGCTTCACTATCAGCTCCTCTTCCCCTCATGATTTATGTCCCTCTCCTTTCAGTTTCTCCTCCAGATCCTCACAGCAATGTTCTCTTTCACAATCAATCCTCTTATCTCCCAGCAGTCCTTTCAGCCCCTTTCTTAATCCTTTCCATTATTCCTCTGTCCCCTCTTTCAGACCCTCTTTCCCTTTCCCAGTTCCTCTATCAGTAGCCCTCCCCATCTCCGTTGACCTCGCAAGACAGACCAAAGACAGGAAGCCTGTTTGTCCTCTACTGATGGATCTGCTGCAGCCCATTAGTCAGACATTCCACAGTCAGCCAATAGGATGGAGGGGGAGATGGGATCAATAGGAGGGAGACAGAAACACATCTTTACTGCTCTCACCAGCGGCCCCACAGCACTGAGCTCTCGGCTCTCAGTTCCCGTTTCACAGGAGTTCAGGAGCCAATAATGGAGATGCTGAACCACCTAGAGAGCTGGTGTCTATGTATTCATTAACATTCTATGGATGATGCATCTTCAGTTGCTGGATACTCACATTAGGTGAATCAATTGTTTTTATTGTGGCAAATGAAGAAGCCACTCCAACAATCATGTTGATGTTTTTTCTGTTGCCTTCAGATCCTCGGCTACTGGTATTGCTATTGAACACCTGTAGAAAACTACCATGGCAAAACTGTGTTATAACTTCATCCATGTGAAGTAAAGCTGCTGGACATTGTTAGATAGTAAAGTCTTGAAGAATCCTTGTAAAAAGAGACAAACTGTAGGCATTAAACAAGATCTTGCAGACTTTCATCACTCTAGATAATGAGACATGGGAGAGGTCTAGATGGCAGGGAATAATGATTTTTTTGGAACATTGGCACTTAAAAATAGAAACTGTTCTCTGCATTAGTAATCTATTAATGGGGCAAGTACATTTGTTTTGATTTTTCTTGACCTGGCAGTTTCCTCTTGTTCTTATGTATTTCCAACTCTGTCAGAACCAGGACTAGAATTTGGCACCATGAATCTTAATTTGCAACTACCCAGACATTTATCCTTTGTTTAATATTCCCCTCCCAACATCTGGTCTGGTCATTGCATTGATGGTCCTGGGCCTGGGACCATGCACGAAGGATCATTTCAGAACCCTGCCATTATGGTCTGTGAATCCAGTGACTAGATGTTACCGTTAAGCAATGGTGAGTGCATTGCAGGTACTTTTGCGGTCTGATAGTTTATATAATGACCAAAAATGCTCCTCTGTCTGATGGTGTTCTACCTACAATTGTTATTCATTAAATCTTTTGACACCTTATATGAACTATCAGACTGCAAAACTACCTGCAAAACATGCACCATTTTTTATATTATTTGGTGTGCTTTGCATTTTTTCTACATCCTTTGTGGTGTTAACTGTTAAGCAATGACCATAAAGCTGTATTCATTGCATTCCCAGCCCTGACTGTATTCATTGCTGTATTCATTGCTGTATTCATTGCAATCCCAGCTTTGGGATTGAACCAGGGACCTTCTTTATGGCAGTACATAGTACTGCCACTGAGCAACTGGGCTGGCTCAACAAATACATTTGTTTAAGAAAATACGAGAATGGAATTGAGGCAGCTATTCCTCTTTTTATAGAAAGCATGGTTGAAAGCTGAGCTTCTGAAAGGCGTTTCTCATTAAAGCTGCCAAGTGTTGTGAAAATTTGGGTTGTGTACTGGATGCAATAATAGATCATGAGGTCAATATTCAAAAGTCATTTAGACGGATAACTGGGGCTATGCATTCCTATGGACTACCAGCAACTTTTTAGAGAGGGGTGAGAGCATGTTACAGGGCCTTATGGCCTCAAGGTAGTGCCCTGGGAGCATTGCCAGGCACCTTAGTGGAGTGATGCACCCAGAGAGAGTGAAGGAGGGGGGGGGGGGGGGGGAGGTGTAAGATTGCTACGCCTCCTGAGGTGTAACTAACTTTCCTTGAGTATCATAGTCCAGAAAGTTGTTTTGCGAGCTGTGCTACTTGTTGCCATGCCAATAGTTTCTTTGTGTGTATTTATATGTGATGTAGTTTATGAGCATGCCCACATTACATCTGATTTTTGACCTGGAAAATAATGAGCGAACGTTTGTGATAATCACAGTTTGCATATAGCACATGATAACACTGTACCACATGATTTGCATTATTGCAACTTAGTAAATAGGTCTCAAAGATCACCCATGTTTTATGAATAGAATCCTACATTGCATGTCTGTGTAGAAGACTACACAGAATTAAAAGCAGTCCACCAATTTGGGCAGTTCAAGGATAGAAATATCTTCCCTCCAGTTCTGTAAGAACCATTACTAAGATTATTAGAGTAGCTGTTTGGGAAACTTGTGGGCATTTTCACTTGACATAAGGTTACTGTGTCAAACCTGTTGCAGACTAGAGAGAAAAGAGTAGATGATGGAAGTTTGGTCCTTTTCAAAAAACTGGACTCTTTGGTGTTTGAATAGACAGGATTTTGTGATTCCTATGGCTCCAGGTTAGAAGTGATAGCCTGGAACCATTCCCAGTTTTATTCCCATTAGGTTTATGGATTTGTTAATTCCAAATGCTTAAGATATCAAGGAGTAAAGCTGGGACTGGCTTAGCCTGTCTCTTTTGACAGTCACCTTACCTGGGTGTATCACTGCTACTGTCAGATTGCGAGGCCTAACTATTTCTGTGGGAGTAGTACAGAACATGGAAGAGACTGCCCCATTGTGCTCAAAACTGACGTTATGTGAGCTATAGGACTAAACGTATGAGCAGGGACATTTTACTGAATATCATAGAAGTAAGAAAGTAATTTAGAAAGAAAATTGGCATGCAGATTTTATATTTTCATTGAATTAAATTAAATTTTATAGAATAACGTTTTTTTTTTTTCATTTTGTGACTATGTTTAGTATGTAGGCCATGTTTTCTTTTCAAAACAAAGTTGGTAAATCTTTTCCAAAATTTCTAAATTCATATTCTGAGTTAAGAATATTTTAGTGAGTTATAGATGGCAATATATCATTTTAGAAAAAGTCTAATATTAAGAAATGCTTAAACGTTGTCCCTGAATTGTGCAGAGAATTTTCTAAGGAACGAGAGAAAGCCAAAGCCCGAGGAGACTTTCAGAAGCTGCGTGAGAAACAACAGCTTGAGGAGGACCTGAAGGGTTATTTAGACTGGATTACCCAGGCTGAAGACATTGACCCTGACAACGAGGAGGATGGAGACGAAGATGGCAGACGCAATAGTATGTATCACTTGGTACCACTGCCTAATAAACAACAATAGTAAAAGCTGATAATCAAGAGTAATGACTGAGCAATATCAAGCAGTGACAGAAAAGAATTACTTGATTGCATTTATAATTTCTAAACAGATGATATTGAATGCACTAATTTTATAACTGTTGCATAACAGTTACTACTTCTTCACTTCCTCTTTTATGAAAATGTTAAGGGCTAGATTTTAAAAGCCCTGCGTGCGTAAATCCTGCCGGATTTATGCATGCAGGGCACTTGCGCACCTATTTTGCATAGGCCGCTGGTGCGTGGAAAGCCCCGGGATGCACGTAAGTCCCGGGGCTTTGCTTGGGGGGGCGTGTCGGGGGCAGCGCGGCATTCGGGGGCGTCTTTGGGGGCGTGGCAGCGGTCCTGGGCGGGGCCGGAGGCGTGACGGTGGTCTGGGGGCGGGGCCGAGTGCTCCGGCACAGCGGTCTGTGCCGGGGCAGGGAACCGGCGACGCACGCAAGTTACGCCTGCCAGAGGCAGGCGTAACTCAACAAAATAAGGTAGGGGAGGGGGATTTAGTTAGGGCTGGGGGGTGGGTTAGATAGGGGAAGGGAGGGAAAGGTGGGGGGGGGGACAAAAAAAAAAGTTCTCTCCGAGGTTGCTCCGATTTCAGAGCGGCCTCGGAGGGAACGGAGACACGCTGCGTGGCTCGGCGCGCGCAGGCTGCCGAATCTGCGCAGGCTTGCGCGCACCGACCCTGGATTTTAAAAGATACGCGCGGCTACGTTCGTGTCTTAAAATCCGGCGTACTTTTGTTAGCGCCAGTCGCGCGAACAAAAGTACAAGCGCGCATACTTTTTTAAACTCTGCCCCTAAGTTTATGGTATATACATTGTACTTATATGCAATTAATGTAAACCATTGTGGTCATTTGTTGGAATGACGGTATATAAAAAGCATAAATAAATAATGTCACTATAACTGCCTTTGGGGTGTCTAATATCAGAAATATATTGGGTTTGGCACATGCTGTTATAATATTATCCATTAACTAGCTCAAGAGTGGCCAAATCTACTTCTTCATACACTCCCTGTGTGAAAGTTGAAGAACCCTTGTATTTCTGAAGGTTTGTTATTTAGTAACAACAGGTACAGATGTGGGAGGGAGATATGCCATAGAGATGCCCACTAACTCCAATTCTTGAGGGACATGCTCCGTCTATTTTTATTAAAAGTCTGTTATTTGAGGATTCTGGGATTTATCTTGTTTATGTCAGTATACATTCTTAGAAATGGGAGGTTAAAGAAATAGACTGGAGTTGGTGGACAGCTCTGATGTAAGGCCTTGAAAATTTGAGAATGGCCCTTCATAATTCCTTTGAAATGTAAGGATAATGTGAAGAAGAGAATTTTTTTCATTAATGAACGTTTTCTCTCCCTTGCAGCCCCTGTCAATGGTCATTGAACAGCCTACAGAAAGGGTTCTGATGAAATACCCTTGCTGTGTTCATGTGGTGCACTAGTGTTGTTCCTTTCAGTTCATAAACCCAGAGGTTTATGAAAGTGTGTCTCATGTACCTTTCCATCTGTACCCTTCCCCCATGCTCTCAGCCTGCTTGGTATCCATCCAACCTCTCTTGTCTTCCTCTGCCTTAGGGGAGGTTGAACGGGGTGTGAGTCAGGCTTTTCTTCTCCCCCAGCCTAAACTGTCCCCATACAACATTCCTGTCATCCTCCCTCCTCCCAACCCATTTCTGCCGGTTTCATCTACAATAATCATCTGTGACAGATAGGCACACAGCTCAGAATTTAATAGGCATGTGCATTCATTTGAAACAATATAGACAATATCAGTGACATTATCTATGGTTCATTTCATTTTTAAAGCTAAATGATAGAAAAACACAAATTTTACAGGGCCATTCATCAAAATGCGTTATGGATTTAATGCATGCAATAACGCATGCATTTACTCCAAAATGTACGTGATAATACGATTATCGCATGGCATGAATGCAAATTTTTTGAAGGGATGGGATTGGGGAGGGGTTTGGGTGGGATTAATTAAAATGAGAGGCAATATCACACCATGTGTTACACTACTGCAAAACATCCATAATGCAAATTGCATGAGAGAGAGAGAGAGAGAGAGAAAGTATAAAGCCTTTATAGTATTCAACTATTTATATGCCTATAGGAGGGCCAGCTAATCGGTCGAGGTGAGGTGTTGGTGGTGGTTTAGGGTTCAGGGGGCAGTTTTCCATGCAGAGTGAGACGTACAAACTGCACAGTACGCCTCTAAGAAGATTTGACATCATTTAGAGTGAGGAAAGTCTGACATAGCTGAGATTTCTACTATGTTCTCTCACCCTAGCATGGTAGTACACCGTTAGAGTCCATCAAGCTAGAGTGAGAGAACATAGTAGAAATCTCATCTTTGTGAGACTTTCCTCGCTCCAAATCTTCACCCCATCCATTCATCTTACTTTATCAGGTGCCAGCTTCAGAGCATATGTTCATTTCCCACAGGGTCTTGGTGAATATCAATTCCACATGTTGTTAAAGTGTGGCTGTTATTAAATGTTCTGTTCATTTTTTGTAATTAATCTGAGCTCTGAAAGGGCCTTGGTTTAGAAATTTGATCCTTCAACTAAAATAAAGGCAATGAAGAATATTTAAATAATAGTAATCTTATTAGTTATAAGGATGATACAGCAGAGAGAGCATCAGGGAAAGGTCAAGCGCACAGTAATTAAATGCTATTTTGAAAAATGGCAAACCTAAATTCTCTGCACCTCCAAAAAACTTTTTTTGGAATATTGAATCACAAACAGTCCCAACTCCAAAAATATTCCGTATAAATATTCTTAATTTGTATCCTTATGATTTCTCAATATGAAACAGTTTCTCTTTCTTTTGTTACAATATACTCAAAATCTCAGAACAATAGTATTAGGGAGAAGGTGAAATGTTTCATAAATTTTCATAATATTACTACCATGTAATGTATCAGATAGTTTAATCATGAACTCTCCACCTCCATGAAATGTGCGCTATATGTGAGTTAAAATAAATATTTTTAGAATTTTTTTGTCACTGTTTCTCAAACTTTTTTAACAGCACAATTGTTGCTATAAATTGCTATTAATCTGTTTCACTGAATATTAAATTAAACCAGCTTGATTTAAATTTAGTAGCTGCATTATATGCCGACCTTGGTTTTACAATCCAAATATAACAAATGTCCGACTTATCTTGAATGAGTGTCATGATCCACCTGTGGTTATGCTGCCTCAGTTTACAATCAAGATATAACAAATCACCGACTTATCTTAGGTGAGAGTCGTAGTCCACCGTAGTTGTCCACCTGACAAGGCCTTGTTTCAGACCCGGTAGGGTCTTTCCTCAGGAGATGTATTTATCCTGCTAGATTTTGAAAAATGAAGCATGGGAAAACAAAATAAAGTCAGAAACTGAAAACAAAGAAAACATTTTTAGTTTGGGGTTTTTTTTTAGCAATCACAATTCCCATTAGAGATCTTTACCAGAGAATGTGGACTCCATAGATACTGTAAGTCTAGTTTTGTAGACTGATTTGTTGTTTGTTTGTTTTTTTACTTTATTTTTAATGAATTTAAGGTTGATAACACAAAAAAACACTTGCATAATAAACATAAGAGATAACATAAAAGAAAAAAAAAAGGAAAAATAAAATTGAGGAAAATATGTACCTCTCAGATAATGGGAAAGGAAAAATGGGGGGGAGCAAGAAAAAGGATCTAGACAAAAAGAAATAATTAAAAAGTACAAATCTGAGAGGAAAACAACATCAAAAAAAGTAAAACTCCTCCAATATCAGGATCTTCATTAGCCATTATCTGTGTGAGAGCCCAAAAAGAATCTTAATTGAGGAGGCTCAAAAAAACATGTATATTTATTTCCTAGAGGAAAATTTCACCAGGCATTTGCATGGATAACACAAAAGAAACTGTGCACCTGTGGCCAGAACTTCTTGGTGCACAGACAAAAAAAATGTTTTCCTTCGTCCTTGAGATATACGAGTAATATCAAGGTACCCCCAGATCTGTTGGCCAAAAAACAATGATAATCGGTTGCGAAAAAATAATCTTAGGAAAGAATCCCGGTCCTGGGGAAAAACAAAAGAGACCAAAAGAGTTTGGACTGATTTGTTTTAATAAAGCTTTTTATTTCCATTTTGGCAAACTAGGAATAATTACTTTCAGTATTTCCTTCCTGTAGTGCTAAAATTGGGGATGTGAATGAAGTTCAAATCACCGAAAAAGTGATAGATTTAAAGGAAAGCTACAGGAGAGCACTTGTGGTGGTGGCGGCTCCCACTTAACTTATTTGTGGTTGTAAAACTTTGTAAACAGTAGGGATGTGCACTAGGGGGTAGATTTTAAAAACATACATGCGCGCATCTATGTGTGTTTGCTACCCAGCACGCGCACGTGGACGCGTGATTTTATAACATGTGTGCCTCACCACACATATGCTATAAAATCCAGGGCGGCGCGCAGAAGGGGGAGGTTGAAAAAGGCAATTTATGTGCGGTGATGAGATCGAGCCTCCCCCAGTTCCCTCCCAGTCCGTTCCAATTAAGGAGCGGACTGGGAGGGACCTTTCCTTACCCCCCTGCCTACCCTCCCTCCCTCTTCCCCTCTCCTCGCCGACCCCTTGAAAGGCCCTACCTTTTTTTTTTCTTTGTTTTACAACTTTTATGCCGGCAGGCGATCCCCCGACACAGTGGCAAATGGCTGCTGAACCGGCCGCCTCCAGCCCCGCCCCACCCCCTGGACCGCCCCTTTTCTTCGGCCAGGCTCCTGTGAGTGTAACGAGGGTTACTCTCGCGGCCAGGCCCCTTTTAAAATGCACGCGGCACGTGCAAGGCCCGGCCGTGCACGTAACCCCCGTTTTTTTACGCACGCCGGCCATTTAAAATTGGGCCATGATTTTTATTGTGTCATTTTTGTTTTGGGTTGTTATCTGTTTTATTTCGTTTTTAAAATGGTTCGGGTTTCCCTAATTTCAGAATTAGTGCGTATTAACTGTATATTAGCGTGCACTAAGTCCCCTTAGTGCGCACTAACACAAAATACTAATTTTTATGAAATTTCATTTTTTGTTTTGTGGCGCTTCCGAATCAAGGCGAATAGACAATTTATTTGCCATTGTTTATTTTGTTTAAAACGAATGCACATCCTTAGTAAACTGTTTCTCCCTTAAGTGCTGGCACTGTGCTGCTGCTGGCTCAGATGTGAAACCAGAGCCATTCTAGAGGGGTAAAAGGCAACCCTGGACAAAAATTGTCTATGGTGCTCTTCCTTCTCTAGACATGTTCTCTCTCCCTCCCTCTCTTCCTCCAGGAATCGTCCATCTCTCCCCCCCCCCCCCCTCCTCAAGATCTTCGCTGAGATCTGTGGATTGGCGGGATATACATTTTATAAATAAATGAATGACATTTTCTCCCTCTTCTCCCTCTCTTTCTAAGCATTCTAACTCCACCTTCTTTCCTTCCTCTCCCCCTTCAGGAATTCTCTCCCTTTCTCCCCCACTTCCATCCATTCAATCTCTCGTTTCTCCCTCTAGGCATTTTCATCTCTTTTTTCTTCCATGCATTCTATAATGAGGTAGGGTGAGGCGGCCGCTTCAGGTGGCAAAATTTAGGAGCAGCAAAAAGTGCCCTCCAAAACGCTCAGGGACTTGCCTCTCCCTGCCTGCTGATATATATTTAACTAAATGTTGGAGGGGTTTTCCTCCAAGATAAGTTCTTGGAGGAGAAGTCCATTACCTGCTATTAAGTTCACTTAGAGAATAGCCACTGCCATTAGCAATGGTTACATGGAATAGACTTAGTTTTTGGGTACTTGCCAGGTTCTTATGGCCTGGATTGGCCATTGTTGGAAACAGGATGCTGGGCTTGATGGACCCTTGGTCTGACCCAGTATGGCATTTTCTTATGTTCTTATGTTCCAATTCCCTGCTGATGAACAAAATAGAAGAAGACCCTGTGAACAGTCCAGCGCAGCAGTACATTTGCTATCTAGCCTGAAGGAACTGTGGTTTCACTCCACAGCCTATGGTGTCACTACACTATGAGAAATTGCATAAGCGCTTCCCCTTTCCCTCCTTCAGCAACAGCTTGTGCCTCGAGTCTCCTTCTTCAGACTTCTGCCCGTGGTGCGCAAATAAAGGCTGCCGGCAGCTCTCCTTCATCCCGCCGTGTGCAATTGATGGCCCCGGCAACTCTCCTCCCTCCTGGGGTGCGCAATTAAAGGTCACAGCATCTCTACTCCATCCCACAATGAACAATTAAAGGCTGCCGGCGCCTTTCCTCCTTTCCGCAGTTCACAATTAGCTGCCAGCACCTCTCCTCCCTCCAGCGGCAGACAGAAAAAGCCCATTCGGGGCATTAGTATCTCCCCTCTCACCCACTGTGAAACAAAGAAAGGCCCGAGAGGCTATCGACACCTCCTCTCCTGCCACAGTGAATAAAGGCCCAGCAGAGCTGGGCCTTTATTCACTGTGGAGGGCACTTTAGGCATAAGGAAAGGCCTAGCAGGGTGTCATCTGAAGGAGAGGCTCCAGCCTGAGAGTGCCAGTGACAGAGAGGGAGAGAGCACCAGTAAGTGAGAGACAGCTTGTGTGTGTATATGAGAGGGAAAATCTGAGACAGCTTGTTTGTGTGAGAAGGAGAGAGTGCCAGTGAGTGAGAGCTTGTGTGTGATAGAGAGCTTTGTGTGTGTGTATGTGTATGTGTGTGAGAGAGAGAGAATGAGAGATTGATGAATGCTTGTGTGTGTTAGAGATGGAGAGAGCTCCAGTAAGTGAGAGACATCTTGTATGTCTTTGTGTGTGTGTGAGAGGGAAAGAGTGCCAGCGAGTGAGAAAGAGAGTGAGTGTAAGACAGCTTTTGTGCATGTGACAGTGAGGGAGAGAACACCAGTAAGTGAGAGTGACCACCAGTGAATAAGGGAGAGCTTGTGTGTGAGAGAAACAGGGTTAGAGAGCCTATGCATGTGAAAGTGAGGGGGAGAGAGCCAGTGAATGTAAGAGAGCCTTTGTGTGAGAGAGCCTTTGCTTGTGTGTGTGTGTGTGAGAGAGTATGTGCATGAGAGTGAACATGTGTGAGAGATAACAAACAAATGTGTATGTTAGGGAGTGTGTGTATAGAGAGAGAGAGGATAAAGTATGCAGCCTCTCTCTCCCAAACTAGTCCAGGGTAAATGGAAATCAAAAGTTCACAAGGTATGGAGATCATAGGATAATTTTTAGCCTTGTTTTAAATATTGGACTTTATTTGATGTATCTGTTGTTTTGAAATACTTTATTGGTGTTTGGTAAATTCAAATAAATTTTTATATGAGTTAATTATTGGATGTTATTCTATTCGACTCCTGTTTTGAAATATTTATTCTTATTAGTATGGTTTTCCTATTATGATGATTTATATTTCATGGTTTTATTGTTTGTTTTGTGAGTAATGGTGATATTTCTGTTTTTCCTTTCTTGAACAATATACACTGTCTGACTTGTTGCAATTTCCAACTGCATGTTTCTATACTTTATGATCATTTTTTTCTGTCTATGTTCTGCATGTGTAACCTAGGTGAGGTATTTTACTAGTATATAGTTTCTCTGTAGGTAACCATGGCAGCCTGTCTTGTTCTGCTTTTCTAGTAGATGGCGTTTTTGTTTAGGATCTGGAGTAATATTTGCTAGAGATGTGATCAGGGGCGGATTGTAGGAAAATATCAGCCCGGGGGATTTTTTCAAAACAGGCCCATGTGATTCACTGACTCACAAAAGCACACCAAGCTGACCCTTGAGAGATACATTATGTGACCTGGAACACAAACACCTTAACTGTCAACCTGAGCCAAAAAAATCTTCAACACAAATTTCAAATTTTTCATAAATAACCAAGAAGTAGAGCACATTCTAGACCAAGCATGAGCAAATTTGATTGAGCTCCCATCCTCCCCAAGTCTGGTTACATTTCTCCTGGTTGTTAAACCAATCAGCTGAATCAGTTGCTAAGTAGTGAGACAACCACACACTCTGTCTCTCTCAGACACGCACACACACACACATGCAGATTTTGTGATACATTTTATAGAAGAGATAGTTGTACATATATACAAACACTTTATTGAGGCAGCTTTTGAGAACAGAGTCCACTTCGTCAGATGCATGCAGCATCTCAGCTCACCTCCTCAAGCCCTAAATTTTCATTCTCCCACTTTACCCATCAGTCCCCACTTACCTTTCCCCATCCCATCTCATCTCCCGGGCAGCATGCCTACTGTCCTATACCCATCCTCCCTCCTCCAAGCCTCTCTCTCCTGCCAGTCCCCATTTTTCTCTCCCTATCTGGGGCTGTGCTCTCTCCCTCTTACACTACCCCTTAATCTCTTGAATCTCTTGCTCTACACCTTAATCCTGCTGGCTCTACATTTCCTCAGTCTCTCACCCCCCACCAGTCTTGAGTTCCCACGTTTCCTGGCTCCCCACTCAGGGCTTCTCTCCCCTTCCCCAGTTTCCAATTTACCTTCACCCAATCCTCAAATTCCTGCTTTAATCCCCCAATTACTCCAGCCTTTGTTTTTGCAGATAATCTCAGTTTACCTACATGCAGGCACACTTTCTCTCACATACACATGGAAGCTCTTTCTTTCATACACACACACACAGTATCTCTCCCCTTCTCTCTCTCTCTCTCATACACACATACAGGCTCTTTCATATACACATAAAACATAGACTCATACACTTGCAGGATCTCTCACACATACACACAATCTCTCTCACACACACAGACACACACAAACATGATTTCCAATTTCCGCTTTCTCCTGGGCCTTGTCTTCAGCCGTTATGGAGTGGCTGTGCTCTCCTCACTACAGCAGGGGAGATGGGAGGAGGCCATTGCTTTTAGTGGCCCTGCAATTGCGCTGCAGCTGCTGTCTTCCTATGGCTCTGCTATTCCTGATTAGGGGGGGGCTCTGCGCAACTGTGCAGGCCTTGGTGAGTTGGGCACCATCGCGGCCCCACTGAGCTTTTCTTTCCCGCCAAACTTTTATTCAGGCCGTAGCAGGTTGGATTCCATTGCGGCCCCGCCGAGCTCTGCTTCCCCGCCGATCCTTTCTTCGGACCGCGGTCCCACCGAGCTCTGCTTCCCTGCCGATCCTTTCTTCGGGCCTTGGTCCCACTGAGCTCTGCTTCCCCGCCGAGCTCTGTTTCTCTCCCAAATCTTCCTTCAGGCCGTGGCAGCCACTCTTCTTTACTTTGGCTGCAGGCGTTCTGAGCAGGAGCTTTAAAAAGTCATGTGACATGAACCTCCGGCCCACCGGGGGATGCCCGATCCCCTGATAAGCCAATCTGCCCCTGGATGTGATTCAGCCGACCCCGGTTCGGCATTCGTTATTGACCCGCCATGGGAAATTTAATTTTCCGCGGTTCGGGCCCATTTTTTTTCGGCTGCCCCGAACCAAAAAAACCCCAAAATGCCCCAGCCCTTCAGATTTAATTAATTACAATCCCCCACCCTCCTGACCCCTCCAAAACTTGCCTAAAGTCCCTGGTGGTCCAGCGGGGGGTCCCGGGAGCGATCTCCCGCTCTCAGGCCGTCAGCTGCCAGTAAACAAAATGGCGCCGGTGGCCCTTTTCCCTTAACATGTGACAGGGGCTATCGGTGCCATTGGCCGGCCTCTGTCACATGGTAGGAGCAATGGACAGCCGGCACCATCTTAAAAAATGGCGCGGGCCATCCATTGCTACTACCATGTGATAGGGGCCGGCCAATGGCACCAATAACCCCTGTCACATGGTAAGCGCAAAGGGCCATTGGTGCCATTTTTATTAGTGGCAGCCAATGGCCCAAGAGGGGGAAATTGGAGCAGCCTCAGAGGGAACTTCCCTACCCCTCCACCCCACCTTCCCTTTCCTTCCCCCGTACCTTTTTCTTTGTTTTCCTTTTATTTCCAAACTTACTTCAGCCCTGGGGCTGAAGTAAATTGCGCGCGCCGGCCAACTGCCGGCAAGTGATCCCCGGCACAGTGGCCATGCGGAGGCCTCCGGCCACGCCCCTGCCCCTGGACTTCCCCACCCCTTTGCAAGCCCCGGGACTTACACGCGTCCCGGGGCTTTATGCGCATCGCCGGGCCTTTTGAAAATAGGTCCGGCGCGTGTATGACCAGTTAAGCGCATAAATCTTTGAAAATCCGGCCCAATATATTTTCTTTTATTTATTTGTTAAAATTTTTATACCGCTATTCAGTCGAGCCATCATAGCGGTTTACATCTTATTTAAAAGATTACAATGTACAAACGTAAATATAGCCTAACTTAAACAAAAAAGCATAAAACACAGCATCCTACATACAACGGAGTAAAACAGTATACTAAAATTATTTAAAAGAAATTAGAATAAGATATAATAAAAGGATTGAATAAAAGATTCTTTGCCTATTTTCCTTCCAGATTCTTAAAAGCAATATCAAACAGTCATGTTTTCAGATTTTTTCTGAACAATTTTACATCTGCTTGCAATCTCAGTTCCACTGGGAGTGTTTTGATATCTTTACTACAGAAGACTGTATTTTGAATGCCCTTTTTCATGTAAAATTAGTTATTATAAATGCAAAATTTGTCATTGTGGGTGGTGAGGGCAAGGGGGTGTGGACACCAGGCTGGACAGGGCTTAGTCTGCCTTATGACCTTGCGACGGCTCAGAGAGCGTGCGCCACCCACAGACCACCACCATTTACCTCTCTTCCACTTCTCCTGGGGGGGGGGGGGGGGTGGAATTCTGGGGAAAGGTGGGAGGCAGGTCTTAGGGTTCCTGGGAGTATGGCGAGTTTGCCAGATTCCTAAAAACATTATCACTCTGCCACTTCTCTGGGAACTCTGACCCCTTCTTTCCCGTTCTGCAACATTTCAAATCACTAAAAGGGCCAGACTGCATAGAGACTCCCTTCTTGATGATTTGACTTGTGCCATTCCCTGGCGGGGTGAGGACAGGTGGGGCTGGGGGAGCACCATCTTATCCCTCACCTCAGGCAGCAGATTCTCTTGAGCCGCCCCTGCTCCCTCTTCTGCATTACCTCCCTTCAGGCATTCTCCATCCCCCCCCCCCCCCCCCACCCTTCCCTTTAGGCATTCTCTCTCCCCTTTCATGCACATCTTCTCTTATTCTTTCTCTACCACCTTCCCATCTATGACTTTATTATTTTACAAACTTTAAATAACAAAACCAATTTACTGTATATCAATACAGAATTTCGATACACTGCCCATCTATGATTTTTAATTGATCTGTAAAACATGTACAGCAGCAGAAACATACAGTTATACTTTCATAGGTGAACTTCGATGTACATAATATACAAATTATAGAATCACCTCAGCAGCAACACAAACTTTCCATTCCCAGGCACTTTGGAAATAATACAATACTCAACAAAAAAAACATTCAGAACCTATATAGCAAATGTCATACCAAAATAGCACTAACTCCCATGACTCAAACAGCAAAAATCCTACCAATAAAAGGGAACACTAGAAATATTACACCAGGCCCTAAAACACCTCCTACTGGGAAAACAGAATAAGTCAGAGTGCCACAGATCCTTATACAGAAACTAAACATATATGCAAACCAATGACAGACCCTCACCTAATACAGAATAAGGAACCACAAATTAGAAACATGTAGAAACTGAATTGGAAGCTAGACTCTACTCCTCCACTCCCCCCCCCCCCCCGCCTCTTAGCCTCTTCAGCCTCCCCCCCCCCGCCTTCTTTACCATATCAATCTCTCCTTTACCTTTACCTCCCCTCTCGCATATTTTCTCCCCCCCTTTCCCTCTCCCCTCACCCCTCCCCCCAACGTTGTAAATAAGTTCACATATGTAATATGTAATTTTAAACCCATATCTTTCCAATTAAGTTATCCATGCTTGCTTTCTCTTTTCTCTCGTTCTTCGCTTTTTACCTTGTTCCTTTTATCCAATTATTATCCAATTCTCCCAGTTAAACCCCCCTTGTTCAATGTAATTTCCTTTGTCAGTTAATTGTGAACCGACATGATGTGTCCTACGAATGCCGGTATATAAAAATGTTAAATAAATAAATAAAATAAACATGCAGTGCAAAACTGGACAGAGAAACTGAAATGCACTTCCTCCTTACTGTGCAAAATATAAAGAGATCAGAGCTGCATAGTCCTATGCTGACATATTCCAATCACTAAATTTTATAATAAAACATTTTCTACTTTGTTTGGGTTTATTTTTTTCTAATCATGTTTGGCCTGGCCTTTTTTTTTCTGTTTTCAGTGCCTTCTCCATTTCCCTTTTCCAGTGTCTCCTTTCCATTTTCTCCTCTTGTTTGTGTCATGTCCTCTCCTACATCTGTCTCTGAAATTGATATTTTCCTTTCATCTCATTTCTCTGCCTCTCTGTTTACTCATAGCTAGATTTCACCCTGCCTTTTCCCTCTTCGGTTCTCCTTAGCTCTTCAACCCCCTACAACTCTCCCCTCTCTCTCTCCCAACCCTTTATCTCCCCTTCATTGATTTCCTCATATTTGGCTCCCTTGTCCTTATTCCCCCCACCCCCACCCCACCGCACCCCACCCCACCCCACAACTAGTGCTTCCTTTGTGGCTCTTATCCTCCACCATTCCCAAGATGACTCTCTCACTAACAAAATTCCCTTTAAGCTTCCCCATCCACATCTCTTTATCTTTGGTTTCTTGCCATTCTCCGTTTATTTTAATGTCTTGTGCCCTCCCCCCCCCCCCCCCCCCTATCACCTCTCCCCATCCTACTTCTGTCTCTGAACCTCATTGTCATTCTCGGTCCTCACAATTTCTCTGAGTGGAGGAATAGCCTGGTGGTTAGAGCATCAAGTTGCAAATCAGGGAAGCCAGGATACAAATCCTGCTGCTGCTCCTTGTGAACCTTGGGCAAGTCACTTCACCCTTCATTGCCTCAGGTACAAACATAGGAGCTCATTCACAAAACTGTGTTAGTCCATTTACTGCACGGTAAACACACCATGCAGTAAATGGCCTTATGTAGAGATAACATGAAGTATTTGAAATACCTCATCTTATTCTGCTGCCAGCACCCTCATACCTCTGGAGGCGGCAGTAATAAGAAAAAAAAATTTAATATCCCAACCCACCAATCCCTCTTCAAATATAAAATCTGTCCCCGGAGGCCAGGACTCCCACCCTCCAGACCACTCCAGACCTTACAGTTTTATTCCTGTTGGTGCAGTTGGGGCCCAGAGCACCGACTAGGCTCCAGCATCATTTTGAAAAATGCTGCAACTTAGTAAATGAGCCTATTAGATTGTAAGCCCTTTGGGGATAGGGAAGTATGTACAGTTCCTGATTGTTATCCACTTTACTATGAAAAGCAGAATATAAATAAATAAATATTGTCATCTCATCTACCTACCAACTTTCCATTTCCCAGTTCTGTTCCCCTACACCAGTCCTTGTTCTCCTCTCTCTCACCAGCTTCCCATTCTCACTCCTTCTCCACCCTCCTATTTCTTCTTCTTTTTCACCCACTCTATAGTTCCATATTTCTACCCTCTGCACTCACCCTCTCCCCAGTCCTTATCTAGTTCTGTCTCCCATCCTGTCACCAGCTTAGGCTCCTTTCCAGTCATTCACCTTCTCACCTGGCTCCAGTTCTTTCTTCTGTCAAAATGCGTCCTCCCCCCACTTCATCCCCTCCATCCCTAAACCCCAGTCCAGCTCCCTCCATCCCCATGGCTTTTCTCTCTCTCTGCTCCCTCTTACTCCCCAGACTTTATCTGTCTCAGTCCTGATCCCTTGTACGCTTTCAATTTTCCCTCCATCCAAAATGTGGCCCTTTCCGTCAGTCTCACCAGATCCTGTCCTCTCCCAATTTCTTCCACTATCAGTGGTCCTCTATTTCAGTATTTCCCAACGCTCTCCTGAAGGCACCTTTATCCAGTTGGCATGGGACAGATTTGCAAACACTGAGTGTCCAATGTATACTAATCATTTCATGCATACTCATTAAGGATATCCTGAAAACATGACTGGTAAGGCATGCCTCCAGGAGAGGGCTGGGAAACGCTGTTCTGTCTCCTCCTCCCAAGCCTGGGTCCTCTATCCTGACTTCTCCTCTCTCTCTCTTTCTCCCTGCCTCCACATCCCGTGTATGTTTCCTACTACTTGTCCTTCCCACCGATCCATGTACAGTCTTCCTCTCCCTGCCCTCCCCAACCTCCATCTCTTGTACATCTCCCTCCCTGTCCATGCATTACCGCATGTTGGTCTCCGTCTCCCTGCTCCCCTTCCACCATCTCATGTAGCTCTTCCACCCCCCCCCCCCCACTGCATGTAGGTTTCCCTCTCCCCCCCCCTCCAATTCCTGCTGTTTTCAATCTTCTCCTCTTTCTCCTGGCAGCCATATCCCTAGTTCTTATTTGGATTCACCTATGGCTGGCAGGAGCAGTGCTGGATAGTGCATCAGTTTCCTTTGCACATGGTGCCAGTCTTGCAGTGTGAGCCGGGAGACGTATTGGGTATTGAAGCTCACATCACAAAACTGGCTCCATGCAGTATAGGAAGCTGATGTGTTTTTAAGCAGCGCTAAATTTTCTGTTGGCTATGCATGTGGCAGGATTTGGCATGGAGGCAGATCTGTCCCAACCCAATGGGAAATGCTAGCAGCACCTGAGGTGTTCCTCATCTCTTGACACCCCAAGCAACCATCTAGCTTGCCCTACCCAAAAGAGGGCCATGTGTAAATCATTTGCCCATGCACAATAAAAAAAATAAATCTCCCCTCCTTTTAGTTGCTGTGAATTTTATTCCTGAGCTTCCTAGCTTTCAACTTGTTTTTATTTAAAAAATAATTTTCAGTTCATTGCTCCAGGGATTTTGTCCTGGGATTCAAACTTGTGATAATACCATCCTTTGCTATGCAGAGCTGATTGTCTACCCAGCATATGTTTAAAATTCATTTGTGGGTTAATGTGTTCAAACCGCCTTACACACAGAACCTGATTCATACCTTTCATTTGCTTGGATGTCGCTTGTGATGGAAAAAGGGCTTTGCAAACCTCATCAGCCCGCTGCTATACCATGCAGATGAAAATTTGAATCTGGTCCCTGATGATGACAACTTAGCGTCATTGGCCTTTAGTTGTTTTCACCAAGTTGTGCACCAGTCCAAAATGATGTGCCATTCATATTGGTGTTGTTGTTGTTGCTAATTTCATTTTTACATTCTTGCTGATGTATTAATCTGTGCACTGGGGCTTTTGTTACCTTCTCCCATCTTGTTGCTGCTGCCCTCTGCTGTTTGAACGGTGGCCTTGCATGCATTTCACATTTGAAGGGGTTACGCTGGAAGACTTGCTGGGAGAAAAAAAGAAAAGCTTGTTTAGCTTCTTTAACCGTTCTGTCAAACATGGTAAAGTTTGTTCTATTTTGTGGTGCAACTTCCTTTTTCTACAGATGATCCTCCTTATGCTTGCATGTGTATTGTTTTAATGACTTCTTTATTGTTTGGGGTGACAGCGTGTATAATGGTTCCTTTGCTATAATAAATGCATGGTTCAGAATAACTGGTGCAGCGATGCTTTTCCATCTAATTCAGATTTTAGTGGATTATACTAAAGAAGTGGATGTTTATCATAGTGTGTTCTGATAGGCTCAGTATAGTGTTCACTTTTGAAAATGTGGCCCAGTGATTAGAATAATGGGTAATCAGGAGATCAGAGTTTAAATTCTCCTTTTCCCATTGATGTTCATTTTGACTGTAGGCAAATAATGCACCCACTTAGACTATGTCTTTGTCTGGAGCAGGGACTTATTGTTCCTGAATATAATTTATTGTAAAGCACCCTGATTTAGGGTGCTATATAAATGCTGAAATAATAAAATATATATATACACTTTGTTCCTCATCTGAAAGCCTCTCCTGTGGTCACTTACTTGATCTGAGAAGGTGAGAGTACTGTTTCCTGGGCAACTAGTCAATGGTTTATTTTTCACCCTTCCACCTCTCCCCCCCCCCCCCCCCAGGTCATAATTTTTGATATATAGATTATTACTCCCGTTCAGAGGAAAATCTTTGAAATAAAGGTCAGTTAGTGATTTAGAATAACATTCAACTAAGTCTGATGTTAGTGACTGACTAATTTTAGTCCTGTTGCTGGTTATTCACTAACTAACATTAATCACCCAGTAATCAAATTTAAAAACCATAGATTGAAAAGATATTTAATACAGTTAAAAAACCGTAGTCCAATTTAACAGCCCTTAGATTGAGACCTTACCATTTCTTAATCAGCTTTTAATACTTTAGCAGCTCAACAAATTAAGATGCAGACAGAGGCCCAGCAGCTAGATGGGGGCTATCAGTTAATAAATCTTCTACCTGTTGGTGAGAGGTTGTATGTATACACCTGGTGCAATAAGCTTCTGGCTTTCACAGAACGAGTCCGGTCTCTGGAGGCTAGAATGGCAGAGTACAGATAGTGGATCTTCAAGCTCCTTGTTTCTCCTCCTCTCCCAGTCGTCATTCTGCTACCACAGTATGGATGCCAAATAAGAAGTACCCAGTTATTGGTTAGGAGTATGAAGACTGGGAGGGGAAGAGAAAGAGGGAGCTTGAACGTCCTCTAATTCATGTTTTGCTCAGCTAAGTGATGATTTATGAAGAGGTTTGACATTAATCCTCAACTACAATAAGGGCAGAGCTCTTATAGGAAATTTCCATCATGAACTGGAGGCACAGTCTAGTGATTAGAGCAGCAAACTGGTAAATCAGGGTTCAAATGCTGCTTCTCCAGCTGATGCTCCTAGTGACGTTGGGCAAGTCACTTCAATCTCTGTTGCCATAATTACAAACGTAGGCCTGGATTCACTCTTCTCACAGAGAAGAGTGAATCGTGCGGTACCGGGGGGCGGGGAGGCAAAGCGGAGGGGCGGGCCTATGAAAGCCGGCAGCCATCGCACCACTGCGGTGCGCTGGCTGCCGGCATTCGCACCGAATAACTAAACCATAAAAGGTTTAGTTATTCGGCGCAAAACTGGTGGCGATAAGGGGCCTTACCTTTTGCCGCCAGCGATGTCTCCGCAGCGTGGGCCTTGGTGCCGCCCTGACTCCTCTTCCGAGGCCGACTCTGCCCAGACTCCACCCCGATCACCCTATCATACGCATGTGAAAGCTATTGAAAATGACCCCCTTAGGGCTTTTCTCCCATTCCTGGTAAGAGAGGCCCTTAGATTGTAATCCCTCTGGGGCAAGAAACTACCAACTGTGCCTAAATTTGTAACTTGCCTTGAGCTTGAATTTGTAAAGGTGAGTAATTATATCTAAGGAAAAAAAAAAAAGATCAAGGTTCCACTGAGGTCATTTTATTAACTCCCAGTTAATTAACCTATGCTTGTATTTTAGAAACAGGACAGATTTTTTTTTCAAAAGTGGTCCCCCATGTTTCTAATCTCTTGGTACAGTAAAGAGCATCCTACTTATGACCAACGTTAGTTTTGCTGCATACGGGAGGCACTGCTACTTTAAAACATAACAGCTTGTTTTCTAGCCCATAAAATGACACTGTGCTCTCTAAAATCACATTAGAACAAATTAGAGCTTTGACATTTGGCTCTGTCAGGCATTGTTCATACTAGAATTTGAAACAGAGCCCTTCTTGCAAGCCTGTGCCCCCACTCTTGAAAAAGGCTGTCTGACATGTAACAGAACTGTCTTTATGCCTCACCTTTTTGGTACCACATTTCATATATTTAATTATCATATCCCTGTGCCCGATATGCCTTTACCTAATTGTACCTTGTTCGGATTTTACATCCGTTCGACAATACAAAAGGGTAATCCTATCGTAGAATCTAACATCATGTAACTTGCTTTGGGCTTTTTAGTTGGAAAAGCATGTGAGAAAGAAATAATGATGATGATGAAAGGAATTATTGGCACAATAGAACTTATTGATTGAAAAGCAGCTACAGCCTAGCTTCAGCTGACAGGTCTGACCCAGATGCTGTGTGTGCTAGGCTTTGGGAAATTTCAAGCTGAGCAGTACAGCTTACATATTATACAGCTGTACCTCCAAACACCTTTAGCTATGTAAAAGATGGCTGAGGTTTTACTTGTGTTGTTAATAAGGGAAACTTGCATATCAATTATGTTTTTAATCTGGAGTTTTATCTTATGCATAGTTAAAGAAGATGGACAAGAAAATAGAATAAATGATTAATAAAAAAAAAAATACATTATCTTGAAATATAATCAACCCCCTTTTCGGTGGGTGTCCTGAATGCAGGGGGTACATGGGGGCCATAAACTCCCTCCTCCTGCTCTCTTTCCCTTGTCTCTCATCCCACTGGCCCTGGGTGCCAGGATTTTTCCCAGTGGGGAGGAGGATTCAACCTCCAAGGCCCAAGGCACACAAGGGTGGACAACTCACAGTCTCAGTCTTTTTCTCTCTCAGATGTACTCACAATTGGGATGTCCGTGAGTTAAGGGAAACTTATATCCTCACAAAAGACACTGGATATGCCTGGTGGGGTGTTCCAACAAAACAAAAAATGCAATCTAGAATATCTCCAATCCAATTAGTAACAAAAATTTCAAATTGATCTTCTCACACAATTCATATGTACTTTTTGTCTCAAATGCACACAGCTGAATTGATATCGCGTAGATGACAGGCACCAGGCAAAACCCCAACCCTCCTAGTGATTGAGAGTGGACTTCTAGTGGACTCCTAGCTCTTTCTCTGACGTTACTTTCGACTGCTGGGTTAGAAAGTCCCGAAGTCCCAAAATACAAAAATCAAAATCTTCTCTCCTTTTCACAGGCAGGAACCGGTGGCAAAAATTCCTCCCAACAAAACTCATCTCAACAATTCACTTCTTCACTGGCCAGATACTGCTGCCCCTCCTTTGTATGGCAGGCAGGTGTAACCCCACTGGGTGGGGCCATAAAAGACTCTGTAAACTCTTTGGGGCTGGAATTGCTCCTGGCTGGCGCTTGCTTGGCTTTTTCTCTTCCTCAAAGCTAGGATCCCTTGTTGGTGGGGGGGGGGGGGGGGGGGGAAGTTTACTTCCAAGGCCCAGACTGCTAGGGGAGACCCATTTTACCTTTGCCTGGGAAAGGGGCACTGTTTCCTCGATGTGTGTGCTGAATATGCCAATAACCACGTAAGAGTCACTTAGTTAGAGTCCAAAATTAAACTTCTTTACTGTTGGAAAAAGTCAGATGAAAAAATGGCACAATTTAAACTTAATCCTCAGCACCACAGGGTTTCTTTGTCTGTTACAGTCTCTCTTCTCTAACTGTGCAGAACAAGGGAACTTCTACTCTCCAGGGCTAGGAAAATAATAGAGTCCCCAGGTGGACAGGGTATCCCTTAGATGGGCAGGACACCCCTTCCAAACTGGCAAAAATAAAAAGTCCCTATCTCTGCACAGGAGCCCAAACCTCTATCTGCCCAGGGTGAAGATGTCTGTTGGGTGTCCTCAGTGTTCTTCATTATTTCTGTACTCACAGCTAGCTGGGGCTCAGTATTCTCTTGGTTTAGACAAATCCCTGATGGGGAGGGATCCAGGTTGGAGCTCGGGCAGCCAAAACTTCCTCCCCCGATCTTCTTACAAAAAATCTTCTCTCCCAAACTCATATTTACCGCTGGAAGATCCTGGCATCGGGTGACGCCGCCTCCTCTGTCCTCTCTCAGGGTATAAAGGGGGAGGTCTTCCTTACCCTGGGCAGCCCCAAACGCAAGGTTCCCTGTGCCCTGAGCCCAGGCGGTGCACAGGATCTCACACGATTCCTACAAATTAAAGTCTCTTCAGAATCCCCAAATAGTCCTAGGATGCAGACCTTCCCCACCAGGGAGTGGAAAGGAAAGGACGATCCCTGGCCCAACCCACAGACTCCCAGCAGGGTTTGCTGGAGCCCTAAGAGCAGACCTAAAAATTAAAAACAGGAAAAACTCCAAACACCTCCACTAACTTCAAAATCAACTCACAGGGCCCCTGTGGAGTTGTGGAGCGCTGCTATAAAGCTTCTCAAAGGGACTGGCCTTTCCAGCTCCCTCAGAGGGAGAGGCTGCATTTGAATGATTCCTCCTCTCCTTCACTAACCTGTACTGCACCCAGGGCTCATTGGTTATGAAACCGGAGTGTCCATTACATAGAGAATCACAGTTCTTTAACATGACCTCTTCCAGACAGGGGTGGGGAATCCTCCTGAGGCAGAAAAAAAAATCCAAATCTCTTCCAAAAACATATTCTCACATAACTCTCTTCCACTCTCAGAGAGAGACACTCCCTGCCAGACCATAGGATAGAGGACCAGGAATATTTCTCTTCCTCTACTATCAGGCTGTGGGTTCCAAAATTGTGGAATCACTTCAACATCTCTCCTTACTCTCTAAAATTCCAACAAAAATGCCACATTGCTCTTTGTGCTCTGCCTGTTTTTTATGTAAGTTGGCTGGACCAAAAAGGCACCTCCTAGGAGGTACCTGAAAAGGGATGGTATGCAAACGCCTACCTTCTACCTGAATCCTAACCTAGGGTTTAAGCTAGGAACAAAATAGGCAGTGGAGACCTAGAGAGTAAAAACAGATCCATGGTTAAAATCAGATAAGCAAAGCCTTTTGACAGTGTGCAAGAAAAACAGATCCTTGTGTTTGTTGAGAGGGGATGAAGGATAGCAAGCCAACACATTCACCTTTAGTTGCCCTTTCTGGACCTAAGTGACATCAGAGTTCTCCCTGCTGTTGGCACAAGTCTGATGATGTGTTGGTGAATCTGCACAGGAGGTGGATGAAAATATACCACCACTGTTTACTGATTCAGTCTGTACCAAATCTATGGACGCTCTATTGCCTGATATCTGTCATCTGCTGACTGGACCTAGAATGGAAAAGTAACTGACCACAACATGTGTTTGCAGACAATCGAGCAGAATTTTTGAGATCATCAACTACTTATACCAGTGGCTCCCAAATCATCCTCTTGACCCCACAGCAAGTTAAATTTTCAGGATATTCACAATGATTGTACATGAGACCAGGGCTGGTGCTTCCATTAGGCAAACTAGAATGTTGCCTAGAGTGTCAAAATTTCAGGAGTGGCAAAACCTCACCAGCATGAGGCCCAGAGGGATGCTGTGCCAAAGCCAATAAAGAAGGGAGTGCAGTGCTGGAACCACTGCCACCGGTAGGAGGGAGCACTGTGCTGGAACTGCCGCCAGTAGGTAAGTTGGTGGAGGGGAGTACTTGATCAAAAGTTTGCCTAAGGCACCAAAGACTCTAGCACTGGCTCTGCATGTGATGAATTTGTATATCATGGGTCTCCAGTATTTGCTAATATATCTCATGAATATTCATTTTGGATATCCTGAAAATCTGACTGACTGTGGGATCAATAGGATGCTTTTTGCAATCACAGTCTTAGACTTCAAGAAACAAATGAATAACGAAAATTATTGTGCACAAAATCTTCCTCAAATAGTTTTGTGAATAATATACACTTTGCAGTGCTTGATGTGTGGACTTAATATTTATACTTTATCATTTTTGCTGTGATTGTGTGAAGCATTTTGATTGAAACATTCCAGCCAAAATGTATTATTATGTAATCTATAAAGCATGTTGTATTCGTACCTGAAATAACAGAAATTTCGGGGTAAATTCTGCAGGCATGAGCTCTAGAAATCAATAATGGAGACATACTGTGTTGTTGTTCGTTCTCCAGTGATAGTGTAGCGAATTTTCAATGCAACAAATCTTTTTGGACATCTGCAGAAACAGAGGAAATATTCTGTTATTTCTGTACAGCTGGAATGCATCTGTAGCTGCTAAATGTCAGTTCCTTTATCTGAGATGTGTCTTACCATCCAACAGCGAGCATGCCCACTAGTGAAACTGAATCGGTGAACACGGAGAACATTGGCGAGGGGGAGAGTAATGGATGCTGTGGTAGTGTCTGGTAAGTCCAGATCTTCTCAGTCTTAGCAGCTCAATCACTGTCTGAAGAAAGAGCTGTTATTTCTCAAAGCAAGGGATTTTTTGGAAGGATGGGGGAAGATGAGAGCTGTATCTTCTATGATATTTACTGAAGCAAGCTTATCTTTCTCATAATATCTATGCAAGAGCACATGGGGGCCAATTTGAAGCAATGCTCACAACAAAACCTGGCAGATCAGGAGGTCCTCAAACTCAGTCCTCGAGGTTGGCAACCCTGTCAAGTTTCCAGGATTTCCACAACAAATATGCAGACACTTCCTCCATTATAAGCAGACAGATATCATGCATATTCATTGTGGAAATACTGAAAACCCAACTGAGTTTCAATCCTCAAGGACAGAGTTTGGGGATCCCTTACCAGACCAAGCACCCATAAACTTGCATACTGAAAATAACAGAGTGAATATACAAAATTTAAAAGCAAGTATTACAGCAAAACAAAGATTTATTACAATGAGAACTGCAAGGAAACATGCAACTTTAGTCATTTAAATTTGGTGGAGAAAATGGATTCAGATGCAAAATTACTCTGGGGTTTTCCCATAGTTCCTCATGAATCAGGATGGTAATCCCATGATCCCCAGGTACAAATCTTGTTCTAGAGAATAAAAACATTTATAAACTCTTGCTTGGGGTACATAAAACAAGAATCCTGATCTTGGTGGGGTTCTTATCCTGGTACTAAGTCTCTGGTCTCACAAATGGTCGGGTAAGATATTGTTTGGACTCGGATGAGAGAGAGTGAGAGCATGGGGATTTCCTGGAAGACAGGAAAAAGGAAAAATTCACACTTTCCCCTCTATGACCATCTAACTTCCTCCCCAAAGTAGAACTTTTACAATCATTTTCAGATCTTCTTAAGAATGCCTTTTTTTGGTATAAGGAGTGCCAAATTCTGTCCCTTGACTAGTCTGTTGCCCCTTACAAAAATGACAGCAGTGGCCTGAGATGTTTGAGTGACCTCAGTGTATGTCAGGGGTCTCAACCAGACTGTGTCTCTGTTATGAGGATATGGTAGTCAGGAATGTTTAGAGAGATGAGACAGTCCCCATTGGGAGTGTCATTTGAGTTAACAAAACTGTCCATGTGTGACAGACTCTTCAGTTACATCACTGTTAAGACCTGGGTGAGCCTACTCACTGGCTGGTTAGGAGTTTTCTTCTGGTTCTAATTTTTGGGTTTCTTAGACTCAGGGCCTGAGGAACTCTGTGTCTGGGACACCCAGGGATAGGGAAGACTTGTCCCTGAAGTGGTGGTGACATGTTGTGAAGAGTAACTCCAGTGTTAAATTCAGTTGGGGATAAAAGACTGATTTCAAGATTCAGGACAAAGTTTTGACTGCCCTTCCTTCCTGTTTTGAAGCAAAGAGAACTTCAAGGGGATTCCTCCCATCAGGGATCCAGAAAGAAGAAATAAAGAAACCGTGTAAGAACCAAAGAGCTCCAGATGATCTACTAACCGTGAATAAGGGATCACTGTGGACACTCATCTAGTGTTTCACCACCTTGGGGACCGAAAGAGAAGATTTACTCTCTGAGCCATAGACTTTACCATTTTTATCAGATTAGAAGGGGTTTTGACCAGTCTAAAGAAACCCTACCACCTGGGAGCGCCACTTTATCTAATTCAAGAGAGTTGATATTTCCCTGGCCCTGATATGCAAGTCCTGCACATATGGAGGGCAGACTGTAAGAAAAGAAAACAAGAGAATTCTATGGTGCTGCAGTTTGAGTTATTGCGCCATTCGTCATCAATTGTTTGAACAGTAAAGACTAATTTTGGACACAAACACAATGATTCCAGAGTATTTCTTTTGCACTCCCTGCACCCATCTTAAGGACAAGCATCCTCCCCAAGTGAACACAAAGAATAAAAAGGAATGTGTAGATTGGATACCCATGTCATATTGGACCCTGGAAGTTTATCTCCCCCCCCCCCCCCATCTACAAAGGATCTGGCCTTGGGAATAAGAGGTCATGTGAAAGAGCTAACTTGTGAGTGGTTCCAGCATTTTTATGGCCCCACCCATGCAGGATAGGCACACTGAGGTGGGGTTACACATGTGACACAGGGGGAGTTGGAGTCAGCCTTAACACAGGGCTGAGAGTTGATATCTTTCCTTGTGGAGAACACTTGAAGGGGTCTTTCCTTCCATAAGAAAAGGCCATCTTAAACATATGTTTGGCAGCAGAGAAGATGGGAGAACTGGAGAAGTTGTGCCTACTGGTGGAAGAGCTTGGAGGACTGGAGAAAACTGAGGCATTACAAACTCATGACAACCATGAGGGCTACCGAGCTGCTCTAATTCTAATAGAGAAATACTTTGCTGAAGAGGAAACTGATCACCTTGTTCAGGAACCAGAAGCAGATAAGGATGGATTAACTTTCAGGAGTCCAGATGAGCAAAAGGAGTTTAACTTCTGAGGAGTGAATTATATGGAGATACTGACTTGAGTGGATGATGGATTCCTCTTTCAATAGAGGTGTGCCTGAGGGGAAGAAGAGTTAAAGGAATCCTGGAGGGATGAAGTCTTTGGGATTTCAGTTGGTTGAGAAGTGGATTGTGGAGATTCTATGTGCAAGGGTCCAAAGAACAAAAGTTTGCTTCAGAAACAGAATCTGTGTGAGGGTTGTCCATTGGGGAGTTCAAAGAGAAACTGCCTACAGAGGAAAGTCCAGAGGAATTCCTGTCTGAACAAGGAGTTCAACCAGAAGCTGAGTGAAAGAAGGTGTGGAGAAAGAGGAGGTACTGAAGAGAGCCCAGGGTGGAAAGATCCAGCCCCCAAAGAGCTGACTTGTGAGAGAGAAGTGGAACTCGATGAAACAAGCAGAGTTTAATTTTGCATTGGATTTCTGGATTTTGGTTACTGTTGGTGCACTATCAACTGGTATAGTTGTTGGTACACTATCAGCTGGTGTAGTGCTTGGGACTTACTATTTTATCTTGCTCATCCACACCAGTAAAGACTATTTTTTGAACAACAGAACTGGAGTCAGAGTGGCGTTTTTCTTGTCTTTTTTTTTCTTCTTTTTGTGTGACTGGACTGGTGAGCAGAAGAGCCCCAGTGTGAAGAAAACCCTATAAACCTTGAATGACTGTTTACTTTCAAACCCTTGCAGAACCCTGGGACGTCATGGTGCCTTGTATAGTCAGTGACCTTCCCCATGTGCCACCATACCCAGTGGCATACCTAAAGCATTTGGCACCGGGGGTGGATACTTCCTTTGGCACCCCCCCCCCCCCAAGCGGTCTTCAGTTCTCCTCTCCCTCATACAAGCTCCTCTTTCTCACACACATACACACATACACACACACACACCCCTCAAAAGGCTCCTTCTCTCTCTCGCACACGTAAAGCCCCTCACACAGGCTCTCCCCCTCTCTCTCTCTCTCTCTCTCTCTCACACACACACACACACAGTCTCCCACAGGCTCCCTCTCTCGCACATACACACACACACACACACAACTTCACAAGTCTCTTTCTCTCTTGCATACACACACCCCTTCTTACGTTCTCCCTCTTTCTCTTGCATACACTCTCACACACCACTGCACACAGGCTCCCTCCATTTCTTTCTCTCTCACACATACACATCCCTTCACTCGAGCGCCCTCTCTCACACACAAACATGAACCCTCACTCCCATACACACACATACAGGCTTAAAATCTCTTACTCACATACAAAAATGCACTCCTATACACACACCACACAGGCTCCCAAGCCCTTACACACACACACACTCTCTGTCTCCCCTCTTTTCCTCTCTCAATCACATAGGCTCATGTGCAGTCATTCTGGGCCTCTCCCTCTTCAGCTGCAGGAGGGGTGGACCTCCTCTGTGGCTATCCAGCTGCTCTCTTTTTCTGTCTTCCACCTCAAATGGGATGGTATTTGCTTGTGGCCTGGCGGCCTCACTCTTCTTTTGCTGCAAACAGGACGGGCTCTATTTGCAGTTGCCGACCTCGCTCTTCTTCTACCACAAGTGGGATGGGCTCCACTCACAGCTGCCAGATATTGCTGTTCTGCCAGTGGCCTCAATTCAGAGCCTCTTGATGGCACGTACCTGGCTGTCACCTGGGGTAGACCCCTCTTCCCCCCCCCCCCCCCACACACTTAGTATGTCACTGACTGTTCCCAAGAGCTGACCAGGATGGGTCGCAGTTTTGGTATTCACAGGATGCAAATCCTACCAGGTTTGGGTAAAATGATCCCAAGTCTTGATAGCAGCCTTAGTATTAGAGCTCCCACAGCTCTAGGAAAAACAAACAACTCCAGCTTGACCTCATGGTAAGCTAGATGTTACTTGCTAGTATCCTTGAGCCCATCAGCAAAGTATTCTTCCTCGCAAGAAATTGTTTGTTCTGCTAGAGATGTCCATTCTACCTCCTAGGGCTCTTGATAAGTGGCTAGGCATCTGTACCTAGGAATAGTCCTTTGGCATATTAGCATCCATTATAAAACAGAGGCCCTGCTGAACTGGAAGAAGCAGCAGGCCTTTAGAGATATCCCCAGAACCTAGAATGAGTCCTGCTCCTTCGGATTCCTCTTTTTTTTTATCTTTCCTTCTTATTCCTCTTAGAACATCTCCTTATCCTCCAAGAATTTCCACTCACACTAGGGTTGCCAAGTAGTTCCAGATTTGTCTGACAGGGTTGATTCAGTCCCGGAGGAAGTTATAGTCCTCCTTTTCATAGGGAATGCAATAGTGAAATCAGAATTACAAGTCCCTGCATGCAGTGGAGTAATCTAAAGACTGGATCAACCATATCAGGCAAATCTGAAGTCACTTGGCAGTCTTATCCCACATTCAGAAACTCCGATTTAGCTATCTATACCTGTGGTTCTCAAACTTGTCCTGGGGGACCCCTCCAGCCATTGGGTTTTTTAGGATATCTGCAATTTATTTATTTGATTTATATTCTGCTTTTTCAGGCACTTCAAAGCAGATTACATTCAGGTACTTTATCAAAATGTAACACCTAGAGCCACTAAGCTGTTTTTTATAGGAGGAGTACCACTATCATGGGTGTTGCTGCAATAGTGGGGCCCCCCTCCCCTGAAAAACATTGTGGCTCTATGATGCTTTGTTTTGTCTCATGGCCAAACACTGCAGGACAAAACAAAGTGAATTGTGGCTCTGTAGCTGCGATGGTGGCCCCAACCTCAAGGGACTGCCATCATCTTAAAGGGCCAGCTGCTGAAAATTAGCCCGGCAAAAAATGAGAGTTAAGCAGGGATCACAGTTGACCCCCAACTCAACCTGGGGCTGCCACTTGAGTTGACCCGACACCCCAAAGTTATTAAAAAAAAAAAAATTAAACTTCATGCATGGTGACAGCCCCCCTCCCACCCCCCAAAACCTGTCCTCAAAAAAAAGTGCTCCCCCAGCCCCCTTTCCAAATACATACATCATGGCCTGGGCCCTCTGTCTTCCCCACGCCCCGAATAGTGATGTAACCTCATTGGAGGCATAGTGCTCCCCCCCCCCCTTCAAATGTATCAAAAAAATCATTGGGGTTTGGGGGAACTCCTGGCCCCCTTCACACACCCCCAAACCTTCAAACCTTCAAAAGTTGAGGCTCCCTTGATTGGGCCCAATATGTCCCCTAGCCCAGGGAAAATGGCACAGACCAGACCTTGCCCCTATCACATGATAGGGGCAAGATCTGGGGATCAGTGCATAAAGTCAACTTATGTGTGTAAATCCTTTTGAAAATTACCCCTATCTGCATATAAATGCCTTTTAAAATTACCCTCATAGTTCCTTGTGACCTCACCTCTAAAGTATTATACTTTGTGTCTGATTTCTGTATATTAATAGCTATGTTTATTAGAGTAATAATGTATTTAAATGTTTTGTTTGCAGTGTCACTGGTTTGTTAAGAATGGGTACAGCAAACTGTTTTCATCTAACCATGCTTACATTTTTTTTTTCTTTTTGCCTTTTCAGTCAATTACTTTCAAAGTCTAAATTCAGGTCAGTACAGCATTATTACCTTTTATGTCACAGTTTGTGAGAAAAGTAGGGATGTGAATCGGGCTTCGGACGATTGAAAATATCGGATGATATTTTCAAAATCGTCAGAAATCGGGGGCTCCCCCAAAACGATAGGAAAACCCCACGATATTGATCGTGGGGGTTCTCTTATCGTTTTGGGGGAGGGCGGGAAAAATGGCACATAAAAATAACCCCTAAACCCACCCCGACCCTTTAAAACTAATCCCTTAGCTTCCCCCACCCTCCTGACCTCCCAAAAAACTTTTTACAGGTACCTGGTGATCCAGTGGGGTCCCTGGAGCGATCTCCCGCTCCCGGGCCGTCGGCTGCCACTAATCAAAATGGCGCCGATGGCCCTTTGCCCTTACCATGTGACAGGGTATCCGTGCCACTGGCTGGACCCTGTCACATGGTAGGAGCACTGGATGGCCAGCGCCATCTTGTGCTCCTACCATGTGACGGGGCTGACCAATGGCACCGGTAGCCCCTGTGACATAGTAAGGGCAAAGGCTAGGGGCGCCATTTTGAATACTGGCAGCCAACGGCCAGAGTGCAGGAGGTCGCTCCCGGACCCCGGCTGGACTTTTGGCAAGTCTTGTGGGGGTCAGGAGGGTCCCCCAAGACTTGCCAAAAGCCCCTGGTGGTCCAGCGGGGGTCCGGGAGTGATCTCCTGCACTCGGGCCATCGGCTGCCAGTAATCAAAATGGCGCCGATAGCCTTTGCCCTTACTATGTCACAGGGGCTACTGGTGCCATTGGTCAGCCCCTGTCACATGGTAGGAGCACAAGATGGCACGGGCCATCCAGTGCTCCTACCATGTGACAGGGTCCAGCTAATGGCACGGATATCCTGTCACACGGTAAGGGCAAAGGGCCATCGGCGCCATTTTGATTAGTGGCAGCCGACGGCCCGGGAGTGGGAGATCGCTCCAGGGACCCCTACTGGACCACCAGGTACCTGTAAAAAGTTTTTGGGGGAGTCGGGATGGTGGTGGAAGCTAAGGGATTAGTTTTAAAGGGTCGGGTGGGTTTTTTGTTTATCGGCTCGGGCGCAGCTGATAAACAAAACCGCGATCGGGCCTGATGAAAAAAACCCCACATGTGAATCGGAACTGGAATCCGAACCGATTCCGGTTCCGATTCACATCTCTAGAGAAGAGTATGTTGTGAGGTTGATTTTACAAGAGTCCATATAAATTTGCAGGATGTTAAATGAATAAGTTACTTCACTTTAAATTTCTTTTGAAAATTATCCCATGAAAATTAACCACGCAAAGTAACACCTGTTACTTTGTGCGGGGAAAGATTTTGGTCTAATTTACATGCATACTTTTCATAATCGAAACATATGCACATAAATACAAACCCTGCCCAGACACCACCCCCAAAATACCTGTCACTGATGCACTTTAAATTACATCATGCAGGGTTCGTGTGTAGAATTTTATGTGCATATTGGCTGACAGTTTTCAGAGGGGCGATTCCTGTGGATAAGTGAACAGGTCACTGATATGTTGACTCGGCACTGCATTTGTGTTTGATCTGATTCACATTTCACAACAAAGTAATTATTAAGCAGAAATAGTCTTTATGATATGAATAATTTGCATAGCATTGTTGTAGGTGACATTGATTTACTTGTACTAATTCAACAGTTAAGAGAATGATTTCACATCTAAATAGTGAACATTTTTCTGATTTACTTCTTTGTTAAACCAAGGACATTTGTTAAAATACCTCTTTATTGCTCCATGGTGAGACCACACCTTGAGTACTGTGTGCAATTCTTATCACCGCATCTCGAAAAAGTTATAGTTTTACGAGAGAAGGTTCAGAGAAGGGCGACCAAAATTATAAAGGGGATGGAACAGCTCCCCTATTGAGGAAAGGCTAAAGAGGTTATGGCTGTTCAGCCTGGAAAAGAGATGGCTTGGGGGGGCGGGGGTATGATGGAGGTTTATAAAATCATGAGAGGTCTAGAATGGGTAAATGTGAATCAGTTATTTCAGGGATGGCGAACTCCAGTCCTCGAGGGCCGCAAACAGGCCAGGTTTTCAGGATATCCACAATGAATATGCATGAGAAAGATCTGCAAGCACTGCCTCCACTGGATGCAAATCTTTCTCATGCGTGCTCATTATGGATATCCTGAAAACCTGGCCTGTTTGCGGGCACTCGAGGACTGGAGTTCGCCATCCCTGAGTTACGTATTCTTTCAGATAACAGAAGGACTAGGGAGCACTCCATGAACTTAGCAAGTAGCACATTTAAAACAAATCGGAGTAAATTCCTTTTCACTCACGCATAATTAAGCTCTGAATTCATTGCCAGAGGATGTGGTTAAGGAAGTTAGCTTATCTAGGTTTAAAAAAAGGTTTGGACAAGTTCCTGGAGAAGTTCATAAACTGCTATTAATCAAGTTGACTAAGGAAATAGCCACTGCTTATTACTGCCATTAGTAGCATGGGATCTATTTAATGTTTGGGCCCTTGCCCGGTACTTGTATCCTGGATTGGCAACTGTTGGAAACAGGATGCTGGGCTTAATGGACACTCGGTCTGACCCAGTATAGCAACTTCTTATGTTCTTATATGGTAGTATCGCTTTCAGGGCTCTTCTTCTTGAGGCATTTACCATAGAAAATAGCAAAGAATTTTTGTTGACCCATTGTGCCAGGCAAGCTCTGATCAACAAAGGTCATTAGCTTAAATCTATTCACTATATTTTGCTATGTACTTGAAATTGCCAGAAACTTTGACTTCCTGAGGTTCCTACTTTGCTTTCTCTTGTAAGTGAGGATAGCACACTCTGTTTCATACATCAGCAGTAAACAGGCACTGGCAGCCTCACATTGTTTAGCTACATGAAAAGTAAAGGAGCATAAAAGATTAATTTTAACATCGTAAATGTCTATAATTTTTTTTTTCAATTTAAAAATAAATGAGTTTAGATCCTGCTTCTGCCTCTGATGCTTGCGTGACCTTGGGCAATTCACTTTATCTCCCATTGTCTCAGGTGCCCACATACAGGTAAATTTTACAAAGAACGCACGTGTGCCCATACATGCACGTATTGCTATGCGAGCAAAAAAAACACCTCATTTTATAAAGTATCGGGCGGATTTTAAAAGCCCTGCTCGCGTAAATCCGCCCGGATTTATGCGAGCAGGGCCTTGCGCGCCGGCGCACCTATTTTCCATAGGCCACCGGTGCGCGCAGAGCCCCGAGACGCGCGTAGGTCCCAGGGTTTTTGGAAGGGGGCGTGTCGGGGGCGGGGCCTGATGATGCAGCGTTTCGGGGGCAGGACCGGGGGCGTGGCGCCGGCCCGGGGGCATGGTCCAGGCCTTCAGACCAGCCCCCGGGTCGGAGCACGGTGCGCCAGCAGTCCGCTGGCGCACGTAGATTTACGTCTGCTTCTCGCAGGCGTAAATCTACGGACAAAGGTAAGGGGGGGGTTTAGATAGGGCCGGGGGTTGGGTTAGGTAGAGGAAGGGAGGGGAAGGTGAGGGGAGGGTGAAAGAGAGTTCCATCCGAGGCCGCTCCGATTTCGGAGCGGCCTCGGAGGGAACGGTGACAGGCTGCGCGGCTTGGCGCGCGCCGGCTGCCCAAAATCGGCAGCCTTGCGCGCGCCGATCCAGGATTTTAGAAGATACGCGCGGCTACGCGCGTATCTTGTAAAATCCAGCGTACTTTTGTTTGCGCCTGGTGCGCAAACAAAAGTACGCAAACGCGCATTTTTTAAAAATCTACCCCTATATGTGTAGCATTTAAAATACTATTGCCACGAGACAGAGAGAGCACCTTTGTATAGGGTCAGTCTGATACTCTCTATGTATAGGTACCACTCTAGAGGGGCACTTTGAATCGGGGTGGGTTTTCAGGAGGAGGGTTGGGTGGGTGTTGTTACAGACACATTCAGAGGTATTCATAGTAAAATTAGCATCTCTCTCTCTGATGATTTCTTTCAATATTTCTTCTTTAATAGGTGGAAATAAAAATCAACAAACAAGTTGTTGGTGAAAGCTTTTTTGAATTACCAACTTATTAGAGGTCAATTTATAAAGGATTTAGGTGTTTAACATTGGAATTAGCCCTTATAAAATCTACCATATTTGAGTGCCAAAATTTAGTCTTCTAGTTTCCTGAGGCCCCTAAATTTAGGAGCCCAAAAAGTGAGTGGCTATGGGGATGGAGTTAGGACAGGGAAGAAAAGCTGGGTGCTTAGCATTGATTTTCAATATTGTGCACTCTACTTGGTGAGTCTAAATTTAGGCTAATGAATAGCAATTCTAAATTTAGGCCCTAAGTGTTAGGTCTCTAAATTTAGAGGCACAGCTTTTTTCTGAAGACCAGTCTCTTTGAGACTAGCTTTTGAGAGCTATGCTCCTTTTATCAGTTCAGTGGAAAAGGAACTAAGGATGAAGTTGTTAGAACATTCAAGGACATTATAAGTTGCGTTACAAAGATGGTGTGGTGGTGGTTTTCAAAGCTGTGAATGGTTGTAAAGTAAAAAGATTGGGGTGAGTGGTGATGTTTCCCATCCCCCCTTTCCCAATGTCATTTTACACCTTTGAGAGCAAACACTACCACCCCACCGCTGTAATGTATTCTATAATTTACTTGTTTATTGTAGCGACTTCGTCCTTGGTTCATTCTGCATTCTTCTGATGAAGGGAGCATAACTCTTGATTGGTAAAAAATGTATTGCGTAAGTCCAGTAAAAAGGCATCACCTACAGCTTGTTGTGGGACCTTTTTTTCTACATCTCCAAGTGGACAATATGGCAGTCACACTTCTTCACTCTTGTGTAATGAAAGCAGTGTGGGTGATTTAATCATAGCCAGTGACTTTCAGGTTGATTAAATGCCTTGAGTTTAGCTTTGGCACATTTTCAACAGGGTTTATTCCCTTACAACCTTCATCTAGAAGAGAGATTTTTGATTCAGTGTGTATGGTCTTTGCATGGCTCTTAACTGATTTCTCACCAGGGCTTGTTTGTTGTCCCAGACATTTTTATTCAGGTAATAACATTAGTTTCTTTTCAGTCGACGCTGGCGTCGCTGGAACCGGTTCAATCGAAGGAGGTGTAGAGCAGCTGTAAAATCTGTCACGTTTTATTGGCTGGTTATTGTCTTGGTGTTTCTTAACACATTAACCATCTCTTCTGAGCATTACAATCAACCAGAATGGCTGACTTTGATTCAAGGTATGACCCAAATTGATTATTTCTCTATTTAACAAACAAGTCAAGTTTCCTCTGACTATTAGTTAAAAATCAATGAGGTAAATTTGTTATTGAGCATATTTTATCAACTAACCAACAAGTTGTACATTGGTATGTAAATGCATCTTAAACCTAAAATTCATGATGCATCACTATTGTATTTAAATATGCTATGTGATACTTGCATAATTAGGTATTTACCATGGTCAGAGCTGTATAATGCACCATTTGTCATCCTGAATAGAAGTAATATTCCATGAATATGACATCATATCTGCCATAAGCAGATTGGGTTAATTATAGTTATGATGATGATAATGATTAACAATGATTGGATTTAGCTCATGCCTTTTCATCGGTAGATCAAAATAAATTGTTATTATGAGTCATTATTATTGATAATAAAGATATTTTAAAGGACTTTATCCAGATGACACCACTTTCTCAGTTCTAATTTGAGAGTTTTCTCACACAATTCATAAAATCAAAGAACTGCTTTAGGGGAGCACCAGGCACTGGTTCCATCTCAGTAGCACAGGAATATTTTGTAAATGTCTTCACTTTGGTTTGCCTCATTGATGATGTCACCAAGGAAATATTTCTACTGTGTCATTAAAAGTTCTCTTCTCCTTTTCTAAAACTGTCTTTCTTGCCTGACAATTTTCTCCTGATTCTTTGGCTTTAGATAGAAACGAAGACTAATCATTAATTTAAACACCAAATGGATGATTAAGCTTGGGGTGGTCAGAGACCAGGGATTCCCAAATCTGTCCTAATGAGTCCACAGTCAGATGGGTTTTCAGGATATCCACAATGAATATTCATAAGGTAAATTTGCATAGATTGGGGATGCAGTATATGCAGATTGATCTTATACATATTCTCTATGGAATCCTGAAAATTCAGCTGGCTGTAGGTTTTCTGAGAGATGTTTGGGAAGCCCTGCAATACACAAACAACTAGGATGAAATGTGAGAGTTACCCAGAAAAAATTTGAGATTTGAATATTTCCCCCAGATGTCTGGGTTTACTCATTTGCCCCAAAATTTAGTTGAAAAAAAAAAGAAGTGTTGATGGAGGCATTTTAGGGGCATGATTAAGTTTTAGGCTGTAAGTGCTGATATTCAGCATTACCTGGCTAAAGTTAGTTGGGGTAAGACTGGTCATAAAAATGCATGTCCTAAAGTTACCCAAAAAACTTAATCCAAGTAACTTTAACTGGGTATGTTCAGTGAACAATTATCCTGCTATGTTCCACTGAATATCTGGCTAAAGTTATCCAAGTAACTTTCCTCATCTCTGGAATATCTGTGGAATATCAATTTCAATGTGAGAAAATGTGAAGTAAACACAATTTAAAAAATAAAAACTGAAATTTTAAAATATTTTTTCCCCCAGATATTGCAAATAAAGTACTTCTGGCTTTATTCACCTGTGAAATGTTAGTAAAGATGTACAGCTTAGGCCTGCAGGCCTATTTCGTGTCCCTGTTTAATCGTTTTGATTGTTTTGTGGTCTGCGGTGGTATTACGGAAACCATTTTAGTGGAGCTGGAAATCATGTCACCCCTGGGGATCTCAGTCTTCCGCTGTGTTCGTTTGTTAAGAATTTTTAAAGTAACAAGGTAAGCTAGAGAACGAGTTAATTTTCAATGGAGTTATGCATGTAAAAGCATATATGCACAAATAGCTTGTATTCATGTACATACAAGGGGTGGTACCCCCCAAACTTTTCATTTCGGTTTTGGAATTATTTTGGGGGTGGGCCATTTTGGGTCCAGCCCCAGATTGTTGGGATGTTTTTTTCATTTTTCCTTTCGTTTAAAAAAAAACAAACAAATGTCCAGTCCTTCCCATTTAATTCAATATTGAGCCCCACTACCAACAGAACTGCCCCACCCAGCCTATCCCACCTCCCAAACCCCCAGGATTCACCCAAAATTCCTAGTCCACTGGTGGGGGGCCCAGGAGAGACTTCCCACTCCTGGGCCGAAGGCTGCCATTATTTAAAATGGTGTTGGCCGCCCATTGCCCCTACCATGTGATGAGGGCTACCAGTGCAATTGGGCAGCCCCTGTCACATGGTAGGGGCAAAGGACGGCTGGCACCATTTTGATTAATGGCAGCTACTGGCCTGGGAGTGGGAGGTTGCTCCCGAGTTCTCCGCAAGACCACCACGAACTTTTGATGAGTCCTGAGGGAGTGAGGAGGGTGAGTGGGGGTATTCAGTATTTTAATAAATAAGAAACATAGAAACATAGAAATGACGGAAGAAGAAGACCAAATGGCCCATCCAGTCTGCCCAGCAAGCTTTCACACTTATTTTTCTCATACTTATCTGTTACTCTTGGCCATTATTGGTAACTTTTTGGTTCCAATTTCCTTCCCCCCTGCCATTGATGCAGAGAGCAGTGCTAGAGCTGCATCATAGTAAAGTATCTAACTTAGGGGGTCATTTTCCAAGGAGTTACCGCAGGAGATAATTCCGCAAATCGCGCTAACAGCCGTTAACGCGATTTGCGAATGCAAAATTTTAATTTTGTATTCAGGGGGCAGAGTATATGGAGAGAGAGAGAGAGAGAGAGAACCTTGCTATAATGTCTACTCCCTAGACAGGTATTTGTATCCCTATGAGAGGCCCACCTAGTAACTCGAGGTGGGGATTAGGTATGAGTGTAGGGGGTTGGGGGCCGCTTTCACATTCAACATGAGACGTACGAACAGAACAGTGGTCTCTTGTGAAGATTTGATGGCCTTCGGAGTGAGGAAACTCACTCCAAGATGAGATTTGGGCAATGTTCTCTCAAACTAGCTTGGTGTCCATCAAGCTAGTTTGAGAGAACATTGCCCAAATCTCATCTTGGAGTGAGTTTCCTTACTCCGAAGGCCATCAAATCTTCACAAGAGACCACTGTTCTGTTCGTACGTCTCATGTTGAATGTGAAAGCGGCCCCCAACCCCCTACACTCATATCTAATCCCCACCTCAAGTTACTAGGTGGGCCTCTCATAGGGATACAAATACCTGTCTAGGGAGTAGACATTATAGCAAGGCACACTCTCTCTCTCTCTCTCTCTCTCTCTCTCTCTCTCTCTCTCTCTCTCTCTCTCTCTCTCTCTCTCTCTCTCTCTCTCTCCACTGTGATAACCTTTAATGAAACAGGCTGTTCATGCAGTGCAATGATTCTTTGGTTGTTTTATCGTGCACCGCGAAGATGTTTTCCCGGCACGCGATGTTTCCCCGCTGCACGAAAAAAGCCTCATTTGCATGGGAAACGCCCCTTAATGCGTTACCAATGCGATATTGGAAAATGAGGCCCTTAATTGGTTAGGGGTAGTAACCACCACAATAAGCAAGCTACTCCCACTCTTATTTGTTTACCCAGCCTGTGCAATTCAGTCCTTTTTGGTTGTTGTCTGAATATAAATCCTCGTTTCTTCATTCCCTCCTGTCACTGAAGCAGTGAGCTACGCTGGATATGTATTCCAAGTGAAGTATCAGGCTTATTTAGTTTGAAGTAGTAACCGTCGCAACAAGCAAGCTACTCCCCCGAAACTGCATGGATAAGTTGGGGTGGGTTCTGTGGTTGTTTTTTTTTTTAATTTGCCTTTTTTTTAACTCGCCCAGAAAACTATGGGAAAAACAACATGAAATTTTGTTTTTTTTATCATTTTTTTTTAAATTCCTGAAATGCAATGAAATAGGAAACAAAGACGATATTTCCTATTTTGTTGCAAACAAATGCCCACCCCTAGTACATACTATTTCGATAAACATCAAACATGTGCATGTGTTTTCAATTTTGTATGCACATTTGTATGCACATTTATCTGTGTTAAAAAAAAAAAAAAGGGGTGGTCTAGGAATGTGCCAGGGCTAGGCCAAGAGGTTCATGCATAAGCTGCTACTTCATAAGAGATTTATACAAATACATTAGGCAACTTATCCATGCAGTTTTACACCTGCTAATTAACTAGCACAATTGATATCAGACTCAACAGTTTTCTGCTCTTTTTGGATGGAAGGTCTGATTGATATGTGGGAAATTCAGGGTGAATTAGTAGGAGGGTCTTGATAAATTAGGGATGGAATAGGTGAACTGGTGAAGGTATCTGTAAATGGTGGGCACACATTTTAAAATATACCAACTTCCACATGTACATCAGAATTTTATGCATACAAGTTATATACAGGGTCATTTGTCAAGCTGCGATAGGCCGTTATCGCGTGTGTTACGGCGGTATCGTGTGCAATACCGCCCTAATGCACGTGATAACTACCGTATCGCGATGTTAGGATTTAAATGAGGGGAAGAGGAGGGGTTAGGGTGTGGTTAGAAACATTTTGACTGTGGTATCGCTGTGGGCGATAATGCTTTAGACATTATCGCCGGTAGTAGCACCAGAAATAACACCACCTTTCCCATTGGTGGTATGGGGGTGATAGTGTGCACCGAGGCTACAACCGCGGTCAGGCAAAACCGTACTGCCATGATGCGGCTGGGTACACACTATTACACCCCCGCCCCTTTTCTGGCTGCGACTCATCATTCTTCTGTATTTATAGTGGAATGATGAATTTAGGCCATGGTTTTTTTGCATGAAAATATATGTGGGTAGAGAAAGAATGAGCTTTCAATACATTGCAGGTATTTGCATATACTGAAACATATGCACATATGTTGGGTCAAATATATGTGTATTTTATAATCTATGTGGACCACACATGCACAGATGATAAAATTCTACAGTAGATGTCCACATGCCCATATACATGTATATATGGATCCTCGTGTTGATCTTTGAAAATTATCCTTTTAAGTGTGTGTCTATGTCTATAGATAGATAGATAGATATAATTTCTTTTAGAATAATGGAATTTTAAAAATTTTGTTGTGTTTGCTAAATTTCCAGCTTTTTGTATTCAATTTTGTGTTTTATTTTTTTATTTATTGACTTCTTGTGTTGTTGTTCTATGGTTATTTCCTATATTATTGCATTTTAGTTGTGTTATTGCTGATTAATATTGATTTTGTGATTATATTTTGTCATGTTTCATATTTTTAGTTACATTATTTATTATGATGTTTTTATTCTATTTTTTCTTTGCTGTTCCGTGCCTTGAGTACTTTAGTGGTAAGGCCTAAAAAATGAAATATTTTGTTATGCTTTGTTACATTAACATTCTCCACATATTTAATTTTGCAGGCATTGGGCATCCCTGAGTAACCTTGTAGCGTCATTGCTAAACTCGATGAAGTCCATTGCTTCACTCCTGCTTTTGCTTTTCCTCTTCATTATCATCTTCTCATTGCTTGGAATGCAGCTCTTTGGAGGCAAATTTAATTTTGATGAAACTCAAAGAAAACGGAGTACCTTTGATAATTTTCCTCAGGCTCTCTTAACTGTATTCCAGGTAATCTTTTCTTACTTCACAAAGTATTTTTTGCTGTTGAAAATGTTTTTGTAAGTATTCTGTAAGAGTCTTCTATTGAGAGTTCATGGTATAAATTAAAGAAAGAACCAGAGAATAGGAAAACTCAGGTTAATGCAAGGCCGTTGTAAGGAGAGCATCAAAGCTTCTCTCAAAAGTGGCTTGTTTCTGCCAAATATTTATACACTTGTGTAAACAAGTCTTAGTCCAACACTCACATATCCTTATTCCTGTTTCTATATTCCAGTTATCTTCACATTTGCTCTACATCTTTTGCAAAAATACATTAGTTGGCAAATATGGCTAGACTCCTCTCTTTCTTTTTGTCATCATATGAAAACTGTGACTAGATTGGGGTTCTTCAAATTGCATTTCTCTATGGTCTCAAACACCTTGAATATTTCAGCTTTCATTTAGTGGTCCAAACTATCATGTTTCCCGTGTTGGTTTATTGTAACGCAATGTGACTTGGTTTTTAAACCTTCAGCTACTTAAAAATTCAATAGCTAGGCTTATTGAAGGTAAAAAACACAATGACCGATTCACTCCAGTATTATGTAAGGTTCAGTGGTTACCATCAGCGTTCTCCTTATAGCTAAAAAATTGTTAAAACTGACCATGTTTTCCTGGATCAATGCCTTACTCTGAATTTATTTATCAGCCAATGAGAAGTTTAAGATCATCTCAGGCATGCTTGATGTTCCCTATGTAAAGCAAACTATTCTCATCGAGCCCAAGGCTTGTGCAGTTTCTGTGGCAGCTCTGCATTTATGGAACACTCTGCGTATAATTATTAGGCAGATTGAATGCACCAAGACTGCAAAGCTTGTGGAAAGCATTTTTATTAAAGTAGGCATTTGACTAAGAGGTAGATTTTAGAAATCTTACTCTCGCAGAAATGGCCACATATGCATGTCATGAATTTTAAGAAGCTGGGAAGGGTGTGTGAACTTGCAGGTACGTATGTTCAGAATAAGGGTGGTGGAAAAGGGGCAGGGCCAAGACTAACGCAGGTAACCACAAATTTTGCAAAGAACAGATATATGTTGCCTGCGTAACTTTGCCACTGCTGGGAGAGAGAGAGAGAGAAAGAAAGAGAGAACCTCTGTCTAGGGTCAGTTTCACACTCTATATACAGGTACCACTCTAGGGGGCACTTTGAATTGGGGTGGATTTTTGGGAGGTGGGTTGGGAGGATGTTACAGACACATTCAGAGGTTTTCCTAGTAAAATTGACATCAGTAAAGAATCACTTATAATGACTATAATTCTTTACTGATGTCAGTTTTACTAGGAATACCTCTGAATGTATCTGTAACAACGTCCTCCCCAACCCAAACCCACCTCCCACCCCGATTCAAAGTGCTCCTCTAGAGTGGTACCTATATATAGAGTGTCAGACACTCTCTCTCTCTCTCTCTCTCTCTCTCTCTCTCTCTCTCTCTCTCTCTCTCTCTCTCTCTCTCTCTCTCTCTCTCTCTCTCTCTCTCTCTCTCTCTCTCTCTCTCTCTCTCTCTCTCTCTCTCTCTCTCTCCTGTAGAAGTACACATGGCATCAGTATTTTAAATGATATGCACATACTTTATAAAATGAGGCATATTTTTGCTCATGCGTTTATGGACGCATGCGCATTCCTTTTAAATTTTACCTATAAGTATTCTAGCGGAAATGATCCTTAGTGGTTTGTGTTACATTATTATGAACTCTGATTATTGTCATGTTGTGTTATGGGCCTACCCGCGGTGAGCCGTGGGCAGCCCCTCCACCCACCTGTTATCCTCATGGCAGGACGCCACCAACTCCATTCTCCGCGGCCCAGAGGCCACAACCATCTCCTGCTCTGCATGGCAGGGCTATCCCCGCCGGGAGCTGTTCTTCATGGCTGTGGCCGCTGTTGCTGCTGCGCCATCACGGCCCAGGTGGCTGCGCCCAATGCCATATTCCTTGCGGCCTGTACCGCACAGGAGCAGAAGAGAATTAGGCAGGCTTCGGGGCGGCCTCCCGGCCACACAATGAGGTCAGAGCGGCAGCGGCTTCCCCCTGCCACTCGAAGAGGATCAGGGGTGGCGGCTCCCTGCTGCGAGGATGGTGTTTCGGCAGCGATATCATTCTATTACAATGTAAATCGCCTAGTACATTGGCTTAGGCAAGCAATAAATCCTTACTAAACTAAACTATGTACACATTCTTCTATCTTCCGCAAGTACAACTTCTTTCATGACATACTTATGCAACTTACAACACTCACCTGCGGCTTTAACTATGTAAATCTGACTATAAATGTTTAATTCATATTATTTGTAATTGTTTCATATTATCTTATTCCTTATTCCTATTTTATCCCAACAATTCTTCTTGTTACATTTTTTAAATAACATATCTTATTTCAGTAGTGCAGTTAACCGCATTATGGTAATTCTTTCCCTCCAGAAACTCCCAAAAATATTAGTGGGAAATAATGAAATTTCCACAAAATTTTCCTTTTATATATTTTTAAAGAATAGGTTGCTATTCCTCTCAAATTTAGATATGTGAAATGTTTTGATTACTAAAAATAGAAATTTATATAAACATTCAAGTACTGGATATATCGAATAAATTACTTACCACTATGAAGTTAATTTTGGCTAGTCTTAATTTGAAAGTGATGTATCTGTAAGGGTCTTTCCAGTCTTTTTTTTTTTTTTTGTGATCTGGCAGTTTCCTTCTGCTTCTTTGACCTCCAGCTCAAATGGGCACCATGAGTCTTCCATTCATAACCACTTGTGGATTTTACTCCCTTTTTTGTATCCCTTCCCAACTTTCTCCAGTTATTGCAGGGACAGACCTCTGCCAAGGACCGTGCACCAACCTCCTTCTGCAATCTTTGACCCCAAATCCACCACTAGGTATCACCACTACTTGATAATTATGACTTCTCCCCCTTCCTCACTGGTTCTGTGACTGCTGCCTCTGCAGCATCCCCTGCTAGGGATGTGGAACCATTTGTTTCATTTTGTTTACTGCATGATCATTTTTTTGGCGTATTGTAATTTTTTAAATAAGCACTAAATCAAATTAGCAGGTACTACATCAGTTTAGGACATGTTAAATCATATAAACATGCATTATATGCATTTTAATAAGTACTAAAATATTTAGTGCATACTAAAATGAAACGATAGAAAATGAAATGGAATGAAAAAAAAACTGAAACAAATGAAAACTTTTCAGTTGTACACCCCTCTCCCCAGCTAACCTGGGGCATAGAAGACTTGAGTCTTCAACTGTGCCACTGGGTCGACCCAATATATCTTACTTATTAACTTGACTCAAGTACTGTAGGCAATATACTTTCATTTCATTATTTTCTCCAACATTGCAAAACTAAAATATTTAGAAAGTGAAATTAAAGATTGATTAGGATGTTTTCCTATGAATATATTCTGTAAAGCTACAGTTTAAGGATTGCACATCAGTACTTTGTTTTGTCCCAACTATTGTCTTTGCATGGGTTCATTTGTTTTGGGAAAATAGCACACACTGATTGCAAGAGTGTGTACTTTTGGCAAATAGTGCACACTATTTTTCGAAAATAGATAAAAATGAAAAAAACTCACAAATGGGTAAGTTTTAAAACGCTGGCGCTTGTGAAAAAAATGGGAGATACACGCATGGCTGGGCCGCGGGCATTTTGAAAGGGCTGTAGCTATGAGCGTATCTCCTGGTACGCGTGGAAGAGCCGGCTTTATTTTTAAAAAAAGGGGCGGGCTGGGGGTGAGGTCTGGGCGTGGGCTGGCCGGGACAGCACCATTAGGCAGTGTCCCGGTGAAGTGTACGCCGGCAGCCTGCTGGCCCATGCAAGTTGCTGTTCAGTACAGCAGATAAGAAAGGGGGGAAAAAAACCCAGTTAGAGGGTTTTTAGGGATCGGGGAGGATAGGGGGAAAGGCAGGCAGGGTAGGTAGGGGGTTAAGGAAGTTCCCTCCCAGTCCACTTGTTTATTGGAGCGCACTGGGAGGGAACTGGGAAAAGGCCCTATCGCATTGCTGGAGCCCAGGCCCAGGCCCGATGCCAGGATCCAGCCCAGAGGTCAGGTCCTGACACTGGGGTCTCAGCCTGGACCCAGACCTGACACCACAATCTCGCCTGGAGGTCAGGTCCCGATGGCCTGGGCCAGAGCCCAGACCTGGAGCCTGGACCTGGGCTGGGTCGCGACATTGGGCCTGGTTCTGGGCCAACATAGGGCCTGGGCCAGGACCTAAGCTTGAAGCTGGGGCTTAGCCTGGAAGCTGGGTCCTGATGCCTGGGCCTCAGCCACTGGTCAGGCCCAAGTCCTGAGCACAGGCCTTGCGCTGCTCCCTCATCATCTTCTTTCTTCTGATGCCATCCATTGGGGTTGCACCAGTGTTAATTAACTCCAGAGCATTCACCCCACTGGACGGCGTTATTACGGCAATTCCAGGCCAGGCCGCAACGTTGGGCCTAGGTCTGGACTGAGGCTCCAGCTTCAGGACCTAACTTCTGGGCCTGGGTCCAGGCTCTGGCCTAAGCTGAGGCCCAGGAATTGGGGCCTGGGTCTGGACTGGGGCCCTGGTGTCAGGACCACACTTCTGGGCTAGGTCGTGGTGTCAGACTTGAGTCCAGGCTCCAGCCTAGGCTGACCCCCAAGTGTTGCAACTTGGTCTCCGGTCCAGGTCCCAGCATCGGGCCTGGGTTCGGCCAAGGTGTCGGCCTTGCCTAGGCTGAAGGTGCAGTAGGTCACCGCGACTTAAGTCTGTGCAAGGCCGAGGCTTCACCTGGGCCTAAGCCTCGCCAGTGAATCTTCTCCGGGCTGGGTAAGTGGGGATGAGGGGATCCAGGCCCCAAAAGTTTTCTGGGTGGGCGAGCAGAATCCCCCATTTTCAATTTTTGGTCATTTTTTCTTTTTCTTTTTTTTTTATTCCTTTTTTTCTCACAAATTAAATAAATCAATCTGTGAATGGAAATTCATGGGGAAAAAATCTCTTGAAAACAAACCGAAAACAAAAATGAATATTTCTCCCCTGCACATCCCTACTGGGTCAGACCAAAATTCCATCAACAGTGGCCAATCCAGGTCACAACTACCTGGCAGGATCTCAAAGGATAGACAGATTTCATACTGCTTATGCTGGGGATAAGCAGTAGATTTCTGCAACTCCATCTTAATAATGGTTTCTGGACTTTTCCTTCAGGAACTTGTCCAAACCTTTATTAAATGCAGCTACACTAAAAGTATTCCCTACATTCCCTGGCAAAAATTTCCAGAACTTAATTATGCGTTGAGTAAAAAAATATTTTCTCTTATTAGTTTTAAATGTATCACCTAGTAACTTCATAGTGTGTCCCCCTAGTCTTTGTACTTTTTGAAAGAGTAAACAACTTATTAACGTTTATTTATTACACTCCACTCATTATTTTATAGACCTCTATTATATCTCCTCTCTATTATATCTCCTCTCAGCAGTCTCTTCTTCAAGCTGAAGAGTTCTAACTTGTTTAGCATTTTCTCACAGGTAAATCGTTCCATCCCTTTTAACATTTTGATTGCCCTTATCTGAACCTTTTCTAATTCTGCTATATCATTTTTGAGATACTACAGAACTGGAAGTAAGAAAGAGGCTGGAAGCTACAGGCCAGTTAGTATGATCTCTGTGGTGAGCAAACTAATAGAATCGCTGCTAAAACAGAGGATAGTGCAGTTTTTAGAATCCAATGGATTGCAAGATCCGAGGCAGCATGGTTTTACCAAAGGTAAATCTTGTCAGACAAATCTGATCAATTTCTTTGATTGGGTGACCAGAGAATTGGATCAAGGGAGAGTACTAGATATAAAGGTAGATTTTATAACATGTGCGCGCGGCCTACATATGAGCACATATGTTGGGGTCTGCGTGCGCAAGGGGGTGCACAATTGTGCACCTTGCACATGCGAAGCCGCGCTGCCTTCCTCCGTTCCCTCCCAGGAAATCTGAAATCCGAAATCGGAGTGGCCTGTGAGGGAACTTTCCTTCCTCCTAGCCTGACCTTCCTACCCCTTACTCTAACGCCCCCAAAAGTTGTATCCTACCTTTTGTGCCTGCCTCTGAGTAGGCTGCCGGCACGCGATCCCTCGACACTGGCCCTGCCCCTCACCTGCCCATGTCCCGCCCCTGGACCGCCCCACCCTGCCCCTTTTGTAAAGCCCCAGGACTACACACGTCCCGGGGCTTTACACACGCTGCCGGGCCTTTATAAAATAGGCCCGGTGCGCGTAACCTTTTGAAAATGTGGCCCATAGTGTATTTAGATTTCAGTAAGACCTTCATACTGTCCCACATAGGCCACTTATAAATAAATTGAATGCCCTTGATATGGATTCTAGAGTGATTGACTGGGTTAGAAACTGGCTGAGTGGGAGGCAACAAAGGGTGGTGGTAAAGAGAGTTTCTCAGAGGAGGGAGGATGTTATTAGTGGTGTTCCTCGGGGATCAGTCCTTGGACTGGTTCTTTTCAATATTTTTGTGTGCGACATAACAGAAGGGTTGTCATAAGAACTGCCATACTGGGTCAGACCAAGGGTCCATCAAGCTCAGTATCCTGTTTCCAACAGTGGCCAATCCAAGTCACAAGTACCTGGCAAGTACCCAAACATTAAATAAATCTCATGCTACTATTGCTTAATAATTAATAGCAGTTTATGGATTTTTCCTCTAGGAACTTATACAAACCTTTTTTAAACCCAGCTACACTAAATTCTGTAACCACATCCTCTGGCAATGAATTCCAGAGCTTAACTATCGGGCCGATACAGTAAACCACGCGGGAGAGTGGCCTGTGCACGCGATTCAGTAACTTAATTTATTTAAATTAGGGCCTGCAGTAAAAAGAGGCACTAGGGACACTAGCGCGTCCCTAGTGCCTCTTCTTTGACGGAAGCGGCGGCTGTCAGCGAGTTTGACAGCCGACGCTCAATTTTGCCGGCATCTGTTCTCAAACCCGCTGACAGCCACAGGTTCGTAAACCGGATGCCGGCAAAATTGAGCATCCGGTTTTCAACCCACGAGCCCATTTTACATTTTTTTTTTTTTTTTAAACTTTTTTTTAACTTGTCAAGTCAGAGGGTGTACAGAATTTTCTTCAGTTTGTTTTAAATGAGCTACTTGCTAACTTCATGGAGTACCCCCTAGTCCTATTATCTGAGAGAGTAAATAACTGATTTACATTAACTTGTTCAAGTCCTTTCATGATTTTGTAGACCTCTGTCATATCCCCTCTCAGTTATCTCTTCTCCAAACTGAACAGTCCTAACTTCCTTAGCTTTACCTCATAGGGCAGCCATAGGGCAGTTCCCTCGGAGGGAATGGGGAAAGCCATCGGTGCTCACCAGGGCTTGGCGCACGCAAGGTGCATTAGTGTGCACCCCCTTGCGTGCTCCGACCCTGGATTTTATAACATGCACGCAGCTGCTCGCACATGTTATAAAATCGGGCATCTATTTGTGCGTGCCGGATAGCACGCACAAATGTAGGCCGCGCGCGTAGGTTTAAAAATCTGCCCCACAATATTCAAGATGAGGTTGCACCATGGAGCATTACAGAATCATTATGCAATTCTCTGTATTATTCTCCATTCCTTTCCTAATAATTCCTAGCATTCTATTTTCTTTTTTGGCTGCTGCTTCACACTGAGCAGAAAATTTCAATGTATTATCAACAGTGATGCCTAGATCCTTTTCCTGAATGGTGACTCCTAATGTGGAACCTTGCACTGTGTAGCTATAATTTGGGTTACTCTTCCCTAAGTGCATCACTTTGCACTTGTCCACATTAAATTTCATATGCTATTTGCATGCCCAGTCTCCCAGTTTTGCTAGGTCCTCTTGCAATTTCTCACAATCCTCTTGTGATTTAACATATTTGAATAATTTTGAGTCATTGGCAAATTTGATCACCTCTTTCATTCCCATTTCCAGATCATTTATATATTAAAAATCAGTGGTCCCAGAACATATCCCTGGAGCACTTTACTATTCACCTTTCTACTTTGGGAAAATTTACCATTTAGCCCTACTCTCTGTTTTCTATCTTTTAACCAGTTTGCAACTCACAATAAAGCACTGCCCTCTATCCCATTTCTTTCTGATTTCCTAAGAAGTCTCTCATGAGGGACTTTGTCAAATGCTTTCTAGAAATCCAGATACACTATATCAACTGGCTCACCTTTATCTACATTTTTATTTATGAACTAAAAAAAATTGTAGCAGATTGGTGATGCAAGACGTCCCTTGGCTAAATCCATGTTGGCTTTGTCCCTTTAAATGATGCCTAGCTATATGTTCAAAATTTTGTTCTTCATGATAGTTTCTACCATTTTGCTTGGCAAAGACGTCAGACTTACTGATCTGTAGTTTCCTGGATAATCTTTTGATCCCTTTTTTAAAAATTTGTGTTACATTGCTAACCCTCCAGTCTTCAGGTACCATAGATTATTTTAATGATAGCTTACAAATGACTAATAGCAGGTCCACAAATTCATTTTTCAGTTCTTTTAGCACTCTGGGATATAAACCATCTAGTCAAAGTGATTTTCTATCTTTAGTTTGTCAATTTACTCTAGTACTTCTTCCTGACACACTGAGATTTGTTTCAGATCTGCTGAATCATCACTTTTGAATATCATTTCTGGCATGGGTATCCCTCTTACATCTTCCTCAGTGAAGACCAAGGCAAAGAATTCATTTAGTCTCTCTGCTATGGCTTTGTTATCCCTAAGTGCCCCTTTTACCCCTTGATCATCTAATGCAGGCTTTTTATTTTGAATGTACTTGAAAAAGTTTTTATTATGAGTTTTTGCTTCGACAGCAAGCTTCTTTTCAAATTCTCTCATTGCTTTCCTTATCAATGCTTTGCATCTGACTTGACAGCGCTTATGCTGTTTTCTGTTTTCTTCATTCGGATCCCTTTTCCATTTCATAAAAAAATGTTCTTTTAGCTATTACAACCTCTCACCTCACCTTTTAACCATGCTGGTAGTCATTTAGCCTTCCTTCCACCTTTTCTAATGAATGGAGTACATCTGGTCTGGACCTCCAAAACGAAAGATTTAAACAGCCATGCCTGATGTAAACTTTTAAAGTTTGCAGCTGCTCCTTTCAATTTTTTCCTAAGCATTTTCCTCATTTCCTCATTGTCTCTTTTTTGAAAGTTAAATGCTGTTGCAATAGATTTCTTTAGTGTCCTCCCTCCAGTTTTTAAGTCAAATTTGATCATGTTGTGATCATTATTACCAAGTGGCTCCAATATGATTACATCTCACACCGAATCCTGTGTTCCACTAAGGACTAGATCCACTCAAACATAGACACAGACACCCTAGACCCAACACCCAGCCAGGCACAGTGATAAGGCTATGCACACCTAGATAGAAAAACACAGACAGATACACCACCACTCCCAAATAGAAGACAGACACTCCATAAACAGACACAGAGAGAGGCATGGATACAACACAGACAGACAGACCCCCATCACAGACAGACCTAGACCATACACACAGACCAAAATACACCAACCACAGAGAAACACACTCCACAGCATAGCCAGACACACAGGCCACACACAACAGTGATATGAGCTGGAAAAATTTTCAAAAATCTTAGGTGCCAGCCTAAATTTTATAGGAGCTGAGGAAAACTCTATCCTACCCTACCCAACTTTTCTTATGCCTTTTTACTGTTTTCACTCATTTTCCACTACTTTTTCCCATTTTTCTCTTTGCTTTTGTAGTTGCTTAGTTTGCTCAACATTTTTTTTTTTGCTCATGTTTTTATTTGCTTAATTTTTATACATTTTTTCCTGTATTCTCCCTTCTCCACCTCCTCCCGCTTTCCCCGCCACCTCCTCATTCAGTTTGGTCTCTTTTCCCATTCCCCTCCACAGCCTCACCACTTCTTTTGCCCTGTCGGGCAACAGCTATGACCTTTCTCCCTGGACAGTGACCCGGCAGCAGCAGCACCTCCTCCCGGGCTGAAGCCTGAGGGTGGCAAGTCTTCCTGGGTTGTGGAAGACTGCAGTGGCTACTCTCATGTCCAGGTCGGCTGGAGAGAAAGCACCTCCTCTCCCTGGCTCCCTGTTGCATTCTTCCAATGGTGTCACTACATTCTGGCTGCTCCCTCCCTTCATAGCTTGCAGTGCTTCTACAGCACTGAGAGGCAGCAACACAGCCATTTTATTTCTTCCCTGATTGGGCAGCCAGTATTCCTTCATTCGGGCTTGTTCAAGCCCTCCCCTGGGTGGCCTGCTCCCAGTTTGTCCACCCCTGCGCTAACTGAAATCAGCATATCTCTTTACATGTCAGCTTGTGACACTACAATGAAAAGACAGAAGAGAGTTCATGTGGATTTTTAGTTGATTAAAAATTAGTTTTATTCAAATAATCTATACTTGAGAACAGACAGAGCTTGATTTTAAAATTTGGGGAAATTATTTTAAATATAAATGCACAAAGAATTTGAAATAGTTAACACTAAAGACATGATCAGGGTAACTAAATATTCAGCCACTAATCAGCTAGATACCCATATTCGGCTAACTTAACTTAACTTCAGCCCAGGAACGTCCCTGACATAATGAATTATCCAGCTAGGATTTAGCCAGGTAAGCATTTAAAAAATGCAGCTAAGCCATTTAGATGGATAACTTTCCCGTTATCCATCTAAATGGCATTTGAATATGTACCCCAATCGTATCTAAATGGAGTGGCCAATCTGAATATTTGATGCTGCTATCGATGATAAAACAAAGAAGATAATGACACTGTAATAGCCGCAATAATTATTTTTGTATATTATTCATTCCATGTGTTTTACTCATTAGATTCTGACAGGTGAAGACTGGAATGCTGTCATGTACGATGGTATTATGGCCTATGGTGGACCATCCTCCTCAGGAATGATTGTTTGTATATACTTCATTATACTCTTCATATGTGGTAACTGTATCCTTTTTGTGCACTGAATTATCTGGTCATCAGATTTTCATGACTGCCTGCAATGAAAATTTGAGATTTGTATCATTGGCACTCTGGGTTTTTTTTTAATATATCTCTCCCTTTGGTTTATCATTGTCATGTTTTATGTAGCATTGCACTGTTCTACTACTATACTTTCTAGTTGTATGATATAGGTCAGGTGTATTTTATTTCAGTAGAAATCTGATATAAGTGCTAACTGCTAAGGAAAACTTTGAAAATCTATAAACTTCTTAGAATGTAAAAAAAATGTTTTTGTATGGAAGATTATGCACAGGGCTGTAGGGAGAAATGGTGAGAGAGGAGCATTAAGAAGACATTTAAAATCTGTCATAACTGATAGAGCATACAATCATAATTAGAAGTAAGTTAAAAGCAATGCTATACAGGAGTTAGGGAAGGCTCACAGGTATGCAGACTAATGATAAAGATTAATAAAATGTTTCATCCTACGATTTATCAACTGCCTTTGAGAAGAGATTTACTCAAGGTGATGTAAGGTTAAACTAATTTAATCTCAAAGATTATGGAAAAGGTTGTACAAACTCAATTAAGAGAACATCGTGATGCTAATAATATCCTATTTCCATCTCAATTCGGATTTCGCAAATATTTTAACACAGAATCTCTTTTACTTGCTCTATGGGATACTGTACTAAGAGGCTTTGATGCCGGCCAATCTTAGTTACTTATCTTGTTTGATTTGTCCTCGGCATTTGACACAGTATATTATTAAATAGGAAAATAAACCCAATTCATCTTTCTCTTCACATAGGCTTCACCAAAATTGAATTGTCCTCACAAGCTAAAGATTTGGGAGTAATCATAGACAACGACTTAAATACGAAAAAGCATTTTGGTACAAAAATTAGAGAAGGCTATAATAAACTTCAAATTTTGAAACGTTTAAAACCATTTTGACGTCAGGAGCATTTTCGTACAGTACTTCAAGCACTACTTTTTTCTAGCTTAGATTAATGCTTTGCTATTCAGCCTACCAACAAGCACTCTAAGACTGTTACAGCCTTTACAAAATGCGACTACTAGAATATTAACTGAAGCCAGAAAATTTGATCATATAACACCAATTCTAAGCTCTTTGCACTGGCTCCCTGTCAAGTCGAGGATTGAGTTCAGAGTTTTATGTTTATTACATAAATATTTAATCAACAACAAAATACAGTGGCTAAATGCAACAATCCATCTTTACATACCGCAAAGAAATTTGAGATCTGCCGATAAAGGTTTCCTCTATATGCACAGCCCACCTAAGTGAAGTTAGAGCCACTTCAATAGCAGGACTGAAATTGTGGAATTCAATACCTTTGGAGTTAAGAATGCAGACAGACCATATGACTTTTAGAAAGAACTTAAAAACATGGCTATTTGTGAAGGAATTTAAAAGATCGACCTAGCTGTTTAATGATACAAATTTTGTGGCCAGTATTGTATTTTATTTTGAGCAAAATGCATTTTATTGTTTTGTTCTTTTTAATTTTTTATACCTTTTAGCTTGTATTTTATTACATTTTTATTTTTATGATCTAATTTGATTGTATGTTGCTGTTATAACTTAGCATTTTAATTTTAATGTATTTTTCTGATTATTTTTAAATTCTTATTTACTTTTGTAAACCTTCATGATTGAAAATCAGAATGACAGTATATAAAAGTTTGAAATAAATAAATAAATAAAATAATTTTTATGATCTCACAATTAAGACAGCAGTAAAAGCAAATATAGATAATGACATGCACATAAGGAGGTTAATTTTATAATTATGCAAGTAGGACTAAAGTTTGCATGTAAGTTCTGCATGCAGACTTTAGCTGACATTTTCGAAGCAAATTTATGTGCTTAAGTTTGCTTTGAAAATACTTGGGAATTGGATTTGAATAGCAACCAATGAGGTTCCCGACTTTTCGGTCTGGGGAAACAAGCATGGGGGTTACTTGTTGATGTGTCGGTTACTAGCCTTAACCAATAAGCCTGATACTTTGATGCAACTTCAACATTGTTCATTGCTTCAAGGGCAAGATGTAACGGGGAATTGGATTCAAACAGCAACCAATTAGGGCCCTGAATTTTATGGTCTGGGAAACTGATAAGCATGAGGGTAACCTGCACAGCGCAGCAGATACCATTGCTGGGCAGACTGGATGAACCATTTGGTCCTTTTCTGCTGTCATTTCTATGTTTCTCTGTTTTTATTAATACACACAGTTACACCTCCTCTTCAGAGGGCATAACTTGTGTGGGTTAAATTATGAGCCTACTTATGACCAAACAGTATGCATGTAAGTTTCAACTTGACCCCAACTGTGCCCCAACTCTGCCTCTGCAGTTTGTGTAAGAGGACATGCAACACTGGATTATGTGCATTCTTTTACACAAACTGACCCCCGGACTATTTTTATTTCATAAAACAAGGGTTTATGTATGTAAATGGCTTTGAAAATTAGACCTATAAAGAAAAGTAGAGAACATTAAACATTGATTGAATCAGAGTAGACCATGGCAGAGGCAGACAAATTATAAAAGGGTCAATTTTAAGACTTGTGTGCGGTTCCTGGTGTGTGCACATGGCTACGCTAATTTTATAACATGCGTGCCCTGGCACGCACATATTATGAAATCTGATGGCTGCGCGCACATGCGCGCCAGATTTTAAAATCCAAGCACGCATGTGCAGGCAGCCTGTGACTTGCGTGCACAGGGGGGGTTTTAAACCTACATGCAGCAACGCAATCAGGCCTCCCACAGTTCCCTCCCAGTCCACTACCTCTTCCCACCCCGACCCCTACCCCTACCTAACTCTTAGAATTTTTTTCATTTTATACCTTGAGGCTCCTCTGGAGCAGCAGTAGATTCTGCATGCCGACCGGCTGCCGGCGCGCACTTCCCCAGGACAGCATCAAATGGCACTGTCCCGGCCTGCCCCTCCCCGCCCAGATCATGCCCCCCTGGCCCGGCCCTTTCTTTGGGCCCGGCACTTCGGCGCATAACGGGGGTTATGCACGTGGCCGGGCCCTTTGTAAAATGCACGCAGCACATGCAAGGCCCAGCCACGCCAGTAACCCCCATTTTTTTTACTTGCGGCATGCTTTTAAAATTTACTCGAAAGTGCGCATATATCATAGGAAATCACAACAAAGTAATAACAAATGACAACATATATCAGGGTAATGCAATAACAAAGAGGAGCAGTTCAGCACTGTGCTGTGTCCTCCACATCAAGGAAGTCAAATCCCTTCATAAATGACAAACGCCTGCTATTTTCTACTTTAAAACTTCAGGCTCCTCTCTACCCCTCATAGGATAAGATGCTTTGATAGCTCAGAACAAGCTAGGATTGCTTAGGGGTGTAGGGAATAGAATGTTCGCCTCATAGCAACGAGGTAACCTAGTAAATGATGGCAGATAAAGACCAAAGAGGTCCATCAGGTTTGCCCAGCAGGTTTTTTAGAGTAGTAACTGCCGCTCCATGCAGGTTACCCAAGCCTTCTGTTATTTTATTTATTTATTTTGAACTTTTATATACCGACATTCATGTAGAGAAACTACATATCATATCGGTTTACAGTGAAACAAAGAACATTGCAAAAAGCTATTACAATGAACAAGGGTTACAATGAACTGGGAGAACAGGGTAGAAATAATTTACTATTTGAGAAACTGTCGAATGAACAAAATCTGACTTGAAGCAAATAAATGCGAGTAAATATAAGATAGAGCTTATGACCAATACTGCGCTCTTAAGAGCAGTCCATTCTAGTCCAGATAGTGAGTACAAGCAGAGAGGAGATGAGAGCCATTCTGGCAGGAGGTTCCTCCGGTTAGGGAAACGCCTGACTGAAAAGCCAAGTTTTGAGATTTTTTTTGAATGATAGATGGCATGGTTCTTGCCTGAGATCTGGGGGAAGAGCATTCCATTGCGAGGAACCAGTGGTGGATAGTGCACGTTTCCTAAAGGTGGTCTTTACTGGGGGGGGCGTAGAGAGTGCCTTTGTAGGCCGATCTCACTGGTCTAGAAGATTCATGGGGACGAAAAGGAAAGTTAAGATCAAGCGGAGTTAGGTTGTGAGTGGCTTTGTGAATCATCGTAAGGACTATGTAGAGAATTCTGAATTTGATGGGTAGCCAATGTAGGTTCCGAAGTATGGGTGTGATGTGCTCTCTTCTGTTAGTATTGGTCAGGATCCTGGCAGCGGAGTTCTGTACCATCTGAAGGGGTCTGATTCTGTTTGCTGGGAGACCTAGCAGGAGCGAATTGCAGTAGTCGATTTTTGAGAAAATTATGGATTGAAGCACTTTGCGGTAGTCTTGAAAGTGGAGGCTTGTAATTTAAAGAAACAGTCTTTTGTGGTTGTGTTGACAAATTTTTTAAGGTTGAACTGGCTATCAAGCATGTCGCCGAGGTCTCTCACTGTGGGGAGATATTTAATTGTGAAGTGGTTAGTGTATTGGTTAGTCCGTTATTGTCATCTTGGGAGATGATAAGGATTTCAGTCTTGTTGGTGTTCAGGACTAGGTTGATGCTTGTGAGGAGGTGGTTGATAGATTGTAGGCAATTGTTCCAGAAGCTGAGGGTTTTGTCAAGAGAGTCTTTGATAGGGATGAGGACCTGCACATCGTCCGCATAGATGTAATGAGTTAGCTTAAGATTTGTGAGAAGCTGGCAAAGCGGAAGGAGGTAAATGTTGAAGAGGGTGGGAGAGAGAGAAGAGCCTTGGGGGACTCCCATAGGGGAACTGATGGGGGGGGGGATTCTTTGTTGTTAATTTTGACCTTAAAGCATCTATTACTAAGGAAAGACTTGAACCATCTGAGAGCTGTGCCTGTAATACCAATGTCCATGAGACGATCTAATAGTATTGAGTGGTTCACTGTGTCAAAAGCCGCGGATAGGTCTAAGAGCGCGAAGGGGTACAGTTGTTTTCTTTCTAGGCTGAGCATGATGGAGTCTGAGAGTGAAATTAACAGAGATTCCGTATTTAGTGCTTTGCGGAAACCGAACTGAGCTGGGGCTAGTATCTTGTGGATGTCCAGATATTCCGAGAGTTGCTTGTTGTTAAGGGTAGTAGTAACTGCTGCTCCCATACAAAGGGGTAAACGTTTGGTCTAATAGAAAAATTACCTCATTTCTTCATTTCCCTTCTCTAGCCAGCAGGGATCCTCTGTTTTTGTCCCATGCTCTTCTGAATTCCATTATTGTTCTTGTTTTCACTACCTCTTCTGGAAGGGCATTCCATGCATCCACCTCCCTCTCCATGAAGAAATATTTCCTGACATTGGTCCTGAGTCTTCCTCCCGTCTTGGAGTTTCATAATAGTGACCCCTAATTTTACAACTTCTTTCCAGTGGAAAAGATGTGATTTTTGTGCATCATTAATTCCTTTCAGGTATTTGAAAGTCTGTTTCAAACAGCCTTCAACACTGCATGACAAAACACAACACACAAGAAATACATTGGAAACTGATTTACTACAGAGCACACACAGTCCATTTCACACTGAAAACAGCAATCGAAGGGCAATGGGAAAGTTCAGGCTTACATTAGAATAGGAGAAGGCTGTTAAAAATGTATTTGCAGCTATTTATTATCTGATAGAATAAATGGAAAAGGCTTAGTTTAAATTAGTTTTTCTACATGTATGCCGATGACATACAAATCCTAATTCCAATTTCCTCCTCGATAGAAGATGCTATGTCAAAAGCAGCCTCACACCTGGAGGCAATCAGGAACATGCTAATTCATCTTAAATTATGCTTAAATACAAGCAAAACCGAATGTATGCTAATTGCCAGAAAAAATCCTGGACATAAAACAACTCCACCCTTCCACTTTGACAAGACCCTCATCTATCTTAAAGAGAGCGTTAAAGACCTGGGTTTTTGGTTAGACATTGACCTAAACTACAAAAAACACATCCCCACAAAAATAAAAGAAGGCTTTCACAAACTTCAAATATTAAAACACCTAAAACCACTGCTTCACCCCCATGATTTCAAAACCGTCCTACAAGTCCTCATATTTTCCGGCCTGGATTATTGCAACTCCCTACTGATCGGCCTTCCAAAATCTTCTTTGAGACCCTTGCAGCTTCTTCAGAATGCTGCAGCCAGAGTACTAACAGGCAAAAGAAAAGCGGATCACATCTCACCTGTTCTCAACCAATTACAGTGGCTCCCTATTGATAAAAGAGTAGAATTCAAAGTTCTCTCTACTCTCCACAAAGCAATATACAAAGCCGATTACACTGCCTTTAATGACATCATTCACATACATTGCTCTCAACGAACAACAAGAACTACTAATAAAATTCAACTAGTGATTCCATCACTTCCACAAGCCAAACTTTCCTCCACCAGAAATAGAGCTTTCTCCATTATTGGCCAAAGCTCTGGAATTCGCTACCTCTCTTCCTCTCCAATCAAGAAAACTTAAAATCCTTCAAAAAAGACCTAAAATCCTGGCTACTCAGCCAATCTTTTAAGGACAGCACTCATTGACTTTTTAAGGACAGCATTACGACTTTAAAGTACTTTTAAAGTTCAATAACATAGCCTGCTATCCTTTAATATCCCCTAAGTCAATCTCCCCTACTTCATGATACAGATGCCCTCTTTATACGATGTTCCCAGATATCTCTGTTCTTCTATTCAGGGTATCTACACTGTGTTATCTTGTTTCATTCATTCTCCTAGTTATGTCATTTCTCATTATTGTTAATTTTTAAACTTCAAACATCGTTCAATGTAACTGGTTGTTTTGTATGTAAACCGGAGTGAAGGCAACCCTGCTATACCTCGGTATATAAAAAAATGCTAAATAAATAAATAAATAAATAATTTTCCGAAAGTTAACATAATCCCATATAACAGTATCACAACTGTTCCCTTAGGAAGTACAGGATTTATATCAACACCAAGCAGAAAGATGTATATACTTAGGTTTGTCAACTGCTGTAAGCAACTAAAAGGCTGATATGTATTTGAATGAATCAGTGTTTTTGGACATGTCTGTGGGTGGGGTGGGAAGGAGTTAATGCAGTATGTATGGTGGTAGCTACTCCTGCACTTTTTGAATATTTTTTCAGGTGTGATTAATATATTCTTTTTGTTGGTGGCCATTTCCTGGACGTCTACTTTTACAATTGCTCTTCTGTCTTTTTCGCTATTTGCCCCCTAATGGCCACCAAATATTTGGGTGAATTGGATCCCCATATCTAATTACTTGAAATATTACATATTGATGGTGAGATGTGGTCTCATTTAAATATTTCCTGCAATGCTCTCGTTCACCCTAACAAGGCAACAATACATAATAGTCTGATACTATCAAGTCCTTAAGATGGTTTGAACCAGATATCCTGCTGAATGTATTCTTGGCCATTGCTGTGGATAATTTGGCAGATGCTGAAAGCCTGAATACAGCTCAGAAAGAAGAAGCAGAGGAAAAAGAAAAGAAAAAGACTGCCAGGTATGTAACAGCCTTTGGTAAAAGGTGAGCAATAGAAACTCCGGTAATAAAAGGGAAGAAATTGAATTATTATTTTTTTTTTTGTCATTGAAAGTATCTTCCATGATATTCTCTTATTTCATTATACCAGAGATGTACAACTCCTAGTCCAGTGATGCCCCCTCCAACCCAGTCAGTCACGTTTTCTGAATATGTGTGAGATATATTTGTGTGCACCTCCTCCAATGTATAAACATATATCTCATGCATATTCGTTAGGGATATCTTGAAAATCTGACTGGCTTTTTGGGCAAAGGGGTATGTGAGGACCAGTTAGAGCACCAATGCCCTAATTCTTAAGGGCTACCAACAAATCTGGTAATCTGCATAACAAATCTATACAAATTAACCTGATTATCAGATCAAATGCATGCATATATGCCTGGGGTGGTTGTGGGCATGGTTTCAGACATTAAGTAGTTTTATGTCTTTCCATCCAATACAATAACATTGGGCAGTGTTTTATGTTGCTTTGTGTTATGCTCTTTGTGCTATGTGTGCTGGTTCTGATGGTGAAGTTGTTGCCATTTGTGCTATTTAAATTGTTGTTAATGTTTTTGTAGTTTATATTTTATTTGCAGTACATCACGATGGATTTTTTTTTGATATGCTGTACATTGCTTTGGGTGACTATTTTGGGGAGATGGTATAGAAACAAACCAACTAAATAAATAAATAAGAACTTCCCACAGAGACTTGCACTTCTTTTTTCTGTGGATATTTTTCCTCTGAAAAATAACATGCAGAGTTTTGAAAATGGAAAGCTGTGCATGTTGCTGCTTTCCCCAGCCTAACCCTGCCTCTGAACCCATACACATGTACTATTCCTGCAAGAATGACAAGAGGCGAGTGGCACATTATAGACTAACCAATTTATTGAGGCACGAACTTTCGAAGAAGCCAAACTAATACAGCTATTCCTCTGAAGACTTTCCTGCAAGGTAATAGTGATGCTGGTGATCCCCATGCACACTTTTATCCATGTGCATAATTTTCAGACAGCCTATTTAGCTAGGTAAGTGGCTTGTGAAAAATGCCCTCCCAGCTCTTACTTTCAAGTTTCATTAGTCAGACTGATTTTGTCAACAGATGAGGACCACTGCAGCCATTTGTGGTGGTGGTGGTGGTGGTGATAAGTACCTTATCGGTTTTTCACAGACTTTGACAGTCACAGCCCATCATTTTACTGTGACATCCTTGACAGGATACAGCAGTGGTTGGCTATTTCCTTCTACAAGCCACACCCCTGGTCTTCCTAGGTGGCCTCCCATCCAGATACTAGCCAGGATTAATCTTATTTAGCATCCAAGATCTGAAAGGTTCAGGCTCATTGTGAGTGGTGGTGTTGTGGCAGCCATTGTTATATCAATATATAATGCCATGCTGCAGGGATAATTATAAGACATGAATTATGTTCATCCTATTGCATTTAGGGGCCAATGCAATAAAACCAACACTAAAATAGGCATTAAAATTTAGCATGGGTTTTAATTTACATGCATGGTAGAAACAAGTAGCCCCTATGCAACTGGCTTTTTTTTTTTACCCGTGGGCCATTTGCATCCCATTAAACAGCAAATCCACACTAAAAATGGAGCACAACTCCTGTTGACATCTCCAGTCTCCCCCCCAATAAGGAATCAACAATTCCATCCAAACGCTGAAACATCCTCCCTCCCCAGAGACACTTCCTCACCTTTTTGCACTTTGGGGAGAGAAAACCCGGGCACAGCCCCAGCTCAGCAAGAACTTTGTTTTTTAATCTCATCTGCAAAGCCACAGAGGGAAAGGCAGAGCCCCAACCATGGCCAGCTCTTGTACCTGCAGGAGGAAGTAGATCTGTTCCAGGCTTCCCCATTGCTGACTCCCTGGGAAGATGCAGGGCCCTGGGGCTGGCAGCAGCAGGCGAGTCCCCGGGGTGAAACGGGGCATGTGTGTGGAGCTAAACAAGGCTTCAGTCCATTATGTTGGCTCCCCCCATGCACACAGAGGCACCTGAACCTGCTGCTTGTTATGGATCAGCAGGAGGACCAAGTCCCTTCTATCTGGAAACTGGTGGTCGCTGGGTGATTATCAAGCCTGCAGCCAGGATCAGCTCTTCTGTGTTAGAGAAGAGTTTGGGAGCAGTCGCTTTCTGAGGCATAGTCGAGCTGGCCAAGGATGGCCAGGAAGATCCAGGCTGTGCCTGGAATGGCAACCAGCAGGAGTCCATCAACCTGAACAGCCATCTGCAGCATTTTACTGGAAGGGGAGAAGATCTTACCTCCTCTCAGTTGTACTGGCTTTTAATATAAATTTATTCTCTTCCCTGGATACTGATTGGTCCCTTCACTGACAGCTATCGGTGAAGGGACCAATCTCTGTTCAGATTCTGAATGGGGCTGCTGATACAGCTGAGAGATACACTAGCATTGACAGCAGCCCGACAGGTGCAGATAAGATCTTCTCCTCCTCCAACTGGAGTTGGGAGTTTGGGGGAAAGGAGGGTTGAGAATTGAGGTGCCCCAGGGCCACTATATATATTTTTTTTTAACATGGATGGGTGGAAAGGAGGAAGGGAGAGCATTTGCCTGCTCAGCCTGCTTTACTCCTTCTTTGATCCAGTAATTAAATTTACCGCAGTAAAACAATCAACACAAAGGTGTTTGTCCTCTAGTGAGCACTCTGCATTGCAGGGTGCTAGCTAATAAGCTCATTACCCTAGGATTTTTATGGAGACATGCTAAGCATGGGGTTTTAACATGCAAATGTTTCAGCAGTAAACTTCCTAGGGCATATTGGGCTTGTTTAAGTATGGAAAAATCCATGCAAAAATGGGAGTTAAGAGCTGTGCTAGGGTCAGTGCAGTTTATTACATCAACCCCTTAAAATGCTACCATTGAGCATCAAGTTTGCTGTCTCAAGGTCATTTTTGCTGTGACATTATCTCTACTTTTAACACCTATACTTTGTTTTTTTAAACCAAGCGCTTGTGGATGGAACAAATGTATTTATCTCTAGTGCTGAGTTGGGGATTATAATAGCAAATTTTGCTTTAAACTTGTTCTTTTTCCACCAGAAAGGAGAGCCTGGAAAATAAAGAAGGCGAAAAATCAGAAGCTAACCGGGGGACAGCCAAGGTGTTTATTTTTGCTTTTATGAAAGCAACATTTACTTTTCTGTACTGTATTACTTTTTAAAACCATTGGGCCATAGCCAGTCATTCTATTCTATTGCACATCACCCATATAGAGAAAGTGCATGTGCTGGAAATGCCTGAACTCACCAATCAGAATGACTGATAAAAGTATTTCTGAAAAGGTATATTCACATGGTACGTGTCCAGATAAAAAGTTTCAATCGAGTGCATCTCATCAAATCCCTGCTAAAAAATTAAACCAGTTTGATTTACTGACTCACACTTTGCATATGAGCAGTGTACCCTGAATGGCTGAAAGTTTTGTATTTGTATTTATTATTTTTTTTGTAATTTAAGCACACTAAAAAAAAAAAGGTTCTTTTTAATAAATTGCATACAGCTAAAATGAATGCTTGTTCAAAAGATCTCACAATCTATGTGGATACCAGAGGCAACTGAAATGACTTGCCCACGGTTACAAAAAATGTTATTGAGAAAAACAGAATTTAAACCCTATATCTGGCTCCTAGTTCACCACTGTAACCACTTGGTCACCCTTTCACCTTGAGATGAGGATATAGTGCAAGGTAATATTAGTTTAATTTATTTGAATGCATCTTGCACTGTATATCATTACACTTTAACAGTAGGGATCATCACAGTACATCAATGCCTGTAATCAAAATCAGAGTAATGGCTGGAGATAATGGAAGAGGATCATGAAAAATAGCAGAATTGGCAGACATCAGATAGAATTACTCTGAGTTTGTTGGTAAAAGAAATTGACCTGGGTAAAAGAAATTGACCAAAGGGCATTTGGTTTCATGGTGAGATTTTTTTTTTTAATTTATATTTTTCAAGTTATAACATTTACAAATGAAATGGTATAATCAAGTATTACATAGTTTGACTCATCACAACTTATAAAGAAAAAATAATAATTGTATTCCAGCCCACATCTAGGAGGAGAGGAAAGTTATTCAATCTACATCACAGACATTTCTCTTAACAATCAATAGGGGTGTGCATTCGGTACCTACGTATTGGCAATCCGCAACGGATGTGCCAATATTCGTTGTATTCGTGGGGAAGCGAAACGTATCGTGATTCCCCACGAATACAATGAATTTTCGCCGACTTATTCGGCCGCCAATTTAAACAAACCCCCCCTCCTGATCCCCCCAAGACTTACTAAAACTCCCTGGTGGTCCAGCGGGGGGTCCGGGATCCATCCCCTGCACTCTCACACCCTTGGTACGTTTCAAAACGGCGCCGGTAGCCCCTGTGACATAGTAAGGGCAAGGCTATTGGCACCATTTTGATTCCTGGTCACCGACGGCACGAGTGCAGGAGATCGCTCCCGGACCCCCGCTGGACCCCAGGGACTTTTGGCCAGCTTGGGGGGGGCTTCTGACCCCCACAAGCCTTGCCAAAAGTCCAGCGGGGGTCCGGGAGCGACCTCCTGCACTCGGGCCGTATTGCCAGTATTTAAAATGGCGCCGGCGCCATTTTGATTACTGGCAGCCGCTAGCCTTTGCCCTCACTATGTCACAGGGGCTGACCGGCAGCCCCTGTGACATAGTGAGGGCAAAGGTAGCGCCGGCGCCATTTTGAATACTGGCAATACGGCCCAAGAGCTGGAGGTCATTCCGGACCCCCACTGGACTTTTGGCAAGTCTTGTGGGGGTCAGGAGGCCCCCCAAGCTGGCCAAAAGTCCCATGGGAGTCCAGTGGGGGTCCGGGAGCGATCTGCACTCGTGCCGTCGGGTGCCAGGAATCAAAATGGCGCCAATAGCTTTGCCCTTACTATGTCACAGGGGCTACCGGTGCCATTGGTTAGCCCCTGTCACATGGTAGGAGCACAAGATGGCGCCCATGGCCATGTGACAGGGGCTGACCAATGGCACCGGTAGCCCCTGTGATATGGTAAGTCAGAGGCTATTGGCGCCATTTTGAAACTGGTTCCGAGGGTGTGAGAGTGCAGGGGATGGGTCCCGGACCCCCCGCTGGACCACCAGGGAGTTTTGGTAAGTCTTGGGGGTTCAGGAGGGTGGGGGGTTGTAGTAAATTTAATTTTAGCCAGGTACCAAATAGAATTAGACGTATAACCATATCGGGGCGCCATACGGACATATGCAACGTATTTGCCACCAGACGAATACGTATCCTGAATGCAATGTATGGCGTCCCTCTGCTCATCCCTAACAATCAATGCTCCCTATCTACCCTAACTTAAGTTACTTGAGACTTATCTGAAATAAAACATTGCAAATGGGATGGATCAAGAAAAACAAACTTATTGTTTTGAAACAATTCTGACATTTACAGGGAAATTTTAAGAAAAAAGTAGCCCCAATATCTAACACAGATTGTTTTAAAGACAAAAATAGTTTCCTCCGTGCCTGTGTCACACGGGAAACATCAGGGAAGACTTGTATTTTTTGACCATAAAAATTGCTATCTTTATTTTGAAAATATTTAAGGAAAAACAAGTCTTTATCCCGTTTCAGGGAAAAGGAGACTAACAATGTTGCTCTTGAGTTAATCAAGTCCAAGGAGACTCCCAAAAAGTTAGACTCCTGGGCTCTCTAATATATCAACTCCACCCTCCTGCGTATGCAACGTCTTTCTCTTAGGTAAATAATATAATCTCGAAAGTAATAGTATTCTCTCAATTTCAAATGACAAAATTTCAGTCACATATTTTTTATATAACTCATCAGCTGATAGTAGTCTTGAAATTGGAAAATTTAGTAATCTAAGATTACAAGATCTTATTTCATTCTCCAAAATTTCTATCCTACCATGCAATATCATATTATCTTTAATGGAAGATACATTTACAGCCTGCAATTTATTTACTACTGGGTTCAATTTTGCAACTTCCTTCTCTATCTTCTCTTCTATCCAATTCCTCAAATTTTTCTCTAGATTCCACAGAGAATTTATGCACATTGGATATAAATCCTGACATTTTCTTGTCTATTTTAGCTGATAATTTCCATACATCCAACAGAGTCACATTCTCTGGTTCAACGTTACTTTCTCCCCAATCGCTACTTATTTCAGGAATTATACATGGACATTTAACCTTATTATCACTGTCAGTTGCCTCTCCACCCAAAACTGTTTCCGAATGTATAGTCCATTCTGGTGGGGGTCCATTACCACTTAAGGTATGTGTCACTCCAACCGGAGGAACTATAACTTCATTAGCTGCCAATGTTGCTTCCACTACGGGTTGTAGGGGAGATTGTATAGCCCTGGGGCTACGGGAGGCTCCTACATAAGTATTCCCCTCCAATAAGTCCCCACCGACAGACTCACCCGCATACACAACATGGGGGCCAATTCTATTTGTCATGGGATTTGTAGGCGAGGAGGCATAAGTTTTAGATTTTCTTTTCCTTCCCATAATTTTCACTTAGGGGCGTGCCCCTTTGGCGTGCGGCTTCGGCTGCGCGCCGGCGGCTGCACGCCGCTGTGCCCTTACTTTTAAGCTGTCCCGGGGCACACACAGATGACGTCACTGTCAGCGGGGTTCCGCCCCTCTATCCGGGCCTCCCCTCTCTCGACCAGGAAGATCTTTCTCTCAAACAACCCGTAGTAGTACTGCAGTCGAGGCTTCCCAGCTGCAGACCTCTCTCTCCTCTCCTCGATCTGCTTGCCGCTGTGCCCTTACTTTTAAGCTGTCCCGGGGCACACACAGATGACGTCTGTCGGCGGGGTTCCGCCCCTCTATCCGGGCCTCCCCTCTCTCGACCAGGAAGATCTTTCTCTCAAACAACCTGTAGGTAGTACTGCAGTTGCGGTTTCCCAGCGTGCAGACCAATCTCTCCTCTCCTCCTTCATGGTGAGATATTAAAAAAAACAAAACAAACCATGGATGAATCTTAGCATGTGGTAGTAGAAGCAGTGGCAACAGATGTTAAGATGCTTCAGCAAACACTTACATGATAATGGTGACAGTTCCTGTTGTAAGGAAAATAATGCTCCTTGATATCCATCTGATGTATTTTCATATGATTTCATTCTCATATACCTATGAAGGGTTAGTTTATTTTTCCTAAATCATTTTCTGTAGGTTGCAGTAGATGAATGCCAAGAAGACAATGAAGAGAAGGATCCCTATCCAGCTGGTGACATTCCAGGTATGGTGTATGAGTGTGTGGTCAACACAGGTGAAGGAGGTGTCAAGGAAGGCTTCTAGAGGAATTCAAGACTGTTAAGTGTACAGATATTCACTCAATGATTTGAAAAATCAAAGTTTGTTTATGGAAAGCAGTGTGATAACTCAGTTGATGATACTGAATTAAGGTTAACACTAAGGGCATGTTATAAAATCGGGCATACATGTGCGCATGCCAGGTAGCAGGGGCACATGTAGGCCACACGCGCTTCTTTTAAAATCTACCCCAAGACGGTAACTTTCAAACCCATGTGCAGGCATCCATGGAAGCATGGCTGCCGGCGCACACACATGGATGGGGCGATTTTATAACATGCATGCATCAATGTGCACATGTTATAAAATTTGCATGTGTGCACGATTTTGTATCTGTGTGCGCGAGTGCCCAATCGCGCTCGTAAGTGGGGGGAGGATTTCAGTAGATGCGAGCAGCGACGCGATAGGCCCTATTCCATGTTCCCTCCCAATCCGCTCCTTTACTAACCCCCTAACCTAACCTGCCTCCCTTTTCCCCTACTAGCACCGACCCCTAAAACCCCGCTAACTACCCCTTTTTTTTGTTTGACAACTTACCTGCTCTCCTCAGCAGCATCAGGTTGCACGGGCCTGTTAGCTCCAGGCGTGTGCTTCAGTGGGACAGTGCCTAATGCTGCAGTCTCGGCCTGCCCATGCTCTGCCCAGACCCCGCCTCCAGCCTGCCCCTTTTCCCCAAACCCGTTCTTCTGCACATACCAGGAGATACACGCATGTCTGCAGGCCTATGAATATCCGTGCGACATGCACACGTCCCGGCCATACACATATCTCCTGGATTTCACGCATGCAGGGCTTTTAAAATTAGCCCTTATTTGTGCCTCCTGTTATCATGGCCAGCAAGGATACTAAGTATCTTGTAGTTGATTCTTACAGTTTTTCTAGTGAAAGGCTGATTCTAGAGTGACTTAACAGCTTTGGATATGATTGCTAGTCCTCACACCAACATTGATGAGTTGTTGGTGTGAGGACTAGCAATTAGAGGGCACCATAGTATAAACGTTGGTTTCAGTAATCCGAAGTAAGGATGGCTAATGAAAAATAGACAAAATACAATGAATGCATTCCTGTGCATTGCCTGCTTACATAAGAGCATTAAAAATATGCTTTAGTGATCCCCCTTCCCCTTATAAACATGGGATTCACTAAAGGGTGTTAAGCCCTGTATATGAGATATTGCACATTCCCTGGCCAATCGGGCTGCGGTTTTTAAAAGGCTAGTCCTGAATGAAATTCCCCACTTGCTTGGCATAGAATCCTCCACTAAAAAAACCAAAGAACATTTCCAGGCATAGCCCTCTACCAGAGATCCTCCTACCCTCTCCCCCAAGAGGCTATCTTGGTAGCCCTGTCTCCAGCTCTAAATCTTACCTTTACCCAAAACCTCTGTTCTTATCTTGGAGTAGCTGAATGGTATCTCAGACAAATACAATACCTAATCACTCCTGTCCCATAATTCTAAAATACAAAATGGCACTGGCTGATTTGAGGCTCCCCTTTGCTCCACATTGGGGATAGCATAAATTCAAGCATGATAAAAATCCCGCAAGAAAAACTGGGCATGCAAAGCTCTTATTTAAAAGTGGTAACTAACTGTGTATTGACCGCTAAAATGTGCTGCTGCTCCAAGCCTTTAATCATAGGTCTCATAAGTTCATCGAAAACTTGCAAAAAATGTTTCCTTCTTTTTGAATCCATATAAAAATCTTTAAATGAGCGACACATCTCATTTGAAGTCCGTTAAGACAATGCTCGTATTCACTTGTATACAATTGCCATGGAAGATAATACAATATTTATGTAAAAAACCCAGTTCATGTGTCCTACCTCTAGCCCCTCCCCTTTGTTAAAAAATAGCACCTCACCCTTCTGGCCCAAATGTGGTCTTCCCCATGTGGTTGCAAGCCACCCCATTGCTCACCCTAGCCCACCTTGCTCCCCCAGATGTCCCAAATCTTCCCTGGTGGTCTAGTGGCGGCCCAGGCTACCGATGCTATTGGGTAGTTCCTGTCACATGATAGGGAGAAAGGGCTGGCCAGCACCATTTTGGAAATTGCTGCTTTGAAATATATTTTATTTATCCTGCCTTTCCTCTTATTCTGTTTGATAGCTGTTTTGAAATACTTCTTATTAGTATAGTTTTACTGTTATGATTGTTTTATGCTTGATATTTTATGATGAATGGTGGCAGTTTTATTTTTCCATTGTTGTGGTTTCCAGCAGGTTTTTGTTTGTTTTTACATATTTCTGTTTTTATTTCTGTATTTGGCAAGTTTCTGTCTGTGTTCTGCATGTATGACCAAGGTAAGGTATTCTGCTAGCTTGTAGTTTATCTGTAGGGATCTATAGCAACTTGGTTTATCCTAAAAGGAGGTGCATTGGTGTTGTAGGACCTAGTGTAATATTTCCAGTGTTGCCTTTTCATAAGTAGGCTTGTTACTGTTTGAGTGCTGGCAGTTAGTGCTGTTCTGGTATATTGTAATTATAATTCAGTTTACTTATGGCTTTCTGAAAACAAAACCCACACCCAGCATGTGCTACAGTAGGCCTAATACCTATTTCAAGTGTCTCTTCTGCAGGTTTTTCTAGTTTGCATCACAGTAATGCATATATAAATAAAGGGCCGGATTTTAAAAGGGTTACACGTATAAATGGGTCTACGCACACCGGGCCTATTTTAAAAAAGCCCGGAGATGCGCGTAAAGCCCCGGGACGCATGTAAGTCCTGGGGCTTGCAAAAAAGGGCGGGAGGGGGGCGAGGTGGGGTCAGGATCCCAGCACAGTGGCCATATTTGCCACTGTGCCAGGGATCGCGCACCAGCAGTTGGCCGGCGCACGCAAATTACTTCAGCCCCAGGGCTGAAGTAAGTTTTGTGATAAAAAAAAAAGAAATCATCAAAGGTAGGGGGGAAAGGGTGGGGGGAGGTAGGGGTAGGGAAGGGAAGGTGGGGGGTGGGGGAAGGGGGAAGGCAGTGCGGCTCGGAGTGGGCTCGGTGCATGCAAGGTGAACAATTGTGCACCCCCCTTGCATGTGCCGACCCCTGATTTTATAACATGTGCGTGCATGCGCGCGCATGTTATAAAATCGGGCGTACATGTGCGCGTGCCGGGTAGCGTGTGTATATATATGCCGTGCACGCTTCTTTTAAAATCTACCCCATAATAAACATGATGTAAGTGATCATTTGTACCTCAGAAGATTATTTTTATGTAAAGTCTACTATAAATGCATAATTTTTCATTGTGTGTGTGTGGGGGGGGGGTCTTGCGAGGTGGGGGGAGCACAAGGCTGTAAGGTTCACATAGGGGTAGATTTTAAAAAGCGTGCGGGCGTACAGGGACGCGTGCTACCCGGCGCGCACACATGTATGCCCGATTTTATAACATGCGCGCACATGTTATAAAATCCTGGATCGGCGCACGCAAGGGGGTGCACAATTGTGCACCTTGCGTGCGCTGAGCCGCACTGTCTTCCCCCTTTCCCCTACCCCCCCCACCCCCCGTTCCCTTCCCTTCCCCTACCTCCCCCACCCTTTCCCCCCTACCTTTTCCTTGTTTATATTTTTATCTCGAAACTTACCTCAGCCCTGGGACTGAAGTAAGTTGTGCGCGCCGGCCTGACCCCACCCCTGGACCACCCCGCCCCTTCCCCGCCCCTTTTTGCAAGCCCCGGAACTTACACGCATCCCGGGGCTTTACGTGCGTCGCCAGGCCTTTTTAAAATAGGCCCGGCGCGTGTAACCCTTTTAAAATCCAGCCCATAATGTACCTAATACCTTTGAAATAGCCATGGATACTGCATAGTATAAGACTGAGCTGTGAGAGAGATTTTTTTCCACTCACATACTAGGAAAAAAATCCCTCGGTAAATCTCGTCCATTATATTTAGTTATTTTTAACAAAAATATATTTGAGGTTATGTTAATACATTCATTCATGTAATAATTCTCTTAGCAGCTTTTTTGTTTTATGACTCAAAAATGTTAAAGTAATTTTGAAAATGCTATGCACAATATTGTTGCATGTTGAACAATGTTTAAAATCTTTAGGAAAGCTGTATATTCAGTGGTAACACTTCTATTTAACTTTAAAGTAGGTGACCATGAAGACGATGAGGATGAACCAGAGTTACCTGCCGGCCCTCGTCCTAGAAGAATATCAGAACTGAAGTTAAAGGAAAAAATCACGCCAATCCCCGAAGGGAGCTCCTTCTTCATTCTTAGTACTACCAACCCGTAAATACCCTTTTATTTCAGATATTTTGATTATTTCATTACTCAATTGCAGTCCTGCTTGAGAGGCTCAACTGTTAAATTTTGAAAGCCGGTTTTCACAAGTACAATGCTTTTCACTCATGTAAATTGGCCTTTTCAAAATTGTCTCTCATTGCAGGTAAACGTATGCATGGAGTTATGTAACACGTAAATTTGTAGCTGCATTGTGAGGTGGCGTTTCCCGAGGATGTGTGTTTAGCTCCTGGAAGAGGGAAAAAATAATGCTCGTCCTTTGCATTTTCAAATCTATGAGTGTTATTTTCCTTTAAATGTTTCCTGGCACACAAAAAAGCAGGCACTTAATGTTGCTGCTGCTTTACACTTGCAACAATAATCAAAGCAAAACCACTCACTAAGTACCTGATTCACTAAGGGTTTTTCCTAGAAACACAAAATGGGAGAAAAGCCTTAATGAACCTGGCCGAGAGAGGGTAACATTCAGAGTGGCACGTGGGCACATGTGTACGCATTTGTCGGCCCTCGCCCAGAGATGCAGCCGTTTTATAACATGCACGCGCGTATATGCGAACGTTCTAAAATAGCTTGACTGCGTGCAGAATTTTAAGTGGACACGTGCCTCTGCGCGCAAATGCCACTTCTGTTGCGTAGACACCATTGCCCATTTTCCCAGTTCATTCCCATGTTCACCCAGTTAAGGGATAGGCCTTCCAAACCCCCCCTAGTTTAATAGTCTCCCTTCCTTCCCGTTAGCCCTGACCTTTAAAAACCCTGCTGATCTGCCTAGATTTTTTGTTTGACATCTTCCCCATCATCCATAGAAGAAGTAATCTTACGCAGCAGAGGGATTCGGCCCGTGCCACTGTAAGTATTTACGCACAAATTTTAGGTTACAATTCCAGAATGCCATTCCCTGCCTCTTTTTACAACTTTTGATTTGTGCGCCCAGCGGCAAGTAAGCACGTATCTGGCTGGCTTTTCAAATCCACTTGGTGCGCACCGGCCCAACATGTTCGCTCATCCCCTAATTGATGCGTGCATTAGGCCTTTAAAATTCACCTTTTAATTAGGCTTTGATAACTGGCACAAACATCACTGGTAGGAAAGCACCTGAAGCATTCATACTGATGCTATCAGTTTGGTTATTACCTCCTCAGTGTCCCATTTCTAGATTTCCACCATTTCTACAATTTTTTTTCAAGTTTTGTCCGAAGCAGTGTCATATTTTGAAAATATTTGTTGTTTTCTCTCATTTTTTGGCTATGATAATTATTTAACAATTAGTGGACTAAAGAAAAATAATTTCTGCTGTTCCATGGACTGACCAATAGAGCAGAGAAAGGGGGATCAACAACAGCTGTGCTTTAAATCACATATGCTCTTGCCGCCATCTGAAATTTCTCATCTTTTTCTGGATTTTTTTTAAGCACGTGGGCTGGAAAGAGTCTGGGAGAATGTATCCTGCATGATTATTAAAGGAATCATAGGGCGAAGTGAAGTACCCGGAAAGTCCGATTTGTTCTGTAATACTTTACACATGCTTATGTGGTTCTCTGCTTTCATTTTTTGTTTGTTTGTTTGTTTTACAGTATTCGAGTGGGATGCCACAGGCTCATCAACCATCACATCTTTACCAACCTCATCTTGGTCTTCATAATGCTGAGCAGTGCTTCGCTTGCTGCTGAAGACCCTATTAGCAATCACTCCTTCCGGAACATTGTAAGTAACAAAGTTTTATTACCGTAACACATAAATCAAATTAAAGTAGCCTTTTTACATAGATTCTGCAAATTGTGGGGTCTGTTTACTAAAGCTATTCTCCAACTTTGTGTCTATGGGAAAAATGGTTAGTAAATAGAGCCCTTTGTTCGCTATAAAGAGAATTTCCTGTGACAGAATTCTACTGCAACTCACAAGAATTATTTAAGAATAGAAAACACAAACACAGCATCTTATAAAGGGGCTTGTTGTATGGGGAGGCTCAGGGCCAGCACATCCATTGTGCAAAACTAGGTGGTTGCCTATGGCTCCGACCAGTAGGGGGCGCCACACCAAAGAGCAGCCATATGGTGCCATGAGCGCTCCACTTGCGGCAAAAAGGAGTACAGATTAGTTGGGCCATGAGCCCTGAGAAGCACACAGCAGGCAACCGGGGAGGGAGGGGGGGGGGGGCGGTGCGGCATGACCAGGGCGGGCACAAGACAGAAGGTTCGCCTAGGGTGCCTACTACCCTGCACCAGCCCTGGGGAGTCTCATAGTCTTGCCATGAAACTGCAAGCTCCTAATGGAGTTTTATCCTTTGACAATCCTGCATATGTGACAATGCAGGTACCTGTGTGCTTTGCATCTGCACTGAAGCAGGCAGAAAATATACACTGGAAACCGCATGTGGTGATTTAAAAAATTTAATCACCACTTATGCTTTCCCTATCTTAAACCTGTCCCAGTCTCTTTTTTTCAGCAGGTAAAAAGCACAACATGAATGGGGGAGGGGGATGCAGGAAAATAATCCAAAAGCATTTGAACAGATGTAAAATGCTCACTCCGAGGACAAGCAGGATGGTAGTCCTCACACATGGGTGACATCATCAGATGGAGCTCCTATGCGGAAAACTTATCTCAAAGTTTCTAGAACTTTGCCTAGACACACCGAGTATGCCCAGCCTACCCTATGCCACGCATGGTTCCTCTCCAGTCTCTCTTTTACCATGGAGCTGTAAGCCTTTTGGTGTGAGTGAGCTCACTTTTGTCTGTCTTGACCTTGTGGAAAACTTCCTTTTTTTCGCAGCTTTCCTCTTGTGGTTTCATCGCCAGGTTCCTCTCTACGTCCTTCCCGTAGTGTTACTAGTCAGGGTTTTCACGGTCGATTTCCTACGGCAGTGCTGCCTCGGTGCCAGCCAGCCATTGATACCTGCCACCATCGTTTTGGTTTGCTCCCCTTTTGTTTTGTCCCGACATGGCCACATCCGGTTTTAGGAGATGCCCCCAGTGCACGAGGACCATGTTTATCACTGACCCACGTGAGATATGTGTCCTCTGCCTCGGGGCAATGCATGACATCTGGGATTGCCACTTATGCACCCAGAAGACTCCAAAGGGACATCTGCTTCAACAACAAAGAGGTCAGAGCTCACAGCATCGACATCAATGGACCTGGGAGCTGCACCGATGGACACTGTACCATCGACATCGGCAGGGCCATCAGTTCTGTCGATGCCATCGGCAAATAGGAGTACCCAAGATCGACCACCGTTGATCTCCTCCAGACCAAGGATGTCAGTTTCCTCATTATCAGCCTTGGCACCTGGGAAGGACCGGGCCGAACATCGAGGGAAGCTGAAGAAGCATCTGCACCGGTCTCCGTTGATGCAAGATGCCAGGCAGAGGGATGCACTGGCTCATGCCGAGATGCCCCCAAAGTGACCCAGCGGGGAGGAGAGCCAGTCCTCCATCAGTGTCGGGGGTCCACAATGGTCTCCACCAGTCCTGATGCCAGTCACCAATCTTCCTTGTGGGTCTGAAGAAGATCTGGCCACTCCTCCTTCCTACAAGTCAGATTGGCATCAGCAATGTTTGAGGAGGAGTGGGAGCAGTGAATCCAGCTGATGATGGAGCAGACACTGTAGGGCTTCGGTCCTGTGGCACTGAGGGCACCAGACCTGGTGCTTCCCGTCCTCGTACTGCTGCTGAAGAAGCTCAATGTGCTCGTCAGTGCGTTACCGACCCAGCTGGCATCTGTTCCCAGATGCCAGCTGGGTCGGTAACGCACTGACGAGCCTCCCCCAAAGGCTCCCCCTACTGATACTGTGGTCATTGCCAGTTCCTCCTCTGAGGAACCTCCACCTAGGCCTGCAGAGATGCCGAGGCCTGCAGTCCCCCATCCAGTTTTACCTGTGCCTGCATCTCTGGATGAAGGTCGAGCACCTAGGGTCCCATCCCCTGCAGCCTACAGCGAGGATGAGCAACCCTATGACCCCTGGGGGGATAATGCTTCGGAGTCCTCCGAGGGCTCTGACGGTCTTCCATCAGACCATTCTCCTCTAGAGGAGCAAAGGAAGTTTCCACCAGAGGACTTGACCTTCGCAGGATTGTGAGGGTGATGGCGGAAGCCATCCCGTTTCAGTTATTAATAGAGGAGTATGTGAGGCACAAAATGCTTGAGATCCTCCAGTTCATGGAGCCTCTTAAAGAGATTGTGGTGGTCTCGGTGCATGAGATCATTAAGGAGCTGCTACTGAGGATATAGGAACACCCCCTCACAGTGCTTCCTGTTAATAAGAAGGTGGACAGGGCCTAACTCATCCTGAAGGCTCCCGAATTCAGTAAGCGTCAGCTATCCCACAGTCTGTGATGGTCGAATCCAGCCTCAAGAGGTCCATGTGCTTTCAGACTTACTCCTCAGTGCCCCGGGGAAGGACCATAGAACAATGGATGCTCTTGGGAGGCAGGTATTTCAAGGCACCATGCTCATTGCCTGCATAGCTGCCTACCAGCTCTACATGAGCCAGGACTCGCAGGACATTTGGAAACAGGTGCAGGAGGTGGCTGTGCAGTTGCCTCAACATCAGCAGGACACCCTCATGTCGCAGGTGCATAAGGGTCTGGAAAACACAAGGTCCGAGCAACCTATGATGTTTTCTAGATGGCATCGAGAGTCTCTGCAGTGGCAATTGATGCCTGCAGAATGGCATGACTGTGGGCATCGGATCTCTGACCAGAGATACAGGAACGACTCATTGATGTGCCATGTACTGGGGAAAATCTCTTCAGACATAGGGTGAGGGACCACCATGAAACCCTCCAACAACTCTCCACCAGCACTCCCGACCCATCCTCCTCTTCCAAGAGGTGGAAAGACAGGGACAAAGGAAGTCTTTCTTTCGCCAAAGGAAATACTATCCTCTACCTCCTTGCTCCCGATAATACCATTAGGGCTCCGCATCCATCCCAGGCAACAGAGAGCCCCTAAGCCCCAGCCGGCACCTCAGTCAATTCCAGGGTTGGGATTTTGACTGGGTCGTAGGGAGCATAGACCAGTTGCCCATATCCAGGACATTAGACCTTCTGGATGGGGGCAGCCTGTTGTGGGTTCTTTCCATCGTCCATCAAGGGTACCAGTTAAATCTATTGGATGTCCCACCAAATTGCCCTCCAAGCCTGTTTTGGGAGCCAATAGCGCAACAGGAGGTACTGCTAATGGAGCTCTCCTCTCTCTTAATGACCATAGCGGTCAAGCCCATACCAGCGGTGCAAAGAGGGCGGTGATTTTACTCCAAGTACTTCCTGATTCCAAAGAGAACAGGAGGACTCCGTCCCATCCTAGACCTAATGTTGCGTCCGTCGGTCTCAGACGGCTTCAACCTCTGTGCCTCACCTTTCTTTCTGATCTCCCCGCTAGCCTTGGGAAGATGGCTACCACTGCGTCTGCATGCCGCTCTCTCCGGTGTCCCTGGAACGGCAATAGCAAGGCAATCCGCCATGTTTCTCCTGAGGGCCTCCTAGGATGCACGTGTGCACACCACCCACGTCTTTATCCACGTCATGGCGGGAACCTCGGGGGCGGCCCCCTCGAGTGACATCACGCCATCCGGGTATTTAGCCTGCCCTTCATTTGTTATCAAATCGAGTTAGCAAGGATTGGACTTGTCCGGTCTAAGCTACTCTGCCGCTTCCCTGCTGCCACTGGAAGCTCTCTCTGCCCTTCGGTGTAATTCTCTAACCTGGGTACCCGCTCCTCAGGTGCCCTTTGCTTTCTTTCAGGTGCCTATCAAGGATCAGGTAATCGTTCCTTGAGGTCTTGCTCTCCCTGCCTCTGTGCCTGTATTCAACTTCTTCTATCTGCTGGGATCTTCATCCATACAGCTACCAACTTAGTGAGTAATCTAACATTGTCAGTCTGTCTCATCTTCAGATCAGCACTGGGAACCTGCTTCCTGCACTCCCTATATTATCATCGCGAGATGGGTCTCCTCTGCCGAGGGACCCTGGACTGCTACCTCTGGATCACCTCACTACTGCCACCTCTGGTGGTATCATTCTGCTGTTTAATAAAAGACAAATCTCTGTGTTTGTGTGTCTAGAGTCTAGCCTAATATTGTGGATCCTCAAGGGGCTCCTCCCCGTGGGAGTGGTCATCACCACGGTACCCAAGAATCCACTCCAACACCTCAAAACCATAACACCTAAGAGCCTTGAACAGGTTTCTAAACAAAGAAAGGTTCAAGATGGTTTCTCTGAGCACCTTGATCCCACTTTTTTACAAAAAGGAGACTGGCTATGCTCCCTCAATCTAAAGGATGCATACACTCACATAAAGATCTTACCCAGTCAAAAGAAGTATCTCTGATTTGTGGTGGGAAAACAGCACTTCCAGTAGTGGGTGTTGCCGTTCGGGCTAGTGTCAGCCCCACGTGTCTTCTCAGGCTGTGAGTGCATGTTTTCCTCTATCTAGATGATTGGTTGGTCAAGAGTACATCTCAGGCAGGGGCCACCAGGTCCATGCACTTGATCATCCAGATGGCAAAGTCACCAGATTTCATCGTCAACCACCCGAAGTCCCATCTCAGGCCATCACTTCAATTGGATTTCATAGGAGCCCTGCTAGAACGGCTCAGGCCAATGCTTTCCTGCCTCATCAAAGGGCCATCACCTTGATGACCATCACATCAAAGATCCAGCAGGTGTCAGCCTGGCACTGGTTGAGTCTGTTGGGCCACATGGTCGCAACCGTCCATGTCACTCCCTTGGCACGTTTACACATGCACAGAGCCCAATGGCACGGATACCCTGTCACATGGTAAGGGCAAAGGGCCATCGGTGCCATTTTGATTAGTAGCAGCCTACGGCCCGGGAGCGGGAGATCACTCCAGGGACACCTACTGGACCACCAGGTACCTGTAAAACATTTTTGGGGGGGTCAGGAAAGTGGGGGAAGCTAAGGGATTAGTTTTAAAGGGTCAGGGTGAGTTTAGGGGTTATTTTTGTGTGCTGTTTTTCCCGCCCTCCCCCAAAACGATAAGAGAACCCCCACGATCAATATCGTGGGGTTTTCCTATCGTTTTGGGGGAGCCCCCGATTTCTGATGATTTTGAAAATATCGTCCGTTATTTTCAATCGTCCGAAGCCCGATTCACATCCCTAGTATTGTATAATTAGGTGAAAGATAAGATGATATAATAACCTTACAGGTAGATTTTAAAAGTGTTGCTTGCTCAAAAACAGCACCATACACGCTTATGTGGGCCACACACAAATTTTAAGAAACCGGAAAGTACGCATGTACATACTTGTGCACGTTAAGAAAAAGGAGGCAGAAAAGGGGCCAAGATGTACACACAGAACCCCTGAATTTTGCAAAGCTGACCATGGCAAAATGTGCCAAGTTACGCAGATAACTTTATTATTGGTCCTGATAAGGCACAAGTCAGAGAGAGAGAGAGACTCTTTTAAATGGCTAATCTGACACTATAATTCCACTGTAAGAGGAGCACTTTCAACTCAAGGTGGGTTTTTGTTTTTTGGGGCGGGGGGGGGGGGGGGGGGAGGGTGTTACAAGAGTCTACAGACCCTTGCGCCCTAGGCAGACCGATGTAACACAACACCCCCCCAAAACCCACCTGAGTTGAAAGTGCCCCCCTTCAGTGGGATATATATAGAGTGTCAGATTGGCCCTTTAAAAGAGACACACTCTCTCTACATCCTCCACCACTTCACTGACCCAGCACCACTTAACTCAGATCTCCCACCCAAAAAGTGCAGACAAGTAGAGGTGTGAATCGTGTCATCGATCGTCTTAACGATCGATTTTGGCTGGGGGGGGAGGAAAATCGGATCGTCGTGTTTTGTTTTGTTTTGAAATCGTTAAAAATCGTAAATCGGGGGAGGGCGGGAAAACCGGCACACCAAAAAAACCCTAACACCCACCCCGAACTTTTAAAACAAACCCCCACCCTCCCGAACCCCCCCAAAATGTTTTAAATGACCTGGGGTCCAGTGGGAGGGTCCCGGCGCGATCCCGACGCGATGTCCCGCTCTCTGGCCACACCAAAAAAACCCTAACACCCACCCGAACCTTAAAACAAACCCCCCCCCGAACCCCCCCAAAATGTTTTAAATGACCTGGGGTCCAGTGGAAGGGTCCCGGCGTGATGTCCCACTCTCTGGCCACAACAAAAAAAAACCCTAACACCCACCCCGAACCCTTAAAACAAACCCCCACCCTCCCGAACCCCCCCAAAATGTTTTAAATGACCTGGGGTCCCGGCGCGATGATCCCGGCGCGATGTCCCGCTCTCTGGCCACGACTGCTGTGAAGAGAAATGGCGCCGGTGGCCCTTTGCCCTTATCATGTGACAGGGCAAAGGTAGCGCCGGCGCCATTTTGATTCCTAGCTCCCGACGTCACGCGTCCAGGAGATCGCTCCCGGACCCCCGCTGGACCCCCAGGGACTTTTGGCCAGCTTGGGAGGGCCTCCTGGCCCCCACAAGACTTGCCAAAAGTCCAGCGGGGGTCCGGGAACGACCTCTTGCACTCGAGCCGTATTGCAAAATGGCACCGGCCATATGGCCATATGGCCGCTGGACTTTTGGCAAGTCTTGTGGGGGTCAGGAGGCCCCCCCAAGCTGGCCAAAAGTCCCTGGGGGTCCAGCGGTGGTCCGGGAGCAATCTCCTGGACGCGTGATGCCGGGAGCTAGGAATCAAAATGGCGCCGGCGCTACCTTTGCCCTGTCACATGATAAGGGCAAAGGGCCACCGGCACCATTTCTCTTCACAGCAGTCGTGGCCAGAGAGCGGGACATCGCGCCGGGATCATTGCGCCGGGACCCCAGGTCATTTAAAACATTTTGGGGGGGGGGTTCGGGAGGGTGGGGGTTTGTTTTAAAGGTTCGGGGTGGGTGTTAGGGTTTTTTTTGGTGTGCCGGTTTTCCCGCCCCCTGTTTAACGATACAATACAAATGCCCCTGATGATAAATCGTGGGCATTTGTATTGTATCGTGCACTCTAACGATTTTGGACGATTTTAAAATTATCTGACGATAATTTTAATCGTTCAAAAACGATTCACATCCCTACAGACAAGTATAATTTCATTTCCTGTACTTAATTAGCGGGTGTAAATATATACATGCATGCAAGTGCAGTAATATATGCGTGTATATTGCTTATAAAAAACTAACTTGTTTGTGAACTTCTGAACTTTGCTCCAAAATGACCCTAAATTGCTCCTTTTTCTCTTTAACATTTACCTATGACACTGCTAATAGGCGCATATGTCAGACTTTTACAAATTACTACTTCCGCATGAATATTCTACTTAAACATGCAATTTACAATTTTAGATGTTGAAATCTTTTGAAAATTACTCTCATAGTAATTTATAGTATGAACAGTTGAGATTTTAGCTACTGAGTTAGTTTGCCTCTGACTTCTGGGCTTGACCCTGGGCCAAGGCCCTAGCATTGGGCCTGTACTTGGACTGAAGCCCCTGTGTCGGGCCTGGGTCCAGGCTTTGAGACCAGGCCAGGCCCTACTGTCAGGCCAGAACCCAGGCATTTGGACCTGTTCTCCAGGCCAGGACTCAGTGTTGGAGCCCTGACAGATCAGGTAAGTGGGGGTCATGAAATTTCCTGACCCCAGCAACATTTTTCAGGTCTGGACCTAGACCAAGTCCCCAGGCTCACACTCAAGCATAGGCTGTGGTCCTTGCAGTGGGCCACAGTCTAGGCCTATGCTGGTGCCTGGGGTTGCGCTCGGACCTCTGCTTTGGGACACTGCCTATTCCCTAGGCATGGGCCTGGCCTCGGGCCTAGATGTAGGCTCAGCAGATAACTTTTTTTTTTTGTTTCAAATGAATTAAACAAATAGGATTCGTTTAATTTGGGGGCCCCCCCAAAAGAAGTGAATTGGCCCTATTTGTTTAGTTTTTCTAATTTGTTTGAAACTAATGCACATCCTGAGTAATCGATAGGGGTTTGGATGGGCATTTTGGGCCGGAGTTTAAAAGCCCTGCGCGCGTAAATCCAGCCAGATTTACGCGCGCAGGGCACTCGTGCGCCCGCACGCCTATTTTGCATAGGCTGCCGGCGCGCGCATAGCCCCAGGACGCGCATAAGTCCCGGGGCTTCGTAAAAGGGGCGGGAGGGGGCGTGTCTGGGGGGGTGTGCCGGGGGTCAGGGGGCGGTTCGGGGTGGGTCTGGGGGCATGGTGCCGGCCCAGGGGCGTGGCCGAGGCCCCCGGACCAGCCCCAGGGTCGGGTGATGGCGCGCCAGCAGCCCGCTGGCACGCGCAGATTTACACCTGCCTCGGGTAGGCGTAAATCTGCCGACAACGGTAGGGGGGGTTTAGATAGGGCCGGGGGGGGTGGGTTAGGGAGGGGGAGGGGAGGCGGAGGGAACAGGCAGCGCACGCTGGGCTCGGCGCGCGCAGGTTGCACAAATGTGCACCCCCTTGTGCGCGCCGACCCCAGATTTTATAAAATCCAGTGTACTTTTGTTCGCGCGTGGTGCGCGAACAAAAGTACGAGTGCGCGCTATTTTTGAAAATGTACCCCTTTATGTTTGATGGGTATCAGTTTTGGATGGAGTTTTGTTGGATATGAGAGCGAAGGAGGGGGTAGAGTGTTATTTATTTGTTACTTTCCTTTATTTATAACCTTAGGGATAATCTTTTTTAATGTAACTCATCTCAGGATCCTTGTGTCATTAGGCAGGAAAACGAATATATCAATTAGAGAGAATACATAACAGAAAATCATTTTAGAGGAGTAGATTGAGCAGACTAGATGGAACTTGTGGTCCTTAACTGCTCTGTTTATTCTCTGTTTATTTCTCTGTTTATTTCTATAATTATTTTCAAATATCAAATATTCAACTTTTTTTCAAAAAGGCCTCAAAGCAGAATACAGTCAACAGGTACACAAGTGATAGCATAGCATATGTTCAAGTATGTTTAACTATCATAGAGATCATTTCAAACACATCTGATATTTCTATCTCACAGGGTCATTTATCAAATAGTGTTATGGCATTTTCACATGTGTTAAGGCATTTTCGCATTTTCGTTAAGCACCTTTAACGCATACGAAAACCCCTTAACACATGCGATAGCACCATAACGTATGGTGCGATGCAAATCAGAAAAAGAGGAGGAGTTAGGGTTCACCATTTTGCGAAGCCCTATCACACACAAGTCCACAGCCCCTTATGCTATAAGGGGATTAGCGCGTCCAAAACCCTGTGAAACTAATAGTACTCATCACATACAAATACATGTTGATGAGGCTATTAGTTATTCTCCCCAAATCTAAAAAAAAATAAATGTGCTCCCAACCTGCAGGCATTAATTTCTGAGCAGCCCAAAAAAGTATATAGAAAAGGAGAAAATACTGCTTTTTTGTATATCCTCCGACTTAATATCATGGCAATATTAAGTCAGAGGAACCAAAAGGTTAAAAAAAAAAAAAAGTGCCAGTGGTCAGGTTAGGGAAATGGACACTCAATTAACGAGTGTCCATTTTCCTAATCCATGACTGAGCACCGATTAGGAAAATGGACGCTTGTAAAATTGAGCGTCCGTTTTCCTAACCCTCTGATAGCCACCTCTTCTGGGTGCCTGCTGTCCCTAATGCCTCCTTGGCAGCATGACCCCTCATTTACATATTGCATCACGCACCCAGGAGAGATGCCTGGGCATATATTAAAAAAGCAAAACTGAAACAAAACAAGCTTGTTGTTCTTTTTCTGTTGCTTTGGATTAAGAATGAAACAAAACAACAAATGTTGGTGCTTTCAGTGTCGTTTTTAAATGACTGCACTTCCCTAGTTATAAAGTTTGCCAACAGGTCAAAGTAGATGACATGGGAAGAATGTTCATTACTGAGCTTTGTGGCCTGAAATGAACTTACAATGACAGTAAATAATATTGATTGTCCTTCGGTTGAATGCTGAAATGGCTGTGCTTACATTTTTCTAGACAAGTTCCTTACTGTTATATTTATTATGCCTTGCAGATACTTGGTTACTTTGACTATGCTTTCACAGGAATCTTTACTGTTGAAATCCTGTTAAAGGTAACAAAATGTTAATTGATCTTCATTAACTGAGAAGCCACTTTAGCAATAATGTTTGTAACTTTTTGTTTACCCTCCAGATCCTAGGCTATGCAGATTATGTCTTCACTAGTATATTTACCTTTGAGATCGTTTTGAAGGTAACAGGGTTACACAGACGCACGTTTAAAGGGATGTTTCCTTGTTTGACGTGCCAAGCAAATGCAACTTTGAAGTGCTTTTCTAACCTTGTTGACTAAAAAGCCAAAGTTAAACTGTTTATGACTAAATGTCCTATGCACGTTTGGCAATTCTGCATCAGTTCGAGTGGTTACTTTTAACAATTTGAATGCATGTAAAAGATCGATTTTAATTTCCTATTAATTTATGCCTCCTTCTTTCACACCTAGTAATTGCCAGAATAAGAAAATATTTTATTTTTGCATGAGATTATTTTCTAGGGTTCAGACATCTACAAAAAATGATAAAACTGTACTAAACCCCTGTTCAGGAAGGATTTTTAACCAGAGGAACAAGACCGAAGAAACTCCCTCCTAAACAGGGTCCTAATGGGAGCATGTGATTTATGCATCATGTACGTACTAAACTATACATTGATAGTCCAAACATAGTTGAAAACTATCTGTGGCAGGGGTCTTATAGGACATGAATCTTTCTTAGTTTAATCCTAACATGGACATGCATTTAAACTATCTCTACAGAAGATAATTGCTCTTGCTTAAATATATTGTCCATGTATGAATTTGAATCGGAAATTTCCTATAATGTATAGTTTGTATTCTGAATGATTACTTGGCTCATGTGGTGGGGCTACTCAACCTCTGAATGTAACATTGCCATAGTAGGATAGTACTGAACCTTCTTACTTATGCTTGCCATAACTATTAAAAGAATTTTTTCCTGAATGGCCTTAGCCTAAAAGTTGAAATGTATATTAAAATTGCTCTATTGCAAATGACAAGAAATTAGTAAATTATTACTGTCAGGTGTTTGTTTAGTCAGTCGGGCCATTTGTTGAGTAGCCCTTACACATATCAGTGAAGCTATGTTGGTGTACAAAATATTACTATATAAAATAAACTTTGACTTATGATATATATTTGAACCTTGAGTATGTGGTTCAGGATGTGCACGTCTTGCACCATTTTTGATTGTTTTTGTGCATTACTTTGGATTTCTTTTCACTTTAAAATTTTTCTTTGATTGATAACATATACTGTTTAGGCTGTTTACAAGATTGTGCAAAATATACTGTACACTTAATAGGGTAATTTTCAAAGGAAAATGTAAATGCTCCCCCTCCCCTTTGCCCTGTTTGCTGTATTTCTCTTAGTTCTTTGTAAACCGCTATGTGCCTTTGAATGTCAGTATAAAAAAGTTGTTAAATAAATTTAAAAAATGTAACATATAGCAATTTTCGAAAGCCCATTTGCCCATGTTTAGTGCACAATGTGGGTAAAATCTCAATAGCATATACTGTAGAAAATTTCAGATTTTGAAAATTACCTTGTAAGTTTCTCAAAAAGATGTCACTTTGAATAACTTGAAAATTGGGACCAGTGAAACGCATTCCTTTGGAACTTCTACAGGTTTTGTACAGTACTTCAAGCAGGTCTCTCAACAGTATTGGTCATATTTATTAGTAAATTGCTAAGAAATTCTAAAAAATGTACTAATAAAAGTAGTAAAGTAGTAGGACTATCCCGTTAACTACTATAATTGTTCTTTGTTAGTATCAATAAAATGTAGAAAAAGAGGAAGAGTGAGGGAAAGAGAAGAAATAATCCAATATTTGATTATAAAAGCTAATTCTAGTTTGTCAAAGAAGTTTATTGTTTAAAATAACTTATTTAGTGTTTTGTTTTGTTTTTTTTAGAGTAAATGAAATACATTTTGCATTTTAAGGTTCCCTAAGCACAGACCATAGGGAGAGTCATTTTTAAAGGCATCTATAAAGAATACAATTCTTTGCTCACAGAAATGGTTCTGTTACAAAATTGCCTGCTCAATGTGGGCCGGATTTTAAAAGGGTAACGCGAATAAGGTATGCGCGTAACCCTTTTAAAACCCCCCTGCGCGCGCCAAGCCTATTTTGCACAGGCTCGGCGGCGCGCACAAGCCCCGGAACGTGCGTAGGTCCCGGGGATGCAAAAAGGGGCGGCCGGGGGCGTGGCCAGGGGGTGCAGTTTTGGACCGGGGCGTGTTCGGGGCGTGTGGGCGGTCCAGGGGCGTGGCCGAGTGCCCCAACACAGCGGCCTGTGTCGGGGTCTGCCTCGCCGGCGCGCATAAGTTACTACTGCCCGGAGGCAGTAGTAACTTTTCAGATAAAGGTAGGGGGGGTCTAGATAGGGCCGGGGGGGTGGGTTAGGTAGGGGAAGGGAGGGGAAGGGAGGGGAAAGTGCGGGGTGGGTAGAGGGAACGGGCAGCATGCGCATGGCTTGGCACGCGCAAGTTGCACAAATGTGCACCCCCTTGTGCGCGCTGAACCAGGATTTTATAAGATACGTGCGGCTACGCGTGTATCTTATAAAATCCAGCGTACTTTTGTTCGCGCCTGATGCGAGAACTAAAGTATGCGCGCGCACTGGGGCGGATTTTAAAACCCCTGCACGCCAGCGCGCCTATTTTGCATAGGCTGCCGGTGCGCACAGAGCCCCGGGATGCGCGTAAGTCCCGAGGCTTCCTGTCGGGGCGTGGCGGGATGACGCGGTGTTTAGGGGGCGGGGCGTTTCGGGGGGCGGCGACGTGGGCGTGGTTTCGGCCCGGAGGCGTTCCGGGGCGTGGCCGCGGCCTCCGGAATAGCCCCCGGGACCGGACCACGGAGCGGGGCAGCCGGCCGACGCACGCAAAGTACGCCTGCTTTTCAGCAGGCGAACAAAAGTACGCGCTCGCGCAAGTATTTAAAATCTGCTCCTCTGTGTTTTAAAATGTACCCCTGTGTGGGTACTTACACGGGTATGTCCTGCATGTACATATGTTTACCCAGACTGAGTAGAGGTGTCCCAGGGGCGGGGTTGGGGAGGGCATCTCACTTATACACATACTTTTACATTTTCAAAAGTATACACATATATTTCAAGAAAAAATCCTGGGCACATATTAGCAGGTATAAATTTTTGTGGGTAGATTTAGTGAGATGATTTTCAAAGTGAACATGCGCACATTGGGGCAGATTTTCAAAGGGGTACGTGTGTAAGATATGCGTGTAACCCCCGAAAAGCTGCCCCTTCCACCCCCTGCGTGCGCAAGCCCCGGGACGCATGTAAGTCCTGGGGCTTTCCTGGGGGCGTGTCAGGGGGGTGTGTCACGGTCGGCGCGTCATTGGGGGGGGTGTTCTGGGGGGTGTGGCCATGGCTTCCGGACCAGCCCCTGAACCAGAACATGGCACGCCGGCAGCTGGCCCGTGCGCAAGTTATGCCTGCCTCGGGCAGGCATAATTTTTGAAATAAAGGTAGGAGGGGGGAATTAGTTAGGGCCGGGGGGCGGGTTAGTTAGGGGAAGGAGAGGGAAGGTGGGGGGCGCCAGAAATAAAGTTCCCTCCAAGGCCGCTTTGATTTCGGAGCGGCCTCGGAGGGAACGGAGGCAGGCTGCACGGCTCGGCGCGTGCAGGCTGCCGATTTTGCGCAACCTTATGCGCGCTGAGCCCGGATTTTAAAAGATACGCGCGGCTACGCGCATATCTATTAAAATCCGGCGTACTCTTGTTTGCGCCGGGTGCGTGAACAAAAGTACGCGTGCGTGTACTTTTTAAAAATCTGCCCCATTAGGTTCAATTTAAAAATCAGTATAACTTATGTGAATATTTGCTGATTTTTTTATGTGAGCTGTTATATAATTATCCCCTTAATAGTCATTTAGATTTAGTATTATGTTAAAGAGCCAAGACAGGCAATCCTTTTTCATGCAAAGTTTAAAATGTGCTGAAAACCTTGCCACCCTCCATAGGGTTTCTTTTATGAGTACCAGATGCCTGTAATCAGCATATTCAGTGAGGTATTGATTCCCATTGTAAGCATCTTGTAAACAGCCTAAATGTGTGCACTGGGATCTGCATGAGGGAATGCAGAGAATTAATCTGTCCCAACTCAATTTTTAGATGACAACTTTCGGAGCCTTCCTTCACAAAGGGGCTTTCTGCAGGAATTACTTTAATTTGCTGGACTTGCTAGTTGTGGGGGTATCTCTAATATCCTTTGGGATCCAGTAAGTACTTTGCTTTTTGCTTTACGTAATTAATATTATTGTGAGTTTTGGTATATTCTGAATGTTTTTGGTTCTGAGATTAAGAATGCAAATCTTTGTGTGAGAGAGTATATTTGTAAACATTTCTGGCTGGAGTCCACAGTAATGGAGTAATAGTAGAATTTATTATTATGGGCTCAATACAAATTGTTGACAAAATATTGAGTTTATGTTTAATAGATAAAGTATGCATCCAATTGATAAAATCACTGTGGATGGTTATTGCTTTTGTAATGCGTAAAAGGTTTGGGGCTCTGGTCTCATTGGGGGTGAGGGGATTTGGTTTATTGGGAGGGGATAAAGGGGTTTTGGGTTTTTGGGTAGGCAGAAGGGGAACGGTGGTCATTACTGAGGAAGTATGGATCCTTACTGGGGTTTATGATGTGTAAGAGGTTGTAGGGTTTTGCTCTACATATTATATATATATATTTATTTATTACAATTTCTAGACCACACATTTCTTACAGTTCATGGCGGTTTACACAGTTTGCACACACAATGTAATATACAGATATATTGATAATTTTGTTGGTGCAAAATGGAGATATTGTTTATATGTTGCTCACCACCTTTGGTAGTTCATGTAGTGTGGAGGCAGTATATAAACTGATAAATGAAATGAATTCCATGTTGCAACTGTTGTATTGGTTTATGATTGATTTATTTTACCTATTCAGTTATTAAAGGATAAATATGGATTCGGAAATTCATGAAATCCATCAGAAGTTTGTACTTCTGATGGATCCTTCTTTTCTGCCATTCCACTATCAATTGGTGCACCTCAGGGTTCTTCCTGGGCTCTCTCTCTTCTTATCCCTATATACTAATTCCCTTCATGCTCTGATTTCCTCTAATGGCTATTCAATACCATCTTTTTTGATGATTCCCAGATTTACCTCTCTACAACCGAAATTTCATCATTGAAATTCAGTCTCAGATTTCAGCCTGCTTGTCTGACTTTGCTGCCTGAATGTCCCACTGCTACCTTAAACTCAATACTCAAAAGTCATTTGGATAGATAACTGACAGCTATATTCTGTTGTATCTGTAGACCTTTGGGCTGAGGCACGATTGGCTCTACCTGCAGGGAGGAGCCTGGCAGGTTCCCACGGTCAGCAGGCAGACCCATCTGGACATTCACCTATACCAGCACTCATTCCCTTTGGGTTGAACCTTTGGGTGCCAGAGCCGGCAAGAATTAGGCGGGATCTCTGCTGATGGCAGGGGAGATCTATAGTAAGCTGGGTCATAGGCAGGCAGCAGTCAGTCATATCTGAGGTCCAGGCAATAGTCAGAGGCAGGTAATGGTCAGTTATATCTGAGATCCGAGCCAAGGTTAAACCAGGTATCCATCCAAGAGGAGGGATGGATAGGCAGAGCAGGCAGGCGTGAAGAAGAACAAGCAGGCCACATGGCTGAAGCCAAGCAGGACGAGAACTGAAGTCAGGCAGGACTGATTAAAGACCAGCAGGACGAGGCTGGAGTGAAGATAAGATGCTAGGAAGCAAAACACACTACAAAGCATAACTGGACATGTTGCTGAGATAAGTTGTGACTGGAGTCCTGCCCTTTTATAGGGCCTTCATCCTGACATTATCAATAGGGGCCATGGGGGGGATTTCCCATTGTGGTCCCTTTACGTGCTGGCAAGAGGCACATGGGTCTAGGGAGAGGTGTGGTACTCCGATGACTGTGGCATCCTGCCATGGCAAGGAGCTGTGTCCCGCTGCGCGGCTGCCTGGCGGTACCCACCGCACAGTGGAGAGGCAAGGTCAGCCTGGCTGGGGGAAGTATGATGGTTCGCGGGGGTAGCCTGCAACATATTAAAAGCCATATGCAGCTAAATTCTAGCCGCATAAGTCGGGGGCATTCCATGGATGGATGTGAGGCATTTCTGGGTGGAGCAGAGTTAGCCACTTAACTTATGTGGCTAACTCTGGTTGCACCGTAGGGTTGCCCTCAAGGTGGCCAGATATACTTATCCAGCTAATTTTAGTTAGCCACGCTGCTGAATATCCCCGTTAAGTTAGCCAGATAGCTATATTCGGCTAACTTAACTAGCCACTCCTTGGCTGAATATCGGTCCTAGGATGGTCAAAACAGAGTTCCTTATCTTTCCCCCCAAGCCCACCTCCCTTCTTCCACCTTTCTCTATTTCCATAGATAACACGGGCATCTTCCCAGACCCCCTCAGCTCATAAGCCCTTCTCCTCTTTTGCCAATTTGTTATTCCGTAGTTTCCACCTGGTGGCAGCATGTGCTTGAAATAGACTTTCTGAGCTGGTGTGTCATGCTCACTGTCTTGTATTGTTTAAATCCCATTTTAAAAAAAACACCTTTTTGATGCTGTTTTTAAATCTAAAGCCTGATTGTCTGCTTTCAGCCTCATTAATAAACTGAGTTTAACCATTGTCTTACTACATGAAACTCCCCAAATCTCTTTTGCCCTGTAATTTTGTCTTGATTAGATTGTAATCTCCATTTAGCAGGTAATGTCTCTTGTGTGTTGTTGTTTGTATAGCACTACATATGTTGAGTAGCGTTATAGAATGTTAATTAGTAGTTGTAGTAGTAGTAGTTGCATCTGACATTAGACAATTTCCTCTTCATACAAGCAGGCTAGTCCATATAAGAGGGTTATGCACCCCAGTCAGCAAATGGAGATGGAGAACCTTGACTCGCTGATGTCACTCACATGTAGCCCTGCACAGACAGCCTGCCGGTATTTCTCCGAATCCAGCAGATGGTGGACATGGTATTCTCATTTGGACATAGGCCTGCCAGGCATCAGGCAGGTTTGGAGAAGGCGCTCCTGTGGTGATAGCGAGGTCTCCCTCCCTCAATTGAGTGACCAGAGGAAGCCCAGTTCTTAAAATTAAAACAAAAGAAGAAAAAATAAACTGGAAGAACATTGGGAGGTGAAGGCTGGTGGCCCTCTCCTTCACCTTTTGGCAGCTGCACTTGGAAAGTGGTAAGGAAACCTTGGGCTCAGCTTTTTTCATTCTCTCTCTTTCTTCTTTACTCCAGCTGCCCTTCTCCTCTTCTTCGATTGGGTGTCTGACATGTGTGGAGAAACTTCGCAGTGGTACAGCCAACCGAAAAAGTATAGTTTTTGAAAAAAAAAAAAAAAAAAGCACCGCATTCTGGTGCTTGGAGCCAAGCAGTTCCCAGCGGCAGGGTTGATTGGCAGCCTGGACGGCGAGTACTTTTTTTTGGCAGCAATTGAAGGAGAGAGCACTAAAGAGTAGGTGGCGGGCAGGCATTAGGCACCATTATAGGAACGGCAGGCTAACCACGTGCAGCATAGCTTTCAGCATGGTGCTAGGCACTATTACGTGGGAATTGGCTCCCGATTTGTGCTGCCTGTCTTATGAGGACAGTTAGTCCTAGTCTGTCCCTCAGCTTGTGCCAAAGATGTTTGGAGGTTCAGGGAGAAGTGCCTCCAGAGGAGTTTACCCCTGTAGAGGGGTCCCAGATGCAAGAGCAAGAGCCGAGGGAGACTGCTACCCGGGGGAGGAGTATTTAGCTGCTCCTTCCTTGGTGGGAGAGGAGCTTGCCCCTCCTCCACTACAGCCTATTTCTCCTGTTCCCATGGAAGGGTTCAGAGATGGTTTTTGCCGGTCTCCCTTCTACAGGACATGGACCTGTTAGTCCTGTCTTGGGTTGAAATTTTTAAGGGCTTGCCGTCCTTTTGTAAGGGGCAGGATTTGTGCTCAGGTGCCTATGGGGTGGTCTCCTCCCAAGTCACCCTCTTCATGCAGTGGCAAATGAGCGGCCCCGGCCTCTTCTCCACCCAGTTGCACTAAACAGTAGAAAGGACGGAGGGAGGGCTGGGGAAAGAAGATGAGGAGGACAGAGATCTGTCGGAGGACTCTTGGGAGAAGTCTGGTTCCTGTAAGGCAGACTCCACAGAGTTGGCGTTCGAAGAGAGGGAGATTCCCCTGGATGTGGAGCCACATAGAACTATGTTGTGACTTTTTCCATCGAGAAGAGATCACTGGGCTGATATCGCAGACACTTAAGACGCTAGGCTGTGATAGGACAGCTTCGGATGCAACTAAGATGCAAAAGAAAGATCCTATTATGGTTTGTTTGCGAAGAGTAGAGTAGAGTGCTCCAGAAGCAAATTTTAAAGGAGGATTATCCTTGGTGGGTATTTACCACCAAGTTGTGGTAAATACCCACCAAGGATAATCCTCCTTGGTGGGTATTTACCACAACTGGTCCCACCAGAAAACACCAGAAAACACAACTGGTCCCACCAAGGACCAGTTGTGTTTTCTAAAGGAGGATACACTGTTGTGCTCAGTGACAAAATGGACCACCATCCAGGTGGAAGGTGAAGCAGCCCTGAAGGATGCTCAAGATTGGAAGATTGAGACTATTCTGAAACAGGCCTATGAGGCAATACCCATGAATTTGCAGATTTCCACTTGCTATTGTATGGAAGCGTGAGCCAGTTTGTGTTTGACTAAAAAGGCTCCAGACATGTTGGGAGACAGTGGCCCTTACTTAGAGTCAGGTGTTGCTTTTCTGGTAAATGTTGGTTATGATTTGGTGCGTACAGCAGTTAGGGATTTTGCTTCATTGATAGTAGCTAGACTCCTACTTTGGCGGCAAAACTGGTCGTCTGTTACCATTTCTAAGTCGAATCTCACGAAATTACCATTCAGGGGTTGCATATTGTTTGGGGATGAGTTAGAAAAGATGGCGATTCGCTGGGAATATTCCAAGTTTCTTCAATTACCAGAGGATAAAAAGTCAGCTCCTGTATGTTTATCCCCCAAAACCAATACACAGGAGAACCAAATATGGGAGTCCAGGATGGCCACTGCCTAGAGTGGACACGTGCAATCTCGCTTTGCGTCTCTCTCTATGTTTGCCTTCTTGTAAAAATTTCTTTCTTAAAAAATTTTTTCCATCACGATGCCCCACACTAAAAGAAAAGCGAAGATTAAACTTGCCGCTACATCAACGCCAATTCCGGATGAAAGGCAGCCGCGGATCGAATCTTTGTTTGCTGGATCCATGAGGCAATTGTCGGGGAGAGGCACTGCGGGATTACCTGATGTAGAGCAGACGCCAGGACCCCAGGTGGAGGAGTCATACCTCAGCCCCGGCGCACCGAATACCCCAGAACCATCATCGGGGATTTCCAGCTTCTCCGGAGATGCTACGGCTGATTGGAGAGGAAAATGGCTCCAATAAGAACAACAACCCCAAGAAAGGACGCAGTTAAAGTTTCCATTTCGGAGAGCCTTGTATTCAAGGCTCCGGGGTATGGAGGCCGAGGAACAGCAGGACGATGATGAAATCGGGCAACCTGTGGTTACAGGGAGAAATGACTCTGAGGTACATTTAGTTGATTCTTATTCTTTGGTCAAACCTCAGAAAATAACTATAGATGTCGTCTGGAAAATGTTTCTCTCAATGGACAATTCAATTAAAACAATGTCAAATTTATTGAAAGAAAATTTGCATCATACAAAGACTCTAGAAACAAAAATATTAACTTTGGAAAACAATGCAAATGTGACTTAACAAAAAATCAAGCATATAGAGGAAGTATAACACAATCTTATTAAGTCTGAAACTATATGCTTTAATCGAATGTACAAAATGGAAAATGATACTAGGAGAGTAAATTTAAGGATATTAAATTTCCCGAGAATGAAGGTAGTGTCCCCACGTGACATGTTTAAAAGTTATCTTAAAAATGTGCTGAATTTTCTTGAAGATGGGATACCTGCCATCTCAAAAATGTATTATATCCCGAGGAAAGTAAATAAAGAAGAAAAACACCAATCTCCAGGAGAGCGAGAAGAACCCCTAACTGTTTCAGCTAGAGATGTGAATCGTGTCCTCGATCGTCTTAACGATCGATTTCGGCTGGGAGGGGGAGGGAATCGTATTGTTGCCGTTTGGGTGTGTAAAGTATTGTGAAAATCGTTAAAATCGTGAGCCGGCACACTAAAACCCCCTAAAACCCACCCCCGACCCTTTAAATTAAATCCCCCACCCTCTCGAACCCCCCCCCCAAATGCCTTAAATTACCTGGGGGTCCAGCGGCACACTAAAACACGGCACACTAAAACCCCCTAAAACCCACCCCGACCCTTTAAATTAAATCCCCCACCCTCCCGAACCCCCCCCAAATGCCTTAAATTACCTCCGTAGCGGCGGTCCGTAGCTAAATCGGGGGAAGGGGGAGAGCAGGAAAACCGGCACGCTGAATCGTGTAGTCTTCAGCCGGCGCCATTTTGCAAAATGGCCGCCGCAAAATGGCGGCGGCCATAGACCAAAACGATTCGATGCAGGAGGTCGTTCCGGACCCCCGCTGGACTTTTGGCAAGTCTTGTGGGGGTCAGGAGGCCCCCCCAAGCTGGCCAAAAGTTCCTGGGGGTCCAGCGGGGGTCCGGGAGCGATTTCCTGCTGCGAATCGTTTTCCGTACGGAAAATGGCGCCGGCAGGAGATAGACTGCAGGAGGTCGTTCAGCGGGGGTTCCGACCCTCACTGAACGACCTCCTGCAGTCGATCTCCTGCCGGCGCGAATCGTTTTCCATACGGAAAACGATTCGCGGCAGGAAATCGCTCCCGGACCCCCGCTGGACCCCCAGGAACTTTTGGCCAGCTTGGGGGGGCCTCCTGACCCCCACAAGACTTGCCAAAAGTGCAGCGGGGGTCAGGAACGACCTCCTGCGTCGAATCGTTTTGGTCTATGGCCGCCGCCATTTTGCGGCGGCCATTTTGCAAAATGGCGCCGGCTGAAGACTACACGATTCAGCGTGCCGGTTTTCCTGCTCTCCCCCTTCCCCCGATTTAGCTACGGACCGTCGCTACGGAGGTAATTTAAGGCATTTAGGGGGGGGGTTCGGGAGGGTGGGGGATTTAATTTAAAGGGTCGGGGTGGGTTTTAGGGGGTTTTAGTGTGCCGTGTTTTAGTGTGCCGCTGGACCCCCAGGTAATTTAAGGCATTTGGGGGGGGGGTTCGAGAGGGTGGGGGATTTAATTTAAAGGGTCGGGGGTGGGTTTTAGGGTGTTTAGTGTGCCGGTTTTCCTGCCCTCCCCCTTCCCCCGATTTACGATTTTTTGACGATAAATCGGGGGAATTGGTATTGTATCGTGGCCCTAATGATTTTTGACGATTTAAAATATATCGGACGATATTTTAAATCGTCAAAAAACGATTCACATCCCTAGTTTCAGCATTGTTGGAATTGACTTTAGAAACTGTTATTGAAACATGGGAAACCTTGCTTGTCTCCTTTGTGTTCATCACAGAAAGAGACGCAGTATTAAGATTATATCTACGAAATCAAGGTGGCTTATTCCATGGGTATAGAATCTGGGTTTACCCGGATGTAACTAAAGTCACTCAAGATAAGAGGAGAAAATTTTTACAAATGAGGCAAGAAGTAATATCTAGAGGAGCAAAATATATATTATGTTTTCCATGCAAATGTATAGTAATATACCAAGACTATAGATATATCTTCCTTGACCCTGCGCAGCTGCGTACATACTTAGATTCATCATCCTGATAAATACTACAGGTTTTGGTTATTAGGACTACCTCAAGAATCACACTCTATATGGCAAATGTAATAAATAGAGTATATTTCTTTATTGACTGCTCAATGAATATTGGACTCCCTTTTACCTTTAATATACAGATATGTAACTATATTAATCTGCAAAGATTGTAATATTTCCTTGAATTAATACTATTATCACTATCTGTGTTTCTCTGAACATATGGTTCTGTAAAATTAAGTTGAAATTTCAATAAAAATTAAATTAAAAAAAAAAAAGAACCAAATATGACCAATAATGAAATCTTAATTGTAAGGAACATTTGTCTTTGGTTTACAAGGTATTGGCGGAAGGAAAGAGAACAGTTACACAGAGTACAGTGTCTGACTACTGTCCAAACTCCTTCAGAGAGTTGGCTATTACATCTCTTTCTTATATACAGTATTCTTGCTATAGGTGCCATACCCCTCCGATTCCCTCTTCTCCATCATGCATTACTCAGACCCCTTGTAATTTGTCACTTACCATGCACCGAAAAAGGCACTGAGATACACTTCCTCCCTCCTAAGCCCAGTATAGCTCCCTTTCAGACCAAAAAAAGACCCAGCTCTGGTTTCACATTTTACCCCGGTGCCTGGGCAAACTGTTTCATGCTCTCTGCTAACTGTTGTCAAGCTGGCAAACAATGGTTCCTCTTTTGTACATGCTGTTACTCTGCTGTCCGTATGTTCCTCTGTAAAGATGCCACTCTCTCTTTAGCTGGAACTTTGGACACAAGAGCATCTTGCCTGACTTTTAGTGCTTGTTGCCAGGCAGATTTATACACTCCCCATTTCTCCTACTCAAGGGAGCATTTTTGCAACTTGCGCTGGTTTCGATCAGCCAGAGGTTCTGGAATCCAGAGATCTTGATATTTCAGAAGGAGCCAGTTCTTTTGATCAAAGAAGCCTGGTAAGGGCGGAAGCTCTTGTTTCAGGGCAGCCCATTATTCACAATGAAGTTTTGGGGGTCCCTTTAGTGCTGGAAATAGACAGCCATCTGTCTTAGTTTTATCGAAGATGGGCCCAACTCAATTCTGACCAATGGGTGTTGGAGATAGTGAGAGATAGTTATGATTTGGAGCTTATCTGACCATTTACAGATGCTTTTATAGTTTACCCATGCAACTTCCTCAAGAAGAGGACTGCCAAACATTCCACCTTGCAGTAGCTGATTGAGTTAAAGGCAGTAGTTCCAATTCCAAAGGAACAGGAAAATACAGGCTGTTATTCCATTTACTTCATGGTTCCCAAAAAGGAGGGATAATTGTTTCCCATTTTGGATCTAAAAGGGGTGAATTAATTTCTTCAGGATGGAGACCTTGCGGTTAGTCGTCATAGCGGTTCAGAAGGGAGAGTTCTCACTTCACTCGATCTGATAGAAGCCTATTTGCATATCCCAATCTGAAAAGAGCATCAGCATTTTTTGCACTTCATGGTACTGGACACCATTATCAGTTCCAGGCATGCCAGTTTGGCCATAGCACCCAGAACCTTTTCCAAGATGATGGTAGTGGTGGCCACAACTCTTCGCAAGGAAGGCATTTTAGTTCATCCATATCTAGATGACTGGCTAATCAGTCATCTAGATATGATGTGTCTCACAGAGTAGTTCAACTGTTGCAGGAGCTGGGATGGATGGTAAATTTAGTCAAGAGCAGGATGCAACCCTCCCAAGTTTTGGTGTTTGTTACGGGTCAGGGTAAAGTATATCCACAAGATTTGGAAGCCAGTCTGGGTTCTTTGAGCGTGCACTGCGTGATGATAAGGACATACCTACAGATGTTGAGCTCATTGGTGATGACACTGGAGGTAGTCCCATGGGCGAGGGCACATATGCCCTCCTTGAAAAGACCTTGTTGGCCAGGTGGAGTCTTCAATCCCAGGCATACGGTATACGTCTGTCTTTGCCACCGAAGGTGAAACATCTCAGCAAAGGGCTTGGAAGGTCGTGATTGGATAGTGATGATGACAGACGCCAGCCTCCAAGGCTGGGGAGCACACTGCTAGAAGTTAGTAGCTCAGGGACAGTGGTCTCCCAAGAGATGGAGTGATCCATCAATCGACTTGAGGCCCAAGCAATTCAACTAGCATTCTTGAGGTTTGCAGACTGGCTGATCAGGAAAGTAGTATGAGTGTCGGACAATGCCACGGCGATAGCCTACATAGAATAATCAAGGAGGGACACTGAGTCAACACGTCTCTCTGGAAATGTCCGTGTTGCTGCCTTGGATGGAGCAGCATCTTCAGGCACTGTCGGCCTCCCAAATCGCAGGGATCAAAACTGTTGGGGCAAACTATCTCAGCTGATACACATTGAACCCAGGAGAGTGTGAGCTAGTGCATGAAGGTTTTCAGCTTATAGTTTCTCATTGAGCACGGCCTTGCATGCATCTGATGGATCCCTAAAGGCTGGAGGATGGAAATGAAAAAAAGAGTGCATGGGGGTAACTTGCTGGTGTGGCGGTTACTACTACTCTCCGGGTGAACTCGCAGCTATGGCTAGCCGCTACCGCCGCGTACCTCCGGGTTCCTGAGACTCCTCATTGTGACCCGGATGCCGCTGACCCACACGCCAACTCTGGGCCTTCCTAGGTGCGTGCACGTCACCGGGCCCTCCTTTAAAGGCCAAATGGAGGGAACCTCAGGGGCATCCCCGACTGATGACATCCCAAGTTTTTGATTTATAAGCACCTCTCTTGGCCTATGCTAACCGACTTGGCAACGAGTTCCTTCGCCTCACCGGTGCTTGTTCCTGTCTCCCCAGACCTGTGATTACTGCCTTGGATCTCCACCGGCTGATTGGACTCTGGCTCAGGTACCCGCTCCTCAGGGGCCTGCTTGTGCTTCCTTTGGGAGACCTGGTCTCCAGGTTTCCCCGCTCCTCGGGGTGGCTCCTGCGCTCCTCACCAGAGGTCCTGCCTGCTCGCTTCTCTGCTCCTCGGGGTTGCCTCAAGCACTGCGTATCAGAGATCCCATCTCTATGCTTCCCCGCTCCTCGGGGCAGTCTCTACCTTACCACACTGGAGACTTGACTCTATGCCTCCCCGCTCCTCGGGGCAACCTACATCACTACATCAGAGACTTACTCTGTGCTCCCCCACTCCTCGAGGCAGCCTAAGTCTACATTAGAGACTTACTCTGCGCTCCCCCACTCCTCGGGGCAGCCTACATCACTACATCAGAGACTTGACTCTGCGCTTACCCTGCACCTCGGGGCAGCCCTTCATCATCACACTAGAGACTGTTGCTATGCTGTCCTGCTCCTCAGGACAGTCTCTGCATCACTCCTCCAGAGCTTCCTGTCTTGCGCTCCCCGCTCCTCGGAGCCTGCCTAGCGCTCCTCTGACTTGGAGGTTCCTGCTCTGGTACACTGTCTCCTCTGTCCTGCCTAAAGTACTCCTATGGACTGTGTCTCTTCGCCCCGCTCCTCAGTATTCCTCACAGTATATCTCAGTGCAGGTATCTGCGATCACGTGGCAGTGACACTGGGCGTTCTCATTCTACTGAACTACAGTCGTGCCCTCTGCTGTAGCTGACCTTGCCTCCCGATGGTGAGGACCTGTGAGGCTCCACCCCTCAGGTGGTATCAACCTTCACCTCGGGCCAAGGGTCCACGAAACCCATAAATCCTAACAGGCTACCTTGTTGCAGTCTGGTCTATTTTCTTTGCTTGGTCCTTAGCAGAAGTATTTGTTAAGACAGAATGAGAACCTATGAGGCTTTTTGGTTTGCTGTGAGGTCTGGTAAATATATACCTTTGTCAGGAAAAAAAAAAATCTCACTGTTGTTTTCTTCTTGTGTTTTTCATGCTGAGTTCAATGCTTCTGATCATCCATAGTTGGCTTTTGCAGAAATTATGGCATGCTGACATCTGTGCAGGGTTATATGTGAGTGGTGTCAGTGAGTCAGTGTTCTCTGTCTCCATAACCCATTTGTGTGGACTGGTCTGCCTGTTCTAAAGGAAAGGAAATTATGAGGTAAGAATTAATTTCACTATTCTGTCCAAGTCCATATTGCAACACTTCTTAGACAATGAATTGGCAGTAACTACTTCAAAAGGCTTCAGTACTCATGGAGACAGTATTCATCCTGTTGTCCAGTGATATCAGCTTCTGAAAAAAATCAACTTGGAGCATGCAAAAGTTTCATCTTGGGATGACCCTTTGAAATAGAGTGAGATTTGCTACATTTTAGTAATACATGTTGAATTGATATATTTCCTGTAGATCGAGTGCCATCTCAGTTGTGAAGATTCTCCGTGTTTTGAGAGTGCTGAGACCACTGAGGGCAATAAACAGAGCTAAAGGACTAAAGGTTTTGATTTTTCTTTGCTTCTTTTTGTGCACTCAAATATTCCGTTCTGATAAATACACTAGTCTCGTTAACAAGTAAAGCCTTGTGATGTGATGTCAATTCTATGTCATTGTTTAAATAGAAAATAAATACTTTCAGTTGACCAATGCTATATTTTGTGTATTGTTATACTGGGTTGATATACTACTTGTAAAGGAAAATAGTATTTTGCCATTCACATAAAGTCAGTGAAGCATAAATGAAAACAGAGTTTAATAACATATTTCTGATTTGCTGAAAGAGAATGAAATTGCACTTACAAAGCACATTTCTTCCATTCTGTCCATAGCATGTTGTTCAGTGTGTCTTCGTTGCTATACGAACTATTGGCAATATCATGATTGTCACCACTCTGCTGCAGTTTATGTTTGCCTGTATTGGCGTGCAACTGTTCAAGGTAAGTGTGGGAATCCAATATAATATGTTTCAACACCTTCCGGAGTTTGGTTGGCTTTTGATGAAAAAACTAGAATCTTTTCAGAAATAACGACAAGACCTAGAACAGGGAGGTGGCCAAGCTTGTATGGCTGACATCTGGGAGATATCCATTGCTACAGAAGCATAGGTAGGGGTAACCGTGAACGATTGGGTGGACCAAAGGGTCCACATCTACTATTTTTACCTTTTTTGTTGGCTGTAATACTTTGCATCATACCACCTAAAATGGCATTGCAGTATATGAATATTTTGATGCCGTAAATATATTCTTCATTTTTACTTTGTTTCACATATAGGGAAAATTTTATCGCTGCACAGATGAAGCAAAACAAATTCCTGAGGAATGCAAGTGAGAACTATTCCAGTTTACACATTTCCTTTATTTGTTTTCTTATTAACATGTTGATATATCCTCAGTAGTTAATGAAACATTTCTTCTGTTTTTCAATGATGATTTCATACATCACCATGTTTCCATGGGAGAAGACAAATAAGGCTCTGATCCTACAAAATTTAAATTTTTCAGATGCCTCCTGCAAAATATTATACAGTTTTCATTCTTAAAATAATTTCTAGGGTCTTATTGTATTTCCAAAGATGTTGATCTTTTCTGTGAATAGTAGAAAATCTTTGCATGATCGAAAAATTTGGGCATGTTGAATTTGGTTGTCAATACTGATAAAAAGCATTTATATATTGTAGAAGATAATCAAATATAAAATATGAACTTCTGGATTTCTATTGCAAGGCCATGGCTTACTAACAGTGGAGGCCATCATTGTAACAGATTTTGTGCATGCTTGGAACAGATATGCAGGCCTGAGGTAGGAAAAGGTTGAGAGATCAAGTAAAAGACATGGAGGAGGGAGGAGATGATGTTGAAAAGCAGATGGGAATTTATGTACTCATTTACCCAAAGTGGTCAAATCTCAACTGGGAAGACTGGATGGGCCATTTTGTTCTTACATTCTGTCATTTACTATGTTGCTTTTGCATCTCCCATTCTTTCTTTTTCTCATCTGAGAACAGTTTATGCAGGGTACAAAGAAAAACTATGACTTCACTATGTACCAGCTGTAAAACCAACAGCAATACATTGTCAAGGAGAAAGGAGGCAGAATGTCTTCCAAAACTACCACCCTGCGTTCTCTGATGTCTCTGGCCTGTCTGTGGTTTTTTTTTTTTTGTCCCCACAGGTGCAGTGGAGAGCATGAAGAGGGTGTGGGACAAGAAAATAAAGTTTACATTTAATTTGTTGACTGGGAAAGCAAGATTAAGGCAAATGTCTAGCTCTCAGCTGGGCTCAGGAGATAAAATAATACATAAGGTCACACAGGACTTCTGCTGACTTGTAATTCAAAAGTCAAATCGTTAGGCAACAACAGGAGATTAAGAGTACTTTGCCTTCTCCTAAGTAACCGTAATTAAAATGGTTTATGAACTTAACTGTATTGGTTGCATTTCTTATCATAAATATAACATTTATTTACTTTAAATGATTTAGTATTTTCATTTTTTGGTGCTGGTTAACCCAAACGAATGCCACTGAGACAGTGTGGCCTGATTGCTTGCGACAGCGCTCAAATGGAATTTATGACAATGTCATTTCTGCTTCTCAATTTCCCTGCAGGGGAAGCTATATTGTGTATAAAGATGGAGATTATAATAACCCTTTCGTAAAAGAGAGAATCTGGCACAATAGCGATTTCAACTTTGACAATGTTCTATCTGCGATGATGGCACTTTTTACTGTCTCTACCTTTGAAGGCTGGCCTGCGTGAGTAATATTGATTATTGCATTTTAATGGGGATTTTTTTTTCAGACCAGTTTGTTTGGTTAGGCCAAAACATTTTGCCCACAATTAACACTGTTGTGGTGTAAGCCCATGGTTTCCATTGATGATCACACTTGCAGGCTATTGACATGATTTCTCCATGAATAGCTAATACCAGGGATTCATAGCCTAGGGACTGGATAGTGTTTTATACAGAAACACAAAAGTTAAAATCATACTTTAAAGCAATACCACCAGTTTGATCCTTCAGTATAACATCTTGCCTCTTTCTTGGTTCTATTGCTTTCTCGTTTAATTCTTATTTCTAACTCTGTCTCTTTTATACTGCTATATTTTGTATCTTTGTTTGGAAGAAAAAATGTGTGTAGCTTTTACAATGATCATTGCCCTATCCAGCTACTTTTTAATTTTTCTGTTCGCTCTTCAATTCAACCTATATTTATATTTTATGTGTATCAATATCATGCCTACACTGGATTTGCTTGAGAAACACAGCAACATCCTGTTTTTTAATTTGTTTCATAACGGTAGGGATGACTTGGTAGGAGATGCTTATAAAGATATTAAACACTAATATCTACTTGGGTATTAAAAATAAATATCAAAAGAAAGATGTTGGATTCCAGTGGCTTTGTATTCTTTTTCCCATCTCTTGCTAAAACACTCTTGAATTGTGATTTTAAACCCCACTCATCATCTGAGCAGTTGCTTTAAAGTAGATATTTAGTTACTCATGATCCAAGGCTGGAGTTGCACCCTGAGTTTTTGGATCCCATCAATGTACAAAGGACCCTGCCCTGTAAGAAATATTTGGATACTGTGCTTTGTTTGAGGTTGCAATCCAAGCTCACTGTCTTTTTGCCCATGTCTAATTTTAACCGCCAAACAAATCATCTGGAAAAACCTGTTTTCGATAGTTTTAAATGATATAGGATAAATTAGTATGGAAATCTTAACAAGTACAGTGCAGGTTTTCAAAATCTTGCAGAATAAATATGCTTTATTTGGGTAGTCCCTGTTCCGACTTCTGGCTGGGCACAGGGCTTCTTTGGGAAGGTTATGGATCTTAGCCAATCCGTGTCTCCTGAGTACTTCCTCCATGGGGGGGGGGGAAAGAAGAGAGAGATTTTTTCAAGGCCTATAGCATTTTATATCTTCTCTGGGGTTCTTCTGCATACCAGTCCAAACAAAGTCATAAAACACCACACTGCACACAGATGCTGTTCAAAGGTAAAAGTTTTTACAAGTTACTGAATCGCCAAGACTTGGTGAACCAAACAGTTCAGAATAATAACCCCAAAAGCACAAAAAATATTTCAAACTCTCAAAGTAGCAAAATGCTGCACACCCTGGGAGGTAAGATCTCTGGGAAAGAGCACTCCTCTTTTGGCTGTCTCCTAGTACCTGTTTCAGGATGCAGCTCTGTCTCTTTCACTTTTCTCTTCCTCTTTACACAGTAGATGAATCTCTGACTGATTCCTATTTTCAAGACCTTCAGTAAATCTTCAGGACCTTCCTCTGTTAAACAGTTTTCTCTCTGAACTCCCAGAAAAGACAACTCTTATTCTATTCTAGAGGTGTGAATCGTGTGATCGATCGTCTTAACGATCGATTTTGGCTGGGGGGGGGAGGGAAATCTTATCGTCGGGTTTTTTTGTTTTAAAAAATCGATAAAAATCGTAAATCGGGGGAGGGCGGGAAAACCGGCACACCAAAAAAACCCTAAAACCCGCCCCGAACCTTTAAAAGAAATCCCCCACCCTCCCGAACCCCCCCAAAATGTTTTAAATTACCTGGGGTCTATTGGGGGTTCCTGACACGATCTCCCTCTCTCTCTCTCTCTCTCTCTGGCCACGGCTGCGTTGAGAAATGGCGCCGGTGGCCCTTTGCCCTTATCATGTGACAGGGCAAAGGTAGCGCCGGCGCCATTTTGTTTCCTGGCTCCCGACGTCACGCCTGCTGGAGATCGCCCCCGGACCCCCGCTGGACCCCCAGGGACTTTTGGCCAGCTTGGGGGGGGCCTCCTGACCCCCACAAGACTTGCCAAAAGTCCAGCGGGGGTCCGGGAGCGACCTCCTGCACGCGGGCCGTATTGCCAATCTTCAAAATGGCGCCGGCGCTACCTTTGCCCTCACTATGTCATACGGGCGCCATTTTGAAGATTGGCAATACGGCCCACGTGCAGGAGGTCGCTCCCGGACCCCCGCTGGACTTTTGGCAAGTCTTGTGGGGGTCAGGAGGCCCCCCCCAAGCTGGCCAAAAGTCCCTCGGGGTCCAGCGGGGGTCCGGGGGCGATCTCCAGCAGGCGTGACGTCGGGAGCCAGGAAACAAAATGGTGCCGGCGCTACCTTTGCCTTGTCACATGAAAAGGGCAAAGGGCCACCGGCGCCATTTCTCAACGCAGCCGTGGCCAGAGAGAGAGAGAGGGAGATCGCGTCGGGACCCCCCCACTGGACCCCAGGTAATTTAAAACATTTTGGGGGGGTTCGGGAGGGTGGGGGATTTCTTTTAAAGGGTCGGGGTGGGTTTTAGGGTTGTTTTGGTGTGCCGGTTTTCTCGCGCACTATTTAACGATACAATACAAATGCCCCTGACGATAAATTGGGGGCATTTGTATTGTATCGTGCACTCTAACGATTTTGGACGATTTTAAAATTATCTGACGATAATTTTAATCGTTCAAAAACGATTGACATCCCTATTCTATTCTCTCTCTCTGTCTAAAGCAGTCCCTCCTCCTTGGTCTTTCAGAACTTAACACTTATCATGAATACTTCTCAGTAATCAGTCTGGCACCTCAAGATACTTTTTTCTTCCTTGAAGACCTGGGAACCCTGACCTTGTGTCACAGCCAGGAACACTTCTTCACAACACCTCTTTGTTGAGAGAGGCAGCCATCTATTGCCTTTCTGTTGGGAAAGGTGCTCCCTTGGTCATTTTCCTGTGGAGGGAAAGACCATGCACCAGCCCCACAATGTGAAGAGGTGATAGTTTCATACTGTGGACTGCAAACTGACCCTCAGGTCTGACTGCACTCATGTTGGCACAAAAGGTTTGTTAAACCTATGACACCTCCCACTGGGGAGTGTCAAACCTCTTCTAACACTTCTACCTACACTGACAGCAATCATGGGGCAGGGTCCTACACTAGTAAGGGGCAATTTGGAGTCCCATTTACACTAGATTGTACAGAGTTTACCATGTATGAACTGGAAGAAATGTACTGGAAAGCAGGAGGAATGCCTTCTAGCTCATAACTTTTTTACTATAAGGTCAGTAAAATGAGTGAAATATTACACAGTATAATTGGCTTTGGCAGTAGAGCCCTGTCCTCACTGAATGTAATGACATGGAATCCTTCATAAGTGCACAGTTTTCTGATTAGTCTCCTCAAACAATAAAAATAATATTTTCCAAGTTGCAAATGCAAAAGGTATTGTATTTAAAATCTAATTCCTTTCATTTTCAGGCTACTATATAAAGCGATAGACTCCAATGGAGAGAATGTTGGCCCAATCTATAACAACAGAGTGGAGATCTCCATCTTCTTCATAATCTACATCATTATTATTGCTTTTTTCATGATGAACATCTTTGTTGGTTTTGTGATCGTTACATTTCAAGAACAAGGAGAGAAGGAGTACAAGAACTGTGAGCTGGATAAAAACCAGGTTGATAAATGCTCTGAATTTTATTTAGTCGTAGATTCTTTCTTCCTTTTGTCTTGTTTTCCATATTATGCAAAAGAGAGTGTTGGCCGTGTTAGTGCACTGGAATATACAGATAAGAGAAGGGAACATAGCTGTTCACATAGAAGGACTGAATTCCAAAAGCTAAGCTTTGCCTGTCTTGATTTTATATTTAATAATTTTCTTAATTTACTTCCTGCTTATAAAAACATTCCTTCATCTGCTAGCTATTCTATTTTCACTGCTGATTTCAAATTGTCTTGCTTCCCTTTACTAATCTGAAGCTAAATAACAAAAGGGTTTAGAGATTTGCTAATCCTGGGCTGTTTTAGCTTTTAACTATTTATTGAGTGCTTCTGAAAAATTGTGCATATCTCTCTGTTCAAATTTTAAATAAGTGACAGAAAAGGGTGTGGTGCTTTCTTATAGAAATTGTTTTAGGGGAAACAAAGGTTTTGTTATCTTTAGGGATGCTTGCACTCTTCTGGGGGAGAAAAAGCTTTTGAGTAGCAGTAAGAAAGTTAGTTTGGGACTTAGTGCCCTGACACTTAAAAGCCCTCCCATCTTTCCCCATTTCCCTCCCACTCCTGATCTTTTTTTCTTATATAGCCTTAGGGCACATGTACAAGGGTAATTAAAACTGATGGTATGTAGAAACTCCTTTTCACAATATAGGTGTTCTGTAATAAAACAAATCTACAAATGGCTGATATTCTGTGTAACAATTGTGGTGCATTGGCTTTAAGGCAGGACCATCTGAAAGATCAAGGCTTGTCCCAATTGTCTTCAACTGTCTACAATAAAAAAAAAAGGAGTTGATGCAACTAAAAGAGGAATTGTCTATGTTTAAAATAAACCTCCCCAACTGTGCAGCATCCAGAATATCTACCCCCCCCCCTTCTACAGAATATTTGGAAACCTTTGAATAAATGGATTACAGTGAGCTCTGGAAGGATAATCACCTTCCCAAATGATACCGTACAAAACACCTTTTCTGCACTGGAAAATGAAGACACTCCAAAAAAATGGAAACTGAAGTGGAATATGAAAAGAGACACACTTGAGGCAATCTGAAACTGCATAATGCCATCAAGCATTGTAACAGAATACCCCCTATGTTGGGAGGCAGTTTCAGCAGAGTCCAAAGGAAACCACAAAACGCTACCAAACACCTAACAGAAAGTTCCTGGGAGACTCTATCATCAGAGGCACTAACGTGGAGATTTGGTTTGAGGAACCACAAAATGACTTCCAGGATCCTCAGCTGGCAGAAATACAAACCAGGCTGTCAATAAAATTAAGGAAGAAAGTAAGGAATATAAAAAAGTAGAGAGAGATTTCCAGAATCTCGGGAAGCAGCTTGTGAACACAGCACAGACTATTTTTCAGAAGTGTTACCTGTTCACCGTAAGGAAGGGAAAGGTTAGATCATATAGACAACTTCAATACATGGCTCAAAACTAGTGTAATGAAGAAGGATTTGGATGGGTTGGGGCAGTGTATGGAATAATAAAAGTCTATACAGCAAAGATGGCCTATCTGTGGCAGGAGAAATGATCCTAAGTGAGAAACTCAGAAATTACATCAACAGGCATTTAAACTAAAGGATGGGAGTGGCAGAAGGAAGTCAATGGAATTGAAATGTCACCCGCAAAGCATACATATACAGGAAGTGGTTGGAGAAAAGAACAAAATTAGTCTACTTTTAGGCAAAAGCACAGAAAAAGTGTCTGGGAAGAACAGCAAGCTGTGGGGAAAAAACTGGAAAGCTATGGGGCCGATTTTAAAAGCCTGGAATGTGCCAATACCAGCGGATACTGGTGTGGCTAGACCCAGCGTGCGCCAAGCGCATTTTCAAAATGGTACGCGCAGAAGAGCCGGGGTTTTGAAAAAGGGTGGGATGGGGAGGGGTGGGGCAGGGGCCAGCCAGGACAGCACCCCTTTATTGGAGCGGCCTGGGAGGAAATCAGGGAAATGCCTTGTCAGGTCGGCGCACATTTCTTTAAAAATTTCCCCCCCCCCTTGCTTGCACAAGTTGGCACCCACGTGCACATGTGCGCGCCGATATAAAATAGGGTGTGCATATGAGCGCGAGTATCGGATTTTATAACATGTGCGCAGCGAACTTCAGGGAAAATTATTTTTTCAGGTTAGTGCGGGGGGAAGGGGCACATTTATTTAAAAAAAAACAAAAAACACCCCAACCCTTCAAATTTACTGTATTACAATCCCCCCACCATCCCTATTCCTCCCCAAGACTTACTAAAAGCCCTGGTGGTCCTGCGGGGTCCCACGAGCGATCTCTCCCTCCCGGCCATCGGGCTGTCTGACCTGCTACAAATCAAAATGGCGCCAATAACCTTTGCCCTTACAATGTCACAGGGGCTACCGGTGCCATTGGTCAGCCCCTGTCACATGGTAGGAGCAATGGATGGCCGGCACCATCTTGTGCTCCTATCATGTGACAGGGGCCGACCAATGGCACCGGTAGCACCTGTGACATAGTAAGGGCAAAGGCTATCGGCGCCATTTTGAATACTGGCAGCCAATGGCCCGAGTGCAGGAGATCAATCCAGGACCCCCGCTGGACCACCAGGGCCTTTAGTAAGTCTTGGGGAGGGATCAGGATGGTGGGGGGGTGGGGGTGTTGTGATACAGTAAATTTGAAGGGTTGGGGTGGGTTTTTTTCCAATTCAGATTTTTTTTTTTTGATTCATTTTTCCGGGTTCGGGTCGGGTTTCAGCTTTGTTTTTGCTGAAAAATGATCCGTGGGAAAACCAGTTTTCCCACAAAGCACCCGAACTGAAACCCGAACCTACCCAGAAAAACGAAACTCATCTCTACTGAAAATCAGCGCTTGTAGAACTATTCTAAATTCCTTTGCATTCAGTATAGGTTTTAGTATTCTTAACATGAGTAATTTATGGAAACCCTCCTTAGTTTTTATTTCAATGTTTTTTAAAATTTAGTTCAGGGTCTAAAAAGACCCCCAGATCCCTTATTGGTTGGTAAGAATATGGATGGGAATGGGATAGATGTCACTCTGTTTACAAAAGAGAGTGTATGGGAGAAACTGGAAGTGGGTAAGGCCATTGTGCTGGATTATTTATTTATTGATTGATTTTTTGATTTATTTATTACCTAGCTACAATTCTAGGCAATTTACAATAAACATACATAGTCAAATAAGCAAGAATGGTAAAATAAAAACAGCCAAAATTAAAATAAAGGGACATATAAACGTATCTAATAGATTCAATTAATCATGAGTGGTATTTAAATGCTGTAACTGATAAGCCTGGGTAAATCAATAAGCCTTCAGCATCCTCCTAAAATCAATTTCTTTTTTTTAACTGTTTAGATAATGCATTCTACAATTTTGGTCCCTGAATACAAAAAAGACGATCTCTAGACTCTTCTAGATGAACACATTTAAAAGAAGGAACATCTAGGTTCAACTGGGATCCTGACCAGAGTGTTCTGTTTGGGCAATACATCTTAAAGCAGTATTCATAATGGGGCACATTTTCAAAGCCCTACATGCGTAAATCCAGGAGGATTTGCATGTGTAGGGGGGTTATGCATGCCAGACCTATTTTCAAAAGGCCCGGGATGTGCGTATGTCCCGGGGCTTTTCTGAATGGGCGGGCAGGGGGCGGGACGGGGGCAGACAGTCTTGGGGCGTGGCTGGGCGGTCTGGGAGGCGTAGCTGAGGACTCCAGCACAGCGGCCCTTTGCTGCTGTGCTGGGGGATCACGCGCCGGCACTTGGCTGGCATGCGCAAGGCATAACTTCCACTACAAAGGTACGGGGGGGTTTCGGGCTGGGGGACGGGACAAGGAGGGGAAGGGAGGGGAAGGTGGGGGAGGGAACGGGGAAAGCCAGCTGGTCTCTCCGAGGGCTCGGCGCGCGCAAGGTGCACTAGTGTGCACCTCCTTGCACGCGCATGTTATAAAATCAGGCCTACATTTGTGCGCACCAGATAGCGCGCACAAATGTAGGCTGTGCGCGTAACTTTTAAAATCTGCCCCTATATGAGGTGCAATACCTTTCACTCCTTTGTTTACTATCATGAAACATTAAAACTCTAAATTTAATCCACCAGGCCACAAGAAGCTAATGATGTTTTAATAGATATGGAGTCATGTAAAAATAAAATGGAGTTTGCTCTGTTATTCTCATGGCAGATGTTTGTGCGTATTGTAAAGCTCAAATGGCATTTTTTAGAGTACCCAAATAAAGAGCACTAGAATAATCAATGGTGGACAAGGCTATTGAATGAATCATCATTTTTAAGTCAGAAACATCCAGAAAGGGTCAAATTCTTCTAAGTATCCGTAATTTAAAGTATGAGGTTTGTAGTACCTTTTTTATCTGAGGACAAAGTGTTAGCTTGGTATCCATTATTAGGGATGTGAATCGTTTTTTGACGATTTAAAATATCGTCCGATATATTTTAAATCGTCAAAAATCGTTAGAGGCGATATTTAATAGGAATTCCCCCGATTTATCGTCAAAAATCGTAAATCGGGGGGAGGGGAAGGGGGAGGGCGGGAAAACCGGCACACTAAAACATCCCTAAAACCCACCCGACCCTTTAAAATAAATCCCCCACCCCCCCGAACCCCCCCCAAATGTCTTAAATTACCTGGGGTCCAGTGGGGGGGGTCCCGTTGTGATCTTCCACTCTCGGGCGTCGGGTGCGTTGATAGAAACATATCATCTCAGCATACTTCTATACTTCGAACAAAAGTGAGATGGTTATTTATTATTGAGATATTGATTCTTTCATTTTTGGGTTCTGTTTCACGCTGTGTTGAGACAAATCTGATTGACATTTTTTATTGCATGACTTGAGAATTAGATCAAGTTTTTCAGCAAAGCTGCTGATACTGTCCCACATAGGAGGATCATGAACAAACTGAAAAGCCTGGGAATGGATCCCAAGGTAGTGGAATGGATCAAAAATTGATTGACTGACAGCTACATAAAGGAGGGAAGAGTGATGTGGGGTGCCTCAGGGATTGGTTCTGGAATGAGTTCTGTTCAATATCTTTGTGAGTGATATTGCGGAACGGTTAGAAGGAAAAGTTTGCCTTTTTGCATCTGACACTAAGATCTGCAACAAAGTTGGACACACCTGAAGGAGTGGAGAGAATTAAGAGCAATCTAAGAGAACTTGAGGAGTGATTGAAGGTTTGGCAGCTGGGATTCAATGCCAAGAAGTGCAGAATCATGCATTTGGGGTTTCAGAAATTCAAAAGAGCTGTACATGATGGGGGGCGAAAGTCTGATGTGTACGGACTGGGAGAGAGACCCTGGGTGATAGTGTCGGATGATCTGAAGGCGGTCAAGCAATGTGACAAGGTTGTGGCTGAGGCCAGAGGGATGCTGAGCTACATAGAGAAGCATAACCAGCAGGGAAAAGGAGGTGAACACTCCCCTGTGTAGGTTGTTGGTGAGGCCGGGGCGGGGTGGGCTAAGATGTACTCGTGTAACTCCGAATTTTTTAAAAGTTGACCATGGCGCACGTCCGTGTGTTATCTGCGTAACTTTGCTGCAGATCATGATGAGGAGCAAGTCTAGAGATCTTGAGTTTTAGGGCTTTCAACACAGTGTGAAGGTTCGTGGTCAAGTGGGGTCTTACAGGATGAAGAACCAGAGAGGTCTTGTAGACCTCAATATCAACTGGACAAACTGGACTAATTAGAATAACTGTCTTTTTCCCTCATTTAAGCATGTTTTAAAATCTGCCTGTATACGTACATAAAAGCCACTAAAGCCCTAGCAGAAATACTTGCGGGACATTTACTCAAGCAGCCTCTTAAGATTACATGCACACATACGTGCGGCGGGGGATTTTAAATGATATCCCGTACTTGCAGTATATCTCTGCTCACGAGCTGATATGTGCGTTTATGGGCGCATGCATGTTCCTTTTAAAATTAGCCAGTTAGTGGGTAAATGATGGAGATGAAGAAAAGGGTAACCAGGGTATTACTGGGGTAACCTGTACAGAGCAATAATTACCCTAAGAATAAAAAATAAAATTGCTAGGCAGACTGAATGGACCACTTGAAAGCTAGCCACAGATGTATAGCAACCTTCATTTTCAGTTTTTATTTTATTTTTCCCATTGATTTACTCATTTTTTCCCACTGATTTTTCTCCCTTTTTTGTCAATAAAATTTGTATTAATAAAAATGTATCACCTACAGCTTTCATTGTTGATCCTTATTTCTTTCTTCCATAGAATGACTGTGGCATGTATTCTCTTCCTGTCTCAGGAGAGGGCATCAGAGTCATGCCGTAGACAAATTAAAAGGAAGGTGGTGGAATCGCTGTCATTGATGTTTCTTTCTGTGGAAGCATATTATTTAAACATTTGTCTGGGATGGTTTAAATCCAATGCATCCTTTTTGGTATCATTGGAATAAATTGCATAGTTCAATGCAAATGGAAAATCAGACTATGACCAGATCTTATAAGAGTAAATTTAAATTTATTGCAATTTGGGACCCATACATACAGCAAATCTTTCCCAGAGCTAGGGGTGAGGTGATAAATTATCCCTGAAAAGTGATATCCTGATATGGCCCTAACTTTTACTTGATCTTTTTTTCCAGCCTGAGTAAACTTTGTATCATAATGAGCAAGGTGGGGGTGGTAAGGGGAAACTTAGAAAAGTATCTGATCTAAGAGCCTTTCTATCATTGGACTGACAATGTTTTGCTTATCCTTAGGTGAATTCCTTATTCTGTAGTTTTATCATATTAAGTCATGATGGTGTGGACCGCGGGGAGGGTGAAAACTGTATGAAAAGTATTATTTTAAATAACTGTTTTTGAATGTAGCTGGATGTGCATCAGTATTCAATGTATATAGAGCATTTTTCTATATATTTTTTCAAAAGGGTATGGGAAAATATAAATCTAATGCATTTCTGAAGGCAGAGGGATGAGCTAGATGAACTCTTAAGGTTCCTTCCAGCCTTATCTTTCTGTGATTTTTTGATTTGCTGAGATGTTCTTTGCAAAAGCTGGCTGTAGAAGTGTGAGTATGGTGAGAAATCAATTTTCTTTAAGGATCAGTTTTTTTTGTGATGACAGACATTTTCCCACCTATATTGCATCATTATCTCCTAGTCAAGACAGAAATTATTGTTTAATTTGCCTCCCCAGTAGGGTTTCAGTTTTTAGTTCCAAAGTCCTCTGGAAATCTGAGAATAAGTGGCTTCCAAAATCTCTTCACTTTTCTTACAAGAATTAAAAGGCAACTGAAGCATTTTGTATATGTAAAGCATTAAAGCATTGAAAATTCTCAAACATGTTTGTGGATGTAAAGCCATAGCCCATGCCAGTAAGATTCTTCCAAGTATCTTATCCCCACTCCCATGTAAGCAGTAATTTTCAAATAGTCTGCCTAAATTAGGTGGCAAAAACACACTTACCGGTAAATTAAACCAATTTTCATAGCAGACTTCTCAAACAATTACACTTTCTATTATGCGCAAAGAAAGTTTTGGCAAATTTGACATGTATACTTTTGAAAATGGAAAAAGTGTGGAGTGAATTTTAAAAGCCCAGCTCGTGCCAAAATCGGGAGATATGAGAGTATGTCCAGCTGCCACGCGCTGTGTGGATTTTAAAAGGCACCAAGTATGCTCGTATCTCCTGGTACGTGCACAAATAAGTTGCAAAAAAGGGGCAGGGAATGGTCTGGGCAGGGCATGGGTGGGACATGGGCATTCCGAATTTTAATATGAAATGTACGCACATGTATTTATGCACACAAGTGCGCACCATGGTCCCCTTCCGCCTATCTTTACAAGTGCTATGGATGGCATATAAGTAATAAAATAAAAAAAAATCTAGGATAGTCATAGAGGTTTTAAGTGTTGGGGCTAACAGGAGGAAAGGAAGACTAATTAACTAGGGGGATGGAAGTCTTATCCCTTACCTGGATGAACTGGGAACGAAATGGGGATACTGGTAATTGCATCGGTGTGCATGTCTATTAAAATCCCCCGACTTACGCAGTAGAGGTGACATTTGCGTGCACATGCGCGAGTCGATATAAAATTGTTACAGCCTATTTTATACCATGTATGCATATTTGTGCGCATGTACGCCAGTATCAAAGTTACTGTCTATGCGTATAAGTCCAAGCTCTCATTTATCCCACTCCTGGTAATGCCTCTGCCTTTGTTCAGCTAAAATTGCGCTCAAACAGGACATACACACTTAAGTTTATCTGCATATTGCGCTGATAATTTTGAAACAGGCCATTTCTGCAGATAATGCAGAGTTTTACCCATAGAAAAATGCCTTTGAAAATTACCCCTACCATCAATGACTTCCAGTCAGTAGGGAGCATTGTAAGGTAGGCCTTCTCAAACCTGTCCCGGTGATCTCACAGCCAGTCGGCTGGTAAATTTGGTGGGACAATTTTCAAAGTGGATTTAATGTGCGTGTTTGCCCTCTAACTTATGCAGGATGTTACAAAATTAGCCACACAATGTATAGGAGACATAGTAAGCTTAAGCTGGTTTCCTTTACATACCAGAGTAAAAAAAAATAGTTTCACAAGTTAAAGAAGAATATAATAAAACATTATACTCATAATCATGACTTTTATGTTCATTCAGATAAATTAACCCTATGATAATTAACAAATGACAGTTTTGCCTGCTATTCAGATTTTCAGGCATGTCTATTTTTATTGTTATGTTAAGTGTTGCGTCGGAGGTGGACCCTTGGGCCGAGGTGGGATTGACGCAACCCGTAGGTAAGAACCTATGGGTCCCCACTGTCGGCAGGTGGAGTGGGCAGATAGGCAGAGGCCCTTGGAGCCTCAACTATAACAGCCCTCGTTCGCCGCGGGTTGAACCTTTGGGTGCCAGGGCCAGCAGGACTTAGGTGGGCCTCTGTGTATAGTTGCAGGAGAGGTTAGTACAGCCCAGAGACAGCAGGCGAGAGATGGTACAGTCTAACTCCGGACTGGATAATGTCCTGGAAACTCGGACGCCAATGGAATGAAGGCAGACAGGGGGCGCTCGAGCAAAGGTAGGCCGAAGCCTGATGAATCCACGTCCAGGGAGTAGGCAGAAGAGGCATCCAAAGGTAGGCTTGAGTCAGGGCTGGCGGCGATCCAGAGGCAGTGGCAAGCAAGGCTGAGGTCTGATCACGGAGATGGTCAAGAGCGTAGTCAAGCAAAGCTGAGGTCTGATCACGGAGATAGTCAATAGCGTAGTCCAGCAAAACGGAGTTCTGATCACGGAGATAATCAATAGCGTAGTCGGACAAAGCAAAGGTCTGGCTGGAGATAGGCAATACGCAGTCTGGCGAAGCAGAGGTCTGGGTCTGGAGATAGACTGTAGCGTAGTCCCTAGCTGGACCTATAATATGGAACACCATGCCTTTAGAATCAGATTGCAAAAAGACATCAGACTTTCAGAAAAAGTCTAAAAACATGGCTGTTTAAGCTGGTATACCACAAAGAGAATGGAGAGTAGAATCCAGGGAAATATAGGATGCGGCCAGTAGAACTCACACACACACACCAGCTTACTCAAATTGTGTGTATTTTATTTTTATTTCAACAACAAAGGACTAGATTTAAGTATTAGTTTATCTTATAGCTGATATAGATAGAATTGTACATGACTTATCTCACCCACCAATTAATATTTAAAATGAAACTATGTTACAGTATTTTGATGGCACCTGTTTAGTTGATATAATTTAAGACATTTAAGCAACATGATGTTATGTGCCTTATTGTGAACCGTTGTGATGGCATCTAGCTTGACGGTATAGAAAAGATTTTAAATAAATAAACAAACAAACAAATAAATAAATAATAAATAGACAGGCAAAGCAGAGGTCTGGGTCTGGAGATAGTCAATGGCAACGTCGGGCAAAGCAAAGTCAAAGTCCACGTAGTCAATCTGTAGCATAAGCAGGGCAGGAACAAAGAGACAGTAACCAGGAACAATGAGGAACAGGTACATAAGCATGAGACGAATCTACAAGTAGCAATGAGTACTCGACCAGCAAGGAGACCGGTTGCAAAGGCAATGCTAGGGAGCGGAGCCTGAGCTTAAATACTATGGATAGGTTGACGTCATCATCCAGGGCCGCGACTAGCTTCCCACCACGGTCCCTACTTAAGGATCAGCGATGCGTGCGCTCCTAGGGAGGGGCGCGGTGCGGGTAGTGGCGTCTCTCTGCGGGCCACATGGAGAGGCCCAACGAGCAGTGGCAGCAGGACCAGGAACGCCGGGAACTGTGGCAAAGCCGGAGGCACCTGAGGAAGCCCGAGGACGGAGATGGCGGCCCACTGCCGCCAGCGAGGAGAAACCAGAGGCTGAAGTCCCTATGGAAAGGTGAGGGGGCCTTGCCGCGGGTCTGCCTCGGATGGCATGTGTAACATTAAGTACAGACAGTTACAATTTTTCAGTGAGTTTCTATACAAACTGAATAGCCTGTACTTGTCCTCCATCTTTGGCAATATCAGTTTCTTTTAACTTTCACAAACTAATACTTATCTCAGTTTGAGGCCTATGCAATAAAGATTTTCATACGCATTAAGGACCTTTTGGGCACATTGAGGCAGCCCCTTGAGATGTTAGCAAGACTGCACTAAAATTAAACAAATGCTTTAATGAAAATCGCATGGTGTGGGCTTGCTGCAAACAGGTGTTAAATTTTTACCAGGCTTGCTGCCATGAAAACCCCCAGTGCTAACCATGTTTAAATTAAAAGTTTAGTTAGCAGGGAGATTATTCCCTTTCTCATCCCCAAAGGCAAAAATGAAGGGGTCAGAATGCCCTGATCTCCCCGTTCCACCCACCCCCCACACACAGCATGAAGGGGCTTGGTGGCTTTGACAGTCCCTGAATTATGTGTAATGATAGGGTCTCAGTGGCCCCACCATCCTAGCTCTAATGCCCCCAACATATAACACTCTGCAGGCAGGGGCCCGTGGGCCTCCCTCTCTCCTTCCGGACATATGCACGGCGAGAAAACGATACAAGAGCCAACCTGGCACCATTTTGAAAATGCAGCAAAAGAACACAATGAGGCTTGCTCTCTCCTCTCCCCACCTGACGGGCCATGTTAGAAGGGGTAAGGGGGGGGGGAACCTGATTGGGGAAGAGAGGGGAGCCATTGGGCCCTTCATATTGTGTCCAAGGGTGTGAAGAGACGGAGAGGTGGGGCCAGCAGGCTCTTCATCTTGTATGAGGGAGGAGCAGTGGGACCCTGTTTGCCTGGTGTGCTGTGTTGGAAGAATTTGGGGCTTGGATGTTGCTGCTGCTGAGCCCCCGTCATCATGCTTCTTCATGGTATTTGTGGAGCGAGGAGTGGTGGAGTCATTGGAGCATGCCAACCCCTTCATCTTTGTCCTGTGGGGTGGGGGGATGACAAAAAATCCTTTCACTTTGGGGCTGATTTGCATGGGACATTTGGTAGCAACCAGTGTGGACCTTTCACTTTTTTGTGTTAATATCCACATTAGGTTTGAGGCCATGCTCCTGAGACAAAGTTTTATGTGCCTTCTGCAAATGATGTTAAATAGCAATAGCAGTGGTGCTCAACCTTTTTTCCGTCATGTCACACCTGACAGATGATGCTCACGTGCGTGACAGATTGCACACTCTATTTAACAGCTATACTAACAGAAAAAAAAAAAATCCTAGATATTGTTGAAAATGATGCAGGAGAAAGATAACATATTCTTTAATTTCATTAACTGGATAGAAAATATCAATATTAAATGCTATTTTTTTTTCACAAAAATTTTAATCTTTGCTTAATGCATCAGTGAGAAATCTGGGATTGATTTGCATATGTAGCACACAGGTTTTTGATACAAACTCTCATGCATTTCACTGTCAACCTCAGAAAGTTCTGACCTCTTCTGGAGTTTATAAAGAGTAGAGGGGGGGTTATTTATCAAAATGCATTAGGGCGATAAATACTAAATTGCGAAATTCGTATGCAAATTTGAACATTTTATTCAAGTGGGAGGAGTTTGTGCAGAATAAATGGAAATGAGGGCTGGTTAACGTTGCCCGCAATAATGTAAGTCACACTATCGGGGGATTTAATGCTGAAAATAATTACCTTTCCTCAGTGTTATGCCTTTGATAGCTGTGCACTTCGGCCGAAATGGGATTTATCGTAAATCCCATTTCAGGAGTGGAGAGAGAGAGAGTCTGTGGAAGTCTACTCAGTTTTGTACTTTTTATATCACTATAAGAGGGGGCATTAAGAACTCGGGGTGAGGATTGTAGGGCACAGTCATACGTATGAACAGCACAGTTACCATCAGTGAAGATTTAATGTGTTTGGAGGGATAAAAGGTGAAAAAAAAGAGTTGTACCATGTTCTCTCTACCTAGCTTGATTGCTATTACGATCTTGCTTGTGGAATAGGCCCACAAGAAGTCCCTTACCTCTCTGCTGCCATCGCTGATTTCAGGGCTTTCTCCTTGTGGCCTGGAGACCGCCGCCATTACCGCCAACACCGCGGTCCCCTTGCAGCATGAGCTGCCATCGACCAGGTCTCCTGTGGCCTGAGGCTGCTGCCAGCACCGTCCCTTCATGGCCTGGACGCGCCACTATCCTTCTTTGCGGCCTGGAGGCTGCCGCCGACCCCGCTGCTCTCCTACAACCTGGGCGCCACCTCCTTCATCTCTTCGTGGCCTGGAGGCCGCCGAACATCGCCCTCTCACTGCGGCTAGGCCACTGCCGAAGCTTTCTTCTTCAGCGGCCTGGAGGCCGCCCCGAAGCTCTTCTCCACGTGGCCAGGAGGCCGCCGTCGTCCGGGTCCTCTTCAGTGGCCTGGAGGCCGCCCTCAAGCTCCCCTTCTGTGGCCAGGAGGCCGCCATCGTTCTCATCCTCTTCCATGGCCAGGAGGCCGTCCCGGAGCTCCTCTTCATGTGGCAATGAGCCACCATCAATCTTCTTTCTTTGCGGCAGGGAGCCGCTCACGTCGAGGCCTTGCTTCCTCTTAGTAGCAGGACGTCGCTCTCCAAGGTCCTTCCCTCTTCCTTAGGCACGTGGCCGTGCCTCCTCTCTTCTCTTAAAGGGCCAGCAGTGGGCAGTCTTTCTGAGCTCCTGCTGACATTCCAAGGCGTTTCCTCTTCAGCCCTATAAAGAAGGCCTTCCTTCACTCAATCTTTGCCTTTGCAAGGAGTTGGTCATAGAGTTGGACTGCTCCTGGATCTTCAGTTCCAGCTCTTCGTTCCAGGAATCCTCCGTGATCCCTCTTCACTTCTTCAATGCACTCTGTTCCTTGTTGGTGTTCCTTGTTTTCGTCCATGGTTTCTGAACCTTCATCTTGATCTTCGTTCCATGTCCTGGTCTCTTGACAGATCCCGTACTCTTGTCTCCAGATGTCCTGATGTCTCCGTGTCTTCAGATGTCCAGCTATCCTCGTCTACAGGTGTCCAGACGTCTCCTTGTCTCCGGATGTCCAGATGTCCCCTAGTCTCCGGATGTCCAGACGTCTCCATCCTCTGATGTCTTTATCCGTCATGTTCCAGATGTCCCTGTGGGTCCCCCTCTCTAGAGGTCCCTGATGTCCAGATGCCATAGATGTCCAGATGTCCTGATGTCCTGAGGTACCAGTGTCCTTTCTTTTCCAATATCCTATGTTCCAGTCCTGGTGTTTCAAGTCCCGAGTTCCAAGTCCTGATCTTGATGTTCCAAGTTCCCAGTTCCAAGTCTCGATCCTGATGTCCTTCATCCAATCCTGATCCTGAAGTTTCATGTCCTTAGCTCCAGTTTCAGCTTCGCCTCACCCCAGACCTCGTCTCCAGCTGACCTTTCTTGGGAGTAAATCTGTATTTATCTGGTGTCCGTTTCTGGTAGCTGGAGCCCTCTTCCAGTTGGATCTGTCTTTGAGCACTGCCCAGATTCCCTCTTTGTCCTGAGCCTCAGTCCTGTGCTTGTTCTGCTCTCCACGTGGTCCGTGACCAACCTCTTCAGGTTGTGTAGGGGGCATAGTGGGACACAGTGGTCCGCGACCAGCCCATGTCGGCTGAGTAGGGCGTCCTGAGGGGCAGTGCCTGTCTAAGTCTCCAAGTATCCTAAGTCCTTGTCCTCATCCCTTCCAAGTTCCAAGTGGTCTCATCCAAGTTCCAAGAATCCTTGTCTCGTCTCATCCGAGTTCCAAGTTCCAAGTCCTTGTCCGAAGTCCTTCCAAGTTCCAAGTCCTCGTCTGAGCCTTTCAAGTTCCAAGTCCTCGTCTGAACCCTTCCAAGTTCCAAGTCCTAAGTTTCAAGTCCTCGTCCGAGTTCTTCCAAGTTTCAAAAGTCCTCGTCCAAGAAACCGGAATCCTGTCCTCAGTCTACGTCTGATTTCCTTCCACTTCTGAGCATCTTGCATCTGAGTTCCAAGTTCCAAGGTCCAAGCTTCCTCGTCTCGTCTGAGGTCCAAATTTCAAGCATCCTCGTCTTGTCAGAGTTCCAAGTTCCAGTAACCTCGCCTTGTTCAAGTCTTCAAGCCTAGTCCAAGTCCAAGGTCCCGTCTTGTTCCTAGTTCCAGTACCATTGCCTGTCCTTGACCTCTGTCCATCCTGCCGCATCTGCTGCTCCCTAGTAGCAGGTCTGAAAGGGCTATCGAGTGGCCGGAGGGCTACCCCAGAGACCAGCATTGCGTTGCTGGGTCTCTACTGATGCGTTCAGGTTCGCTAGAGGTTAGGGCGGTGGTCAGCCTGCTCCTCCCATGCTTGGACATGTCTTGCCTGCCGCGGCACTTCCACGGAGCTCCTCTCTGCAGTCATGTCGTGGTACATGGGCACACATCTCCCCAGAATTGGAAGCGCTCCCTAGCACTCCCCCAACAATTGCAGCTAGGTAGATAATGCATCAAGCTAGGTAGAGAGAACATGGTACAAATCTACTCTTCTTTCACCTTTCATCCCTCCAAATCACATTAAATCTTCACTGATGGTAACTGTGCTGTTCGTATGCATGACTGTGCATGTCAAATTTCCCCCTCAGAACCCACCCCACCCCAAAAACTTCACCTCGAGTTACTAGTGGCCTCTCTTACAGTGGTATAAATAGTTAACTTTTTTGTGAGCCTCTCTCTCTCACACACACACTCCAGCAGCCCAAAATGCAATAAAAGCTGTCCGGTCAGTAACGCAGCATGCAATGTTAAAATAGCACGAGTGTTAGGGTCCACAGCCACATGAGACCGTGACCAGGTCTCCTCACCTGGGTGTGCAGGAGACCCGTTCCTGCTCCCTCCGATGCCTCGGCCTACTCTCGCAGTGCTCCTAGATGCCACTCCTCTAGGCATGCGCGTGCGCCTCTTCTTGGAATTTAAAGGGTCAATGGCATGAAGGTTCCTCGCAGCCTGGGAAGATGGCATCAGGCAGGGTGGGTATATATACCCTGTCCTGCTACCAGCACCTCACCTCAACAACAGGTCCTGCTCATCCATTGAGTGTGAGTTGTCTACGTTCCTGATCCCTGCCTTGGTTCCAGCATTCCTGATCCTTGCCTCCAGTTCTTGCCTTGCTCCTCTTCCCTTTGGATTGATCTCTCGGGTCTGACTCTGCTGGACCTCTGCCTGCCCTGACCCTTGCCTGGTACATCGAATCTGCTTGAACTCCACCTGCCCTGACCTTCCGCCTGGCTTCTTGTCTCTGCTTGTTTGCTGCCTGGCCCGACCTCTGGCCTGTTCCTGTTTTCTCTCATCCGCTGCCTGCCTCGACCCTTGGTCCATCTGACACTGCTTCAGCTTCTCGTCTTCTGGTTCCATGCCTTGAGAGACCCGCGCCTAAGTCCTGTTGGCCCTGGTACCCAAGGGCTCAACATGTGGTGAATGAGGGCTGGTATAGGTGAAGGTCCAGTTGGGTCATCTCCTCCTGAACCACCTCCCGATGATGAGGACCACAGGGGTTCTCACCTGGTTGTAGCAACAACCTCATCTCGGTGTTATAATCTGGTATGGTTGTGGACCCTGGATCGCAGTGAGGGCTGACTTCACCCACAGGGAGGAGCCCTGTGGGGACTCACCATGATAGGTGTGGCCTCAGTTGAGACAGACACAGGAGTAAGAGACTTTATTATACTGGAACGTGGGTAATACCCACAGAGTGGAATGAAGACACAGTACAGAGTAGTAAGGTTGCCCAATGATGATATCCCTGGTAGTGGCCCGCAGAGTGTGGTACGCCAGAAAACTCCTCTCCCGATGACACACCTCTCAGGGTAGATCCGGTAGTGGCCCACAGTCCAGGAGTACACCGAGAATCAGTGAGTAGTAGTTCAGAGAGGTGCAGGAGGTCAGCAGAGCAAGGTAGATGATGGTACTCACTCCGAAGTGTAGACGAAGATAGCTGAGATGAGCACGGTAGTGACCCGAGGCATGGGGTACACCGGCGGTTCCGTCAGCAAGGTAGTAGAAACGAGAAGAGTACTCACAAGGCTGAACTAGGCAGGATCCCAAACAAGGATAGATGGATTCTCCAGGCAGGAAGGCCCTCCGAGGAGCAGATAGAACGTGACAAGGCCCCCGAGGAGTGGGTACCTAAAGCGTTCTAAGTCCAGGTGTTCAGGAACTAGTTCAAAGCGAAGTGTCTCCAAGAGGAGTGGAATAAGCAGGAAGGAAGTCTTTGCTAACTCATAGGTAGCATTGGCTGGATGGATTAAATACACTGGTAGGTGACATCATGCGGAGGGGACACCCCCGAGGTTCCTGCCATGACGTGAATAAGAGAGGGCCTGGCGCGTGCCCTAGGAAATCCCTGCTTCAAGATGGTGGATGGAATCGCCCACGCCATCCCGGAGACGCCGGGGAAGGCGGCGTTTGCAAGCTGAGGCCGCCATGGCTCTGAGAATCGCTGGTGCAGGGAAAAGAGAGGTGACCAGCAGAGGTCACAGCTGTCTGCTACCGGGCGCAACACTCGGCTCAAGGGTTCACCTTTCCAACAACAGGTGCAATAAAGTTAACGTGCATTGCAGTAAAATACCTATGCAAAGCGGTACCAGGAAAATTACCCTAACCACACACCCCCTTTTTTTTTTTTATTGTGGGTGCTATTTTTGCTATATTCATAGCAAAATAATAATTTTAAGCCAGAATTAGGAAATTCCCCTTTCAACTCAATATACAAAAAATATATTCAAATTCTGATATCCTTCAGTAATAGTATTTCGAAATCACTTCCCTGCTAGCCACTTTGTGAAATAACATGAAAACCTGCTAAAAAGACATTTAGAAATTATATAGCACACCAGCCATACCATAAGAGTACTAACACTCAGGACTTGAACAGCAACAACCTTACCTATGAAAAAGCAAGACTGCAAATATATATTTTAGGAAGCGCTAAGGACGCGTGAAACTGGAGACTGTATCGCTGGATCGCCTTACTCGTCTGTATTGTGCGCTCCCAGCACGTTACAGACGGGCAATCTTTAACTGCACGTTACTGTATCGACCTGATAGAACACAGTACACTTACTGTTGGAAAAACAAAGAAAGCCAGACTGCTCTAAATTCCTAGACAGAATCTGCATCCTAGTTAGCAGAATCCTTCACCTCTGTCAAACAAGCAGACTGCAGACTGACTCTTATCTAATACAGAATAAAAGACCATAAATTATAAACAAGCATAGAGAGAAAAACCGAAACTCCAAGTGGGGGAGGGGGGAGGTGCGGCGGGATGGCAGGGCAGGATACAGCATTCCTGCAACATTTCTGGCTTGGATTGGCGGGAGCAGTGTTTGCCAGGGTTGAAAGAAAAGCCAGCTAAAGGGAGCGGGGATGAGGAATTTTATGTACCAGTTCCTTACTCTGCACTCTCCTCAAGCAGCAAGCACATGTGGATGTTAGAGAAAGTATAGGCTTGCTATGTCAAATTTTGAGAACCACTGTTATATAGCATGTTAAGTGGGGTTTTAGCATACAAGTAAAAATGTTACCAAGTCACATGCTAAAACGGTTTTAGCATGAGTTTTATTGCATTAGCCTTATAATATAGGTTGCACTCTGTTTATGGTAAACCATCCAACAAATATCAAAGTGGTAAAGACAAAAGAAGAAAGTGGGAGGGGGAGTTAATTCCTTCACACAATCAATTACTGTCTGGTAGGTGTATGTTTTCAGACATTTCCCAGAAATGGCGTGCATATGATATGATAGAATGGTAACTTATCTTACTGTTTATGCCTTTTCTTTTTATACAAGGCAATTCTTGCTTGCTCTTGGAAACATTCAGTCCTTGTCTGTGGAGCATTTGTCTTCCACACCCTCAATGTTTAACCTTAATGACTGATTTATCTATCAAATATAGCTCTCTAGACATTTCAGAAATACAGTGGACAGTGGAAGTTTTAACAGGGAAAAGGCAAGACACCCAGAGCTAGATATTCAGCCACTGTGAAGCTGGGATAGCTGCATAAACATATCTGGCTAGGTGGAATATTCAACAGTGCAGCAACATTGCTAAGTATAGCCAGCTACCTAAAAGTTAGCCAGATAGGTTTATCTGGCTAACTTTAAACCTGCTTGATAGCATGTCTAGCTTATCTGGCTAACTCAGCTGGATAAGGCAGAATTTCGGCACTTCTCCAGCTAAGTAGCCACACTCCGGATCACCCTGTCCCATTCACCACATAGCTGAATTACTATTTAATCGGATAGTTATCTAGCTAACTGGTGGCTGCTGAATGCAGCTGAATATTTAAACAGCGCCACATAGCTGGATAGGTCTGAATTTATCTGGCCAGGTGGCACTCAATATCGACCTCTCAATAGTTAAATTGTCTTTCCTGCTCAGATAAGCATTACAAATATTTGTACAGTTGCTGTTAACAATTTTTGGAGTATGAGGGGTTGCTAACAACTGATTGTATAACCTAAAATAGTATTTATAATGTTTATTTTTCTTCTACAGAGACAGTGTGTAGAATATGCTTTGAAAGCACGTCCCCTACGTAGATACATTCCAAAAAACCCTTACCAGTACAAGTTCTGGTATGTGGTCAATTCTACTGGGTTTGAATACATCATGTTTGTTCTCATCATGCTGAACACGCTGTGTTTGGCCATACAGGTAAGAACCAAAGCAAAACACGTACTAAGAGGAATAGAACAGAATATTGTTTTTTTCCTATGTTGTTATCTGATTTTTTTAAGATAATTACAATGAGCATCTAAGAGTGGAACGCATTTGCAAGAAACTCACAAATGATTTCTCAACTGATCCTTTTCATAGCTCAGTTTGATAAGCGAAGCGGTAGTTTACAAAAAGGATTTACACACTTAAAACTAGCTTTTACACATATAAATGCGGTTTACATTTTTAAGTGGGCTTTTGAAAATTGCTACAATATATGCCATTTAATTGTCAATAGGTTTACATGCGGAAGTGCACTTTAATAGGTGAATTTTAAAAGCCCAAGGTGCACCAAAACTGGGAGATACGCGAATATGCCAGGCCAGCGCACGCTGAGCAGATTTTAAAAGCCACACAGATATGCGCGTAACTCCTGCTGCACACACAAAAATATTTTTTCCATTGAAACCAGTATGAAAACACTTTTGCACACAAGCATGCGCTGGGGTCCCCTTCCATGAAACTTTACTTCTGCTATGGATGGCGTGTAAGTCATAAAACAAATACAAAGATCAGCGGGGTTTTAAGGGTTAGGATAACAAGGGAGAAGGGAGGCTAATTAACTAGGTGGGGTGGGGGGGGTTAGGAAGGCCTGTCCCTTATCTGGGTGAACTGGGAACGAACTGGGGAAATGGCCAATTGTGTCGGTGTGTGGCTTTTAAAATTCCTCCACTTATGCAGTAGAAGTGGCATTTGCGTGCATAGGCACATGCCCATTTAAAATTGCACGCACATATATGCAAGCTCAGCCTATCTGCTGCATCCATGGGCGTGAGCTGGCAAACGTGTGAATATGTGGCCCTGCACGCCTTTTTAAAAGTTACTGTCCCTGTGCATAAATGGGCTTTTAAAAATTGCTACGATAGTATATTACATTTACACGTATATATTCTTTGAAAATTACCTCCACTGCCTCTTTTATATATATTATCACTGATATGGTTTGTGCAAGAATTAGTAAGTCATTTTTAGCCTACTTTCCAAAGGGAAGAAGACTTAGGGGAGCACTATGGGCCGGATTTTAATAGCTACACCCGAATTTATAACATGCGCGTGCAGCCGCACACATGTTATAAAATCTGGGGTCAGCACGCACAAGGAAGTGTACACACCTTGCGCACGCCGAGCCCAAGGGGAGCCCCGATGTCTTTCCCCTTCCCTCCGAGGCCGCTCCGAAATTGGAAAAAAAAAGCCTTACGGTAAAAGCCTTACGCGCGTAACTCCCCTGCGCTTGTAAGGCTTTTAAAATCTGCCCCTATGTGTGTGTGTATGTGAAAGTAGTTGCCCACACTCAAAGACTTTTTTTTTTAATATCCTATCCACACCAAATTTTCGGTAGATGTCGAGGAGTCCAAGAGGATCCTGACAGCAATATATTTTTTGATCCACATGTATGTGTGGACGCATACACAAGTGCCTGTGACCCGGAAGGTAGACTTTATTAGTTTTACATGGAGCTTTTTTGCTTACTCTTTAAAACTATAGTTTATAAAATAAAAATTAAGCCACATTTTTTAAAATTTTAATCTGCTGTATTCCATCTACTGTTTTTAACTCCTGCACCTGTGCAAACTTATAGCCTTTACTTGCTTTTCTAAACTTTGTATTGTTATCTTTATTCAAAGCACTACGAACAGTCCAAAATTTTTAACGATGTAATGGATGTTATGAATATGGGCTTCACAGCTGTGTTCACTGTTGAAATGGTTTTGAAACTCATAGCATTCAAGCCGAAGGTAAAAGATTAGACTTACTTTTTTAATGTTTGTATTTCCTGCTCATTTTAAGATGGGGTACATTTTACATTAGCATTATGTTCAAGTATTAAAAAAAATAGAGGCTAAATGTCACAAACCAATCCCTTCAAGATCTGTACAATCTGCTTGAAGATGTCAAATATAACAGCAAACACACGGGCCATAGATCTTAAAGATCATGTGTGTGTCACTGAAATTTGTTGGTCATGAACAGGTGGTGTTTTTAACCAAATAATTATTGCTTGTCATTAGAAGCACTGTACATTAACAATGATAGTGAGTCATTTAAAGCAGCAGGACAACAAATGTTGAGTAACTAGTAATTTTTCTAAACTATATATTTGTTTTGATCAAAAGCATAAATTCTGCATTATTTTTATTATAGTTGGCATTACAAAAACTAGAAGATCAAGAAGCTGCAGTTGCTAGGCTGTTCTATTGCTATGCTTTAAGTTTCATGGGTCCTGACAATCAGATATGTTTTGCTTTATACAGTGACCTATTCTTGAAGGCTGTTGTATGAAACTAAAATTGTGCAACTTACACCAGTTTTATGATCTACAAAATGCTTCAAGTTTTGTAAAAAGCTATGGGAAGCCATACAGCAGAAGTTCAGATCAACTGAGGCAACTAAATAAAAGATTTACATTGATGTTTAACTCAGAAATCTAGCTCAGTGGCAGCATTATCATGTATTTTTCTTTCCTATTTGTACTTTCACAGCAGAGGAAATGCTAACATTTTCTGAACTTAAATTGTGCTGTAGTAGGTTTGTCAGTTTCATTCTTCTTGCTTGGTTTAAGTTGGGCTTCCCAAGCCTGTCCTATTGACTCCATAGGCAGTCAGATTTTCAGGATACCCCGACCCTTTAAAACTAATCCCTTAGCTTCCCCCATCCTCCCGACCCCCCAAAAACTTTTTACAGGTGGTCCAGTGGGGGTCCCTGGAGCGATCTCCCGCTCCCGGGCCGTCGGCTGCCACTAATCAAAATGGCGCCGTTGGCCCTTTGCCCTTACCATATGACAGGGTATCCATGCCATTGGCCGGACCCTGTCACATGGTAGGAGCACTGGATGGCCCGCGCCATCTTGTGCTCCTACCATGTGACAGGGGCACATGGCCAATGGCACCGGTAGTCCCTGTGACATAGTAAGGGCAAAGGCTATCGGCGCCATTTTGAATACTGGCAGCCGATGGTCCGAGTGCAGGAGGTCGCTCCCGAACCCCCGCTGGACTTTTGGCAAGTCTTGTGGGGGTCAGGAGTGTCCCCCAAGACTTGCCAAAAGCCCCTGGTGGTCCAGCAGGGGTCCGGGAGCGATCTCTTGCAATCGGGCCTGATGAAAAAAAAAACACATGTGAATCGGACCCGGAATCCGAACCGATTCCGGTTCCGATTCACATCTCTAGTCCAGAGTTCTATGTTGCTCGCCACAGTCTCCATTGGCTGCCAGCTTCCATCTGAGTTTGTCAGTGACGCCTCTGCTTCTATCCTCTGGTGAACTTTCTAGGCTTCAGCCTTTCCTTGCTCAAGCACCTCCAGTCGCTCCTTGGTGCTTGAGTTTCAGTTCCGTAACCTGTCTTGGATAGACTCACTCCACCTGCTGGCTGCTGTCTCTGGGCTGAACCATCTCCTTCATTATCCTATCTCAAGGCCCGCTTAAGTCCTGCCAGCCCCGGCACCCAAAGGCTCAACCTGAGGGAACGTGGGCTGGTATAGGTGAAGGTCCTGTGGCCTCTAGCTTCAGCCCACTCCACCTGCTGATGGTGGGGACCCGTGGGCCCTTGCCACGGGTTGCTTCAATCCCACCTCAGCCCAAGAATCCACCTCCAGCGCAACAGCTGTGGGGTCAATAGAACAGGTTTGGGAAGTCCTAGTTTAAGTCTATTGTCTGAGCAGACAGGAAGTGACAAAACAGCTACATAGGAAGTTTTAGCTATATGCTTGGATTTTCATTAGATCATCATGAGTAGGACACACACACAAAAAATAAATAAATAAATAAATAAAAAAATATATATATATAGACTTCTTTCCAGTCCTGCTTCCAAAACTAATTTCTATCAAAGCAGTGAGCCTTGTATTTAGGACTCCATGTTGCTTTTATGTCCCCATTTACTGCTTTAATTAGAATTATGACTGTTCATTTAAAATCTAATACAATTCAGTAAATATTGGGGAGGATAATTTATAACAGGTCATGTAGGGCTAAAATATGTAAGAACAAGTGAGTAAATGTGCTTTGAAAATGTGCAAGTTGTCCCAGTATGCAGGTCCACATATATATGCAGAAAGTCACACCTGCCTCTGAACAGGTGTATCTCTCTGTGTGTATATTTATATATATACTTTTGAAAACCGAAAATATGCATGTAAATGCTTTCCCTGCCCCAAGTCCACCCCTCTCCATTGAATGCTTTTTCCTAGTGCAGGTAAAAGTACACATGAAATGGGGTTTTGTGCGCACTTTTACATGCACAATCCCCTAATTGGTTTCCAAAGCATGGGCTTTTATGTGCATAAGCTACTTGGGAAATGAAGCCCTTAATGCACTGTGATATGAAAATGACATCCTAGACATGTCTTGTACCCTACATTGCCTCTGAAAACAGGAATAACTGAGCATATGTTATAAGGGGGGTTTCTGCGCAACTGCCCTGTTTAACTAGAGTAGATTAACGAAATGTCAGTCTGCAGAAATTTGTAAAAGCCATTTATAGCAAGCAACCAAACAAAATAATTTTACAAAATATAAATTAGTTGAATATTTCAAATATTTGGTTTATTGAAAAGTCTACCCTTTCTCAAACTTGCAATCCCCACTGTTTGGTATCAGCTGTGCGTAGCAAAAAAGGAAAGATGGCTAGTAAGTGAATTAATCCTGGGTGATTGCAGTGTTGAAATCTACTAATATGTGCATGACAAGGTTTTATTTGCTGTGACTTGTCCATGTTGCACTCCTTTCATAAATCATCTATTCTCCCTGTCATCTTTTTTATTTGTGTTCTGCATTACGCAATGCTTGAAAATGTTTCATGTCATGTCATATGTGTACTGTACCAAAGAAAGCTTTAAGGGAAAAATGAATGGTTATAATACCATGGCATTTTGGAATAAACTAGAAATTAGGAATTTTCAACAAACTAAACTGTACTGTGTTCATTTTTAAAAGTGTCCTATATCCCAATTATCAGACATTGAGTATTATTGTAGCTATTGTTTTGTAAATTCAGTGCCAATTCTATTGTAAGAAACAAACAGTAAAATTATGATACAATTAATTGGTCATTTTAACATTTTATATTTTAATTGGGACATTAACTTTTAGAAGTTGCTTTCTTTAGTATTTTGCACATAGTGTGTGTGGCCTGAGCAGTGGGGTAAGCCCCAGCAGGAATATGTTATATTGACTTTCATGATGATATTTCAATTTTAAAAAAATTTCATGCCACACAAAATATGTTTACTTTTGTATATTACAATATGTGTAGAACATCCCCAAGAAGCCTAACAGATTACATTTTCCTTTCTCAACTTCCCTTTCCAGACTGTCATACACATAACACAAAAACACCCTTCTTGTATTATAAATTTTGTCATCTCAGTGGATGGTATATTATCCTTTATTTTTGCCTGAAAATTGGAACAAATGAATGCTACATTGAATAAAAACATATGGTTCAGTGCTGACTTATGGTCATTATCAATTTATTGTGAAAAAATATGGTAATTACCAAAATTATTTGTGATAAGCAAGTTAGCACTGTAATTGCTATATAATCTAACAATAGATTTTGGTCTTTTGTTCACATTCTGCTGCTCCTCAATACATTCAGATTCAAGAAACTTTAAAGGAATGTTAATTTGTAAATGTGTTGCCAAAATGGCAACCTTCAGTAACCATCATTGAGCAAGACATTGCAGCATATAGGACCCTATTACAACAGATGCCCAGATCTAGAATATATTCACTCAATTCAGATTTCTGTATCTCAGCGATGTTAAAACCCTTGAATTGTAAACAAAGTTCTATTAAAGTGACCAACAAATCAACAGCATATCTTCACTGACTAAGAGTCCACTTGTATAAACTAAACTTTCAATATCCATTCCACTATTTATTCTGTATGCAAAAGAAGAATGTGTCACTTAAGTCCGACAAAAGAGATGCAAATATGTCCCCAGAAAATTACTTAAAAATAAAGTCAAAGGGCATTCCTTATCATTGCACCTTGAAAAAAAACAGTTTTCTGTTCAGTGAAGTATGTTTGGGCTTTCTTTCTACCTGTCTAAATGCCTTTCCTTCCTTAGACAGCATTGCTTTGCCTACATTTTATTATTTGCATTATCATTCATTGATATTTGTTAATTCTGTATCTACTCACCTCCCTGCACCCATCCCCCCCCAACCCTCCTCCCCCATCAAAACCCAGAAATTGCAAAAAAAAAAAAAATTCCAAATGTGGTTCTCCTGACATTTCCCATGTAACCATGAACATTTGCATCCTACCTGCTCTGTTCAGGGCTATTTTAGTGATGCCTGGAATACGTTTGACTCCCTCATCGTTATTGGCAGCATTATCGACGTCGTTCTCAGTGAAGCTGATGTGAGTATACCGCAGCTTTCCCATAGCCCCTTTCTCTCGTCTTCCATTTCCTTCTTCTGGACAAGTCACAGATTGGCACATGATTTTTCCCAGTGGTACTTTTATTTCATTCTATGATGTGAAAATGTGCACTTTCAAAGTCATTTCATGCTTGGGAGGTCTATATGTTATGAAAACTTTATACAAATGACATTTTTGAAGGTAAAAAAAAAAAAAAAACCCAGTAAGAAAATGGCAATCATACCAATGCCATAACTGCCTAAGAGGTCAATGTACTAACCTGTATTACAGATCATGGAAATAGGCCATTAACATGGGAGATGTTTCTCATGATAATTGCCTATTTGTGTAATATGCAAATCAGGTATGCAGTCATTTTGTTTTCTGTAAAGTTTGTGCAAAATTAGACTTTATTGCAAAAACTTAATTACATCCTCTAAGTTACGTTTTGTGGAAAATCACTGATTTGTGCAATGTTCTGCAATGAACTATGAACATTGTGAACATTGCTAATGATATGACTTACATAATTCTTCAGCTTATTAGTGATTTTGAATAAGTTTTATGCTTGCGCTCACAAGCACAAAATAACGAGCAAAAATACCAATCTGGATCATTTATTAAACTGCAATATGTGCCACTGGAGGAAGAAAATACTGTGGGATTTAATATGTATTTATTATTTATTTAAAAGCATGTATTACCCGTCCCTCAAAACGTTCAGGGCGGGCTACAAGAAAATGTTCATAAAAGTAGACATAATAATATAGTTATCTATGTTAAAACAAATTAAAACAAAACATAAATGCCAAGGGCCAAGAAATGCAAACTGGAGAAAAAAGCAAACCCCTACAAGACTTGTTTCCCTGGTGGTCTAGTAGGGGTCTGGAGCACCCCCTAGGCTCTGGGCCCAGGGGTGACCATTTTTCAGTGGTGTCAGCTACCCCTATCATGTGATAGGGGCAAAGGCCGGGCCCGGGCAGCTGGCATCATTATGAAAAATGGATGCCGCTGGGCCCAGAACCTAGGGGGTTTTCTGGGCCCCACCTAAACCACCAGGGTTGGCTAGGGTAAGGATGGAGGAATCCATCCTTGGGGGCCACAATTTTTATTGAAGGAGAGGGATTGTGGGCAGGAGATAGTGTCAGCACCAGGACTGGGGGTGGGGGGAGGTGGGACAAGGGTTCTGTACATACTCCCCCCCCCCCCCCCCCCGGGGTGTTTTCTGAACTTTTGGGAGAAGGAACGGGTGATGTGGGGCCTAACAGCCCACTTAAGCCATATCCTCAGGAGCATCAGGCTATGTGTTAAAGTCCTGGTGCTCCCAAAAGAAATTAGCTACAACTCTTGACTTTAGCTAACTTCTTGCCAAACAATGTGGCATGTGATATTTTTGATTTGAACGATTTTGATCAGTAATGAGTGTGATGCGAGGGCTGAAATAACACAAGGTATTTTAAATACCTCACATTATCCCTGAGTTAGGCCATTTACCACACAAAAAACAGTGTTTTTCAGATAGTAAATGTCCTAACGCAGCTTAGAAAACGAGTCCCTTAGGTTGTAAGCCCTCTGGGGATAGGGAAATACCTACAGTACCTAAATGTACTCTACTTTGAAGTGCCTGAAAGGCGAAATATAAAGCAAATAAGCTGAATCTGAAAATAACGTGGCTTGCGATTTTTCAAGCAAGCTGCATTATTTTATTTCCATGAAATTGCCTAGTAATGAGCTGCTTTGCATGCATTTACAAAACATTTGCATGCAAAGTAATTCATTACAATTTTGGTAATATTTGGCTTAAAATAAGGCACAGCATTTAAAATCACTCACTCAAGGCTTTTATCACAAAGTAAATGCCTAACGTGGTTTAGTAAATATACCTGAAGTTGAGCTAAAATTCACAAACATGATCACATACATTATTAAATGCACCTTAGTACAAGGTCCTCCGAATCTGAAAGCTTTTAAAAGTTTAACAAAGTGGTAATACTATTTGGAATATAGGGTGTCCAAAAAAGCTTTCATTTAATATTCTGCTTTCTCAGACATGAAATGGAAAGTTGCAGCATGTTGAAGTACAAAGCTTGACTATTTCTCGCTTGTAATTCTGTCCTTTTCTTGTTTCTCTTTTCCTGTTGTCTTGTATTCTCTTTCCTTTCCCACTGAATTCTTGCCCTAACAGCACTATTTCACTGATGCATGGAACACTTTTGATGCCTTAATTGTTGTTGGTAGCGTCGTTGATATTGCTATAACCGAAGCTGATGTAAGTAACAACCAATCCTGAATCAAAAAGTAATTGTCATCATTTTATTGAAAATTATGGACATTAAGATAAAAATACTATAATTCCCATATCTTTTATTAGCGATTGGATCATTAGCTGAGCCTGGTAGATATAAAAAAATGCTATTTGACAAAGCAAGCGGTCTTTCATTTATGAAATCATAAAAAAATCAGTTCTTCTTCTCTATCCCAAATATATTTTTGTGTCTAGTGATTTGTTTATGAATTTATTTATGAATGAACCAGTGCTTCGTTGCCAACCAGCCCATTTTTGATACCCGCTTTTGTCATGAGTATATCCTGGTGATAAGGCCAGAAAACAAAATTATGATTTTCCAAGATATTCTGAATAGCATATTTCCATATTTTAAGTTCCATGTTCCTTCTTCCTTCCCCTGTTTAGGTCAGGTTAGCTTGGAACATGATGGGAACTGTTTTTAGAAGTGAGCAAGCAAGACTCAGGCTATTGGCTGACTTTTGCTCTCATCTTATCCTTTCTGAAGGCTCTTCGTTTTTGCTGAATTTTGTTATATCAGATTTGTGTGCCCTTGTGGAATTAGAAATTTTCCAGGTAGCTTAAACTAGGTGCAGAAATAGTTGAGATTACTGCTGAAGCATTTGTTGTGTTCACTGAAGAATATAGAGCCAAGTGTAAAATATATGGGGTGTACCAAACAACAGCATGTTTAAAATCCATTTGTCTTAAGTACGTGCACAGTAAGCAAAATTGTAGGCTATACTTTATCCTTGAATTCTTCATTAAAGCTTTTACCTGAACTTCCTGATTTTTCCAATGACTGCTTCCTTTCTTGTCATAGGGCACAGACTTCCTCTTAATTGTACAATATAGTAACAGTTTCTTAGCTGTACCACCAGTGCAGTCATCTCCTGAACTGTGACAATGTCAATTAATTCCCTAGCTGCATGCCCTTTTGTTGTTCGTGATTTTTTAAATGATTACAAAGCAAAGCTGTAAAGACACTATTTGCTTTCAAATTAGAAACCACCTGAAATAGCCAGTGGCAAAATGTAAAAAAAAAAAAAATAGCAGGTTATATAATCCTGAGGAACATATTTATTAATAATCATGAAGGATATACTTATTTGTTCTTTTAAGCTCCATGTTTAAAAGCTTCAAAATCATGTCAAAATTTCTCTGTTTAAGAAAAAAACAAGAAATAGAAAGAAATAGTCCAAGTCCCAGGGAGCATTTAGGTTTCATCAGAAGTCTCCATAACTCTGGCAGGGTTTTATTCAGAAATAACTTTTCCCCCTTTCTGTCCCTAAGATAAAACAAGCCTTTGTTGAATGAGGCCCTAAGTATCAAACCAGAAATTGTTAGATGCATAACTGTGAGCAAACTCTGCTGGTAAGTGTCCATCTAAAAGACTGCTTGGCTTAAAAGTCAGCTGTGAACACTTTTTCTCTAGCTGTCCATCTAACACGATGGTTATATTTCCCCCCAGTAGAAAGCCTCGCTGCCTGAGGACCCCAGTTATGCTGGTTTGATTCTTGGTGGAGAGATACAGTTTACTGATGTTCATTTGACTAAAATGAAATTAGTACTTATGCATCTTGGGTTTCAGTTATTATGCAGTATTGCACATCTCTTGCGCATAACGCATATACAGGGCCGGTGCAAGGTTGTTAGGTGCCCTAGGCAAAACTTATCTTTTTGGGATCCCAGAGCTAGTAGTATGCTTTTTTCCGCTGCCCGCCTCATAAACCAAGCAAGGCAGCCTGACTCTGTGGGCCCCCCGCCTTGTTCCCGAGCAAGGGGGCCATCGCCTTTCTCGCCTCCCGGCATTGACGGCTACCCCGCCGTCATGTGATGTCACCAGCACCACTTGTAATCCGGCCCAACCGTTGCGGGTACCCGCCCCTCCCTTTCAGCTGAGACATAACCCCAAACATTGTAGAACATTAAACTGTGCTTACTAACATACCACACCTAAGGTGCCCCCACACCTAAGGTGTGCCCACACCTAAGGTGTGCCCACACCTAAGGTGCCCACACCTAAGGTGCCCTCATCATCTTTCCCATACAGAAGATCCTGTGCCACCGAGGACCTTAGCTCTCACCTAGACTCTCAACTACCTTCCATAGATCTTTCAAACCCAAACACAGCTCTCAGCTCCTGGAATACCATCACAAAATCCATAGCCAATAAATTATGTCCACTAGCAACCAAAAAATCACTCCCAAACGCCTCCAAAAGACAACCATGGTTCACGGAAGAATTAAGAAAGCTAAAACAAAGTCTAAGACAGAAAGAGAGCAACTGGCGCAAATCCCCTAGCACCAATACACTCTCCATCTACAAAGCCACCCTCCACCAGTACAAGTCCGCTACCTCAAACTCCAAAAGGGACTTCTATGCATCCAAGATTCACCACCTGATCTTCGACGCAAAAGCCCTATTCGCCTATGTCTCTAATCTAACCCAAATTAACCCCCAGGAGATTCCCAGTGACCTAGCGCAAACCAAAGCTGAAGAACTCGCTCTACATTTCTACAACAAAGTCAACTGCCTTCTAACACAATTGCCTTCTAATCCCCCCGATCCTACTTCCCCCCCGACTCTTCTGCAACCCTCCCTCAACAAAAATGGTCTGGAATCACTTGAACCCATCTCTACCTTAGAGATACAAGCTCTTTTAAGGAGAATGAAACCCTCCTCCCACCCATTGGATACTATTCCCACTAAACTGCTCTTGGCTATCCCTGACTCCATCGCCAAATCACTTGCGGACATCATAAATTGCTCGCTCTCCCAAGGATCATATCCTGACGACCTCAAATTGGCCTCCATTAAACCCCTACTCAAGAAACCCAACTTGGACACTAAAGACCCTAATAATTTCCGCCCCATCGCCAATCTTCCATTCATAGCTAAGATTCTAGAAAAAGTTGTAAACACTCAACTCTCCGACTACCTTGAAGACAACAAAATTCTATTCCCCTCACAATACGGTTTTCGCAAATCAATGAGTACAGAAGAATCCCTCCTCATCTCCATGTCAGACTTCATTTTAATGGGCCTTGACAAAGGTCAATCCTTCCTCCTGATTCTACTGGACTTATCAGCGGCCTTTGATACGGTCAACCATTCCACTCTCACATCCTTACTGGCTTCTATAGGTATCTCAGGCACCGCACTCTCATGGTTTAAATCTTTTCTCTCCAATAGAGGCTTCAAGGTTAAGATACAGAATAAGGAATCATCTCGAATGGACTCTTCCATAGGAGTCCCCCAGGGCTCCTCGCTGTCGCCTACACTCTTCAACATTTATCTCTTACCAATCTGCCAACTCCTCTCCAACCTTAACCTCAAACACTTTCTTTACGCCGACGATATCCAGATCGTGATACCCATTAAAGAATCTTATATGAAAACATTGGATTACTGGGAAAATTGCCTCCTTCAAATTAAACGCCTCCTATCCAACCTAAACTTAGTTTTAAACTCATCCAAAACCGAACTGCTGCTCATCTCCCCAGATAACAACAACTCCATCTCTAATCTTCTGGCTATCCCTACTACCACACAAGTGAGAGACCTAGGAGTCTTAATTGACAACCGGATGAACCTTAAAGCCTTCATTAACAGAACCACCAAAGATTGTTTCCACAAACTCCAAGTTCTGAAAAGAATTAGACCGCTCTTCCACTTTCAGGACTTCAGAACTATTCTACAAGCTATCATTTTTTCCAAGATCGATTACTGTAACTCTATCCTTCTGGGCCTCCCTTCCTCCTACACTAAACCACTTCAGATAATACAAAATGCTACAGCAAGATTACTGACAAATTCCAGGAGAAGGGACCACATAACTCCAATCCTAAAAGATCTCCACTGGTTGCCAATTCACTTCAGAATCCTCTACAAATCTCTTTCCATAATATACAAAACCATCCATCTACATATTCCACTCGACTTACAAGTCCCTTTCCAAATATACAACTCCTCCAGACCAATTAGAGACACACTCAGAGGATCTCTTCAAGTACCTCCTACTAAAACCACCAGACACATCACTTTAAGAGATCGGGCCCTCTCAACAGCCGGCCCCACCTTATGGAACTCCATCCCTCCCGACCTCAGACAAGAACCTAGCCTCCCAACTTTCAGGAAAAGACTTAAGACCTGGCTGTTTAAACAAGCATTCCCGGACACCAACTAATTCTCACACCATCAACCAAACGTTATCCAGCCAGTCCTACTAGACGTTATCCAACCAGTCCTACCGCCTTCTCCGTGTAAATATCTATAGCTTATATTATAGATATTGTAAATATCTTTATCTAATGTAAATATCTTTATCTAATGTTATCCTCTCCTTTTTTTCTTCTCTTCTCCCAGTTTTAATTCCCTTGTTATTTGTAACTGCTCACTTCCACAGGTTACTCTGTTGTTCATTGTACACCCCTGTTATATGTAAACCGGCATGATGTGATTGTATCATGAATGCCGGTATATAAAAATCTTAAATAAATAAATAAAATAAATAAACATAGGTAGCCTCACTGTTTTAATATTCTAAGACATTATGCATTTTCATAGTATTATAACCTTATCCTTGCAATCGGGGCGGGTGGGTGGGTTTCCTCGTTGCTTGAGTGATCCAAAAAGGATCACTCAGAGTGTGCCGTGGCCCTTTAAGGGGCCACGAGCGTCATCAGAGGGCGCCACCGGCGCCTCACCTTACAACGTCATAGCCCCGGGGTGGGGCCATGACATCACTTCATCTCCCCCCCCCCCCCGGCCCGCCAAAAAAACAGGTAGGAAGGGCAAAATGGGGGGGGGGGTTCTGGCCACCCACCATTCCATTGCCTCCCTCCCCCCTGTCCTCAGTCCCTGGGCACACTGGCATCAAGGGTGGGCTCCGTCCATGCGGCATGGGACAAACCTATCTAGTAAGAAGAATAAATATTTCATAACACCTGATGATTAGAACAACATCCAGTAATTAAAAGTTATACAAATTTTCCAAATACCAATAAACTATTTAAAAACAGACATATCAGACAGCACCCAATAATTAAAATTAATAAAGATAAAAAAAAAAATCCTCTGCTGTCCATACCTGGGATCTTTTCAATTCCAGATGCCCTGAGATTGTTGTGGATTAGCAGGGAGAGAGGAAAGGAGTTGATGCTCATAAATGTTATCCTCTCTCTCTCTCTCATATGTACACACATACTTGCTCGCTCATACATGCACACACATGCAGACATGACCTTTCTCTTATACATGCACACACACACAGACATGCTTTCTCTCTCATACATGCACAAAAATACACATACACGCGGACATGCTATCTCCCTCACTGCTCCTACCCTGGCTCACAAGGCCAAAAGCAACATCCTCGACCTTCAGCCCCCCCCCCCCCCACAGCCCATAGTGCTCTTCCTTCCTTCAGGCCTGTGGGAGCTGACAATTCTCTGCCTCCTGAGCAGTTTCCTACAGCTGAGCAGGGACCGGAGCCAATGTTACGGCTTCCTGAGCAGGCGTGGCCACGCTGCTCAGCTGCTGCTGCTCTTCATTGCAGCTGGCCCGGGCCATTAACGCTTCTTCATGCGGTGAGGATGCACTTTTCTTTCCGCCTATGTTGGCATCAGCATGGTCTCTCCATCTTCTCGCCCGCACCAGACCATGCTGTGGTGCTTTCTCTTCCAGTCACGCGGGCAGGAAGAAAGAGAGACCATGCCGATGGTGCCCCCGATCAGTGGCGCCCTAGGCACTCACCTAGTCTGTCTAGTGCTTCCACCGGCCCTGCACATGTAAAAACATGTGACTGGAAATGACACTGTAGAGAAACCTAGCAATAAAATGCATGTTTCTTGCTGCTAGATTTACTGTGATTGCCATCAGTTTCAGGCTTCTTACTAATGCTCAGTGATGATCTCCATTGAGTAAACTTTTTTTTAAATGAATTTGCTATGTATATTTTGCTCTGTTTTCAATTTTGAAATGCAATGTCTTTTTTTTATGTGTTTCTGGCTTGCTTCTTTTTTTTACAGTATTTTTGTGAAGCCTAGTCAAGATTTGGTTTACATTAGCTGCTTTTATATTCATTATCCGTAAAAATAGGACCTCCTGTGTTCTATTCCAAGAGATAAACTAAATAAAGAAACCCTAATAAGAGAATGAGGTAGAGACCTTCAGAAAAATATAGCAGAACAAAATACTATAAGCATTAATGGTTCTTTATTTTGTTTATTACTTTTTCTCTCTATTTTTTTTGGTGTTCATTTTCATTTTTGAGTCTATTCCAAGAGATTATATTTTTTTCAGCAACTTTCATAGTTTTATATTTACAGATCTCATCTTCACATATTATTTTACCTTTTTTTATCTGTAAAACTCATAATAAATCCTCTGGCAAGGTGTGACCTGAATAATAACACACATATTTTAGTGGTCAAAACTGCAATAAAGTTAACATGCATAAGGTACTTACAAGTCCCTGCTTCTTGGGTTAGTTGATGCCAGGGATATTTTGCAGTGATTCTTGGCATCAAGTGGATTTTGTGTAGATAGGTTTGAAGGAAGGGTACAGGGGTTAATTGTCTAAAAAGGCCAGAGCACCTCACAGCTGTCCAGATTTTGACTGGCTTAAGTTAAACATCTTTTCAGCTGAATCTAAGCACCTCCTTAATTGGGTGGCTAAGATCTCTTTAAAAATGCATCCTCTAATGTAACATTCACAACACAAGTGCTGGACATACCATAGAATATGCATGCATTGTCCATGTTCAGCCCTTACTCCAATTGCTGCCTTACTTAACAGAAGGGTAACCAGCAAGTAGAGATGTTTCTTGTTTCAAAGAAGTTTTCACAACAATTTGACAGGCTTTGAATACTTTCAAAGATTTGAGTTGGTGCGATAAACCACCTTTTTATAATTTAAAAAAATAAAAAATCCACATGTGGCAAAATCCATTTTAGCTCTGTGAGAAATCTGAAAGTGATCTGAGGAAATTCATGGTGGAATTCTTTGAATCAATAGATCCATTTCAGATTTTGGTGGCCCTACTTCCACTTTACCCTGAGAGCAGCTGAAAAGAAAATCAGATGTGATTTCTGTGGCTGATCTGGATGAAGTCTGAATTGTTCACAAATCTTTACTGGCATGAAAAAAAAAAGGGAGACAAAAGTTGTTGAAAAGTTGGAAAGTCTCAGGCCACTTTTGATGTAGGCCAATACAGAGGATATTACATTCAGGTGCCTCAGACTTGCAAAATGTAATAGTCACACATGGTATAAAAATATTATGGTAAATACAAGTCACATTTAATTTTTGCTGCAGTTGAACACTGCTTTTGGTAGCCTTTATCTCATCAAATAACCCTTCTCACCAAGCATATAAACACTTTTTTTTTTTGGGGGGGGGATAACTTTCCTTGTCATCTAATTGGTTTTCATGTTCATTCTGTTTTAGAAACTTATTCAGGCAAGTATATAAAATATGCATATGGCATATAAATGAGTATGTACAGCACTGCTAAAGGCTATCTAACATTGTTTGTTTCTCACACCACATTTTGTGTTCACTGTTGCACATTCAGGAAATCTAACTTGGTCATCTAGATTTAACATTTTGTGACACCAGAGAACATTGACTGTGAGCTTGCTGGGCAAGAAGCCTCAGAGTCTGTGATTCTGCTTAGTATCATTAGCTAAGATCAGGAAATCTAAAAGGAAAATTGAAATACAAACATAAGCACATGTATGCCTTTTTCAATCACAGGAAGGTTACATTGGGATGTACTGTAGTTGAAAAAAATTCAGATGACCATTAATGGGTAATAATTATATAAAAGCATGTTCACCTACTGTTGAATGTCAGTAGACACTGCTGTTTTTAGCTCACATTTTTATTTTTTTGCAAATTCACAAATATATGGTTGCCAGTGGCACTCTGAAGTTGCTAAAATATTTCACATTTGTGGAGGGAGTTTTTTCTCATGCTTTCCATTGTACAGGAAACCAACCTGTTTTTCATGGTAAGCATTTTGCTAAGCAGTGAGTCATGGCAGATTGGAGCTGGGAAGACAGCTGGCTGGCCACCCTGTAAATACTGGGAAATATTTATCTTTGTATAACCATACTGGTGGGAAGAGAAGAGAGAGAGAAGAAAGAGAATGTCATAGATTCACAGTAAGAACCATCCTCAGTTTTACAGTCTTGGAATAAGAGGGTAAAATAACTTTTCTTATGGCTTCCATGGATATGGAGTGGAATTTGCTTGCCCCATCAAGGGTCAACAGGTGTATCATTTGGCAAAAACACTGTTTTATCCAGTTTTTATAAAGCACATTCTTTTCTGAGGTTGCAACCAAAATGCAAATTCCTATAACCTGGAAGACAAGTGAGTAGCTTCTGCAAAGCCACCAGTGTTGCTGTCTCTCCTAAGACTGGCCAATAGGGGCACATAATTGATTAAATAACCAAAGGAAATACAAACCCTGAAGGCTGCAGAGGACTGGGTGAGAATCATGATTGGTAAACTTTGCAGAAGCCTTCTCTGCTCCTAAATTACATCAGAGTGCCTAAGGTCAAAATTAAAACTTTTGCCAGCAAAAGGAGTGGAAGGTAACACGTTACAACATGGCATTGCGACAACCTTCTCAGAAAGTTATTTGCTTCTCTTTTTTGATGAAAATTTAAACATTGCCACAGTGCATTTTGACAAGACAAACCCTCTGTACATTTGAAAGATTTTAGCAACTATGATTTTCTGCTTGTGTTATATTTATTATATATGTACAAATAAGACTATTCAAAAGTTTCCTGCTATGATTCTTTGTAGAACTGGAAGTTTCAGGGACACGGTGCTGAAACGGGAGACTTTTGATTAAGTCTATACTGTACTCTAATATGGATTGTTTCGCTTCACATAAAGGATTTCTTATTTTATTTTTATTTATCATTTGATAATAATGCATGATAGTTTTGGAGGATTTTTAAGATTGATTTTATTTAAATGATTTATATTCTCTTGGGAAAAAATTTCCAGCAGTAAGGTGGTGCAGGAGTAGTTCTAATATGCAGTTGTCTGGAACATCTTTAAAATTGAAAAACTTAGGGAGTGTAATTTTCAAACAACCCTCATAGCAATAAAGTTGGTGTGCACATTGTACATGCAGTCTTTACCAAGTGTTTTCAAAATGAACGTGTGCAGAGTGGGCCGGATTTTAAAAGCCCTATGTGCGCCAGGCCTATTTTAGAAAGGCCCGACGACACGAGTAAAGCCTCGGATGCATCTAAGTCCCAGGGTTTTACAAAAGGGGCGGGGGGGGGGGGCGGTCCGGGGGCGGGGCCAGAGGCCTCCAGCACAGTAGCCATTTGCTGCTATGTTGAAGGATCGCGTGCTGGCAGGCTGCCAGCACGCGCACTGAGCAGGCGCAAAAAGTAAGTTAAAAGAATTGAGGGGGATTAGGATAGGGCTAGGGGGCGGGAGGGTTAGGGGAAGGGGTGGGAAGGTTAGTTTAGGGGGAAGGGAACGGGGAAGGCTGTGGGCATTGGCGTGCGCAAAATTCACTAGTGTGCACCCCCTTGCATGTGCCGACTCCAGATTTTATAACATGTGCATGCTTATGTTTGAAAATTTACCCCAGTTTCCTTTGAAAATACTTGAACAATTAACTCCGTACATGCACGCATTCAACTGCATACATTTCATCTCCTTTTTGGAGGATGTAGCTTATATGTGTACACTTGGATGCAATACTTTTTACAATCAAATAGGAAGCATGTAAGTACCAAATTCACTCTAGAATACCTCTCCTCGGTGCACGTACAAGTACGCAGGAAACTTGGTTATGAACAGACTTTTACGTGCACTTAGCATGGGTCAGTTTCAAAATGAGCAATTATGTACAGAAGATTGGGTTTTATGCACATAAATGATTTTGAAAACTACCCCCTACAATTTTGTTTTTAAGCATAAAAAGGAGAAGTTTGGATATTTTAACCGCTTCCAAGCCATACAAAATAATTTGTCCCGTTTCTGAGATTGATAGTAAAGGTGCACCTTTAGTCAAAGTTCAGGTTTGAAATATCTAATATTTATTATGTGGAAGTAAAAGTCAAGAAACAAGTCATAGGTGATCTCTTTTAATTGGACCTACTTGATACATTCTGGTTACTTTTGAGAGCTGAGCCCCCTTCCTCAGATTAGTGCAGAATGAACTAAAGGATGATATTGCTCAAAGCTAATTACAGGGAGGGTAATTTTCAGAAGCACGTCTGTGAGTATAGCACTGTTTTACTCACATAAATGGGATTTTTTTTTTTTAATTACCAATCCTATATGCCGGTAAAGTGACACATGTATGTCCGGTTTGTGTGTAAAGTTTATGCAGGCTGTTTGGAGGTGTTCCCAGGGATGGTATTAGGTTAGGGTTTGAACATATGCAGACACTTGAAAATTCAAATGTTAATTTTCCCAAACAGCAGGTGGAGGAGTGCGCAGGTAGGTTTGGTGGGATAATTTTCAAAGCAGACTTATGTGTACTTGTCCACTTATCCAAAATGTGTGTTATTTATGCACAGTTTGACAGCATTACCCAAATTATGTTCAGTTAGTACAATTAAAAGGAATCACCTGTAACTTATTTGTTGATCTTTATTTCTGAGCATCCAGCCACACTTCATTGGCAGAATTATAAAATTCAGGAAACACGATAGGTATTTCTTTAAGGTCCCCAATGTGTATTTTACTTATGCTAGATTAAAGTGAAACGAGGGTGAAAATCACACTGATGAAGCATTAGCGAGATGACAAGCAGGATGTCTGCTATGCCTCAGGACCGGTGCTCCTCTATCATTTTAGTATGCTATAATAATGGTTGGATATTATATTCCCACTTCTCTAGCTAGTTGGAATGCCACAGCATTCTGTTTTTGTTGAATGATTGTTCACCTTTTTGGCACTACGTGACCTATACCCAAGCCCGCTTTGCCTTATTGATAGTATGACATTTTAAAACTATGTGTAAAAGTTTAGCTTGCACGTTAAGGCTGTATAGCAGGCACAAAAAAATTGCATGCTATGCACTGGTATTCCAAAGAGGTTCTCAATGATGTTGGAGAGTGTGTACTAAAATTAGCACATACCTGCTTTAAAATGAAGTAGCATCATATGCTAATTAGATTTAGGTAGGAATATGGAGATGCGCCCCTTCACCTGCTCTTTCTAGTGCACCCACTAAAGGATAAAATGTTAGTCTTGTTTCAATCTAAGCATTAAAATTAGTGGGTCAGTAGAGTCAACATCTTTACTTGTCACACTGGGAGAGACCATGCTCTCGGGGCCTCCCCTAAATTCCCTAATATCAAAATCAAGAAACATCTGTTCCCCGCTCATCCTCCCCCCCCCCCCCCCAACAAGGGTGTAGCAGTATGAGTAATGGCAGGAGCAGCAAGACTTACAGAAAAATAATTTTTAATATATAAAAATAATGGTAAATAATAGTGAATCTCCCCCCCCCCCCCCGATGCAATGCCTTGCTTCTGTCACCACTTGTATTGCATCAACTCAAAAAAAATGTAACCCCTCTATATTCCTAAAAAGTGACAAATCTGCTTCCAAAAGACATTTTTCAAAACCATCTAAAGATGATAAATTAGAAAAGTGGTAGTTTCATATCTTAACTGATCTCAAGCACCACAGGTTTGGTTGCTGGATGGTCATCTACTGATTATAATCATTAACTAACCACCCTTCACCTCACAATGTCGCTGAATCACCAATACTTTTTTTTATAAAACATTTTTCAAATGGTTGTGAATAAAACATTTTTTAATGTATCTTGAATCAAATATTCATATCCAAATGTACCTTTGTTGTTACTCCACTAGTATTGCAGCAGTCAATCTTGTGGAGTGGCTTGCTTCTCCTTCTACTCTCACATACAAGAGAACATGAATGATTCTCCTGTAAAAATGATGCATTTGTTGGAATGAGTTGATCTTGATCACAAGTTGTATCATTCTACAAATATTCATAGTAGGCAAGATCAAATCATAAATTCCCTTTTCTGTTTGTAATCCTCTCTGGCAAGGCACAGGAAATACCCACAGTACCTGAAAGTAATCCACTTTGAAGTGCTGAAAAAAGTGCAAAAAGTGGGATATTAATCATCTATAATAATAATAACATGTGAGAGGATCTAGCGCCTGTGCGGAAGCATGGCACTAGTATCTTGGAAGGGTTCAATGCAAGGTCGGTACTAACTTTTTTCTGCCCTCCCCACATACCAGCATCATTCAGTCTCTGTTCCGTGCCCATCAAAAAAAGCCCAACTCCCTCCAGCAATCTATATTTTTTAAAACTGACACCCCTCCAAACGGAGTCCATGGTCAAGGTTAGGGTATTAGGTACCCTTATGAAAGGTAACACTGCACATATTATACCAGGCCCTAGAACATCAATACTCTTCCTATTAGAAAAACAGATCACTATAGATAAATTATATGGTAGCAGAATATCTCCCCTCGGTCACACATGGAGAACTCAGACAGACCCTGACAAAATACAGAATAAAGAGACCAGAAAGTATAAATAGAAACTTGCTAAGAAGAACTGAACTGGAACCCACAACAAGCCAGCCTCTATATGCAGAGCAACAATGGAAAAACAGAAACAGTACCATTCTTCATAAAAAAACATTAACAAAAATAAAATCAAGAAATATAAAACACTCATAATAGGAATTATAGTCATCAAAGGAATAAATATTTCAAACCAATTAACAAATAGAATATCCAAAATTTTCCAAACACTAATAAAATATTTCAAAACATCTAGGCATAGATTTTAAAAGAAGCGCGCGTGGCCTACATGTACGCGTGCTACCCGGCGCACACACATGTATGCCCAATTTTATAACATGCGCAAGCAGGTGCACTCAGGTTATAAAATCTGGGGTCAGCGCGCACAAGGGGTGCACAATTGTGCACCTTGCGCACGCCAAGCCGCACTGCCTTCCTCCATTCCCTCCCCCCTAACCTAACCTTCCCACCCCTTCCCCTAACCTTTACCCCCCTAGCCCTACTCTAACCCCCCCCTCCCGACTTTTGTCTTAATTTTGCACCTGCCTCCGGGCAGGTGCAAGTTGCGCGCACCGGCAGCCTCCGGCCCGCGATCCTCCGACACAGCGGCAATGGCTGCTATGTCGGAGGCCTCTGGCCCCGCCTACACTCCACCCCTGGACCACACAGCCCTGCCCCCGGACCGCCCCTTTTGTAAAGCCCCGGGACTTAGATGCATCCTGGGGCTTTATGCGCATCGCCGGGCCTTTTTAAAACAGGCCCGGCACGCATAAGGCTGGTTACGCGCGTAACACTTTTAAAATCCGGCCCCTAATGAATAAAAAAATACAATTAAAATATGTTCTAATATTTCCCAACAATAAGATATTTCAAAACAGTAGAAACATCAAATTACATCCAATAATTAAAACTAATAAGGATTAAAAAATCTCCTGCTCTCCATACTTGGGATCTTTTGATTTCTAGTCACCTTGAGATTGTCGTGGATTGGAGAGGAAGGGCCACACTAACTTTATCTTTTTTCTCACACACACACACACACACTCACTCACACACTCACACACACACACACACACACACACACTCCATCTCTTATATACATGCCTGTGCTCTCACACACAATTGCTCTCTTTCACTCACAGACATTATGGGGTAGATTTTTAAAAGAAGCGCACATGCGTCCATGTGTGCGCGGTTTCCGGCGCATGCTCATGGACCTGCTGATTTTATAACATGCACGTGCCAGGAGAAGCAAGCCATCCCACAAGAATGACTGCTGCAATCGGGCCTTCCCACTTCTCTCCCAGTCCTCTCCAATTAAGGAGCGGACTGGGAGGGAACTTCCCTACCCCCCTGCTTAGCCTTCGTCCCCTTTCCCCTTTCCCCTCTCCACCCCGACCCCTACCCCCTACCTAACTATAAGAATTTTTTTACTTACTGCCGCGTCAGACAGAAGCAACTTGTGCGTGCCGGCCATTTGCCGGCACAAACTTTCCCAGAACAGCGGCTAATGGCCACTGTCCCGGCCGGCCTCCGTCCCTCCCCGCTCAGACTCCTCTAACTCTATCCCAGAACCTTGCATACTTAGAAAAAATAGGGATTCACAAACAGCTTTCTTTTTCTGGAGTTACCAGCAGTCAGATGGTTACACAAGAACCCAAAACACACTGATTAAATCAGACCTGATCTAGTATGCCACAGAAAAGTGAGCACTACCTTATGCTCAAAGCTAATCTAGCATCTGGGCCCTGCTCTCAGCACCTCAGAGCAACAAGAATCACCAGCAGTAGTTCTTAAACATGCAAGAGCTCCTTTCTGAGAATATGTGTAATCGTGCATGCCTCCTCTTCCTAGCTACATTATGAGTCCTGGAGTGTGGTAATCAATGGGCAGTGTGTAGAGCATGGATATCTGGGCCCCTCTTTATACAGCACGAACAGTACACACAGCATTCTTCTCATTTTCCCCTTCCTGAGCCTCCTCCTTTGAGGTCTTCCAGCCTCTCTATTATCCCCCAGGCTGAGTGAGATGGGACGTGTGTGCACTGAGTACTGAATGTGATTCAAGTGTTGAGGGCAGCAGCAGCAGCAGTGGAGGAGCTCTGGCAGCCAACGTAACTGAGATAGTTGCCCGCACCACATTGACTTCTCCCTTCTCCTGCACTTATATGTAGTGGGAACTGGTTCATTATGATGGGTTCATGTGTTTCCAACCCCTCTCTCCCTTTGTTTTAAAATCTGGCAGGAAAGAGTGGTGGGGCCTTCAGTGCTTCCCTGTAGCTCTTCTTTTGACTATCTGAGTCCATGTTTGCATTGCCTACCCTATGTATGCAACTCAACATTTTTGTTATTGTATGTCTGCCTTGGACTTTAAAACAGAAAACACTGGATTAAATCAGAGGTTCACAGGCTTCCACAGCAGGCTGCAGCAGCAGCATTTACTTACAGAAATAAATAATAGGCTGTTCCACTGTACCCTTTCAAACTTCCATAACAGTACTGAATACAGTGTGCTAAGTGCTTCTTCTCTGGTTTCTCTATGCCATCTCTTTACAGAATGCCATTTCATAATTCCTTTTCATTGAGTACCTTAGTGCCCTTTTATCTAACACACACAAAATTCTGGGGCTAGCCCTCTTCCCAGGACAACAAAAAATATTAATTAATTGTTTTGGTAAAGCAGCGGTAGACTGCTTGGAATAGACTTGCTGAGCTCCCTCTCTAGCTTGTTTAAATCCCATATAAAATTCCACTTTCTTTGAGGCTGCTTTTTAATCTTAAACCTGCTTTCTGCCTTCAGCCTCATTAACTAAGTAATTTTAACATTGTCTTACTATATGAAACTCCTCAGGTTTCTTGACTTGTATGTTTGTCTTGATTAGTTTGGATGCTTTATTGAGCAGGGACTGTCTCTTGTGTGTTGTTCGTATAGCACTGCATATGTTGAGTAGCGCTATAGAACTGTTAAGTAGTACCAGTAGTAGGAGGAGAATAACAGAAGAATAGCCTTGCAGTGTCTAAATGCACACAGGAGTTGTAGACAGTCCTCAGCTGTTTCAACAAATATTTTCTTTGCCCAAGTTAGCATTCTGTAGTAGGGATGTGAATCGTTTTTTGACGATTTAAAAAATCGTCCGACATATTTTAAATCGTCAAAAATCGTTAGAGGCACGATACAATAGGAATTCCCCCGATTTATCGTCAAAAATCGTAAATCGGGGGAAGGGGGAGGGGAAGGGGGAGGGCGGGAAAACCGGCACACTAAAACAACCCTAAAACCCACCCCGACCCTTTAAAATAAATCCCCCACCCTCCTGAACCCCCCCAAAATGCCTTAAATTACCTGGGGTCCAGTGGGGAGGTCCCGGTGTGATCTTCCACTCTCGGGCCATGGCTGCGTTAATAGAAATGGCGCCGGCGCCATTTTGGTTCCTGTCCCCCGACGTCACGAGCGCAGGAGATCGCTCCCGGACCCCCACTGGACCCCCAGGGACTTTTGGCCAGCTTGGGGGGGGGCCTCCTGACCCCCACAAGACTTGCCAAAAGTCCAGCGGGGGTCCAGGAGCGACCTCCTGCACTCGGGCCATATTGCAAAATGGTGCCGGCCGTATGGCCATATTGCCGTATTGCAAAATGGCACCGGCCGTATGGCCGTATGGCCGGTGCCATTTTGCAATACGGCAATACGGCCCGAGTGCAGGAGGTCGCTCCCAGACCCCCACTGGACTTTTGGCAAGTCTTGTGGGGGTCAGGAGGCCCCCCCAAGTTGGCCAAAAGTCCCTGGGGGTCCAGCGGGGGTCCGGGAGCGATCTCCTGCGCTCGTGACGTCGGGGGACAGGAACCAAAATGGCGCCGGCACTACCTTTGCCCTGACAGGGCAAAGGTAGCGCCGACGCCATTTCTATTAACGCAGCCGTGGCCCGAGAGTGGAAGATCACACCGGGACCCCCCCACTGGACCTCAGGTAATTTAAAACATTTTGGGGGGGTTCGGGAGGGTGGGGGATTTATTTTAAAGGGTCAGGGTGGATTTTAGGGTTGTTTTGGATTGGCCACTGTTGGAAACAGGATGCTGGGCTTGATGGACCCTTGGTCTGACCCAGTATGGCATTTTTTTATGTTTAGTGTGCCGATTTTCCCGCCCTCCCCCGATTTACGATTTAAACAATTTTAAAAAAAACAAAACCGCGACGATCAGATTCCCCCCCCCCCCCCCCAGCCAAAATCGATCGTTAAGACGATCGATCACACGATTCACATCTCTATTCTGTAGTGCTCACTGAAGTTAGTATGAGTTGTCGCAGAAGGGAGCAGGAGGCTTGTCTTCGGCTTGCAGAACTGTACTTGAAACCTTGCCTCATGATTTAGGTGCAACACATAATTCAGCAGCACCAAGACTGATGCCAATGATACCATTCTCTTTGGCCCTTCTCTACCCTCCCCCTGCACAGGGGCTGTGAATGCAGCCTCCACAGCAACCCCAGATGAACTGGGTAGAGGAAAACCGGACCTGGGAATTGAACTCTCATGCTCTTCCGTAGTGCATCGCACAGCACTGCCGTTGGGCAGTCGCCTAAACATTTACTTCTAACTTTTTGTAACTTAGACTTTGCTATTTCATTTTGACTATCTAAACATAATGTATAGATTGGTCTCCCAATCTGTTTGTAGCACTATGACTTCCCTTTTACTGAGTCACATACGGGGGGGGGGGGGATTTTAAATCCCCGGGGCTCGCAAATCCGGGCAAATACGTGTGTGGCCAGGCCGAGCGCGTGCCAAGCGCATTTTCTAAACAGCCTGGCCGCGCACGTATCTGCCATGCACACGTGGAAGAGCCGGGGGTTTAGAAAAAGGGGCGGGCCATGGGCACGGAACTTACTGCTGCTCCAAAGGAGCAGGTAAATTCTTTAACAAGAAAAATGAGGGAAGATGGGTAGGGTTTAGGGGTCAGGGAAGAGAGGGGAAATGGGAGGGAGGTTGGTTTCCTCCCAGTCCGTTCCTTTGGGGATGTCCCGATTGCATCGCCAATGCGCTTTTAAAGAAAATCCCCCCCCCTTACGTGCCACCTGCGTGAACCGAAATAAAATCGGGCATGCATTAAAATATGCGCGCGTCAGTGCATGCATGTGATAAAATTGGCGCGTCCATGTGTGCGCACGTCTTTTAAAATCTACCCCATACTGTCTTGCTGATAAAAAAAAAAAAGCAGAGTATTGTACCTATCACAGTGATCTATGGGATTAGTTGAGTTGGATGGTCTATGCTATTAACTTGCAGGGAGATTTACAAATTCAGTTTTCTTCTTTATGACATCAGTGGGAAAGCTCCTCAATATTAATATTTCTAAATGTAAAGTAGCCTTTCAAATTTGCTAGCTCAAAACTCACCTCCCTGCAAGCCTACAACTTTAATATGAATAGATGAAAAATAAGCTTTTTGATTAAAAACTGATACATTATAACCAAACATCTTTTCATTCCAAACTTTTCGTGGGTGTGATGCTATTGGTTTTTCTCTGGTATTAGCAGGACTGGGAGCAATAGGCTCCCTGATAGGATTCATTGTCACTAAGAAGGAATGCACATTTATTGCTGTGCCTCAAGTTCCAGATTTTGGAGAAAAACTCTTGACTTGTTTAAATTATTGTATTCTGATGATTCATTAATCCTGTATTTATGCACTATACATCTTTGGGGAAACATTTCAACCTAAAGTGGCATTGTTTAGGTACTCTGCAAAATATCTGTTTCCATTACACTGAACAGCAAGGCAATATACAGTAAATCCATCAATATTCAGCTATATCATTTTCAGAATAAAGAACTTTATCCAGGCCCATTTTCCTTTTACAGCACCATGTAGATCCAGTAAATAATCACAGTATATACATATATATATATATATATATATATATATATACTGCATGTACAGTCATTTGGATTCTGCCTGTTACCAGTGCATCTGTTCTAGGTGGATCACAACATGAAAATATGACAGATACAAAGCACAAAACATGCATAAAACCCTCGCTAAACATATTAAAACATTTTTTTTAAACAGCCCTAAAAGCTTCCTGAAACAAATAAGCCTTTTTCCTAAAAGAGTCCTACAACCGCTGTAATATTGAATGCTGTCTAGTTTATATTATTTTTAGTATTTAATGATATCTAGTTTATATTCTGTGTATCTTTTTAGATTTTAGTGAAATCAGAAGTACATCTCCATATACAGTATAAAACAGGGGCCACTGGAAGCCATAGTCATAGGGAGACAACCAGCCTTGGCATCTAGGGTGCTTATCTTCCAGGAGCATCCCAACATCATGAAACATGAGCACTACATTGCATTTTATCCAAAAAGTCAACCCTGCAGACAGGCACATTTTAAAAAACATTCTGTCTTTGATTTATGTCAAGAATGAAAACACAGTTGAATCTATACTGCTTTTATTAATTTTCTTTTATTTTCATTTGTAAGGTTCTTAATATTTTTTCAATGACACCTGAAATTGAGCCAACTGGGGCTCCTCCGGTAAGGTTAGCAAACAGACTTGAGTGGCTGAACCTCCTTTCCAGTTCCCTCTTTTGACAGGCCTATATTTTTCTGCTGTGTCTTGTTTTTGAGAACTGTCCTATCAGACAGAGCAGTGGTTACCAAACCTGTCCTGGGGATCCTGAGTTTCAGTATATCCATAGTGAATATGAATGAGATACATTTGCATATATTGGCTAGCCAATGCATGTAAATACGTATCTTGCACATTCACTGTGGACATCCTGAAAAGCCAACTGGCTGTGGGGGCCAATAGGACAGATTTGGGAACTCCTGCAATAGAGTGTGCAGTGGTTTACATTTGGTTTTGGTGTTCTGTTCTTAATTATCTGATTTTTTTAAGCTAATTCTTTAAAACATTTGTTTTTATATTGCATTCTTCAGTTTCTGAAATAGAAATTCTAAGCAAAAATGTTTGGAATTTGGAAACTAAGAAGTGCATGTGACAACATATACAGTCTTCTGTCACGTTTCATTTCATACCATTTTGTATTTAATATGACAGTTGAAAATATGGAAAGGCTTTACACTTTGCTTTCAGTGTTTTAGTTCTTTCTGTAAAGTACACTCTGCTCTCCTTACTGCCCCCTCTGTAAGCAAAGCTCACATTGTAGCTAACTTTGCCCGAGGGCTGGTTCAGAGGCCTCGACCACGCCCCCGGAAAGTCCCCGGGCCGGCACCATGCCCACGGCCCCGCCCCCAGAATGCCCCAAATGCCGCGCCGCCCTCGACACGCCCCCCCCCCCCCCCCCCCCGACATACCCCCAACACGCCCCCAAGCAAAGCCCCGGGACTTACGAGCGTCCCGGGGCTTTGCGCGAGCCGGCAGCCTATGCAACATAGGCACGCCAACATGCAGGATTTTTAAAATCTGCCCCATTGGGTGGGCAATTTTGCCAAAGGCACCTGCTCACAAAGCACTGTCTTACCCACAGAAGTCCTTTTGAGAATTACCTTCCCTATGTGCTGCTAATGCCTGTGTTATAATTGAAGTGTTAACCCCCATTAACAGCCAGTTTTAGTGCAACTTAGTACCTAGACCCCTAAATATGTAAAACTGGTGAGTGCTGTACCAGGTTACATGGGTGTTGATGAGGACCCATTACATTTCAGCAGGGCTCAGCTTTGAGATGTTAACATGCATGAAAAAACCATTTACTTGGAGACCATATTTTGCTGGGGAATTATAGCAGAGTCCCTGGATCTCAGTTTATCTAATTATCCCAGTTTTTTGTTTTTTTTTTGTACAGAAATAGGATAGCCACCTTCATGTATTAAACTAAATTACCTTTGACAACAGAGATCCTGAAAACCCTGATCTTTAGCATCTCCAATTTATTTGGCCTAAAGTTTAATCCGCTCAAGTTTAGCTCTCTCAGTTTCGTTGTATAATAAAATTCCAAGCCTAATCGTTACACATCACATTTAAGAAACAGGTGACTGTTTACCGCCATGGGTCATTTGTTTTCAGGACTTAAATTGCCTACATTATACTGCCTCCTTTTCTCCCTCACCAGTCCTAATGTGCAAACCTGCTTTCTTTTTTTTTTTACCCAGGAGCTCAGTGCTGACTCCAGAAACAGTAGGAGCTGACTGGAGGTTGTAGCCTCTCATTCTTGGGACAGTGTCAGCCTCCAAACAAGATATTTTGTGGCACTGGCACTAAATGTGACAACCTCCCAGCCTCTGTGTGTCACTAGAAGGAATGTAGTAACTTATTTAGCAATTCTTGTTAACCATTTTGTTCTACATGGAAAGAAAGTGGCAATTAAACGTAGGTTCTTCTCTGCCCTCTTACCTGGTGAAAGCCAAAGAGCAGACTTGGGCAACTCTAGCCCTCAAAGGCCCCAAACCTTAATAAATATGCCTGAGACAGATTTGCATACATACTGCCTTCACTGTATGTAAATCCAGTTTATGCATATTCATTAGGGTTATTCTGAAATCCTGACTGGCATGAGGCCCTTGAGCTGCCCACCCCCGCCTCCGAGTATGCCCAATGCACAGCTACTGAATGCATTTTGGTGGTTGATTAATTATTGCTAACTTTACACACCTGTCACAACTACAGAATTACCAAAGAATCTGATACACAAGCTAAAAGGGCTCAGAGATAACTTACCTCACAGAATCTATAGCAAATGCTTTCCTCCTCTTGATCAATCCAACTGAGGGATCGCCAAGATCAACAGCAAAAACTCCTCACCCACTTGATCACTCCTCCGGGGGAGAGGCAATGACCCAGATCACATGTCTCGAGGGAACTTTATAGTCAACTCAAGTCTTCCCACAAAAAGGTGGGGTTATAGTCAGGGGAATATTTCAAAAACACACAAAAATCCCCTCCCACTGCCCATGATGGAAAAATGTTTGATAGGCAAGGCTGGGTCATGATCACGTACTCCGGATAAAGAGCAGGTGCGAGTAAGCTGCCAAATCTATAAGTGTAATTCTCTTATAAAATAGCAACTTACATGCATAAATGTTGGGCCCTCCTGGGAATGCCCCTGGACTGCCCTTTTTTACATGTATAGATTTACTTGTGCACCCTTACTTAGATGTATATGTTGTAGATTTCTACAATAGCATATATGCTGATTTTTGTACATGCAACTTTTGAGCTTTCATGGTCTGATTTAATAAACTTTAGTTTTTTGTCGTAGACCCAGAATCTCAGTAAAGTCTTTGTGAATGACTTATTTATCTTTGTTTCCCCATTCATTTCTATGGAGATGGGCATGTAAATGCTTTTGAATATATTTAAATCAATCAGTATGGTGACTGAAGTTTGGGCAAGCAATTTAAACCTCTTGCCCTCAGTTTGAGCTGACATTACAGTCAAAACATGCTCAGAGCACTTCCTCCGCCCAATTTTAGATATTGGTAACACCAAAAAATGAATTTACCCATCTAGGAACAGGTAATAAGTCTCATGCATATTGCGTGTTGGCCTAAAGACCTAGTAAAGGAGGTTTATTTGCTTTTCCAAAAGTAAATAAGGCTTCTGAGTTGCATATTTTTCAAAATGGGATTGTGATGATCTGCTGGAAATGTTTTTCAGTACCAGATTTGGAGTGAATCGATCCCATAAAATATGCATTGCGTCTAGGAGTTTATGAAGTTATATTACAGGATCCTTTATTTATAGTTGGGCAAACTGTGTGCTGAAGGAGGGAGTTGTGCATCCGTATAACACTAAAAAATACTTTTATCTAGGAACAGCAAAATCAAAAGGAAGAAACAAATTAATATTTCTCTAAAAATGTCTGAAAAGTAGAGAAATCTTAAATTGTGCTTATCCTAACAAGATATAAAATCATACGTTTTTCTACTTATTTTACTAAAGACAATGTTCTTAATTTCTTACTGCCAAAGCCAACAGAAATTGCCCCAACTGTGGATCCTGTGGTAAGATCAGCAAAGTGATCGGAGTGGGACTGTTTTGTACCTGAATTTGTTCTGCTATCAATTCCCATCTCTCTCTGTCTCTTTCATAATTAACCCGATAGACGTGTGCAGTGATTTCCAGTTATTTTTTAAAAGCAGCCTACAACAATATTAATATTATTGTAATTGAACCTTAGACTCACTTACTGCATGATAATAGTACACTGTTTAAAATAAAATGCCATTTTCATGTTTTCTAAAATCACAATGGTCTATAGTAAGTGATTCCAGGATATGCTTACAACAACATTCACAAGATTAAATGTGCAGTGGGTCCCCCTTTAAAGGGTTGCTATTTAGAGAAGAAGCAGCAGTAGTGGAAACGGACTAGAGAATCCCATTGATCAGTCTGAATCTTGGAAATGCATGTGCCTTGTGTATATCATTTATACAGGTTTTAGCATGTGAATTTTTCTTTCATGCTATGCATTTTTTTTTTTTTAAAGAGTGCAACTAACCATGGAAAAGGCTTTGGGAAAACCACTTTTCCTATCTTGCTTTTTTCTCCCTTGCATTTATTGTGTGTTTTTTTTTTTCCTGAATGTTTTGCATGTTCTGCTGTTCATTTGGTTTTACTTCTGCATGGCATCCTTCAGAGCTCTGAAGACAACGCTAGGATCTCCATTACATTTTTCCGTCTTTTCCGGGTGATGCGATTGATTAAACTTCTGAGCAGGGGAGAAGGGATTCGAACACTGTTATGGACCTTCATTAAGTCTTTCCAGGTAAGCATGCATTGTTTAGAGCAACACAGCCAGTAGTACAAAAACTGAATGAATTTTTGCATGAAATGTATTAATTGATTGTTTTTATTAAAATCGAATATTCATAGACCATGATTACATGGTAGCCATGTTAACCTCATTGAATATATAAAGTGTTAGAATTTTTTATGACCAACCAATTTTACAAAGTTTGAGATGAAACATCTGTAAGGAAATTTGACTTTTTTAGGGGTCAAAATTTTAAGAGAAAATCTGTATTGAACCACATGCTGAGTGACTGGCCATAAATGTCCTTCTTTAAGCGATGTATGATAGGGCAGAATAAACCTTTCATATAGCCAACACCAAGAAATGTGTCTTGAAGACTTCAACAATATTCTGGCGGTTCATTGGGCCTGAGAATTTTGAAGTTCTCCAAGGATATTTCCAGGGTTCTTTAGGTTTAACTCTTATAGAGAAAAAAAAGTTACCTAACTAACGGCCTGATTCATCAAGGCATTTTCACCCTTAAAGGTGAATTTTAAAAGCCCAACATGTGCCAAAACCAGAAGATATGCAAATATGTTGGGCCGGCGCATGCCGAGCGGATTTTAAAAGCTGCCTGGATACGTGTGTATCTCCCACTATGTGCACAAACTTTTTTTTCCAGAAAAAATGAAACCAGCACATAAATACGTGCACAAGCATGCACCAGGGTCCCCTGCCACATAACTTTATTTCTGCTATGGATGGGGTATAAGTCATAAAACAAAAAATTATTAGAGATGTGAATCGTGTCCTCGATCGTCTTAACGATCGATTTCGGCTGGGAGGGGGAGGGAATCGTATTGTTGCCGTTTGGGGGGGTAAAATATCGTGATAAATCGTTAAAACCCGCTAAAACCCACCCCCGACCCTTTAAATTAAATCCCCCACCCTCCCGAACCCCCCCAAATGACTTAAATTACCTGGTGGTCCAGCGGCGGTCCGGAACGGCAGCGGTCCGGAACGGGCTCCTGCTACTGAATCTTGTTGTCTTCGGCCGGCGCCATTTTCCAAAATGGCGCTGAAAAATGGCGGCGGCCATAAACCAACAGGATTCCACGGCAGGAGGTCCTTCCGGACCCCCGCTGGACTTTTGGCAAGTCTTGTGGGGGTCAGGAGGCCCCCCCCCCCAAGCTGGCCAAAAGTTCCTGGAGGTCCAGCGGGGGTCAGGGAGCGATTTCCCGCCGCGAATCGTTTTCCGTACGGAAAATGGCGCCGGCAGGAGATCGACTGCAGGAGGTCGTTCAGCGAGGGTTCCGGCGCCTCGCTGAACGAATCCTGTTGGTCTATGGCCGCCGCCATTTTTCGGCGCCATTTTGGAAAATGGCGCCGGCCGAAGACAACAAGATTCAGTAGCAGGAGCCCGTTCCGGACCGCTGCCGTTCCGGACCCCCAGGTAATTTAAGTCATTTGGGGGGGGGGTTCGGGAGGGTGGGGGATTGAAGGAGGTAGGATTTGGCAAGGAAATGTTTAAGTTATTTGGGGGGGGTTCGGGAGGGTGGGGGATTTAATTTAAAGGATCGGGGGTGGGTTTTAGCGGGTTTTAGTGTGCCGGCTCACGATTCTAACGATTTATAACGATAAATCGTTAGAATCTCTATTGTATTGTGTTCCATAACGGTTTAAGACGATATTAAAATTATCGGACGATAATTTTAATCGTCCTAAAACGATTCACATCCCTAAAAATTATAGGCATGTCAGCAAGGTTTTAAGAATTGGGGTTAACAGGAGAAAAGGAAGGCTATTAAACAAGAGGGGATGGGAAGTTCTCTCCCTTATCTGGGCGAACTGGAAATGAACTTGGAAAAATGATAATTGCGTTGGTGCACGTCCCATATAAAATTCCCCCACTTGTGTGATAGAAGCATTATTTGCGCATACATGCGCATGTCTGTTTAAAATTGTGCGTACATATACATGCATCTTGATTGTTTTATAAAATGTGTGCATATACGTCTTGTTATAAAATGAGCATGTCTCTGAGTTTGGTCTAAATACTAGGGATGTGAATTGTTTTTATAACGAATTGAAATATTGTACGATATTTCTAAATTCGTTATATATCGGGTAAAAAAAGAAATGATCACTTTTCCCCCCGAATTTTTGTAAAAATCGTTTTTCGGGTTAGTGCGCGCTAACTCATGTTTATTTTTGTTATTTTTTGTTACTTTTTGCTATTTTTTGTTAGTGCGCGCTAACATGAGTTAGCGCCAATTTTTCACGAAAAAAAACAACGGCCGTGGGAAAATGAGATTTTCCTGCGGCCAGACGAACCCGTAAGCAGGAACGATCAGGCACCCGATTCACATCCCTACTAAATACTATAACATGATGATTTTTTGTTTGAGTTCATAGAGAATGGCATGCACCCTAAAAATAATGCATATAAAAAATGCAAACATTGTATAATAACCATTAGTCCAACATTTTGTTGGAATGAAATCATACACATCTTCTTTAGATTCTATTTTCAGAGGGATTCTCCCATTTGTGTCTGAAGGAAAACCTTTTTACCAGTGGCATCCTATGGATTCTTTGGCAGCTCCAGAAATGTTTGCATGGGGGAGGGACATAGACAAAGCACAGTGAACTTCAGGGTGGGCAAGCACCAAGTGCCTTTCCTGCTAACCAATCAGAGGTCCAGCCAGACTTACAGGCCGATACAGCCAATACAGGCCGATGGAGCGTACTGTTAACCTGCTCTTGGACGTGCGTTTTCCCTTACCCCTTATTCAGTAGAGGTGTGCATCCGTTTTCCACGTATTTGTAATCCGCAACTTATTTTATCCTATCTGTTAAATACGTGGGGAGGCGAAACGCATCGCGACTCCCCACGTATTTAACAGATTTCTGTTTTATTCGGCCTCCTAAATAAAAATTTAAACCCCCCACCCTCCTGGCCCCCCCAAGACTTACCAAAACTCCCTGGTGGTCCAGCAGGGAATCCAGAAGCCATCCCGCAAAGTGATCGCGTCTCAAAATGGCGCCGATTGCCTTTGCCCTCACTATGTGTGACATAGTGAGGGCAAAGGCGATCGGCGCCATTTTGAGTATTGGCATCGGACGGCCGGCATGTAGGAGGTCGCTCCCGGACCCCCGCTGGACTTTTGGCAAGTCTTGTGGGGGTCAGGAGGCCCCCCCAAGCTGTCCAAAAGTCCCTGTGGGTCCAACGGGTTCCCGGAGCGACCTCCTACATGCCGGCCGTCCGATACCAGGACTCAAAATGGCACCGATAGCCTTTGCCCATACTATGTCACAGGGGCTACCGGTGCCATTGGTCAGCCCTTGTCACATGGTAGGAGCACGAGGGCGCCAGTGACCATGTGACAGGGGCTGACCAATGGCACCGGTAGCCCCTGTGACACAGGCTATCAGCGCTGTGATGAAACCGGCAAACGAGGGTGTGAGAATGCAGGGATGGCTTCTGGATTCCCCGCTGGACCACCAGGGAGTTTTGGTAAGTCTTGGAGGGGGTCAGGAGGGTGGGGGGTTGTCGTTAATTTTAATTTTAGCCGGGACACGAATTTAACTCGCCGTATTAACGCATCGGGGCGCCATACGGCCGAATGTAACGCATTTGCGCCCCAACGAATCCGAATCACGAATGCAACGAAAACTTTTTGGCTGCACATCACTATTATTCAGTAAGGGGAGGAAAACGCGCGTCCAACCCGCGGCACCTAATAGCGCCTTCAACATGCAAATACATGTTGATGGCCCTATTAGGTATGCGCTGGATACAGAAAGCACATTTTACTTTCAGAAAGCACATTTTACTTTCAGAAATTAGCGCCGACCCAAAGGTAGGCACTAATTTCTTCCAGCACCGGGAAAGTGCACAGAAAAGCAGTAAAAACTGCTTTTCTGTGCACCCTCCAACTTAATATCATGGCGATATTAAGTCGGAGGTCCCGAAGAGTAAAAAAGCTTAAAAAAAAAAAAAATTTGAATTTGGCCCACGGCTGTCGGGCCGAAAACCGGATGCTCAATTTTGCCGGCGTCCGGTTTCCGAGCCCGTGGCTGTCAGTAGGCTCGAGAACCGACACTGGCAAAATTGAGCGTCGGCTGTCAAACCCGCTGACAGCCGCCGCTCCTGTAAAAAGGAGGTGCTAGGGACGTGCTAGTGTCCCTAGCGCCTCCTTTTGCCCATTTTTACCGCCGGGCCTAATTTAAATACAGAATCGCTCTCCCACGGTCTTTACTGTATCGGCCTGTAGGGAGGCAGCTTGAGAGGTAAGCTCTTTGTTGGTTGGGGGGAAGGGGATTCTCACTGCCCCTGTCTCCCTCTGGAGCCACCTCTGTGTGTATTATTGCTCTACCTCCTGATTAGCACACATGCTCCCTTGTGTCTAATTCTTCAGATGAAGAATGCAGACTACAACCTACTGGACAAATTCTGTTAGCTATTAATAATTAAAAGAATATTAAGAAAATATGGAAGATGATTTTTTACGGTCATCTAATGGATTACTTTCTTTTTGAAACATTTCAACAATTTGTGCAGCCAGACATAATGTTTGAGAAATGTTACATTTATGCCAATATTCTTCCCTGTATAGTAGTTGTGTAGCTGTACTGATTGACTTTCTAAAACAGTTAACATCATTTCATTTTTTAGGCTCTGCCATATGTCGCTCTTCTGATAGCTATGTTGTTTTTCATCTATGCTGTTATTGGTATGCAGGTAAGTGAATATCATTTTTTTGAGATGATAAACACTAACCAATAAATATGGGAATCTGAAAAGTGCCATTTTAAAATTAATTTGACTATAACTACTCTTCTCATTCCATTTTGTTCAGATGTGTAGGATTTGCAGATCTTCCTGTTTTCAGGATTTACCTTAAATTCCATAAGAAATAGCAACAGCATGAGTAAATTATAGAGCAAAAGGAAGGCTATTAGCTTCCCATAATTAGACCTGGTCCATATGTACTGGTGGAACATCCAAGAATTGGTAAAATGCTTAAAGAAGTATTATAAACTAATGAAATCGCAAGCCATAGGATACACTAAAGAAGTAGAAACTTTGGAAAAGGCTAAGGTTGAATTAACAGCTTAGAAAATGTTCTTTATCTCAGTTGTTTAAGTGGCACTGAGATAGTGATTGTGTCTAAAATGCACAAGTTCTGCTTAAGTAATAACTGTTATTGTAAGTACAAGATGGGAAAAATCCCTGCTGGTATCTCAAAGGCAAAAACAAAACCTATCCCCAAGATGATTCAATAGTAAATTGTAAAAACACATATGGGAACGTAAAAACATATTTCAAACAGACTCTAACCAAATAATGAACAGTAAATAATAAATAAAAATGAAGTGAAAAAGGCTCAGTCATACCAGAAATTTGTTCCAGCCACCAGGGGGTGGCTAAAGGCAATCTGCAGCCTGAGGCGAGGGATGAGATGGCGCCCCCTTTTCCCCTCACAGCCATACATGCATATATACATTCATTCACTTCTCTCCCTCTTCCATACCCACATTGTCTCATCTTGATTCTCATGAGCCACAGAAGCATCCTCTTTCCTCCAGGCCGGTGGGACATTTGCTCCATTCTTCCTCCTGCCTGCTTTGCCCTTGTTTTATTTTCGGCACGCAGCCCAACACTGTTGCTCCTCCTCCTGCATCTTCAGTTTCTTGCGGAGGAGGGCGATGCTCCTGCTGGTCTTTCATTCCGCGCAGCACTGGACTCCACGTTGTCTTCCGGTGGTACGGGTGCTGATGCTCCTCCTTCTTCGAGCGTGCACTGCTCCAGGCCCGTTATTTTCCGGCCTTCTGCAGCAGGGCACCCGGAGTTTTCGGGTATTGGCCTGGAGACCGTGCAATTTGTTAAGAATTCCGGAGTCTCCAGGCCAAATCCGGAGAGTTCGCAGGTATGAATGTGAGGCAGCCGTGGCAGGGCCGGCAGTATGAGGCAGACACCACAGCGGTGTTCTGAGTGGGGCATTTTGCCACCTCAAAATTCTGCCACCTGAAGCTGCTGCCTCCCCCGCCTCATTATAGAACTGCCCCTGCCAGCAACAGTGGTTGCTTAAATATAAATGATCGTCTTGAGCCAGAAGAAAAACACTTCAAACCTTTTGAAACAAAGAATTGTGTAAGATGTGCGAAATGCCTCAAAAATAAAGTTTTTTCAAGCAAATGAGCATTCATCAAGAAATTCACAGCATAACCTAAAATATCCATGTAATGTCTATGCTCTGTTTTTCACCTTATTGCTAAATATAAACAGATGGGAAAAATTTAAGTCCCCTTATGTATAATATAATAAACATACATCAAAAATCGATACTATTCAAAAGAGGCAAACAGCCAAGAATTCAATCCCTGACAGAGGAAAGATTAAAAAGTCAAGTTTCATGCCAATGAATTAAGGCATGCTAAATAATTCTTATATGACAAATGTTCTTATATTCAAGCGTTCATAGTAATTCAAATGAAGCACTTATCTGGCTGTGCTTATACACACTTATAAGCCTCACATTGGAGCCATCACAGATTTACAAATCACCAGAATTTATAGCATTGAGTTCTCAAAACATGTCTAGCTTGCTTGTATTTAAACAAATTAGCTACTTCTACAATTTAAAGGTCAATTAATCTTAAATTTCTAGAGTTTAAGATACCTCAAAAAAGATGTAACAGCTTTGACTATAATTAAAACTTGTATAAAAGAAACATGATTATAATAAAGAATCTCTAACACAATGTTGGGAATTATTAGGAAGGGAATGGTTAATAAAACAGAAAATGTCATAATACCTCTGTATCGCTCCATGGTGAGACCGTACCTGGAATACTGTGTACAATTCTGGTCGCCGCATCTCAATAAAGATATAGTTGCGATGGAGAAGTTACAGAGAAGGGCAACCAAAATGATAAAGGGGATGGAACAGCTCCCCTATAAGGAAAGTCTGAAGAGGTTAGAGCTGTTCAGCCTGGACAAGAGACGGCTGAGAGGGGATATGATAGAGGCCTTTAAGAACATGAGAGGTCTTGAAAGAGTAGATCTGAATCAGTTATTTACACTTTCAGATAATAGAAGGACTAGGGGGCAATCCATGAAGTTAGCAAGTAGCACATTTAAGACTAATTGGAGAAAATTCTTTTTCATTCAACACACAATTAAGCTCTGGAATTTGTTGCCAGAGGATGTGGTTAGTGCAGTTAGTGTAGCTGGGTTCAAAAAAGGTTTGGATAAGTTCTTGGAGGAGAAGTCCATTAATTGCTATTAATCAAGTTTACTTAGGGAATAGCCACTGCTATTAATTGCATCAGTAGCATGGGATCATCTTGGTTTTTGGGTAATTGCCAGGTTCTTTTGGCCTCTGTTGGAAACAGGATGCTGGGCTTGATGGACCCTTGATCTGACCAGCATGGCAGTTTCTTATGTTCTTATGTTCTCTTCCAACTACTTATGTGAGTCTTTTCTTTACTCAGAATGTTATGTTATATTACCATGAATTATATTTCACATTACTACAAAAAGTATTTACTACTGAGATCCCCAAAATACAATGGCTAGAATATTGAAATGAGTATTATCAGCATAACATTAAGCTGTATACTATAACATATCCCTATAGCACCATGTACAAAGGCCTATCTGATGGTGTACTATGCAGATTCTTAACAGCTAAACAGTTTGTATTAAGAAATGGAAGCAGAATTTTGTGAAATCTTTCTTTGCACATGTAATGTATGTGAAGTGATATTTACTTAGACTACAGCATTAAGCAAAGTTGTTTTGCATATGGCTTGAAAGACAATTATTTCTCCCATGACTATTGTAATTAATCCAAGATCTGTGTGATTTAATCATCTTTAAGGATCATATTTTAATTTAAACAAATTTAGCAGAGATCTGTAGGATAGAACTAATTTTACAAATATTTTTTTTGTAGGTGTTTGGCAAAGTTGCCCTAAGGGACAATACACAAATAAACCGAAACAACAATTTTCAGACGTTTTTCCAAGCTGTGCTTCTTTTGTTCAGGTAGGTAATTGCAAAGATTCTCTCCTGAATTTATTTCTCATGAGTAATTAATGCTCTTTATTTCCTTATGACACATGAAATAACTTGGAAAAGAATATTTCCCATGAATTTACTAGGCTAGGAAATTCCAGAAATTAGTTCCCTCCCCCTCCCCCAATGTTCAGCCCGCAGCAGCTAATAGTTGTCAATTCTCACCATTTCATCTGGACAAGCTACGACACTGTTATTTTAACAATTGCATTCATTGACTTGAAGTCCTGCTTTTTATTTTTTTAATTAAAATTGGAAGTGAGAGCCTATAGATGCACCCATCGCAGATGAAATGGGAACCAAACGGAACACAACTTTCCTTTCCCTTGTCTCCATCACCTTACCACCACTGCCTTGCCTTCTGCACCCTACCTGGGCCTCTGCAGTTTCTTTGAAGTTCTCTGATTGGTCATTGACCAAACAGCCTAGTTTTCTGCAAACCCTGCAGGTAATTTTTTTCTGTGGGGTTTGCCAGCATAATGAAAGTGAAACTACGTGGGTAGTTTTGCTTTGATGATTGCAGCATGGAAAAGTTCTTGAACAAATTTACGCACTGGTTTTTTTAAAGGCATAAATAGGTGGGTGTGAGTGTCTTCCTTGACCAAACTCAATCATAGAACACCTACAAACATGCACAGGTAATGAAAAGTCCATTTATGCATTTTACCCATAGAAATAGCAGGCAAGTAGGCAGCCTTAAATAAAAACCCATTAAAGAAAACATTTAGACTAACATGGCAACCATACTGCTTTATTCAGACTCGCTGACAGAAAGTCATCTAGTTTGAAATGACCTCTAGAGGGGTATGCACTCTCTTGCAAGGCAAATAAGTAGTATGGTCGCCATGTTAGTCCAGTGTTCTACATAGAAATAACCTGAGCCAATGAAGGGAACTCTCAAAAGCTAGTCACAAGTGTATTAATCCCATAAAGAGGTGTCATGTATCGCTTGTTTGTTGAGCTTTATATTTATTTCTTTGTCAGCTACTTTGAGATGGTGCATTCATTTTGTATTTCAAAAAAATATGAGGATAATTTTAATACACGTGCAAGCATGCCAATGAACACACATAGCTGGGTGCACAAGCACAATCGCATGTATTTTGTATCATATGCACAAATTTGCGCACACTCTATAAAATACACTTAGATCTACCCAACAACATGCTTGCATCTCTAAAAGAGGTGCAGCATGTATGTCGGGGGGCGGCGCGACGTTCGGGGGCGTTCCTGGGGGCATGGTGCCGGCCCGGGGGCATTCCTGGGGGCATGGTGCCGGCCCGGGGGCGTTCAACATAGCTGGATAAGTAGCGTGTTAACACTCGTCCAGCTGTATTACTTAACTGGATAAATAGCGGTTTCTAAGACTTATCCGGCTAAGTGGCAACAAAGCCGCCATTTACCCGGAGAAGTCAAAATTTATCCAGATAAGTGGTGCAAATCTATATGCGAGCATTTCTGCTCCTAATTATAATCATTTACATGTGGAGATTTAACCAGCGTATTTCCCTTAGCACATGTTGGCTTTTACGTGTGTAAGCCATCAAATTTTGTAACATGTACACGTTAAGGAAATTACCAGTTTAACAATTAGTCCACCAGTTTGCCCAATCTATCCCTAGATCATCAAGACCTTCCAGGTTCTTCAGCCTGAACTCTTCCACATCCCTCACCCAGTCAGTATTTGGCTATAATCTCATGCCAGATAATTAGTAGGTGTAAATGTACACAGGTAACATATACGCATATCACTTTGGCAGGTTATAAAATAGCAACTTATGGGGAGATTTTAAAAACTGCACCCGCGCATACTTTTGTTCGCGCAACGGCGCAAACAAAAGTATGCCGGATTTTAAAAGATATAGCTACGCGCGTATCTTTTAAAATCCGGGGTCGGCGTGCACAAGGCTGCGCAAAATCAGCAGCCTGCGCGCACCGAGCCGCGCAGCCTGCTTCTGTTCCCTCTGAGGCCGCTCCAAAATCGGAGCGGCCTCAGAGGGAACTTTCCTTCCACCCCCCCACACCTTCCCCTCCCTTCCCCTACCTAACCCACCCCCCCAATTACGCCTGCCCAAGGCAGGTGTAACTTGTGCGCTCCGGGCCGGCTGCTGGCGCACCATGTTCCGGTCCGGGGGCTGGTCCAGAGGCCGTGTCCACGCCCCCCAGAACGCCCCTGGGCTGGCACCATGCCCCCAGGAACGCCCCCAAACATCACACCACCCCCCGACACGCCCCCTCCCCCCCCCAACATGCCCCCCTAGCAAAGCCCCAGGACTTATGCGCGTCCCGGGGCTTGTGCGCACCGCTGAGCCTATTCAACATAGGCTCGGCGCGTGCAGGGGGAGGTTGGGGAAGGTTTTCGGGGGGTAAGCGCATATCTTACGCGCGTACCCCTTTGAAAATCTGCCATTATATGCGCAAATGTTGGCCCCATCCCAGAATGTCCCAGCTCACTCCTTTTTTATACAAACAGATTTATTTGCGCACCATTACTTGCATGTGTATGTTTGAGGTTTATAAAATAGTTTTTACGTTAATATGTGCTGTTTGCATGTGCATCTGCTAATTTGTATGCACGCAACTCTGTGAAAATTTCCTTTTTATATGTTCATTCAAAGACCAGAATGCCTAGTGTATTGTATTGCTTAGTCCAGTGAAACTGCTTCCTTGGCTGAATAATACATTTTAGACCCAAGCTTATTGTGAGGTAGCATCTATCTCTTTTGCAAGCAGCAGAAGCAGACTGGTCTGTGAAGTCACTTGTGTGATGCTGCTAGCACAAAGGAGCCCTTTTCATGGAAAGCTAGCTTAGAATCTGCTTCAGTCTAAAATGTATCGTTTAGCTGGTTTCGGGTACTTTTTCCTGACTGGACAAGAAGTCACCTTGATTGTGAGCATGGTGTTCCTCTGTAAGGTACTGCAGTATAAATGCAGATGTAATATGATATTAGGAGTGCCTATATGATCCCTAAAATTTCATGTAAAACATGAGTTTTACATGGGTTCAAGAATTCAGTTTTCTCCAGAACCATTTCAGCTACTATGAAATTAAATAGCTTGAACCAGAGTTTTATTGATGCATTGTTTATAGACAAGCCTCTGGTGATTGTCAGACGTAGGAGTCTGCTTAGGTGCCAAGTACCTGCAGTACTAAGTATGCATGTGTCCTTTCCCTTTGAAAATTGCCAAGGGTGCATTGCATCCACAGACATGTGCCCCTGCTGATAAAATTGTTATGGAAAATAATGAGCATAGATGTGAAAATAACACTCTCTGTGCATTATTTTCCTATCCTGCTCACCCACCCCAGGAATGCCTCCCTTCATTCCAGCTAAGAGTATGTGTGCACATCTAACCGATAATTTGGAATAAACTACCCACTTCCCTCCGCCAAGAAACCTGCCCAAAAATATTCAGGCAAAACCTGAAGACTTGGTTCTTTAGACACTCATACACCTAACATTCACTCATACACCTAACATTCACACATTCACTAGCCCCCCCCTCCCTAACTCCTAACCTCCCTCCTCCCTCCTCCCCCCCCCCCCCCACCCCTTTTTCCTTCCCACCCCCTAACCACCCCTTTCCATCTTGCCTAACAATTAGCTTTCTACTATGCTTCCCGGAAAGCAAATTTATCAAGACAGCTTACTGTAAATAAGAACATTTTTACTCACAAACGTGTATATATTCCTCGACAACCATTGTATATACAAATTTATTCCTCCTACAAATATCTAGCAGAATCTACCTGCCCCTCTTCTGACTAACCACTATCATGTATCCCACTTAGTTAATTATTACTTGTATAACTTCCATATTATTCGTATGTTATTGTTTTTGTTATTATTGTTATTTCTACTATTCCTATTATAATCATGTGACAAATGTAAAGCCTGTTGCTAAGTTCTGTTCTCTGTAAACCGATGAGATGTTCCCAACGTTCGTCGGTATATAAAAGATATTAAATAAATAAATAAATAAATAACTGGACATAAGTTATGGCAATTTTCAGATAGCCAATTTACCCAGGTAAATAAATTACTTTAAAAGTTACTGCGATATTTACTTGCATAGTAGAATAACTGAGAATCTGCATTATATTGACATATAGTCAAGTGCTCTTTAAAGTAACTTGTTGCTTAAAATGTTTCTGCATCTCTCATCCACTATGAAAATGCCATCAGGTCCATATTAAAATTAAAAAAAAAAAAAATTGCAGGCTAGCAGGCACAATCCCTTACCCCCAAAATAAGTAAAAATTATGTTCAGTATAGTGCCCAATGCCCCCCCCCCCCAAAAAAAAAAGAATTAAAATAAGTTGCAGGCCATAACAGCTTGAGCAGCCTCCCTGACCCCTCTGCCATAATTTTGAAAATAATATGCAGGATCAGGGCCCTTTGCTACCCCCACCCTGCTCACCCACCCACAACCCTTACACCAACTATCCCACCCCACTCGGAACACCCCAAACCCCCAAAGGTTGTTGGGAAGTGGTACATTTGTATTGCTCCCAGTGGTGTCCAGTGCTGCTGTCAGAGTATTATATATGGTACCACTGCTGCTGACAGAGTATTATATATGCTACTAATGATTCAGTCAGAGTATTATACATGGTACCACTGCTGCTGTCAGAGTATTATATATATTACCACCAATGCTGCATGCCAATGGGAGTGGTACGTATATATGGGTAAGGAAGGGGCTCGAAGTCCATGGGTTAGTTTCAAAATTGGGGGGTGGGATGAAGAGTTTCCTCAGGCTGCTATGGCCCTAACTTATTCTAATTCACTTGGGGGTTTTGGGGGGCATCAGTACTTTTACAACTATTGGACACTGTGCTACAAATGCCCTTGATCATTTCCAATCAGACTTTAGGCCACACTACAGTACTGAAGCCACATCACTAAGCCTGGTGGACAAACTCCGCCTCAACCAAAGGAAGTCAGCATTACTTATCCTACTAGATCTCTTGACAGCCTTTGCCATAATGGATCACAATCTTCTCCTCAGCAGACTATATGATGTAGTCCTGGCTGGTTTAGCACATGCCTGGATCACATCTTTCCTCCAAAACTGCACCCAAACTGTCTCCAAGGGAACATCATATTCTGAACCACTTTCACTTCTCTGCGGAGTGGCTCAAGATTCCATCATTTCACCCACACTATTCAATATATATTTAATATCTTTGTGTGAACCCATTTCTCCTATGCTGATTAGGAGGACATCCAATTCCTAATCCCTATGGGCACAAATCAAGATCAAACAATTCCTCACCTCAATAGATCCTTAGAGAAAATCACTAACTGGTTGCACCAAAACAAACTAAGTTCAACCACCACAGGACAGAGATACAGTACTCTGGATTGGGAAGAAAGATCCAGATCACTTGCTCTCAAAAGAGGTCCTTGCAGGAACAACTCTTACTCTCAACTTACAGGTTCGGCATCTTTGCTTCCTACTAGATACCCAACTAACAATAAAATCCCAGATCCATGCATTAACAAAACAGCTTTTTTCCACCTCCTCCAACTCAGTCACCTCTGACCAGTACTCGAAACTCCACCTTCATTACTGCTACCCATGCTATCCTGGTCTACTGCAATGTATTGTATGTAGGAATCCCCAAAAACCTAAACCGTTGCTTTCATACAGAATATGGCTACCTGCCTGATACTGACCATATCATCCCAGTCTTGAAACGCCGACACTGACTACCAATACTCTACCGTAGCAAATTCAAGACCTTGACCTACAAATCCCTCAAAGTCTTGACTCCATCCTACCTTGGTAACACTATTATCCCCTATTAGCCCTTCTACCCACTTTTCTCTCTATCACAAGCCCTTCACATGACCATATACCCGAGAGCTATGCAACTCATCAGCAAAAAGTCCAGAAACTTTTCAGGCCCTTTGAAACTCCTTGCCCTTCACATCAGGCTGGCCCCCAGACCTCTTGTCTTGTAGAAAGCTACCATAAACATAGTTGTTTGAGACATCCTTTGACCATAGTCACCAACATTAACTTATGCATACATACACATTACCTGAACTCTAAAACCTTGGCTAAGACCCTTACAACTGTATTCTCCTGGCCCATTGAGAAATCCGTTTTACCTGCACAGGGCATCTTGACCACACAGAATTATGAAGCAAACCACTGTCTCAAGCATGCTATATCCTCTCACCCCTACTTCTGGCATACATCATCCCCTATTTTGGAGTTCTATATTTGAATTTAAAAACTGAATTGTTGGGGCGGATTTTAAAAGGGTTACACGCATAACCCTTAAAAAAAAACCCTGCGAGCGCCGAGCCTATTTTGCATAGGCTCTGCGGCGTGCGCAAGCCCCGGGACGCACGTATGTCCTGGGGCTTGCAAAAAGGGGCGGGGTGTGGGTAGTCCGGGGCGGGGCGGGGCGTGGCCTGAGCCTCCAGTCACAGCGGCCATTTGCCGCTGTGCCCGGGATCGCGGGCCAGCCATCGGCCGGCACGCGTAACTTCTTCAACAAAGGTAAGGGGGGGTTCTAGGTAGGGCTGGGGGGCGGGTTAGGTAGGGGAAGGGAGGGGAAGGTGCGGGGGGGGCGGAAGGAAAGTTCCCTCTGAGGCCAAGCCGCGCAGCCTGCCTCTGTTCCCTCCAAGGCCGTTCCGAATCAGAGGGAACAGAGGCAGGCTGCACGGCTCGGCGCACGCAAGTTGAACATTGTGCACCCCCTTGCGCGCGCCGACCCTGGATTTTATAACATGCGTGCGACTGCACGCTCATGTTATAAAATCGGGCGTAGATTTGTTCGCGCCGGGTTGCATGAACAAATCTGCACCCGCGCGCAGGTTTTAAAATCTGCCCCTTATTGTCTCATCTCTCTTTCGTTCTGTTCTTTCACAATATAACTTTCACATCCTATACACTGGCCACATTTCTGTTTTATTTGCAAACTGAATTATTATCTCATCTTTCTTTTCCCTTGCTCTGTCACACTGTACTTGATCATCTTTTAACAAATTGTAACTCACTTTGTATTCTTTTGGTAGAAAAGCATGTCATAAATAAATGTTGATGAACATGACTATGCCTAATATCATTTTTACAGGGGCAGGGGCAGGGGAGTGTAGAAGATTGGGCCAGCCAACTTGGAAGCTTTTTTTTTTTTTTATATAGTTAACCAACTATATTTTGAATATAGGTTGTTAAGATTTAAGATATCTAGGTACGCCTATCTAGACAACTTTAAATCTATGAGGTTATATTCAAATAGGGCTGTTTAGGTTTAAAACATATCCAGGTAACGTTACCAGGATCATTTTAGCCGAATATATTCAGTGGGGGACTTTTTTCTGCTGAATATCTGTGACAAGTTAGCCTTCTGACTATGGACCTCCACATTTCTGTTTAAGTGTATTGACTGGCACTGAGGAAAATACAAGAATGTCTGAAATATTAATGAGGTGACTACACAAACTTAGCAAATTAGTTACATTTGACATTTGAGAAAAATGTCTTAAACGTTTTGGTGCTCTGTTTTAGTAAAGATATTTTATTCCCATGGTGACAATCACTATAAAGGTGTGCAACAGGAGAAGCCTGGCAGGACATCATGCTGGCCTGTCTACCTGGAAAGCTCTGTGATCCGGACTCTGATTATCACCCAGGGGAAGAGAATACATGTGGAAGCAATTTTGCCATTGTTTATTTCATCACCTTTTACATGCTCTGTGCATTCTTGGTAAGTGACTATTGCCTTTACATATAGATTGTGTATAATCAGTAAGATGCTTTTCTCTCGGGGCCTTATTTATGAAAGCTATTTTCCAATAGACGCACAACAGGGGAGACAGAGCCTTTTAAGAAGGCTGTGTTAGGAGGATTCTGGAATGTTGGTTGGGGGAGGCAGAAGTGAAGCTACTACTAGGGATGTGCATCGGGTGCTCGATCGTTTGTGCTTTCTGGTTCGTGGGGCTGCGGGAAAATCTCGTTTTCCCGCGGATAGGCATTTTTTTTAGTAAAAAATCATTTTTCAGCTTAGTGCCCCTAACGGGAGTTAGCGCACACTAACAAAAAATAACAAAAATAAACGTTTTTTTGTTAGGGCGCACTAAGCCGAAAGTCCAGACACCCGCTGGACTTTTGGCAAGTCTTGTGGGGGTCAAGAGGCCCCCCCAAGCTGGCCAAAAGTCCCTGGGGGTCCAGCGGGGGTCCGGGAACGACCTCCTGCAGTCGAATCGTGTTGCCGGACGGCCGGCGCCATTTTGCGCAAAATGGCGCCGGCCATATGGCAAAACGATTCGCGTGCAGGAGGTCGCTCCCGGATCCCCGCTGGACTTTTGGCAAGTCTTGTGGGGGTCAGAAGGCCCCCCCCAAGCTGGCCAAAAGTCTCTGGGGATCCAGCGGAGGTCCGGGAGCGATCTCCTATGCTCCTGACGTCGGGGGACAAAAAACAAAATGGCGCCGGCGCTACCTTTGCCCTGTCATATGACAGGGCAAAGGTAGCGCCGGCGCCATTTCTACAACGCACCGCAAGCCCGAGAGTAAAAGATCACACCGGGACCCCCGCTCTGGACCCCAGGTAATTTAAGGCATTTTGGGGGGTTCGGGAGGGTGGGGGATTTATTTTAAAGGGTCGGGATGGGTTTTAGGGATGTTTTAGTGTGCCGGTTTTCCCGCCCTCCCCCGATTTATGATTTACACGATATTTACAAAAACAAAACCGCGACGATCCGATTCCCTCCCCCCCAGCCGAAATCGATCGTTAAGACGATCGATCACACGATTCACATCTCTACTATACAGTAGTGAGTTATTTGCGAGAAAAGCAAATATATTCTGCTTACATGCCCAATATAAAAAGTTTGAACTTGGTGAGGTTTCCTAGATCTGGTTCCATGAATCAAGAATCAGAGATGTTCCTCATTTAGTCCTAGAAGCCTTACTGTCATTTGTCATTGTTCTTGTTTTCTAATTATGAGCTAGTGGAATAGCTAGTCAAAAATGATGGAATGAAAAGGCATAACGGCATGTATAGTGATGGAATGGAAAGCTTATATGGGTTCATGTTTACATATGTGTGATGGTCAGTGTGAATGATATATTTCTTTTCAGTGTTGGTGACCGCTGCTCATTGGGTGTGGTGTTTGTGGCTAACACATGTTAGAGTGTTATTTGTGTGTGAGGGGCTGTTCATGTTGTATGGAAAGTTATACACCAAGAAACAAAAAACCCACCCATTTTATCTATATTCAAAAGCTAGCTATTAACTAAAATGTCCAAAGACTATCATACATGGAATCGGCAATCAACATGAATAGCTATTGTGACGAAATCCCCAGTATAATCATTACTTATTCAGTACTTATTCAAAATGAATGCAAGTTTGGTGCAAGATTTAACTAAATGCTCCTCATAAAGTAGCCAGACACAGCGTTCGAAGATCCATTTGCCTCAGGGGTATGCTGTCCACTGCTCACCGGAAAGAAACCTACACAGGCAAAAATCATTTTAAAAATATGCACACATGTTAAAAGAACCAATCAAAATACATCCAATGATCTTTAATAGCACATTGCAGCCATGTTAACTGACAACCAATTATACATCATTCCACTGAATATCCTCATAAAGCACAGTTCAAAGAACAATATATTTATACTTCTGAGAGGTTTTCACTCGGAAATATAAATATATGCGCTATATAGATGATTATATATTTTATTTGGGCATCTGCTGAGTCACAGCTGTTGGCCTTCCATCAGTGGATCAATACACTAGATGTGAATTTGCAATTTACCATTCAATATAATGCTTCACTAATATCTTTCTTGGATATACTGATTTTTAAGTGGTGGGCTTATCAGTATACTTTATCACAAATTAGTGGAATATAACTTCTTCAGATTCAATAGCTGCTACCCATATGCATTAGTCTTCCAATTTTTTCAGATCCAGTAGTTATGCATAGATCTCTGAGAATTCAAAGTAGAAGCATGCTTGTTGGCTCATCATATTTTGGATCAGGTTTAATTAGGGCTGCCTATAAGAGAACACAGTTTGTGTATAGAGATAATTAGCTACAATGTAGCTACATGTAACATCAAAGCATTCCAACACAATATGCGTGTAACCATATTCTATTAAAGCTGTTGTTATTTCTTGCATTTTACACAAACAATGGCATGTTTTATCATTGCATCCAATATTTCCTGAGCACCCTATGATAACTCTCATGCCCAGAATATTAAGGACAGTGGTTAAGTCATTTTTACCAATGTAGAATGCACATCAAGGATCATCAGGCCATTTTGCATGTTGAGAATATGATTTATATATACAGACCTTGGAAGGATACACATGGATTCATACCAAAAAGTTATATACACAAATTGTCAAATATCGTTTACAAAACAATCACAATTTTGATAATCTTTGCTGGACCATTTTAGATGTAGCAGTCCTTTCCAATAGAGGTGGAGATATTCAAATCCTTTTAAACTACAAGAAATAAAGGATTTATAAATTATCATCATTTCCCATCTGGTATGAATGATAATATTGGCCCGAATTTTGGAGGATTTACGTGCGTAGGAGGGCTTACGCGTGCCGGGCCTATTTTAAACAGGCCCAGCCAGGCACGTAAAGCCCCAGAATGCGCATATGTCCCGGGGCTTCGAAAAAGAGGAGGGGCGGGGTGGGATCAGAGGCTCCGGCACAGTGGAGATTTGCCGCTGTGCCGGGGTATCGCGTGCTGGCAGGCTGCTGGCGCGCGCAACCTGCATAGAACAAATATTTTGGGGGGGTTTAGGTTAGAGCAAGGGGAAGGGAGGTTAGTTTAGGGGGTTGGGAAGTTCCCTCCCAGGCCGCTCTGAAATCGGAGCGGCCTGGGAGGGGATGGGGGAAGGCTGCGGGCGTCGGCGCATGCAAGTTGCACTAATGTGCACCCCCTTGTGTGCTCCAACCCTCGATTTAATAACATGCACGCGCCGGCGCATGCATATTATAAAATCGGGCATCCATGTGTGCACACCGGGTAGCACACCACATGGACGCCTACGCTTACCTTTTAAAATCTACCCCATTGAGTGGATGTCACTGGTTTGAATTAACAATTAGTTTATTGGTTCATTCAAATATTTCCTTGTTGATCATTGGTTAAAGTTTAGTCCAGTCAGTTCGTATAAATTTGGGTTTGTAAAATGGCAGATCCTAGTTGGAAACGCTAAAGTTGTAGTACGACATGATGACAGTTCTAAGGCTATTCTAACCAAGACGCTTTGATAACATGCCCCTTTTCTGGCCCCTGAGGAAGGAATTCTTCCGAAACACCAGCCGTGTTGGGCTGGGCTGGCAGATATTAATTTACAAAAGAGATAAGTGTCTTTGTTTTTCCTAATGATCTCACAACAGTACAAAAAGATTGTATAAGAAGTGGTATGAGACCAATAACGTTTAAAAGGGTGTTTGAGACACATTTTGAAATATTGAGTGCCATACAAAATTCAGTTCTTATTCAAGTATTCGACACATCTCTGCTCCCTTCTCCAACAATTTCTGACACCTTCCCTTCCCCCTTCTTCTTTGCTTTTTCCCTCTTCTTCCATATCCCTACCTCATCCAAAAGTAGCTAGGAGTAGCTAGTCCTCTGCAACAGTGGTGGGGCCTGTTGCACTGCTTGGTGTCTCTTCCACAGCCTGCTGTTCAGGTTGCAGGGCACCCTGTTTACAGTCTCTTTCAGTGCCTGCTGTTTGGGTCACAGGGCATATCCTTTCTGCCAGCCGCTCCACACATGCATGTCACTATAGCTTGCAAGGCTCCTATTTGGCTTGCCTGGTGTGTCATTTGTGGTAGATGGTCTGGTCTGTTGCTGCCACTGTAGCAAGCGTCTGCCATGCCCCCTACCTGCTGCATCCCTGAATGCTGCAATCTCTTCTGCATGCAAGGACCTTTGTTTCACTGTGAGCCATGCTATACATGACAACCCTGCATCCTGTTCTGGTTTCTTGGACTGTGGTTTGGCCATGCATGTATACACCCTGACTGCACTGGCCACACATGATGAGCACATGCCAGCGTTAGGCTATGACTGAATGACACAGAGACAGCTGGCCTATTATTTTAAGGATATGTTTTAAAAATACAATTGCTTTTATGAATCCATAGGGAAGGTAATTTTCAGAATTTAGCCCACATTTTCAAAGGGAATTTAAACACATAAGTCTGCTTTAAAAATTTGCAGGTTCACTGGGTACATATGTGGACATGCACGCATAAAGTTACCCCTGCTCCTGAGCAGGTATAACTCAGGTAGATTTACAAGCATACTTTCAAAAAGCAAAAGTATTGCATGTAAATCCCCACCCTATCTCCTCTGCCTGGAATGACTGCTTTGACTGTGGAAAACATGTGCACAAAAACAGTATTTACTTTTATCTGCAGAACCCCGAGTTGATTTTTTAAAGTGTGATTTAAGGTTAAGCACTTTGAAAATCAAACACTTAATGCATAATGAAGGTAATTTTCAACAGTGTGCACAAGTTAGTACGTATAAGTATGTACACGCAAACTTAATTATGCCTCTGTTTTATAAACTGTGTGGCAGGGAGCTGCATACTATCTATAACTATTTTATAAAACTACATGCACATATTTTGCACTCAAAATATAGGTAACTCATGATGACACGGTCATGGTTATTTTATAAAGTGCATACCTCACATATGAAAATACCTTCTTGTGCATGTACTTCTCATCAGTTTATTGACATCTCCACTTGATCAACCACATGTCCCCCGAGTTCATCTAGATCCTCCTCCACTTCATCCTAACCCCTCTACCCTGTAACCCTGACATCCCACCCAAAAACTGCAGATAAGTGCAATTTCATTTCCATGATTCAGGTGTAAAAGTGTATGTATAAGTTTGGTAATATATGCGCATGTCCCACTTAGAAAATAATAACCTGCGTGCAAACTACTGAACCCCACCCTAGAACCCCCTAAACCTCCCCTAGTACACCAAATCCTACTTGTGCACATGCATGCATAACTTCCTATTCTAGGCACTGAAACCTTTTGAAAATTACCCCCAATATAAACATAAAGTATATGTTTCTTTTAGCCTGGCATGGTTTTAATCTGAATTTATATAGGGCATTAGCTCACTGGCATATTTTTAAAAATATCTTTTTTCTATTAGATGCTGAGACTTTCTGTCCTTTATCAGTCCTTATTTGCACATGGAGTTCAATCTGTATCAAATATTTCTACTTAGTTACCTTTCATTTAATAGATTTCAGCATAAAAATTCTCAAATTAAACAGTAACACACAATTCTGTCCTTGTAAACATAAACAAATCAAGCATTCAGGTTTCAATTGTTTCTTAGATCATCAATCTCTTTGTGGCCGTCATTATGGACAACTTTGATTACCTGACACGTGATTGGTCTATTCTGGGTCCCCATCATTTGGATGAATTCAAAAGGATCTGGTCAGAATACGATCCAGAAGCAAAGTGAGTGAAAAAAAACAACTTGTTTTAAAATGTTTACATTCTCTATTTTCTGCATAACTTTATCTGTATTTTTCCATAATCTAAATTTCAACACAGTTCATAATCTTGATTATCAAAGGTTTAGTTTGATGGATAGAAGATGAATGTCTGTTTCCCAGAAGATTATCACTATAATCTTCTTTCGGTCAAGGGAGGTTGTTGAATTGCCTTTTTTAGATTCTGCTTTTTCTGGGTGTTTCTTATTCTGTATAGGGATGTGCAATTGATTTTCCCAAATTAGGCAATGTCAACAAAATTGCCTAATTCGGAATGGCTCGGTAGAACCGAAAAACGATTGAATTGTTTCCAAAACTTCGGAACAAATTCATTTTTGAGTTAGTGCACGCTAACTCTGCCAGATTAGTGCGCACTATCGGGAGTTACTGCGCACTAACAGGAGTTAGCGCACACAAACTCCCAATAGTGTGCACTAACCCAAAAATCGGGGGCCCCCCCCCAAAAAAAAAAACCCGAACCACAGGAAAAACGAAATTCACACGGGGGCCCTGAAATGAAGCCCAACATGAAATTTTTACCCAAAGAACATCTATTTCTGTATGTCTACAAGTTTTTAATACCTTTCTGATGAATTTTATATAGAGCCAAAATATAGGGATGCTATGATATAACTTTAGGAGCCATATTAGTAAAATCCTTTAAATTATTAATGGGCCGATACAGTAAAATTTGTGGGGGAGCCAGCGCTCCAAGGCGAGCGCCCGCTCTCCCGACGCGCGCCCAGGTTTAATTTTACCGGCGTCGGTTGTCAGACCCGCTGACAGCCACGGGTTCAGAAAACAGACGCCGGAAAAATTGAGCGTCCGTCTTCCAACCCGCGAGCTGCGGGCTGATTTTTTTTTGGGGGGGGCCTCCGACTTAATATCGCTATGATATTAAGTAAGAGGGTGTACAGAAAAGCAGTTTTTTTCTGCTTTTCTGTACACTTTCCCGGTGCCGGCCAAAATTAACTCCAATTTCTGAGAGTGAAATGTGCGGCTTGGCTGCACATTTTACTTTCTGGATCACATTGGACTAACTAATAGGCTCATCAACATGCATTTGCATGTTGCGGGCACTATTAGTTTCGGGGGGGTTGGCCGTGTGTTTTCCACGCACTATTACTCGTTACTGTATAAGGGGTAAAAATAGTGCGTCGAAAACGCACAGCCAAATGAGCACCATACTGCATCGGCCCATAAGGTAGTGGTAAAACATCTTTAAGAATCACCTTTCTCATTCTGATTTATATTGCATTCATAAGGAGATATTAGGGTTTAAAGTAAATTGAGATGATTCTAATCAGAGTCCCATGCAAACATCGTACTGATAAGTGTAAAACATGAATACATCATGAGCTCAGAACAGTAGGTTTTAAAACCGTAAGCTTTGGTCATAAAAAAGATGAAGTCCATATTTTAAAAAAGTGTAAATAAATTGTAAGAAATAAAATATAGTGCAAAAATGAACTAGAAATAAGATCCAAAAAGGACAGGATATTTTAATATTTTAAGAAATCCAACTGGTACTTTTACTTTAATAAATTCTTCTGCAGTCTCTCTGATGTCGCCTGCAGGTATGAAGAACATCGAAGATAACTTGATGCTGAAAAGATGAAGTGGGGATTTTTCTGGTGTTGGGGTGAAGGACAATCAGAGGGATTGAACAGAATCGTTAGCATGAGAAAATCAGTTAGCATCAAATGAAAAAATATCTTCAGAAGATGCTTCATGTTTCATCTTTGACTGATGAGGGGTACTGTCATTGCAGGGGAAGGATAAAGCACCTTGATGTTGTCACTCTTCTGAGACGGATTCAGCCACCTCTTGGGTTTGGTAAATTGTGTCCACATAGAGTTGCATGTAAGGTAGGCATATTTCTTCTTGATTTTTTTTTATGCCTTCAGGATTATATTTACTTTGATTGTACATTATATCAGACTAAATATTCCAAAGATAATAACATCAGGATGCTTCTTGCTAAATAAATACAAATTCTGATTTAGTTTGGAAAACTAGTCAGCACAGCAGAGAATTTGTGATGGCCGAGGAAGTTCCCTGAATTATTAAAAAGATTAGTATTAACGGTAATAAATTACTTAAGGCCTTACTTTCAAAAGGGTTTATTTTTAGATTGGCTCAGTGGCTCTCTGGCAGTGCTGCATGCTGCTATGTGGAAGACCTGGATTTGATTCCCCGGTTTGGTCTTCCAATCTCCAGACTAGCCTGTGGTGGCGATGCTGCAGGGTCCCTGGGAGTAAAGCATCTCACCCATAGTTCAATGGTGACACCTCCTGGCCAGACAAAGGATCCACACAACCATGTTATAGAGGGAGCGGAAACCATTGGCTTAGGATTGTCTTTGCAATATTTGGGGGTAAGCATGTTGAGAGAGGACATAAAAATAAGAGTAAAATCTCCCGGGAAGTTGTTGTTGCCCGATAGAAACCAATTCTGATTGAGCTATAAGTCCAGAAGAACAGGAAGAAACTGCCTGGCCAACAAAACGGAGAGGAGGCAAGGAGAGAGGGAATTGTAATATACCTATAGGGAAACCTTTGAAAACGAGAGCTCCTGCATGCTAGCTAAGTGCAAAATTATGAAATGGGAAAACAGGGATCAGTGATTTATGATTTTTCAGAAATGTTACAGTGATTTTTTTTTTTTATCAAGCTAAACTAATTTGTATTTTTCCATGAAATGGAAAGAGCAAGAATGAACAGGAATCTGAAAGTACTTTCTCAGTAATAACATGAATTCTCTCTTTCTAAGTATATTTTTCTTCTGCATCGATAGAATAGGTGATTATTATCAACTTTTCATCTTAATCACTTTGGTGCTGTTGCAATAAACTGTGCACAGCCTAGCACACAGGTTAATGTGCATTTTGGATGTGCGTTTTGGATGTACTAGACTAATTAATACCCAATGCACAAAGGGGATTAGCGTGTCCATAACGCACATCCAAACAAACGCGTACTAATAGCACTCATCATATGTAAATGTCATGTAGATGAGGCTAATAACTATTTCCCCCCAAATGCATAAAAATTCTGGTCGCCCAACGCAGCAAATATAATGCCAGACCCGGAGCTGGCGTTAAGTCGTACCGCGAGCCAAGGACACATGAAAAAAACAAAAATACTGCTCTCTCTGGTTCCTTCTACTTAGCATTGTTACGATACTAAGATCTACTGCTTGCAGTGATGAAAATTAAAGGAAAATGTAATGGGCTGATAACCCAAAACAAATTTCTGGGTGCAAAATGTACATGCACAATATACACTCTCCAGGGCGATGCTATTGTACATGTATATTGTGCATGTAAATCAAGCTCGCATTGAGCTCCCGTTTTCCTGACATGCACACATCCACAGCTCCTGGGCACCTGATGCTTTTGAAAGCTAGGGACGTACAATTTCTACCTAGAGTTGCCCCTTTTTAACGCGGGTGCTCATTTAAATATCTCATCTGGCGCCCAGGAGAGATGGATGTGCGCAATAGGAGCTCTTGTTTTACCCTGCGTAATATTGCATCGTGATATTGTACTTTTTACTTAAAGCCATATTTTGAATGTGTGCTTGTTGCAAATGTTAAATTGATGTAAAGAGGTGCACTAGTAACCTGCAAATAAAATATTATGCTGCCAGTCATTTCTCTGATACTGGCTATGTATTTTTTAGATGGCTATTTAAATCAGAAGCACGTATAGTGCCTCTTTTTGCAACAAGCCCATTTGTAACAAAATGTTTCTTATAACACATATTCTTTGCATCCAACCCCCCCCCCCCCAAAAAAAAAATTGTGGATTTATTTGTTATACAAATCCAGTATATCACCTATCCCATGCTCCCTTACATAACTGAAATATACATTTGCAGAAATTGATAAAGGATATGGAAACCTATTATGTTTCCCTCTCTCTCAAAAGTGAGTAGAATAGTTTAATAGGAGTTTGTAGGGGTTGGGTTTTATTTTTGTTTTGTTGGTGGGTTTTTCACCTCCATCTGGGCTTGCCCTCGGCTCCTTGCCCTCTGCATCTTATCCTACCTGTGGGCTTGCTCCTACTTTCCCTGCACCAACCCCCAGCTTCCCCGTGCTGCCAAAAACATAAGCAAACGGTCCATGGTTCTTTATAGACTCATAAAAAACAAGCAGCATGCAGATGGGGGAATACATCTTCTTTTTTTTTTGCTTCTGAAGGGATTTGCAGGGTATTGTGACATTTGCTTCTTCATTGCAGAGGTTGGTAGCCATGAATATGCCTCTGAACAGTGATGGAACAGTCATGTTCAATGCCACGCTGTTTGCCTTGGTTAGAACAGCACTCAAGATCAAAACAGAAGGCAAGTGGGCACTGCTATAAAAAAAAAAAAAAGTTGTGTTAATGTTTCAGTGTGTGCTGAGCTTTATGGTAAAGGTCTACAAATAATGTTATTTTTTGGTTGATGCTGATGCTTTTCTGTGGATCCCTATAAGAATTATCTGACAATGGTGTTGGATATGAGCTTTCAAGGACCCTATAGGAGCCTTCTTCAGAAGGGACCTATATGATCTTTAAAGCTTATATACATCCTCTTTGTGAGAGTTTGTTTTATGCAGTTTACAGCATTACTGTCACACTAGCTGCTTTTATAACCCATTGACTTGATTATAAGATGAGGGTTGTTTTTTTTAAATGTTTATGTTAAAATGCCTACTGCATTTTACAGTCATGACCAAGTATTTCCCCCTCATTGAAAGCTGTTCAGAAGCCACCGCCAAAGGTGCTCCTTCTCCTGAGCTTCCAGCTACAGTGGCGGCTGTGCCAAAGATGCTCTTTGGGCTTCCTGCTACAATAGCGGTCTGCACTGAAGATGCTCCACTTCCTGGGCCATGGCCTACCTGTGCCGAAGACATTCCTCCACTCGGGCTCCCCTGTAAGGCAGTTCCCCAATGCAGCTCGGATCTGGTGGGGGCTCCCAGTTTCAGTGGCTTCCAGCCATGCATCTCTGACCCTTCTGCTATATAGGCCTGAACATAAGGGAGCCCCTTTGTATCTGTTTTATGATCAGGCCAATATGGGTAATAGGTTGGTACTAGTCAAACCTCGGCTGCTGACCAGCAGCTGGAATAAGGTATGGTAGAGGGTCAGAAAAACCAAACAAATTAAGTCTAGGGTCAGCTCAGATAATCAGAATGTCAGCTAATTGAACATCTTGCAAAAAGAGGAGAGGGCATGATGGAATGGGTGTCGGCATAAGCATTGTTGCACAAGTCTGGATAATTGACATATTTGATTATTGACATTTGGATGATTGATGCTGTGGCCACATTACAGGAAACATAATTGGTTTTTGGGGGGGAGGAGGAGGAGCACAAGATAAGGAGTGAAGAGAATGGGGGAGTAAGAGAACACACAGTATAGGGAGAGTAAATGAGATGTTGCAAACAGGAAGGGGGAGAGTGTGGGAGAATTTACAACAGATAGCCTGAGTTTTATGGTTTTTCTGAAAAACTCCCCAGCCGCCTTTTCTACCTCCTGGCTGCAGATGTAAGGGGCCACAGGTCTCACTACAACCGGGCATACAGCATGGTGCACAGGAATGTCATTTATTGTAAATACAACACTTACGAGTGAAAGCCCCTTCACGAACATTTGGTAGCACATCACTGATACTAAATAACTAAATCAAGTTTCAGTTTGAGGCCAAACTTATGTCTACCTGAAGAATAAACAGAATGTAACTCAAATCTATGAATTGCCGTGTTTTTCTGTCCCCATATGAAGTATGAACCACATAAGCTGGGATTTTCAGTTTCATTGTATTTCTATTGCTTTCTCCCCACCCCAGGCTGTTTTCTATGTACCAGCTTAAGTATTATAATTTTGGTCAGTGAATTTTTTAATCAACTTTTTGCCTCAAGGCCATAGCTACAGAATAACTTTGGTGCTTATCAAAAAAAACAGAAAAGTGTGTATGTATACTTCGGCCTCAGTAATTATGAGGACAGGTCTGAACGGGATTTAACCAGGTAACTAGGACTTACCTGGGAAAAACCTTGGTGCTGAAAACTGTCCCCCCTCCACAGCAGCTAAATTTAGCTGCTGAGTTTCAGAAGGAAGTAAGGCTTAAGCCACTGGAAGAAAGGATGGTCCCAGTGGCAGGACCCACCCCAAAGAAAAAGCAGGCACAAACTCCATGGATACTTTTATGTCCAGGGACATTGCAGCTCAGATTTTGAAAGTGAAACTATAGTTTGTTTCCTTTTCAGAATTAACTTGAAGGTCCAATGAGTACAAAAGAACCCATGGAAGTTGCCAGGGCTTTTTAAGCAGAGCAGGTCTGCATGGAAAAGTACTGTATGTGTGGGGTGGTTTGTTCCAATGAACAGAGTTCCAGAATAAAATGGGTACCCTATTTAATAATACCTAAAACAGTAAGGAACTTATATTTGAAAATGGTTTGGGACCATTTTACAAAATAGGGGATACTGGAATCTTACCAAATCCCTAAGGTTGTAATTATTTTTCCTGTATGAATGAAATATTTTTAGAAGTTTTTACTTCCATCTTAAATGTTGAACATCGAAATATAATTTACTCCATAAAGGTAGATGAAAGGTGCCACATGACAGGGCTCTGAAATAAAATAAGACCCGCATGCATGCGCATTTCCCAGCATGCGCACACTGACGCACTGATTTTCTAACATACATGCGTAAATGCACGTGTGTTATAAAATTGGCTATCCATGCGTACATGCATGCATAATTTTATACTGATGCGCGCACGTGTGCGTGAATGCCATCTGGAGCACGTAAGTGGGGGGAATTTTAGTAGGTACTTGCGGTGATGCAATAGGCCTTTATTCCAGTTCACTCCCAGTTCGCCCTAGTAGAGGACTTCCTAAACTCCCTACCTTTCTTGCCTCCCTTTTAACCTATTAGCCCTGAGCCTTTCTTCCAACTTGGAGGAGATCTGCTCTTCCAAGATTTGAAGATCATGCTATGTTCAGAACCAGTACTAAGTAGCCCAGATTTTGAAAAAAAGCAGGCTGCTCGATACAGATGCCTCTAATGTTGAGTTAGGATGTCCTGATGCAAAGGGATGAGGTACACCTGATGGCATATCAGCTGCAAGCTGCTCCCCAAAGAGACCAAATATTCAGTCTAGAAAATGGCCCTCACAATAAAGTGGGCACTGGAATTTTTCATATACTACCAAGTGGGACAACAATTTGTCCTAGTAAATGTTCATAAATCCTTCTAATAAACACACAAAAATATGGAATTGAATACCAAGTTGATGACATGATTTTGATTTCTGACCCTACGACTGTTTGCATTCCAAGTAGAGCATTAGCCAGGCAAAATAAATGCTGTCTTTCTCTACTGAGAAAAGGCAATGGTTTGGGCATGTTCTTTGAGCTGTGGGGGAGGGTTTCATGAGGATATATATAACTTCCTATAGACAGTCTACTTTTAAAGAAAGGCTGCTAAACTCTGGCAGTCTACCTTTCAAAAACCAGCTACCAGAAAGGTTGATAGCAGGATCAGCAGGAAAAGAGATTCATATGACTCATCTAGACAGCTACACCCTTTCTTATAGGATTAAAATCTGAAGGGAAACAGGAAGTACCAAAGAGTGCACATGAATGTGGCCTGAAACCCAGCTCCAGTGAAACCTAAGTGAGCTGATGTGAGGAACTTGGAGCCTATTGGAGCTTCTTTTCTCACAGGACAAGCAGGATGGTAGTCCTCACATATGGGTGACATCATAGGATGGAGCCCAATCACTGAACACTTTTGTCAAAGTTTCTAGAACTTTGGCACCTACTGGGCATGCCCAGCATGGCACTAAACCTGCAGCCAGCAGGGGTCCCTCTTCAGTCTTCTTTTTTCCGCACAGCAGTAGCCACACGGATTAAGGAGCTCCACAGAGATTCCTGACAGGAATTTTCCTCATGGAAATACTAAACACTTTCATACCCCACAGGGGTCTCTCCTTCAAATTTTTTGACTCCGCGGTACTCTGGTAAGTTTTTACCCATTTTCGGTCGATTCCCATTGAGTTTGGCCCTCGCGGCCTACTGGCCGTCGACCGTACCACGGCTAAATTTTTTCAAAGGCCATGGTGTCGGGATTCCATCGGTGCCCAGACTGTACTCACACCATGTCCATAACAGACCCGTATAAAGTCTGTGTAATGTGTCTCGGGTGCAAGCGTGATGTCCTGACTTGCACCAAATGTGCCTTAATGACACCAAAAGGTCAAAAGGCCAGAATGGAGAAAATGGAACTTCTCTTCCGTTCTCAAACTCTGACGCCGTCGATTGCATCTGACCCGGCACCGTCCACTTCACGCCAGTATCAGCCACCAGCCAGTGACCGTCCGGCGTCGATTACTTCTCGGCTTTTGACGACCTCTACTACCCCTCAGGACCGAGGGGATCATACAGAGAAACGTCTCCATCGACATCGGAAGTCTCGGACCACCGAGGAAGGAACATCATCGACCTCGCCATCGTCCGAGCCGCCATCGAAGAAACCCCGTCCAGAAAAGGCACCGACCCTTTCTGCGACCAGGTCACCAAGGCAACCCTCACCCGAACAGGTATTGGGAGCCGCAACTCCGCCTTTAACGGTGGTCCCTCTGGCTATGCCTCTGCCTCCTTCTTCCTTTCCGGAGCCAGGGCTGCTTGCTCCAGGTCTCCATGAAGAACTGGACCGGATGGTTCAGGAGGCCATCAATCAGGCGATGCACAGACGCCAAGGTCCCCCGGCACCGAAATCGGTGCCAGTCGCAGAACCGACCATTGATCCCATCCTGGCAGCATTGGCACCGCGGGGTCTCAGTGGTGCGCTTTGAACCATGTGATTCTAAATGCGCCAATCAGACCCTGGCTTGGAAAGGGGGAGGACATGCCTGCGCAACTGCAAGTGCCATCATTGTCTTCATAGCAGCGGGTTAGTTAAGGGATCAGGAGGAGGAGCGTGCAAACAATGTAATCATGCATCTTGCATTACGATACCAGCATTAATGTGGATAGACCCATGGATAAGACAACCGCAATTTTAAGGATCGATTTTTGGGGTAAAATTTTTCAACTTATACATGCTTATATATGGTAATTGTGTTTTTCATGTCTTTTCAATATGAATTAATGCCTCCTACTATGCCCCACTGAAATTTGAGTTTCTTCTGCTGCCTTGGTCTCAGAACACAGCCTGCTTATCTTATTTTAAAAAATGGAGTATGTCAAGTTCTGAAAACATTTTTATTTATTTACTTATTTTACAGGTCTTACATTCCACAGAATCCATAATAATGTTCAGTGCAGATTACAAGTATACATTCATAGTCATCACAAAGTTGATATTCAAAAGCATTTAGCTGGATAACTCAGAAGTTATCCGGCTAAATGAAGATTTGGGAACTTATCCGGCTAAATTCTAGCTGGCTAATAAGTTAGCCAGCTAGAATTTAGCCAGCCAAGATAGGGGCGTTTTGGAGGCATAACTGGGAGGAGTTAAGTTAGCCAGCTAAGTTATCCAGCAAAGTCCGATATTCAAAGTTAGCTGGCTAAATCTGATCGAGCCCAAGAGCTGTCCTAAAATTATCCAGGTAAAGTTAGCAACTGCACTATTAAATATACCTCCAAAGTTAATTGGATACGTTTATCCAGCTAACTTTGCTATCCGGACAGTGGTTGAGTATGACTTCCAGATACTTAACAAACAACATTAATAACATTATGATGAGGATCATGTGTTGTGGCCGGCTCCTCAAGAAGGGAGGAGTTAGCAATCTGTTGACACTCACCCCGCCAGGAGGGTGGAGTTAGCAATCTGATGAAGACCAGCTCCCCCAAGGGGAGGAGTAAGCAGTCTGTTATAGATCTGTTCCCCCAGATGGGAGGAGTTAGTAATCTGTAATGACTCTGGATGCTAGATACTCGCGTTGAAGAAGGAGTTAACAATCTGTTAGCGATTCCCCGCCAGGGGGCAAAGTAGCACACTGTTACGGTTCTTGCTAAGGAGTAGCAATCTGTTAGTGCTCTGCTCTTCCAGAGGGAAGGAGTAGCAACTATTATGCTTGTTCCTGTAGAAAGATGAACCAGCAACCTGTATGATCCCCACGGGGTGATAGCTATGTGATATGGATCAGCTTCCGCAGAGAGAGGAGTAATGGTCTGATATGTGTTGGCTCCCACAGAGTGGCAGATGATAATACCGCTCTTGTTAGTGTAGGAATAACACTTAGTAGAATAGTGAATCCCTGGGCCGATGGCAGATGACAGCGCCCTCAAGTGGAGATCCTGAGAGGGACCACCGGCTAGGCTGGAGTATTGAGACAAACACAGATAGTTCTTTATTAGACTGGAAGTAGAACCACCAGAGGTGGCAGTAGTGAGTTGATATGCCCGGCAGGGCTGAAGTCCCTCTGATACTGGAACCACGATCTCTGAGTTGCTGAACTGTAAGGAGAGACTATAGGTAGTGAGTAGACAGGGTATGCTGGGCATAACCAGTGGTAGATGATACACTCACAATTGTAGATCTCTGTAGTGTCTTCTATATGCAACAGAGGAATTCAGGAACAGGAGACGCAGGCGAATACTGGTTCTTGTAAGCAGTCTGAAATAGAATTCACAATAACTGTGTATGGGAATGGCTTCTGGATAGAAGAGGTTAGAAGAGATTTAGGAACGTAGGCCCTCGTGGAGCGAGTACCAGTTCCTGTCTGTTAATCTGTAATAACAATCCATAAGATATAGATATGCAATATCTTCTGAGGAAGAAGAGAGTATGAGAAAAGAATTAGGAACATAGGCCCTTGTGGAGCGAGTACCGATTCCTATCTGCAATCTGCAATGGTAACTCACAATCTCCGTACCTGCAATAACATCTTAGATTGAAGGGAGCCTTAGCGATTAGGAACAATGGCCCTCGTGGAGCGAGTATGGTTCCTGTCTGTAATAGGACACACTGTGTTCACGTCTGCGATCGCCTCCAGGCAGTAGGAGTCTTTTGAGTCTTCGGGAACGTAGGCCCTCGAGGAGCAAGTACCGGATCTCATCCAACAATCTGAAATCAAGAATAGAGAGTGGAGCCCCCGCTAAGTTTGAAAAGGCCGAGCAGTGGAGAAAGGTTTCTCCTTGCTGACTCAGATCATTGTTGCAAGTAGCGTGGACTGCTGAAGCAAGTCCAGTTGGAGTTCCTTGTTGCAAGTAGCGTGGACTACCGAAGCAAGTCCAAAGGAGTTCCTTGCTAACTCGTTAGAGGTTAGCAAACAAAGACCTTTTAAAGTAAGAATGGATGACGTCACTACAGGGGAACGCCCCCGAGGTTCGCACCCTTGCTAGTACAAAGTCTGGAGTGCGCGCGCGTCCTTGCGTCATCAGGAACATGGCGGATCCGTAGCATCAAGCCAGCCTGGGGACACCGGGACCAAGAGGCAGGGAGAAGCCGTGGCTGCATCTGTCCGTCAGAGCCGAAGGGAGTCGCCACAAAGGTAGAGAGGGTGGAGCGAGGATGAGAATAGGCATGAACGCAACATCAAGTGATGTGGTGGGCCCAATAAGCTGCACACTGATCGAGCTCCGGTCACCACCCGCCCCTCATAGCAGTTTTTAGCCTCCCCACAGATCAGACAGACCCTCGGTAGGGATTTAAACACATTTGGAAACCATTTGTCCAGAAAGGTGTGGAGTTGCGGGTTGCATGGCCTCCAGACTCATGCAAAAGAACAGGGAAAAGGCCAGGGGCACAGAATCCAAAATGGCTACCGCACTTAATGTTACACCGCCCTCGCCCAAGGTGAATGCATTGGATACTGTGTACAATTCTGGTCGCCGCATCTCAAAAAAGATATAATTGCGATGGAGAAGGTACAGAGAAGGGCTACCAAAATGATAAGAGGAATGGAACAACTCCCCTATGAGGAAAGACTAAAGAGGTTAGGACTTTTCAGCTTGGAGAAGAGACGACTGAGGGGGGATATGATAGAGGTGTTTAAAATCATGAGAGGTCTAGAACGGGTAGATGTGAATCGGTTATTTACTCTTTCGGATAGTAGAAGGACTAGGGGACACTCCATGAAGTTAGCATGGGGCACATTTAAAACTAATCGGAGAAAGTTCTTTTTTACTCAACGCACAATTAAACTCTGGAATTTGTTGCCAGAGAATGTGGTTTGTGCAGTTAGTATAGCTGTGTTTAAAAAAGGATTGGATAAGTTCTTGGAGGAGAAGTCCATTACCTGCTATTAAGTTCACTTAGAGAATAGCCACTGCCATTAGCAATGGTTACATGGAATAGACTTAGTTTTTGGGGTACTTGCCAGGTTCTTATGGCCTGGATTGGCCACTGTTGGAAACAGGATGCTGGGCTTGATGGACCCTTGGTCTGACCCAGTATGGCATTTTCTTATGTTCTTATATTCGTTTACACCAAATTTCTGAGCAAATTGCGGAGGTGAGGACTGCACTGGGGGATCTAGACACAAGAATAGAGCGTGCCGAAGGAAGAGTGGCATTGGTCGAAGACAATGTTGGGGCCTTAAAGAGGAGGATGGCTGAATTGGAAAAGGCTGCATTGGCTAGGGACGAAAAGATAGACGATTTGGAAAACCATAGCAGCCGCAATAATCTGCAGTTTGTTGGTTTCTCAGAGTCTATTGCCGACAATGACCTCCTCTGAATATTGGAAATATGGCTGGTGGCTTATGTCCCAACATTAGCGGGGTCAAGTACGGGCCTACTTGAGAGGGCAAATCGAATGGGCTGAAAAACCGAGGGCTCAGCAGACCAGAGGCCGTGTGAAGTGATTGCCCATTTCGTTAATTATGCGCACAAAATTCTTGTCCTTCAACACTGTCGAAAATATCAAGAAATTCTCTTTGAGGACAAGAAAATTTTGATATTTCAAGACTTCTCCACACGAGTTTTTCTCCAGCGCATCACCAATGTTTGCTCAAAAGTTAGTGGCGAAGAAAATCCGCTTCGCCTTAATGTACCCGGCCAAATTAAGGATCAGCTACCAAGGCACAAATCGACTTTTTGATTTGGCCAGTGCTGCGAGAGACTTAGTCGTGACTTTGTAGCAAATGAGCAGGGAGATTCCAGTTGAGATGTGAAACTTTGCCTTTCCTTTAAGATTTGGGAATCCTCAAGATGGAGAACTTATTGCTGGGGCCTTTTTGTTTTTCTTTTTGGCCTTTCTGGACTAACTGCTTAGTATCCACAACTGGGATTAGTATCTGATTTTTTGATGGGTTTTTTTTATACTCTTCTGCGGACTGCTTGCAATTTTTGTTTTTCCAATATGTTCATATGGGGACTGGTATGTTCTTTACTAGCATAGGGGCAAGGTGGTGAGTGAGCACATTGACCACCGTTGTGATCCATGTCCCTAAATCAAGGATGTTTTCAATTTGGGGGGAGGGGAGAGCACTGTTTGTGGGTGCATGTTCACTTTCTGCTGTGAAGTGCTGCCAAAAAGGGGAACTGGACAGGGGGGTAACCCCGGTCGAGCACTATTGTGGTTGTCAAAGCACTCAATTTTGTGTACGATGGATGTATTTTTGTGGATTTTTCAAAAGGTATAAGACCGTCTCCCTACTCGATAAAAGTTCTAAATGGAAATTGAATTCATATCACATACTAGATGTTAAGTGGTTCCAACATGGCTCTTGAAGTAGTAATGTGGAATGTAATGACTTGGGAATGCCCGTGAAAAGGGAAAAAGTATTAGCTAGGTTAAATAAACTCTATGCCAAAGTGACTTTTATACAGGAAACCCACCTTTTGGGAAAAGAAGCACTTAAGTTAAAAAAAAAAAAAAAAAAAAAAAGTAGGTTTCTCAGGGATTCCATGAGGAAGGGTCCTCGAAGAGCCGTGGTGTTGCGATCTTAATTCACAAAACCACAGCTTTTACAGCCCAAAAGATGGTAATAGAAGCACAAGGGCATTATATTATGGTTCTTGGCAGTTTGATGGGCTCACTAGTAAGATGTACCCACGAATGTCGGTATATAAAAGCTAATAAATAAAATAAAATAAAAATATTTGCCTCCGTATATGCCCCAAACTCCTATGATCACTCATTCTTTGTGCAGTTGTTATCACAAATTTTGCAAATGGGGGATTATCTGGTCATCATGGGGGGGCGACTTGAACTTTGTGACTGACCCTATGCTAGACAGACAGCCCCCAAGGGGAGGTCACCAGATTAGTGCTAACAAAGGCCCAAACTTCTTGTGTAAGCACCTTAAGCTCTTAGACCTCTGGAGAATCTTGCATCCCAGGGTAAGGGAATATACCCATATGGTGAGGGCACACCCCACATGTTCACAGATCGATTACTTACTGGTCTTGGAATCCATTTTTCCTAGATTCCGCACGGCCTCAATACAAGGTCTGACGGTATCAGACCATTGCCCAGTAAAGGGAGAGCTCAGTTATGGGGATACGCAGGGGCATAGCCAATGGAGACTGCCCAGCCATCTTGTGAGGGACCTTGAATTCCCCCCGTTTTTACAAAAGAAATGGCGGGAGTTCATGGCTTTTAATGCGCAACATGTTGGTCATCCAATTCTTTTCTGGGAAACAGTGAAAACAGTACTGAGAGGAGACATCATTAGCTATGTGAGCTATAAAAAAAAAGAAAATGGATGCAGAAATCATTGCCCTAGAAAAACGAATGACAAACCTAAAACACAAAATAAATCTAACGGACGATGCCGCTGATATATCCCAATATAAAATAGCTCAGATGGCTCTAAATACTCTCCTACATAATAGGGCTTCCCGCTTCTTAAAGCATCGTCAATTTAACTTGTTCCAGTTTGGGAATAAAGTGGGAAGATTACTAGCTACACTGTTAAAAGCTCAGGAGCCCTCTAAGTTTATTGCTAACCTAAAGACCCCTAGGGGGATGATTAAATCAGATGCCAAGGACATTGCCCACATCTTCTTAGAATACTATCACCAGCTATACTCCACGGGGCCAGAAGAGGACAGGGATATGGATATCTTTTTAAAGGACCTCCCTCTGCCAGAGCTCTCCCAAGCCATGAGAGAGAATCTTAACCATGCGATTCGGGTGGAGGAGGTCACCACTGCAATCCAATCTCTCTCTGAAAATAAAGCACCAGGACCAGATGGCCTAACTGCCCCTGTAATGTGCTCTCTCTTAGAAACTATGTCAAGGGAAGAGTCCATGCTACCCACTATGAGGGCTGCCACTATAGTGGTTTTACCTAAGTCAGGGTGAGACCCCACGCAACCCTCATCATATAGGTCTATTTCCTTGCTTAATTTAGATATTAAAATTTATGGGGAAATACTTGAAAATAGATTGAAACCAATTATGCCATTTCTGGTATCGGTGGACCAGGTGGGTTTTGTACATGGCCGGAGGTCTACGGTCCTCATCCACAACGGCCTTAGAAACCTGTCATATGCTGGCTCTCCCTCAACCACTGCTGGTCACATGTGATGCGGAAATAGCCTTTGTTAGGGTGGCATGGCCCTTTCTTAAAATGGTTTTGTAAAAGATGGGATTTGCCAGGAAAATATATGAATATATTACTCTTCTCTAGTCTAATCCGAAGGCTAGAATTCTGGTCAATGGCATATTGTCTGAGGAATTTCCGCTGGCCAGAGGAACCAGGCAAGGCTGCCCTCTATCCCCATAATTATTTATATTTACAGTGGAACCCTTAGTCCATAGATTGAGAGGGGAAACAGCGGTAACCAGTATTTCCATGGGATCGCAACATTAAAAGACTCTTCTATTCGCTGACGATATCCTTTTATTGCTCACCAATGCCCGGGACTCTCTTCCCGCAGCCATACAGATTTTCTTGCAATATCAAATGGTATCAGGTTTTAAGCTAAATTTAGATAAAACCAAGGTATTGGACTTGCTGGGCACTCTCAAAACAGATTAGCCAGATTTTACTGTTAAGTGGGCAGCTGACTCCATCAAGTACCAAGGGATATAGATACATAAGCACCCAGGGCAATGGTACTCCTTGAATATATCTCCAATAATAGAGAAAATAAAGCAGAAATTAGTCGGCTGGAAAACCCTACCGCTATCCTTACAAGGCCAAATAGTGGTTGTCAAGATGGCGATTGCCCCAAACCTCATTTATGTTTTCCTTATGGTGCCCTGTCTCTTCCAGGTGAAAGATCACCTGAGATTGCAAAAAATAATTCAAAATTTCTTATGGAAGGGGAAGAAAGCTCGACTCTCCTATGCTACCTTATGTGCGCCTAAATCCCAACCGGGGGGGGGGGGGGTATGGTTTACCTGATTTTAGACTCTATTCTTGGGCAGCAAACCTTAGGTTCCTGGGGGATTGGTGCAATAATACCTCAGAGTATATGGATTGGAATCTGGTGGCTGATATATGTGACTCCTTTGATCCAAGTTTTGTCCTGCATACTGCCCCACAAGACTTACAGTGCAAACACATGCAATATACTTTGATTGGGGTTATAGACGTATTTGGAGAGTGACCCATAAAATGCTGAAGTTACCCTCGCAGATTTCTTCGCACTTTCCTTTGTGAGGCCCCTCGAAAGAATCCCTATTGATATTACCCAAACAACATGTTTTCAAGGTCTCGCATAATTGGATGTTAAAAGATTTACTTGACTCGAATACTGGGACGATATATTCTTTTACACAGTGCCAGGAAAAACTGGGCTTACAACCCCAGCACTTTTACTATATGGCTATCTGAGGGCTACTTGTCAAGGTTTAATGAAGGGGGTCAATGGAGCAATTGACAATCCAACTTACACTGGTTTATTTACCTTCTTCGGGGCCAAACTAGGCTCCTTATCATGTTTATATAAATTCTATATGTCTGTTATCTTATATTCTGTATACTCCAATCTAATAGTTAAATGGACACGGGACTGAAAAGAAGAGATTGATATCACCATGCTCAAGAACTGTTGCATAGCCATTCCAAAGATAATGAATAATGTAAGCCTTAGGGAACTACAACAAAGAATTTTCCATAGAATCATCTTTCCTCCAGCAAGGGCCTACAAAATGCATATAATTACTTCGGACTCGTGTCTTAAATGCAGTGCCTCACAGGCGTCACTTATCCCACTGCCTCTGGGCTTGTGAGAAAATCCAGACCTTTTGGGAGAATGTACGCACTCACCTTTCGAGTATCTTTGGTATGGAAATTTCTTGGTCATGTTCGTTCTGTATTTTGAATAATGATATAGGGGAGAGTAGTCTGAACCATGACAATCTGGGGTTTTTTTCTAAAGCCTGTCTAATAGCCAAAAAATGAATCCTAGCTTGCTGGATAGAGGCCTCCCCACCCACTGGTGATGTGTGGAAAGCATTGATGATGGAACTCTACCAACTGGAATACAGCTCTTTATATCGTAATTGTTCTCCCAAGAAGAAACGTTTGTTCAAGGAAATCTGATCTCTTTTTTATGGCTCCATGCCGGACTCTATCCGTAGGCTAGCCCCTCTGGGGGCGGACTGAGAACACATATTATTATTATTATTTGCAGGCTTTTGCAGAATAAACTATTAAGTCAGTGGACTGGGGTGCGTGAACTCCACTTATCAAAAAGGCTGATTTCTTATACATAAGTGCATCTAAGGGGTTTAGGGAGGGGGGTCTTGGGGGGGGGGGGGGGGCAGGAATTCACCAACGAAAACGAAAAAAAAAAACAAGGAGACTGTGAGACTGGTATTGTGTTCCAGTTGTTTATTTGTATAAAGGCAGTTACTTCACATTAAAAAATGTGGAAAAAAAAAAAAAAGATCTTCCCAGTTGTCCTGACCTGAATGTCCATAAACCCCACTGCTGTAAGGAGATTGTAGTACTCAGCATGAGTCCGTTCCTTCCCTTCTAAAATTACCAGCATGTTCAGAGATTGTAGCTGAGAAGTCACAGGTCCACTTCTGTCTTCATTCAAAAGTTCTTCCACCAAAAGGACAGCACCACCTCATTTGATTAGGACACAGAAAGCATATTTACTTTAAAAAACATGGTGCAAGGTTTTGTTTTTCAGTTATGTGTTTGATAACTTACACATTTACAAAAACTGTGTTCAAGAACTATTGTACTTCTAACATTAATAAAATCATTAAGCTAAAAAAACCCCAAAACAACATTATGATGGTGCAGACTCTTTTTATTTACAACTCTATTGCAAGCAAAAGATTCGCTGAATGACCTTAATGATATCATCCCTTGATTCTTTTTATCACCAGGTAATCTAGAGCAAGCCAATGAAGAACTGAGAGCAGTCATAAAGAAAATCTGGAAGAGAACCAGCATGAAGTTGCTAGACCAAGTTGTTCCTCCTGCTGGGGGTTAGTGTAATTACCTGTTCACTTTAGTTTCATTTCTAAACCTAAGTCTTGAAGGAGAGCAGGAACCCAGATAAGATTAGAAGATATAGCAATGCTTTGCAGCCTTGCTTCTATTTTGATGACTTTAAAAGGATCTGTGTTGCAAAGAAAAATACAGAGACAGCAAGATTATGGCTCAGTGATAAGAAGTGTTCAGAATATGTAGAGCATAGATGTTTCATGTTCTGTTTGCTTGCAAATCTGATTGTGGTTTGAAGTGAAATATTTCATCAAACTAGACCAGTGATGTTAACCTAAATACTTAAACTGTTTCATCATTTCAGCCTCTGACTTGGTTAAATAAGTTTCTAACTCTGATTATTAGATTTAGTAGTTCACCCTATCCCAATGCATATTAGGAAACGTTTGGTGCAAAGTTCACAGATACCTGTGGTTTTGTACCTGTAGACCTACTAGGCAATTTTCAAAAACAACAACTCAGTTTTTCTTTTGAAAATTCACTTACACAGGTAGCCGATGACAAAAGTGCCTGTGGATTTTGCACTTCCTTTTTCTGAGGGTGAAAGAAAGGTGGAGAAAATATGCCTGCAGATATTAAAATTCAATTCTGTGTGCATACTTTACCCCTTCCCCCAATGTAAACACACCCCTTTTTAATGTTCCTAAAAGCACTGATGTTGGGAACCCTATACATGCTTTTTAGATTAACTAACTCTTTGTTATGTATAGTTATATCCTTCATACTACTAGAAAGAAATGTATATAATATTACAAGCATCTCTTCAAATGTAATACTTACATAGGCATATGTGTGTAATTTAGCTTTTCTTTCTAACGAGTAGCATCTTTCAAGTTTAGATTAACTGGTTTTAATTCACTTTTTCATGTTTTAAAGGTGCAGGATCTACTTTTACTGTAAAATAGCAATTACAGCAATAGAGTCAGCCAAAGTTACAACGCACAGTGATCACTTGGTGTTACATTAGCTGACTGTACTTTTATAGCCTTACTGCAGCTGCAAAGAAAGATCGGGCTCAGGTCTGGAAGCAGAGTCAGGAGTCCAGGCCCAGTGGTGTGGAGGCTGAGCACTGTGAAGGTGACATTCTCAGTCTCTAGGGGAAGAGCATGCTGCCTGCACTGCTCAGAGATTTTAGCATGGTTCAAGGAGCAACAATGGCTTTGGCACTGGAGGGAGCCACTTGCTAAGGATATGGTGGTTGCCAGCTGGGAGTGGGTACGATAGCAACAAAGAGTATTATCTGACCATGGAAAGGGCAAGTGATGCTGCACATTTGAAACAAGTGCCTGTTTTCTACTGTACCTGTTTTAACCTTAACTGCTGACTGCTTGCATGGCGTAGAGGAACAGCTTTGTTAATGTTGTAACTATCTGCTTGAGTTTTTTTTTTCCTGCAGCCTGTCTCCCTTTCAACCATAAGTTTTTAAGAATATTCTGAAGCAGTTCTGTTTTAGGGTGGTGGCATGGAACTAGTGTTGCCTCTTGCCAGCTCTATTCCCCTACATTGTTCTTGAAATACTGATGCATGCTTCAAACTACAGTAGTTAGCTATTGCACTTGCATGAATAACTCTGACCTTGTAGAGATCATTTCCTTAACCCTGTGCTCCCACTTCTTAACTTCTATTCTGCTTTCAAACTCAAAAGCCAAACAGTTATAGGCTATATATTGACTTTCAAGCACATAGAGATCCCTTGCAAACCCTTTCATACCCTACCATGTCCAATCTGAACAGAATCCTTTAGAAGTGGAAGAAAATGTCCAGTAAACAGAATTTGTTTGAAGAAGATTTGCTATAAAATCTACTTGGATTCATGCCAGGTTGTAATTCCTTTTAATGGACCAACATATGAGCTTTAGAGGCCATGGTTTTTGAACAAAAATGTAAAAGGATTTGTCTGTTCTTAGGTAAAGGAAATTTTCTACAAGATTTGGTTTCAAAGGCAAGATTACACTGTTCAGTACAAGGATTTGTACTTATACAGAAGGCAGGGTATATAGTAATTAATGAGCCAAGTGCTTTCCATTTTAGATTAGGTTTAAAAAGTGTCTTCGCTGAACTAAACTGTTATTCTTCAATCCCTCAAACAAATTAGCTGGACTGTTCTTTGCTTTGTCTTTAGTAGATAGTGACCTTGACAGGTGAAGAGGATAAAAACTTATCTTAATAGATCTCATCAGATGTTAAATTTTTCATGTGGCCTAAGAAAGCAATAAATGGTGCTGGAATTGACTTTATTAAGATTCATCTTGGACAGATGCCCCTTTGAATATAAACAGCTTTGTTCATTCTGTTTAGTAAGGTGATATGTTACATAAAACATGATGGTAGTTAAAGACCACCAGGCTCATCTAATTAGTGTTTTCCACAGCCTGTTGAAACTGAACAGCCAAATTATGTGTACAACTTCTGAAAAGTAGTTAATGACATTTATTCACATATCATATTACAGATGAGAAAAAAAAAAAGCACAAATCATGCATTTAAACTAAGGATTATGCTAATCAAAGCAAATAAAACTGATACGTGAAATAATGTTTTAATGTAACTTTAATTGCATTTGAAAACATTAGGATGAAATCTGACTGTTCAATGAAAAGGATGCTGCCTGTTTTTTTTTTTTTCCTCCAAGCACTACTTTCCCCAGTTTTTACAGCAGTCCTATTGTATTGTACAGATGGAGACAATTTTAAATTAAGACATTTACAATGAAACATATTCTTAGTCAGGAAATATCCATCTACCATGTTTGGTTGATCACTAAGGGGGAATTTTCAAAGGGATTTCTGGTGTTTACGTGCAGAAAAAATCCCTCCGAAAATTGCCCTCATGCAAGGAACAGTGTACGTGCTATCCCCAGTGCATGCACTTTTCACCACAGGAGAAGGAGCAGGAAGGCCTGGCATAGTACACGCAGGGATTTCACTGTGAAATTCCTCTGCGTGATTTGCACCTGTAAAGTACGGGGGGGTAGGCAAGAAGCCTCAGTGGGCTGACCTGATGAGGGGTTTTTAAAGAGAAACTCCATCAGGAAATTTCCTTTTTGAGAATCGACTTGCGGTCCCATGTCTGTGAGAATCACGGCGAGTATGATAGTTGCCCATTCTGTCTAGGTCTGGGTGAGTTTGTTTGCTGCACTGGGGCTTTGTATTAGATTTAGATACTTTATTGTAAGCTATAAAAAATAAATGGTCTTGCTCCATATAACCCATCACTCCTTCCCCCCTCCCTGCACCCCCTCCCCCCCCCCCCCCAAATCAATTGTAAGTATTCAGGGCACTGTTGAACATTGCTGACTTGGGAGAGATGTGTCTGGTCTGTTCGTTTAGATGATGAGGTAACCGTGGGGAAGTTCTATGCCACCTTCCTGATACAGGACTACTTTAGGAAATTCAAGAAACGCAAAGAACAAGGACTCGTGGGGAAATTTTCAGCAAAGAATTCGACCATTGCTCTTCAGGTGATATTTTTTATTTTTAATAATGTAACTTACTGTTTTTTTTTTCAAATGTGTTGAAACACTAGAGAGATACCTGTTATTGACTGAGCAGTACCAGTATTAGGACTGAAATCCTCAAGGTTTCTTTTCTTAAAAGTGGCATTGCAAGCATCACGGGAACCATATTTTATTGTCAAGGTAAGTGTGATATGTTAATAAGTTATTTGTGCAGTCTTGCACGTCCCTGGGATTACTGCAGATGTACAAGATGCACAAATCTTGGTAAAGATCAGTCAAAAAAAAAAGCCTCTCTTATTCAGAAGAGGACGTGCAGAAACACGCTGTGTTGTTATGGTATCTGCTTAGTTACTGGTTTCACCATCCATATCTACATTTTAGCCTTGTTTTGAACTCATTCACTAAAACAAATGTGCACTCGGGCCAGGACTGGGAATTTCCCACCCTTCCCCATTTAACCATAATTTTCTTTTCTTACTTACAGAAAATACTCCTAGTGTAGATTATCTATTGACTTTAATGGCTTTAATGATTGAACTTACGGATAAAGGCTAATTATTTTCACTGGAAATTATCTATTGCCTGGTTCCTGTCAGTGTATGGACAATCTGCCACATGTAAACTTTTGATTATAGTTCATGGCTGTAAACTTTTGATTATAGTTCATGGTATAGTGTAAAGAAATGCCTTCTGGTATTACCATTTACTGTTTGTAAATCTAGTTATCAAATTTGCATCTTCTCATGGCTCTGCATCTTCTCATGGATTTGGATGGATTTGGGGTGCAGTAATCCAAAGAATGGGGGTAAAATATAAATGTGCACAGACTGAGAAAAACCTTGGGGTGTTCATGTCTGAAGATCTGAAGGTAGTGAAGTAATGTGACAAGGAGATGACTAAGGCTAGAGGGATGCTGGACTGCATAGAGAGAGGCATAATCAACAGGAAAAAAGGAGGTTGTTGTGGAAGTGGACCCTTGGTCTGAGGTGAGGTTGATGCTACCCACAGGGAGGAAGCCTGCAGGTCGTCAATGCAGGCAGGTGAGCTGGCTGGAGCAGAGGCCCAACAGGAACTTCACCATTACTAGCCCATGTTCCCCTTAGGTTAAGCCCTTGGGTGCCATGGCCGACTGGACTTAGGTGCGGGTCTCTGTGCAGGGATGAATCCATGGGCGAAGAGACTGTTGCCCACGAGAAGGAAATAAGGTCAGTCCAAGCAAAGGTTGAGGCCAGCAGCAGACAGCAAGGTGAGAAGGAGGTTGAGGTCAGGGCAGGGAGCGTTCAGGAAGATAAGAAGCAAATAGAGGTCACTAGGCAGGCAGAAGTCTACAATGGTCAAGAAGAGGTCCAAAGTCAAACTGAGGAGTCAATCCCAAGGAAGGAAGGCAGCATCAGCACAGTAGGAAGACACTGAACGAAGATGAGGGATCATGAGACAAGGATGCAGCAACTCCAAAGACACAGGAACACAAAGGCAAGGCACAGGAACAGAATCAGGATCAGGAACCAGGAACAATGTGGCAAAGAGCTACTCCAGGGATTCTGACCTATTGCTGAGGCATCTGAGGCAGGGCAGTGCAGGCCTTAAATAGTGAAAGGCCTGTAACATCATGTACCCTGACATGATGTTACAGGCCTTGGAGGATTTCTCACCACAGGCCCTTTAAATGTGCTCAAGCAGTACGTGTGCCTAGGGTCACTCTGCTCAGCTGAGCTTGGGAACATTTCTATACTGTGTACAAAATGCTGCAGTTTATTACATCACTTACATTATGAGGATAATTTTATAACTGTCCTCACTGGTACAAAGTCTGTAGCTACTTTTTACCTCTGGGCATTACACTGGTTTTCAAATGCCAAGTATATGTCCCTTTAGAAATTATCCCAGAAAAACCACCCGCATACATTTACATCCATTAATTTGCGCAAGCAGTTTTTCCAAGAAAAATTACATGCATACCACTGATCATTCAAAAGTGAATGTTTGTGAATAATTGCCTAAGATTTTGTTTCCAGAAACAATGCCAGCTACAAGGAAGGGGAGAGTGAGGGTAAATCCCTCTGAATTCTCTCATCACCCCTCTGTCAAGTAGAAGACGATGCTTTCCTTATCAGCATTCCTAGATCCTAGGAGGGTGAACTCCCCATTGCGGATTCTGATGAAAGAATGCCAGATTTTCAGGGGAGCAAAATTTTGCAGAGCCCTCCCAATCATCCCTTCTCTTCGTGCCCTCTCTTTTTTTCCTACTCCAAGTTAACATATCCTTGTTATAATGTAACTTTATACTCCTTTCAATTTGTCTCTTGTTATTGGTTGTTTATAGTTACTGCTTGTTCGATGTAAACCGAGTTGATTTGATTTGTATCAAGAAAGTCGGTATATAAAAGTCTTAAATAAATAAATAAAATCAACCGCCAATGAGAAGCAGAGAGACGGCTTAGTTTTCAGCAGGGCTGTTGGCCTTGGGAGATGAGGTTGATACATGGTTGGAGAAAGGAGCTCCCAGGCTGTCTCTCCTGAGTCTGTCAGGGCTGCAGGCGACAGTACATCTGGGTTGCCGCTACAGGACAAAAGACCAGCAGGGAGTAGCTGAAGAAGGGGAGCCAGCTTTGCAGCAACAAGAGGGAGGATTAAGCAACTCTGGGTTATCTTCAGTTTGCAGTTCAAAACCTGGTTCCTCCAGATCTGCCCTTGTTTCTGGGATGACTAAACCTCTGGTGGTTATCCTCGATGCTATTTGGAGTGTACTGGTGAAATTAGATGCATTTTTAAATAATTTTTGCATACAAATTAATTCCCTCTCTGAAAGTTTGAATACAAATAAAGAGTATCAAAAACAGACTCATAACCTTAGAGAAATATGTAAGTGATATTGAGACTTTCAGTGTGGGGACTGGTCAGGATAAAATCAGTCTTCATAAACAGGAGCAAATGTAGAGCCAAGTAAGGTCTCTTAACCTTCGGCTAATAAATTTCCCTAAGACCATTGGTTTGGGGCCTTGGGAAGTCTGGAAGAAGTACCTCATGAAGGTTCTTGGAGTTTCTTTAGAAGCAATTCCTTCTTTGAACAAAATATATTATCTTCGATTGGGAAGTGTGTTGAGTCATGTTTTGGAACAAGGAGTGGCCCAACTACCAGTTTTCTTGAACAGTCAATGGTGAAGAATCTAATAGAGTCATCTTAATAGTCTTTTTTTGTTTTCACTATGATAATGTGCCTTCATCTTCACAGTTCTTCAGTTATTTATGGGGTGGAAAATACAGATAGAACTTGCTTTGCACCAGGAGGTGCAAATCCCTGGCACTACATTTCTTCTTCAATACCCATGTACATTTTTTATTAAGTATTCTGCTGTGAGTTATATATTTTTTGATTCAAAACAATTAAGATTTTTTCTTGAAGCAAAATGTCTAGTCAATTCTACTCCAGTAGCTGTTTGAACAGTGTATTTATATTCATTATATTTAAGTAGTTCCGAATTATATTTGCGTTCCTTATTATTTCCTGTAAGGTGAATTTTAAAAGCCTGGCACGCGCAAAAAACGGGAGATATGTGCACAAGTCAGGCTGGCTCATGCTGAGCAAATTTTAAAAGGCACACAAATACACACATATCTTCCGCTGTGTGCACAAAAACCTTTGTTTACAAAGAAGGGGCGAGGTGTGGTTCTGGTCTGGGCATTCTTGGATTTCTCAATGAAATAAATACATAAATACTTACACAAACGCGCAACGGTGTCTTCAGGTGCATAACTTTACTTCTGCTATGGATGGCGTGTAAGTCAAAAAATGAAAAAAGCTAGGCATGTCAGCAGGAACTTAAAGGTCGGGGTTAACAGGGGAGAAGGGAGGCTATTAAACCTGGGGGAATTGGAAGTCCTATCCTTTGCCTGGGTGAACTGGGAGTGAACTGGGAAAACTGGTAATTATGTCGGCACTCGTGTCTACTAAAATCCCACCATTTATGTTGTAGATGCGCCTACTTAAAATTGCAGCACGTGTGCGTGCTTTCAGCCCATTTTATTCCATGCGCGCATATACGAGCGTATGTTATAAAATAGCCATGTCATGTGCACCCGCACGGCTGTTTCAAGGTTACCATCTTAATGTTTTTTCAATTATTATCTTTTTCTTATTATATGGTGAATGATTTGTGGACCATAATTCCTATATTATTCTATTGTAAATTCATTGCATTAAAATAATTAAGAAAAAAGAAAATATAAATATGTGCATATAAGAGCAAAAGCCACCCTGGTAATGGTTCCCCCTGCTGCAGGTTAAACTATGTGCATGGAAGCCCTATAAAGAGCGGGCAATATTGTAAAAAGCCCGCTTCCACAGATAAGGCTTTGAAAATTACCTTGCCTCTCTCTCTCTCTCTCTCTCTCTCTCTCTCTCTCTCTCTCTCTCTCTCTCTCTCTCTCTCTCTCTCTCTATATATATATATATATATATATATAAACCAAAATAATGTATTCTATAAATTATAGTTTAATCTCAAAACGTATCTGTCAGGCATACTATGATATAGCCTGTTTAAAAAAAAAAAAAAGTAAATGCAGTGTTGAAAACTGAATTTAATAAAAACTCTGTGGGGCAGGCTGTGAGTCCCACTTAGGGTTAACAAGCTGCAGCATAATTGGACTGCTTTGTTCCTGTTGTTTGCACAGCCAGACTTGGCTGTAAGAAGCCTGGATTAAGAGCAGTAGCTACCTATGGCTGTAGTGCAGTATGCCGAGCAGCAGCATTTAGGGTAGGATGGGATCGATGAACAGGAACAGCTCTGAGGAATCGAGACTCGACTATTACGTATCTTATATCCACTGCTACAGTGTAGGTTCAGCCACCCTTTGCTTGCAGTTTTGTGTCGTCTTATCTCTATTTATCAGGTTTAATTCCATTCTTCGCCTGCTGCTTTCCTGCACAAGCCACTGCATATTTAGAAAACAGATGTTAACTTATGGCAGACTTGCAAGTATTAAAGATCATTTGATTTATACCGGAATATCCTGGTAGGCTTTAACTGGGAATGATAAACATGTTTCATGTATAAACAGGAGTCCAGTTTAACATTGTAGAACGATGTATTATCAGATTAAAAACTCGAGCTCTGTCTGCATGTGCTAGTATGATTAACAACAATAGCACTAAAAGTTATATACCATGTAGTAAGTAGATATTATTATGTAATGTGCCTACAGATGAACAAAAATTGCTATTGTTTGCTGATGAGTTTACAGTAAGTGATGTTTATGGGAAAACTTTTTATTTATTACTTTTTTAACTATCAAATCACAATACATTTATATTAATAATTATCACAAGTTTGGTTTAGCATAGATATTTAAAATACAAACATTTCAATTTTAAGTATTTAAGAAATAGGGTAATTTGGTTTCTAATGGCTAAGAAAATGTTCTGAAAAACTCGTTCCAATAACTGATAGTGACAATGATGGTAGAAATATCTCACTGTTGCTTGACTTATCAGATTAACTCAGATGTTACTGTGGACAAAAAAAAATGTGTTTACCATGTGTTGTAGTTTGCTTCCTGGACTCAGGATTTTGTTTAACTAATTGCAGGTTTTATGATGCCAATTCAAAATAATTTTTAGGTATTAACTATAGTGATTTTTGTAATAAATCATAGTTTTGTTTAAGTAAAAATGCTGGATCAATTTTGATATTTTTTCCTTGGTTTCTAAGATAGATGGACTGGTATAACTTTCAGACATTTTTATTCCTCCAATAAATATGGTATTTATAATAAACATTTCATAAACTGACTTTGTTGGAGGATTAATTTTATCTAAATGTCTTATAGCGAGAAAGAGACAGAGAAAAACAGAAAGAGAGTTATTTATTATACACAGCACTACCTTAACTTATTTATCTATCTATTTATTTATTTATTTAAAGGTATTTATATCCCACCCCTCCCTGCCATGAATTGTTTTTATTAATATTTCTTACTATTAAAAAAAATCTCAATTTAGAAGGGTTGAAAATTTACTTTTGATTGTCCAGACAATTGTTATGTTATTCATACATTTGGATTATATGTATCTATCAATTAGTAGATGTCAAAAATAGCAACAGCAAATAAAATTGATTTCCCATTTTTAGCATGAAGAATAACCACTGTTTAGAGACAAGTAAATCTGGTAAACACCATGGGGCAGATTTTAAAAGCCCTGGGGCAGATTTTAAAAAAATACACCCGCGCGTACTTTTGTTCGCGCACCAGGCGCAAACAAGAGTACGCCGGATTTTAATAGATACGCGCATAGCCATGCATATCCTTTAAAATCCGGGGTCGGCGCGTGCAAGGCTGTGCACAATCGGCAGCCTGCGCACACCAAGCCACGCAGCCTGCCTCTGATCCCTCCGAGGCCGCTCCGAAATCAGAGCGGCCTCGGAGGGAAATTTCCTTCCACCCCCGCACCTTTCCCTACCTAACCCACCCCCCAGCCCTATCTAAACCCCCCTACCTTTATTGCAAAAGTTACACCTGCCTGCCAGCTGCCCGGCGCACGATTCCCCGGCCTGGGAGCAGTTTCAGAGGCCTTGGCCATGCCCCCAAAATGCCCCTGGGTTGGAACCACGCCCACAGCCCCACCTCTGATGACGTGCTGCCGCAACACGCCCCCCCAGGAAAGCCCCGGGACCTACGCGTGTCCCAGGGCGCGCGCAGGGGGAGCTTGGGGCAGGTTTTCATGGGGTACGTGCATACCCCTTTGAAAATCTGCTCCCCCCCCCTATGTGCGTAGAGCCCATTTTGCATAGGCCCATTTTGCATAGAAACATAGAAACATAGAAACATAGAAATGACGGCAGAAGAAGACCAACCGGTCCATCCAGTCTGCCCAGCAAGCTTCACACATTTGTTCTCATACTTAACTGTTTCTCTTGGCTCTTAGTAACCTTATGTTCTAATTCCCTTTTCACCCCCACCATTAATGTAGAGAGCAGTGCTGGAGCTGCTTCCAAGTGAAATATTAAGTTTGATTAGTTGGGTAAGCGGCAGCATAGCTCTCTGCCATGAAGCAGAGGGCAATGCTGGAAATGTGTGAAGTATCAGTTTTTCTTTTCCCCTGTCATTGAAGCAAGGAGTCATGCCGGACATGCACCGAAAGTGAAGAATGCCTTGAAAGTCACATTAACTATCATCAAATATTGAAAAGCCTAATAATTGGTAATACCTATAAGCCCATGAACCCATCCCTGTTTTTTTTTCTTTTTTTCTTTTCTTTTTTTAATTGGGAGATGGATGCCCTTCATCCTTCTACTCTGTGAAGGTGGACACCTACCACCGGCCACTGGCATCCCGCTCCGTTAATGCCTCTGTGGCTACTGCCGCTCCATGCAGTGTTTTACTACCTGCTCTTTATATGCGTCCTCTAGAACTGATGGATCCCATCCCTGGGTTTTTTTATTATTTATTTAATTGGGAGATGACAGCCCTCCATCCTTCCGCTCCGTGAAGGTGGACACCTACCACTGGCCACTGGCATCCCGCTCCGTGAATGCCTCTGTGGCTACTGCCGCTCTGTGCAGTATTTTACTACCTGCTCTTTATATGGACACCTACCACTGGCCACTGGCATCCCGCTCCGTGAATGCCTCTGTGGCTACTGCCGCTCCGTGCAGTATTTTACTACCTGCTCTTTATATGTGTCCTCTAGACCTGATGGATCCCATCCCTGTTTTGTTTTTTGTTTTTGTTTTTTATTTAATTGGGAGATGACAGCCCTACATCCTTCCGCTCCATGAAGGTGGACACCTACCACTGGCCACTGGCATCCCGCTCCGTGAATGCCTCTGTGGCTACTGCCGCTCCGTGCAGTATTTTACTACCTGCTCTTTATATGCGTCCTCTGGACCTGATGGATCCACAATATTTATCCCATGCCCCTTTGAAGTGCTTCACAGTTTTGGACTTCACCACTTCCTCCGGAAGGGCATTCCAGGCATCCACCACTCTCTCCGTGAAGAAATTCTTCCTGACATTGGTTCTTAGTCTTCCTCCTTGGAGCCTCAGCTCGTGACCTCTGGTTCTGCTGATTTTTTTCTGTTGGAAAAGGTTTGTCATTGTCTTTGGATCGTTAAAGTTTTTCAAGTATCTGAAAGTTTGAATCATATCACCCCCTGCTCCTCCTTTCCTCCAGGGTGTACATATTTAGATTCTTCAATCTCTCCTCGTATGTCAACCGATGAAGACCCTCCACCTTCCTGGTCGCCCTTCTCTGTACCGCCTCCAACTTGTCCTTGTCTCTTTGTAGATACGGTCTCCAGAACTGAACACAGTACTCCAGGTGAGGCCTCACCAAGGACCTGTACAAGGGGATTATCACTTCCCTTTTCTTACTCGATATTCCTCTCTCTATGCATCCCAGCATTCTTCTGGCTTTTGCAATCGCCTTGTCGCATTGTTTCGCCGACTTCATATCATTAGACACTATCACCCCAAGGTCTCTCTCCTGCTCCGTGCACATCAGCCTTTCCCCCCCCATCGCAAGCCCCAGGAAGCATGTATGTCCCAGGGCTTGAAAAAAGGGGCGGGGCGGGAGCGGTCCAGGGCAGGGAGGAGGCGTGGCCAAAGGCCTCCGAAGGGCTTCTAGGCTGGGGGATCGCACGCCGGCACTCGGCTGGCGCGCGCAACCTAATCCTACCCGGAGGCAGGCGCAACTTGCAAAACAAAGGTATGGGGGGGTTTTAGGTAGGGCTGTCCTCGGAGGGAACAGGGAAAGCTATCGGGGCTCCTCTAGGGCTTGGCACGCGCAAGGTGCACAAGTATGCACCCTCTTGCGCGCGCTGACCCTGGATTTTATAACATGCGCACGGCTGCGCACGCATGTTATAAAATCAGGCATAGATTTGTGTGTGCCGGGTTGCACGTACAAATCTACACCCGCGCGTAGGTATTAAAATCTGCCCCCATGTTTTCTTCTTGGAGTGAAATCTGAAAGAAAGCTCCCCAGAAAATCACAAATAATTCCCTATGAGCAGCTCGCTAATGCGGTTGAACTGTTTATCCCTATAGAGACATTGCAGGTGTTTAAAACAAACTTTGCCAGCATATTTTGTTGTTAAAATAAAGCTTATTTGCAATTATATTTGTGTAGCTTCAGTTGTGTGCTTTTAACCTAATATGTAACATTACAGTGGTAGAGCCCTCTAAATAGACATAATATCTTTTTAAGTGTGGGGTGGTTCAAAAATAGTACAAAAGGTTAAAAGTTTTGAGTATTTGCAGATTTACTTTGCTATAAATCACTATTTTGACCTTTATATTGTATCTCTGAATGCCTTTCAGACCATTTTAGTAATTTTCCACCATGAAAAATGTATATGGGGACAGTAACATTTTAAACAGCTGCACAAGCGTACATGTATGCGTGTATGCTGGCTCGTGCGAATGGATGCAGCCATTTTATAACAAAAGTGTCTATATGCACGAATGTTATAAAATCTGCTGATTTTATATGGACTCGCACATGTGCACACAAATGCTGCCTCTACCGTGTAAGTGGTGGGATTTTGCTAGGCACGCGCACAGATGCAGATACCTGTTTCCCCAGTTCATTCCCAGTTCACCCCAGTAAAAGATAGGATTTCCTAGCCCCACTAGCTAGATACCCTCCCTTTTACCCTATTAGCCCCGAACCTTCAAACCCCACTGATTAGCCCTGAATTTATTATTTTAAAACTTACACGCCAACCATAGCAGAAATAAAGTTATGCAGTAGGGGACCCTGGTGAGCGCTTGTGCGCATAAATAATTACGTGCATATTTTAGGTTTCAGACCCAGAACCCCCATATCCCACCCATGCCCTGCCCGGTTTTTGTTTTTTTTTGGCTTCCCAATTTGTGAGCATAGCAGGAGATATGTGCATACTCTGGCACCTTTTAAAATCTGTGCAATACATGCTGGGCCGAGATACTTGAGTATCTCCCAACTTTGGCGCATGTAGGGCTTTTAAAATCCACCTTTATCCTCTTTAACAGCATTAGCTATCCAGCGAGAGGAACAGACAGAGCTTAGATAACAAGACTAGGAAAACTACCAAAAACAGAGCAGTCATTTTTTTATTTTTCAAGCACTGAAGACAATTGCTCTTCAAAATTCTGAAAGCTTGTCAATATTGTATCAAACCAGCCAGAAAATGAGGCTGTATTTCAAGACTCAAATGCCACCGTCTTTTGTAGTATTTTCCAGTAGTCACATTTGGAAGACTGTCTATACTCATATTTATTTAAAAAAAAAAAAATATATATATATATATATATATATATATATGTCTCGTCTATATTATTACAAACCATTTTAGGTGGTTCTCTGATATATGTCCTCCATGGTTAGTTTTTCTTCCTTCCACTATTTTAATTGTAGCTTTACTAAACATATACTGCATGTACCTAGTCATACCATAGGCCAAGTCAGCTGGTAATCTTTCTTTGAACTGGTTACTGCTGTGCAATGGGAAAGGCAAGAGATGGAGAGTCATCAATAGCTCTTGTTTGGGAGGGCTGGAACAATTATCCTCCTCTTGATATGTGAAACATCAGCTTCCCTTTTCATCTCAGGAGTGTATGCAATGATGAAATTTGATGAATTGGAAGAAACAGCCTTTTGGATATCAGACTGTATTATAAAGAGCAACATGGTAGATTCTGTTATGGCAGAATTCAATAGGCATTAAATTAAGTTCAAAATTCAGAAGTCCTTCATGGCTACAATGGATATTATCTTGGATTCAGTAAACCCTTTCACATAGCCTCAAAAAGGAAAAAAATGTACCTAGGCTTCCAAGTTACTGTTGTCCTTGCAAATATATCTAAATGTGATAAGAGGAGTTGTTCTCCCAGGTATCTGCCATATCTTGATTTTCTGCAGCAGGCTGCACTCAGATTTCTCACACATTATGTAATGTTACTAATAGCAAGTAACAATAGTATTGTCATTCTTAGCTGTAGGAAATGCAAAAATAAGAAGGGGGAAGTGGTGAAAACACAAATATTGAATCTATGGTTAAATAGTAGTAGTAGTAAGAGGAGAGGAGAATAAGTCTCCAACAGCAAACACTGTTGGTGTTTGTTTGCTAAGTACCTTATTCCTGTTGTCTATCTTTAGCAAAAATCTTTGTTGAATAAGAACATAAAGTGTAAGCAAAACAAGCAGTTTTATGTTGTGCAATGTGCTCTGACTTTAGTTAGAACATCAATATTTATATTCAGCAGTACAAACCTTTACACTATGGAGAGAATTTACATAGCCTGATTTGATTCGAAATCCATTCTTCAATTCAATTTTTTTACAAACCTTGAAAAATGGCAGTATTGTGCATGTTCTTTGAATAAAATGTTATGTAGTATGCAAAGTGCACTCATCTTGGCATTAAATGTACCTATATATCATATTTAACATGGAAATGCAAAACAAAAGTAAGTTTTCACAGTAAAAGGTACATTTTTAAACCTGCGCGGGCGCACATGGGCGCACCATTTTTATAACATGCGCTCATCGACATGCACATGTTATAAAATCCGCTACCCGTGTGCACGTGTGCTAAATTTTATATCAGCGCGCACGAGTGGCAACTCATGCGCGTAAGGGGGTTAAATTTTCTAAGAAGCGCATGGCGACACAATAGGAACCTTCCCCAGTTGCCTCCCAGTCAGCTCCAATAAAAGAGTGGACTGGGAGAGAGCTTCCGAAACCTCCTATCAAACCTGCCTCCCTTTTCCCCTGTCTTCCCTGTCTTCCCTGACCCCTAAAACCCCTCTAACTAACTTTGGGGTTTTTTTTTGGTTTGCATACCTACCTGCTCTCCGGAGCAGTAGTAGGTTGGGCGGGCTGGCCGGCTGCTGGCACGCGATTCAGTGGGACAGTGCCTAATGGCGCTATCCCAGCCTGCCCCTTTTCTGTTGAGCCAGTCTTCAGCGCATACCAGGAGATACACGCGTGGCTGCGGCTCTTTGAAAATGCGCACCGTGCACACGCGGCCCGGCCACGCGAGTATCTCCCAGTTTTAATGCATGATGGTCTTTTAAAATTAGGCTGTAAGTGTATCTTCTTGTATTGTATTGGGACTGTCTCTTCTAGCTTTAATATTTATGGCATTTTCTTCAGGGAAAACATTGACTTCAAGAATAACCTGGTTGTACATTTTGGTAGAGAAACCAAACAGCTAATTTGAAATGTGAATTCCATTGATATAGGCAGGACTCAGGACACTCCATGACATTGGACCCGAAATTCGTCGAGCCATATCATGTGACTTGCAAGATGATACAGAAGAAAATAATCAAGAGGAAGAAGAAGATATATTTAGAGTAATTATTCAAAAAGAGATTTCATGTATGGTACTGTATAATATTTATAGAAATACGGCTAGAGCTGCGTAATTAGTCTAAAAAATGCCAATATATTAAAACATTCTTGCAAATCAAGCCTGAAACATATCATATTAGTATACGTGGTTGATTTTATAGACTGTGTCTGTAATCTATATACACATACAGACTACATACCATTCTTTGTCTACAATCAGCTCCTCATCCCTTTTCCTCTATCTCCTTTCTACTCACAAGCAATTAATGACCAACTAGATTCTCAGAGGAAATGAAGCAATTATAGTCAAGACATATTCTCATTTGTGATTTGTTACATTTGTAGCAGCACTTTGTATTGCTTCAGGAAAGATAACCCAAATGCTAGGGAACTATTGACGGAAGCATTGGTGGATGTGATGAGATCCTGAAGTTACCCATTCTGTATTAATTTAGGCCGGTATCATAAAGCACCCCAGCAATAGGGTCCTGACTGATACCTAACCTTTTAGATAGATCTCAGAAGATGGCCTGGTGCTGTGGGCTGCAGGAGGCAAAGGCAGACCTCTGCATTATTCAGCCAAGAATGTCACAACCACACGGTGGGCTGTGATCACTAATGTCTGTGGAAACAGACAAGGTGCTTGCCACCATCATCCTAAAACAAATATTGATTCACTCAGTAATGAAAAAAATTGGCCTCTCTGTAATATTGACTTCTAGAATTAATACAGCTCAAAGCCTTTGCTTCAGGCAATCTAAGCTTTTGTCTTCACTATTGCATCCTTCCAAATGGGTATTTTCCACCGTTTTCACTTTACTATGTAAGTAAAGAAGCAAAACTAGACAAACAAGTCTATAGCAAGATGAGCCATGCTTTCTGTTTCATGTCTTTCATTTGTTTTACAGAGAAACGGTGGCCTGTTTGGGAATCATGTAAATCATATTGGCAATGACAGGAGAAATTCTAACCAGCAGACTAACACCACACATCGTCCTCTGCACGTGCACAAGTCTTCTGTCCCCTTGGCAAGTGAGACTGAAAGGTCCACAGTTACACACACTGGTAATTGTGTAGTTCATAACCATCATAATCACAATTCAATAGGAAAGCAAGTACCCAACTCAACAAATGCCAATCTCAATAATGCCAATATGATCAAAGTTGCTAATAGAAAGAACCCAAGCCTTGGGAATCATGAGCATGTGTCTGAAAATGGGTACTATCCATACTGCAAAGATGACCGTGAGAAGCAAAGAAGGACAAGTATTAACAGGTAGCCATCAAACATTGTTTTGATCTAATAAAAATAAAACCAAGAGTTGTATTGCTAAAGCACCTACTGACATCTAGTAGCATACATTAATGAATTGAATAATGAGATGACAGGCTCATACTATTAATTAAATTCAGGTGAAAACAAATGGCAAAAAGTGAAAAAGAATTGCAAATAATTCTCGTTTGCTGGTGGAAGGAGAAGTTTGGTGGGGGGGGGGTTATTTTATTTTTCACTGATGTTATTGCTTGTATGCAAAATCATTATCCTTGGCTTGAGAAGCAAGAAAAAAGTTTAAGCACAGCACATAGGATTTCCACCAACTTCCATGTCCACTCTGAGAGGTTGATCCAGATCTGGATTTGCTCCATTACATCTGTGAATTTGCAATTTCAATTTTTATAAAAATAGAATTTATGATTTTTATAGCGCTACTGGATGCATGCAGTACTATACAACAGTGATAAAGATTTCTCTAAAAAAGACATGAGGATGAGTCATAAATGTAATGGATCAAAAACAGAACTGGGTCAGGTGACATTCTTAACAGCACATCAACCACCAACATTCTTCCAAGTTTTTTCACCAACTGTGCTGCATATCTCAGGATTCTTATTGCATCAGAATTATTTTGATTTCTGTGTAACAGTCTATTATAAAATCATTGAAACTCCCTTGTATAAGTATATTATTTGACTATGGAAAAATCACATTGCTACCATAAGGATATTTTCTTACAAGGTGAAATGAAGATAACAGCTGTCATGTACTAAGGGGCAAATGTACAAAGCGATTTTCCTCTAGACACAGGGAGGGTAATTCCCCACTGAATTGGCTCATTTGAACATTTTCTGGCAGATATACATGTAAAATCACAGGCAAGCACCCTACATGTGTGTAATTTAAAGTGCATTAGAGAGAGATGTTCCAGGGGGTGGAGTCTGGGCAGGGTTTGCATTTATGTACATAAATTTCCCTGAAAACTTTCCCTCCATAAAGTAGCAGGTATAACTTTGTGCAGGAAATTCTGAGGAACAGTTTTCCATGCAAACTTACATGTGTGTATTCTCTTTGAAAATTGGTGTAACTTGAATGCACAACATTTTGCACATGTGAGCGGGGCTGTTATGAAATTACCCCCCGAGTGGACAAAATGCTTTAGTACATCTGGTCCTGACTGATATTGTTTACCACAGCAGTCTTGAATTTCTGTTTCCAAAGATTAATCACAATCTGATGCATTGAAAGCATTATTAAAACTTGCTATTGTTCGACAGTTTGCATCTGATTATAATTTTTTTTCCTATATTTTTTGGCTTTCCTGGATAGAACTCGTTATTATGAAGCTTATATTAGGTATGTGTGTAGGCATAGAGTTTATAAAATGAATATGTCCTATGATTTATATATTGTACATAGCATTTGTACTAAAGATTAATTGTGATTATGAAATATCGATTTATTGAGTAATGTTATTGGGTAATGGACGAGCAGTTTCCAAACTTTGGCCTAGATTCATCAAAATGCCTTAAAATTTTGCATGCACTTTTTGCACCCACCTACTCTGAGACAGACAGACTGACTATAAGGCTCTCATAGTAGTCAACTATTTATATCACTATAGGAGGGCCAACTAGTAACCCGAGGTGAGTTTTTGGTGGTGGTCTAGAGTTTTGGGGCCAGTTTTACATGCACAGTGAGACTTATGAACAGAACAGTACACATTAGTGAAGATTTGATGTGATTTTGAGTGAGGAAAGTCACACAAAGATGAGATTTCTACAATGTTCTCTCACCCTAGCTTGATGGACTCTCTAACAGGGCACTATGTATGTAAACTATATGTATGTAAAACTGGCCCCAAAATCCTAGACCACCCCTAAAACCTCACCTTCAGTTACTAGCTTGCCCTCCTATAATGGTATAAATAGCTGACTACTATGTGTGCCACCCCAGAGGCTCTCTCTTTCTCTCTCTCTCTCTCTCTCTCCCCCCCCTCCCCAAAATGGAATTTGTGATATTTATTGCGAATATCGTACAACTTAACACCAGGAAAAAATCTGTATTCGCAACACAATAAATAACACATGTGTTATATCGTTACTGTGGGCATTAGGGCCCTAACAGCCTAACACATTTTAATGAATGACCCTCTTTGTTTGCAACTTTTATTCAAAGAAAAACTGGTTTAGAGTGACTGATAACTCTAGAATTAAATGAGCTAAAGTATTTTAGAGAGAGACTTCAGTTACTATAATGTTAGTATGGGTTTAAGCAAGGTGCAGTAAGTAAGATTACAATGCTTGTATTATAATCAAAGTGATCCTACCCTAAACTGACATTTTAGTATGTTTAGCTGTTTTCAGAGGCAAAGCTGGGCAATGCAGTTGAAAAAATAACTAATTTCAATATATGTTGTGCCCATAATTAAGAGCCGGATTTTAAGAGGTACACCCCATTTTATAACATGCGCACGCAGCCACGCGCATGTTATAAAATCCATGGTCGGCGCACGCAAGGGGGTGCACACTTGTGCACCTTGCGCGCGCGCCGAGCCCTAGGGAAGCCCCGATGGCTTTCCCCGTTCCCTCCGAAATCGGAGTGGCCTTGGAAGGAACTTTCCTTCCACCTTCCCCTACCTAACCCACCCCCCAGCCCTACTTAAACCCCCCCCCCCCCACCTTTGTTTTACAAGTTGCGCGCGCTGGCACAATCCCTCGGCCTAGCAGCCCCACAAAGGCCTCTGGCCACGCTCCCACCCCGGACCGCCCCTGCCCCGTCCCTTTTTTCAAGCCCTGGGACATATTTATTTATTTATGTATGTATGTATGTATGTATTTATTTATTTATTTATCATTTTTCTATACCGACCTTCAAAGTTAAATACCTTATCAGGTCGGTTTACATCGAACAGGGACGTAAACAGTAAAACATAAACAACTTATTATAATCAGGAGAAACAAAGTTACATTTAACAAGGACTGCAAAACTTGGAAGCTTAAACAGCTGGAAAGAAGGCGTAAGAGGGTAGTAAGTTAAGAAACTAAGATCTAAAAGTCCGTGCTAGTGCTAGTTGAGCTATTATGATAATACTGGTGCTTGTGTCGTATTTAGAGAGGATCTGGGTTCCATTGCTCATGAGCCGGTTCGTCATCTAATGTGTGTCTGAGGGGTCCGGGAAGGCTTGGCGGAACAACCAGGTCTTGAGTTTTTTCTTAAATGTTACTAGGCAGGGTTCCAGCCTGAGATCTGCTGGGAGGTTGTTCCAGATAGCTGGGCCTGCTATTGAGAACGCTCGGACTTTGGTCGAGATGAGGCGCGTGGCTTTGGTTGTGGGGGGTTGAAGTGCTCCTTTGTAGTTCTCTCTAATCGGTCTGCTGGAGGTATGGAGTTTGAAAGGGATTTCGAGGTCGAGGTGAAGGTGATTATGGATGGATTTATGTATTAAAGTGAGTGATTTGTGTATTACTCTGAAGTTGACTGGTAGCCAGTGTAGGTTTCGGAGGATGGGAGTAATATGTTCTCTCCGGTTGGTGTTGGTCAAAATTCTGGCCGCGGCGTTCTGTATCAATGCATATGCACATCCCGGGGCTTGCGCGCATCGCCGGGCCTATGCAAAATAGGCCTAGCACGCGTAACCCCCCTGCGCGCGTAAATCCAGCTGGATTTACGCACCTAGGGCTTTAAAAATCTGCCACTAAGTGTTACACATTTATTCAATATAAACTATAAAAACATGCATTGAAGACTGCTAGCTGAACAAGTTGATTTAAATGTATTCAACCTCTTTCTCAGGCAGATGCAATAAGGTGCACCCAGCCTAGCGCATGGGTTTACTCACAGTTGGGTGCGTGTTTTGGGCAAGCATGAATAGCATCTAATGCAGTAAGATTAGCGCATCCAAAACAAGCTCCCTAACAAATGTGTACCCAATAGCGCCCAATGTATGTAGATTTCATGTAGATGAAGACATTAGCTATTGCCACCCGAGGTAGAAAAGTACACCCAAAGGCTTGGCACCCAATGCACATTGTGGGGAATTTAACTCCAGCTCTGGAGGTGGAGTAAAGTTAACTCACAGTCAAGGGCTTATAAGAAACATTTAAAAATATGGTCCTCTGTGTTGTGATAAATGTGTCCTCATCCTTAGTATCATCCTGACTCTTGAATTTACTGCTTGTGTTGGAGAAAAATAGAAATATATTGATTTGAATATAAAGAAGCGTACTTGTCTTATGACTGCACAATTTAGAAGCCTGTAGCAATAAGCGCCTGATGTTATAAACTTCAGCATTGAAATCAGAACCTCATCCAAATAACCAAAAAGAGGCGTGATCAAAACAGACCTTCGTATTGAGCATCTGTTGCAATTGTGGGAACTTGATGCAATAAACTCTTTTGAGCGCCAGAACTGCACAGTTCTCCCTTGGCGTGCCCTTTTTTTTTTACTCTGCCCCGATTTCCCTCTCATTTAAATACTGCATTGGGTGCCCAGGCGATGTGGCTACGAGCGCCTGTTTTGAACAAGCGTCTTATTGCATCAGCCAATCTGTGACTCTTAGTATGTGCCCAATATATGCACTAGCATTTTTCAACTCAGCCATCACAGCCTTATTTAACAAGTCAAAAACCTTTTGAAAGCCTTTAACTAAAAGTGTGTTATACACCATAGAAGACACTTTCATCCTGTGGCAAGACCTAAACTATTTAGTACTTTATAATAACATTATTAGCGTACAATAACAGACGTGAACAACATTGGGATTGATATTACATATAGATGTGGCTAAAACAGCTTACATTTGTCTTTGAAAAGCTTTCAGAAAAAAAAAAAGAAATGGAATTGGTGATATTATTGAATAAGAAAATGTCAATTTGTGATCTGTAACAGTGATTCTCAACCTATAGGATAGGATGCAAACATAAACTTAAAAGTGACTCAGAATTTGAAGCTATTTTAAGACAAGTAGTCATCTAGAACTACTTGATCCATACGACACAAGGCACAACAATCAGATTCCAGACATTCATGGAAAAGCTATTAAAAATTGTGATTTGGAGTGACCAGATTTTGAAGAGGGGCCTTGTGAATGCTGGTGATTTTTTGTGGGTTCTGGCAAAAATTTAAAGCATTTCTGGATCATTGCTCTGAAAGCTTAGAAATTATGCAATAAAATGCTATATTGGTTTATTTTATGTCAAAGTAATGCCCCGGAAAGGTAGGAAATTGCTTGTAGCCGTGATAATCAAAGCTCTGATTTACCACCTGCACCACACAGGTCTGAATCTGGGGACGGGACATTTCCTGCAATATTCCGAGAAGATGTTGAGGTTCTAGATGACTACAGGCAAGAGGAAGATCCTTTCCTGGAAGAGCAGGAATATTACAGTGGAGAGGAGTATTATGAGGAGGAACGCATGATCTTAAGAAACAGGTAGGATGAATTCAGTGGGGGAAGACTGAGGGAAACATTTGCAATTTCTGCTTATAATGTGTATTTTATTTCCTAATAGGATACATGTGTTAGCATCAGGGCAAAAAATGAAAATGAGAGATGCAGGCTTGAGATCCCAAATGCTGAATGCGTATTATGTTTTCTGCAAAAGTTCCAACTTTTTCCCCGATATCGTTAGTTCTAATTTCCTGTTGAACCCCTCCCCCCCACTTTGCCTTCTGCTTGTTGCAAAACTAATTTTTATGGTAAGTAGGAGGCAGGGCCCTGAGCATACAGTGAATGGCGCAAATGAGGTAGGAGGAGTCGGACCCGAGATCGGGGGGCGCAAGGCAGAAGTCACTAGGGCACCTGCTATCCTTGCACCAGCCCTGGTAGGGAGGTACTGTTGCTTTGAAGAATACTGCTTTACTGTCCCAGCTTGGAGGAAGGATTCGGTATGGTGGGTTTGCTGGTGGGTTTATATATACTCATAATACGAACGCCTATGAATGCAATATACTATTTGTGTACTTTCATGTAAGCTGTCTGTTGTTGAAATACTGCAAATAAAGTCATCTTGCTTTCTAAGAAGATTTTTCTGTCAGTATAATCATTTTCAATAAGCTGCTGAGTGACAAAATTAACTGGGTAGTGTTACCCAATTATCTTTAGCCAAATTTTCAGCCACCCCTAAACGGCTAGATTTGTGGCTGAAAATTCTTCTAGCCGTACAAAATTAGTCTGGTCACTTATGCAACTACGGCTGTCCAGCTAAAGTTAGCCAGTTAGTGCTGAAAGTTTGCGCTGATCAGAGCTGAATTGTAGACCTTCACCAGGAACACAACCAGAGCTGCCCCTTTTCTGGCACAGTTAAACATGTTCTGCCCATGAATTTAAGCAGACCCATTTTAGACAGTCAGCAAGGGGGGAAATTTCAAGGCCAGAGGAAGTTAGATGGTTTATAAAATTGCCCCTCTCCCCTATACTTTTCAGTTTCTCCCTGTGAATTCATTGGCTCTTGTTGCAGTAGACTGCTGTACTTCTTGAAACTTGAATTAACAATGAGCAAAGATCCTGGATACCTGTAGCAAGGGTAGATTCAGTGGCAAGGGTTATGAAATGATGCTGCACAATTTTTCAAGATTTTGTGGCCATGCTACAGCATATTTGCATAAATTTGCATATCTTATATTACCTAATATACACAATACTTTTTATTAGAAAATTTGAATTGTTAAACATTTTTCTTTTACAATTAATATACTTTTCAGCTGTTTTTTTTAGAATTTCTTTCATTTCCCTGTTTCATATCTTTTCTTATTTCTATTTATTTTCTTTCCTTTTCCCGCTCTTCCTTTTTTTTTCTTGTTTATCTCACCTTTTCCTTCACCCCATCTAATGACTTTCTCCCAAATATTCCTCTCGCCCCTTGTCTACAATCTGTCATTCCTTTCCTCCTGTATCTCCATCTTCATCTACTCCCTCCATCCTCTCTTCTTCTCATTCACTCCCAGCCTCTTAGTGTCTCCTTTTCATTCATCTTTTCCTTTTTTTCCCCTCACATTCTCTTACAGCCACTTCTGTCTCCTGCCACTCAACCGTTTCTCCCCCTACCATCCACTCCCTCTCTTCTCCACTCTCTCATCCTCCTTTGCAACTGCTTCACTTCCTTCCCTTTCACATTTATTCCTGCCCCCTCCCTTCTTCCCCCTCCCCATCTTTGAACTCTCATCTTTCTCTCCCCTCTCTACTTTCTCCCTCACTGCGCAAGTACCTATCCTCCCTTGTGTGGGATTAGCCACCTTCTCCTTCCCATATGCGTCCCCTCCATTTTAGCAGGTTATCTGCTGCTTTCTCTCTATTCTGCCCGACTCTGCTGGCACTGCACAGCTCTGTGTTTAAGGTGAGCAGTGAGATGCCAGAAAGGATTGTCAGAATAGTAAAATGGTGGTAGGGGCTCTGACATACGGGGAGGGGGGTATAGGAAGGATGTGGCAGGTGATATGATGTATGAGGAAGAGAGGATGGGAAGGAGGTGGAGGATGGGCTAATGCGGTCTCATTGGTTGAGGGAAGGAGGATTGGGTTTTAGAGAGACTGCTTCATACAGGGGTTGGAGCTGGAAGGAGTCAACCCATGAAACAGTTTACCCCTTGGTTTTCCACCATACCATAGCAGGATCCAGATTTCATAGCAAAATCCAAAGTCTACCACACTTCCCATTGAACTGCAGAAAACTGGGGGCTTTGACAGTAAGGAATGTTAATGCTATCATCTGCCCTCTCCCAATAACTCAGATGAGCAGAAGCAAAGGATGTCTCAAAAACTACAAAGCATAAAAATAAAAATCCTCCTATTTTGTTTTGGTTTTGTCTAGCATTTTGATAATTGTTTTAATATTTTGTTTGATAAAACCTTGCACTTTAAGGATCAGCAATATAGAGATAGAGCAGCTGTAAGTGTGTATTCCAGGAGACAACACACAGCAGAGCACTAGAAGAAGTGTACATAATTGGGGGGCACAGAGAAAGGAAGCATGGGATACATTGTTTTGGTTAGTAATCGAGATTAAAAAAAAAAAACAAAAACAAAGATTGGAATCTTGGCAATGGATGACCATCAGATCCTACTGAGGAAAGAAATACTTTGCAAAACTGATAAATATTGTGATGTTATAAAGATTCCTCTCCTACATCTGTTGATAGTATAAATGAACGTTATGAAACAATATCCTTCTAGTCTGTCGCATTGTGAAAGAGATTGAAATGCCTGCAATATTCTGGAACATAACAGGAACTCTACCTGAAATGGAGACCAGCAAAATTTAGGGGACTATCAAAACACATCCATAGAAAGTGAAAGAAATATCAGACAAAATAATAGGAAAAATACCATTGCCAAATCCACTTTGGGTACTACATTTAATAGGGGAAGTAAACCTAGTTTTGGCATTTCCTTTAAGATTAACTTTGTAGTTTTCTGACTAGTAGAGAAATGTGGTCTAAATAATTGTAAAATGTTTGGAAAAAATGATTAGAGATGCATTGAATTATTATTATTTCTACTCAGGCAAACATATGACTATCAAAACCAACATCAGGCTAATGACACAGACTTTGAGAGGCCCAAAGGTTACCATCACCCAAGCTGTGATTTTGAGGAAGAGGATTCACAGGTTTGCTATGACTCAAGACCATCGCCACGGAGACGTTTGCTACCTCCAACACCCACATGTGAGTAAAGTCTACTGGATTAGTTTCATCATCTGAAATAATTTGGTGCAAACACATATCACAGATTGCTACAGAAAAAGCTGGACTAGGGATATCTGGAACAAGGAAAGTTAGTTATGCTGTAGATACACATACTGAGGTCAATATTCAAAAGGATTTGCCCAGTTGAACATTTTTTTTTAGCTAGGTAAGACATTACCAGGTTGAAACTTAGCTGGATATGGTAGGAATGCGCCAAGGTGGTTGGTTACTGGGATATGGTTATTGATCTAATTGATGAGATTATGGTATGTAAGGTATCAAGGAATCCCAGACTTTTACTGATCACCTGGGAAATTGATGAACTAGATTAGAAGGCTTGTTGTTTGAGTCTACATATGGCAGCAAGATGTAAATTGGCTGCATGGTGGCATAAGGTAGATGTCCCTCTAAAAGTGGACCTACAAGTAAGCCTAGCTATTTTATTTATTTATTTATTTATTTAGAAGCTTTTATATACCGATGAACGTTGGGAACATCTCATCGGTTCACAATGAACAAAATGCAGCTAAGGATGCTTTACAGTAAAACAGAGAACAAAATGCATAAAAATATATAAAAAAACCAATCAAATTCAATCAAATTCAAAATAAATTAACAGAGAACTAAGGGTCGACAGGTACAAGAAATCAAGATTGCACGGTTACAGTAATATGGAACGGATACTGCTAATTACAATATAGGTATTTACAAGAATAAAGTCATATAAATGAGAGAGACATGAAGGTAAGAGGGCAAGAGAGTGGAGAGTTATGCATATGCTTGCTTAAAGAGGTGGGTTTTTTAATTCTGTTTACATTTTTTAGAGCATGATTCTTGACGAAGGGAGGATGGGAGCTTGTTCCATAGCGTGGGCCCCGCTAAGGATAGGGCCCAATCTTTGGTGGAGCAGAGTTTAAACAGTTTAGGTAAAGGAGTGAGAATTGTTGCTTTATGTTGCTGTCTTGTGGGTCTGTTTGTGTTGTGAAAGGTGAGGTGTTCTGTGAACCATTGCATATTTTGCTTGTGGAGAGCTTTGTGAATTAGCGTGAGAGCTTTGTATGATATTCTCGCAGAGGCTGGTAACCAATGGAGGTGTTTAAGTACCGGAGTTATGTGGTCACTTCTGTGGGTGTTTGTAAGGATCCTGGCAGCTGCATTTTGTAGTAGTTGCAGCGGTTGCAATGTGCTTTTAGGTAAACCTATGAGCAAGGCATTACAGTAGTCTATTTTTGAAAGAATAAAGGCTTGTAGAATGGTGCAAAAGTCACTGAGATGTAGAAGGGGTTTGATTTTTTTAAGGGAATGTAGTTTGAAGTAGCAGGCTTTGAGAGTGTTATTGATGAATTTTTTGAAGGTGAGGTGATTATCAATAGGGATGTGAATCGTGTGATCGATCGTCTTAACGATCGATTTTGGCTGAGGGGGGGGGAATCTGATCGTCATGGTTTTTTGGTTAAAAAATCGTTTTATCGGGGGAGGGCGGGAAAACCGGCACACCAAAACAACCCTAAAACCCACCCTGACCCTTTAAAACAAGTCCCCCACCCTCCCGAACCCCCCCAAAATGTTTTAAATTACCTGGGGTCCAGTGGGGGGGTCCCGGCGCGATCTCCTGCTCTCGGGCCATGGCTGCGTTAATAGAAATGGCGCCGTGGCCCTTTGCCCTTACCATGTGACAGGGTAAAGATAGCGCCGGCGCCATTTTGGTTCCTGGCACCCGACATCACGAGTGCAGGAGATCACTTCTGGACCCCCGCTGGACCCCCAGGGACTTTTGGCCAGCTTGGGAGGGCCTCCTGACCCCCACAAGACTTGCCAAAAGTCCAGCGGGGGTCCGGGAGCGACCTCCTGCACGCGGGCCGTATTGCCAATATTCAAAATGGCGCCGGCGCTACCTTTGCCCTCACTATATCATACGGGCGACGTCGGCCCCTATGACTATTTGCGTCTCAAAATGGCGCCATCGCCTTTGCGTCTCAAAATGGTGCCGATCACCTTTGCCCTCACTATGTGTGACATAGTGAGGGCAAAGGCGATCGGCGCCATTTTGAGTATTGGCATCGGACGGCCGGCATGCAGGAGGTCGCTCCCGGACCTCCGCTGGACTTTTGGCAAGTCTTGTGAGTGTCAGGAGGCCCCCCCAAGCTGGCCAAAAGTCCCTGTGGGTCCAACGGGGGTCTCGGAGCGACCTCCTGCACGCCGGCCGGCCGATGCCAGGACTCAAAATGGCGCCGATAGCCTTTGCCCATACTATGTCACAGGGGCTACCGGTGCCATTGGTCAGCCCCTGTCACATGGTAGGAGCACAAGATGGCGCCGGTGACCATGTGACAGGGGCTGACTAATGGCACCGGTAGCCCCTGTGACACAGGCTATCGGCGCCATGATGAAACCGGCAAACGAGGGTGTGAGAATGCAGGGATGGCTTCTGGAGTCCCCGCTGGACCACCAGGGAGTTTTGGTAAGTCTTGGGGGGGTCAGGAGGGTGGGGGGGTTAAATTTTTATTTAGGAGGCCGAATAAAACAGAAATCTGTTAAATACGTGGGGAGTCGCGATGCGTTTCGCCTCCCCACATATTTAACAGATAGGACAAAATAAGTTGCGGATTACAAATACGTGGAAAACGGATGCACACCCCTAGAAGAACCTTGGGGGACATCTTGTGCTAGGGAGATAGGTTTGGATGTACAATTGCCTATTTGGACACTGTATTGTCTGTCGTGCAAGTAGGATTGGAACCATTGCAGGGCTGTTCCTGTGATGCCAATATTGTTGAGGCATTCAATTAATATTTTATGGTTGACAGTGTCAAATGCAGATGAAATATCGAGGAGTACCAGGATATGTGAAGTACCTTTGTCGAGGCTTCTCAGGATGTAATCAGACAAAGAGATGAGTAAGGTCTCAGTGCTGTGATGGTGTCGGAAGCCATATTGTGAGGGCAATAGAATGTTGTGCTCATCTAGGTAATCAGATAATTGGCGGTTGACAGACTTCTCAAGGATTTTAACTAGGAAGGGTAGATTGGATATGGGGCGAAAGTTTGTGAGGTCGCATGGATCAAGTGTAGGCTTTTTCAATATGAGTTTGGTAATGGCATGTTTAAGACATGTTTAAGACATTTTATATAATATGTAGACGTTAAATGCTTGCCTACATGATCTCATTCCAAAGTTTTAAACAACTTGGGCATTATGGGCCGGATTTTAAAAGTTACGCATGTAAATCCAGAGGATTTACACATGTAACCGGGCCTTCGCGCGCCGGGCCTATTTTAAAAAGGCCCGGCAATGTGCGTAAAGCCCTGGGACGCAGATTGTGGGTGGAGCGGTCAGGGGCGGGGTAGGAGTCAGGCTCCCAGCACAGTGACCATATTTGCCGCTGTGCCAGGGATCACGTGCCAGCAGTTGGCGGTGCACGCAACTTACTTCAGCCCCACGGCTGAAGTAAGTTTTGCAACAAAGAAAACAAAAAGAAAAAGGTAGGGGGGAAAGGGCGGGGGAGGTAGGGAAAAGGAAGGGAAGGTGGAGTGGGGAGTAGGGAATGGGGGAAGGCTGCGCGGCTTGGCGTGGGCTCAGCGCGTGCAAGATGCACGTGCACCCCCTAGTGCGCGCCGACCCCCGATTTTATAACTTCCACGTGCACCTTTTTAAAATCTACCTCTATGCATTTCTTGGAAGGAAGCTCAGGGCTTAAAGTCAGAGTTAATAAAACCACGATAGACTGTGGAATAACATATACACATACTTTGGGCCTGATTTTAAAAAGTGTTTACTTGAGTAAAACTAGATTTTACTTGAGTAAATGCACTTTACTTGAGTAAGTGGGCTTTTGAAAATTGCTACAATGTATGCCATTGAATGGTCCATAGGATTTATTCTCGTAAGTGCACTTCACTCGAGAGTAAAATTGTTACAACACTAGTTACATTTATGTACATCAAAACTCCTTTTGAAAATTACCCCCATTGTGCGTAACTGTGTGAATGATTGATGCCGGTGGGGAGGGTTGGAGAGACAGGGTAGTGGGGTCACGTTTAATGGAGTGGGGCAACATACTTTGTAAAGGGATGTTTATGCGGTGTGTTTATAATGTTGAGTAAGAAGGATTTGGGGGAGGGTGAAAAAGTTGGGGAAAAAAATGGAAAAAGCTATAACTGGTTTAGCAAATGCTGTTACTTATTTAATTACTCATTTTGTTCAGTTGCTTATAATGTGATCACAACATACTGAATGTTATTTTGAAAGTATTTTTTTGCTAAATGAAACTATAATGCTACTCCATTTAATAAAATTTAAATTAAAAATAAAAACCCTTAGCTGGATAAAAAAAAAAAAAAGGTAGAAAGGGGGCATTCCAGGGGAGAGGCTTATATCTGCCCAGCTAATACTGAATATAAGTGCTGGCCAGGTAAAGTTATCCAGCTATCTCTGATCAGAAAAATAGCAGGCCTAAAATTAGCCAGACAACTACAATTTTTCAAAAAGCATGTTGATCAGGTGCTAATTCCCTGTCTCCACCCGAATCCCCTACCTTACAAAAAGAGGATGGCAAAACTCCCACCTCCCAAACCCCTAAAAGAGGTCTGCTGGTCTGAATACTAAGTGCAACAGGCAATAAAACCAATCCCCTTTCAGAACTGAGTAACTTTGCCTTCCTAAAGTGAACCAGATAACTTTATAAAGTTACAGAACTCTGAAAGGGGATTGGTCCCTTTGCTAAGACCTGTCAGTGAAAGGACCAGTCATTAATCTTTTCATCCGAAGTGATATACATTAATACTAATGTGCCAGGACTTGTCAGCTCTATCACACTTAGTAGTCAATCCAATGGGTCACATATGGGGATTTGGGAATTTAGCAATCACCTTTTTTTAAGGTAGGAGATGGGGTCCCAGCCCTTGCTCAGCACATTAGTGGGGGGGGGGGGGGGGGTTTCCTGTGAGTGGCAAAGCTACCTAGGTTTCTTTAGCCAAATATATGCGACAGTAGACTTACATATCTCACTAAATATCCTGACCAAAGTTAGCAGGTTAATGTTATCTAAGTAACTTCCCACCACTCACTGCTGCATGGAATATTGACCTTGTTCTTTTCACTCCTTCATCTCTTGCTAAAATGATACTCTGCAATATGATATTCAAAGGAGAGCCCTGTATTATTGCGCGTCCCATCCACGCTCGGCCCGCGCACGGGCCTGCTCACCTCTCCAACTCCTCCGGGGGTCCCGGGTCGTCCTCCCCTGCAGCGGTGGCAAGCACGGCTAGGCCTCGGCATCCTGCGGCAGCGGTTGCCGGGCCTTCCTCTTCCAGCCAGGCCGCACGGCGGGGCTTGGCGTCCTCCATGGCATCAGCCCCGCCCCTAGGCGCATGCATGCGGACCGCCCGGCCCCTTAAAGGGCCAGGGGTGGATCCCAGCTCTGCGGCGCGCCCTGATTAGCTCCAGCTGGTCAGACCCAGAGAGCGCCTGCCACCAGGAAGCAGATTTGTTAGGCAAGACTTCCCTTGGGTAAATCCATGTTTACTGTGTCCCATTAAATCATGTCTTTCTATATGCTCTATGATTTTGATCTTTAGACTAGTTTCCACTATTTTTCCTGGCACTGAAGTCAGGCACTGAAGTCAGGCTCACTAGTCTATAGTTTCCTGGATCGCCCCTGGAGCCCTTTTTAAATATAGGGGTTACATTGGCCTCCCTCCAGTTTTCAGGTACAATGGATGATTTTAATGATAGGTTACAAATTTTAACTAATAGATCAGAAATTTCATTTTTTAGTTCCTTCAGAACCGTAGGATGCATACCATCCAGTCCAGGTAATTTGCTACTCTTTAGTTTGTCAATCTGGCCTATTACATCTTCCAGGTTCTCAGTGATTTCGTTCAGTTCGTCTGACTCATCACCCTTGAAAACCATCTCTGGAACTGGTATCTTCCCATCATCCTCATTAGTAACACGGAAGCAGATAATTAATTTAGTCTTTCTACAATGGTCTTATCTTCTCTAAGAGCCCCTTTAACCCCTCGGTCATCTGATGGTCCAACCGACTCCCTCACAAGTTTCTTGATTCAGATATATTTTTTAAAGTTTTTATTATGAGTTTTTGCCTCTGCGGCCAACTTCATTTCAAATTCTTTCTTCGCCTGTCTTATCAATGTTTTATAACTTGACATTACTTATGCTTTTTCCTATTTTCTTCAGATGGATCCTTCTTCCAATTTTTGAAGGATTTTTTTTTTTTGCTAAAACAGCCTCTTTTGCCTCACCTTTTAACCAAGCCAGTAATTGTTTTGCCTTCCTTCCACCTTTCTTAATGCGTGGAAATCATCTGGACTGCACATCTAGGACTGTATTTTTAAACAATGCCCATGCGTTTTGAACACTTTTACCTTTGAGGCTGCACCTTTCAGTTTTTTTCTAACTATTTTCCTCAAGTGGAATCCTCAGTTCAGGGCAGATAAAAGCAAAATATCAGCCCGAGTGATTCTTTTCAAAACCTGTCCACTGATATCTCTCTGACTCCTTTGTGCATGTGCTTCAGCAACTGCCAAAAGCACAGCAAGCTGACGCTCGAGGTATATCATGTGTCTGAAGCTTGGCACAACTGAGCCAAAAAATCTCTAACATAAATTTCACATTTTTCCTAAATAACTAAGAAGTAGAGTATGCGCTAGATCAGAGGTGAATATATTCTGTATTCTTTGTCTGGTGTTAGTCTTTTGCCAATCAATCAGCTCTTGAACCAGCTGTCACGTAATGAGGCAACCTGTGAGACAAACACTCACCATGACACACACACACGCACACACATTCTCTGTGGGTGTGAATTTGTCCATGTCCGAGAGCAATAAAGAGTGTGTTTTGTCTGTTTCAGAAAGAAAGATACCCACAAACACACGCCGGGAGCAGGCATTAAAGCATGCCGCATTCAAGGGCTCATGAAAAAACAAAAAAATCCTGCTTTCTGTGAATCCTGAAAGCAGAATTATGCCACACTCAAGGGCTCAACAAAAAAAAATCCTGCTTTCTGTGGTTCCTCCTATTAGTATCGTCATGATACAGTAGGAGGAGCCACAGAAAGCAGAATCCCCAAGTTCTGGCCCGACTGAAGGAGTGAATAAATTAATATTAAGTGTCCTGCACTTAATATTAATGTATTCACTCCTTCACTTACTGCTGATTCCGCCATCAACTGTCACATGTCAGTAAAAAGACCAATCTCCTTTCAGAAGGCTGTCATGAAAGGGGATTGGTCCTTTTCACTGACAAGTGTCAGTGAAAAGGACCAATTGGGAACAGCCCTACCAGGGGGTGGGGAGGGTGCTCTGGTCAGGCTTTGTGGATGCACAGCCACTCTCCTAGGCGCCTGATGCAGAGCACTAGGGATGCACAAATTATCCATAGCGTGGCAGCTCATTTGCCTATTGCATCGAGAGCCCAGGAGAGATGGATGTGCGCATGTTCAAAAAACGTGCACCCAGTTTGCAAGCACGTTTTTTACATAATTATATTGCATTGGCCTGAGAGAATCCCTAGTGGCAAGAGGATGGTAATGAAACACAGGGTAACATGCATGGAATGCAGATTAGGGTTCAAAACATCCGTGGTGTGACTACTCTGTGTACAAGCAAGAAGGCATGGTAGCCTGCATGCAGTGGCATTTAAAGCCCTGTACAGCTGTGGTTCAATGGCATCAGGCTTCCAAGAGGGCTGCAGTGATCTGCATGGAGGGACTGAGGCTAGAACCAAAACTTATATGAGCATGAGGAAGCCTGAATTTTTATCGCATCTTCACTAACTTTGATGACTATAGGGATTATTACTAAATTTAACAGGACATAAATGGGGGGCCTGGGTTCTGGTTTGTGGGAGACAAGGTTGGGAATACTAAGATCTGGAGTGGCCAGCTAGCAGAGGTGGTGGATGCCATCATTGTGGCTGATTTTGCACATGCTTGGGATGGAAGTGGAGAGGAGTGGTAGAGGGTGGGAGAATTGATAGGTTGAGTAAAGGTCATAGGGGAAAAGGAGATGTGTAGGGTTGCATATGGGAGTTTGCATGCACATCTGCCCAGAATGGATAAATCTCAACTGGGCAGACTGGATGGGCCATTTTGGTCTTTATCTGCTGACATTTAGTAATTTACTATGTTACTATGGGGGTCATTTACTAAGCATTTTTAACATAGGCACAGAATGGGAAAAAGTCCTTATGTTAGATCCATAGAAGTAAAATGTAAGACCCGTGATTGTACGCACATGTGTGCACCGATTTTATAACATATGCGCATATATGTGCGCGTGTTATAAAATCGGCTATCCGCACGTACATGCCCGCACGATTTTATATTGACGTGCATGTGCACGCGAATGCCACCTCAAGCGCGTAAGTGGGGGGGAATTTTATTAGGTACGCTTGACGATGAAATTGGTCTTTTTCCCAGTTTGTTCCCAGTTCACCCCAGTAAAGGAGAGCTAGTAAACCACCTAGCTAACTTACCTTCCTTTCAGCCTATTCCCCCATCCTTTTAACCCCCCCTAAATAGCGTATTTTCTTTGTTAAATGTCTTACGCACCGTCCATAGCAGAAGTAAAGATGTGCAGTAGGGGACCCCGGCGCGCACTTGTGTGCGTAAATACATGCTGGATTCATGCTACAGACCCGGCCCGCCCTCGCCCCGCCCCTTTTCTGCCAAACCTTTTTATTCACATTCTGGGAGATATGCGTGTGGCCGCTAGCCTTTTAAAATCCACGCAGTCCGTGCATATCCGAGTCACGCGCGTATCTCCCGGCTTTGGCGCGCGTAGAGCTTTTAAAATTCACCCGTTAGTGCGTACGTATAGTAACTCTGAAAATCTTAATAAATTTGCAAAACGACAGTATAAAACTATACTACATAGATTGTAGCTCTACTATTTTGTTGTATTTTGCCATCATGTGTACCTAAGCAATAAATATTTTAGTGTTCCAGTGCCCAGGGCTGTTAGAATTTGTATAAAAGGAAATGTGTACTACATAAATACTGTATGAGGTTATTTGTGAAGAAACTCATAATGTTTAAATTGGAAAAGTGCTAATTATTTATACCTTGTCTTAAAGAATTTCCATTAGCTTAACTGGGCCCAGCTGACAGTAGATAAGGTAGTCTGAGTCATTAGTAAATTGGTCCCTGTGCTTGCAGGGCTTGCATTTGTTGCTCTGTCTTTTTTGTGTGCAGTACTTTTCATGGAAACCACATGCTTTACAAAACAATAATGGACGATTGGACAGCATTCCAGAGAGCTTTTCTGCATAGCTCGCAGAGGACTTTGGACATGCTCTTGGAAGCAATTAAACATTTTGTTGCCTCTTTGCTAAAACTGGAACAAAATTGGCCAGTACTAAGTTTTGCTTCATGGTGTAATGGGTACCCACCACAGCTTGTTTTATCACAGGAACCAACATTATGCCCAGTTGCAGTTTTGATTCAAGACTGTGAGCAGCACATGCTGTTCTTTCTATCAGAGGATTGCAGTGCCTATGTGGGGTGCTCTGAAAGACCCTGAAGCCTCAGTTTAGTCTAAATGCTAAATTTTTTGGCATGCACTAATTCGATTGATACACACTAAATGGAGTTAGTACACACTAAAGGAAATTAGTGTATGTTAAATAATGTTAATGTGCACTAAATTGGCTTTAATGAGCAGTAAAAAAATAGTGCATCCTAAAATAAATTTAATTACATGAAATGAAATGAAAAAAATGAAAAACAATAATAACAAACAAAAACAAAAAAGAAACAAACATTTGCTTTTCATCCCACCAGACCAGTCCAAACGCATAGGTTTTGTCTCCCTAGGAGCAGATGGAGACAGAGAACAACTAAATCATTGACATCACCGCATTTAGGGTCTCGTATAGCCTGCAACTCTTCAGGAGTTCTCTGTCTCCAGTGAATGGTAAATATGCAGACCCATGCAGCTGTGAAAGAAGAGAAATTACTTTTGTGGGGACGGATGGGCTCTCTACCCACTTTGAGTAGGGCCAAGCAGGATGTTGGTGGCCCCCGACTGGCATTGACCTACTGGCTCTGGAAAGGATTTTGATATCCAGAGGAGTCTGGCTCTCTTTCTCCCCCTTCCACCCCTCATTAGAAAAAACAAAAACAAAAAAAGGAGAAGGAAAAGATGAAGGTGAAGGTGAAGGTGAGGCAGGAAACTGCCAGGTTGAACTTAGCTAGGTAGGCAGAGTTTGCTGATTTTTTGTGCACACAAACTTGTTAAAAAAATAGAGGAACAAGAAGAAAGAAACAGAGTGCTCTCCCAAAGGCTCCAAGGGGGGAGGGTTAGGAGAGAGGTCTTGTCACTGGCTGGATCAGACCTTTCCAGGAACACCTAGGAAAGCAGCCCAACGACTTGGATGGTGGCCCCGGCTGATCACAGGAAGCACAGTACAGATTGCAAGGGCAGCTGTGGGAACTCAGCTACTACTTCTTTCTTCTGTAGCTGTGTCAGAAGGCCCGGTCTGAATGCTGGGGAAGTCCCATCTGTGGAAGGTAGGTGAAGGGCAGCTCCTGCAGCAACAGGCTCAACTCTTTTCTGTTGGACCTGAATCAGGCCCCTTCGGAGGGGGGAATCAGGTGGAGGCAGAAACCACAGTCATATTTTAGGCTGCTTGCCTTGGGGAAGAGTTATTTTCAGGGCCAACTGGCCTTTCTCCAGTGAGGAGTGGGAGGAGTACATAAGAGCATAAGAAATGCCATAGTGTGTCAGACCAAAAGTTCATCAAGGCCAGTATCCTGTTTCCAACAGTGGCCAATCTAGGTCACAGGTACCTGGCAGGATCCCATGCTTCTTATGCTCAAGGATAAGCAATAGCTTTCCCCAAGTCTGCCTTGTTAATAACTTTTTATTGACCGATTAATAACTGTTTACCAAGTCATGCAGGCTGAGGGGGAATTGTCCTGTCAGTGCTCCTCACACCCTTCTCCCCTGAATTTGTGTCCTGAAAGCAATGAGCTCCTGTGGCTCCCTGTTTCTCTCCTCTCCGCTCAGGGGACCAAGGTACAAGGGCAAGTGAACAGATTGAGTTGGTTTGGGGTCAAGAAGAGCGGTCTGTAACTTCTGAATCAGATTTTTGGCAATTAAGCTCCAGGAGACAGAAGGAATAGGATAGTGATCATAGTCCTTCTCACTAAAAAGAGGCTTTGGAAGAGGGAGAGATTCCAGGGGGCAAAAAAGATGACCAACTGGTAGTGTGTCTTTTCAGAAAGGCTGAACTTCTGTTAATGATTATACAGGCTCTAGTGATCTTAGGCATAGCCGGCAGAGGACAGCAAGAATGTGGGGGATCTGATTCTAGAGGGATGTTGGAACTGAAGGCCCTGAATGGAACAAAGTCAACATGGCTTTACCCAAGGCAAGTCTTGCCTCACAAATCTGCTTCACTTTTTTGAAGGAGTTAATAAAAATGTGGATAAAGGTGAACCTGTAGATGTAGTGTACTTGGATTTTTAGAAGGCATTTGATAAAGTTCCCCATGAGAGGCTTCTAGGAAAAGTAAAAAGTCATGGTATAGGTGGCGATGTCCTTTCGTGGATTACAAACTGGCTAAAAGACAGGAAACAGAGAGTAGGATTAAATGGACAATTTTCTCAGTGGAAGGGAGTGGGCAGTGGAGTGCCTCAGGGATCTGTATTGGGACCCTTACATTTCAATATATTTATAAATGATCTGGAAAGAAATATGACGAGTGAGGTAATCAGATTTGCAGATGATACAAAATTGTTCAGAGTAGTTAAATCACAAACAGATTGTGATAAATTGCAGGAAGACCTTGTCAGACTGGAAAATTGGGAATCGAAATAGCAGATGAAATTTAATGTGGATAACTGCAAAGTGATGCATATAGGGAAAAATAACCCATGTTATAGTTACACAATGTTAGGTTTCATATTAGGTGCTACCACCCAAGAAAGAGATCTAGGTGTCATAGTGGATAACACATTGAAATCGTCGGTTCAGTGTGCTGCGGCAGTCAAAAAAGCAAACAGAATGTTGGGAATTATTAGGAAGAGAATGGTTAATAAAACAGAAAATGTCATAATGCCTCTGTATCGTTCCATGGTGAGACCCCACCTTGAATACTGTGTACAATTCTGGTCGCCGCATCTCAAAAAAGATATAATTGCGATGGAGAAGGTACAGAGAAGGGCAACCAAAATGATAAGGGGAATGGAGCAGCTTCCCTATGAGGAAAGACTAAAGAGGTTAGGACTTTTCAGCTTGGAGAAGAGACGACTGAGGGGGGATATGATAGAGGTGTTTAAAATCATGAGAGGTCTAGAACGGGTAGATGTGAATCGATTACCGGTATTTAGTCTTTCAGATAATAGAAAGACTAGGAGGCACTCCATGTCGTTAGCATGGGGCACCTTTAAACATAATTTTTTTTTTATCATGCACATTCCTCTTGGAGAAATCTTTTGAAAGAAACAATCGTATAAGAATTTCTACCCAGTAATGTACTCAGTTGAAAAGCTGCACATCTGAGCTGAGTCACCGTTCCCAGCAGCTGACATCTGTCTGCTTGAGGGAGGAAGAAGAAGCAATTGCTAACTGTCTCTGACATTTACTGCAGCTGTTCAGTAGCTATGGGTCATCTAAACAAAGGACAAGTTAGTTTGACAGTTGCTGCTAGGCGAGATGGAGAACAGAAAGGGATGAGAAAACACCATCTAGGAAATAAATTCACATAAGCCCTGTTCAGCCCATGGATAGCCCTAGATTGCAGACCCCTGAAGTATAGTGTAGGAAGACCCTGTGGGAATTGAGACCCCTTGTGGTGAAAACCCTAATTATTGCCCTGAAAAATTCAGGAGATTGGGTTTCCATAGCTTGAGAGAAGCAGCAGGAGCTAAGGTGAACCAACCTCCAGTTCCCTAGCTGAGCCATATAGTGCCCCTGGAGAGGTTCATGAAGAATAGTCTTGCGTGATTGTGAATCTATTTCTGTTCATTTATTTACATATTATCAATTGTAACTCTTTCTGAGAGTCCATCAGAAGGACGAGTCAGAAAATTATTAAAATGAAATGAAATGAAGGGATTCTAAAAGAGCAAAGTGAGGCTATCTAACATAGATACCCCTGAAGTTCAAAGCAGAAGGAAGGCCTTAAGAGGAGGGAGAGAGAGACACAGATTCAGAATTGAGCTGACATTTTTCTAAAAGTTACATGGGAGCAAGTGGAAGCAAGCACAACTAATGCCTGAGGATTACATTGCATTGTATTATAGTTAACTCTCCTAAACAGTGGAATGTGCTGTCGTTTGAAACGACATAAACAATGTCACTAACATTTATTTATTTATTTATTTATTTATTTATTTATTTATGGTTTTTATATACCGGAAGTTCCTGTATACAATACATATCACTCCGGTTCACATTTAACAGAGGTAACTAACGCCTCTGTGTTTCAAGTCATTTTCTAAACTAAACAATAGAAAAATATTTTCTATTGTTTTTTGTGCACATAGTTTTCAAATATTGTGCACCAGTTCCCTGGACAAACATAGTAACCCAGGGGGTCTCTAGAGACTCCCTTGCCCCAGCCCCCAACTCTGCCAACCCTGGAGGCAGCCAAAATTCCCCCAAAACAGTAGTATTAGCAAAAAAAAAAAAAAAACCCCTCATTCCCATGTCCCACACCTCCAACCTCTCACTTTTATTTAAAAATTAGCTCCCCCCCCCAGTTGCCAGAATCATCCTGGTGCAAATAGTATGCATTATTTTCTGAAAAGACACGAAAAATGCCTTCTCACGAAATGACATGAGAAACTAAACAAGTTTTACCGTGCATACCCCTACTAAACAGTAACACTGTAGAAGAATCAATTTTCTTTTGTAAATAAAAGTCAGACCTATTTGGGAACCACACTAGTTGAGTACGTCTTCATGTATTGGAATTCAGGCACAGGATTTTCAACACAGCAAGGATTTCTATCTTCACATTGAGCAAGTTCTGCCCATGGTACACTACACCATTTGATGAGACCACTGAGAAAAGAACACAAAAACTGATCGGAATAATCCCCCTGGTATACAGTCACCCCTATATTGGTTTAGTTCTGGTTTAGTTTCGACACTCCTCTATTTCATAGGCATCTGCATTCATTTCTTTTGTTTTTGCTGTCATGCTACGGCCCATGATCTCCACAGTCTTAGCTAACTAATCTGCTCTATGCTTCCTTGTTGAGGGATCCTTAAACACTCTCGTCCCCTACAAACTCCGTGAATTTAGTATGGCCAAGGCCGCTCTGTTATACTGAAAATTTGAGAGGGAGATGCTCTAAGATGCAATCAATGCCATTAACTTGTTAAAAATGACAAATACAAACATTCCTTTAGTGCTTTAAACTCATTTGAATAAAAGTGATTGCAAATAAGAGTACACGCACATATACTAGACACATAGTAAAACATGCAGAAAGAAAACTTCTGAGCAGTAATGTGAATGGTCAAGCCACTGTATCATTGATCCATTTTTGATAAACACTCATAATCTACCACTTTAAGAGAAATCTCCATGATTACTGAAGGGTCTTGGGCTGGAAAAAAGGTCAGGAACTTTTAGCAATTTACCTGAGTAAATTGGCTTCTCTGAAGATTGTTCTTACTCAAGCCAGCTAAACGCACGTGCAGGGTTCCACAGTGTGCATACTCATAGCTGGATAGAGGGAAGCTGTTCCTGGGGGCTATGTTTAGGTTGCAAAGACAAGGCGCAAATAATCTGCCCACAGAAAAAGCAGGTGCAAGGTCTGGGGGTCCTTTATATCCAAGGGCAGATTCCATAGTTGAGGTATGCATGTACTTTGCTTCAGGGAAATTTTAAATATCAGTAGGGAAGAGGATTTGGCAGGGGAAGTGATTATCCTGGGGGGGGGGGGGGGGGGGGGGCTTGGAGGCATCGGGGAAAGAGAGGGAGATAATTGAGCCCTACAGGTCTATAACCAAGAGGTGTGCATGAGTGAGGGAGAGGCATTCTTGGTAGCATACACATCAACTATGTGACTGTGTGTAGAAGAAAAAACTGTCCCCATTTATTATTTTATTTTATTGCTATTTTCTAAGTATTTCTTATGGACAATTTTATTTTCTTGCCATTCAATTTATGATATTCTTTTTTTTTTTTTTTTTTAGCAGCAAACCGGAGATCTTCCTTTAACTTTGAATGCTTGCGTAGACAAAACAGTCACGATGAATTACCGTCTCCTTCTTTCTCTCATCGCACTGCTCTACCATTGCATTTAATGCAACAGCAGGTAAGAGTACACATTTTTTATAAAAACCACTGCTGTGTTTCAGGTCTCCTTATAAATAGAGATTTTAATAAACAATTTTTTAAAGGCAGAAATGAAGAAGTAGGAACTATGAAAATTTGTAGCAGACAGATTCTTGTCAGGTTTGCACCCAAAGGCAAGTATGAAATGATGTTTGTGAATGGAAGCTTCTATAGTGGTCTCTCTTCCTGTATGCTACTATTATCTTTTTTCCAGGTTATGGTGAACCTTTTTTTGTTTTCTTGTCCTGAACATCCACTTTTATGACAACTTCCAGAGGGGTAGCTGTGTTAGTTTGAGCAATAAGCAATGACATAGAGGTCGGTGTTATAGAGTCCATCAAGCTAGGGTGAGAGAACATAGTAGAAATTTAATTTTTGTGAGACAAATGAAGTCAAATCTATGTACTTGCTATTCGTATGTCTCTCTCTGCATGATAAACTGGCCCCTAAACTCTTAGGGGCGGATTTTAAAACGAGCGCGAACAGCCTACTTTTGTTTGCGCTCCAGGCGCAAACAAAAGTACGCTGGATTTTAGTAGATACGCGCGGAGCCGCGCGTATCCACTAAAATCCTGGATCGGCGCGCGCAAGGCTATGAATTTTGTATAGCCGGCGCGCGCCGAGCCGCGCAGCCTACCCTGTTCCCTCCAAGGCCGCTCCGAAATCGGAGCGGCCTCGGAGGGAACTTTCCTTTGCCCTCCCCTCACCTTCCCCTCCCTTCCCCTACCTAACCCACCCGCCCGGCCCTGTCTAAACCCCCTCCTTACCTTTGTCGGGGGATTTACGCCTCCCAGAGGGAGGCGTAAATCCCCGCGTGCCAGCGGGCCTCCTGCGCGCCGGGCCGCGACCTGGGGGCGGGTACGGAGGGCGCGGCCACGCCCCGGGCCGTAGCCACGCCCCCGTACCCGCCCCCAAACGCTGCCGACCACGCCCCCGAAACGCCGCGACGACCGGGCCCGCCCCCGACACGCCCCCCTCGGAGAACCCCGGGACTTACGCGAGTCCCGGGGCTCTGCGCGCGCCGGGAGGCCTATGTAAAATAGGCTTCCCGGCGCGCAGGGCCCTGCTCGCGTAAATCCGCCCGGTTTTGGGCGGATTTACGCGAGCAGGGCTCTGAAAATCCGCCCCTTAAGCACCAACACCTCACCTCGAGCTATTAGATGAACCTCCTATTGGAATATAAATACTCGACTATTATGCAGGCCTTATAGATAGTCTCAGTCTCAATCTCAGTCTCACTTTCAGTCTCTCAGTGTGAGCTACAAAATAGGAAGTATTGCAGGGTGTGAAAAGTTTATCACACCCTGTAATAATACCTCTGTGAAGCATTATCAGACCCATACAGTAAGGTCCAATGCGCGCCAAGGCACCTCTCCTGGGCATGCAATTCACTATTTAAAATAGGGCCCGTGCTAATAAGGAGGCACTAGGGACTAGAGATGTGCTTCGTTTTTTATCCCGGGTCGGGCTACGGGTCGGCCAACCCATGGAAAATTTTGTTTTCCATCTGGTCGTTTTTTTTTTTCTCGGCAGGAGTTAATTTCTGAAAGTAAAATGTGCGGCTTGGATTTTGCTTTCTGTATTGCGGGTGAATACCTAATAGGCTCATCAATATGCATTTGCATGTGATAAACGCTATTAGTTTCGGGGGAGTTGGCTGTGCGTTTTCCATGCGCTATTATTACCCCTTATATAAGGGGTAATAATAGTGCGTCAAAAATGCACATCCAAACGGGGGCTAATGGTGCGCTCAGTTGAGCACACCATTCTGTATTGGCCTGTATGTTACCATGCAGTAATTCTAAACATGCCCCTTTTTCTTATCTCGGGCATTATCCATGCTGCATTATTATCGCATTTTGATGAATCTAGGGTAAGTCTGAAGAACTGGCTAATGGGTAAAGCATTGTTCAAATTAAGTGGATGACAACTATTATAATATATATAATTGTTCTGAGTAGTTTCTTTTCAGTATATAGTGGATTTAAAAGATTGCTTCCAAATAGTCAGTAATTATGCCCAAGAAAGGAGTCCTCATAGTGCTACTCTACATTGTTAATTTAACTTCTTATCGCACTGGTTAATCTATGTGTGAAAAGAACATAATTATTCCTTTAACCCAGTACATATGATAAATATGAGAATCAAAAGGAGATGTCCCTCAAAAAAGATTCTTAAACCGAGTCACATATAAATTTGCCACTTCGGGTGCCTTGGTGGTCCCCATGACAATACCCTTCACTTGGAGACAAAATGTCCCATTAAAACCAAAAAAGAATTAAAAAAAAAAAAAAAAGAGTAATAGTGGCAAGTTATTTCAAAAAACTCAAAGCAAAATGATCATGAAGGGATACATCATCCAAAACTATTACATATTGAGGTTCATATTCAGTAAGCTGGTGAGCAGACAAGTTATCTGGCTAAAATTAGCCAGATAATTTCACCTAGATATTCAGTGGGATCAACATCCCACTGAAAAAACTGATCTAAAAACCTAATTGGCTATGTTTGAATATAAGCACTTAGGTTTTTAAGTTATCCAGCCTTGTATGACCAGATAACTTGCTACTTAACCGGATATCTTCAAAGATATCTTCAAAGATATCCGGTTAGGTAGCACTAAAACCTAAAAAAAAAAAAATCCTTTGTGGGCCTGTGGCATGATTCCCACCCCCCTCCCCAATATGTTTTAACTGACCCCACCAGGCTAAGCAGCCCTCACTCCCCCAATTCTCCACAAAAGAGTACAAATATTTTTTATAGGAGGTCGCAAATTGCTCCATCCCCTCCTTTCCTGCTTTATTGTATTTAAAAGGCCTCCCTACTGCCCTGTCCCCCTCCCCACCCGCAACCTCAATAACCTGTTACCCCCACCCCCTGAACCTCGAAAACCCCTGTTGAGAGTGAGGTAACCTCTTACCTGCTCCTGATACTTCCAGCGCTGTTCTCACAAGGCAAACACTGGAAGCATAAGCTACCTGCAGCTTACGCTGCTACTGTCAGAGCACCTTTCAAAGATTTTAGGGCAGTTTTCAACCTGTGCGCAGAAGTGTCAAGTCTGTAGGTACCATGTGCCTGCAGGCTTTATGTCAATTTTCAAAAGGGGTCAGAAATGGTACACACACACAGACCTGCATCTGCTATTTGCAGGGTACATTTCCCAGCCAAATCAAATACTTGTGTGTATGTGCTTAACTGTGTGCATGCATGTGTAATCCCTAACCCTTCTCTGACTGTCTCTCTCCGTGCAGAAAAGCTGCATATTTTTATGCACAGGGAGGGTAGGCATTTTCAAAGAGCCTATTTCCATGTGTAAAAACACATGCCTTTGAAGATTTCCCTCCTTAGGGGTTGATTCACTCAGAATGATTGTTAGCTTCTGATAGGTCAACAGTGGGTAAAAAGCCCTAACAAACAGCAGCTGTCATAAAATCATTAGGAGATGCTTGTCATGAAAAGAAAATATTCATCATGGCCTGAGAAGATATTTGGAGTGCACAGAAGGAGGAACCACCATAGATGCCCCATTCATGCATCTAAGCACCAGTGAAAGTGACCATTTATAAAAGTGATGAAGAGAGGGCATCGGTCTATGATCCCATCTAAGGTGTATCTATTTCCTTTTCCCAAAATATGCAAAGGGCTTCTGAGCTGCATATATTTTTTTACTTTTTTTTTTTTTTAACAATAAGTGATTTATTTTATTTGCTAAAATCATCAAATACATTTCTTCTATTAATTTTTTTCTAAATCTTGAATCTGGGTAAACTAAACCCATAGTTCACCGTCAAAAAAATATCTGTGTTTAGGGCACAATCTGCCCAATGGCAAGACATGCAAATCATTTCGTACCTGTGCAACTTCAGTGAACTTTCAAAGATAGACTGCTTGGGTAGTTTATCTTTGCTAATTCAGGAGAGATTCCAAAGGTAGAAAAAGCATCCAGGCATCTGTGACTGACGTTACACATAGGAAACTGCACAAAGGTCTGGAAATGGGCCACCTCCAACAAACTCAAGCCAAACCCCAAACCAAACAGAAGTATTAACTCTAGATATCGCATTTGCACCTCTCAAAGACTTCAAATTGATTCTGAATGACATCCCTCTCTTAAAATCTGAGGTCTGTAGCCTGGGCAGCCTCCTGGATACCAGAGTAAACATGGAATCCCCAGTGGCCACAGTTGTCAGGAATGCCTTCTACTGCCTCCAGTGACAAAAGCAAATAGAACCATACATGGAGAGGAATAAACTGGCCTTTCTGATATATCCATTAGTCCTATCTCAGCTCGATCACTGCAGCTCCCACAAAAACTCCTCAAATGTCTATAGCTAGTGCAGAAGGCTGCAGCACCAATGTTTTCTGACTGCAGCTACAGAGACCTTATTAGTCCAGTGCACTGACTGGCAGTCCACCCAACAGTCTCATTTCAAAGCCTTCTGCATTATCTTCAAGTCACAAAGGGGTCCATTATTTACTGCCATCTTTCCTGCTAAGTTCGGACTTAGCCAGACAAATGGCAGGATGGAGAAAGCCTGCTATAGTCAGCAGCCTCCACCTAGCCAGATCATTTTTTTATCCATCTAGAAAGTTAAGTGGCTGAGTGAGGGGCCCCTTGTCTGACTGATTTAGCCAGATAAAAGCCAATATTTAGCATTATCTGGCTAAATTAGCTGAATAAGTCTGGAACAGCTATTCAGTTGCCCTAAAGTTAGCCTAATAAATTAATCTGGCTAAATTTAAGAGAGCAGTGTATTCAGCAGCATGGCTGTGCTGCTCAGTATCTCAGCCAAGTTAGCCAGATAGCAACTGAAAATTGGCCTTTTAATGATTAAGTCCCAACCTGCCTCCCTATAAACCTTTCTCACTGCTTGGGATGCGAAAAAAAGATACTCTTTTTACAGTTATTTCTGTTTATAGATACTTGATATTGCGCCTTTTTCCATGAGAGTCCTCAAGGTGGATTACAAAACAAGCTTTAACACAACATATTGGTGGAAGGTCATTTACAGTAACAGTTAAATTGGATTTACCATGAATAACATTGAGGGGCTAGGGTGTGTTAACTTGTTGTCCTTAGCTGACGGTTCAGGCAGATAGGTCGGAAAAAGTGAGCATCTCTGCCAAGGGGACTGTAAGGGAAGGAGTGGCCAAAGAGCCATGCTTTAGCTTTTCTCCTGAAAGTGAGGTAACACAGCTCGAGGTGTAGGTGTTGCGGTACTTTGTTCCAGATCTTTGGAGCATAATAACTGAAGGCTTGAAGTCTCGCACAGGACAATCGAGCTGAAACTAGAAGAGGAGAGGAGAGAAGAACCATTTGGGAGGACTGGAGTTCTCTAGTGGGAGTACAGGGAAAAGAAGTGGGGAGAGATAGTCAGAGGCTTGAGTATTCAAGGGTGACCCTTTTATCATGGATTGTATCTTTCCCAAAGAGCACGCAAAAAATGTCTTTGGGATGTCTCTTTCCTTCTGCCACGCCCCCAATTTTACAAAGTTCCAAGGTGTGGATTCTTCCTATGGGGGAAAGGCTTAACCTGTAGGCCCAGACGGTGAAGAGATATCCCTTGTAGGTGTGGTATTGTCCCCTTTGTATGATGGCCCAGGCAGGACAACAATCTGGGTATTCAAAAGGCATTTTACTTTGATTTAGCAGAATGAAAATAATGTCCAGACAATGGGCTACTTGTTTTATTTCACATTTGTGGTCAATCCGGGTCATAAATGGTGAATTGACTGTTCTTTACTGTATACCAACCAGGCTTTTGCAGCCCAGCTTTACAGAAAGGAGGAGTGGTACAAAAAAATTTCCTCCAAATCACAACACAACTAACATAAAATCCAACACTTCCCCCTGGGTGAGGATTCACTGTAGTCCTTCCATGGTTAGAGAGGGCATAAAGGAACTTCTCCCTCCTGTCTTGGCCTCTCCAGCAGGAACAGGACTTCACTCCAGGCATAACCAAAAGTAGAAAAAACATCTTCTTTGAATAGTCCTTCTTGGTCACAGAGAAGGATAGCCCCTACCAAGCAAGGGATGCACTGGAACTGAGGAAACTCCCACCAAACACAGCACAAGCACAAAAAATCATCTCCTCCCTCATCAAAACCCAAACTAAACTCACCACACACAGCAAGGTTCGATTCCTCCTTTCTGGACCAGGGACTGAATCATCAGATACATCCTCAGGGGGAGGTGCTGTAGAAAAACAGTCTGTCCCATCAGCTATCACCTTCCAGGGCAAGGATCTAAGGCCACCCAGTGGAAGACCAGGGGCTATCCACACAACCATTTGTAGATTAAGCACCCACACACCCCACGCAGGCTCCCATTCACATCCACCCAAATACTGGGCAGGCTTCCATTGTCACATGCACTCCCTGATCATCCCAAGAAGACTCCCATGCATGCATGTGCACACATGCATGCATGTGCATGCATGTGTGTGTGCACATGCATGGCAGGCAGGCTCCCATTCACACACTTACGCATACACATATGCAACCCAAAAAGGCTCCCATTCACACACCCATCCCAGGCAGGCTCCCATTCACACACACACACACACCCATCCCAGGCAGCCTCCCATTCACACACACACACACACACCCCCATCCCAGGCAAGCTCCCATTCACACACTTACACGTACACATATGCAACCCAGAAAGGCTCCCATTCACACACCCATCCCAGGCAGGCTCCCATTCACACACACACACACACACACCCATCCCAGGTAGCCTCCCATTCACACACACCACAAGCAGTCTCCTATTCACCCATTCATTCCAGGCAGCCTCCCATTCATACAAACACACACACACACATCACAGGCAGTCTCCTATTTACCCACTCATTCCAGGCAGCCTCCCATTCACACACACACACCCATCACAGGCAGTCTCCCATTCACCCACTCATTCCAGGCAGCCTCCCATTCACTCACACACACACCCACATACCCATCACAGGCAGTCTCCTATTCACCCACTCATTCCAGGCAGCCTCCCATTCACACACACACACCCATCACAGGCAGTCTCCTATTCACCCACTCATTCCAGGCAGCCTCCCATTCACACACACACACACACCCACATACCCATCACAGGCAGTCTCCTATTCACCCACTCATTCCAGGCAGCCTCCCATTCACACACACACACCCATCACAGGCAGTCTCCTATTCACCCACTCATTCCAGGCAGCCTACCATTCACACACACACACACACACACACACACATTTTCATCAAAGGCAGCCTCCCATTCACTCACTCACACACACACTTTCATCAAAGGCAGCCTCCCATTCACTCACACACACATGCAGACCAGGAAGTCAGGGTCCATGGGACATTCCTCCTCCACTGCTGTTGCTGCTGCTGCCAGCCTGTTCCTTTTGTGTGGAAAGCAGCCATTCTGCAACTCCTCTTCCTGTGCTGGCCCCGAGGTAATTCAACACTCGCGGTGCTAGCACTTCTTGTATTCTCATCTCACAAGAATACAGGAAGTTCTAGCACCGCGAGTGTTGAATACCGCAGGGCCAGTGCCAGAGGAGGAGCTGCCAAATGGGCTTCCTCTGCTGTGGCTTCCTTCTGCCGCCTGTGGGATTGTGTCCACCGGCAGCAGCACGGGCTTCTCCCTGCTCCCAATACTGTCCCACCGGGTCAATTGCATGGTTTGCACACCTGATGGCACTGGGCTTGCAAATCCTTGTAAAAAAATAACTAAACCCATATGCAGTTTTCTCCCCTGATCTAAATACATCCCAATAATGCCTTTCTTATCTACACAGAAATACTAGAGCAGAGCAGTCAGTGTGTACTTTCTTTCCGCTAAGCAAAGTGGTGACTCATTTGAAACTTTCCCTTCTCCTGTCCAAAGATACAGTTGTTATTGATATTTGGTACTAGAAATCTTTCCAGAGGACCTTATACCACTGGCACCATTCCTATACGAAAAAAGAGAATGTTGGGTGCAGTTCGCGTGAGCCCAACGGATTGCAAGGAGAGAAATCTGGCCTTAGGTTGCAGCTGGGGCAACAAACACCAAAGACCATTGTCCCACAAACAATGTGTGGCTAGTGAGCACAGACCCTATCCAACTGTTTTCAAATGATCTTTTTCACATTTTGTACCTTGGTTATGATTTCTGCATAAGGCTGTTAGAGTACCTGCTAGGTAGTATTACAAAGATTAACACCCTCAGCTTTGCACCATGCAGTATACGACCTGAAATCGACGAAGCAGTGTGACACGAGGGTTCCGGACCCCCGCTGAACGACCTCCTGCAGTCGATCTCCTGCCGGCGCCATTTTCCGTACGGAAAACGATTTGCGGCAGGAAATCGCTCCCGGACCCCCGCTGGACCCCCAGGAACTTTTGGCCAGCTTGGGGGGGCCTCCTGACCCCCACAAGACTTGCCAAAAGTCCAGCGGGGGTCCGGAACGACCTCCTGCGTCGAATCGTTTTGGTCTATGGCCGTGGCCATTTTGCAAAATGGCGCCGGCTGAAGACTACACGATTTAGTGTGCCGCTTTTCCTGCTCTCCCCCTTCCCCCGATTTAGCTACGGACCGCAGCTACGGAGGTAATTTAAGGCTACGGACCCCCAGGTAATTTACGGCATTTGGGGGGGGGGGGGTTCGGGAGGGTGGGGGATTTAATTTAAAGGGTCGGGGTGGGTTTTAGTGTGCCGTGTTTTAGTGTGCCGCTGGACCCCCAGGTAATTTAAGGCATTTGGGGGGGGGTTCGGGAGGGTGGGGGATTTAATTTAAAGGGTCGGGGGTGGGTTTTAGGGGGTTTTAGTGTGCCGGCTCACGATTTTAACGATTTTCACGATACTTTACACACCCAAACGGCAACAATACGATTCCCTCCCCCTCCCAGCCGAAATCGATCGTTAAGACGATCGAGGACACGATTCACATCTCTAGTAACCGGCACGGAACGGCAGTTACTACCCTTAATAGAAACTTGGGGGTAACCTGCATTAGAGTGGCAGTTACTACCTTGGGAAGCTTGCTGGGCAGACTAGATGGACTTTTTTGGTCTTTTTCTGCCATCATTACTATGTTACTATGTAACTATATCCTTCCATTATACTGTCTCTGACTGCACACTAAACCAGGAATTATTGATTAAAATGTCTACATGTAGAAAAGTTTATTATAATCTTTTATTCTAAATAGAATATATGGAAAGATAAATACATGGCATGTCACTACTATTATAATTAGAAAGCTTCTGACTTACTGGATTATTTGTTAGCATGAAACTGTTCTATGAATCACCTTTGTATTAAAAAATCTTGCTCATATGATTGCTAACTTGTGGGCCGAGCCAGTAAAATGCGTGGGAGAGCCGGCACTCCGAGGCAAGCGCCCGCTCTCCCGACGCGTGCCAAGGCCACTCTCCTGGATGCGCAATTTAGTATTCAAATGAGGGCCCGCGGTAATAAGGAGGCTCTAGGGACACTAGCGCGTCCCTAGCACCTCCTTATTGGCAGAAGCGGCGGCTGTCAGCGGGTTTGACAGCCGATGCTTAATTTTACTGGCGTCGGTTGTTGAACCCGCTGACGGGTTCAGAAATGGACGCTGGCAAAATTGAGCGTCCGTCTTCCAACCCACGAGCCGCGGGCTTTTTTTTTTTTTTACGATTTTTAATTTTTTTTTAATTTTTGGGGCCTCCGACAATATCGCTCTGATATTAAGTCGGAGGGTATACAGAAAAGCAGTTTTTTTCTGCTTTTCAGTACACTTTCCTGGTGCCGCCGAAATTAACTCCTGCCTTTGGCAAGAGTTAATTTCTGAGAGTAAAATGTGTGGCTTGGCTGCACATTTTACTTTCTGGATCGCGCGGGACTAACTAATAGGCTCATCAACATGCATTTGCATGTTGCGGGCGCTATTAGTTTCGGAGGGGGGGGTTGGCCACGCATTTTCCACGTGCTATTACCCCTTACTGTACAAGGGGTAAAAATAGCGCATGGAAAACGTGTGGCCAAACAGGGGCTAACAGTTCGCTCGGTTGAGCACACCATACTGCATCGGCCCGATAGTATAGAATACAAATTGCTCTTGTAATAATGGAGGGCCAGATTCAGAAGCATTTCGATTGATAACTCAAAATATCTGACTAAATGAGAATTTGGGCATTAAGCCGGCTATCTTTTAGCCAGCTTTCTTATTATCTGGCTAAAAAATAAGCTGGATAACTTAGGGGCTGTTCCAGGGGCATTAGCTGGCTAAAATATCCAGCTAAATCCAATATTCAGTTAGCTGGATAACTTGTCAGGCCTAAGAGCTGTCCTAAAGTTAGTGGATAAAGCTAGCTGACTATAATCATCCAGCTAAGGACCTGATTCACTAAGGGTTTTTTCCATAGACACAAAATGAATGAAAAGCCTTAATGAATCTGGCCCTAGCTTTGCTATCCAGACAGTGATTGAATATGGACCTCAAAATATATGTTTAGGGCCAGCTTGATGGCTCATAGTCAGGCCTGGCGCCACCGGGTGTGCAAACCATGCAGTTGCTCGGAGAGGCACACCTGGTGGGGCATCATTGGGAGCAGGGAGAGGCCTGTGTTGCCACCGGTGATTTTCACTTTTTCACTTTTTCTGCTACCTGTGTCCGACAGCAGAAGAAAAAGCAGGAAGTAGTTTTGTACCTAGGGGGGGCGGGGGGGCATGTCACTTTGATCAGCGGGGCCATGGTGCAGCTCATCTCACCACAGCCCAAAGAAATATTCACATCCAGGTGCCCCTCCTCCTTCCTGCTTGCATGGCCCCAGAAGAAAAACATTGCTGGAGCCACATGGGCAGGAAGGAGGAGGAGCATCGGCCGTGTGCAGAGGAGCAGTAGAGATTGTAGCAGGGCCACAGTGGATCCCACCTCATGGCGGCCTTTTTACTTTCCTCCTCCCCTGGCATTATGTCTTGCCTTTCCTCCCTCATCCACTGGCATTACCACCACCACCACCTCCCTTTCCGCCCACCCCCTGGCAACAGTACCTTCCCTTTAACTCCCTGACATCAACACCACCTTCCCTTCCCTCCTCCTCCTATACTCCTCCCCCAAACATCAGTCCCATCCCTTCCCTCTTACCCTCTCTGGTATCCCTTTCTCTCCTGTCCTCTCTGGCATCGCTTCCCCTTCCATCCTCTTAATGGCAAGAGTAATGCGGTGAGCAATGGCATCACTCCTCCCCTGCTGCTGCTGCTGCTGCTGCCACCTCCTCTCCTGGCTTTCTTCTGAAATTTGAACTGTGTGGGGCCAGACGGTCTTGCAAGACTACAGATTTGTTTTCCCCAGCAGTGGCAGCTATGACCCACTCCCTCTTCTATCCACTGGGGGGAGGGGGGTGCAAAATGTCACACCTGCTGGAAACCTCTGCGTTGTGGTCTGAGTCCTGGGCCATGGACTGCTGCTTTTAGGGATGGCTAGACAGTAGGTAGGAGAGGGATAAACATGGGGAAACCCCCCACCCCTACCCTTAGGTGGTTTGCAAATGAAAGTTCATAGTATAGTAGCCCCAGTAGAGACCAGTTCTAATTGAATTGAAAGCTCAAAAGGAGGAGGAAAAGTCCGGGCTCAGAACCAGATTTACATCTCACACACCCCTAGGTATAGGATCTTAAACACCTTCCCCCCCCCCCCCCCTGCTCATGGAAGACGATTGTGCCAGGAAGGGGGTTGGCAGTGTGTGAGGATCGTGCCAATGTGATGTTGAAGTGCAGGGCCCTTCGGTCTTACCACAGATTCCCACCACTGGGATATTCAGCCCTGGCTGGTACTTTTAAACAGCAGGAATACTTATGATATGTACAGGTAGTAGTATAACTCCTTATTCTTGTAAGCAAATTTAGGACGATGGTCTTAGCAGTGTTTTACTTTTATATACATTGTGAAATTGTTACGTGGCAGGAGTACTCAACTCTAGGCTGCTCTGCTTATCAGGATACGCAGAGTGAATATTCATCAGATAAGTTTGCATTCTTTTGATCGGGCAAGCTCATTTGCTTTGTTTGGTTGTTCTATAAACCGGACATGTTTACAGCTCTTGAAGGACTCAGAGTTGTCTATGTCTACCACAGCTATATATGTATGACTGCTGGGTGCATTTCAGCATCTTTGATCCACATATTATGCTAAATCTTACTTTAGAATCAATAATCAAGTTCTGAATTGTTTTTCCCTTTGTATGTAACTATGTGTCAAATAAAATGCTTTCTTTATTCCACAAGAACTGATCACGTTTCAAAATTGACAGCAACCCCCTCTTCTATGAAATTGTGAGATGTGCAAAAGCATCATGCACAAGAGTAAATCTCTGCTGCACAGACAAATATCCTTTCACCTGACTGCAATATCTTTGTCAAAAACAAAGAAAAATGGTGTAGCCTGACTATGTCCCGGCTTGGGTATTATGCTAGAGAAGTGAGGTCATCATTTCCTTCTCAAAAAAATCAATGTCCATCCCTGGAATCACAGCATCATTTGTGTCTGTTTTGCTATTTATTGCTGGGGCCCTGCTGGCGAAATGTAACCCTTGGACACACTTTTATATTCCTTCTGTACCAGATCATGGCTGTTGCGGGCCTGGATTCCACTAAAGCTCAGAAGCACTCACCAAGTCGATCGACGCGTTCCTGGGCCACGCCACCTGCCACACCTCCTAACAGGGACCATACGCCCTACTACACACCTCTCATCCGAGTGGAGAGGGCAGAGTCAAAAGAGCAGATGAACGGCAGTCTGCCTTCTTTGCACAGGAGCTCCTGGTACACCGATGAGCCGGACATTTCTTACAGGACGTTCACGCCGGCCAGTCTAACTGTACCTAATCACTTTCAGCATAAAGAAAGTGAGAAACAGAGAAGTGCAGACAGCTTAGTGGAAGCGGTAAGTACCTTGAGGTAAAGAAGGGAGATCCCTTTACAAAGTGGCTAAGAGGAAAACAAAAATCAGACATTGGGGCTGATGCAATAACTTTTGCGGAAAGCGGGCGCTGACTTCAGCGCCCGCTTTCTTAACGCATGCATGGCACCCGAAAGGGGGGCACCATGCAATAGGCAAATTAGGGGGTCGTGCTAGCAAGGAGGCGCTAGGGTAGCTTGCGCGACCTTAACGCCTCCTTGCTAATGTGACCCTGCGGCAGCTGCCAGTTATGAAGACCGACGCCGAACTCGGTGTTCTGCCGAGGTATTTTTTTGTTTTGTTTTGCTTTTTTACTGAAGAAGTACAGTACACAACACCCCCGATAACCGGGATAGGGCACTGTGTGCAGGAAGATCACAACACTCCCAGTATCAGGGATAGGGCACTGTGTGCAGGAAGATCACAACACCCCCGATATCAGGGATAGGGCACTGCGTGCAGGAAGATCACAACACCCCCGATATCAGGGATAGGGCACTGCATGCAGGAAGATCACATCACTCCTGGTATCAGGGATAGGGCAGTGCATGCAGGAGGATCACAACACTCCCGGTATCAGGGATAGGGCACTGTGTGCAGGAAGATCACAACACCCCCGGTATCAGGGTTAGGGCACTGCGTGCAGGAAGATCACAAACACTCCCAGTATCAGGGATAGGGCACTGTGTGCAGGAAGATCACAACACTCCCGGTATCAGAGATAGGGCACTGCGTGCAGGAAGATCACAACACTCCCGGTATCAGAGATAGGGCACTGCGTGCAGGAAGATCACAACACCCCCGATATCAGGGATAGGGCACTGCGTGCAGGAAGATCACATCACTCCTGGTATCAGGGATAGGGCAGTGCATGCAGGAGGATCACAACACTCCCGGTATCAGGGATAGGGCACTGTGTGCAGGAAGATCACAACACCCCCGGTATCAGGGTTAGGGCACTGCGTGCAGGAAGATCACAAACACTCCCAGTATCAGGGATAGGGCACTGTGGCAGGAAGATCACAACACTCCCGGTATCAGAGATACCGGGAGTGATGTGACCCTGCGGCGGCTGCCAGTTATGAAGACCGACGCCGAACTCGGTGTTCTGCCGAGGTATTTTTTGGTTTTGTTTTGCTTTTTTACTGAAGAAGTACAGTACACAACACCCCCGATAACCGGGATAGGGCACTGTGTGCAGGAAGATCACAACACTCCCAGTATCAGGGATAGGGCACTGTGTGCAGGAAGATCACAACACTCCCGGTATCAGAGATAGGGCACTGCGTGCAGGAAGATCACAACACTCCCGGTATCAGGGATAGGGCACTGCGTGCAGGAAGATCACAACACCCCTAGTATCAAGGATAGGGCACTGCGTGCAGGAAGATCACAACACTCCCGGTATCAGGGATAGGGCACTGCGTGCAGGAAGATCACAACACCCTTGGTATCAGGGATAGGGCACTGCGTGCAGGAAGATCACAACACTCCCATTATCAGGAATAGGGCACTGTGTGCAGGAAGATCATAACACGCCCGGTATCAGGGATATGGCACTGAGTGCAGGAAGATCACAACACCCTCGGTAACAGGGATAGGGCACTGCGTGCAGGAAGATCACAACACTCCCGGTATCAGGGTTAGGGCACTGTGTGCAGGAAGATCACAACACTCCCGGAATCAGGGATAGGGCACAAGTTCTAGTCACATTGACTGATCACATTACTATTTTTGTCAAGCTACCAACCGTTTCCATTTCCCATCCATTGTCAGTGGGAACCGTGGTAACATGAATAAATAAGAGGGCAGCCAATAGGAATACATATTCATTCCTAAACTGACCTTCACTGACCTGAAAAGTGTCAAATTGTATCATTTTCTGTTAGCGCGCACTAACAATGGTTAGTGCGCACTAACTTCTTTTTAGCGCGCACTAACTCCCGTTAGTGTGCACTAATCGTAAAAAACGATTTTTTTACTAAAAAATCGTGCCAAACACGATTTTCTTCTCCTGCCAGACGATTTCGATCGTTAAGATGATCGGGCACACGATTCACATCCCTAATGTGCAGGCGTCCATGTTTGCGTGCTACCCAGCGTGCACACATGGACGCCTGATTTTATAACATGCATGCGCAGGTGTGAGCATGTTATAAAATCTGGGGTCAGCGTGCGCAAGGGTGTGCACAAGTGTGCACCCTGCGTGCACTGACACCCCCTACCTTCACCTGTTCCCTCCCAGGCCGCTCCGATTTCGGAGCGGCCTGGGAGGGAACTTCCGAACCCCCTAACCCTAACCTCCCTTCCCCTTCCCCTAACCTTCCGGGCAGGCGCAGATTACGCGTGCTGGCACCCGGCCAGCACGCAATCCTCCAACACAACGGCAAATGGGTGCTGTGCCGGAGGCTTCTGGCCCCATCCCGCCCCCAGACTGCCCGTGCCCCTTCCTGTCCCCTGCCTGCCCCTTTCCCAAAGCCCCGGGACTTTACGTGCGTCGCCGGGCCTTTGTAAAATAGGGCCGGCGCGCGTAGGGCTTTTAAAATCTGCCCCTAAGAGTTTATGATTAGGGACTTAAAGTCAGTAAATTTTCAGTCACGAGATTAAGTTTTTGACTGAACATTTTTGCAAAATTCAGGCCCCTAAAACTTAGGAGCCTAAATTTAAGTCTTCAATTCACTTAAGTCCTAAATTAGGTGCCCTGTGCTGAAAATCAGTGCTAACTGCCTAACTTTTTTTCCCTGCCCCAACTTTGCCCCTGTGGCCACCCAATTTAGGTTCCTAGTCAGTTTCCAAAGGAGCCAACTCACAAAAGTTAGGCACCTTAATCGTTTTACAATTGTTTCATAAGTATCTACAGTTCATTCCCCATTTCCTTATCCCTTTTAAACACTCACACATTCCACAGCATAAACTTGGAGACTATTGAAACATTTGGGCCCATTCCAAAGTCTGCAAGGCTGTAAGCACACTGTTCTGTTTTTGCTTTTTGTTTGTTTCAGGTATTAATATCAGAAGGCTTAGGACGGTATGCAAAGGATCCTAAATTTGTTACAGCCACAAAACACGAAATTGCTGATGCATGTGACATGACCATTGATGAAATGGAAAGCGCGGCCAGCAACCTTCTCAATGGAAATGTTCAGAATGGGACCACTGGAGAGATGTTCCCCATATTAAGTAGGCGTGATTATGAACTCCAAGAATTTGGTCCTGGTTATAGTGATGAAGAACCAGATGCTAACAGATATGAAGAGGACTTAGCTGATGAAATGATATGCATTACTACCTTATAGTATTTAGTAAAGGAGAACAATTATGTTTTCACATTACACACAAATAAAAGTGCCTCATAATCAAAGGAAGCTAGGCACTAGTTATAGTGAATGAGCAGTCAAGTTTAAGTGATATCATATATCAAGGAAGCCATAAGTCTGCATAATAGCATGTGTCTCCAGAATCATGAGAAATGATCAAAACTTCCTTTAACGACCTTTACAACAGAGTCTTCAGTGTCTCGGTAGGAAAAGGTTTATTTCCTGTATGAGGAAGATCAAAGAGGTATTCAGTTTATATTCCACATAATCTGTGACCTTCAGAAAGGGATAGGAGCACATCCGGGCGCAGAATCTCTCCAGCACAAAGCGATTTGGGAAGGAAACATTGTGAAACAACCTAGGTGATGACAATCAAGACAACAGTGTCATTACCTCAGCCATCAATAGCATATCAAATGTTCCGTTTTCAGCATTGTTGTTTTTTCATATTTGCAGCCAGATTTTTATCTTAAAACTCTTTTCAAGACTTATGTCAAACATACAAGAGACCATTATAAAAGATGTGTAATTTTTATTGTCATTTGCATCAATTCACATAAGAAAATATCATTCAGATGGTCTATTTTAAGACTATCATTTTAAGGGCAGATACACTGGAATAAATGCATTTTTGCAAATGCACTTTCAACCAGGTTAACTTTGAATTAGATAAGATAGGTTGTTTAAAATTGCAAATATTTACTGTACATGATCTGTAATATATGACAAATTGTATTTGTAAAGAGATGTTCTATATTTTGTAATTATTGTACTGTAATTGAACTGCAGCACTATTTAAGGATTCTAATTCATACACTGTAGTTCTTCACAAAATTCTAAACGAGATATCTGAGCATTTTTTTACTTGGAATATATAGAGTTTTAGGAAAATATATTAATAGGCAACTCTTCTACCTTCTGCAAAGCAGATCTTTTTTTGAAGCTACAATCTGAGCTTAAAGAAAACTGGCATCAGACAAGTTTTCTAAGATATTTTGTGTACCTGAGGGCTTGATTCACCCAAATTCTGTTTGAGCTGTGTTGGGCAAAAATATAAAAATATACAGATAGTAACTGTCATAGAAACATATTTGGCATAGCCTGAAAAAAAGATAGTCAAAGGCGCAGCCACCTTCGATGCTTCCTTAACATCCATGACTCCAGCCACAAGCATCCTCTTAACCCAAATACTTCCACATCTTTTATTCAACTCTGGAAGATCTCAGACCTGAATATATTTTCTCCTGTTCATGATTGGTGTTAAGTCTGGGTCAGAGCACTGCTACCTAATGCCCATTGGGCCGGATTTTAAAAGGGTTACGCGCATAAGGTACGCGTGTAACCCTTTTAAATCCCCCCTGCGCATGCTGAGCCTATTTTGCATAGGCTCAGCGACGCACGCAAGCCCCGGGACGCGCGTAAGTCCCGGAGCTTGCAAAAAGGGGCAGTCGGGGCGTGGCCAGGGGCATGGTTTAGGATCGGGGGCGTGTTTGGGGCGTGTGGGCAGTCCAGGGGCGGGGCCTGTGTCGGGGCCTGCCGCGCAGGCACGCGTAAGTTACTACTGCCCGGAGGCAGTAGTAACTTTTAAGATAAAGGTAGGGAGGGTGTTTAGATAGGGCCGGGGGGGTGGGTTAGGGAGGGGAAGGTGCCGGGGGGTGAATGGAAAGTTCCCTCCGAGGCCGCTCCGATTTTGGAGCGGCCTCGGAGGGAACGGGCAGCGCGCACAGGGCTCGGCGCGTGCAAGGTGCTCAAATGTGCACCCCCTTGCACGCGCCGACCCCGGATTTTATAAGATACGCGCGTATCTTATAAAATCCCGCGTACTTTTGTTCGCGCCTGGTGCGCAAACAAAAGTATGCGCGCACATAGATTTGTAAAATCTACCCCAGCACTTCTTGTAGGAGTTATTTTAACACTCTTAAAACCTTTTAATACTTGGGGGAAAACAGGAAATTTGATGGAACATATCCTGTGGTTTTTCTCTTATTAGATAATAAAACAAACCTTTTCTTTTTTTTTTTTAAACAAAGGGTTCCAATTTTTAAGCAAGAACTAAATTCTCCAATGCAAGAGCCTCTTAGGAAGGGCCAGGGCTGTTATAGGCTGCGCTGGAAGCAGAGCTCCAAGAGGAGTGGTAAGCATTGGTACCTTCTACTAACATGTTTGTCTGTTTCACATCAGCCTCAGCAAGAGGAGGAGAGGCAGCTACCAGCAAAGAGAAACCCTGGAACTGATGCAGGATTGTATCTTTTCATCTTGGGCTGCATTTATTATAGGTACAGTTTCAATAGGGGGTCACAATGATGGCATGCTTCCAATTAACACAGCAGTGGCTCCTCCCCACTGCTGTTTGCTTCTCTCAACAGGATGCACAAAAGGCAATGGTAGTTGCCACTGGGATCAGACGTATATGCACTCTTACAGTGTTCTTGTGCTGTTGACCTTCTGACTGAAGAAGACAATTAAACATGAGGGGTGGTAGAGAGAGAGTGGTATACGGTGATGAGAAGAAAAAGGGTGTAGCACAACATATGAGTAGAAGGCTTTTTCAGTGCTTTTATTTATGGTGCTTTACTTCTTCTGTATTTAGAAAGCAGTCATAGTCACCTCTGTCTTAAGGTGGACTGGGGCCGATCCTTTATTCTGTTCTTGGGGGGGTCTCAAATATGCTCCTTCACAAGTGTGAAAGTTCAGTGGAAATATAGCTAGATAAGAACCACTGGCAGTAGTTCCATTGGTACTATAGATACTTTAGCAGCCCTAACATCTGTCTAATCTGCCACCCACATGACCTCTTCACTTTCCCAGCCTGCAGCAGATGACTGGAGACACTGAAAATGTGAGCCAGGAGGCAGGACAGCTCAGGCACTGACAACACCCATGGAGCTGATGCATATGGGCAGCAGGGCCAGCTTTTCCATGTTGCCACTCATAGGCAAAGGGAGGATTTCAAAGAGTCGCCTAATTGCCCTTGGCTAGATCCTACCCTCTTTTGGTGTCCCTGCCTCACCTCAGCGTTGTCATTGCTACTACATGAAATGATGTGTACATATAAAAATAATAGAAATATGATACTGGGTTGTTTGGAGTAACCACTGGGGCCATATTCCATGTTGCAATACTTGCCGGCTGAAGAAGAGGAGAAGAGCTTGATGTACAGGTGCTGCAGTCTTCATCATGGTCAGTCAGGTTGTGAGGAAAGCCACATGATATGGCTGTGTTCTATCATACAGAAGCTGACCACAAAAGTTATGGAAATGAATGTGGCCTTATAAAATGCACACATTGCCCAAAATGCCTGGAGAATGGAAGTCAGAAGTCAGTGGCACAAAAGCCAAACTGGTACAAAAAGTAGCAGGAGAAAAGATTGTTATGTTCAGTACCAGTAACAATGCTCCTCCATCATTTTATTTTAATTAGTTATTGGGTCATTTTCAATGGAAGCAAGGCCTATCTATAATAAGATGTGCATAGGATAGGATATGATGTACTTCCTGATTGATTTAAGCACAATTCTATTTTCATGTATCCAAGTGTGGTCCCAGTTGACCATGCTTTTCCCTATTCCCCTATCCTTCCTATGCAAGATTGCTCACTATTATCCCCTATAGAGATAACAGTGCACACTATCCTAGGAGAGCTATACTGGAGAAGGAGGCTTCATTGCTTTGGAACAGGTGTATTTAAAAAGAGAGCGGTCCTCCCTTGTGGACAGTGCTAAGAGCAATGCAAAGTGTGCAAAGAAGATTCAACTATTTTTTTGGACTTCTATATATGAGTTTGTATAAAATAATGTTAACCATTTTTTTGGTAAGTTCAGTGTAAATACTAAATAGCTTTTCTACCTTCAAATGAATACTTCTATTTATCTTTTCTTTTACTTTTTTTCCCCATTTAAGCCAATGAAGTTGGGTGGCATATGTGCTTTTTACCAGTGTGGTAACTGAAATGTGGGCAAGCATTTTCTGGCTTTTTGCCCTCACTTCATCGTGACATAAGTGTAAGCATGCTTCCTGCATCTAATTTCAGATGTTGGTAACATCATAAGAGTGACTGCCTATTGGTAAGAGGGTCACGTGTACTTAATAAAGCAAGTAATGTATTACCCAAGTCCAAATGTGGCACCAGCCTAAAAAGCTTGGTAGAGATAGAAATGGCTTCTGAGTCGTATGTTTTTAATACTGCATGTAATTTGCCAAAAGCAGTGATTATTTTTCTGCCGGAAAATTTACTAAGTCTTGAAGTTGGGTGAAAATGAATACATCTTCATACAAGGTGAGCATTTATAGGAAAAAAATAAATTTTCTTTTCAGTTATCTTATAGATAAATAACAGGCTGGGTATCTTTGTATAACCCTGTAATAAAGTTTCTATTGAAATCAATACAGAGATTATTAATTTTAATGGCTGTTGGAAACATTAACATTTTGAAAATTAAGAATTCACTACCATATAGTGACATTTTTTGCATATCTGGTGCAAAACTCTGATAACAAGAGAATTAAAACTTTTGGCTTGTCCTTAGGTGCTGTTTGCAATAAAATTGACAAAAGGCCAAAATATCTTGAGATGCACTAAATCACTGCTTTTAGCCTCTTAGAGAGCAATTTTCAGAATGGCTGCAGCAGTGTGGGATTTTCCTTTGAAAATGTGGCTGGGATGAGCCACAGCACCAGGCTTTTTCCCTCACCTGACCTCTCTTCCCTCTTCACCTCTTTTGGCAGATATGAGCTGGAACAGCATACATACTTTTACACATACAGGCCGATACAGTAAAACCCGTGGGAGAGCCAGCGCGCCAAGGCGAGCGCCCGCTCTCCCTACGCGCGCACAGGCCACTCTTCTGTGCGCACGATTTAGTATGCAAATGAGGGCCCGCAGTAAAAAGAGGCACTAGGGACACTAGCGCGTCCCTAGTGCCTCTTTTTTGACAGGAGCGGCAGCTGTCAGCGGGTTTGACAGCCGACGCTCAATTTTGCCGGCGTCGGTTCTCAAACCCGCTGACAGCCACGGGTTTGGAAAATGGACGCTGGCTTAATTGAGCGTCCGTCTTCTGACCCGCAGGCCGATTTTACTTTTTTTTTTTTAATTTGTAACTTTTTTTAAATTTTGGGGCCTCCAACTTAATATTGCTATGATATTAAGTCGGAGGGTGTAAAGAAAAACAGTTTTTTCTGCTTTTCTGTACACTTCCCTGGCGCCGGCAGAAATTAACACCAGCCTTTGGGCAGGCATTAATTTTTTATAGTAAAATGTGCGGCTTCGCTGCACATTTTGCTTTCTGGATCACGCGGGAATAACTAATAGGCCCATCAACATGCATTTGCATGGGGGGGGGGGGGGGGGGAGGGAAGGGGGCAGGGAGGTCACAATTTTCAGCAGAGTTTTAAATGTGGATAAAAGACTGTTTACCTGCATAAAAAGCTTTTAAAATTGCCCTCAGTGTTCAAATACTTTTTATGCTGTTAAAAGATTTACCCTCTTATGGATTGCAATGCATTAAAACTCTGATATGAATTTTTGGAGATGATAAATTACCTATATTCAAATGTTTAAGTTGGATTTCCCACCTTTCACTGCGCCTATCATGCAGGTTACAATAAAGCAAAACAATATATACACATAATTAAGTAAACAGTACTGCAAAAAAAAAAAAAATCAAATGTATTTCAAACAAGAAACAATCACTTCATTGCAATCCCTCCCCCCACTCAAACATGACATCTATTTTGTTATCTTTTTTTAACCCTGTACATTTTCTCAAGTTGCTCTGTCATGGCTTTCCAGTAGTTAGAAATATAAGCATCAGCTCCAGGTTAAACCTGGGTCAATAAGCATTTTGTATATAATAATATCCTCCTTATAGACTTTTGTTTCTTCTGGCTACTCTACAACCCTCTTCATAAGCTGCTAACATTTGCCTTGTATAATTTTACCCACATTGAGGATGGGAAATTGTCAAAAAGTCAATTTATTTGGGTAAAAAAAAGTATTTTACCCAGGAATATTGGCTTCCAAAATTGTCCTTCGCATACCGAATATGATTCTTAGGAGGCATTTTCCTCTCGCTGGCAGAGTGCTGTCCGCTGAGAATCCTGAAACATAAAATCATTCAGATTTATCATCGTAAGTCTCCCACAGTTCTCATGAGATACCGCTCTGATGAGAGGTTCCCCCCTCCCTGACCATATAAGCCTCAGTATAAGAGATGCGGCCTACTATCACAGCATTGCTGATGGTCTGAAAAGCTGAACCATTGGTCAGCTCAGGAAAGGCATGGACTTACTTGTTTCTTCTATTTTCAATTTTCATTTGGAAAATAAAGTAAACTATATATCCCCAACCTGTATCTAGTATCCCAAGTTCAGCTCAAAAATACTGCCTCAAAATCCATTTGCTTGATGGTGCTGTCATTATTTCACATGGACGTTAGCTCCAAGTATTGGAGACCAGAGGTCAGAGAGGGAAGAGGTGTGGTCAAAATATTTAACTATTAGCTAGGAAAAATCATGGGAAACAAACTCCAATGCCTTTCAACACTGTCCCTGGGCAACTCCCTTTATCTTTCTATGCCTCATTATGCCCAGTTTTGATTTGCAGATAACATTATGCCTTGTCAACATACCCATCTGAAAGGTTTAATGCAATCCAGATTCCAAATAATATGCTACCAAATCCACCACGGAGGGGGCTGCATGTATTACACAGAAGTTTTTCTTGCATATCACACCTCTTTCTAAACCTTGGCCTTTAGTATGGGAGGTGCTTCAAGGTTTCCCTGTGTCACCAGTATGGTTGAATATCACCTATATGCACCCTCTAGGGTCTGCAGCGACCAGGATGTTAAGGTATATATACTATAAATGTATGTGTATATATGTGTGTGTTTATATAGATCTTTAAAATCGTCGCTATGTACCAAACGATACTGCTGCAAATAGATTCTTTGAAATGTTTTTGAAGGAGGATAATTCTAAAGGGCCGAGCCACTGAAACAGTTATTGTAAAAAGACGTGGTATCATGTCGGGTAGAGGGTGGCAATTACACAAATGGGAAGTAACATTCCTTTTACTTGCAATTTAAACCTTAAAAATATTCAGACCAATGATTATTATATGTCACCTGGCTTACAGTGAAACCTGAAATAAGTGAATGGATACTATTCAGGTGGTATGAAGGTTCGTTAAAAACCCCACTACTAATGTCAGTATAAGGAATGATTGTTTAAAATAATATAGAAGTAAAATTTATGACCTGCACGAGTGCACACGTTTGCCGCTGCACGTATATGGACGTACTGATTTTATAACATAGGCGTGTATATGCGCGCATGTTATAAAATCAGCTCTTCCCGCGCACAAATGCCTTCTCGATTGCGTAAGTGGGGGGAATTTTAGTAGGTAAGTCCAGCGAAGCATTAGGCCTTTTTCCCAGTTCGCGCCTGTAAAAAAACAGGTCTTCCTACTAGGGATGTGAATCGTTTTTGAACGATTAAAATTATCGTCAGATAATTTTAAAATCGTCCAAAATCATTAGAGTGCACGATACAATACAAATGCCCCCGATTTATCGTCAGGGGCATTTGTATTGTATTGTTAAATTTTGGGGGAGGGCGGGAAAACCGGCACACCAAAACAACCCCTAAAACCCACCCTGATCCTTTAAAACCAATTCCTTACCCTCTCCCACCCTCCCGAACCCCCCCCAAAATGTTAAGTTACCTGGTGGTCCAGTGGGGGGGGGTCCCGGCGCGATCTCCCGCTCTCGGGCCATCGGCGCCATTTTGGCTGCCACTAATTAAAATGGCACCGATGGCCCGATTAAAAAAAACCCACCCGACCCTTTAAATCGACCCCCCACCCTCCCTACCCTTTTTTTTAAGGGAGGCCCGCGCCGCTAAAAAAAAAAAAAAAAAACACCCGACCCGTTAAATCGACCCCCCCAAAACCTTTTAAAATTACCTGGTGGTCCAGGGGGGCCTCAGGGGGGAGATCCAGGGGGGCCTCGGGGAGAGATTTCTCGGCATCAGCTGTTCTAAAAAAAAAAAAGAATGGCGCCGATGCCCCTTTGCCCTTACCATGTGACAGGATATCCGTGCCATTGGCCGGCCCCTGTCACATGGTAGGAGCACTGGATGGCCGGCGCCATCTTTAAAGATGGCGCCGGCCACTTTACTCATCAGCACACGATTCACATCTCTACTTCCTACACCCCCTATCTAACTTGCCTCCCTTTCACCCTATCCTTAAAACCATGTTAATTAGCGTATTTATTTTTTGTTACATGACTTGCACGCCATCCATAGCCGAAGTAAAGTTATGCAGTAGGGGACCTCGGCACGCGCTTGTGTGCTGGATTCATGCTACAGACCCATGCTCCATCCAGACCATGCCCTCACCCCTCCCCTTTTGGTGATAAAAATTTTTATGCACGTACCGGGTGATACGTGTGTACCTGTGCTGAGTGGCGCGCACCAGGCTGAGTCATGAGTGTATCTTCCAGCTTTGGCGTGCGCAGGGCTTTTAAAATTGACCAGATATTGTTTATCAGATGCTCTTTTGGATCAGATTTTGATACCATGCCTTGAATTTTGGGAAATCACTGTTTTTGGGGGGTTTTTTGTTTTGTTTATTTTTTAAATATCTGTACACCTACAGTTCAAGAGTGAACATGTTCTCACAGATTGAAATTAGACAAAGATAAAACAAATTCTGTGAGTGGGGGAAATTCATGGGCTGAAGGCTGCTTTCTTTTCATAGTGGGGCTTGTAAATGAGGTTATTAGCTTGGGTATGAGACTAGATTCATCGTTATCTTGGGACCCTCAAATTAACTGGGTGGTAGAGAAAGCTTTGGAAGGATGCAAATGGTCAGGCAAATTTGGCCATGGCTGGGCCCTGCTGATTTTACAACTGTGGTGCAAGTCACTGTTCTGTCTCATTTACAGACTGATGCAATAAAGTGCAATCAGCCTACTGCACAGGTTAACCCACATTTGGTTGGGGAAGACTAAAACCAGATGCAATTAGGGAATTAGCTTGTCCAAACGCATAGCTAATAGTGCTCATCACATGTAAAGGCCATGTAGATGAGGCTATTAGCTATTACCTCCCAATGCAAAAAAATCAGAGTGTGGCTGTTGCACACTCTAACACAGCAAATTTAATGCCAGCCATGCCATGCATCAAGGGCTCAACTAAAAAAAAACAAAAAGATACTGCTTTTCTCTGGTTCATCCTACTTAGTATCATTGGGATTCTAAGATCTACTCCTTGCAATGACTAAAAATGATTAAAAAATGAAAGGCTTGATGTAAAAAAAAATTATTTTTGGATGTACAATATACACACTCCAGGCTATATATATTGTGGGCCGGATTTTAAAAAGGCCCGGCGACGAGCATAAAGCCCCAGGACGGGTGTAAGTCCCAGGGCTTTACTAAAGGGGCAGGGCCAGAGGCCTGCAACACAGCGGCTATTGCCGCTGTGTCACAGGATTGCATGCTGGCAGCCTGCTGGCAGGCGCAAAAGGTAAAATAAAAATTTTGGGGGGGTGGGAAGGTCAGGTTAGGGGGAAGGGAAGGGAAGTTCCAGGCCGCTCTGATTTCGGAGCGGCCTGGGAGGGGAAGGCAGTGCGGCTTGACGCTCGCAATGTGCACAATTGTGCACCCCCTTGCACGTGCCGACCCCTGATTTTATAACTTGTATGCGCCTGTGCGCGCAAGTTATATAATCTGGTGTACATGTGCGTGCGCCAGGTAGCGCACGCAAATTGCAATACTCCTCCCCCTTGCACGCATTGCCTGCACATACGCGCGCGGATTATAAAATCTGGTGCGTGTACCGGTGCACGCATGGTAAAAAATTGGCACGTCCATGCGTGCGCACGCCCCGGGAAGCACACGCACCTATGGGAAATCTACCCCTTAGCTCTCACTTTCAGAGCTTTGATTAAGATGGGACCTAATCATTTAACAAATAAGGAATCTTGGTATAGGCCAAGAAGATCTTTGTGGACTATTTTAGGAAAGATATTGAGGCTTCCCGCTCTTAAAGGGGTACAACATGAAAAAAAATGTAGTGCTTTTTCGAGTATTTATTTATTTAAAAATACTTACAGCTGCAGATCCAAGAATCTTGTTCTCAGTGAGGTATTGCACCACTGTTTGGGAATTAACTATTAGTGCATGCCAGTCACTATGGAGTATTTGAAATTTCATTAACTACTGAAGACATTTTTTTTTACACAGCCTGAAAGCGAGGATATGAGCTTTCTTTGGCCTGGAATACTTTGAAGTTGGATAGAAGAGTTGAAGAGAGAATTTCCTATAATCTCAGGCTAATGTATTATGGGTTACAGCCTGATGATGAGTTGAATGTTTTATTCTTTTAGTACTTTTTATTAATGCTGTATTTTATCATATATTAGAAATTTTAAGATTTTTTTGTGATCTGCTTTGTGCTGGCTGTTGCTAGTAAAATGAATATAAATATATAAATTAAAATGAAAATCCAATTTATTTTCAATTAATATGAGCAATGATATATTACTGAAGTATTCATTCTTTCTACAATAAGCCAAAGTTGGGTCCATATTGCTTTTCTTAAAATCGTTAAAGTATTACTAGAAATGGAGCCATCTCACAGCACATATTTGTATTGAAATATGCAAGCTGGTAAAAGCAGCAAAGCATGAAGAAAGTAACTGAGATCCTTGCAGCATTTGATGAATGGATACACTTGCAGAATGACCATTTGTGTTTTGTTCACTATCAGCTGTGATTCTCTATTAGAATGTTGGCCTGGTCATAGATTTTGTAATGCTGCAGCTGAGGCAAGACAGTAATCCCATTTGCAGAGATTGTGCACATTCCATCTGTCCCATTCTAGGTAAAGGTTGTGCTTCAGAGACCGAGGCAGGTTGCCTAATTTCGGGGATCCACAAGTGTACGGGATCTAAAAAAAATCACTATTTTAGTAATCACAGAAATCTGACTGGAGCCTTTATTAGTAAAGATCTTATTTTTCCTCTTGTTTTTCTTTTTTTTAAATTTATATCCTGCCTTTCATGACTGGTCAGTGGCTTCAAAGCGGATTACATTTAGGTACTATAGATATTTCCCTGTCCACAGAGGACCGAGGGGCCTATTTACTAAGGTTTTCTCCAATTCAGTGTCCATGGGGAAGATGCTACATATTATACCCAATGCAACATGGGTTTCGCAAACACTACAGTACTGAAACCCTGCTATTAGCTTTATCAGATAATATCTTAAGAGGTTTTGATACAGGAACACACTACATTCTAATTCTACACGGTAGAATCACAAAATACTACTCAATAGACTGAAAGAAATAGGTCTCACTAATAAAACATTACAATGGTTTGAGTCATACCTAAACAATAGATGTTTTCAAGTACAAATCAAAAATACACTCTCAGACAAAGTCACACTGTTAACCGGTGTCCCACCGGGATCAGCCCTGTCAGCAACACTCTTTAACATTTATCTCCTCCCGGTATGTCACCTACTAACGGGACTTGGAATCATACATTACTTACGGTATATGCAGATGATATACAGCTACTGCTACCCATTGTGAACGCCATTGAAGAAACAATGAAACTTGCCAATATGTATCTTGAAATAATCAAACAGCTCTTAAATCAGATGGAAATGGTGATAAACATCGACAAAACGGAATTCTTACACCTTGAACGTAAAAACATACACCACATTCAACCAACACTCACATCTAAAAATAACCAAGCCCTTGAGCTAGCAACAAAAGTACGAAATCAAGGAGTAATAATTGACCCTGAGCTAAACATGAAACAAAACATCTCATTGAAAATAACAGAAGGATATGTGAAACTAATGATCCTGAGAAGACTAAAACCTCTACGAGCACTAAACAATTTCCGCACAGTTCTGCAGGCAATGATATTCGCAAGCACAGATTACTGTAACTCCCTACTTGTAGGACTACCACAATCTACAATTCGGCCACTGCAAATATTACAAAACTCTTTTTTTTGCCAGTCAAAATTCTAGCAGCTGAATGACCACATTACAGAAATGCTCGCCGAATTACACTGGCTTCCAATTGAACAAAGAATTCAATATAAGGCTTTATGTATAATTCACAAACTAATCCATGATGAAAAAGCTGACTGGCTTAACACTGCACTGCGCGTCCACGTCCCGCATAGAAACCTGAGATCTGCTAATAAGGCTGTACTAACTGTCCCCTCTGTCAAAACAGCACGCCTCACACAAGTGAGGGAAAGAGCACTATCATTGGCTGGCCCCGTGCTATGGAACACCATGCCACTCAAAATAAGGCTGCAGAGAAATTTGAAAATATTCAAAACCAATCTGAAAACCTGGCTCTTTAAACAAGCTTTTTATAAAGATAAAGAGAAGGAGAAAAACAGTTGATTGACAAGGACGCACCAAACTAGAAGTTGTTACTTGTAACCTACAAATGCATATTAATGTTAAAATCAAACCGCCTAATATGTCTCCAACAGACAAACGTAACCTACACACATAGGGCTAGATTTTAAAAGCCCTGCGCGCGTAAATCCGGCAGGGCCTCGGAGGGAACAGGCAGCACGCGCCAGGCTCGGCGCACCCAGGTTGCACAAATGTGCACCCCCTTACGCGCACCAACCCTGGATTTTATAAGATACGCGCGTATCTTATAAAATCCAGCGTACATTTGTTCGCGCCTGGTGCACGAACAAAAGTATGCGCAAGCGGAAATTTATAAAATCTACCCCTCTATGTAGTAACATATTTTAATGTTTATTTGTCAATGTATATGTATGTCTACTATATGTAATTTTAAATAATTTTATTTTTGTAGTAGCCCCTGAGGCAGCTCTTTTGAGCGAAACTCGGCCAGAGTAGGGCTAAGACCAATAAAGAATCCCTGTTTTTACCAATCACCATATTGTCTCCTGATTTTCCACCATCGCTGAGCCACTGAGGCATCTATAAGGCAGGGTAGAGGTCAGGGGCCTTATTTTTTTGGAAGAAGGGTCGGGGGGAGGGGAAGTTGGTAGGGCATGCAAATACATGTAAAGCAGGTAATTTGCATAGGGGTGGATTTTTTTTTTTTTAAACACACTATAAACACACATTAAAGCCTGTTTATTATACGTTATCGCTGTATTATGGCTTAATAAATCTATCCCTGAGTTTGTACCTGAAGCAGTGGTAAAAGTATGATGTTTTGTGAAGTGGTGCACATTTGTAACTTCTTTGCTTTTATTTATTGTCAAATGAGATCTACCGTGTTTTAAACCAACGTTCAGACTGGCCAGGCACAATAAAAACAACACTTAAATATTAGTGATGGTAATGACACAGGGTTACTGCATTATAATTGCAACAAGACTTGACTATATCAAACTTGCATCCACAAATACTGTTTTATATACAAAGACTGAATTATGTTTATAAATTGAAAATGCACAAAAGTGAATGAAGTGCCTACCAGCTAGCAGTAGTGTTGCATGCCAAGCTATAAAATGCTATATTTGTCAAATATATAATCTTAAATATTCTTTATATGTCTTACATTCTACTTTATTCCATCATACAGCATTAACCTCTTTTGGACTGATGACATCCTTGCTTCAGATAGGTACTGAGGATATCTTGCTAGAATATAGCTAGATGAGAAAAGTTTTACCATACACAGAAATACCTACAGAATCTGAATGTATTGTGCCTTGAGCTACCAATGAAAAGGCATAAGCTAAATCCAAATAAATACAAATACAGCCTCTCACACAGAGGCTAGTGTTGTGCACCACTTCAGACAGCCTTCTGAAGGCTGGGGAGGCAGTGTCTAAATGATTGGAAGAAATAAATGGACTAACGTGTGTTCATTTGTTTGCATGCATTAATTTTGCTATTGGGAATTATATGCTAAAGAGCCCAGTTGCAAACCAGCACGGACAGTTTTATGCAGAAATGAGAAATTACTACTTACCTGATAATTTCCTTTTCTTTAGGACAGTCAGATGAATCCAGAACAAGTCGGTTATGCACCTCTACCAGCAGATGGAGACAGAGCAAACTGAAGTCATAGTATATATATATATATATACAAGCCGTTAAGCCCGTCACAACGGGCTACATTACATTTTTGTTTTCGGTCCATTTTCGAAAACAGCACCCTCCTACACTTTTTCTCCCTCATTCCACCTTCCCCTCAGTCACTCACCCCCTTCCCACCCCTCAGTCTTACTCACTCTCTGTCTCCCACTGCCTCCTTCCCCTCACTCTCACCTCCCTCCCCTTCCCTCAGTCACTCCCACCTCTCTCCCCTTCCCTCAGTCACTCCCCACCCTGTCTCAATCCCATCCCCTCTCCCTCAGCCCTCCTCCACTCCCTTTTCTCTGCTCCACAACTTCTTACCCTTCCACTTACTCACATCCCTGTCTCTCACCTCTCCCTCATTCTCCCTCTCCCCACTCAGTCCCTCCCCCTCCCTCCCTCTCACTCAGTCCCAGTCCCTCCCTCAGTACCTCCCTCCCACTCAGTCCCTCCCTCCCCCCTCAATCCCTCCCTCTCTCTCACTCTGTCCCTCCCTCCCTCTCTTTCTCTCCTCCCTCCCTCGCTACTGGCCACCGCTGCTCCTCGTCGTCGTTCGCTGCCGCCGCCGCTGCCACCCAACACCGCCATTGCCGCCGCTGCCACCCGCCGCCATCGCTGCCGCTGCCACCCGATGCCGCCATTTTTTTTTTTTTACGCTGGCTAAGACCGACGTCCTTGCCCGCATTTGCGGGCCGTCGGTCAGGGCCCATTTATAAGGTAGATATATATAGATATATATATATACACACCCCTCCAGTGACATCAGCTTGCCAGTATTCTCTGCAAAAGCCATCTGTGGACAGACTAACAACACTTGATTAAACAGATAACCAGCCAATAGGCAACAGTGAGCTCAGACAAGAATGTATTAACACTAGTCTAGGGAGTGGACAAACACTTTCCAGTAACACGTAGCCATTGAAGAGGACCATAATATAACCATTCGGCAGCCAAGGGTGGGAAGCTGGATGCATCTGACTTTCCTAAAGAAAAGGAAATTATCAGATAAGAGGTAATTTCTCATTTCTTGGCGTCCAGTCAGATGAATCCAGAACAAGTGGGATGTACCCAAGCTACTCCCGAATAGGGCAGGGGGCTGCCCACAGTCCAGATAAAACCACACGTGCAAAGACTGCATCCTCCCGGGCTTGCACATCCAGGTGATAATACCTGGAAAAGGTGTGTAATGAGGACCACGTAGCAACTCAGCAAATGTTGACGGGAGACAACTATTTCACTTTCGCCTATGACACTGCATGAGCAGTAATGGCTTCCCAGCTTCAACGTACACAGCCACCACTACCTCCTTAATCCAGTGAGCTATGGTAGCCTGTGAGGCTGGCTCTCCCTGCCTAGTTCCGCCATGAAGGACAAACAGGCGATCCATCTTCTGCAAAGGCTTAGTAACCTCCAGATACCGGACAATGTGTCTCTTCACATCCAAGGGTCTCAACAGACGTTACTCCCCTACATCTCTTTCTCTTTCCAAAGATGGCAGGGAGATGGATTGATTCAAGTGAAAGTCAGCGACCACCTTCGGTAGAAAGGAAGGAACAGTATGCAGCTATACCACCTCAGAATCACCCAGAGGACTGGCTCCCGGCATGACAAGGCCTGCAGTTCGGAAACCCTATGCGCAGAACAAATTGCCACAAGACATACCATTTTCAAGGTCAGTAACCACAAGGTCAGGTTACACATCGGTCTAAACGTAGGACCCGCTAAGAAATCCAATACCAAATTAAGACTCCTTCAGGAAATGGGCCACATTAGGATGAGCTGACAAGGATCCGCCATTCACCTGATCTCTGAAACAGGTGAGAACCGCTATTTGTACCTTTAAGGAATTAAGTGCAAAGCCTTTATTCAAACCATCCTGCATAAATTCCCAAATGAGCGGAATCTTGACTGAACAAGGAAGAGTACCTCAATCCTCACACCAGGCCTCAAACACTCGCCAAACCTGCACATAGACTAAGGAAGTGGAGAACTTTCTAGCTCTTAGCAAAGTGGAAATCATTGCTGCAAAGTATCCACTTTTCAGCAAGTTAGTTCTTTCAAGGGCCATACAACAACATAAAATCGAGTTGGATCTTCGTGAAGAATAGAACCCTGCTGCAACAGATCCCTATGTGCCGGAAGCCGAAGGGGCGATTCTGACAGAAGCTACCGCAAATCCGCATAGCATGGTCTCCTGGGCCTATCTGGAGCAACCAAGAGCACCATCCCTCTGTGGTGCTCGATCCTTCAGACTAATCTGCCCAACATAGGCCATGGAGGAAAGGCATACAGCAACTTGTCTTCTGGCCACTCCTGCACCAAGGCATCAATCCCCAGTGACTTCGGATCTCTCCTGCGACTGAAGAATTGTAGAACTTTTGTATTGTGAGAAGTTGCCAGCAAGTCTAGAAACAGGAGACTCCAGCAATCCAGAATCAGATGAGACACCTTGTTTGTTAGCACCCATTTTCCTGGGTCCAGACTTTCCCAGCTGAGAAAGTCTGCTCTTACATTATCTTTTCAGTATGCTTAACAGGCGACTGAAAGGTGTGCGTCCAGCTGAATTCACGCTGTAAATTATATGTGTCCAAAATTTAGGCGTCCCAAACTTAGGTGCACAACCAATAAGCCCAAACTGTGGTTACAGGTAAGCGTGCACCTAACGCAGATGCCGCTTCCACCTGGATGCCCAAACAGGCATCCAACTAAGCATCCAAAAACTGGACCCACAACCTGGATGCACTGGCATAAACCAACATTCCTGAAGAGGGCAGCCAAATGTGCAGGAAAATGCCGCCGTGGTGCAGAGAAAAGCCTACGAGTGGGACCTAGCCCAAAAGGGCTGCTCAACCTGCCTACGTCCCTTAACCTCCGAGTTGTGAATGAATGGCATGCCAAGCACGAAAACCAGAGGAAGAAGCCCTTTTTTTTTTTTTTTTTAAGCTTTACCTGAGCTCAACCTGTCCCAGCTGAGTACAGAGATGGTCTCCGGCTACGGGAGGGAGAGGGCATATACCATCACCGCTATGCTCAGCTTCCTGCACCCGCTGCCTTTCAGCTGTTTTAACTGCTATGTCCATGCCAGCTGACAAAACCAGCTACTGGACCAAGGCACTCATCTGAGGAACCACGGAAATCACCTCAACTGGGAGAGGGACTATTTGGTATCACCACAGGGATCACCTTTTTTTCTCCTTCTAAAACTTGAAGCAATCCCCAGTAGGAGGTGCAAGTCCATCATCTGCTGGAGATGGAGAATAGTGGTAGGCTGTCAGCTTTGTTCAGTCTCCATCTGCTGGCAGAGGTGCATAGCCCACTGGTTCTGGATTCATCTGTCTAGACGTTAAGAAATATACTCATTCTCTCTCTTATACATAGACTCTTAATCATACATGCACATGCTCTCTCTCACGCCTACATACAGGGGTTCTCAATCACATACTTACACATACAGGCTTTCAATCACTTACATACATGCTGTCTCTCTCTCACACACACACACACAGGGTCTCAAACATGTTCACTCACTCTCTCCCCCCGCCCCCACCACCAAAGAACAACTAGCAGCATCAACAGCCTCTTCCAACCCTAGTGGCCTCGAGAAAGGAGTCCCATCAGCTGATGCTGCCCTTTTTGCTCCAGGCAGCACTGTTCTGCTTCGGGCTGATGCTGCACGCACTTGTACCTAGCATGGTCTTCTTCCCACGCACGAGGCAGCTGCACACACTTCCTCTTCCAAGCTGTGGGGGGCAGGAAGAAGAGGCCATGCTGCTAGTACCACTGAGTGCTTCTTCCAGCTCTCCTGCCACATTCCGCCCGGGCTATCAGCGGTTTAAGTCCGGGCAGAGAAGAGTTCACATCTCGATGGGGCAGGGGGAGCAGCTGGGCTAACGGGGACCGGGAAGCATGGTGACACACCTGCATGTGCTTAGCGACACACTGATGTGTTGTGACACAACGGTTGGGAACCACTTCATTAGATGATCGATGGGTTAAAGGAGCACTTAGGAAATATAAGGACATCGCAGAAAGGCAGGAAATTTGGTTCTTACCTGCTAATTTTCGTTCCTGTAATATCACAGATCAGTCCAGACAAGTGAGTTTATTCATCCCTCCCGGCAGATGGAGGTAGAGGACAAAACTTTGGACACTGTTGCTTATCCGTAAGTGCCACCTGCAGCCCCTCAGTATTGACCTGTACCCAAGCCAAAGTAATTTAACAGGGCAAACTAAATTCCCTGGGATGGATACCCCTAAACCGGATAGCCACCAATCAAAGTAAATACCACCTCCAGTAAAACTTTGAAATTTCCAGAAAAAGCAAACAATCTTAACAGATTTTGAAACATTTTCTTATGAGTACATAGTGCCAGCAGCAAAACAAGCAGTCTTTTGGCAGAAACCGCAACGGTGAGCTTCTGGACTGATCTGAGTATTACAGGAACAAAAATTAGCAGGCAAGAACCAAATTTTCCTTTCTTGAACATACCCAGATCAGCCCAGACAAGTGGAATGTTCCAAAGCCCTCCTATACCGGGCGGGAGCCCGAAAGACCTGCTCTCTGTACACTCTCACCAAAAGATGTCGCCTCCGGCGTGTGGACATCCAAACGGTAATGCTTAGTGAAAATGTGAAGTGAGGACCAAATAACGGCCCTACATATCTCCTGAGACACCAGCTGACATTCTGCCCTCAATGACACCTGAGCACGAGTGGAATGCGCTTTAAGACCCACTGGCACCGCACAACCCTTAGCAACAATAGGCAGAGGTAACCAGCGAGCCAGCGAAGCTTTGGACGCTTTCTCTCCCTTCTTAGCTCCACTGAACACCACAAACAGATGATCAGATCATCTGAAAGAATTGGTGACCTTCAAATAGCACAAGAGGTCACGCTGTACATCCAAGAGATGGAGATCTCTACCCATAGAGGGATCACGAGACCAGTCTGGGAACCCAGACAACTCCACCATCTGATTCACATGAAAGGCAGAGACCATTTTAGGAAGGAACAAAGGCACCATACGTAAAGAAACCTTGTTGGTAGAAATCCGCAGGAAAGGATCGCAGCAAGTAAGGGCCTGCAATTCTGAGATTTGCCTGGCCAAGCAAATGGCCACCAAAAAGGCAGTCTTCAAAGTAAGAACCCTTAAAGATGCGGGACTCAAAGGTTCAAAGAGAGCTTCACAGAGAACTCACAACACCAAACTGAGAAAGGGGTGCGTTCCTTACAGGGGAACGCAGATGTTTAATGCCCTTCAGGAAACGCACAACGTCGGGATAAGAAGCCAAAGGCTTGCCCTGCACCTTCCCTCTGAGGCAACTCAGAGCCAAGACCTGGACTCTAAGCGAGCTATAAGCCAACCCTTTGGACAAACCCTTCTGTAAGGAGGACAAAACGTGCAGAAAGGAAGCCAGAAGTGGATCCACATTCTGCTGATCACACCAGGTCTCAAAAACCTTCCAGACCCTTGAATAAGCAATGGAAGTCACTGGGCATCGAGCCTGAAGGAGAATAGCAATAACTGGCTCCAAATATCCCTTCAGACGCAATCGCTGCCTCTCAAAAACCAGGCCGCGAGACAGAAGCGATCCGCCCAATCCAAAAATATGGGACCTTGGCACAGTAGACACTGCAAATGGGCTAACTGCAATGGTTTGTCCACTGCCAGATGTACCAGATCGGTGAACCACGGACACTCCGGCGCTACCAGAATCACTGAACCAGAAAATGCTTCTATCTGTCAGAGCACTTGCGCTATGAGAGGCATGGGGGAAAACGTAAAGGAGAAGCCTTGTTGGCCACGGGCATACTAGAGTGTTGAGGCCCACCGCACCGGCCTCTCGCCTGCAACTGAAGAACCTTTCTGTTTTGGCATTGGCCTGTGTCACCATGAGGTCCAGCTGAGGAGTCCCCTAATGGGCACAAATGTGATTCCAAGCTTCCAGAGTTCCCACTCCCCCGGATCCAACTGTTGCTGGCTTAGATAATCCGCTTGAACGCTGGCCACCCCTGCGATGTGAGAGGCCGTGATGGCCTCGAGATGGAGTTCCACCCAAACAAGAGCCTCGTCTTGCGAGCCACCGTGGGACTCTTGGTGCTTCCAATTGATGTGTGCCACAGTTGTCGCATTGTCCAAAAACACTCTTACCATCCGGCCTCAGACTAAGGGAAGTAACATTTGAAGGACCCTGCGCACCACCCACATCTCCAACTGACTGATGGACCAGGACTGTTCCAACATTGACCAAAGGCCCTGGGCCGTCCAGCCCAGACACACTGCACCCCAGCCCCTGAGACTGGCATCTGTGGTGACCACTACCCATTCTAGGACTTCGAGGGGCATTCCTTTCAGATTGGTCCTCGATATTCACCACGCTAGGCTAGATCTCACCTCCCTCAATAGAGGCACGGGGAGAAAGTACTGCTCCGACATGGATTCCAATGGGATAGCAACGCCTTCTGCAGCGGACGCATATGAGCAAACACCCAAGGTACCAGCTCCAATGTCAAGGCCATTAAGCACAGGACCTGCATGTAATCCCAGACCTTCGGAACCGAGAGGCTGAGGAAGCGAACGATCTGGTCTTGGTTCTTGGTCAGTCTATTGGCTGTGAGGAAGACTCTGCCCAGCTGAGTATCAAATCAGGCCCCCCAAGTACTCCAGGGACTGAGAAGGGACCAGATGACTCTTCATCAGATTGATGATCCAGCCCAGCAACTCCAATAAAGACTGCACTCAGAGCACCGAGCATGAACACTCTTCCTGCGACTTTGCCCGGATGAGCTAGTTGTCCAGATAGGACGGGGTGTTGGTGCACCCCTTTCTCAGGGTTGCCATGACCACCACCATCACCTTTATGAAGGTGCGAGGAGCTGTGGCCAGACCAAAAGGAAGTGCCAGATACTTAAAATACAGATCCAGCACCTTGAACCGGAGAAACTTCTGGTGGTCCCGCCGAATGGGGATGTGAAGGTAGGCCTCGGTGAGATCCAGGGAAGCTAAAAATTCTCCCTTTCAGACCGCCAAAATCATGGTATGCAAGATCTCCATCCGGAAGCACGAAACCTTCAAACTCCGATTCACCTTTTGCAGATCTAAAATGGGGCGAAAGGTGCCCTCCTTCTTTGGAACCACAAAATAAATGGAGTATCTTCCCTGTCCCTGCTCGGACAACAGAACAAGGACTATGGCCTTTAGGCTGATTAATCTTTGCAGCGCCTCCCCTATGACCTTACGCTTGCTTTGGGAAAGACAGCGCGACTCCAGAAAGACCGGCCTGGGCGGATGAGAAAACTAAGGTGTAACCATCCCTGACAACCTCCAGAACCCACTGATCAGAGGTGATCTTGGTCCACCCCTCGTAAAAACGAGACACCCTGACTCAGACTGCTGCCTGCAAGGAGTGGACCGGCCTGACTTCATTGGGAGGATTTATTTCCACCTGCTCCCTGAGCGGACCCTCCTCAGGAAGACTTTCCTGAGCCTTGAAAGGGCTGCTGTCTACTCGAGAACAGCCTTGGTCCAGTGGATCTGGTACCTCTCCTGTAGCGAAACCTCCTCGTCTCACGAAACCTGGATCAAGCCGGAAGGGGCTTCTTAGACATCTCCTGATCCTCTGGAAGCCGGTTATCTCTGGTCTCTCCTAAGGACTTCATAAGCTGATTGAGGTCCTCCCCAAACAGAAGCTTGCCCTTGAAAGGCAGATTACATAGTTGAGACTTTGGAAGAGAGATCCACCGACCAATTGCGCAGCCACAATAGTCGCCGTGCCACCACCACGGAAACCATACTTCGCGCCGTGGTGCGAACGAAATCATATAAGGCGTCTGCCACATATGCCACCTCCGCTTCCAGTCGGGCAGCTTAGGCCGGAGACAGCGTGCCCAAAGCAGACTGCTCCTGTGGCTTTTGGATCCAGTACAAACAAGCTGTTTGCATGATGCTGGCACATACCGCTGCATGGAGGCCCAGCGCCGCCACCTCAAAAGGGCCACTTAAGATGAATCTCCAGCTTGCGGTCCTGCACATCCTTCAAGGCTGCTGCTCTGGCCACAGGGATGGTAGCCTTCTTAGTGACTGCCGAAATGGCGGCATCCACCTTCGGCGTCTTAAAACAGTCCAAATGCTCCTGCAGCAAAGGATAAAGCTTCACCGTTGCTCTCCCCCTCTTCAAACCTGAATGCGGGGAATCCCACTCCTGGCTAATCAACTTCTATATCTTCTTCGGGATGGGGAAAAGCGTTGAGGGGTCCCCACAGGCTGCCCAGCATCGGATTAACGCCCTCACTATCAGAATCCTCCAAGGAGAGCTCGACCCCCAACTCTTCCAACACCTGAGGGATAAGGGGGTCTCAATTCCTCCCTCTTAAAAAGAGGGTCATCGTCCTCGGTCTCAGGGCCCTCCAACAAGATCTGATCATCTCTAGGGCCATCTGGATCCTGGGGATGCGTGCCCTCCGGGTTCATGTCCAGATCCACCACTAGAGAGAGGTCACTCTCATCCTGAGGGTCATCATAGTCCCCCAGGTCCCTGGGATCCAACTCCATGGGTGCAGGGTGAGAACTCCGAGACCGCTCCCGCTGCCCAGACCCAGACTGGGAATCCCACGGCCAATTAGCAGGGTCTGCAGGACAATCCTTAAGCTGCCTCGTGGGCCAGAAAAGCTTCATGAAGAATTAGTTCGGGAGAAAACCCCCTTGGGCCCCTCCGGGCTACTAGGCCCCAAAATAGGACCCTCCTCCTCGTGCTAAAGAATCGTGGGAGGTGGGAGATCCCCAGGAAGACTGAGCCCCCTTACTCAAACCTCCCTCAACAGGCGAGGAACTGCATCCCTGGGGGCCCCCCGTGGCCCCCGATTATCAAGAGGACCGCCAAGGCTTAAAGTCTTTAGAGGAAGCCTCCTCCTCCGCTCCCCCGATGCACAAGAAGCGCAACGGGAAAGAGAATTCAGATAAGCTGACCAGACACTGCAGGCCCGACAGGCCTCCACACACATTGTCCACCCTCGGGGCCCTAAAAAAGGAAGCACGCCAGAGAAGTCGCTGAAAACGCAGTAGGAGGGGCTCACCATGAGGCTGCCGACGCCAGGCCAGACACGCATGTGGGAAAAAAGTTCCTGCTGGCGCAAAAAAATGAGTCAGTGCAGGAAACGCGGCAAGAAACAGGCTCCCCAGAAACAGATTCCCCCCTGGGGACTCTCTGATGCCACCGCTGAAGTCTGCTCCCCCCCGTACCTTCAGAGCCAACCTCTGTCGGTCCTGCTGCACCATCCGCTGGTCTTTCTGCTGAAACGGCTCCCTGTACGCAGCAGCTAAACATTTTTTTCTTTCCTTTTTTTTTTTTTAACAAAACAAGAAAACAAACTTTACAAAGACAAGCACAAGAGCAGAAGAAAGGCCCCAAAGCAGGAGGATACTTCCCTGACACAACCAAGCAGGCAGGAGGGGACTTCGGGACCCACTGAGTGATCCAGAGCCCTGGCAACTGCCAGGGCTCTGGATCACTCAGTGGGCTCAACCTCACCCGGCTCAACCTGAGGGATGGTCCTAGACAGTGGATCACTCAGTGGGCTCAACCTCACCCGGCTCAACCTGAGGGATGGTCCTAGACAGGAACCTGGCACCTTGGGGAGCGCTAACCCTCAGATCACTCAGGATTGCAGGTTTACACCTCTACTATTTGCTGGAGGCAGAGAAATACTGAAGGACTGCAGGTGGCACTCTCGGATAAGTAGCAGTGCCCAAAGTTTTGTCCTCTGCCTCCATCTGCTGGTAGGGATGAATAAACCAACTTGTCTGGACTGATCTTGGTATGTTCTGGAATAAATGAATTCTTTGCTTTAGTGTTTACTAATGAAGATGTTGGGGAGATACCCATTCCACAGACAGCTTTCAAGGGTGATGATTCAGATTATCTGAACCAAATCACAGTGAACCTGGAAGATGTAGTAGGCCAGATTGACAAAGTGAAGAATAGCAAATCGCCTGGACCAGATGGTATATACCCAAAAACTAAAAAAATGAAATTTCAGGTCCATTACTAGTAATTTGTAACCTATCTTTAAAATCATCCATTGAATCTGAAGACTGGAAGGTGGCCAATGTAACCCATTATTTAAAAAAGGCTCCAGGAGTGATTCACAAAACTACAGACCAGTGAGCCTGACTTCAGTGCTGGGAAAAATCATGGAAACTATTCTTAAAAAAAGACAAAATCACAGATCATACAGATAGACATGGTTTAATGGGACATAGCCAGCATGGATTTGCCTCACAAATTTACTACATTTCTTTGAATGGGTTAATAAACATGTAGATAAAGGTGAGATGGTAGATGTGGGGTATTTGGATTTTCAGAAGGCATTTGACAGTTCCCCATGAGAGGCTTCTAACAAAATTAAAACGTCATAGGATAGGAAGCAAGGTAATTTTTTTGGCTTGCAAATGGATTAAAAGACAAGAAACAGAGTAGCATTAAATGGTCAGTTTTCTCAGTGAAGAGAGGTAAACAGTGTAGCGCCTCAGGGATCTGTATTTGGACTGGAGTTTTTAATATATTTATAAATAATTTGGAAAGGGGAATGATGAGTAAGGTGATCAAATTTGCAGATGACACAAAATTATTCACAGCAGTTAAATCACAGGCGGATAGTGATAAATTGCAGGAGGACCTAGGGAGACAAAGATTGGGCATCCAAATGGCAGATGAAATTTAAATGTGGACAGGTGCAAGATGATGCATATATGTAAAAATAACCCATGCTATAGTTACACAAGGTTAGGTTCCATATTAGGAGCTACCACCCAGGAAAAAGATCTAGGCATGATAGTGGACAATAAATTGAAATCGTCAGCGCAGTGTGCTGCAGCGATTAAGAAAGCAAACAGCTCAATATCCAGAGCTAACTCCAGTACTACATCATGTCGACTTATAGGACATTACTTATTTTAGAAAAACAGTAATGCATAGACTTCTAAATCCAAAGTGCCTGCAATCATGATTAAACATATGTAGTAATGATTTGCATTTGTTTAGTGCCTTTCATCTCAACAGGTTCACACAGGTTATATAATCAACAGTGCAGAGTCATCTAAAAACAATGTAGTTGATTTCTGTATACCTTGTGTATCAATATTTGTGCTATTATATAGAATAAACTGAGAATTAGAGGGGCCAGCAACAAAACCCAAAAATGGTCCACCCCATAAAGGTGAAGTTCTAACTTGATAATAATGAATCAAGTTAGAGATATTTTATCAAAGCCCTGTTCATTTTATTAAAAAAAATTATCTTATCAAATGTTAACCAAGAAGTACATGGTCAGCTGCTATGTGGCTCAACTAGTTAGCCGGATAAACTTATCTGGCGAATTAGTCTATAAATTCAGTGGCATGAAGTTAATCAGATAAGTTTATTCGGCTAACTTTAGGAGAGATGTACAGGCCGACCAGAATTAGCCACATAACTTAACTGGCTAATTCAGCTCCTCTCAGTTACACCTCCAGAATGCTCCTGACTTATCCAGCCCAATTTTAGCCACATAATTTAGCCAAATAACCTTGAGTTATCTGGCTAAATATTTCTGAAATCTACAAAAAATTACATATATAAACAGGGTATTTTCTTAAAAACGAACTAAACAGTTCAAATAGTTATGCCAATACAGCTGCTAAGAGCTATGCTGGAAGTGCCTGGAATGGCTGCAGAGTGTGTTTCCAGGCCACATAAGGGCCCATTTGAAGGTATCAGGTGATGACTTTGCACAATTTGGTGCCAATTTTTTTCCAGGGCGGGATGGGGACGCCTAGAGGCCTGTCCTTGGGATTTGTGTTTTGAAGGGCTTTTGGTGTGAAAGGGGCAGCATGGGGTTTTAAACATTTGAGATAGGTGGGATGGGAATCAGGCTGGGGGGGTCCTGTGGCGATTTATTTTTTTGCGGGGTTCAGGATGACCACTTAACCAGATATCTTTTGAAGACATCCGGTTAAATGGCTGCTTATCCAGCCACACAAGGAAGCATAACTTTAGAGCTGCTCGGAAGCAGATACTGTGCTGTAAAGAGAAATTGAAAAGTCTATTCCTGTGGTATGACCTTTTTCCCAGTGGATACAGAAAGTGGTGTTACTTAAATGATATTTGTTGTTCCTCTAGTTACAGAAGCTCTAATCGAAATATCCTTGTAGTGTGAGAACCTGTCCTTGTTGACAGATAGCCTGTCTTTATCGTGGAGTTTCCAAAGTTTTGGGTTTATAAACTGGGACATTTTTCTCATATAGGGAAGGGAGTCCCTTAATGATATCAGCAGCCTTCTCTGCTATCATGATGGTTGGTGCATTCAAGTTTCCACTGACAATGCTGGGCATAATGGAGGCATCCACAACGCGAAGGTTTTCGACCCCAATTACGTTGGTGTGGGAGTCTACCACAGCATTCACATCAGAAGTCATCCCCATCTTACAGGTGCAGGACGGATGATAGGCGCTGTCGGCTTTTTGTCTGACAAAAGCATCTATTTCCTCCTCTGACTGCACACTGCTTCCAGGCTGAATCTCAGCACCACGGAATCTGTCAAATGCTTTCTGAGCAAATATCTCTCTGGACAGTTTCACACATTGACGAAACTCCCAAATGTCCGTTTCTGCATAGAGAAAACATACAAAATGCAAGTAACTTTAATTCAGGTGAATGTATATCAATACTGAAAACTCACTGTGAGTATGAAAACACTTTTTTTTTTTGGCTGGATACAAGCAATCAAATTACAGGTTAAACACAGCTTGTCATCTGATTACCAGATCTGAAAGCAGAAGCGGTAGCAGCTTGGCAGAAGAGGAATCTCTTGTTTAAATTACACACAAAACAAATATATGAATATGGGACAGCAAATATATCCTATTTTTTCTTGCTTTCAGAACAGATTTATAGTGTTTAGCAAATGGATTTCTCAAATGTCAGATACCACAGAGAGATACCTCTTTAGATCCGATATGCCAATGAACTGGTTGTGGTGAAGAAATCTTCTAGTCGAGTTTGACAGTTGTGACTAATAGTGTTCAAGAATTACTTTGGGTGTCAAGATGTAACTGAGTCTGTAACCAATTGGTTTGTCATCAAGGATCACCACAACTACTAAGAACATAATAATGGCAATTTATATCATCTGATGCATTCGTGAATAAGAAAGGTGAGTAGCAATCAAGGCCAGCTTTAAGGGTATGTGACCTATACAGTAGCACAGGGCCCTGCAGTTTCAGGCAGACACCGTTCCCGGTGCTGGCCCGGTCGGCGCTAAAGTGGCCTGGCTGCGGTCCACGTGAACACTCAGACTTTGAGCAGCCCTGCTCACAGAAGAATTATAGAAATTACTTACTAGATAATTTTATTTTCCTTAGTGTAGACAGATGGACTCAGGACCAATGGGTATAGTGTGCTCCTGATAGCAGTTGGAGACGGAGTCAGATTTTAATCTGACATTTGCACTTCATATACCCGTGCACGAGGCTCTGATCCTCAGTTTTCTCCTCGAAAAACAATTATGGATATATGTGTGTTTGGATAATTTTGATTAATTTGGTTAACTTGATATTTGATTACTCGGATTGGTTGACTTGGTTTCTAGCTGGAGACCGCCAGGGCATTCAACTGAGAAGCGCCGACACCTGGTAATATGGGAGTCTGAACTAGAGATAAGGGTTGGCTTACCCATGCTTGTGTTGCACTCGGGTGGAGGTTCCCCCGGGGATTCTTGATTGCGAGACAGCCATGGGTAGGGTGCTGAGTCATCTGTCTACACTAAGGAAAATGAAATTATCAGGTAAGTAATTTCTACATTTCCTAGCGTGTAGCAGATGGACTCAGGACCAATGGGATGTACAAAAGCTACTCCCGAACTGGGTGGGAGGCTGCCCTTGGCCCATTTAGTACTGCCCTTGCGAATGCTGTGTCCTCCTTGGCCTGAACATCCAGGCGCTAGAATCTCGAGAAGGTGTGGATGGAGGACTACGTTGCCGCCCGACAGATCTCTGCTGGTGACAGCATCTTGGTTTCTGCCCAGGACACTGCCTGGGCCCTTTGGAATGGGCCTTGACTTGTAGAGGTGGAGGCCTTGCCTGCCTCTATGGAAGCCGCCTTGATTACTTCTTTGATCCAGCAGGCAATGGTTGCCCGCGAGGCAGCTTCCCCTTGCTTCTTCCCGCTGTGAAGAACGAACAGATGGTCCGTCTTTCATACAGGTTCCGATCTTTCCAGGTATCGGACTAGGAGTCTGCTGATACTCAGGTGGCCGATACTGAGTCCTTATGTCGTCTGGAGATGGCAGCGAGACTGTTTGGTTTAGATGGAAGTGAGAAACCACCTTTGGCAGGAAGGAGGGTACAGTGTGCATCTGTATGGATCCTTGCGTGAATCTGAGGAATGGTTCCCGGCATGATAGTGCTTGAAGTTCGGAGATTCGACGGGCTGAGCTGATTTCCACAAGGAACGCCGCCTTCAAGGTCAGGAGCCGTAGGGACAGACCGCGAGTTGGTCTGAACGAAGCTCCCGCTAGGAAGTCTAACACTAGATTGAGATTCCATAGGGGTATCGGCCACTTTAGAGGTGGCCGAATGTGCTTGACCCCTTTTAAGAAGCAGGAGATGTCTGGGTGAGCCGCTAGGCTGGTGCCGTCCACCCTGGATCTGAAGCTGGCCAGGGTGGCCAGTTGCATCTTGATGGAGTTGAGGGACAACCCTTTGTTCACGCCGCCCTGCAGAAATTCCAGGATCATGGGGATTTTGACTGTCCGTGGAAGGATGTCGTGGTCCTCACACCAGGCTTCGAATATTCTCCATACTCTTATATATGTTAAGGAGGTGGAGAACTTGCGCGCTTGGAGCAGTGTGTCAATTACTGGTCCTGAGTATCCACTCTTTTTCAGGCGAGACCTTTCAATGGCCAGACCGTAAGCGAGAATCTCGTTGGGTCTTCATGGAGGATCGGTACTTGCTGGAGTAGATCCCTGTTTGGAGGTAGGTGTAGAGAGTTTCCCGCCAGAAGTCTTCGCATGTCCGCATACCACGGTCTTCTTGGCCAGTCCAGGGCCACTAGAAGTACCAGCCCTCTGTGGTGTTCTATCTTGCGGATGATTCTGCCCAGTAGTGGCCATGGAGGGAAGGCGTACAGTAGGTCCTCCTGAGGCCAGGTCTGGACGAGGGCATTGATTCCCTGGGACAGCAGTTCCCATCTTCGGCTGAAGAACTTGGGAACCCGGGTGTTGAACCCGGTTGCCAGAAGATCCATGGCTGGAGTTCCCCAGTGGTTTACTATCCGTTGGAAGGCTGCTGTAGACAGAGTCCATTCCCCTGGATCCAGACTCTCTCTGCTGAGGTAATCTGCAGTGAAGTTGTCTTTTCCAGCGATGTGGGTGGCTGATATCCCTTTTGTAGGTTTGATTCTGCCCACGTCATTAGGGGCTCTATTTCCAGAGACACCTGCTGGCTTCTGGTTCCCCCCTGGCGGTTCATGTATGCCACTGTTGTGGCGTTGTCCGACATGACTCTGACTGATTTGCCCCTGAGTCTGTGACTGAACCGTAGGCAGGCTAGTCTGACTGCTCGGGCTTCCAGTCGGTTTATGTTCCATGCCGACTCTTCTTTGTTCCATTGCCCTTGTGCCGTTAACTCCTTGGCAGTGGGCTCCCCATCCCCGCAGGCTCGCATTCATGGTGAGCAAGGTCCATTCCGGTGGGGATAGGCTTGTTCCCTTGCTCAGATGGTCTTCTTGTAGCCACTATTGTAGTTGGTTTTGAATCTTCACCGGTAGCCGGAGGGCGGAGTAGTTTTGAGACATCGGGTTCCACCGTGAGAGTAGGGAATGTTGTAGGGGCCGCATGTGGGCCTTGCCCACGGGACGACTTCTATGGTTGATGCCATGAGTCCGAGGACTTGGAGATAGTCCCATGCCGTGGGGAGAGTGGAATTCAACAATGCTCATAGTTGTTCCATCAATCTCCTTCTCCTTGTAAGGGGAAGGGTGACTTTATTCCATTTGGTGTCGAACCGGACTCCCAGATACTCTAGGGATTGGGAGGGCTGCAGATGGCTCTTGGGTGTGTTGACAACCCACCCGAGGTTCTGCAGTAGTTCCTTGACTCTGGTGGTTGCTTGATGGCTTTCCTCTGGCGATTTCGCTCTGATCAGCCAATCGTCCAGGTATGGATGCACGAGGATTCCTTCTTTCCTCACTGTCGTCGCTACTACCACCATGATCTTGGTGAACGTTCGGGGAGCCGTAGCTAGCCCAAACGGTAGGGCCTGGAACTGGTAGTGATGGCCCAATATCGCGAAGCGTAGGAATCGCCGATGGATCGGTATGTGGAGATAAGCTTCTGACAGATCCAGGGAGGTCAGGAATTCTCCTAGTTGTACCGCCTTTATGACCGAACGCAGGGTTTCTGTGCAGAAGCGGGGTACCTTTAGGTAGCGATTGACTGTCTTGAGGTCCAGTTTGGGCCGGAATGTTCCCTCTTTCTTGGGCACGATGAAGTGGATGGAATAGTGACCAGAATTTTGTTGGTGCGGGGGCACCGGTGTTGTTGCCTTTAGGGCGAGTAGTTTTGATAGTGTGGTTTCCACTGCCTTCCTCTTGGAGGGGTCATGGCATGGAGAAATCACAAACTTGTCCGGGGGATGCTGTGGAAGTCCAGGTAGTATCCCTCTCAGATGATGGATAGGACCCAATTGTCCGACATTATTTCGACCCATCTTTGGTAGAATAGGGCAAGCCTGCCCCCTATGATGGGGGCAGGCTTGCCCCCATCATAGGGGGTCTGCTGATTCTCATTGCGTGTTGTGGCTGGGGCCTGGTCACGAGCCGGCTACACTTTTGTTGTGTCTGTTCTGAAAGGACTGCCCCTTGCCGGCAGGGCGAGGGCTTGGTAAGTGTTTTTGTATGGTCTATAACACTGGGATCCTCTGCCCTTGGGTGCCCGGGGAGAGGGGCGTTGGTTCCTCTTGTTCGTCCTCCGGTAGACGGGGTACTGGGGGACTCGCCCCATTTGACGGCTAATTTGTCCAGGTCGCTTCTGAATAGAAGTGTTCCTCTAAAGGGCATTCTCGTGAGCCTCGTCTTAGAGGTTGCATCGGCTGACCAGCTTCGGAGCCAGAGCTGTCTTCTGGCTGCCACTATGGACGAGAGGCTCCTGGCTGGGGTGCCTACCAGGTCTAAGGTCGCATCCGTGAGGAATGATATTGCCGGGTCTAATGCCTCGAATGGCGTAGTTGCGTCACTGGCCATAGCAAGGCAGGCGTGAGATACCACGGCGCAGCAAGTAGCGATCTGTAAGTTCATAGCTGATACATTGTAAGACTGCTTGAGGATGGATTCCTGCCGTCTGTCATTGGCATCCTTGAGTGAAGCTCCTCCCTCAACTGGTATGGTAGTGCGCTTTGAGGTGAAGCAGACCAGGGCATCGACCTTAGGAAACCTCAGGAGTTCCTTCGTTGCGGGATCCAAGCGTTCCTGGAGGGAGTTCCCCCTCTTCCAGGGGTTCTGATTCCTCCTCCGAATCATCTGTGTCCTCTAAGGGGAGGTATTTATCCAGGGGAGGCTCATCTGGTGGAGGCCGGGAGGGGCCTGGGAGGTTCTGGACCACTGGCGGGGTTTGTGGTTGTGCCGCTGGTGGCCCTGTGTGTGGATGTAGGATTGCAGCTCAGCGAAGAATCCCGCCCAGGTGAAGTTGCCTGGGACCGCATTGGGTCCAACGGTGCTCCCCGAGGGCCCCCACTGTGGAGGGGCCGAATCGGGAATAGAGGTCCGGTGTAGTCTCGCTGGTGGATCTGGAGTCCTCTACAGGCTGAGGGGGACCTTGTCTCGGCTCCCCCCAAGCTTCTTCGCATAGCAGGCACAGGGCGGAGGTCACCTCGGGCTGTGTCGCTCTCAAGTGGCATGCAGGGCAGAGGACTGGACCTTCAACTGTCTTGGACGGCGGTACCATGATTTGCGCGTGTATCCTGTACAGATGTGCGTGCTGGAAGGCCTGGTTATGCGCTCCGGGTGCGCCTACATTGTGTGCGTAGGAACGGAGATGCGGGCGGGCCTAGTTGTGCGCTTGGCACCCTTGAGCGTGCCGCTGTGCGCCCGGCCCCGACGTGCACGTCGCTGTGCACATGGCGTAGATGCGTGCACCGCTATGCGCACGGCTCGGTTGTGTGGACGATGCAGCGACCGGGGGGGGGAGGCACTGGCGACCACGCAGTAAGATGGCAGCCCCCCCAGGGGTCTCCACGTGAGAGGACCCTCTTGCCGGATCGGGGTCTAGCCCGGACGGGGCTTCTCAACCCAAATGTACAGATGCAGGAGAGACAATCTGTGCGGCTGTCCGAGCCTCGGAGACCGGAGACTTAGAAAAGGTTTTCCACCTTACCATGTCTCGGCGGTTCCTGGTCCTCTGCCGGGCGGTCTCCGGCTGTGGAGGGAGAGGGAATTACTTTCACCGCCGCGCTCGGTTCTGCACCTGCTGCCTCTCAGCCGCTCCCTTTCCCGGGGGCCAAGTCCACGCTGGGACCGAGGCTTACTTCTGAGGGATCTCGGAAATCACCTCAGGAAATCTCGACTAGGGGAGGGACCCTTAGGTATCACCGCAGGAGAACGGGGCTCGTTTTGGAGGTAAGTTTTTCTTTGTTTCTTCTTTAAATTTGGAGTTTGGTTTTCTAACGCTGTGCAAGTGTGTGCGAAGTCCCGTGCTGCTATGGAGACGGAAAAAACTGGAGAGCAAAGCCTCGTGCATGGGTATATGTAGTGCTGACGTCAGATTGAAATCTGACTCCGTCTCCAACTGCTATCAGGAGCACACTATACCCATTGGTCCTCAGTCCACCTGCTACACGCTAGGAAATCCTTGATTGCTTTCATAACGTCAGATACTGTTCATAAGTATTTTGTGGGGTAATCTCAAGCATATACTTTTTAGAACAGGAAGATACACAGAAATCCAATTTGCACTGATGGAAAATCCAGAAATGCAGCAGACTCCTCCTTATTGGACAATTTGTGGAGCCAAATTTATCTTGCCCATTCCCCAGTGCATCCTAGAAGTCACACAATTCCAGATCCACTTTCTTCATTACTTGGGATTTCTCTCTCATTTTGTGGCTATATGAAAAATTGTGTTTCTAGCTCAGACCCTTAAGAGTAAATTTTCAAAAGGTTTATCACATAACCAGGAAGTTAGCCAGATAAATCTAACCAGATTAACAGCACTAACTGGCTGAATTTAACTGCACAGCTCCAGTAGCACAAATGGCTTGCCTAAATGTAGCAGGAGAAATTTTGTCTGCCTAGAATTAGGAACATTTTCAGCCGTAATCCTAGCCGGTAAGGTCTGGCTGAAAATTCAGCTCAAAATAATTCAGTAAAATTTCCCAGTTATCTTAACCACTTAGGGGGTTTTGACCCCTGAACTGTGTGTGTTTCTGTAAACTTGTTTCCTCCACAGACAGAGCAAAGGATCATCTCTAATCTATGCTATTTTGATGGAAAAATGCTATGCTATTTGTTCTTTCAATGTAGTTCCTAGTATTTTAAACCCACAAAATGAGATCAAAGCCAAGTTCTGGCTGGGCCTTGATCTGAAGAATGAAGAGACTCAAAACTGAGATCTGATCATGCTTCATCTTTAATGTAGCCTGATACGTCTCTGGACTGCAAGGGACTAAAGTTAATGAGCAATTTTAAAATATTATTAAAGGTGGAATGAAAACCTTCATTCTGCATTTCTTTGTTTTTGTCTTGACCCTCAAAGGAAAATTAGTTCTTACCTGTTAATTTTCGTTCCTGTAGTACCACGGATCAGTCCAGACTATGGGTTGAGCCTCCTTTCAGCAGGTGGAGACAGACTAAAACTGAAAGGATATCCTATTTGAGGACAGAGCCTATCCTGTAACCCTTCAGTATAACGAATGTCAAAGCAGAAAATAACAAAACCAGAGTAGGATCAAGCAAGTAACCATAAAGCTCAATGGAGCAGATGTAGAACAATGTAATAGATATGGTATGACTAACTGCTCTTGCATATACTTGGTGCTGGGCAACCAAGGCTTCCGGTGTATTTGCTCAGTATTCATGCATAAAAAAGATGTGTGGAAATCTACGAATCTGCAAGAGAAACAAGCTTCGAGAGGACAGAAAAAAAGACAAACAGGGAAGGGCGTCTGGACTGATCCATGGTTCTACAGGAACAAAAATTAATAGGTAAGAACTAATTTTCCTTTCCCTGTACGTACCCGTATCAGTCCAGACTGTGGGATGTACCAAAGCTTCCCTAAACCGGGTGGGACCGAGACAGTCCCGCTCGAAGCACTTGTAGCCCAAAAGAACCAAGAAGCGGAGCTTGCACATCCAGACGGTAGTGTCGAGCAAGGACGTCCAAGTGGCAGCACTGCAAATCTCCTGCGGAGAGACCGATTGACTGTCCACCCAGGAAGTAGTTTGAGAACGCAGTGAATGAGCCGTAAGGCACTCGGGAACTGCCCGTCCTTGACAAAGAGAGGCCGAGGAGATAGCTTCCTTCAACCACCGTGTGATAGTGGTCTTAGAAGCCGGCGTACACCGAATGGGCCCACTCCAGAGGACAAAAGATGAACCAAGACCCGAAAGCCATGGGTAACCTGGAGATAGCAAAGTAGAACTCGTATAGTATAGTTTACGGAAATTGTCCCCAGTCGCAGGGGAAAAACGCATGGAGTTCTGCCAACAGGTTGACATGGAGGTTAGAAGAACCTTCACTAAGAAGGAAGGGCCCGTCACGAGGGATACCCCGGAATCGGAAAATTGCAAAACAAAAGGTTCCCGACAGGACAGCACGTGGGTCACAGAGATCCAAAGAGATAGAGACCAGAAAGACAGTCTTAAGCGTAAGAGCTTTCAAGGTAGCGCGACGGGAGAGGTTCGAACAGAGCCGCACAGAGGGCCCGAAAGATCAGACTAAAACACCCCGACGGGCAAGCGGCCGAGAAGGTGAATGTAGATGCTTGACGCCCTTCAAGCACCAATCACATCTGGGTGGCCCATTCAGTGATGACATTCTACCCGACCCAGGAGAGAGCCAAGAGGGGAGAAGATCTTCTTGGGGAAGAGAGGACTAACGAGATCAGGGTGGAGAGCGCTGAGATACCCGACTCCGCACAAACAGCTTCAAACACGTTCCAGATACGAGCGTACGCCAGGGAAGTCGACTGTTTCCGGGCCCGCAACAAGGTGAAGATGACCTCCTCCTAATAGCCCTTGCGTCTTAGGCGTCATCTTTCAAAACCAGGCCGCTAGACAGGAGCGATCGGCCTGGTCGAAAGATACAGGTCCTTGACGAAGGAGCCGAGGAAAATGGCGTAGCCATAGAGGTCCATCCGGCGGTAGGTTGAGAAAATCCACGAATCACAGCCTGCGCGGCCACTCTGGTGCTACCAGAACCACGGGATCCTGGTGGAGTTCCATTCTTCTGAGAACTTTCCCGACCAGGGGCCACGGGGGGGAACATGTACAGAAGGATGTCCGCCGGCCAAGGAGAGCCAAAGCATCTACGCCCTCCAAGCCGTGTTCCCTACAGCGGCGGAAGAACCAATTTGCCTTGGCATTGCAAAGGGTCAACATGAGGTCCAGGTGGTGGGGGACCACCTGTCGACGATGAGATTCATGGCTGCGTCAGACAGTTCCCACTCCCCGGAATCGAGCAACTGACGACTGAGAAAATCAGCCTGAACATTCCCCTTGCCCACAATGTGGGAAGCCACCAGGCACTGTAGATGTCGCTCTGCCCAGGCAAAGAGGTGGCTGGTTTCCAGGGCCATCAGCAGACAGCGGGCGCCTCCTTGGCGATTGACAAGCCACAGTGGAGGAGCTGTTGGACAAGACCCGTATCGCCTTGCCGCGGATGAGGGGGAGAAAGTCCAGAAGAGCTAGGAACATCGCCCGAGCCTCCAACCGAATGATGTGCCAGCGAGACTGAGCTGCCGGTCAGATCCCCTGGGCGTACTGGGAGAGGCAGACCGCACCCCAGCCCGAGAGACTGGCGTCCGTGGTTACTATCGTCCACTGAGGGACTTGGAGAGGCTTTCCCTGTAGCAAATGAGGAAAGGAAAGCCACCACTACAAGTCGGCGACGGTAAGGCCCAAAAAAACGGGAGGACTGTGTGAAACTGTTCCGACACTATCTGCCAATGGGACAGCAAAGCTTTCTGGAACGGTAGCATATGAGCAAAAGCCCAAGAGACAAGGTCGATGGCAGAAGCCAAGGGGCCCGAGACAGGCCACTGGAGAAGGCAGCAAGACCCGACTCTGAAACCGGCCGATCAACTGGAGAGCCCGCGGGCGAGGCAAGAAGACCTTGCCCACCCGGTTGTCGAGGTGGGCTCCCAGGAATGCTAACTCCTGGGAGGGCTGAAGGTAGCTCTTGGAGAAATTCAGTATGCACCCGAGAGACGCGAGGAGAGGTAACACGCGATCCACCACCTGCCGGCAAGAGCCTCCGCCTTGGCCCTGACGAGCCAGACGTCCCAGCAGGGGTGAACAAGGATCCCTTTCCGGCGGAGAGCTGCTGCCACCACCACCATGACTTTGGTGAAGGCGCGAGGTGCCATCGCGAGACCAAAGGGAAGTGCCCTGAACTGGAAGTCCCGGTGGAGGATGTGAACGCGAAGAGACTACGGTAGCCGGGATGAATCGGAATATGGAAACACGCCTCTGTCAAAGCAAGTGAGGCGAGGAACTCTCCGGGGCGAAACGGTACGAGGACCAGTCGCAGAGTTTTCATGTGGAAAGCGGGATCTTGAGGGCCCGGTTGACTCTTGTAAGGTCTAAGATTGGACGAAGACCCGTCCTGTTAGGGAACAACGAAGTAAATAGAATACTGGCCTGCGGCAAGTTTGCTGTCTGGAACCGGGACCACCACGCCCAGACACAGGGGCCAGGCGGGAGTTTGCTCCACCACTTGCCGCTGGGACCGACTGCATGGGAAAATAGAAAAAGAATCTCGAGAATCTCGAGCAAAGCGAAGACGTACCCGTCTCCGAGGATTTTGAGGACCCACTGGTCAGACATGAATTTGACCCATGCCACGAAAAACAGGGAGAGTCGACCGCCTAGGAAGGGGACCGAGGAAAGAGAATCAAGTGAACTTCATTGTGTGGCAGGCGTAAGGATGGAGCACATGGGCTGGCCCTCACGAAAGGGATGGCGCCCACGGGAAGGCTGCGACCAAGACTGCGAGCAAGACGGAAAAACCCCCTGAGGAGTCACCCTGCCCACATGGGGTATACCGTCTCTGGCCCAGATAACGTGGACAAGAGGGTATAAAGGAACGGGATGGTTTCGGACGGTTCTTCGGAAGCCTATGGACCTTACTTTCCCCCAAGGAATCCATAGTTTTCTCAAGGCCCTTGCCAAGGAGCAGCTTACCTTTGAACAGCAACGTGCCCAATAGGGCTTTGGAGGACGGATCAGCCGACCAATGGTGCAGCAAGAGGAGCTGTTTGGCCATCGCTTTTGCCTGGACGTGGAGAAGGTCGTAAGTGCAGCCTCTGCCCACGGGGGGTCCCGGGTGCAGAGCAACTTTGAACCCACCTGAGACCTGCCCGCAGCATGAGACTGCTGCAAATAGGCGCACGCACCCCCAGCGCCAGGACATCAAAAATGCGCATCACATGAGCCTTGAGCATGCGGACCTGTGCGGCTTTAAAAGCCGGGAAACCTTCCTGTATTGTGATCGCATAAGTAGTCCCTGGAGGGATTATTGTCTTGTGTTTTTTGTTTTTAATCTAAGCATACCTCCGGGAGGGGGAGCTTATCTAGTGTACGGCCCGCCTAGAGTCCCGTCTCGAGAGTGTTCCATTCCCGCAGGCACTACAACTTGTGCGTGGGATGAGAGGGGAAGGCGATTGCTGGATCCCTGATTCCCGCCAGGCCAGGGTCCATATCCTTGGGCAAAGAGGCCGTAAGGGAGTCCAAAGACCCTGGGGTCGTCCCCCTCCAGGGGTGGAAAGGTATCCTCCGCATCCGGATTGGCAGCAGGATCCGGGGGTACCGGATCCACCGGGAGGTCGGGGGAGGGGCACCCCCGGGACCACCCGCGCCCCAAGGGACCCCGGAGGCTCTGCAGCCGGTCTAACCGTCAACGGCGCGGAGCGAGGAATTTTTTTTTTTTTGCTGGGAGGGGGGGGGGGCAAGGGAGGGGAATCTTCCTCCTCCTCCTGCAGGCTAGCTAAATAAAATCTTCGCAGGAGGAGGGCAAAATCAGATACAAAACGAGCCCTGGAAGTCCCGGGTGGGGGAGGGGGAGGGAGAGGCGAGAGGGTGACAGAAAACCCATCCTGGGGGGCCAGGGGGCTGAAATCGTGGGGTAGCTGCAAAATAATCGCCCCCCCCCCCTAGCCCCAGGGAGTTCTGAAAACGGAGCCGAAAAAATCCAAAATGGCTGCCGTTCCCGGGCTTTCCCGACCCAGGAACGGCCTGGCCAAGCTCTGGGGAGTCTATCCCTGGGCTAAATTTGCCAGCCTTGCCGAGGAGGGACCTATCCCACACGGCAGGGAGGCAGAGAAGAGGTCCCCTCGCAAAAAAATAAAAAGAAGGGGCTGGCAGAGAAGAGGCAGGCTGCCTGCCACGGCAAAGAGAGCGCCGCTCTGAAGAAAAAAAGGCTGCAGAGAAAGTTTGATTTGACAGCCTGGAGGCCCAGAGTGAAGCAGGGGGAAACTGGCTGACTCCTGCCTGTCTGGCTGCCGGTTCAAGCCCAGGTGGGGGAGAAAGACACAGAATATTGGTCTGCTGCTGTAGGTAAGTATTAAAAGCACTGGGAGCACTTTTAAACTTAAGCCTGTTTCACTTTTTTGTAAATAAACTGAGCACAGCAGTGTAACATTAAGACCCTTCGGCAGCTGGGGGGGGGGGGGGAGACGAGCCCTGGACAGACTCGGTCCCCCACACCTGGAAGCGGGTAACGGACACAGGCTATGCACTGCACAAGGGACAAAGCCCCCCTGAGTCCGGCAAGAGCCAGGGATCGGAACAGTCTCCTGAAGAAAAAATCCACAACTTCCTGACTAAACTTTTTAACTTTATTTTAACAGGAAGAAAACAACTACAAAATCCCTAAGGAATAAGTACTTGCTTGATCCCAGAAGGAAGGAAGAGAAAGAAGGCTGACTAACCTAGATCAGGAGACCGAAGGGAGACGTGCTGCACCTACTAGAGACAGACAAATACTGAAGGGTTACAGGATAGGCTCTGTCCTCATATAGGATATCCTTTCAGTTTTAGTCTGTCTCCACCTGCTGGAAAGGAGGCTCAACCCACAGTCTGGACTGATCCGGGTACGACCAGGGAATTTTTTTTTTTTTTTTTTTAAACATTTTTGTGAAGATAAAATCTCACATCACACCACCTCCAATGCTCCTTTGGAAGCAAAAAGATCGTGTTAGTGGACCTTTTACCTGTTGACATGTAATTGGGCTCAATAATAGGATGGTCTTTGGGGTCAGCGCTCGTCAGTTTCAGCCAGCCTACGCTTGTGCTCCTCATGGTTCCAACATGGACCTGTAACAGACCCAGCAAAGAAATGGTTTCCCCAGGGTTATTTAGTGCTCAAAGGCTTTCTTCTAGGTAGCTCTGTGGCATCCTTGTAAACAGTTAAAGCAGGCTCTGAAAGTCCTCTAGATCTGCATACCTGTCAGCATGTAAAACTACCATGCAGAGGCAAAACTAATGCCCCCTTAAAGTGAAAGCTGTCTGGATATCATGGAGCTGCTGTTTTAGGATGCTGGGGTGGGAAAGGGCGATCCCTGCAGGATTCAGAGAAGCACTGAGTGATTCAGTCTTAGATGTGACTTCTCCTTCAGTCCTGGGCCAGCAAAGGGACCCAGGCAAGGCATGCTGGAGGAGGGGAGAGAGAGGAAATAAAAGTGAGCGACAAAAAAAAATGAAACGCATTTATTTCTCTCTTTATTTCCAAAGGCTGTCTCCAGTTATCAAACTGGAACCTATCAAGGATACAGCTCCATCTGGGAAAGAACACACAGTTCCTCGTATGTACCCTGCTGTCAATAAAATGGAATATGATTTTTATAAACGTCTTCCTAATAGCATATACTGCTATTATGCCCAAGGGTTTGCTTCAGCTGTCCCTTGGGTTAGCCACTTTGGAATTTTGCTTTAAAGTACGAAATGCTCGAGTTTGAGTCTCTTGCCCAATGAAGCCAGTGGGGCTCAGGCATGCCCTTGAGGTGGCACATTCTCAGTTTTGAGGAAGGAAGGAGTCCCTGCTACTACTGCAGCAACAAGTGGTGCTTTCGGAAGAGACTTTTCCATCAAGCCCCACACCATCGAGTGTCCCTGCATTGTCCAAGTATGCTGTTGGGATATCTAAAGGAGGGGAAGAATGGGAGGAGCAAGGAACAAAGACAGAAACCATACTTTTAATCCGGTTTTGGGGCATAACATGTATATGCCTGCCAAAATGTGGCAAACTTCTCAGGAAATACAGCTAAAAGCATTGTATTCATAATGCAACAGTGGTCAGGCAAGCCAGCCTCTCCAAGCTCCCGCTGCAGGTAAGATGAAAAGCATGCCCCATGACAAGATGTGAGGCTCACCGCAGCGCCTGCAACTCACCTGATAGGCTTCCAGTTTGGGTGGGACACGACCATGATCAATCACTTGAGATGGCAGAAAATGGAACTGAATGTCTGGGTGAGGTACATCTGGCCGACTTCTGATGAAGCCCCCGGACTCTAAGTGAGCGGTAGCGCCCTGACCTGTGGACCAGAGAAGTAGGAGAAAGCTTAGATCATGCCTCGCTGCAGACTTCTGTCAGACGTACAGATCCTGGGGAAAACTACAGACTCTGTACGCTGTGGTGCCTCCTACTGAGCCAGCAAAAAAAAAAAAAAAAAAGATCTCGTTGTACAAGAATTTTCAAGGCCTCCACGGGTCCTTTTATATATGTTTGCTTTCTTTATGGCATATTCATATTTTATATATTTTTTTGCTCTTATGGGGCATAAATATTATGAATGGGGGGGAGCAGATTTTTTTTTAATGGTTTTCCAATTGGCATAGCCTTTTGTACCATTTAGAGAGTTTTGTGATTTTTGAGCATCTCCTAAGCTTATTCAGTTAATTCATCTTCACTTTTACTGAAGTCTCTGAACCAGTGCTGTAGCATGGGAAACGGCATTTGGGGCACCCTAGGGGGTAGAACTAGCAACTTGTTGGGAGGGAGTTGGGGCTGGAGACCATCACTAGTCAGAAAATCAAAGGAAAGATGACACACACTCAAAAGCATGCAGCAAGCCATACAGTGACTGCAAAGTGCCAGGGGTGTCTGGCAACTCCTCCTAAGACAAGGACACCCTCCACCGTGTGCCCCCAAGGCAGCAGCACATTCCCACTGCAGCTTTTTTTTTTTTTGTCTATTTAAAATCTCATTCGACAGCTACAAATGAGAAATGAACCTACATGTACATATGCTTTATAATAGAATCTTATAGTTACAATTCAACTCTGCCTCTTCCAGAGCTTGGGATGACAAATTTGCTGCATTCCTTTTACCCGGGGTAACATTTGTATTATGTAAGACGTTTCTCCTGCGGATACACTAATCTGCATTACATAAGTATGCCACACCACAATGGAAAAACTCCCGCTCCCCAGGCCTAGCCATTATTTTAAACAATTATTCATCACTTATCCTTGAAAACCACCATATATTTTGAGGGTAATTATGAAAGGGATTTTGTGGGTACAGTAGTACTTTACCTGCAGACATGGCACTTTAGAAAATTGTATTAACAATATGCACAAGGATTTATGCACACTCGCTTCAAGCACGTTTATGTGCAAAGGAAAGAGGCGTTCAAGGGGATGGAGTCTAGGGAGGGTTGGAACGTGTGCACTCACATTTTTTATTTTAAAAAACTATGCGCGTAAATTCTCTTGGCAAAAACGCCAGACCCCAAAGAGGAGGTGTAATTGTGTGCACACAGGTTTGCAGGGGTAATTCCCAAAGCGCACTTAGGCATGCAAGTCCGCTTTGAAAACTGGTTGTAAGCTGCGTGCATATTTGCCAGCTGACTTATGCACGATGTTATAAACTTATCCTCTTCTATATGATATCTCAGGATGAGGTCGGAGCACAGTATGCAGTGCAGGGTAGCTCTCAGTGCTCCCTCAGTTTACCCTGGATTTGTCACTTCAAATTAATATATTTAGGGTGCATTGGGAATGAAATAACATTGCACTAATATTGTAAGGTTAAGACCCGGACTAAAGGGTCTATAATCAGTCTCTTTTAACTAGAAAAGTAAGAAAGGTCCTGTGGGCTAAGACGGCAACCACACTACTTTAACAAATATAGTAGGATCACGTATGAATGCTGGAGCAGCCTAGTCTTAGCACACCCTAGGGAACCTTCCCTGTATGAGACAGGTCAGCAGTTTACAGAACTGTCTGAAAAAGAGGCACAGCTTTCTCTTGCTGTTAGTCTCAGGCTTCTCCAAGTACTTTTCTGACCCCACCAAGTACAGAGGTCAGTGAAGAGGAAAGATGGAACACAATCATAGCCAGTAAAAATCTGTGGGGAGGGAGTCTGAACAAGACAAACTAGATGCTCTATCCCTTTCAACTGGATATAAAATGGCTCGCTGAGGTTCAGAAGGTTAGGGGTTGCTTGGCTTACTTCCACGTCATCAGCGAACACTGCAAAAATATTGTTTTACCTGGACTCTGCTCCTCAGTTGTTCTGGGAGATGGATGTCCCTAAGAAGGAGAAATTAAACAGTCTCACTTCTGTTTAGTGTAATGCTGCTTCTCCCCGTAGAGGTTCTCATTGCATGTCTGTGCATCAATACTAGAAGGAGTTCCTGAGTTTGAGTGTTTAAACTGCTGCCTTAACCATTGTTAAATTCAGTAGGGACTCAGTCTATGCATTGGGGAGGGTCATTTTTCAAAGCAGACTTCTGCACACACGTTCTCTCTGAAAACATGCAGGTTGTCCCAATAAGTGTGTACACACATGCAACATTCTGTGTACACATGTGTGTATATATCCAAAAACAAACTATGCATAGGAATGCATTCTCTGCCCCAACTCTGCCTCCTGGAACGCCTACTGTGTGGAGAAAAATCTGCACATAATTGAGTTATGCTCGTGCATAACTCAACTCGTCCAGTCCCCACCAGGTAATTTTCCAAAGCCAACTTACATGCATATGCCCTTTTAAAAATTACCCCCAAAATGCACAAGATGTTGACAAGCAGTTACCTCGCTGGTACGCGTTTAAGGGAGAAACAAATTCTCCAATACTTAATGGATGAACATGGTCATACCTGTAGATCTCCAGAGCCATTCCAAACCAATTGGAATCATTTTCAGCAGTTTCTGTGCCTGGTACAGACTGATGGGCTCAGTGCATTGCTGTTGTATGTACATTTCCAGATGATCCTGGAGATTCTGACCTACTCCTGGAGGAAAGGCAAGGAGCAAATTCAATTTGTGTATACTGTTGGTGCATTTCCTATCTTCTTTCTACCCATTTCTGAGCAACAAGGGTGAGGCAATCACAGCCCACCTTGGCGCCTGTCACCCTCTCCAGAGGTTTCCCATTGCCTTCTGTAGCCCACATCACCTGATTTCCCCTGGTCGTCCCCCAACCAGAAGAATATAAGAAATGCCATGCTGGGTCAGACTAAGGTCCGTTGAGCCCATCATCCTGTCACAGACCGTGGCTAGTTCGGGTCACAAGTAGCCGGCAGATCCCAAAAAGTGGATCTATCTCCCAGGAATAAGTAATGGTTTCCCCGAGACTACCTGGCTAATAATGTTTTGTATTGATAAAACAAGGAGGTAGGCGATCTAAAAAAGCCGTGGAGGAAACACAAACGATAGATGCCGAGAAATGTCCGTTGAAATGCTTTATTAGGAGACTTGTCAATCCAATACAAAGAAGCCCAACTCAGGCTTATTTATTATGATTTTATATTTATTTTTATTTGGCAAATTATGTTTGTCTTGTATTGTTAAGTTGTAATCGTCATTTGTTTATTGTAGCGCCTGAGGCAGCCCCTGTGCAGGGCGAAACTCGGCCTGAGTCGGGCTTCTTTGTATTGGATTGACAAGTCTCCTAATAAAGCATTTCAACGGACATTTCTCGGCATCTATCGTTAATAATGTTTTGTAGACTTTTCCTCCAGAAACTTGTCCAAACCTCTTTTATACTGCATTATGCCAGCCACCTCGGCCACATCCTTTGGCAAGACATTAGATTGTGCATGGAGTGAAAAGTTACTTTCTACAATTTGTTTTAAATTTGTTGGTTGTTTGATTCATGGAGCGTCTCCTTGTTTTAGTATTATTTGGAAGGGTAAAAACAACCATCCCCTATTTACCCGATCCACCCAATTCATGATTTTATCAATCATATGCCCCTCCAGCCTTCTCTTTTCCATAATGAAGCACACTAACCTATATAGCCTCTCTTCAGAGGGGAGCCGTTGTATTCCCTTTATAATATTTGTTGCCCTTCTCTATACCTTTCAAGTTCTACTATGTCTTTTTTGAGATGGGGTGTAATTACAACATGGATCTACAGTATACAAGGCATTATGAACATTCTCCATTTTATTCTTCATTACTTTCCAAATCATTCCTAACAGTCTATTTGGGGTTTGGTTTTGTTTTTTTTTATCTTTAACTTTCACCATACACTGAGTTGAGGATTTCAACGTGTTGTCCAACAAAATCATTTTCCTGGCTGACAACTCCTAATATAGAAGCCAGCATTGTGTACCTGAAGTTGGGCTTAAGTTTCCCTGTGTACATCTCTTTGGACTTGTACACATTGAATTTAATTCAGGCTGTCCAGTCTCCTAGTCAGATACTAATCAAGCCTGACTCCATTTTCCTTTAACTTTTCAAGATCTAACTTCAGGCTCTCCCAGTCCATCCTTGCTGGGGCATTTACTGATTAATCTTCTAAAAATCTTAACATATTGAGAAACTCCAAGTTTTCATATCAAAAGATCAGTCTTGAATGAAGTTACAATAGCTGGTCAAAGAGGCGATTTAAATGCATGGCCTATTACCACACAATCCGCCTCTTGCAGTACCTACATGTAATCCGCTTTGAAATGGCTAAAAACGGAATATAAATAATATAAAGAAAGAATAATAATATGGCGATTGCCTTGTTCAGCAATAGGGGCTTGACCTGTCCAGCTTCTAAAACCAAATAAAATAGCACAGCAAAATTACACCATAGTATGAATTTGGAGAGAATCGCTATGTATAACTACATTAGAACTTGTGTTAGAAAATGTCACATATTGTATTGAAATATTGACAATTTGGGATAAAAGAAAAGAGTTACCTGGACGATGACAAATAACCGGGATCCCCAATTTTTTCAGGTCGTCGGCATTTCCAATCCCAGACAACATGAGCAGCTGAGGAGAATTAATGGCTCCACCACTCAAAATCACATCATTACTGGCAAAAGCCTGAACAGTTGGAAAACGGACAGAGCATGCTCAGTATACCACAATTAAGCATATGGTTTCTTTATTAAAATATTTATTATCTGCCTATACCATAAAAAATAATTAAAATGGTAAAACATTTAAACATGAAAAAGATATCTTTTGTACACAGCTTGGCATCCCTTTTAGATATTCGTGTGCACTCAAGTGCTGCCCGATTATTATTTTTTTTTTTAATTTACTATTTTAAAGAAGCTGTAATGCAAAAGAAAAAGGCTCGAGGGACATGGCCAAGACTATCCCAGTTTCCAGCATTTTCCTCCAGTGCTGACAGGACAGCGCCAGAGAGAAATAAGGAGTCACACAACCCTAGATCCTGCAGCTCTGATTGACATGCCAGCTGGTTGTTTTTTTTTAATTATTACATTTCCGGCACTCTCTGACTTACTATTGAGTAGTGTCTGACATTACAACAATAATTTCTAAAAAGACTGATGAACAATATTTTTGAAGACAGGAACCTCCTGATACAGTGCCCTTTTAGGGAGGAATGGAGAGCCCACATTTTCTACTGCTTCAGTTTTAGACACCTCCTCCAACCCATTCCTGATGATGCCTCCTACATCAAGAAGAGAAGGATCTTGTTCTCTTCTTGGCAGCATATAAACAAAAGAGGTATTGCAGCAGTTTTCCTAGGGAGATATCTATTCAGCCTTCCGCTGTATTTTTGATGGTTCATATGCTGGGTCCTTTTTCAAAATTTTGTTTGCCATGAATATGAGTTTAATGTCTGCTACTGCAAGGATAACTGACCGAATAGAGGATGAACTGAACACATTGCTATGTATTGCTAATTTGGCTAGGTATGTATACTGTGGATAGTGGCCACTGTGCATCTGTTAGAACTATAACAATAATTACATCTTCATTTTAAATGCTGATCTATATTGGAGCAAAGTAGTGCTTGGCCAGCAGAAATGGCCCTTCAGAAAACTGTGCAACCAATATGCACATAAAATTGTGCATGCACCCTGTATGGGAATACTTTTACCTTCATAAGGGAGAAGCCTTCTAGGGGGTGGAGTCTGTCCAGGGTTAAAACTTAAGTGTATACTTTTTTATTTTAAAAAGTATGAATGGAAATTATCTCAGTATAACTACACACATCAAATAGTGTGTGTGTAATTCTGCCGGAATAATTTTCAAAGCGGATTTATGTGCAGTCTAACTTATGCACGACGTTACAAAATTACACCCAGTATGTACAATGCATAATAAGTAGGTGGATATATTTAGTTTCTATATTTATTTTTGCTTGTAGGAACACTGACCGTCAGAATGACAAGAAGACCCATGGAGGTGCATGAACAAACCAGGCAGAAACTTTGCATTATGGAGTGATCTTTTCCTTACCCACAGACTACAATTGAACTGCCAATTTTTAGCTCACTTAAAATGTGAAGTGCCCTGTGGAACCCAGGATTTCAGTCTGGATAAGGTAAAATTGGGCTACCATGATACAATAATTAACTGTTACAAACCGTGGCCCATTGGTAGCCCCCCAAACCGCCATGCTCACTGGCTCGCAGCTCCTTCTTTGTGGTAGAATGCCACCAATGGTTGATGATGCCTGCCTTAGGTACACATGCAAGTATACACATATATACATGCCTCGGCGAGAACATGCTGGTGTTTCACATGGATGACGTCAACCAACTTCAGGCATTTAAACCCATTCCACTTGGCACTCCTTGCTTCAGCAAAAAGGTTCCCTGAGTGATCCTGCTTCTTAGTGTGCATGTTGCTCTCTCCCTGAGTTTGTCTGCTTTGTACTCTGTGTTGCCCCATGTTCCAGTGTTTCTGCCTCCTGCCTTGCTCATGTGCTCCTGTTTGTCTCTTCTTTTCTCGTCCTGGTTCCGCTTGTGGTGGTCTGTTCCTGTCATGATCCTTGGCTCGCCCCATCTCTCTTGGCTTGACTCTTTGGATTGACCTTGGCTTGGATCCTGACCATCTCCGACTGCTGCCTGGACTTGACCCTCTGCTTTGGATCTGATCTCGCCCTGCCTGCACCGACCTGTCTACTGGCTCTTGTTGTCTGCTGCCTGTCCCGACCTCTGACCTGTCTACAAGTTCTTGCTGTCCGCTGCCTGACCCGACCTCCGGCCTGTCTACAGGTTCTTGCTGTCAACTGCCTGCCCTGACCTTCACTTGGCCTTGGACTCTTGTTCTTGCTACCACCCCAGGGACCCACCTAAGACCTGCTGGCCATCAGAACCAAAGGGCCTAACCTGCAAGGGACACAGTTGGTATAAGCAGTTGACAGTGTGAGCCTGACAGGCTTGATCTTTTGACCATGCCAACCACATCACAGCACAAGGATCCTCTTTCCTAACAAATTTCCAAGCCCATGGACCCTCTGGACCTAGCTGCTCTACAAGCATTCCAGGTATGGCCCACCAGATTCAGCAGCAGCAGGGAGTCTTGGATCAAGCGACGGGGGTTCTAGAAAGGCTCACAGCTCGGATGGATGCCCTGTTAACTCCTCCCACTTTGCTGGTAGTGCTGCCGCCACCAGTGCCAGTTTCTCCGGCAATACTCATTCCTCAGCTGCCCCCATTGCTCCGCTATCACAGTAATCCATGAGAATGTATGGGGTTCCATCAAACAATGCCACATGCATTTTATACTCCAAGCTGCCCTCTTCCCCATGGATAAGGCCGAGATATCCCTTTATTCTGACTCAGCTGGGCCTCTCTCCTGTGGGAGAGGGGACTGGATTCTGTAAGATCTTGACCGCTTCCTCAGAGACTAATGTCTTATATTTGATGAACCTGGTCGGTTTTCCTCTGTGGCTTCAGAACTTCTCCAGATCCATCAGGGATCCAGAACAATCAGGGAATAGACCATTCACTTCCAGATACCGGTTTCAGAGCTTCAGTGGAGGGATGACAGCCTAATCACCAGCTTCCATTAGGGATTATCCAAACCCATTAAGGATGAGTTGACTGGACGGGACCCACCAGACACTTTAGAAGAACTTATCAGGCTAGCCATCAGGTTAGACCTACGCTTCCAGGAGCGGATCTGACATCCCATCCGAATGGCACCCCACTTCCAATGTCCGGTATCTCCCTTCAGAGTCCTGGAACCATGTGAGCCACCCAGAGAGCCCATGCAAGTGGATCGCCTGCAGATCTCACCTGTGGAACGTCAGTGACGAAGGCACCTCAACCTTTGTATATACTGTGCAGGTTCCGGGCATTTTGCAGCTAATTACCCAGTCAAGCTGGGAAACTCCTGGACCTAGAGTTAGTAGGAAAGGCCACCGTAGGTCATCCCACACCTCTCCCCAGATTCTAGATACAGTCTGTCTCGCTTTTGGAGATGCCCGCATACAAATCCAAGTCTTTCTGGACACTGGCCTGGCCGGAAATTTCATCGATGAGGCATTAATATGCCAACATGGCATCCTCACTGAGCTAATTGAAGACTGTCCTCAGGTTTTCATCTGTATCTGGGGAACCCTTATCAGGGCAGGTTACCAGAATCACGGCCCCGCTACAGATGCGAACTGGCCTGCTACATCAGGAATAGATCTGACTCTATATCTTGCTCAAGGCTATCAATGATGTGATCCTGGGCTTGCCTTAGTTGATTCAACACCACCCCCATATTGACTGGGGATCTCTGCAACTTGCGAAATGGAGTGCCATCTGTCACAAACGGTGTCTAACTGCCGGCTACTCTCGGGCTCTGCCGCACTGTTCCTAAGTTACCTGGACTGCAGTCATCATAATCCGACTTTGTGGACGTCTTCAGCAAAAAACAGGTTGCGATTCTTGTGGGCCTGATGGGCTTGCTCATTCAGCCGTGCCAACCTCATCACAGCACAAGGGTCCACTCCCCTAACATTAACAGCTTGTGAGTTAAAAAGGCAATAGATTTAGAGCCTGATTTTAAAAGAATGTATGCACTTAAAATTGGGTTTTACATGAGTAATTACACTTTACTCATGTAAGTGGGCTTTTGAAAATTGCTACAATATATGCCATTGAATTGTCCATAGGATTTACCCACATAAGTGCATTTTACTCAGATCAATGACTTTGGAAAATTACTACAACAGTAGTTACATTTACCCATGTAAATCTGTTTGAAAATTACCCCCTAAGATTGTAAGGTGATGCAGATGAATAGACTAAACTTTTCACATTGTTTTGTGTGGCTTTGCTTGGTCCTCACAACACAGTAAGAACAAATGCCAATCCAACCTTTAATCCTTCCTGTAAATATTTGACTTCCACACTGATGCTTATTTTCACTTGAATGATTTTTAAAATGTCTCCTCTCAGAATTGTAAATAACATACATTTTTATTTTACTATGCCAGTATAAATCTGCAATCCTGCCAGTTTTTAAGAATATAGAATTTAGTTGACACAAAACGTTTCTAAAAGCCACGCAAACAAAAAGATGTGTATGGGAAACAGCTCCAAGGGCACGAGGCTAGACAGACCTGCAGAGCCCGAAATCCACTTTAGAAACAAAGAGGAAACACTGTTTTAAGCATAAACAATTACTATTAACTCCAGAGCAGGTACACCACCTCAGAAAACTATTTTTACTTAAGTTAGGGAACGAGTTCAATGCACCCATCGTAAAGTTCATGGTTTTGCCAAATTACTTTGGTGAATTTTAGAAAATAAACACAATATCTTCAGCACCGAACCCTTTCGATCAGTGAATCTGCATCAAACTGAGCAGATTCAGCTGATTTGAGATGGCTGCAGCATGCAAAAATGGCACGAGGCGGGTGGCCCCGTATAGACTAACCAAATTTATTTAACCAATTCATTGAGGCATGAGCTTTCAAGGACAGAGTCCACGTCATTAAATGCAGGACTCTGTCCTCGAAAGCTCATGCCTCAATAAACTAGTCAGTCGGTAAGGGGCCATCCGCCTCGTATCATTTCTGCTACACCAGACTAACACAGTTTGCCTGCTGCAGATCTTCAGAGGGATGACTCAATGAGTTCAATATTCAGAGATACGGCAAGCAGCAAATTTATCCAAGAAAGTTATGTGCATAACTTTTTCCAGATATTCCGCAGAAGTTACACGCACAAGTCTCCTGCTGAATATTCTTGGATAAACATACAGATGTAACCTTATCTGGATAAAGTTAGAACTGCTATTTTTCTGACCAGACCTGTGCACTGTGCATGTAACTTTAGCCGGAAAGCATTCACTAGCTACAGTTTAGCCCCGTACCTGGAACGCCTCCACTGTTGCCCCTTTTCATCTGGATAAATTTCGAGGCACGCAAAATTTATGAGATTGGCGGGGGGGGAGGGAGTGGGAATATTCAAAACTCAACTTGTATGTTCATAAAACCAAAATTACTTGCACGGAGGCTTTTGATTATTGACCTCAATGGGGATTCCCACAAATTGTCCGACTCCATGGTACATTCGCATCAATTTGGGTCAAATTTTTCCCATATTAGCTTAGGGCAATTTTAACAAATTTTCCCTGCATGTGCAGAAAAAAAATCTGAAATGTGACTGATTTGAGTCTGACTTCAAATGTTCCACGCATCTCTAATTAAAACCCATACCAAGGCTTTTCAAAATGTTCTGCTGTAGTGAAATGCTAATTTAGTATTCTGACTACAGATTGCATCGTATGCTATTTAAGGGCCTGATTCACTATTCTGTGTCTATGGGGAAAAAAGCTTAGGGGTTAATTTTGAAAAGGATTCATGCGCTTAGAACTGGGTTTTACACATGTAAATGCACTTTTGAAAATTGCTACTATATAATGTATGCTTTTACATGTATAAGTCCTTTTGAAAATGACCCCCTTAGAGAACCAGGCCCTAAGTGTAGTGTTTCAGTGACATTGGCATGTGTCACTCAGTTCTTAATATATGAATATTCCTGATCCCTGACCTGTATTTTTTTCTTCATACTAGGGGCTGTGCCCCTGCTCACCAACCCCACTGATGTGGGGAGTATGATGGGGTAGGGGGGGATGTGTAGGTAAGTGGGGGCACTGTTTCCCCCTTGCATGCTCCACTTCTCCTCCATTTATGTTGGGGGGGGGTGATGGTGTAGGTGAGATGTATGTGGGGATGGCAGTGGCGTAAGGTGCTGGTAGGAGAGGGTGGGAGTGGTGTAGGTGTAGGTGTGTGCCGGCACTCTTTCCAGCTCGCACTCTCCACTTTCCCTCTTCCTCCTCCCATGTGTGTGTATGGGTGGGAGTTTGTTGATGTAGGTGAGGGGAAGTGATGTGAAGCGAGGGAGTAGTGCAGGATTTGCATGAAGTAGTGGTGCTGGTGTGTGTGTGTGTGGGGGGGGGGGAATAGGTGAATGGAAAAGGGTAGTGGGTATGCTCAAGCTGGAGGTTGGTGGCTGTGTGTGTGTGTGCTTCCTCCCCCCCCCCCCATCCTGCATATTCCACTTTGTCCTACTCTACCTCCCCCCCATACTCTCCACTTCCTCTCCTTCTCCCCTATGTATGTACGGGGGTGGGGAGTGGGCGGGATGTGTGTGTGGAGGGGTAAGGGCACAGTGGGGCATGTAAAGGGGAGGTGGAGGGATGGAAGGCTGTGTGTATGCAAGCAGTTTCCTCTTATTATTCTCTACTTGTTCCCCTCCATGTTCCTTCTCCTCCCCTACCCAGCTTCCTCCCCTCTCTCTCATTCCTGTAACTCACCCCCTCTCCTATCTCATTCACTCCGTTTAACTGCTCTAACTAATGCTCACTCTCTTTCTTCCCTCCTCTCTTTCCACCTCTGGCCTATTCTTGCCGCTGGTGGGTCCTGGGAAACCCCACTAGCCTTTCTATATCTGTTACTCCTCTTTTCTCTTCTTCTGGTGGAATCCCCAGAAACCTTTCTGTTACTGCCCCCCCCCCCCCCCATCCACTGCTACCGAGCAGATTGTGCCAACCCTGGCCCTGCGTTGCCCAGGATCTGCTGTATTGTTTTCGGTGGCGTGCCGGCCTCTGGATGAGCACTGATAAGAATACACATGCACAGATGTACTGCGCTGCTTACCTTGATTTGAGGTTGTGAGAGTGGAGTGTGGTGGCAAAGAGGATTTGTGTGGAGGGGGCATTGGTGGTGTGTGGTTGTGGAAGCGTGGGGTGTGCATGGGTGGTGGCGGTCTCAGTGGTGTGGGGGTCGAGTGTGTGGCGTGTATTGCGACTGGGTTTGTAGTCGTGTGCATGTGGTAAGGTAAAGCTGGAGGTATGTGGAAGCGAAGGGTGCATGTGTGGATGGTATGTGGTACTGCTGGGGGTGAGCGAACTGTTGTGTAAGGGGTGAGTGTTGTTATATAGTTTGCATTGGTGAGAGTGGTTGTGAGTAAGAACTTATGTTTTTGTGATGTGGGTGGTGTGTGACCAGGGATGAGTAGGTGTGCAGAGGGGATGAGTATTGCAACCTGGTTTTCAGTGATGTGCAGGTGGGCGGGACATGTATGGCTGATATGTGGTGGTGCTGGTAGTGGTATTGAGTCTTCTGAGGGATTGACTAATATTCTAATGGAAGATATAATTTTGTAACAAAATAAAGCAATTTCACACTTACCTTTTTCTTTTGCTTGTTTTTGATGTACTCAACCCCAATGGCTTTTGTACCTTCAAATAAAATTTTGGTTACCAGTGTTCGAGCTTGTGCTGATACATTAGGCCTTGAAATAGCCGGATGGAGGTAAGCACTAGCTGCACTCCATCTGTAACCTACAAAATTGGATAAAAAATGTGCAAGGTTTTTATTTAATGCAGCAAAATTACTTACTATATTTTCCAGATCCTCAAAGACATTTCTTAAAGGGAAAATTTCATAAAAGCTTTGTTTAATAACTTTACATACACTTAAGCAGCAACTAAAATGTAACATAACATAGTAAATGACAGCAGATAAAAACCAAAATGGCCCATCCAATCTACCCAGCAAGGTGTTTATGGGCCTGTTTTGCCTGATCTCTTCCTGTATATGAAGTGTATAGATCTGTTTTAAATTTTGAGTGTTTTCTAATCTTTGTGAGACTCCATTTCATGTAAGCATCCTATGTCTCCATGCTCTGGTGTTCATCTGGCCCATTAATCACACAACAAAGCTACAAAGACTAAGGATCTAATTCAGGCATTATGTGCCAATGGAAAATATATTTCTTAAATGAATCCCTCTAATTCCTCTCTCAATAAGTATCTATTTTGTCTTCCATTTCCAGTATGCAAACCCTTTCTATTTCACTTACTTCACCAAACCATTTAAGACAAAATTTAAGTTTAGGGCAACAATAACAAAATTCTGCAAGTTGGTTTTCTTGCGCAGTTTAGAAATGGCACATCTTTTGCCCAAAAAGATTTAATTTCCTGCAAATTGTAGAAGACAAAATAATCCAACAGAAAAAAAAAATCAATCATGCAATAAACCAGTGGTTCTCAACAGGTGTATCACAGCCGAAGCAGAAGGTTGCTCTTTCCTCTTGAGTCTGGACAGGAGTTGGCTGATTTCTCCTTGATTGCTTCCTTCTCCTCTTCCTGGCCCAGTGGGAGGTTATTCCCTTCTCTTTCACCCAGATCAGAGTGAGATATCACCTCCTGTTCATATGGGCCTGGCAGTGAGGCTGCTGATGCTCTCTTCACCCCATGGGGCATTGACATGAAAGAAGGAGCATGAGGAAGAGAGGTGCATGCTCTATAGATCCACTGCTGCTGCCTCATCTTCTTCCTCTCCTCAATGCTTCTTGCTCTCATCTGCTGCTGGTAAAGTGGGAGGGAGACTCTGGATTGAAGGCTTTTTTGCTGGCTGAGAACTAGGAGGAGGGGGAAATGTGCCAGGCAGGAAGGCCTTGGGAGATAGGGAGTCAGGAATCTGCTGGGTAGGATGGGGTGGGGGAAAGGAGGAGAGATGGAGGTGTGGGGCCTGCTGGGTAGGGAAGGGCTGGGAGAGAGGATGCAGGGCTCGGGGGTGTTGGAAATGTTGGACAGGGATATGAGTATGTGAAGGGATGATTGAGTAGTTGGGACAAGTGAGGGGTGATGGAGTGAGGCAGGTAAAAAAACCATAATATGCCAGTTTTGAGAATATGTATTTCTTCTATTTTGAACTTTGCTTAATGTAGGAGGAAATATTTCTGTTTCTAGTACTTCAGTTTTGCACTGCACACAGAAGATCTTGGTGTTTCTATTCCAGTTTTTGTTTACGCATTTGTAATTTGTGCTATTTTATTCTATATTAGGTGAAGGGAGGTCTGTCTGTATGAGGTAATTTAGCAGCATGCACGGATTTCTATCAGTCTTATTTGTTGTATTTTCTCAGTATTATATTGCACTGCTGTCTTTTCATGGGTAGGGCTATTGCTGTTTCATTTCTTGGAGCTTCAGTATGGCAGGTTTGATAAATATGTACAGACTAGGTTTGTTTGTTTTATTTTACAATGCACCTGGTAGTAGAGGGAGTTTGTGATGCTGTTATTAAGATGACACCAGAATCAGAATATCTTCTTTTTATAGTGAGTTGTACCGGGAAATGTCTTAGTTCTGCTCTGCACTCATTCGGGCCAATTCAGTAAAGTCCGTGGGAGAGCGGGCAAATGCCCGCTCTCCCGGCGTGCGCACAGGCCACTCGCCTGTGTGCGCGATTCTGTATTTAAAGGAGGCCCGGCGGTAGAAACAGGCAAAAGGAGGCGCTAGGGACACTAGCGCGTCCCTAGCACCTCCTTTTGGCCCGGAGCGGCGGCTGTCAGCGGGTTTGACAGCCGATGCTCAATTTTGCCGGCATCTGTTCTCGAGCCCACTGACAGCCACAGGCTTGGAAACCAGACGCAGGCAAAATTGAGCGTCCGGTTTTCGATCCGACAGCCGCGGGCTGACTTCAAATTTTTTTTTTTACTCTTCGGGACCTCCAACTTAATATCGCCATAATATTAAGTCGGAGGGTGCACAGAAAAGCAGTTTTTACTGCTTTTCTGTGCACTTTCCCAGTGTCCGAAGAAATTAGCGCCTACCTTTGGGTAGGCGCTAATTTCTGAAAGCAAAATGTGCGGCTTGGCTGCACATTTTGTTTTATGAATCACGCGGGAATACCTAATAGGGCCATCAACATGCTTTTGCATGTTGAGGGCGCTATTAGGTTCGGTGGGTTGGACGCACGTTTTCGGCCCCTTACTGAATAAGGGGTAAGGGAAAACGCGCGTCCAATGGCGTCCAATGTACTGTATCGGCCTGTGTGTTAGGAAGATGGGGAACGCCTGTGGATGCAGCGTATATGTTTATTTAGTCCTATGATGGTCATGTATTCAGTGTGTCATGAATGTGGGCATCATATCTCAGGTGTGTCCTGATAGAAAAAAGGCTGAGAAACACTGCAATAAACTAGCTCTGGAGAAAGCAATGTGGGTCTTTCCCCATTGCTCAGCTTAACAGCTGGGTAGACTCCACAGTGATTTTCAACTGAAACTTACTCTCTCCCCGCTTGGTTTTCAGTGCGGTGGGAACTGAATGATGGGAGTCTCAGGCTCTTGGAAGCAGAGACTGTCACTCATTTGCATGCTTTGTCTTGCAGTTGTGAGTGACCTTTCCTTTAAATAACATTTCCCTCATGGGCTGATATTGTTGGTTAGGTATAGAAGGTTTTAGATTAAGTTTCAGCTTTAACCATTTACTTCTTGTCAACTTCTCTCATGTCAGATAATATGATTTCCTGTTTTCTTTGACAAAAGTTCACTATTCTAGTCAGAAGCAGACACTGAAGAACCGGATGCGTCCTGATGTAAGGGAAAATAAAAGGATTGTCCTGCCACTGAGGTGCTCTAGTAAATTGGGTTCAGGCCTGGAATCAGAACCAGCAATCCCACCCCCAAGGAAATCAGATTGGTCTTTGGGCCTATAAATAGGGTTACTGGACACGGCAAAGTTACTTTTGGAAACTTGAGGACTGCCCAGCTGTTGGAGCTGGCATTCCATGCTTAAGAGACCGTGAGCTGTGCCCCCTCCCCCTCCTCGTCTGGGAGTGAATACTGTTCCCACTGGGGAGTTAACCAGCATAGCTGTGGGACTGATTATACCGGTGCTGAATGAAAGAATCACTGAAGTGCTGAAAGAGACTGGAGCAATATTCCATTCAGCCTAGGAGCCTGACTGGTGTATACATTAAATTAGTGGAAGTTACCTGCTAAGTTCAGTGTGCTGGGAGTGTCTGTTGAGCAATATCTGGAGAGCTGTTTGTACTAGAAGGTTAATCCTTGTCCACATTCCAGCTCCTAAACCAGTTTAAGATCATTACACCAATTTAACTGTGTCTGAAACAGCTACTGTCCACACAGCAGGGCATCTAAATGAACCTGCAGAGCTGCTCAGGAAGCCATCTAAGGATCAGGACCACAAAAAGCCACTTAAGCCAGTTTAGGAGTCCTGTGGATGTGCTGGGCTCGTTTAAGCTAAACCTCTCTCAAAAACAGATCTTGGCTCTACTTTTTGTCAGACTGCCGTAAAATTTCTGATGATGGGATAAACTACCGCCTCTACCTCTTATTTCCAGATTAAAGAATCAAGATGTGGGGGGACAGTTATGGTAAGCCGTTTTCTCGTAGTTACATGTTCTAGTTTAAAAAGAAAGCTATGCTTATATTTCAAGAGTATTCATGAGAAGCAGTAATGCTGACCTATGAAATATATCTTTTACTGTTACATAATTACTTCACAATTTTTTTTTATTTTTTTAGCAATTCCCCTGTATTAATATGTCAAAAATTACTTCATGCAGCTGGGCTCTGATTGGTCCACACTGGGTTATGATATCATAAAAAGCCATCACACACATAATGAGAACCATCAGATTTCGTATCATGGGAGGTTATTTGTATCACTGTTGAAATCTTTGATGCACCCAGGGCTTGGCTTTGCAGCAAGATGAACATTACTGGTTGCAGAGTGAACTTGTGAAATATTGCCCATTCCAGACACTGCAGCCCAGGGATCCCCAAACTTTTCAAGAGAAGGGCCATATAAGATATTTCAAATCACCAAGAGGGTTGGTCGGGGGGGGGGGGGGGGGGGGGGGGGGAGGTGGGATGGTCCCCCTCAGAGAGACTGAGGTTTGCTGAGCAAGTGGGAGATCCCATCAGAGTTTGCATGCTGGGGGTTCCCAGGGTTGTACCAGATAAAAAGTGCCAGTAATAATTTAATTTCTTGGAAGCTGCCAACCCTACCACACCCCTACCAAATTTGCGCCCTAGCTTCCCCTGCATCGGTCTCCTGAGATGCTTGCATGTGTATATGAGGGGTGCGTTGCCCCACAATCTCATTCACCCCCTCCCTTCCCATGCACTCACCCCCTCCCACTTCCTTCCCGCTTATTCCCTCCCTCCTTTTGTCATGTCACTCACACACCTCTCATTCACTCCCTTCCCTCTCTCACTCATCCCTCCCATTCGCACCCTTCTTCCCCCTCCTTATTTACTCCCTTCCCTCTCTCACCCACCCTTCCTACCTTTCTCATTCCCTACCCAACTAGCCAGGTCACTAAAACCCCGTCTCCCCTTCCACTACCTGTCACTTTCCCTCCTTTTCATTTCTTCTCTCACCCTCCTCTCCTTTCTACCCCATCACTCCCTTTCTCTTCCTTCTTATTCATCCCCTCCTTTCTTTTCCATCTTATTACTCCCCATCCCTCTCATTTACTCCCTTCCACTCCACCCCCTCCATTCACTTCACTCATTACTCTCAGTGATTCCCTTCAGGTCAGGTCTCTTTTGCCCTTCTTATTCACTCCCTTCTCCTCCTCATTTCACTCTCCACATCTCCCTTTCCTTCACTCACCCTCAAGCAGTGGTTTCCTTAGGCAACCAGTCCTATCACCTCTTCTCTTACTGGCGGGACCTGGCCTCCCCACCAGTGGCTTTCCTCGGGGACCAGTCCCGAAGTCTCTTCTCTTGCTGGTTGGGTCTGGGCAACCCTCCATCTTTTCTGCCCCCACCATTCATTAAAAACAAAAAAAACCTATTCTGTGGGCCTGATGCAGCTGTGCTAGAAAAATGCTTGAGAGGCCGGGCCAGTAAAACAAGCTCAGCAGGCCAGATTTGGCCTGCAGGCCATAGTCAGGGGACCCCTATTGTAAACCATGCTTTATTTTATTATAGCACTAAGAAGCCAATGTACATAAGAACATAAGAATATGCCATACTGGGTCAGACTAAGGGTCCATCTAGCCCAGCATCCTGTTCCCAACAATGGCCAATCCAGGCCATAAGAACCTGGCAAGTACCCAAAAACTAAGTCTATTCCATGTTACTGTTGCTAATGGCAGTGGCTATTCTCTAAGTGAACTTAATTAATAGCAAGTAATGTACTTCTCGTCCAAGAACTTATCCAATCCTTTTTTAAACACAGCTATACTAACGACACTAACCACATCCTCTGGCAACAAATTCCAGAGTTTAATTGTGCGTTGAGTAAAAAAGAACTTTCTCCGATTAGTTTTAAATGTGCCCCATGCTAACTTCATGGAGTGCCCCCTAGTCTTTCTACTATCCGAAAGAGTAAATAACCGATTCACATCTACCTGTTCTAGACCTCTCATGATTTTAAACACCTCTATCATATCCCCCCTCAGTCATCTCTTCTCCAAGCTAAAAGTCCTAGTCTTTCCTCATAAGGTAACTGTTCCATTCCCCTTGTACACAGTATTAAACGTGCGTTCTCACCATGGAGCGATATAGAGGCATTATGACATTTTCCGTTTTATTCACCATTCCCTTTCTAATAATTCCCAACATTCTGTTTGCTTTTTTGACTGCCGCAGCACACTGAACCGACGATTTCAATGTGTTATCCACTATGACACCTAGATCTCTTTCTTGGGTGGTAGCACCTAATATGGAACCTGACATTGTGTAACTATAGCATGGATTATTTTTCCCTATGTGCATCACCTTGCACTTATCCACATTAAATTTCATCTGCTATTTTGATGCCCAATTTTCCAGCCTCACAAGGTCTTCCTGCAATTTATCACAATCTGCTTGTGATTTAACTGCTCTGAACAATTTTGTATCATCTGCAAATTTGATTACCTCACTTGTATTTCTCTCCAGATCATATATTGAAAAGTAAGGGTCCCAATACAGATCCCTGAGGCACTCCACTGTCCACTCCCTTCCACTGAGAAAATTGCCCATTTAATCCTACTCTCTGTTTCCTGTCTTTTAGCCAGTTTGCAATCCACGAAAGGACATCGCCACCTATCCCATGACTTTTTACTTTTCCTAGAAGCCTTTCATGAGGAACTTTGTCAAATGCCTTCTGAAAATCCAAGTACACTACATCTACCGGTTCACCTTTATCCACATGTTTATTAACTACTTCAAAAAAGTGAAGCAGATGTGTGAGGCAATACCTGCCTTGGGTAAAGCCATGCTGACTTTGTTCCATTAAACCATGTCTTTCTATATGTTCTGTGATCTTGATGTTTAGAACCTAAGTACATTAATTGTAATGCAAATTATTAATGTGTATTAAATGCTTGCAATATCTAACAGATGTTCAATGTGCATTCTTTAGCTTGTTAATACTAAACCTATGCTAATAAGGTAATGAGATGCAGAATTATGCTAAATAGCTCATTACCTACTAGTACAGCAAGAGACATGAAAAAGCACACAAAACGTAATGCAGACTCAATGCAAAAAAGTTAACTGTACCTCAGGAAGTTGTAATTTTTGCATTAACATCCACATTAATTATGTTATTTTAATATGTGTACATTAACACCTGTGTTCCTACGTGCCTCATCTGCGCCACATCACTGGTCATTGACGGGCACATTAAACACTGTATTAACGTGTTAACAGCCAATGTTAATGCTCTGTAGTACATTGGGGCCTTGTGTAGTTAAATTTACTCAGCTTTCAGTCTTATAGCTTACTTGAGGCATAACTTGTCTTGATATTAGTTACCTTCCTCACATCCTGCTTTACCATCACACCTATTCTCGGTGGGCAGAGTGCTCTTCTCATTCAGTGAGCCATTTATTGTCCTTTACTGGCATATTTCATACACCATGTTTTGCACTAGGTAAAAACTAAGAGCTAGATATTGAGCCATTGTGCAGTTCGGCTAGTTAGCCGGATAAAACTTATCCGGCTAACTTAGCCCATATATTCAGTGGCGTGGTGTGGCGTGGCTGCGATGCTGAATAGATCTGGCTATCTTGAAAGTTAATGACTACCCTATAGAGAACTATACTCATCACAACAAAAATTCAGCTCACAGAAATGTATTAATATACATATAATAAATTCCTATCTAGACAAATAAATTCTATGTATATTAATACATTTTTGTGAGCTGAATTTTTGTTGTGATGAATGTAGTTCTCTATAGTGTAGTCATTATTTAAGGTTAGAGAACACTGATATTATATACCCTCTGTATTAGTGTTATCTTGAAAGTTAGCCAGATAAGTTTTTCCGCTAACTTTAGGACAGCCCTTTGGGCCAACCAGATAGCCGGATAATTTTTCTGACTCAGTTTCAGAACGCCCGCCACTTAGCCAGCTGACTATTGAGCCGGGCAGCTAGTTATCCAGCTAAATGGTGGCCATGCAGCAGGGCTGGATATTCAGTCACCACTACTTAGCTGGATAAATCCTAAAAACTTATCCGGCTAGGTTGTGCTGAATATCACCCCATAAATGATGATGGACATATACATATTCATGAGAATGAATTGTGTGCAAGGCAGACCTTTGTGAACAGTCATATCCATCCATCCAAATCCTTCTTGTTGGTAGCCATTCATATCCTCGGTGAAAGGATACCCAGCCTGCTGGCCTGCCTCCAGGAAAGCTTGATGAAGTAGGTGTTTGGTCTTTCCTCTTGAAACATGTAATGGTCCATTCCCACCTCTGTACTGATCGGGCCCCAGCTCATGACTCTGTGCTTTTTTAAAATAAGGCAAGCAATGGTCATAGTCCCATCCAGCAGCACCTTCCCTGTTCCATCTGTTATAGTCCTCTGCATGCCCACGGACATACACCATAGCATTAAGGGAGGATGACCCTCCCCATACTCTACCTCTGGGCCAGTATAAAACCCGGTTATTCAGGTATTTCTGGGGTGTAGTCTGATAGTACCAATTGTACTTGTCATCACAAAGATTATAAATTAATGCAGAAGGCATATGAATCTTCCACATTAGTCTCTTGCTTCCTAAAAGAGTATCTTTAGGCCCAGCTTCCAAAATAAGCACAGACTTAGATGAATCTTCAGATAAGCGATTAGCTAATACGCAGCCAGCAGAGCCAGCACCGACTATTATATAATTGTATGTGTCTGCTCTCTTTGAACTAAGTGTTGTAACTGTACTTGACTTCTGTACATGATGCTTCCTGAGAGCATGGGAACGTTTCAAGGTGCCTATTTTAATCCGAAATGCAGTTTGCCTGTGCATTTTGCAGGCTACAGGAACACGATCTTGTTCCAATTGCCTTGAATAATTGAGAGGATCTTCCTGCAGGGTCTCTTCTGTGCTTCAAAACTTCTCTTTATCTCATAAGTTTGATCAAATACCTTGTCCTAGAACACAAAACAAAATTCCAATTGAAGTCAAATCTAAAATGAAGTGGAGACAGCCAAATCAAATAAAATACTAATGTGTCGCTCCCTCTAGAGCAGAGCTTTCCAAATTTTTCATGTTGGTGACACATTTTAGACAAACATAATTTCACGACACGGTAATTCAGTCTACTAGTAAACCAGAGGTTAAAGGTTAAACGAACAAAAAAGTATTTTGAAAATTTATGTATGTTTCCTTAAATATATACAATGAAAACCTTTCATTTATATTAAAAATATATAATATTCCAAGTGCTATTTTCCAAAAAAACAAGCCCAAGCACGTCTGTCCCTCACAACTCATTTCTCTCCCCCCCCCCAGCACGTCTGTCCCTCACACACTCATTTCTCTCCCCCCCCCCACCACATGTCTGTCCCCCACACACTCATCTCTCCTCCCCCCCGCCAGCACATGTCTGGCCCCCACACTCATGTATCTCTTCTTTTTGATTGTTGCCAGTTAAGTGCTTCACTCCCTTCAGGGTTCAAGCCTGCCGTGGTACATAACACCTTCCATGATCACCAGACACTGTTGCTTGCAGTCAGTACTCCTCATGGCCAGACCTCATCGGCAGCAGCAGCCAATGACAGGGACAGCTGGGCTCAAGTCCCACCCACCAAGCCCAAAAAACACACAATTGACAGCAAAAATCGCCCAATAATAAGCAACCCACGAACTGAAAAAAAAAAAAAAAAAAAAGAGTGAATTGCTAGAAAAAGCAGCCCAAACTCACGTCGGAGCGACGGTGCGCAGGCGACACACTAACGTGTCTCAACACACAGTTTGGAAAGCTTTGCTCTAGAGTATTGCTAAAATCCGTCCCTACTGTTCTCAGCATGCTACCAAAACACATCCAGTTTCTTATCACCTCCCATCTGGACTACTGCAACTTGCGTCACGGCCCCGGGAGCACGATACGCACGTAGGAAGGATCCCAGCAGCTTCCAATGTTGCTCTGACAGACACTCGAAGTGTAAGCTGTCAATGCTGCTGTCAAAATATTCTTCTGTCAGTGAAAGGACCAATCATCGGACAGTGAAAGGGATAAATGAATATTAAATGCCATTACAGCTCTGAACTGCACCAGCATTTACTACTGAAGCCATCTGGAGAAGGAAAAAGCCTCTCCTCCTTCCACTGGCCCTTCTGAGATTTGGGTGGGTAGAGGGGGTGGATTGGAATGCTACCTCGATTTATTTCTGGGCATGAGGAGGGGGTGGGCTGGCTTCGCTGTGCAGAAAATTATATTTTTGGGATAGGGAGGGTGGAGGACTCCTAGGGGACTTCTTAAACATTATACTTAGTGAATTAAGAGGAAGGGGGCTCATCTGCAGCTGCTCTGGCACTTGGTAATTTGGGATGGGGGTTGGTAGTTATCTGGCTAATTTTAGGACTGGTGTTTGCTAAGCCAGATAAAGTTATCTGGCTAGCATGGATATTCAGCATTAGCCAGGTAAATTTAAGTCTCACCCCAGGAATGCCCCCCCACCCTGCCCCATTTTTTATCCAGCTAAATTTTAATCAAGCAAGTCAAGACAATCAGCCTGTGGGGTTCCAGCTCAGTCCTAAACTTAGCCAGACAAGCCCTTCTGAATACGGACCCTGTAGTTTATAAAGAATAATTATCTGCTGAAAGCATAGTTTAAAAAAATACATATAAAAACGCCAATGCTTCACAAGCTGCAGATCTGAAACTGGGCTTGACCTCCCACTTTAGGGACAGTGCTTTTACCAGCTGCAGGAAGAGGCCCGAAGTCCCTCTGCCGCAGGATCGGTGAGGTTTGGGCCTGCGGCTAGGCCCTAAAGCTGAGAATCCGCCTCCATCACGGGGCAGGACTCCTTCCCTTCTCACCCAGCCTTCTGCTTCCTGTCTGGGGGGCGGGGTCCTGGTTCCTCGTGTCCTCTGCTGAGGATTTCCCCACTTCTTTCTTGAGCTCCTTTTTTGGAGCTCTCTCTCACGACTGCTGGCTCGCACAAGCAACAAACACGTTTCGCTCAATTGCTCCCCGTGAATGTGCGGCATTCATACTCTTCACTTCGTGGTAACGCCAACCCCCATTTAAATCAGGGAGATATTTCTGCATTTCCAGCCTCTGCCTCGCAAGTCTCCACAATCCCACCTCACCACAGCAGTTGCTGAATGGCTGCAGGATTGAACTCTGCTCTTTTATTTTCAAAAGGTATTATCACCACCTGCAGCGAAAGAGCGCTGGTGACTGCGCTCCTGAACCGCCATCCAAGTCCTGATGCAGAATCCACAAAGAAGTAACAAAGGCAACTGTAACCCCTGGGTGGGATAAAACTTGGGATATTGGACCCAAAGACGCGCAGTCAAGGATTTGACCCTATTGCACCAGGATAGCTCATACTTCTGAGTGGTCCAGGGTTCCCTGTGGGGCGGGGAAGCTTAGCTTCAATGTCACCATTATGTAGCCCCTTAGGTTACTCGCAAACAGCTCCGATGATCTTTAAAGTCTATGACAGCAATAAACGTGCAAATCACTCATGCATATTGATTGTGAATCTCTCAAAACCCCGACAGGCTGTGGGGTCATGAGCACATCTACTTCAGGATTCTAGTAACCCCGCCGATACTGAAGAAAACTGGAGTCTCTGTAATCTGTGATATTTTATCAAGAATCCCTGTGCCTCCCCCCCAAAAAGTTGTAACTCATGAGACATCGAAGACCTCTTCTTCAGATGTGACTGAGCAATCGGAGAAGGAACATTTTTATGAGGTCAATGTCCAAAGCCATTTACATGGGGTTAAAAATATCATGTTGGCACTGCCCTCTCTCTCTCAATGTGGCTAAAAGCTTGCATGTAGACTTTAAACTGAGAAGAGGCATTCCCCGGGCATATTTAGGTCAGGAAAGGAAAGGAAAGGTACATACATTGATGGCATTTTCAAATCTTCAAAAAATACTTCCCTTCCCCACAGACATAGCCGAGTACAAGTGCACTTTGTACCCATGGCAAGTTTCAAAGTGAGAGCTTGCACGCATTTTCACTATGATAACTGGTAAAGAGTAAACCATTGCATTCCTCCCCCCCCCCCCCCCATCTAGAAAACTTTGTAGAGTGAAAATTCCTACCTCAGGAGGAGTCCAGAGGAAATAGGAGTAGCATTAATTAGGAACAGCTAGCTTATTTTTAATCCAATTTCCTTTAACAGGTTCTGATGTCGCCTATGGTAGGAAGTCCCACTCTACAAGATTCTCTAGAGGGTTTTGTAAATAACCTTTAAACTCCGATGGGGAAAGTACACCACATTACACAAGCAATTGGCTCAACTAACAGAGCATGAGATTTTGTAATCAGTGTATTTTTCAGCCTGGATAAGTCTTAATTAGTAAAGCCTAGTATCACGTATCCTCGTTTTTTGCAGGATAAATGTGCTGGGTCAGATTGTAGCGGTCGCTAGCAGATGATTTTGTATGCATTTGATGTTTTGTGTGTTTTAATATGAATGTCAAATTGAATATGAATTGTAAATAGTGCGGGCACTTATGATTGTTTCCACAGATATGTCATGTAACAGCAGTGATGTCATTCCGACAAATCAAGTGTCACATGTGCAATATTATCAGATTTATTCCGTTATTGTACATTGTAAAACAGGTCCAATCGATTAAAGTAAAAAACAATGGCAAAATGTATAATAATTTAAGGGGGAGAAAGTTTCACTGTAACAGTCTAAGGATCCTTTGGCTTCCCTTTCAGAAGGACTGTACTAACTTGCTGGGGATGTTCAGAGAGATGTGGTAAATAGAGGTAAGGCGCTGAGCTCCCCCCATGTGGGAAGAGGAGATGGGGTGTGCTTGGGCCTTTATAAACTCCAGCCACCATCTTAGTTCTGGATATTTTTGGTTAGACTTCAGTGGATTCCTAGTTTCAATTTCCTGAGTTACCCTCCTGTGGGTCAGCCTTTTTGTCTGACCTCTTTTTGGCTTAATTTACTCTTTGAGCCACACTTTTGGGAAAACTTTTTTTCTGCGAGAGCCCAGGTACCCCTTGCCAGAGGACTTTGGGGATCCCTGTGCATGGTTAGACCTGGTGTTTGGGAAGATGTGCTGCTCTCTATCCCACCTCCAGCAGATGGATGGATCAGTCGGTGACCAGATGCAGAGGAGCTCCCATTCTGAGTTGTACAGTTAAGTTTGTAGTCATCTTTTTTGTAGGGCTGTGTGCAGACAAGGTTTTCAGTTTTATTTTTATTTTTTTAATTCTCTTTTCATTTTGTTCATTTCAGGCCATTTTCTTTATTCGAAATGAAAAACACAAATGTCCAAAAAAAAAAAAAAAAAAAGGCAAAGGAAAGGAAGAGCCCTTCCTTCCCCTGCCAAAAAAATCTCTGTGCCCCAGTGGTTCCTGTTTCCAAAATCGCTCCAGCGGGCCCTGAGGATGCCCTGCGTGCTGTACAGCCATACAACAGTGGCAACAGCCTCAGGGTCAGCTGACACCCAGGGCCAATACAGTGGTCCCCAACCCTGTCCTGGGGGCCCACCAGTCAGTCGGGTTTTCAGGATATCCACAATGAATATGCATGAGAGAAAATTTTCATGTTATGGAGGCAGTGCATGCAAATTTTCTCTCATGCATATTCATTGTGGATATCCTGAAAACCCGACTGACTGGTGGGCCCCCAGGATAGGGTTGGGGACCACTGGCCTAGAGCATCAAAATTGGGGGGGGGAGGGGGCAGCAAAATCCTGCCAGCAAAGGGGCCCAGAGAAGTGCTACTTCAGAACAAATACTGCCAAAGAAGAGTGTTTGGGGGGGGGGGGAGGGGAGGGGTACATGACCAAAGGTTTGCCTAGAGCGCCAAATGCTCTTGCACCAGCCCCGCTACTGCCATTTTAAAAAGGGGAACACGGTGGGGCAGGCGTGACTGGAGATTGCCCCTGTCTCATTTCAATTTTGGAGACTCCCCCCCAGATAGGGTAAGAGGTATCCAGGAAGGGGAAGGGGGCATAAGGGAAGACCTAGTGAGTTGGGGGGGGAAGAATTACACATTTAAAATGGTCAGAAGTGCTTGGGGGGGGGGGTTCATTTCCAAAAGAAAAGGAAAACAAAAGTTTTCTTGTTGTGCTTTTCATTTCATTAGGAAATGTATTTATAAAAATGTGTAGCCTACACTAAGTAATAAATAAAAAACTATACATACAGACAACTCCCCGCTGCCATGGAATTACATACCTGCTCACAATGCCAGCACATTATTATAAAACAAAATTTCCTGCACAGGAACCAGCCTAGAGTCCATAAATATGAGAAATAAATCATGTACAACACCTTTTAGAAAGAATACTTTGTGCCTTGTTAACTTACCCAAATAGCAGGAATAGCCCCTGTGAAGATGTTTTTGGTGATACTACTAGGAGGTTTTAAAAATCCAGAATAAAGCTATACAACCTATTACAAAAATTAAGGCCGTATTTAGTGCAAATAGTCCCCTCCCCCCAACTGATCCCCACTCCTGAGTCTCTGATGTGGATTTGTAGAGGGGGGTACAGGAAAGTTTTCTATACCAATGGTGGTGGCAGAAGGGACAGGAACTCTCCTCATCCCTGCCTTCCCCCTCCCCATTCTGTCTCCTCCCTTTCTCTTACCCTCCAGCATCTCCCTCTGGCCTCCACCTGCTGCTGCCGGTCCCCTTGCCTTCTTGACAAGGAAAATACCTGCCGCAGAGCTCCTTTCGCCACTACTTCCCATCACTGCCGGCCATGCGAACAAATTCAAAACTCGTGAGCCAGCACTTCCTGTGTGTCGGTCGTGTACATCACAAGATCCGCGTTTTGAGCATGCTTGCAGTGATGGGGAAGTGCAGCGGCATGGGCTCCTGCGGCTCTTCCCCACTGCCTTTCCAAAGATGCGCGCGTGGCTGCTTCAGAACCCCTCTCTGGCCTCACGCGCATGCACCACAGGGAACAGTGTTGATGCTGACGGTGGCCCGGCCGACCGCCCTGCTTGCCCTATCCTAAAGCCAGCCCCGCTCAAATTGAATGCAGATCCCTACTTTTATGTATTGCTTTGCAAAACTCGGCATGCCAATAAAGTTATCTGAATCTGAAATCACTGCAATGTGAATATCTAGGCCGGAGGCTTGTCCTGGCTTAGCAACAGGCTAAAAGTTTCTCACTGCTTCTCCCATACTGTACAATATCTGACCCGCTTACCTTTTATGACACGCAAAAAAGACAAATCGGCGTGACTGTGCTAAGCTGAAAAACGTGTCCGAAGGCACGGGACTGATTTTTGGAATGAGGAAAGAAGTTTCCAAAGCCAGCACTACCTCCTCCCCCTGCAGCCAAGCTGCTGGGAACAATTACAAATCCTGTATCTGCTCGGTGTCCTGGCGGGGGATGGGCAGTGCCTTAAAGCAACAGTAAGGCTGCGAGCTCTCCAGTTAAGGAACGTTCCAGAGTGTTTGGAACTGACACAAGTTTAACAAACTCAAGCAGAGGCGAATTGCACATTTGTAGAATTCTGAAGGGGATGGTTTTCTCTATGGAGACAAATAAAAAGCTTTTTCTGTTTGTTTTTATAAAGCCTATTATGCAATGGTGTGTTATGGTCTTCAGACCTTTGAACATACCTGGAAACTTTTGATTTCCTGTCACCCCTGAGATTGTCACGGGGTAGCCAGGGGAGGGGGGCAGCAACATGCGCAAAACTTTTCTCCCACACACACACACATGCTAACATACTCACATGCTCATTCTCACACACCTGCTTACTCTGACACGCACTCATTCACCCACACACATGCACTCACACACATACACACTCACTTCTCTCCCTCTTCCACACACATACATAAACTCTCACACACATGCACACAACTCACTTATCTCCCTCGTCCACACACATATATATGCATTCTCTCACACACTCACTCCTCTCCTTCACACACATACACTCCCTCACACACAAGCACAATCTTTCTCTCCTTACCTTGATCCTTATTAGCCATAGCAGGCTCCTGTTTCCTCAGGCCCACGGGACCAACACTTCTCTTATTCCTCCTTCTGCAGCATTGGGCCTGTGTTACCCTTGTTTTATTTTCCCTGAGTAGGCCTAATGCTGATTTTCTTACTGTGACTGTTCAGAGCAACCAATGCAGTTTCTTGTTCCTCAGAAACGGGCAGATGCAATATCAGCGAGCATTAAAAGGGCACTCATGATTGAGCGTCCGCTCCCTTAACAGGCGCCGATCAACCTCTCTGGGACGCGCAATACTACATGCAAATGGCCTGCCGCGGTAAAAAGGAGGCGCTAGGAGAAATTGCCTGTCCCTAGCGTTGTCTCGGCAGCAGGCAACCGAGCGAGGTGGCTGTCAACTTTCAGGGCTGTGATTAACCTCCCCCGCAAGAGCTGCAATAAGACCAGTAGGCCAGCTGGCTTGCACTTTTCTCATCCCTTTGCCTTTTCTTTAATTTCTGAGGGTGGAAGGGGAGCCCGCCCTGCCCTTCAATTGCCAAGTGGCTTGGTTTGCAACCCCCGAGGGGTTAGCTTTAAGCAAATGGATGCTAGAGTCTCTTGATCTTCATTTACAGGATTGCAGTCCATTGCTGGGGTGGAGGGGATTTGCTCTTAATACCTGCAGCTTTATTCATCTTGTCAAAAGAGAAATCTTTTCAAATATTAAACAAGTGAGGGTAAAAGTATGCTGCTCTGAGACGCTGGCATTTAAATTCCAAACTGGAATTTTTATCCAAGATGGAGCCGTAAGGAGAGGTCGCTGTCTGATCGGCTCCCCGATTTTTGCTTTTTGCTTCATTGTCTTCATGCCTCACACAAAGAGGAAGGGAAGGATTCGACTGGAATCCTCTGCCCCAGCCCTATCTTTACCCTCCCAGCCTACTATCGAGGGCTTTTTCTCACTGACTAATGTTAAAACCCCTGGAGGAAGGTCCGCTGAGACGCCAGGTGGAGAATACACTTCGGTGCTCCTGGATGTGCAAACATCTTTAAGCCCTGGGGCTCCTAAGACCCCCTCCCCTCTGACCAGTAGCACGTACCGGACCCATGACTGGCCCCCATGGCAGGCACTGGCTCGAGGAGGGGCCGGCAGCAATGGCTGGAACCCGATTAACTGCAGGGGGCGTTTTTGGCGAAGGCACGATGGCTCTGGAGGATCGATCAACGGAGGTGCAGGCCACCATGGAGGACCAGGCCATCTCGGGCTCGAGTGCCTTGTTTACCATCCAAATGAGGGGAGAGGACTCGATAAACGAATCCGAAAGGATTGTAGAGGTTTGTCGTGAAAGCAGGGTAAGCATAACTCTCAGTTCGAAGTTGATTAAACCTCAGGAAATAACTTTATAAGCTGTGTGGAATGCCTTAGTTATTTTAGAAAAGTCGATTTCCTCTCTTACTTTGGCCATAACTAATTCTCAAAAAAGCATTCAAGAGATAGAACCTTTGCTAATTCAACATGGCTCTTAGATTCAAAAGTTACATCAATACAAGAAGTTCAAACAAAATTGTTACAAAGTGAACTTGTTACCTCAAAAAAATTGGAAAACATGGAAAATGCTCTGAGATATTTGAATCTGAGAATTACATTTTCCCCATATAAAACTGTTTCCTTTGAGAGATCAATTTAAAACATACATGACGGAAATTCTTCAATTACCTATAGAAGCTCTGCCACCAATATCAAATATTTACTTCGCATCAATAACAAAGGAAGATCACATAGCGCCGGCTAACTTGCCTCTAAATATTCCTGGAAATGTCGACAGAAGAACAAGTGGACTTTCGTGGAACACTTTTGATAACCATTGCCTTTCCTGCAGACAGAGATTCTATCTTGAAACTTTTTCTCCATAGCAGAGAAAAATTATTCTATGGACAAAAGATATGGGTTTATACTGACATTACTAGATCAACGCAAATTCGCAGGAAAAAGTTGTTGGAAATGTGTCAGGAGGCTAGGCAGCTGGGAGCTAGAATAACAATTAGTTACCCATGTAATAAATGTGTGTTAAACTTGAATAATACTCATTACATTTTCTTTGAGCCATCTCAGTTACGTTTTTTTCTGGATAATCATAGAACTGAGGGTACTGTTTCCTAACTAGTCCAGGGTATTGTAATGTAAAAATAAGCCATCGGGGTAAGAGCCCTCTTCGCGCCGCACCCGATCGACCGCCCCGGAAACCCGACCGAGCTTCTGACCTTGTGGCCCGTCCCAGACCGCGCCCCCAAGATCTTCTAGGCCTATCAGAGGCAAGGCGCAGCTGAGATGGTATCGGCCAACGACGGACAGCAACCCCTTTAAATTAGGGCCCTCACCTGCGGCGCTCTCTTTCTGCTTGGCCTCCGGACGCCGCCGGGCTCAGGCAATCAGCGCCTCTCCCATCGGGGTAAGAGCCCCCTTCGCGGCACACCCGATCAACTGCCCCGGACACCCGACCAAGCTTCCGACCTCGTGGCCTGTCCCAGACCGTGCCCCCAAGATCTTCTAGGCCTATCAGAGGCCAGGCGCAGCTGAGACAGCATCGGCCGATCACGGACAGCAAGCCCTTTAAATTAGGGCCCTCACCTGCGGCGCCGCACGCCAGGCATCGCACACACGAAGGAGCGCGACCAAAGGGGCCTACCCCTTTGTGCGCCCCTTCATGCGGCCGCTTAAGTGCACCACTACCTCAACCTCCCCTCCCTATCTCCTGTCTCTCTGTGCCTCACCAAATCTGCTCCCACCACCTCCCCTTCCACACCCCACTCTCCATCACTCCATACCCACTACACTCAACAAAGATGCAAACTTTCCCCATCCCCATCATCAATCATCTCTACCGCAACCTGAAAAAACCATCTACCCCTACCCAACCCCACCAAACAAGATCCCTTATACCCATCATGACCTCCCCCCTTACAAAACTCCTTGGACTCTCACTCTTCTCACTAACGCTCTTCAATGCCCAATCCCTCACAAAAAAAACTCACATTCTCAATGACTACCTACTAGACTCGAAGCCAGAGATTTGCGCAATAACTGAAACCTGGCTTAAACACACTGACATAGCTTTGACTAACCAATTACCGTTACAGCTTTACGATATAGTCTCACTACCCACACACAAAAAAAGAGGCAGCAGCCTACTATTAGCCGCCAAAAAAGATCTAAGACTAATTCCTCAGACTGTGAAGACCGCATCTAAACTCGAAATCGGCCTCTATTACAAATCTGTCAAATCTTCTCCCCCCCAGGGCTACTATAAACTGATGCCTCCCCCCTCATAGAATTCATTGCCAAACACATTAACACTGACTCCCCAGCTATCATCGTAGGGGACTTTAACCTCCACGTCGACACGACTCCACTATCCCCCAACTGCGAAGCCATACTGGCATCCTTCAAGGCCATGCGATTCAAGCAAATCATTAAGAGCCCTACCTATAAAGCTGGCCATACCCTAGATCTTATCTTCATAAACTCCCGCCTCACACACACTACTCCTCCTACCTGTACCCCAGTCCCTTGGTCGGACCATTCGATGATCACCACCAACCTCACAGTAAAGGAAAAACTGACCCTCCCTCTCCTCAAAACCACCATACACTTTAGGAAACCCTACTCCATGGATGACCTCAGTTCCCACCTCTTTAATGAACTAAACATCCTAGACTAACGCAGACTCTGTCCTCTCCTCCTGGTTCAAAATTACAAACACTGTGGCCAACAAAATATGCCCCTTGACAGCTAAAGAAATAAACCCTGCCCTTATGTTATGATAACGTGTGTTATGTGGATCCTTGGGTGCTGTGGAGATGACCACGCCCACGGGGAGGAGCTGAGCTAGACTGGGCTAGACTCATACACACAAAACACAGGAAAGATCTTTATTTAGACAGCTTGAGATCTCCACCAGAGGTGGCAGTGGTAAAGCAGTCTGTAGTAGTCTCAGGGACCTCGGCAGAGGGAGCCCTTCTCTCCTTGATGACGTCAGGAGGTTCCGCAGCAGGTCTCCCAGCGAGGAGATACTGTGGAGGAGATAGAGGAGATACTGTGGAGGAGATAGAGAATACTCACTAGGTGTTAGCTGTTGGTATGCGATTCCACCAGGTCTGTTGTAGAAAGTACAGGCACCGAGGCAGGGAGAGCAGGCCCTTGAGGAGCGAGTACCTGTTCCCTGTAAGGCACCTGAAATAAAGCAGAGGGCCCCTGAGGAGCGGGTACCCAGGTTAGCATATATCCCGAAGGGCAGAGAGAGAGAGCTTCCTGCGGCAGCACGGAAGCGGCAGAGTAGTGTAGACAGGAACGGATTCGAGTCCTTGCTAACTCGGGAAGCTAGCAAATGAATGAAGGTAATATACCCGGATGGCGTGACGTCAGCATGAGGGAATGCCCTCGAGTTTCGCGCCAAGGGTGATACAAAGATGTGGGTTGCGCGCGCACCCTAGTAGATACATGGGAGGAGCAATGGCAGGAGACTGCACCATAGCCATTCTGGGGACGCCAGAGAGGTCGGTTTGACGACGCTGCGGTAGCCATCTTTCCCAGGTAAGCGGGAGGAGCCGTGAATAAGGTGAGGCAAACTGGGCGAAGCCGTCTAGGACTGACAGACGCAACAGTACCCCCCTTCAAAGGGCGTCCACGCTGTTTCCTACCAGGTCTTGGTTTTTGAGGATGCAAGTGATGAAAGTCCTGTAGTATCTCTTTATCCAGGATATTAGATATTGGTGTCCAAGAGTTTTCTTCAGGGCCATACCCTTCCCATGACAGGAGGTATTCCCATACTCTGCCTCATCTTCTCACATCGAGAACTGAGTCTACTTTATATTCAATGTCTTCTTCTGCATCAATAGGTGTAACATCTGGTATCTTGTTGGAGAACTCATTAAGGATCAATAGTTTCAATAGTGAGACGTGGACTGCATTGTGGATCTTTAAAGTAGATGGTAGCTTCAGACTGTAAGTGAGATTGCCCAGTCGTTGGAGAATGGGAAATGGTCGAACGAAGTGAGGAGCGAAGCGAGCTGAAGGCAGTTTAAGTGCTTCGTGGAAAGCCAGACTTTATCACCAGGCTTGAAGTCTGGAGCCTTGCAGTGATGAGCATCGTATCCTTTCTTTGCTCGAAGTCCTACTTCGTAAGCATCTCTTTTGTCTGAGTCCAAAGTTGTTGGATATCATTGGCAGTAGATTGAGCTGCCAGGGATGACACTGATAATGGAAGTGGCAGTGGTGGCAGTGGTAGTCGTCCGTAGACCACTTCAAATGATATTAATCCAGTGGATGTTGCTGGATGAGAATTAATTGCAAATTCTGCCCAGGGCAACAGTTCACTCCAATCATTCTGGCGAGTGTTCACGTAGGCACGAATGAACTGAGAGTCCTGTTCATCCTTTCTATTTGTCCGTTGGATTGTGGATGGTATGCGGATGTGAAGTCGAGGGCAATATCAAACTTCTTACATAGTGCCTTCCAGAAGTTAGCCGTGAATTGGGCTCCTCGATTGGAGACTATGTGCTTAGGCAAGCCATGCAGGTGGAAGATGTGCGTAATGAATAGCTTGGCGAGCTCCATGGCGGTGGGTAAGCCTGGGAGAGCCACAAATGAGCCACCTTCAAGAACCGATCTACAGTTACCCAAACAGTATTGTTTCCTACTGAAGATGGTAAATCTACCACGAAGTCTGTGGCAATATGTGTCCATGGTTCTTCTGGCACTGGCAAGGGTTGGAGTAGACCCCATGGATGACCCGGCAGCGTCTTCTGTTTAGTGCGGTTTGCTCAGGAAGCGATATAGGAGAATGTGTCTTCCTTCATGGTGGGCCACCAGTAATAGGTTTGAAGTTTAGACAGGGTTCTACGTTGACCAAGATGTCCTGAAAGTTTAGAGTCGTGGGCCCAAGCCAATAACCTCTTTCTGAGGTTCTTGGGTACTGAGTGTGTAGCTGCCAATATGACCTTCTCTGGATCAATGATGTGTTTCGGTTCTTCAGGTATGTCCTCAGAGAGGAATGAGTGAGATAAGAATATCAGAGCTGACATTCTATCTCCAGGGTGGTACTTGAGCACAAAGTTGAATCTGTTGAAAAACAGAGACCATCTCACTTGTCTATGATTCAGGTGCTGTTCATGGCGGAGGTACTCCAGATTCTTATGGTCTGTGAAGACCGTTACTTGATGTTGCACTCCTTCGAGCCAAGGGGGCCATTCTTCGAATGCCATCTTTATAGCCAGAAGCTCCTTATCTCCTATTCCATAGTTTTTCTCTGCAGGAGAGAAGCGTCGGGAAAAGAATGAGCATGGTTGTGGAACTTTCGAATCACCAGCCTGGCTTAATACGGCCCCTACGCCAATGTCTGAGGCATCGACCTCCACAATGAAAGGCTTGGAGGGGTCTGGGTGTCGAAGACACGGCTTGCTGGAAAAGGCATCTTTTAGTTTCTGGAATGCATCTATAGCCTCTGGAGACCAATTAGCAACACTGGCACCTTTCGTTGTCATAGCTGTAAGCGGTACTGTAAGTAAAGAGTAATTCTTGATGAAGGTCCTGTAATAGTTGGTGAAACCTAAGAAGCGTATGAGAGCTTTTAACCCGATGGGTTGTGCCCAATTCTCTCTCCAGCTTCTGTGGGTCCATTTGGAAGCCTTGATTGGAAATGATGTAGCCTAAGAAAGGCACTGACTCCTTGTGAAATTCACATTTGGATAGCTTGGCATAGAGATGGTTCTCTTAGAGTCTCTGTAGTACTCTCTTAACATCCTCCTGATGCGTGGTCATGTCTTGCGAGAATATCAGTATGTCGTCCAAGTAAACAACAACACACTTATAGAGGAGATCCCGAAAAATGTCGTTCATTAAATTTTGAAAGACAGCCGGGGCGTTGCACAGGCCAAAGGGCATCACTAGATACTCAAAGTGACCGTCCCGAGTGTTGAAGGCCGTCTTCCACTCATCGCCATCTCAAATGCAAAGTAAATTGTAGGCTCCTTTCAGATCCAGTTTGGAAAAGATTTGAGCTCCTTGTAATCTGTTGAATAGCTCTGAAATCAGAGGCAGGGGGTAACGATCCTTTATTGTTATTTCATTGAGGCCCCTATAGTCTATACATGGACATAATGTACCGTCCTTTTTGCCCACAAAGAAAAAGCCTGCACCAGCAGGGGACTTGGATGGTCTTATAAAGCCTTTTTGGAGATTTTCCTGGATATATTCGGAATTGGATTTATTTTCTGCCACGGACAGGGGTACACTCTACCCTTGGGTGGCTCCGTATTAGGCTTTAGATTAATAGCGCAGTCATAAGGTCTGTGAGGCGGAAGCACATCTGCAGCTTCTTTTGAAAAGACATCTTGCAAAGATGCATATTGAGGCAGCAACCCTGGCATCACTGGGGTAGTAGGCATACAGGGTAACGGAGCCTCCATCAGGCATTTATCATGGCAGTCTGGGCCCCATCTAGACAGTTCCAGTGTAGCCCAATTGAATTGAGGTATATGCTGCTGCAGCCAAGGTAATCCCAGTACTATAGGGTGCATGGCCTTCTCTAAAACAAAGAAGGAGATGGTCTCAGAATGGAGGGCACGCCCATGGGGAGGAGCTGAGCTAGACTGGGCTAGACTCATACACACAAAACACAGGAAAGATCTTTATTTAGACAGCTTGAAGATCTCCACCAGAGGTGGCAGTGGTAAAGCAGTCTATAGTAGTCTCAGGGACCTTGGCAAAGGGAGCCCTTCTCTCCTTGATGACGTCAGGAGGTTCCGCAGCAGGTCTCCCAGCGAGGAGATACTGTGGAGGAGATAGACTGAGAGTTAGAGTACTCACTAGGTGTTAGCTGTTCGTATGCGATTCCACCAGGTCTGTTGTAGAAGGTACAGGCACCGAGGCAGGGAGAGCAGGCCCTTGAGGAGCGAGTACCTGTTCCCTGTAAGGCACCTGAAATAAAGCAGAGGGCCCCCGAGGAGTGGGTACCCAGGTTAGCATATACCCCGAAGGGCAGAGAGAGAGAGCTTCCTGCGGCAGCAAGGAAGCGGCAGAGTAGCGTAGACAGGAACGGATTAGAGTCCTTGCTAACTTGGGGAGCTAGCAAATGAATGAAGGTAATATACCCGGATAGCGTGACGTCAGCATGAGGGAACGCCCTCGAGGTTCGTGCCAAGGGTGGTACAAAGACATGGGTTGCGCATGCGTGCACACCCTAGTAGGTACCTGGGAGAAGCAATGGTGGGAGGCTGCACCATAGCCGTTCTGGGGTCGCCAGAGAGGTTGGCTTGATGACGCTGCGGTAGCCATCTTTCCCAGGTAAGTGGGAGGAGCTGTGAATAAGGTGAGGCAAACTGGGCGAAGCCGTCTAGGACCGACAGATGTAAAACCTTAAGAACAAAAAACCCTGGTTCTCGCCCAAATTAAAGAAACTTAAACAAGAGCTTAGACACAAAGAACATAAATGGCGTAAGGACCCCTCCCCCATCTCACTGACTGCTTACAAATCCTCCTTGCACAGCTACAGGACTACCATACTCAGAGCAAAAAGAGATTTCTACGCCCGCAAAATACACAACTTTCTCTATGATGCGAAGGCCCTGTTCCCATACGTTTCAGAACTTACAAAATCTTCCCCTCCCTTCATCCCCGACGACCAAGCCCAAACAAAGTTCAACGAACTCGCAACCTTCTTCCAAAAAAAATCTCCGACCTCTTAGCCCCTCTCATCTCCTCCAAAAACTTGTCCCCACCCTCTTACACCACCTCCATCAACCTGAAAGCTAACTTTGAGTCCTTCAAACTCACTTCATCCCTGAAAATCGAATCCATCCTCAAGAACATGAAAACCTCCTTCCATCCCTCCTACCCCATCCCGACAAAATTACTGCTCACAATTCCAAACACCCATCTCCAAGTCACTGGCTGAAATTATAAAGTGCTCTCTGTCTCAAGGAATAGTACCTGACACACTGAAACTTGCCACCCTTAAACCTCTACTGAAGAAACCCAACCTTGATCCAGGAGATCCCTCTAACTTCCATCCCATCTCCAACCTGCCATTTATTGCCAAACTCATGGAGAAACTAGTCAACACCCAACTCTTCGACTATCTAGATAAACACAAGATACTTTACCCCGTTCAGTTTGGTTTCCATAAATTCGTAAACACAGAATCCCTCCTCTCGGATAACCTCCTCATGGGATTAGACAAAGGATAACCATACGTACTGGCAGTGCTTGATATCTCTTCCGCGTTTGACACCATGAATCACTCCATCCTCCTTAACCACCTTTCAGATATAGGTATCTCAGGAACAGTACTCAGATGGTTTGAGACCTTCCTCAGCAACAGATACTATAAGGTCAGAATAAGCAACAAAGAATCCCCTCCCATCAGCTCAGCACTTGGAGTACCCCAAGGCTCTTCCCTCTCACCTACCCTCTTTAACATCTATCTCCTACCCCTCTGCCAGTTCCTTGCAAATCTAAATCTAACACATTTCATATACGCCGATGACGTGCAGATACTGATTCCCATAACAGAATCCCTCCCCAAAACCCTCAAGTTCTGGGACAGCTGCCTTCACTCCATTAACCTCCTCCTCACCAGTCTCAACCTCATCCTCAACACAGCCAAGACTGAACTCCTCCTCATCTCCCCGGACCACAATAACCTTTTCCTCCCCAGCCCCCCCAACCGCCACAGCTGCCCAAGTGAGAGACCTCGGCGTTATACTGGACAACCGACTGAACTTAAAAAAATTTGTTAACAACACAACAAAAGAATGCTTCTACAAATTACAAATTCTGAAAAAGCTTAGACCCCTCCTCCACTTATGTGACTTCCGGACGGTCCTCCAAGCTACCCTCTTCTCAAAAATCGACTACTGCAACTCCCTCCTCCTTGGCCTCCCTGCAACTACCACAAAACCCCTTCAGATGCTCCAGAATGCCGCCACCAGAATCCTAACCAACTCCAGTTGAGGAGACCACATCACGCCTATCCTCAGGAATCTCCATTGGCTCCCCATAAGCTTCAGAATCCTTCATAAGTCTCTCACTATTATTGACAAGACCATCTACAATCAGCACTTGCTCGAGCTAAAAATACTGCTTCGACTCCACACTTCAAATAGACCGGTTAGAGCTGCCTATAAAGGAACTCTCCACGCTCCCCCCACCAAATCCACCCTCCACACCTCCACTAGGGAACGTGCCTTCTCCGCAGCTGGACCATCTCTGTGGAACGCCATGCCTCCAGACCTACGCCAGGAACACTGCCCGCTGACCTTTAAGAAAAAACTTAAGACCTGGCTGTTCAAACAAGCCTATCCTTAACCTTATAACATGTAATGTTACGGTCAGCAATTCACATTGTATATATCGTATAAGTATATTACTGTTATAACTAATATCATTCATATGTTCCTTTTACATTTGCTATTCGATATATACTACTACTCGATTGTTCCTTCACTCCTTACCTTCTTCTATCCTCCAAGTTCTAGTAACCCTCGTTTTTTTCATTGTAACTTACCTCCCCTCTTAAACAATTAAGTTAATGTTAATTCACCTTTGTTCGATGTAAACCGATGTGATATGACTTGTGTCATGAACGTTGGTATAGAAAAGAATTAAATAAATAAATAAGCCTCCTTTATTTTCTTTTTCCCTTTTTCCTTTGAATGGCTTGTTCTCGTAAACCTTGGATCTCCCTTATTTCCGCCTAAAGTAATATGATTATAGGAGATTGAAATGTAAAATTCTCTGTTTATTTTTATGTATGCAATTTTCTTACAAAAAAGAATGAAGGATATGTTTCAATGTGGAAAAGTTCCTGTATAACATGTTAATAATCGTAAATAAATAATTTAAAAAATTTAAAAAAATTTAAAAAATTCCAAACTGATCAGCTTGCATTATTGGATTCCTTTTGCAAGTTGCATTCTGCAGATGTTCTCTGCAGCTTATTGTGGTAGGATCCTGGTCACCGACTGATCGCTTCCTCCTCCCTCTACAGTTTTAAGGCCGGTAAAGCACTCAGTGGGTCCCGGATTTCAGACTCTGAAGCCCTACCCTGGCTCCGCTTCCATCCAGCTGCTGGGGAGGGGCGATGGTTAATCATATGGACTGGACTGGGAAAGGTGGCTGTCAGCCACTTAGGAAAATGGATGCTCAATTTTAGAGCGTCCATTTTCCTAACCTGACATCCGGCATACTTTTTCTAGCTTTTTATTTCCTCCGACTTAATATCGCCACGATATTAAGTTGGAGGAAGTACAGAAACGCAGTATTTTCTGCTTTTCTGTACACTTATTGGGCTCCTCAAGACTGAACGCCAGAGCTGGCATTTCATTTTTGAGAGTAAAAATGTGTGTCTCTGGTGCACATTTTTTTTTTTTTTTGCATCGAGTGAGAATCGATAATAGCCTCATCAACATGCATTTGCATGTGATGAGTACTATTACTTACATGCGCGATAGGACACTAACCCTCGTTTTGCAGCGGGGGGTATGGACGCACGTCCAAAATGCACATCCAATTGGGCTAACAGTATAGCATTGGCCTGATAAGGAGCTAATATCCTTCTTTTCTACCTCCTTCCGCATGTGGGCCAACGATCCTTCTCCTTCGAGCCTACGCTGCTCCAGCCACTTTTTCTTCTGGGCCTTCTGCAATAGGGCACCCGGAGTTTTCGAGTGTTGGCCAAGAGACCCAGCAATTCGTTCAGAATTTCAGAGACTCTGTGACAAATCCAGAGAGTACCCAGGTATGCCTTTGAACCTGCAGCTTTCCGTGCAGGTTTATAACGCAGCACATGAAGAGGGTAACACAGGGCGGATAGCTTTCAAACAACTGTACACGGTAGCATATATGCACATATATGGTCACGTGTGTATCCAAGATAATAATTTATAGACTGCGTGCATTATAAAATACGCATATCTCTACCCCACAACATATGCACTGTTAGGTTTGGCCAGCTGCGGGCAGACCCTGCAACCGGCTGCACGTACCCCATACACTGCCGAGGCCCCAGATGCCGCCAAAGAGTGCTGCATAGCAGGGATGCCACCAGAATGCTGCTCCACCTCAGGCAACTACACACACTTTAAAGGCCTCATGCAAAAAAACTGCTTCATGGCGCCTAGTGATGACCTCACCCAGTGCCCTATTTGAGGCTCAGCCACTCTGCTCTTCTTTGCCTCAGCAACAGGTCCTCCTGCTAGTGCAGTATGTGTTGTGTTGTGCCATGCCTTGTCCAAGCCTCATTCAGCCTTGCCTTGCCTTGCCTCATCCAGCCTTGCCTTGTCCAAGCCTGTCTAGTCATTGCCTCATCCAAGCCTGCCTTGTCCTTTCCTCTCCCAGTCTTGCCTCATCCTTGCTTAGTACATTTCCAGACCTCTCGACTACTCCACTGGATCTGACCTTATCCATGGACATTAACTGGACGTGCCCCAGACTCTACGCCCTGCCCGCTGCCTGCCTTGACTTTCGGCCCATCTCTGGACTCTCTCTTGAATCGCCCTCGGGACCCACCTAAGTCCTTCCGGCCCCTGAAACCCAAGGGTCCAACCTGCAGGCTGCATTTACCTCGCCACAGCACAAGGGCTCACAATCATTACATGCGCAACTACGTGCAATGCATTGAAAGCGAGTATTTCAATGCATTGAATATACATACTTTCTCTATTTTAAAAGTATACAAGCATGTATTTTACATGTGAAAATAAAGTAGGAATTACTTGCGTAAAACCTGATTTATGCATGCAAGTTGCTGTATTTTAAAACATGCAGACGTAAATGAATTTACCAGTTTTACCAATTACTCCACCAGTTCACCCATTCCTTCTCCAGGTCATCGAGACCCTCCTGATTCCTTCAGACCTCCTACCCAGCTTATTATCCAATACGCAAGATAATTAGCAGATGTAAATTATGCAAGCAAGTTGCCAAATTTAGGTGCATGGGTGTCTTTTAAAATAGCAACCTACGCACGTAACTAACTTAAGCTTACAGTATAAAACCGTAAAAGAGAGAGAATTATCAAGTAAAAAGCAACAAAAGCAGAGCAGCTGAGATAAATCTCAAGAAGTAACACAAGCAAGAAGGGAAACAAAATCACTATACATACCTGGGAATCTCCGGGTTTCATCCAGAGATTGTGGGATTTTGTATAAATTGCTGAATCTTGGGGTAAACACCTGAGATCTCTGGGTGTGAATCAGTTGAATCAGCTGCTCAGGCTGGAAGGAGAAGACCTGAGTCAGTCCTCATGGCCTGAAAGGGTCAGTCTTTTGGGCCCAGTGGTAGCATCTCTAGTAGTCAGCTGAACATGTGGGATTGGGATTGGGATGGTCAGAGGCTGGGTTGGGGGCGGAGGGATTGCTGGGGTGGGGTAAAAGGAGGGGAATGCTGGAGGGAGACTGCTGGAGTGGGGGGTGAAGTGGGAGATTACTGGGGTTGAGGAGAATGGGGAAGGGGAGCATGCTGAGATTGGGGTGGTTAGTAAGTCACTGGAGTCAGGCCTAGGAAGGGGAGAAATATGTGCATGTGGGAGAGAAGAGGGAAAAAAAACCCAACAAAGAGCACTCCTGCGGTCCTGTGTGTCAAAGGCAAGAAAAAGGAAACCACTACTGAAATGTTTAAAACAGAACAAATCTCCCATCAAAAATGTAGATTTTTAAATCTTTTAACTTTTTATGGATGCCGCATCAGAAAGCCTGTTCTTACCCACTGAAGAACCGTCCGGCCTACTAATCATTTGCGGCTTATGCAGCTAGAAGCTTGGTAATGATTTGTTTTTTTATATATAGATATTATGTCCGTCTGTCCTGACTAGCAATGATTAACACTCTAAATCCGACAGCGGCCGGTGTTTTGCTACATGGCACATAGCTTCCTCAGGGGCAGATATCTCAAAGATATCTCAAAGATATCTGTAAATATAATCGACATGCAATCAGACATAGAATAATTAAAAGTTATTATAACTTAGCTTCTTATTGATGGAGAGACGACCTCTTATATTCGGACGCTGAGTCTCACAAAAATTATCCAAAAGCGGGACAGAGACCGCATAAAACCAGTTAGTGAAGTTAATAGCCCGCGTCTAAATTACGTGGTGACGTCATGACGTTCGGATGTCATGTCGCCTAGGTAGCAGACAACAAAAGAAGAACAGATTACAGAAAAACATGTAAATCCAAAGATGTATTTAATCCGGCAGGATGCAATGTATTCAAACGATGGATCCAACGCTGTTCTGCCTGCAACAAATACACATTGAAGTCACCACCTCACCATGTTGGATAAAGTTGCTCTAAAACACATGCTTTTAATGTTTCAAACGAATGTGATAATTCTAAACAGTGAGCAACTAGTGGTGCTGTCAGACGGCCTTTATTCAAACATGAGCGATGCTCTATAAGCCGTGTTTTCAAAGATCGTTTGGCCTTCCCAGCATACCAGAAGTTACATGGACATTGCAACAGATAAATAATGCCTGTAGAAGAGCAATCAGTTGTGTGTTTCAAAACAAAGGTAAAATTCAATCTAGAAAAAAATATTGCAGATGTCTGAATCATTATAGCACACACTGAAGAGAGAGAAGAGAAAGACATTTTGCACAATCTTTCCCCCTTTCCTCCAATCTACACCAATCTCAAGGTGAGCAAATATAAAAAAAAAAAAAAAATTCCTAGGCATAACTTAGGTGGGACTTAAGGTGGAAACTGCAAATGAAAATTGGAAAAGAAAACTGGATAATTCTTTGGATATGCTCTCCATTCAGTACCAGCATTTTGAACATTGTCGCAGGGACCCTTAAACATCTCCCACATTCACACAAATAACTCTCTCAGCCAGACCAGGGCAAGGCTTCCCAAACAGAAATTCTTCAGTCCTTGCTGTCTGCTCCCTCTTAGAGCAAAAAATGTTTTATAGAAACACATGAAGCAAACAAATGGGCACTTACACTTATAACAAAGTATTTATTGCCTGATGTGTTGATCTTTGTTTGTGCCCTTTTTTACAATTTAACAGTGAATAGAGAGTGAACAATTTCCCTTTTTCACTGGCTTAAGCAAAACCTATTTTAAAACTCGAGCACTCTCAAATAACAGTCTCCTACCCTGCTATCCTCAGCGCAAACCAGATTCATGCCCTATATATATAGAAACAGTAACTTATTCCAGTATAATTAAGAACATTTTTATAACAAAAACATTATCTGTTGTAGAACACATGTGGAGGGTGATTTTCAAAACCATTTTCATGGGTAAAATGTTGCTTTACCCATGGAAATGGCTCTTTCTTTTTTTTTTTTTTTAATTTAAATTTTATTATTCAACACAGAGAGGAATACAAAATGGCAGGCTATAATGATTGCCCAACTGTAACAAAGTTAAGTGACATCAGCCAGCTGCATTACAATAAAATAAAAGAATCATAAATTCTGTGTGAGTTTTTCTCAGTTTATAACCACCCCCCCCCCCACCCCCGTCGGTTATCCAGCTAAGTACAGAGTGTAACTATAATTATAATAAAGGTAGCTCTAAGGAGTAGGTAGAGAGCATGAGGTGTGGCATACAGAACAGAACAGAACAGAACAAAGCCAGGGCAAATTCCCACTTGATCCAAAAGTGCATATAACCATAAGGAAATAACTAAACAATAGGAATACTACAACAAAATACCAAGTAAAAGGCAAAAAGAGTCTGAGAATAAAGTAGTGGCCACTGGACCAGAACTAAGAGTACTCCCTTCACGTGAGTAGGGGTTGCCACTAAAGGTACAATATTATCCCAATTTCCTCTGTAAGTAAGGCTTCCAGATCTTTTCTTGCGACGCTAATTTATCATTACGTATGGCTGTAAGTTTGCTCATATAATATACCCTGTCTAATCTAGACTGTACTGCGCTAATTGATGGGACTTTTGGCCTACACCACCATAGAGCAAGTTCACATCTAGCAGATCGAACTACTTGTTGAGCCCAGTGTTGGGAAGGGGATGAATCCTGAACAGGGAACATATTAAGTAAGTAGGCTCTAGGATCCCTGGGAATCCTAAAGCGAGTAACTGAGTGAATAAAGTCAAGAACTGCTTCCCAAAGGTGCACAATGCTCGGGCATTCCCACCACTGAAGAAGATAGGTTCCTATAGCTCCATATCCTTTCCAGCAAAGGTTGGTACCACCCCCTTGCATCTTGGTATGGGAGTGATGTACCATCTATGCAGTACTTTATAACCGTTTTCTTTTATCGCCGAGGATACTGAGCTTCTGCCGGTAGCGGTAAAGGATTGTTCCCAATCAATATCCTCAAATTGCTCACCAATATCTCGTTCCCAAGCTACTTGAAAAGTCATTTTTCCCCATGGGACCCCTTTAATGAGAGCCATAATTTTGGAGATGAGTTTAGTGATCTTATCTGCATGCAAACAATAGTTTTCAAAGAGGGATTTACCCCGCTTTAGTTCCATTCCTATTTGCGCTGATTGTAAGCAAATAATTCCTTACTAGAAAAATGATATGTGTGTTGTAAATCGGTGAAGGGGATCAGTTTTTGGCCATCCCACAATTGCTCCCACTTGTATAAATCTCTCATATGCCAGCGCCATACCATCCCTGGGTCCATACCTGGAGGAAAGGATCTGTCAAATCAAAGAAAGGAAGTTAGGTAGAAGGCACTTTTATCGCCAGTCAGCTGGGAACGCCATTTACCCTACACATTCAAAAACAGTTGGGAGTAAGGGGATAGTTCTGTGTGGTCCATCTTCCCTCTTTGCCAGGCTCTGATATGTAGGGGTGGACCCCTGCACCTAAGGAGGCTATTCTAACCCAAGGTTTTGAGACACCCCTGGAATGCCACTGAATAAGTGCGCTAAGCTGCGAAGCGCCAAAGTACCACACCAAACTTGGCACCTGGAGACCACCCTTAGTCTTATCCTGATACAGAGGTGATTGAGCTACCCTGGGAGGCCTGCGCTTCCAGATGAACCTGAATAGCTTTCGTTACCACAGCGATAAGAGGGCATCAGGGACTAGCACTGGTAAAGTCTGAAAGAAATAGCAGAGGCAGGGTAAAATCTTCATGTTTATAGCTATCCTCCCAAACCATGAAAACTCCCCACAATCCCAATGGTCTAGGTCTTTTTGGATAGTAAGAAAAAGGGGATCATAGGTCAATTGGAAGAGATCGGGACCCCATGATCCCAATGGTCTAGGTCTTTTTGGATAGTAAGAAAAAGGGGATCGTAGGTCAATCAGAAGAGATCGGGACCCTCTGGGTCAGTCTTCACCCTCAAGTATTTTACCCAGTCTTTTGCAACCTGGAATGGTAGGGTAGGTCTTATAGTCTCAAAGTGTTCCGGTAGCATAGAGATATTTAATAGCTCTGACTTATCCTCATTTACTTTGAAGCCAGAGACTTTGCTAAAGGCCCGCATCTCCTGCAACGAGGTTTGAAGGGAGGGACCCGGGTCAGTCACTGTGAAGAGAAGGTCATCTGCGAACATGGAAAGTTTATAAGTGGAGGGCCCCAGATGCAACCCTTTGATCAGGGAATTGGATCTTACTGATGACGCAAAGTGTTCTAATGATAACACAAAAAGGAGAAGCGATAGAGGGCATCCGTGATGGATGCCTCGCTTCACAGGGAATGGTGAAGTATATTCCCTATTAATTTTTAGACACCCCCTGGGATTCTCATATAAGCATTGAACCCATCTAATATAGCTGTTTCCCAAGTTTAATTTTTAAGGACCTTAAACAGATAGGGCCACTGGACCCTATCAAAGGCCCTATTGACTTCCATAAAAGGACCAAGGGGGTAACCTTCTGTTTCACTCTCCAGGTTAATTCTAGTATTCTTCGCACATTGTCTGAGGCCAGGCGGCCGGGGACAAGTCCCGATTGATCTTCATGGATCAGAAGAGGGGCCACCTTTCCTCGTCTGGTTGCTAAGATCTTGGCTAATAGTTTTAAATTAACATTAATCAAGGATATAGGGTGGTAAGACCTTCAGAGTGTATGTAGGGTCTCTCCCGCTCTTAGCCAGTATGGTAATACCTGCCAGGTTTGCATCAAGAGATATCGAGCCCTCAGACCTCAAAGCATTAAACATCTGAAGTAAGGGTGGAATCAACACAGCCTGGAAGACTTTATAAAACTTGGCGGTAAAGATGTGTAGTCCCAGGGATTTCCCTAGCTTCAGGCCCTGAATCTCCTGATACATCTCAGTGTGTGTAATTTCGGCATTTAAAAACTCACTCACTTCTGTGAGAGATGGTAATTCCACCCTTTGCAAGTACTCATCAATAATTTGAGCTCCCCCCAAGTCATCTGATGCATATAGTTCTTCATAAAGCGGGTAAAGTGAATGTGAATCTCGCCCTCATCTTGTAAAATCACCGCTATGGAGTCCTTGATTCTATTGATGAGAGATTGTGCTGCTCTGTTTCCTGGCAAGCATACGCCCAGCCTTATTGCAAAATTCGAAATGAGTCTGGCGTAGCAAATCTAGATGAAATGCTATTTTTTCTAGGTCGAGAGCTTGCAATCCTCTTCTGGCAGATTCCAGTTCATCAAGCTTTTTGGCATCTCAGGAATGCTTTTGGCTGATGGCTAATTTGGCAATGCACTGCATGAGGTGTAAGCGCTTAGCGATCCTTTCTTTTTTGAGAAAGCTGGCCTTTAAGCAGTCCCAAATCGTTCCAGGTTAAATATTCCTGAATTTCACTAGTCGAGAATTCCACATAGTTTTTATCATTTAATAAGCTGTCATTTAAACACCAACATTGTTTACCAGCAGTTCTAGTTGGCACCCGGACCTCTAGCCATATGGGGCATGATCTGACCAGGTGATGAGACCTATTTCAGACTCGGTGACTAACTCTATGGCTTCCTTATCAATTAAAAACATGTCAATATGAGAGTAGGACTGATGGGCAGGTGAAAAAAAGGTGTAATTGCGCTGGGTTGGATTCTGCAATCGCCAAATGTCAACTAATCCCCTTTCAGCGATTAAAGTTTTCAAAGCCTGTCTATGAATACGACCTCCGCCCCCCACAGCACCAGTATTATCTAAGTAGAGATACCTAGTAATGTTGAAATCACCTCCGACTAGTACTTGCCCCCTTACCCAGGTCTCCAACAAGGATGAGATACGATGAAAAAAAGATTGCTGATAAGTGTTTGGCCATATATTTTTTTTTATTTTTTTTTTTTATTTAAAAAGTATTTATATACCGTTTTTTAAAAAAGAAATTTTATCAAAAACGGTTCACAGATTTAAAACCAAAAATAAAATAATCAAAATAAAATGGAATTTTTAAACTTTACATAAAAATTGGTAATAACTAGACAGAATGCTAGTATATAAGGTTATTAAAAATATAAAAAGTTTGGAACCATGGGCTTATTGTTTTGGGGGAAAAGGGGAAAAAGGGGGGGAAGGGGAACGGGAGGAGGAAGGGGAAGTGGGAGAAATAGAGCGTAAAAATTATATGAGATAAAGGGAAGAAGGGAGAAGGGTATGATAGTTGGAAACGTGTGAATGAGCAGGTATGTTGTAGTTATGTGTAAGTAATGCGTTAGTAATGTAAACAGAGTGTTGTCAATTAAGGCCTTTAGGGCTATATATCTGCCCTCAGTGTCACACTGGATATCTTTAACATGTATAACTAGAGAGCTGGCTAATAAAATCCCCACACCAGAGTATTTCCGGAGAACAGAGGCTGAGGAAAGAAATTGTTGGGAAAAGGATCTATCCCAAAGTAAGCGTTCCGCTCTTTACAGTAAGTGCGTTTCTTGACAAAAGATTACATTCGCTCGCCCCTTTTTGGCCTCCTGAAAAAGTAATTTCCTCTTAGTTGGGGAATTGAGACCCTTTTCGTTAACAGAGATTATGCACAACCCTGCCATCTGATGTGTATTGAGGGAAGTAGAAGTGCTTCCTCCTGTGAGACTCCTCCCATAAATAAGCTGTTAAGCACTCTACTGGGATACACGACTGTCCAATAAATGTTACACTTAAAGACATGAGTGATAACCAAACCCCCTCCTAATTTACCCAACCCTCCCCTCCCGTATTCCCCTTACAACAGGCCCATATAACGCCCAAGTGGGCCTTCTCCTCCTGGAGGAGTGAGATCATTTCCACTCCCAGCCCACACCTCTGTCACTACCCCAAGCCAGCCCTAAGGCTTATATAACAACAGAAAAATAGTTAAGACTCTCCCCAACCATAAGTTATAAACTGGGAAAATCATGTACAGAGCACTGTTAAGTTGAAACACTGCTCTTATAACATCCACTAGCAAAGATTTAATGAGGAACATGGATCTGGCTGCTCACTCAGGAGGATCGCTGAGCTGAAGTGGGCCGCTTGATTGTCGTCGCAATCGCCTTCCTCCCTTCTCCACTCGTTGCCATCTGGGAGTGTCGATGCGGGGTCTGTTGCTTGGGCCAGGACCTGAAATGTCTTCAGTTGGTGGAAGAGGCATACCAGCTGCTTGCAAGATGGCAGCTGCTTCCTCTATAGTGGATATCTGGGAGGTTACTCCAGCAATGGTGAAGCTCGGGCCAAACAGGAACATCCATCGATACTTGATATTATTGTTGTGTAAAATAGTGGTAATGTCCCATAGGTCTCTTCTTCTGTGGATGGTGGTCGGAGCTAGGCCTTGGTAAACCTCCACTTTGTGGTTCTTCCACTGTATAGGGCCAGACATGCGGGATCATATAGCTATATTCTCTTTTTGAGAAAAGCTGTGAAAACAGGCTATATTATCTCTGGGCCTGTTATTGCGAGCTGCTCCCAGGGCTCAATGGGCCCTCCCCAGCTTGATGGTTGTCGCATCCACCGCCGTGGAATCAGAGCTCAGAATCTGGGCGTATATATTGGCCACCGCGTGTTTACAGTCAATAAACTCAGGTGACTCCGGTAACCCCCGGAACCTAAGGTTAGCTCTTCTAGACCTGTTTTCCAGGTCTTCAATTCTGTTCATGAGGTCAGCATTAGACTGCACTGATTTGTTCTGAGCCAGTTTGCAACTAGTAAGTTCAGAGGCTTGGTCCTCCAAGCGGTTCTCTGTGTCCTCAACCCTGTTTCCCAGGGCTGCTACGTCCCCCTTTATCTCAGCCATAACACTTTGCAGCTCTTTTTTTATCCCCTCCATGTCCCCACGGAGCTCTCCAAACCAGCTGATAAAGTCAGCACAGCTCCGCGGTGCATCCCCAGCCCCGTCATTACCTCCTCAGCCGCGTGTGCGGCCTGTGTCTCGCTGTCCAGGCCTGACTCCAGATGCGCCGCGGCAGCATCGAAAGAGAATTTTTGCAGGTCTGATTTTTTTCATTGGGCTGCCATTGTAGCACTGCCTTTTGCGGTGGTTTTATGTGAAAGTCTGTACCAGGAAAAGCCGATGGGATTGGGTCGGGAGCTCCAGACACAGGCGGCCATAACGGACGGTGACATTATTTCCACCCGAAATGGTTATTTCTGAAAATTATCTGCCCTGTATGTAAGTGAAGTTATGCGCATGGCGCCGCTACCTGGGGGAGGGGCTTACATGCGTACTTTTGTATTATCAAAAATATGCACTTTTATTTTCTCAGAAAAACTACCTGCTCAAGTTAGCAGGTATAAATGTGTGCGGGTAGTTTTCCCAGGATAATTTACAAAGTGAAATTAACTGCTCGCAGACTTTGAAAATTGGCACAAGTTCTGCAAGCAGTTAGGAAAATGAACCCCCAAAAGGGCGAATTAGCATAAATACCAGGTGGGAGAATTCAAATAGCATGGCTGGCTTTTGGGGTGTGCGACCTGTGCAACCACCCGGGGCACCATGCTCAAAGGGGTGCCACTGCCCCCTCCCTCCCACCCCTTCCATATGATGTCTGCAAGCAGGAGATAACTCACTAACATTGTGCAGGTGGAAGGAGGCTTCTGTCTGTGGTGGTAGGTGAAGGATCAGCCTGCAGAGAGGAGGGGGGAGGCGAGAAAAATAGAGGGATGCTGCTGGGCAGGAAAGGAAAGAGAGAAAGAACTGTGAGCAGGGGATAGGAGAACAGGGCAGAAGGGATACTGGTGCTGGGCAGAGGGTGAGGGTACTGTGCTAGAGCCATTGACACTTCTGAAGCTGACACCAATTAGAGTTTTCACACAGGGTGCCAGCTAGCCTAGAACCAGTCCTGTCTACCAGTTCTTTTTTAACGAATCCGTGACCATGTGTCCAGTTCAGGGATTATTTTCAGGGTGGTCAGTCTGCGTATGCGCAAAGTCCGTGAGTACATTAGTACAAGTCCTTTAATTGAACTGTGATAGGGAAACTATGTGGGTGGTTATCCTTTGCAAATTGCCCTGGGTGCAAAATACTCGCAGACTCTGTACCTACTTTTCTCTTTGGCCAAAACCTTCTGGAAAACGGCAATCAGAGATTTGAAAATCCAGACTATGAGTGCTTTCCCTCCTCCTGGGAACGCTATGTGCATCTTGGAAGCCTGTGTATATTTTTAGCAGAGCGGAAAAGGTCAGTTTTCAGACAGAACAATTTACCCAGGTAAATTACTCTGAAATCTGGCCCCTCAATGTGCATCTAGTTTTCACAGCTACAAGTACAAAATCCAGAGGTTGTATTCTGCTTTCCAACCCAGTAGACATCATTGCTACTTGCACTAGCACAGTGATGCACAGTTCTATTTCAAAACATTACAAGCAGCAATGATGGGCTAGAAAGGGAGCTGTGACTTCTGTACGTAAAAAATAAATGCATTACTCCGAATGGCATTGACCCACTCCTGTGCCTTTAAGGGGGGAGGGGGGGGGGATCCACGAGGATGCTGCTACCTGGGCTGAGAGGCATTTAGGAGAAAGTGCTGCCAGGATGTCCCTGTTACCACGGTGCCCCTATGCTGCTGTCTACACTGCCTGCACCTGAAGTGCAAGCTTGACATGATTAAACTATTCAATACTGGCCTCCTGGCACACACTACCTCAATAATGGAACAAATATGCAACATTGAATCCATACATGGACAGGGGTTATATGGAGAACTAAGAAGGAAAGCACATAAAAAGAAACAAAGAAAGAACAGAAAGCTCATCTTCCCCAGGATTAGTAACAACTCCTCCCCACCGACTTCCTGCTTCATGTTTACTTTACTCCTACTCTACTCCTATTAAACACTGAACATATATATATATATATATATATACACACACACACAAAAAGTCCCCCTAATTAACAATCTGCTAGAGGATTTAAATCCCTCAATTATTTGCATATCTGAAACCTGGCTGACCAATAAAGATAGTGTGCTCTTAAACCAAATTTCGAATGCTAACTATGATATATTTCACTTTCTGGGAACCAAAGGAAAAGGGGGAGGACTATTAATAACAAGTAAAAAAGAACTCAAGCTAGTACCTTACAAGATAGAGATGAACCCACTCTATGAGGTTGCAATCTTAAAATCTCCCCAAATAAATTTAGGACTACAAAAAAGATTGTTTACCTCTGATTGAATTATTCACTAAGGTTTTCCCATCACCAGAATCCACATTAATTATAGGAGACTTCAACCTTCATGTAGACAAAACACTGACATCATTAGCCTGTGAAATATGTTTAGAAGCAATGGAAGCCCTGGGATGGTTACAGTTTGTCTCGAAAGCCACTCATAAAGCAGGTCACACTCTAGACCTAATATTTGCTAATACAAGTAATTTCCTAATCAATACCTCATGCTCAATATTGCCCTGGTCTGATCACCAATTAATACAAGTGAATATAGCCTAAGTGACAATAAGCTTACTTTTACCATCAGGAAAAAGATAGAGAAGGACGTTCTTGCTGAAGCAATAGAAAAAAAGATTCATGAACTAAATCGAACCAATCCAACATCAGCATTTGAGTCAGTGACATAGCTGAAACCTCAGCCCTGTCCAGGCAAAAACCATTAACAAAGAAAGGAATATCTCCAAACAAAAGAAGCCCCCTGTACAATGATGAATTAAGAAGCACTAAACAGAAAATTAGAGAAACAATGGCAGAAATGCCCATCTGCTGAATTCCTAGAAAAATATAAATCCTTCCTTACAAAATACCATACACTAACCAAAAAAGCAAAAGAAGATTACTATGTCAAACAAATTCATGGAGTTATATTTAAATCCAAACTGTTCTTTGAGACTGTTAAACTTTTAATTAAAGACCCAACATCAACCATCTCGAGAACAACAACTTCACAAAGACTCATGCAATGAACATGCCACCGCACTCATTGACAAAATCAATAAGTTGAAAAAAACAATTCACGATCTGTTCTCCAACAAAAACACCTGAAGACTCAAATGACATAGTTAAGTGGTCCTCATTCAACAGAGTATCAAAACTGGAAATCAGTCAAATAATTATTAAAATTAAACCTGCTACTCAACCACATGACTCTATACCAGCCAGTTCCCTGAAACCAGTACACCATGTTATAACTCTGACAATCACAACCTTAACTAATTATTCACTGTCAAAAGAAACTATACCACATGGATTAAAACAAGTGGTGATAAAGCCGATCCTAAAAAATAAGACTGGTAGAACTGACGATTGGGACAACTATTATCCAATATTCAACCTGCCGTTTCTAGCAAAAGGTCTTGAGAAAGCAGTGTTATCCCAACCTGTAAATCACCTGGAAGATCAAAATATTTTCTACCCAAATGAATTTAAATTTAGGGATCATCACTCAGCTGAAACACTACTCCTCTCATTAACGGACTCTGTTTTACGAGGCCTTGATGCAGATGAATGCTATTGCCTTGTGCTAATTGACCTAACAACTGCCTTTGACACACTAGATGATAACATATTATACTATCAGATAAGAAACATCGGGATTGACGGCATAGTTCTCAGATGGTTCACTTCATTTCTATCTAACAGAACATTTCAAGTCAAACTAGGCAACAAAATCTGACACTTCCCAATGTGATACATGGGTCCTTCAAGGCTCAGCTCTCTCAGTAACTCTATTCAACATTTATTTACATGCTTTCTTTGTGTAAATTACTGATGAATCCAGGAATAACTTTCTTCTTGTATGCTGACAACTTACAGTATTACATCCCACTCTCCAGATCATTTGAGAACACAGCCTCGATACTCTATTTATATGAAAGCAATAGAACACTATCGCAACTTAAACTGGCATTAAACCCTAAAAAAACTGAAATCATTTGGCTAAGCAGAAACTCATTATTAGTTAAACTACCTGCCCTTGACCTAGGTAATTTTCAAATTAACCCCTCAAATCAAGTATGAGATCCAGGAATACAGCTTGACGAGAACCTCACAATGAAAATGCACATCCGTAAATTAATCAAGACAGGCTATGCAAAGTTACATATACTACATTGGCTGAAACTATTATTAACTTTCACAGACTTCCGTACTGTATTGTAAACTCTAATCTCAAACCTTGACCACTGTAACTGCTTACTGCTAGGTCTTCCAGCAAGTCACCTAAAACCACAACTACTACAAAATGCTGCAGCAAGACTATTATTAGGATTTAGAAAATATGATCACATTACACCCTCGCTGATAACACTACATTGGTTACCAGTACAATCCAGAAGCTACTATAAAGTATTAACAATATCATTCACTACAATATCTCTGACTTCTTAGGAGTGACACTACAACCTTACAAACCTCAAGGTACACTAAGATTTCAAAATGAAGGACTATTGTCTATTCCCACAATACGGTGCACAGATCTGACACAAATAAGAGATCAAGTGTTTTCAATCATAGGTCCAGAGCTCTGGAATTCTCTGCCCAAAGCGTTAACACATTCTACCAGAAAGAAAAAGATTTAAATGTGAACTAAAAACAAGGCTTTTTCTAAACGCATATCATTGAACTTAATAACATCAGAATATACAGAACAACAAAAATATGAAGGACAAAAAATAATAATAGAATCATGAAAAATAAATCAAACGAGAGAATAAAGATTCTCAAAACACACTGACTAAGTCATGAAAACTACCATTTCATTTGTAATTATCCTTACTCTTTGCCTCATGTACTAGACCAATTTTAATATGTGCTAGTATATTTCTATTGATAGATACAATGTCTGACTGTGAATACCTCCTCTGTAACCAATCTATGGGGGTCATTTATCAAAGTGCTATATGGCGTTTTCGCATGCGAAAAGCACCTTTAACGCATGCGTAAACACCATAACACATGGTGCGATGTAAATTAGGAAAAGGGGAGAAGTTTGGGGTGGGATTTCTGGCCAAGTGGGCTGGCTTTGCTAGGGGAGAGAGAACCTAGCACCACAGGGGGGGGGGGGGAGAGAAAGAGAGAAAGATGAGATTTGTGTAATGTTCTCTCAACCAAACTTGATGGACTCTACCTGGGTAACATCAAGCTAGGTTGAGAGAATATTGCACAAATCTCATCTTTGGATGAGTTTCCTCACTCCGAAGGTCATCAAATCATCACAAGAATGCACTGTTCTGTTCGTACTTCTCACTCTGAATGTCAAAGTGGCCCCTAATCCCTACACTAATACCTAAACCTCACCTTGAGTAGCTAGGTGGGTCTCATACAGAGGTATAAATACCTACCTAGTATGAGGGCCTTATAGCTAGTCAGTCTCTCTCTCTCTCTCTCACATATATTCTGGCACTTAGTGCAAAAAAGTTATCATAGTTTGCACTTCATACCTGTGCTAAGATAGCAAACTTTGCAATAAACAGCCTATTACCATAAAACACACCCCTTTTCCTAATGCGTGCAATTTAATAAATCCAGGCCTATGTTTGTTGGTAGAGTTATAATTATGAATGTCACCTTGTAAACCATTGTGATCTACATATGGAATGACAGTAAATAAATAAATGCAGAAGAGAAGAAGCAGGGGGGGATATGTTAGGGACATCCAGATATCACAAATTGTGGACAAAAAGAAAATCTCTTTCAGAAGAAAGAATGCTTTAGAGCAAGAGGGAGGGCTGTCCTTAAGGAGGTGCAAATTGGGCTCTTGCGCTTTGGTGGGCCCTGGACCACCATGGTAGCCCTGCCTCCTATAGCTCCAGGTATCATGTTCCTGGGGAGCACCAGTGGGCCAGAAACTGAAATGGCCTGGGAGGTAAAGAAGTATAAATGATCGCTCAATTACTCTTCAGTCTCAGGAGGGACCCCTTCCCTTCTGCTTTTCAAGCTCAGAGAGGTGCACCCACTCAGATTGATTTGTCCCATGCCCCGCACCCATCCTTAGGGTCAGCCCTGACACCAGATTGCAATAGGAGACGCATGAGGTTCCAGGGGGTAGACTCAGGAGCAAGATCAGAAAATATTTCTTTATTGACAAGGGGGCGGATGCATAAAATGGGCTCCCAGTTGAGGTGGTGAAAACAAAAACAATAGCAGAATTCAAAAAAGCATGGGATAAGCACAGAGGATCCATGGTAGTGAAGAACTGAGGGGAAAGGTGGAGATTGGCTGGGGTCCATGGCATTGCACCAGGAAAAAAGCTGGGCAGATTGGATGGACCTAATGGCCCTTTCCTACTGTCACAGGGTAAAACAGCAGTAGGAACACGGTCTGATCTACCTTATAAATGGGCTCTGACCGACGGCCCGCAAATGTGCAGTAGAGAGCAGCTCTACATCGCATGTGCGGGCGAGCACATCGGTCAGAGCCGTGCGTGCCCGAAAAAAAAAAATGGCGGTGGGGCCGCAGGAGCGGCGGCGGCCCCGAAGCAGGAGCGGGAGGAGAAGTAGTGGCGCCACGCGCGCAGGGAGTGACAGCCCCCCCCGATATCTGCCGGCAGGAGCGGGAGGAGAAGTAGCGGCGCCGCGCGCACGCGGGAGTGACAGCCCCCCCCCTCCGATATCTGCCGGCAGGAGCGGGAGGAGAAGTAGCGGCACCGCGCCCCCTCCCGCCCCCCCCCCCCCCGAGATCTGCCGGTTGTGGATGATCAGAGAGGGGAGGGGATTGAGAGAGGGGGAGTGACTGAGGAGAGGGAGGGGAAGGTGAGAGAGAGAGAGAGGGAGGGAGGTGAGAGGGAGGGAAGGTGAGAGAGAGAGAGAGGGAGGTGTGAGAGAGGGAGGTGAGAGAGGGAGAGAGGTGTGAGAGAGGGAGGTGAGAGAGAGGGGGAGGGAGGTGTGAGAGAGAGAGGGGGAGGGGTGAGAGAGAGGGAGGGAAGGTGAGAGAGAGGGAGGGAAGGTGAGAGAAAGAGAGGGAGGTGTGAGAGAGAGGGGGAGGTGTGAGAGAGGGAGGTGAGAGAGAGGGGGAGGGAGGTGTGTGAGAGAGAGAGAGGGGGTGAGAGAGAGAGAGAGGGGGGGAAGGGGGAGGGGGAAGGTGAGGGGGAGAGGGGGAGAGAGTGAAGGAGGAGGGAGAATGAGGGGGAGGGAGTGGGAAGGAAACGGACCGAGCCCGTTGTTACGGGCTTAACGGCTAGTATATATATATATAAAGCTGTGTTATACACTAGTGACTGAGCATTTGAATAGAACTTATTACTTGGTCATGTTGAAACACTACTTTAAATGTTAAAATAAAAGCAGAGCAACACCCACCATAGCTTTCTGCTTGTTTTAACTGATAAGTGCTTTATCTGTTTAGCCTACTGCTGCTTCTTCAATTATTGTTTCAACTGTTTAAACATTAACATCTGTTTGTGACAACTGGAACATCTTTATTGCAAAGTCAGTAGTTAATTTTTAAAATGAAGTGGGGAATATGGTTTCAGCAGCAAGGTTCAGAATCACTAATCTAATTTTCACCTTTACAGAACAACTTTTACAATTCTTCCCAAGAATAATCAGTGTAAACCCCTCTTGATTTTGGGTTCCTAATACGGGGGGGTCACTCAGTCCCAGGGCCACACTAACTGTCCCAGGCCTTTCATTCTTCATATAACATCTCTTGTCCCACCGGCGGGGAGGAGATCTAAGCTCCTGGGGATGGGTACCTTATAAGAATATATAAGATATGCCATACTGGGTCAGACAAAGAGTCCATCAAGCCCAGTTTTCTGTTACCAACAGTGGCCAATCCAAGTGACAAGTACTTGGCAAGTACCCAAACATTAAATAAAGCTCAAGCTATATTGCTTATTAATAGCAGTTTATGGATTTTTCTTCTAGGATCTTATAAAAACCTTTTTTAAACCCAGTTAAACTAACTGCCATAACCACATCCTCTGGCAATGAATTCCAGAGCTTAACTATGTGCCGAGTGAAAAATAATTTTCTTTAAACCCGAGTCACGCAATGAATAGACGCTCCAGCAACAGGTTATGTGTAGCGTAAGTTGCTGCTTCTTCCTGCAATCCTGTTTCTGTGCCTGCTTTGTCTTTCCAGCCCAGCCTGTCTACTCTTATCCAGCCCTTGCCTGCCTTCCTGCCCTTCCGAGTCAGTCCTTCTCTTTGTCTCCTCCGCCTGCTCTTGTACTGACTTCTGGATCTGACCTTCGTCGGCATTTTGACCATTCTTGCCTGCTGCCTGCCACAGTACCTTAGGCAGTCTCTCACAGTACTCAGTCTCTCGCCCAGTAGTACTCGCATTGGTAGATGAATGCAGTTCAGCAGGCTGGTGCTTAGAAAATAGGCAGAGACTCGGAGTGATGTTCAAACAAAGGGAGTTTACTGTATCTCAAAAAAATAGAATCCAGACAAACATGGCAAGACATCATGAAAAGGTAAAACAGGATGATAACGCCAAGTACTAGAGTCTCTCTATCCAAGCCTCCGATTCAGGGTCCAAGTCCCTTCCCAGTGATGGGAAAGAAAAAAATTATCTTCTCCAAAAAATTAAACAGGGAGATGGTGGTGGAAAAAATATCTGCCTCCAAGCAAAAGGAAAAACCCTCTTTGACACAGCTCTTCCCAAATCAGTTCTGACTATGGGGAACTACACACCCCACTTTTACTAGGCGGAGGGCGATGACTCTGCTTTAACTGGGCACAGAGCTCAGGGACCAAAATCTACTCCCTCGGCGGGGGGGTTTGCCCTTCTGAGCTGGAAGCTGGCCAGAAAAAATGCCAAGTCTTTTAAATTCCAAAAGTCTTCTCTGTTCTTCTTTCCTTCCACAAGACAGAACCCTCTACATCTGTTAAAGCTCCAGCAGGCCTTCTGTGCCTGAGAAATCTCACAGATGCAAGCTATGGGGCCTTCAGGGATCCACTAGAAACTAAATCTTCCGCCTTCAACCAAAAGCTACATCCAACCACGCCTTCCTGATGCTGAACCCAGTTTACATAGGGGAGAACTAACCAATCCCAAAACAAGGGGAAAATGGCCAAAACCTGGAGAGGATTTAAAAATGCAAAATCTTTCCTTTCAGATAGAACAAGAGAAAAGAACTGGTAGCAGGGTAGCTACCATTACATCAGTTATACGGTGCAATCACTAAAGGTTCTCCATCAAATCCTGTTCAACAGTCAAACACAGAACTAAAACTGGATACATAGCCAAAAAGGAATCTGCCCCCTCCTCAGCTCTGAGGGGACCACCAAAGAGCTTATACTGTAAAATATTCTTCCCACTTTAATCAGAACCCTTCCTTCAAGCTATGATCTGCAAATCTTGCTCAATGATCTGTAAGTCACTAGGTAGCATCACTAAAAATGAAGCACGTTGTGGATATTAGGTGGAGGGCTGGCACATCCTGATTTGTATGTAATCCCCCCAGGCTGATCCCGAATAGAAGTCCCAGAGGCTCATATCTCAATCAGTTATTACTCTTCCCCTAGATAAGTACATAAGACATTTGCCATTCTGGATCAAACCAAAGATCCATCAAGACCAGTATCCTGTTTCCAATAGTGAACAATCCAGGTCACAAGTACCTGGCAGCAAGGGGTAGATAAGATTCCATGCTGCTTATTCCAGGAATAAGAAATGGATTTCTGCAACTCCAACTTAATAATGATTTATGGTCTTGTCCAACCTTTTTTTTTAAATGCATCTACATTAATAGCTTTCACCACATCCTCTGCCAATGAATTCCAGACCTTAATTATGCATTAAGTGAAAAAATATTTTTTCTTATTAGTTTTAAATGTATCATTTAGTAACTTCATTGTGTGATCCCTAGACTTTGTACTCTTTGAAAGAGTAAACAACCAATTACATTTATTCATTCCATTCCACCTCCTTGCTCCCCCTGAATTTTTTCTTTATATCCTGTACACCGTGCATCAACCAGGATAACCCACACCATCCCTCACATTCATTACCCTACTCTCAGACCCACCATCCCGTACATCACCCAACCCCTGCTCTTCATAAATCTCTGCTATCTATTTTAATCTCTCCTCTGACACAGCTACTAGGACTTACCACATTATCCCTAGCCCTCTTTAATGCTCAATCCCTAACTAAAAAAAACCCTATCCTTAATGACCTACTCCTAGACTACAAACCTGAAATTTGTGCTGTCACAGAATCCTGGCTCAAGGATTCTGATACTGTCTTACTAAATCAGCTCCCCAGGACTCATATGACATATTCTCCATCCCAAGGCCTAAAAAAAGGGAGGAGGTCTCCTCTTTGCGGCTAAGAAATGCCTTCAGCTGAGACTGCTTCAAATTACCTTCCCTCCCAGACTCGAGATCAGATTATTCAAATCCCCTGAACTTCAAATCTGGGCTTCGGATGATTGAAAATATCGTACGATATTTTCAAAATCGTCAGAAATCGGGGGCTCCCCAAAACGATAGGAAAACCCCATGAAATTGTTCGTGGGGGTTCTCTTATCGTTTTGGGGGAGGGCAGGAAAAATGGCACACAAAAATAACCCCTAAACCCACCCCGACCCTTTAAAACTAATCCCTTAGCTTCCCCCACCTTCCCGACCCCCCCAAAAACATTTTACAGGTACCTGGTGGTCCAGTGGGGGTCCCGGGAGCCATCTTTAAAAATGGCACGGGCCATCCAGTGCTCCTACCATGTGACAGGGGCCGGCCAATGGCACGGATACCCTGTCACATGGTAAGGGCAAAGGGCCATCGGCGCCATTTTGATTAGTGGCAGCCGATGGCCCGAGAGCGGGAGATCGCTCCCGGGACCCCCACTGGACCACCAGGTACCTGTAAAATGTTTTTGGGGGGTCGGGAGGGTGGGGAAAGCTAAGGGATTAGTTTTAATTGGTCGGGGTGGGTTTTTTGTTTATCGGCTCGGGCACAGCTGATAAACCCGCGATCGGGCCGGATGAAAAAAAAAACACGATGTGAGTCGGAACCGGAATCCGAACCGATTCCAGTTCCGATTCACATCTCTAATACATGCACTACACTCTTTAAATTCCCCCACCTCAAACAACCCACCTCTCAGGACTACCATCACGTTTAGAAAACCCTGCTCCACAGAGGATCTGATCTCTGCCCTCGCCGACTCCCTCAATGATCTAGACTGCTCCTCACCCTATACTGCAGTCGCTGCTTCGAATAACATTACTAACAAAATTGCCAATGAAATATGCCCCCTCTTTAGCAAAGATCTCCACCAAGAACAAAAAAACACGAAACCTTGGTATACCCCTGAGCTAAAAAGAATGAAAAATGACCTCAGACTGAAAGAGAGGACATGGCACAAAGACCCTACCCCACAACATGCCTCAATATATAAATCCACCCTCCACAATTACAGACTTTCCACCCTTAAAATGAAATGCGACTACTATGCTACCAAAATACATGAATACAAATTCAACACCAAAGCGCTATTCTCCTATGTCGCAAGCCTTACTAAATCTGTCCCATACCTCATCTCCGACGAAGATGCTAAAAGTAAAAGCGAAGAACTCGCTCACTTTTTTCAGGACAAAATAGCAAACATTCTTAGCCATCTCCCCACCACTCCCACCTCTGTGAATCCTCTCCCAAAAATTGCCAATGCCACTCTAGATTCCCTTGATCTCACCTCCCCTAAAGAAATTGAATCTATTCTAACTAAAATCAAACCTGCAACTCACCCCTTCGATACCATCCCCACTAAAGCCCTGTTATCCATTCCACACATCATCGCCAAACCCTTAGCCAACATAATCAACTGTTCACTCTCCCTTGGCAAAGTCCCGGACACTCTAAAACATGCCGTGGTCAAACCTCTCCTCAAAAAACCTACCCTTGACCCTAAGGATCCTGCCAACTCCAGCCTGCCCTTTATAGCTAAAATCATGGAAAAGGTGGTTAATGCACCACAGACTACCTCGACATTCATAATAGGGATGTGAATCGTTTTAGGACGATTAAAATTATCGTCCGATAATTTTAATATCGTCTTAAACCGTTATGGAACACAATACAATACAGATTCTAACGATTTATCATTATAAATCGTTAGAATCGTGAGCCGGCACACTAAAACCCCCTAAAACCCACCCCCGACCCTTTAAATTAAATCCCCCACCCTCCCGAACCCCCCCCCAAATAACTTAAATAACCTGCGGGTCCAGCGGCGGTCCGGAACGGCAGCGGTCCGGAACGGGCTCCTGCTCTGAATCTTGTCGTCTTCAGCCGGCGCCATTTTCCAAAATGGCGCCGAAAATGGCGGCGGCCATAGACGAAAAAGATTGGACGGCAGGAGGTCCTTCCGGACCCCCGCTGGACTTTTGGCAAGTCTCGTGGGGGTCAGGAGGCCCCCCACAAGCTGGCCAAAAGTTCCTGGAGGTCCAGCGGGGGTCAGGGAGCGATTTCCCGCCGCGAATTGTTTTCGTACGGAAAATGGCGCCGGCAGGAGATCGACTGCAGGAGGTCGTTCAGCGAGGGTTCCGGCGCCTCGCTGAACGACCTCCTGCAGTCGATCTCCTGCCGGCGCCATTTTCCGTACGAAAACGATTCGCGGCGGGAAATCGCTCCCTGACCCCCGCTGGACCTCCAGGAACTTTTGGCCAGCTTGTGGGGGGCCTCCTGACCCCCACGAGACTTGCCAAAAGTCCAGCGGGGGTCCGGAAGGACCTCCTGCCGTCCAATCTTTTTCGTCTATGGCCGCCGCCATTTTCGGCGCCATTTTGGAAAATGGCGCCGGCTGAAGACGACAAGATTCAGAGCAGGAGCCCGTTCCGGACCGCTGCCGTTCCGGACCGCCGCTGGACCCGCAGGTTATTTAAGTTATTTGGTGGGGGATTTAATTTAAAGGGTCGGGGGTGGGTTTTAGGGGGTTTTAATGTGCCGGTTTTTCGATTTTTCGATATTTTTCGATTTTTAACGATTTTTAACGATTTTTCACGATATTTTACCCCCCCAAACGGCAACAATACGATTCCCTCCCCCTCCCAGCCGAAATCGATCGTTAAGACGATCGAGGACACGATTCACATCCCTAATTCATAATATTCTACACACGTCCCAATTTGGTTTTTGTAAGCATTTCAACACAGAAATTTTACTACTCGCTCTCTCAGACACCCTCCTCAAAGGCACAGACCAAGGCCAAGGTTATATCCTTGCCCTCCTTGACATCTCAGCTGCGTTTGATACTATCAGCCACAAGCTCCTCCTTTCTCGTCTATCAGATATAGGCATTTCAGGTTCAGCCTACCTCTGGTTCAAATCCTACCTAGCCAATAGACAATACTCTGTAAAAATAGGAAACTCGGAATCCTCCCATATCCCCTTCGCCCAAGGCATCCCACAAGGTTCCTCACTTTCCTCCACCGTCTTCAATATATACCTGTTACCCCTCTGCCACCACCTATCTGACTTGGGCCTTAAATTCTTCCTATATGCTGATGATGTCAAAGTCCTCATACCTATACAAGAATCCATCACCAATTCCTTAAAATTTTGGGAGAAATGCCTCTCCTCCATAAACACTCTCCTCACGAACCTCCACTTATCGCTCAACACTACTAAAACAGAGCTGCTCATCATATCAAATCCTCAGAACTCTAAGCCAGCCCCTCTAGTAACCACTCCCTCAACTCGACCACTACTCAGCCGTTTGTATGTGACCTTGGTGTCATGATCGACCAACAACTTAACTTCAAAAAACACATCAGCACAGTCCTAAAAGAAGGCTTCTATAAGCTACATGTCATGAAGAAACTCAAACCCCTTCTCCACACACATGATCTTCGCACTGTTATACAAGCGACCATTTGCCCAAAAATGGATTATTGCAATTCCCTCCTCCTGGGTCTCCCGTATGCCACCATCAAACCTCTCCAAATACTTCAGAATGTGGTTGCCAGAACCCTCACTAATACCCGAAAATCTGATTATATAACCCCTGTCCTCAAAGAACTTCATTGGCTCCCAATACCCTCACGTATTCTGTACAAAACTCTTACTATTATCCACAAAGCACTATACAACCACAACTCCAACTGGCTTGAAGAGCCACTGCGCTTCATCCTCCACAACCGCCCCACTAGAACATCCCTCAAAGCTACCCTCCACATCCCCTCCCTCATGAATGCTCATCTCACCTCCACCAGGGAGCGAGCTCTTTCAGTGGCTGGACCTTCCTGTTGGAATGCTCTCCCCTCGGAACTCCGCTCTGAGCCCTGCCAGTACAAATTTAGGAAAAAGTTAAAGACCTGGCTCTTTAAGCAGGCTTTCCCAGCATAGGTCTTCCAGCTCCCTTTCAACTTCTCTTCCATTTTATTATTTATTACCTTATTTATTATTATCCCTTATTGTCGTCCTTAGCTAACCCCATTATGTTTTTATTATCTTTACTATTATCAAGTTTACTATTTTATGTTCTTACTAGTTAATCGATATCTATTGTTATTTGCCTTGTTTTCCCCCCATTGTTGTTCCTGCTCCCCTCCCCCTGTTCCCCTTATTTCTTTTAGTTCATTGTAAACCGATATGATGTACCCACGAATGTCGGTATAAAAAAGCTGTTAAATAAATAAAATAAATAAATAAATTTTATAGACCTCTATCATATCTCCCCTCAGCCGTTTCTTCTCCAAGCTGGAGTCCTAATCCCTTTAGCCTTTCCTCATAGGGGAATCGTTCCATCCCTTTTATCATTTTGATTGCCCTTCTCTGTATCTTTTCTAATCCTGCAATATTTGTTTTGAGATGTGGTAAGCAGAACTACACACAGTACTCAAGATGAGGTCACACCATGGAGTGATAGAGGCATTATGATATTCTCTGTTTTATTTTCCATTCCTTTCCTAATAATTCCTAGCATTGTATCTGCTTTCTTGGCTGCTGCTCCACACTGGGCAGAAGGTTTCAATGTATTATCAACGATGATACCTAAATACTTTTCCTGCTGACTAAATAGTTGTTGGTGAAATATCTAAGTGGTCAGGATTCTCTGAGCAGGGCAAAGATAGATCTTCTAGGCTGTTACAGTTTCTGCTCGTGGGACAGCCCATGGGTGGTTGCACTCACCCAAACGCTGCCTGCCAAACCCTGCTGTTCCACGCAGCACGGAAACACTGCCGCACCTGCCCTGCTCATAGGTGTGTGCGTGCAGTGAGTGCCAAGCCATGATGGCACCACACCTGGAATCCATGCTCTCGGTGATTCCCGATGATATAACATGGCTGGGTATTTAAATCCCAGCCGTGCAACACAGAATTGCCTCAGCAAACAGGTCCTTTGCCTTGCCTTCATCCAAGCATGCCTTGCCTTCATCCAAGCCTGCCTGGCCTTCGTCCAAGCTTCTATCCAAGCCTGCCTTGTCTTGTCTTTAGCCACCATCTTTGGCCTTAGCTTTGCCTGAACTTCAGTCTTAGCCTGCTCTTCGGATCTAACCATTGTTACCTTATCCAAGCCTGGCAAAGACGCGTCCACCTGCCGTGGCACAAATTTTGGGGTTCTGCCCACAAGGTTGCGTCAACTTTTCAAGGCAAGAGTGGCTCACGCCTATGCTATTCACAACACGGGCACTATACATTGCAGTTTGTAACTCACAAATTGAAGTTCATTCTACACTGCACTGATGAGATACAGCACACATAAGCATTCAACTTGAAACAGTACTAGGTTCCAACATTACTTTACTGAAAGGATATGCAGCTATTGGAATGTTCTTTAACAGCTTAAGGGGTTCCTTGATGGTGATGTTTCAAAGGTATCTTGTAATAAATTTGTGATTTCTTAAAGCCATTGGAATAACTTCTTTGGAATCTTTAGGCTTGTAAAGCCAATTTCTCAGTACTTGAAGTTCTGTCTCAGTTTGTAGGGCAAGTTTAAACTTCTCTCCCATGAATTTGGAATGTCAGGGATGACATCCAATGTAGATGCATTTCCTACATCTCCAGTAGTTTTTCAAATTCTCCCCTTCCTCTTCATAATATCTGAGTGGAACTCATTATACCTCTTCTCCCGACATCTCCTGTAGATGGAAATTAACCCTGGTGGGGGGTCCATGGTAACTTCTCACTTCCTTTCCCCCTCCTTCTCTAAGTCAACTGCAGGTCATCCCTTCTGCAAGGATACTGATGATCCCAGGATCCTTCTCCATAAAGAATTCTTCTCCTTTTGAAGTTAGTGTAAAACAAAAGAACTGAGCACAAGGGATAGGATGCCATAAAACCAAAAGGAATTCAAATGAGAGGATGGGAGGATGGAAGGAAATTCTCATATCAACAAATAAAAAATAAAAGATCCATGGAGGTCTCTTATTTAAAACTCAGGAACAGTCAGGAATTGCTGCCAGTGCTTATTTATATTTCATAAAAACTCACCATTTTCCATGGAGGAGTAATTACCTCACTCTCATCCTCTCTCCTCCCAAATATGAATTGGTTTAGGCTGAACTAGTAGAGAACCAAGAGGTCTTGGTTCAACTGCCTTATACTATCTACATCTACTTTAAGCCCAAACAGTATGCCGCTGAGTAAATTAATCGCAAAAAAATTCCCCAAGCTTCAAAATGATTTGAAAATCATGAACTATAATATACATATCACAATTTGTAAATCACAGGGTATAACTGAATAACTAAAATGATCACAATTTTCAGATTATATAATTTTTTTATATAATAGCCTGGTTTTCCTAGATGACTTTAAAGCCTACCAGATGTACATAAAAATTTACAAAAACTTTAACAATGAAATTTCTTGTTCCTCCAGTGAAGGAGAGATATAACACTAACCAGAGCAATTAACTTGATTTCTATATGTAAAGCTTGTTGGGTTTTACTAGAGCAGAGGTCCAAACTTGTCAAGAGAAGGGGAAGAGGATATCCATCTCAGAGTTTAGGGTTTACTGAACGGGGGAGGGGGGGTGAACGTCCTATCAGATTTTGCAGAGATGGGATGACGGTGTGTTACGATCCGAGGGCTTGGAGGCCTTCGGATTCTGTTATGAGCGCACCCTCCGGCAGTTGTTATGGACCGAGGGCTGGGAGGCCTTTGGCTATGGTTATAGGCACGGGGGCACAGTCGTCTCTTAAGCAGGTGGTGTGAGCCCTTGAGCCACGGCATGACCTAGGGAGGAGCCCCAAGACACACCGCAGGAAGTGAGCTGGTGCGAGTATGGGTAACAAGAGCAGGACAAGCCTGAGGCAAGAACAGGGGTCCTAGGTCTGACCCTCTACCAGATCTGCATGCCCCAGGATGACCAACAACGCAATGGTAATCGATGAACAGTCCTCTGACCATTCCAAGCCCTTTCAGACCTGCCGCTGGGTACGGCAATAGACGGCAGGCCAGACAGAGGACGAGGCAGACGGAGTCCTTAGAACACAGAAGAATTTGGACTAGGACTGGAGCGAAGACATCACAGATGAGGGCTGAAGCAAAGACATCATAGACGAGGGCTGAAGCGAGACACTGTAGACGAGGGCTGAAGCAAGGGTCAAGAACTGGTTCAAGACTGCGATGCAGCGCGCCCTACACAGTCCACCCGTGGGACTGGTTGCGGACCACGCTGAGCTCGACACGGACTCCAGGAGGAAGAGTGGAAGCTGAAACTAGGACATGACGAAGGTCCTGAAAAGGCCTGCCCTGGGACATGCTCTACACAGCCCCCGCGCGGGACTGGTCACGGACCACGCCAGGCTCAGAGCAGGTTCAAACTTGACATGGATGGACGCAGGGTTGCAATAGACTCTGAAGACTGGGTCAAGACTGAAGCAGGATTCGATTCTCAAGGATTAAAAACAACAGACTGAAGCAGGAAGTCTTCCAGAGGGTTGCACTGTGGAGATGAGGATGGCCTTGTACCGTGAGGCCCCCTACACAGCCCACCCATGGGACTGGTCACGGACCATGACAGCGGTACGCCAGGAAGGTGGACATCTGGGAACCAAGGCATGGAGGCAGAGACAAAGGCGAGGACATCAGGAACATCGAGAGAACAGAAGACCAGAACATCAGGCACCGGGAACACGAAGACATCTGACGACAGGGACAGAGGACATCAGGAACCTGAAGACAACTGAAGACCTGGACAAAGAACATCTGGAACATAGAGACAACTGAAGACCTGGACGAAGGACATCTGGAACATGGAGACGAAGCCGTCAAAGCAGAAAAAGACCACGGAGAACCTAGACCAGTCAGAAGACACAGACAACTGTGGAACCCGATCCGAAGGCCAGGAACAACTGAAGAAAGGGCCCTCTTATAGGGCTGAAGCAGGAAGTTGTCATCAGGTGGAGCCCAAGGCATATCCGGCCACGGGTCCTTTAAGTACCGTGAAGAGGCACGCGCCGGCGCCTAAGGAAGGCTGAAGCAGAAGAGGAAACAACATCAGGGACAGCGGCGTCCCCCTGCTCACAGACGCAAAGGAGCAGGGGAAGGCAGGCAGGCTACGGGACAGCCTCCAGGCTGCTGGATGAGGACCCCATCAATGATGTCGCGGTTCCCTGCTGTGGAGGCCAGTTGGCGGCGGCTCCAGACTGCGAAGAGGAGCGTCGGGGAGCCAGAGCGGCAATGGCCGTGAGGAGAAGCTCCCGGCAGTTCAGCCCTGCAGCTCAGGGCCGAAGATGGCACAGCCCCCAGGCCGCGAAGGACAGAGTCGGCAGCATCCTGTCACAAGAAGAGCACCGCTGGTGGTGTCTGAGGTGAGAGGCCTGCTCGCAGAGGGTAGCTCCACGGGCAGGAATCGTAACACGGTGCATGTTTTGCCCTTTTGATAATTTCAAAAACTGGGGAAAGGAAGGGACAGGGTTCCCAGGGTTATAGCACATAAAATGCCAGTCATAATAATTTAGATTTCTTGAAAGCTGGCAACCCTACCTCATCCCTTTTCCCCTTCCCCTGCATCAGCCCTCTGAGATGCATGCATGTGTGTTAGGATTGCCAACTGGTTCCAGATTTTCAGGACAGGTTGATCCAGTCTTGGCTGGGACTTATTCTGATTTCCCTATTGAATTCCTTAAGAAAAGAAAGATTGTAAGTACCTGCATGCAGAGGAGTAATAAGTATAAGTGGGGCACCCATCTCCTCTATCTCATTCACATCCCTCCTTTCCCACACACTTACCCCATTCCTATCCCCCCTTCAGCCATCTCTTCTCCAAGCTGAACAGCCCTAACCTCTTTAGTCTTTCCTCATAAGGGAGCTGTTCCATCCCCTTTATCATTTTGGTCATTCTTCTCTGTACCTTCTCCATCGCAGCTATATCCTTTTTGAGATGCAGCGACCAGAATTGTACACAGAATTCAAGGTGCGGTCTCACCATGGAGCGATACAGAGGCATTATGACATTTTCCATTTTATTCACCATTCCCTTCCTAATAATTCCTAACATTCTGTTTGCTTTTTTGACTGCCGCAGCACACTGAGCTGATGATTTCAATGTATTATCTACTATGACTCTTAGATCTCTTTCCTGGGTGGTAACTCCTAATATGGAACCTAATATTGTGTAACTACAGCATGAGTTATTTTTCCCTATGTGCATCACCTTGTATTTATCCACATTAAATTTCAATCTTCCATTTGGATGTCCAATTTTCCAGTCTCACAAGGTCCTCCTGCAATTTATCACAATGTGCTTGTGATTTAACTACTCTGAATAATTTTGTATCATCTGCAAATGAAACAAAACTTTTTTTTTCATTGCATTTTTCATCTCATTAGAAAATGAATGCACATCCCTAGTCTTTAATGCTTTGTAAAATAAAAAAACATCATAATATCGATCTGCAGTTTTAACTATTTTGGTAGCAAATTCCAGAAAACTGGGACAGCACATACAAATGCTCTTTTTCTAGTTCTAGATAGTTTCACCTCTTTGACTGAGACCAGAATAAGTAGAGCATCAGAAATTGCTCTTAATGTACCAGTAAGCACATATCTTACTAAGATAAGATACAGAGCCAGATCATGACGAGAGTCAAACACCAAGATTATTGCTTTATCCTACAACAGACTGGAAGTCAATGTTGTGGTTACAGCACTAGTCTCCAGCACTTCCACAGTTAGGTGAGTTTCTTACAAATCCCATACTTCATCCAACAACAAGGCCCTCTCCTATGCCTTACCAGCAAGATTTTGAAATCACCCAAACTGTAACTAAACCAGTGAGGTTGCTGTCCAAAACATCTGACCATACTGTGCTCACTGATGATGATAGGATAAGCATGGCCGCTCTATGCAGACTATCCATTCTTTTTGGAAGTCTGATGCAGCTAGAATTATAACCAATGGCCAGACCGTACACCTTACCCAAGACTGGTTGGGAGCCTGATGCAGCTGTACCACCACACTTGGCCCATTGGTTTGTATATTCCCATCTATTTGACACTAAAGTTCCTTATTATTGAGTGAACACTCTCCTTATTTTTCCTACCTGTTACTTCACTCCACATGCCCTCACCACTCTGCTGTGTGTCTATGCCAAATATGTTTAAATTGTCTCGCAGGTTTGGTTGCCACTATTTCTGCTGGTACACTAGTCCAGTGATCTATCATCATCTCATTAAAAAAGTACTTTTTCATGTTTCCGCTGACAAAACACTAATTTTCACTAAATAAATCAGTCCTTCCTGTCAGGTACTGGTATGGCTTTAGAAACTGCTGAGCCACTACAAAATGAAATAACCAGACAATGTTTCATACTGTGATATCTCATCATCTCTTATTGATACTGTTAAATCTTACTTGTCAGTGCCATAATGTAAGAAGGCGTTTATTTCCTGTTAATGTGATAAACTGATAAATAGTAAAAGGTTAATTTCTCTCATCATAGAAGCACAGACTATAATGGTTGATAAGGACCGTAGGACTATTTAATTTGCACAATTTTTCTCCCATTGTAGTATGCCACAGACCCCAGATGACCTCTGGCTTTTTCTTTACTTCATCACAATTAGGGATCTTCTTTGCTCATCCCAAATTTTCTTGTTTTATGCACAGAACATCCCCCTCTATGCTATACTGCTCCCGTGCAGTAGATTTTTTAAAGTGTTGCTCATGCAGAAACGGCCCCATACATGCATATGTGGGCCGCACGCAAGCAACGCAAATTTTAAGAAGCCGGGAAGTATGTGCGTCAAGAATAAGGAGGCAGAAAATGGGTGTTCTGGGGTGGGGCCAAGATGTACACGCATATCCCCTGAATTTGGTAACCTGATGATGAGAGAGAGAGAGAGAGAGAACCTCTTTTAAGGGGCCAATCTGACACTCTCTATATCTCCCACTGTAAGAGGGGCACTTTCAACTCAGGGTGGGCATTGTTGGGGGGGGGGGCATCTCCGTGGAATTTGCCCTTCTCTTCAGTCCTCCTGACTTCACCCTTCCAGCAGTGTGCAGGTCTCCCTGGTCTCCTCCATGCTCTGGCCACCCTTTGAGGTACTCCTCATTTAGGAACCAACCCATTCTCCTAGTTCCAGTCCATCTTCTCAGGGGGAGAAATTGCCTCTTCTACAGCTCCTTTGCCTCACGCCCCTACCCTTGAGAGGGTCTCCAGGCCCACCAATCTGCAAGCTGGCTACTCCAAGCTGCCTACATCTGAGATTCCCCAGAATGTACATCTTCCCCGACCACACCGCAATGATTCATCTTTTAAGGGGAAACCCCACCATACCTCTTAACACACAGACAGGTTAACTGCATAAACACAGAACATCAATTGCTCAGTCTCACACCAACCAACATTTCCTGACCAAACTCTTCACATCAAAGACAACCCTTGGACTCCCCCATCCAAAATGTCTTATACTACTAAACAGGGACAGGATCACAATTGGTGACTCTTCCCCCCCCCCCCCCCCCCCCACACACACACAAATAATGGTTTTGCTAGATATTTGCAAAATCAAGATCAGAACTTTATGTGGGAGTTGTTTTTTCTTCTCAGTTTTAAAACTGGCACAGTAAAATTCTAGGATGAGTAAGCCCAGACGTGTCGCAAGGTAGCTGGGAAATGGGCCCATAAGCCCTTCCCTGCCCAAGATTTTGATAATGAACCAATGCTCCAGACTCCCTGCTTCTCCCTGCAGTTTTAAGTCATTTTCTGCGGCTGCCCCTGCATTTTTTTCCCCTTCCCCTCCCTCTTTTGTCGCCATGCCCCAGTCGGCGATCATAAACCACACCACTCTTCCTTCTAGGTGCTAGTTCCTCTCTCTTTGTGGCATGCCTGCACGGTCCTTTAAATCACATTTGTTTATTTATTTATTTATTGGCCACTTAAACCAAGGCCCTAAGCAGCGTACAAATCAACATTCATAATTCAAACAAAATAAAACATATGAAAGACACTAGGTACACATGGCTCTATATCTACAGAGGCCCACAAAGTTCAACCAGTTTATCATTGAACCACGCCAATACCAAGGAAGAAGAAATGTGCCAGCACTGGGAAGGAAGAGCAGCTTGGTTAGAAGCGCTGACTGGTTATGGATGAGGGAAGTTAGGGGGAAGAAAAAAATGGAGCAGCTGCAGAAACAAATTAAAGCTTTCAGGGTGGGGGGGGGTGGAGAGAGGAGGAAGCAGTGGCTCAGGACACAAATTAAGAGTCTCGGGGGTCACGGACCTTGTGTGCCCTTAGCTAACAACTCCCCTGCAAAGACCTTCTCCGAGGGTCCAGCTAAACTTGGGTCATCAGAACTGTTTCTAGCTGTGACTTGCAGCATCAAGATTAGAATTAGATTTAAGACCCCCCTGATCTGGCCTAAGTAGCAATTGGTGGCACAGATTTGTAAGTCAGGCCAATAGAAATGTACAACTCATGTCTTCACTGTCTGGCTGACTGCTAAAGGACTTTAAAAATAAATTGTCTTGAACAGTTAAGTTAGATTAAGTTCTATATCATCTTGTTTTATACTGGGCCCTGCAGGTGGAGGGAGTCAGTGACAGTGGGGGACTTTAAAGTTGTACCCTTGGACTTTTCCTGATTTCATATTCTGATGTTTTAACTGCTAAAACATTCCGTCTCTCCGTGTATAGCATTCTTCTACTTACACATTTAATGATTGAGTATAGTTTGAATGACATGCTACTTTTTTAGTGGCCTTCCTCATCTCAGACTAGTAGTTACAGATGAAAAGATAAATTACTTATATGAGAAACCCAGAGAAAGTTAGATTGCACACAGATATATTGTGCCTTTTCCAGTTTAAAAATCTGCTTACCAAGCATTAGAATGATGCTGACATTTCATTAAGAATATCTTTTTTTTCTAGTTCTACTAGCACTAGGAGCACGTTGAGCAGTAACCCATGTTTTCATGTTGTTATAACACTAATGTCCATTCGAGCTGAGACAGAAGTAGGCAGGCCACAGGAAGAGGAATTAAATCTAGCTTCTTTCCAAAACTGTCACAGCCCTATGACAAAAATGTAACGCTTTCTTTGAAAATAGCATTTCTTTGTATTTTGAGAGTAGCCCAGAGTACAAACAGGTGCAAAAATCACAATTTAGAACTGTGACCCTAAATCCTGCCCTTAGTCTGGGGATTTGTCCAGTTTACCAGTTTGCAATTTAAGAATAATTTAAGAATCCTTAAAATTTTGGAAACAATGGCAATGCCCTTATAACAAATGGAAGAAAGCAGTATAAAAGGAGTAGCGGGAGACATAAAAAATAATAATCTGCTCTGCATCATATAACATGGACCTTGGAAGGTGGGTCCTGGAACCTCTCCTGATTCCTAGTGTTCTAAAAACTAGGCAATGTCAGGCTGTTAATACAAACAAAAAATGCGCTTTGAAATATCTGTATGCCAGTGCCAGAAGTCTAAGAAGTAAGATGGGAGAGTTAGAATGTATAGCAGTGAATGATGAGATAGGTTTAATTGGCATCGCAGAGACATAGTGGAAGGATGAGACTCAATGGGATAGTGCCTGCCAGGGTACAAATTATATTGCAATGATAGGGCGGAGCAACTTGGTGGAGAGGTGGTGTTTATGTCTGGGATGGCAAAGATTCCAAGATGATAAGGATCCTGCAAGAGACTAAATGCACAATATAATCTTTATGGGTAGAAATCACATGTGTGTTGGGGAAGAGTATAGCACTAAGAGTATACTACCACCCACCTGGCCAAAATGATGAGATGGATGATAAAATGCTAAGAGAAATTAGGGAAGCTCACCAAATTGGTAGTGCAGTAATAATGGGAGATTTCAATTACCTCAATATTGACTGCTTCATGGAGCAATTGGTTCAGGAACTGATGAGAGAGGAAGCTATTTTATATATAATTCTTAGTGGAGCGCAGGATTTGGTGAGAGAGGTAATAGTGGTGGGGCTACATGACAATAGTGTTCATAACCTGATAAATTTGAATTAATGATTGGAAGGGGGACAATAAGTAAATCCATGGCTCTAGCACTAAATTTTCAAAAAGGAAACTTTGATAAAATGAGATAAATAGTTAGAAATAAACTGAAAGGTGCAGCTACAAAGGTTAAGAGTGTACAACAGGTGTGAACATTGTTTAAAAATACTATATTAGAATATTAGAAGTGCAGTCCAGATGTATTTTATGCATTAAGTAAGGTGGAAGGAAGGCCAAATGATTGCTGGCATGATTTAAAGAGGAGGTGAAAGATGCTATTTTAGCCAAAAGATCTTTCTTCAAAAGCTGGAAGATGGATCCATCTGAAGAGAATAGGAAAAAGCGCAAGCATTGGCAAGTTAAATGTAAAACATTGATAAGATAGGCTAAAAGAGAATTTGAAAAGAAGTTGGCCATAGAGGCAAAAACTCATAATAAATTTTTTTAAAAATATATCCGAAGCAGGATAGCTGTGAGGGAGTTGTTGGACCATTAGATAATCGAGAGGTTAAAGGGGCACTTAGGGAAGATAAGGCCATCATGTAAAGGCTAAATTAATTCTTTGTTTTGATGTTTACTGAGGAGGATGTTGGGGAGATACCCATTCCGGAGACAGTTTTCAAGAGTGATGATTCAGATGAACTGATCCAAATCACTGTGAACCTGGAAGATGTAGTAGGCCAGATTGACAAACTAAAGAGTAGCAAATCACCTGGACTGGATGGTATACACCTCAGAGTTCTGAGAGAACTAAAAAATGGTATTTCAGACCTATTAAAAGTAATTTGTAACCTATCATTAAAATCATCCATTGTACCTGAAGAATGGAAGGAGGCCAATGTAACCCCAATATATAAACAGGGCTCCAGAAATGATCCGGGAAACTATAGACCAGTAAGCCTGACTTCAGTGCAGGGAAAAATCTTGGAAAGTATTATAAAGAATAAAATCACTGAACATATAGATAGACATGATCTGATCCATTTTTTTTGAAGGGGTGAATAAACATATGGATAAATGTGAACTGGTAGATCTGGTATATGTGGATTTTCAGAAGGCTTTTGACAAAGTACCTTATGAGAGGCTTCTAAGAAAATTAAAAAGTCATGGGATAGGAGTCGATGTCCTTTTTTGAATTGCAAACTGGTTAAAACTGGGGGAATTGCAAACTGGGAATTGCAAACTGGTTAAAACTGGGGGAAGAAGAAATAGCCTAGTGGTTAGAGCAGTGGACTATGACCCAGGAGACCAGGGTTTGAGTCCTGCTGTCACTCCTTGTGACCCTGGGCAAGTCACTTTACCCTCCATTGCCTCAGGTACAAAAACTTAGATTGTAAGCCTTCTGGGGATTAAATGTTCTGTTTTCACAGTGGAAAAAGGTAAACAGTGGAGTGCCTCAGGGATCTGTACTTGGACCTGTGCTTTTTAATATATTTATAAATGATCTGGAAAGTGGTACAATGAGTTTGGTAATCAAATTTGCAGATGACACAAAATTATTCAGAGTAGTTAAGTCAAAAGCGGATTGTGATAAATTATAGAAGGACCTTGTGAGACTGAAAGATTGGGTGTCTATATGGCAGATGAAATATATTGTGGATGAGTGCAAGGTGATGCATATAGGGAAAAATAACCCATGCTATAATTACACAATGTTAAGTTCCATATTAGGAGCTACCATCCAGGAAAAAGATCTGGGTGCCATAGTTGATATTACATTGAAATTGCTGGCTCAGTTTGCTGTGGCAGTCAAAAAAGCAAACAGAATGTTAGGAATTATTAGGAAGGGAATGGCAAATAAAATGAAGGGTGTCATAATGCCTCTGAATAACTCCATCATTAGAACACATCTTGAATACGGTGTGAAATTCTGGTTGTCACATCTCAAAAAAGATATAATTGCACTGGAGAACATACAAAGAAGTGTGACAAAATGATAAAAGGCATGGAATTGCTACCCTAGGAGGAAAGGCTGAAGAGGTTAGGGCTGTTCAGCTTGGAGAAGAAATGGCAGAGGGGGCATATGATAAAGATCTACAAAATCATGAACGGACTTGAATGGGTAAATGTGAAACAGTTATTTACTCTTTCGGATAATACAAGGACTAGGGGGCACTCCATGCGATTAGCAAGTAGCACATTTAAATAAATTGGAGAAAATTCTTTTTCACTCAACGCACAATTAAGCTCTGGAATTCATTGCCAGAGGATGTGGTTAAGACAATTAGTGTAGCTGGGTTTAAAAAAGGTTTGGATAAGTTCCTGGAGGTAAAGTCCATAAACTGCTAGTAATCAATAGAGAATAGCCACTGCTTGTTGCCGGCATTCATAGCATAAGATCAATTTAATGTTTTGGTAGTTGCCAGGTACTTGTGACTTGGATTGGCCACTGTTGGAGACAGGCTACTGGGCTTCATGGACCCACGGTCTGATCCAGTATGGCATATCTTATGTTAACTTCTTATAGGTGCTAAAACTCCTCCTACTGAGGCATTGGTAGGTTTTTTGTTACTGTAATAAGTGGTTTAGTAGTGACTACTGGGGTTTTATCCATTGATTTCTATGAAGCCAGGGTGAATAAGGATTGCCCGAGCCATAGTCAGGCAATTTTGTACCTCTGAAGAGAAAATGTGCAGCCTTGCCTTGTACAAAACATACAACACCCTGAGCTGGGACTCTGTTAAATGTTTTGTTTTGGGGGGTTTTTTGGGGGGGAGGGAGATTTATTTTAAAAAATGCTGTTGTAATTTATAATCCATAAGTGGACACAAGTGTGACCCTGGTCCTAAAAATGTGACCCTTATTCTATTTGGGAAGCCCAGCCTGGTGCGTGGAGTGCTTTTGTGCAGAAGCTCTGTGTTCCTGGCCATTGAAAGTCCATTTCAACATCTACGAGACTATTTGAATGTGGCCCATACCGCCTCCATCCCTATAACCAGGATGGGTAGTGGCTACATTAACTACTTTACTTTATAACTGTCTGTGGTATATTCTGTCTCGTACCATTCTGAGTATTAATAAAATGAGCAAAACTTATTTCTCTGAGGCTACTTTTAAAACATGAACCTTTATTCTTTCTAAACTTGGCCTTCTTGATTATAACCATTTTCTAGGTATCAAAGCTCCCATAACCTCTTATATTTCTTATCTGTATATCTTGACTAGATATTATGGAGCTTACAGTCTCTTATATGTGTCTGTATATTACTGTGTATACCTTGTAGTACTATATAAATGATAATAACAATGCCACTTTTAGGCTCTGTACATGATTTAGCAACCAAATACGGTACTGAAAAAGGTACAATTATAGGGCAACGTGCATGTAAAGGAAGTAAAGCCATGCCTCACCATGCTAACAGCAGTTTATTTACAAGGTGGAGCAAATTTCTTGGAATAGCTGGGGTTTCAATTGTTAGTGACCACAGCACAAATTCTTGTGATCCCAGAAATTTGCTCCACCTTGTAAATAAACTCTGCCCTTAGCATTGCGGGTCCAAATTAGAAAGCTACAGTAAATGCAGCCAGCAGCCAGAAAGCACTCGGGAAACACTTCAAAACAACTTGATATGTTCTTGGAAATAAAATAAAATTACAAGTGGCTTACATAAGTAATATTCCTGGATGCAGTAAAATCAGAATATTTATTTTACTTCTCAGGTTTTCGGAGCTGTTCTGGCTAAAAGCCTCTATCCCTTCTGAAGAAAACAGGCGTGAGAAGAGTACTTAAGAGAATGAGATATCCCGATCTGCAAGAATTTCCTGCTCTCAGTGGAGATCAAGGTTGCTTCCCCACTACCTGCATTTACTTGCTGCTTCTGGAGACTCCCTCTGTTCTCCTGCACACTTCTCCAGATCCTTTTTATGCAAACTAAAATATGTATTTATTTATTTAGTGTAAATATTCTGACCGTCCCTGTGCTGAAAACATTTTGCAAGCTTCCTTCAAAACATGCCTTCAGTACCTGAATGTAATCCACTTTGAAGCGCTGAAAAAAAAAGTGTGAAAAGCAGAATATAAATCTAAATAAATAAAAACAGTTGGAGCAGCGATCGTGCTCTTCTGCTGCTACGGTGGCTCTGGCTGCCCCAACAGGCCAGAGCACTCCTTCAGCTGTAAGTAAAGCAGAGCTGCCCCCCAGCGATTTTTTTTTTTAATTATTTGTTTATTGGTTCGATATAATTAGTAGCTTTGTCAGAAAACTGCTCGGAATGATTTACAGCATATACATAACACACACACAGTCCACAGTCCGCACTGCGCACACCTTCTCTCACTGCCCTTTCACACATATTTACAAATTGACAGAAGCATTTATGGGAATTAACAGGCCGCAGCTTTATTAAGAAACCCGTCGCCCGAGCCCTTATAATATAAATATATAACAGTGGTTATCCGCCACCCGCCATCAAGATAACCATTTGCAAGCCACCTGGCCGAATCCTGTTTAGGTAGCACCCTGCCACCTGAACCAGCTCCCGCCACCGGCCAGCAAGGAGCCAAGCCAAGCCGAACCAAGCCACCCGACGGGTGTTGTCCCGCCAGTTGAAGCCCCCCCCAACTGGCAACCCGTCGAGCCCAATTAGCCATAGCGAGGCTCGGGAGAACCTCCCCCCTTTGCTGCGACAGCAACCAGCCGAGAACACTATAACTTATATAAGGGCGGGAGGGAGGGAAGCAGTTCGGCAGGGCTCCAGCAGGGGGAAACGGGCCGCCCGTTGATGCCCCGCCCTTTAAATAACTTTCTACCTCCCGATGTCCCTTGCGGCGCCCTCGCCAATGGGGAGGCACCGCGATGGGGGAATTCAAATTCCCCCACTAGCTTGCCTGCTCTCTACTCTCCCCTCCCCTCCCCCCTACCGGCGCCGATCCGCCGCCACCACATGGCTGACGCGCGTGTTAGGGCCGACAACTGGACCTTAAAGTGACAAATTCAATAATTACACATTATTTCTGTGCAATAGTAGTTACACAGTAATAGTAAACAACAGAACACAATACACCATAACCTACAACTAGGGAAATGGATTTAGGCACCAACGGTATCCTTGCTGAAGACAGATTATTGAAATTTCCAGCAGTCCAAGCCTCTCATAAATGAATCAAGAAGCAGAACTGAATGCAGCCCTTTCTTTACTCTGCTATCTTATGCTAAAATTGTTTGCATAGGCATAGAAACGTTGATACTGGAGCCCCCTTAAGCTGAGGCTTTTTCGGCACAGGACGAGCGTGCTGCACACTGTAAGCCACTTGATCCAATTCTTGGTGCAGATATCAGGGTTCCCTTTTGGCAGGGACCGGCCAGCACAGTTCTTCTTGATGCCTATCTCTGCTCTGTGCAGACCACAAAATGGGAGGGACCGGGAGGGGATGGAGCTTAAACAGTCACTGGCTACCACCTATTCGGATTTTATAAGAGGTGCTGAGTTTGTGGCATGCTGGCAGTGCAACAATGCCCCAGTTTAGCATCGTGAGAGTGCTGCTGGTGACTGTGTGCTGGACACAGTGGGGTCAGAATAGGCAGAGGGGAGCCGAGACGGCAGCTACAAGGACTGAAGTTGAGCAAGAGCAGGTAAGAATCTCTCTCTTTCTCTCACTCACTCACTCACTCACAGACACACACACACCCTCTGACCTGCTCTGCGCTATTATCCTTTAGTTGTTCTCAGCGATGAAAACTAAAGCTAAAAAGTGGATCTGTAGTATTTAAGAAAAAGATGAAGTGAAGCAGCCAGTTGAAACAATTTATTTCTATCCCTACAAAATTTCCTCAAGAACCGTATCAGTTTAACAATGTGGGGGGGGGGGGGGGGGGGTTTGTAGCTTCTTAGCGAAACATGTACGTGTCCGGGGACCTATGCTTTTTTGCAACTTTATACTGAATGCTCTGATTATTTCACATTAAATAAAGGACTGCTTCACTCTCAACTTTTTGGACTTATGCTTTTTGATTTTGCTACCTCACTTCTCTATTTTTGTAAATTTCAATTTCAATTACATCGAACTTCTGTTTGCTGGTTTGTAATACCTGTCACCTCTTTTCTTGCAGTCCATTAACTGCATGTCACATAATGGTAAGTGTAAATTAGATGTATGAACTACTTTTCTTAATGTAAAGCTTACTTCATTAAAACCAGTCTTTCATAATGAATACCTTGATACATGCAAATAACCACAGATCTGTCAAAAATACCTGTCACCTGAAGAAGGTTCTGTCTGAAAGATTTTCATCACTTGAGGGCAAGTATTATTTACACACCTTCTCTCTACTTTCTCAAGAAGGTGGGTTGGGGATCATTTCCTTTGAGGGGGGAGGAAAATAACTTAAGAGCCTACCAGTGAAAATGGGCAAAAGGCACTTCGGACTTCTCTGTAAGAAGTCACAATCAGGCAGTGAAATTTTGTTTCCATGTCTTTACTCCTGTGTGCTTTCATGAATAATGACATCCAACAAACCAGAGAGATTATCTTACCCCTCAAAAGCCAGTGCACAGCACAGTGAAGCACCAGGTCCTCAAATAAATCTTCCTCATTGAGCCCATCCATTACCATCTTTTATTGTCTGTGGTTGATTGCATGAGTATAAATATAGTTGACAATTTCCAAAACAGATTTCATATTTTATCTAAATTAAGTTGTTTTGACCCCAGTTACTGTCAGTGAAGTCCAAATCCAGTACAAGCATCAGCAGCTTTACAGCGCCTCTCTCACCCATCTACAGATCCTGCATGGATGGCATCCAATCTGTTGCAATTCATTTATTACTGATGTTTTTATTCTGCCTTTCTAAACACACAAAGTGGATGACAACAGGTTAAAATAATCATATACATGTATAGAAACTGAAATTAACTCAAAAACATAAAGGATAATTGCAGTAACCCTCTGTAAGAGCAGGTGGGATTTTGTGATCATGGACATTAATGCCTCTTTAATGTCCATACCACCAGTTTTGTCTCAAAGTGACACAATGAGAAGAAATTCTTCTCTCATTGCACAGTTGTCTGAAATGGTTGCACAAATACAGTTGAGATTTAGCTTGTATGTCACATGACTTGTCCAATACAATACAGTAGTTAGGTTTATTCACAATGTTAAAGGTGTGAATGAAGCTGCTCGAGATCACTACTTAAATCGGAGATCCTGCATTCTGCTTTGTGACGTGAGAATTGAGGTTCTGACACTTTCCTTTGCAATTGGTTGTTCTCAGATGATAGAATAGAAACCACATTGCTGCTGTGGGATTTTACAAACTCACCTCTGAGTATGGTTTTCTTGCATTGGCAATCAGTCATGCTATTTAGTAGGAATTGTGTGAATGCCCCTGCCTGATTTTTTTGTCTGAGTTTTTGCAAGGTCTTGAGTTTTAATGACTGGAGTTCAGAACCTTTTGGAAATTCTTTGTCAATGTGAGGGTCATTTATAATGAACGGGCACTGTAGGTTTGAAGACTTGATCTGTACAGAGAAGTCTGGCATTTAAGGCACAGTGGCTTTCACTTTTGTTCAACAAGAAAAAAAAATAGACAAACTCTTCCATGCTGGTAAGAAAGTTTGATGTTCATCTTCATATTTTTTTTTCTGCATACACTTTGCCATTCTGATGCAGCTCTACATGTGAGCAAGGGTTTTCCTCTTGCTTTTTTTTTTCTCTGTTCTCTTTGTTACCACAAACAGGTCTCTTCCTGCTCCCTAAAGTTTTGAGAGTAGGCAGGTGGTGCTAAGAGGCAGGAGAGTGGAAGAAATGATGGCACTGCTGGTTTTGTCTGACTGAAATGGTTATTGAGAAGTGAGGAACACACAGTGAGATGGGAAAATATTCTGTACCACCCTGCCACATTAGCTGTTCTGAGTCCTGACCATGTCACTTGCTGCTCCTCTCACCTTCCACCTTTTTCTGTTTCTCCTTGGACATCTGCAAAAACCATTACTAAAAAGTCTAGTCCTACCACCTAAAAGAGACAAAAGGCTGCTCTCCTTCCCCTGCCTGAACAACAATGGACTTATCAGCAGCAATAAACCCTGGGGGGAGGATGAGAAAGGGGGCATGGAAATTTCGTAAATGAAAAGCACGACAGCCACGTGATGGCAGGCAAGCAAGGGGGGCTGAAGTTGAGGGGATGGTATTTATCATTTCAATCTCCATCACCCACTCTTTAAGGGCATTCCAGGCTGCTACCACCCATTCTGTTGGGAAACATTTTTTCTCCAAATGGATATTGGAAGCCTGGGATCGTAGGAGGCAACTTTTCAAAGTAATTGGGGTTGCTAAACTCAACCCAAATTATATCACCCTTGTCACAATGAATAAGTTTGCTCAATATTGGGGGGTGCTCAAGCACCCACTGCATCCACAGAATTGGTGCCTGTGCCTGGACTGCCCTCCCAGAGAGGGTGGTGGAAGCTAAAACTGTAACAGACGTAAGAAAGGTATGGGATAAACAGAATATCATTCATTGCAAGAAAGTGAAGGAAGATGATGGAAACATGACCTAGACACCGCTGGCCATAGGGGTGGCTAGGTTGACAAACAGCGGGATTACATGCAGGGAGCAGCAGTGACAGCCCTAACAGCAGTGGTAGGACTGAATTGGGCTTTCAAGAAGGGGCAATCTGCACAGAGTGATCATGGTTAAAACCCGAATGTCAACAAGCCTGGGGAGACCAGATGTTTACTGTGGACAATGGCCTTGCTGACTTTGGTGGCTGCGTGGATTATTGGAAAACTTGGTAATGAGACATGGAAAGTCACCCAAGTGTTGGACTGGGTGTTCTTGTAAGAATCAAAGAGACAGATGCCAAAGCCTGAAATGGCCTACCAGTCCAGTATGTGATGAGTGTCATGGGAGTGAGCCCTTTATGCTGTGGTGCAGTTGATGCAACCTCACAGACAAACCTACGAGGCCTGTGTTGACAGCTGGTGAATGCTCCCTGAAGCAGGACAGACTGGAGCTTCACCTATACCAGCCACCTCCCCCCACAGGTTGAACCCTTGGGTTCTGGCCGCTGGCAGCATTTAGATGGGTCCCTAGGGTGGCACAGAGAGCAAGAGTCCAAGGGCATGCAGATTTCAGGACAGGCAGCAAGCTGGAGGCACCGGGACAGGCAGCAAGCTGGAGGCACAGGACAGGCAGCAAGCTGGAGGCACCGGGACAGGCAGCAAGCAAGCAGAGTCAGGTGTAAGGCAAGAGGAAGTTAGGCCCAGGCGGCAGGTAATCATGGTCAGGTCCAAAGTGAAAGGCCAGAATCAGAAATCAGGCCAAGGATGGACAAAGATATACAAGAGACACTGGACAAGACGGCTGGGCAGGGCAAGGCTAGACAAGACAGGTAGGACAGAACAAGGCTGGATAAGACAGGCTGGATATGGCAAGACTGGATGAGGCCAGCCAGGCAAGGCAAGGCTGGAACACAAAAACACAGGAACAAGCAGGAGCACTAAGGAACGCAGGAGCAACACGCACCGCTCAAGGCAGGAGACCCTTCCCTGAGGCAGTGAGTGGCAGTGTGTGAGGCACTTAAACATCCCAGGCAGGTGATGTCATCTGAGAGTGCCGTGGGGCTTTTCCCACTACGGGCCCTTTAAGAATCCATGTGCACTGTGCGCACGCGCCTGGGGGGGGGGGGGGGGGTCCGGGAGGATTCCAGAGTAGGACAGCATGCAGATGGCATCAGAGCTGTGAGCGGAGCAGGGCCTTGCGGGTGTGTGTGCAGTCCGTCATGGGAGGAGGCCGTTGGCAATCTGGGGTGGGTGTGGCAGTTCACAGGGACCTCTCATAGACTGCCAAATGTAACACAGTAGAGGTGGTAATCATTATGCTTTAATCAATTTTATATTTAATTTACAAACTTATATACTACTTTTCCAAGTTAATAAACTGCCCAAAGTGGTGTACAACCAAAATTGTCATAAAATACCAATAAGACTGAAATTCTTTTAATTCACCATCCCCATTCTACACCTCTTCAAGATGCTGTTTGTATTGATAATATCTTATTCCCTCTTATTAAACATATCAAGAGTTTAGGCGTCTTACTTGATGTGACTTTTTCATTTAAACCACAGATCCGATCTCTAATCAAAACCGGATTCTTCAAACTCTGGCTCATTGCAGGATTATGACATTTACTGTTTGATCATGATCTTCTTACAGTTGTTCGTTCGATAATTTTTCCCCATATAGACTACTGTAATAGTCATTATATAGGATTACCTAAGGTTACACTACATCCTATTCAATTACTGCTTAATGCTGCCACTTGGCTTTTTTCTCATACGAAACATTCTGAGCACATTTCACCAATTTTATGTAAAATGAATTGGTTACCAGTTATTGAGCGAATTGATTTCAAAATCACTATGATCGTCTTCAAACTCCTCAATTCAGATTTTTCATATTGGTCGAATGCATTGTTGCGCATTTATAAACCTACAAGAGGATTAAGATCCTTTCAATTGAATCTTTTGGAAATACCTTCAGTGCGCCAAGCACTCTTGTATTTCACCAGAGAGACTTCATTTTCTATTGCTGCACCAGCTCTGTGGAATCTTATTCCATTTGATCTGCGTTCCTTAGACAATTTGAAAAAATGTAAATGTAAATGTAAATGTTCCTACTCCATCGTGCCTTTAGTGTATTCTAAAGTCTATTAGGCAAGATGATTTCCTTATCCTATGCAACTGTGAGATATGTAGTATTAAGCATTATCTAGATTACCTTGAATAAGGTACTGAGAATACTTTAGTTTCTATGAAACTAAAGGTATTTTTGTTTGTTAAATCTGTTGTTGATAATGTGTATGATATTTCATATTATGTATGTTTTTATTGTATATCGCCTAGGCCTGTTTGTGATAGACAATTAATACATTTTAATAAATGAAAAAATAAATGAAAATGAAATATATAGTGCCATGAAACACAATAAACATAATGGCCTAAAATACAAAAAATAAACCTCCCATATACACATATGTACTAGTTGTAATAAACGCTTAACAGTGGAAGAAATGAAGCAAACATTATTACCAACATAAAATCCACACTACTGATTCCAGAGGGAAATACCCATAAAATTCACATAAAGAATAAATCATATAGAGGTCAATAATCAGTAAATCAGTGCGTGAATAAGTTATCTGGATATTTAGTGGGATAAATATTCTACTGAATACCCTCAATTAAAGTTATCTGGCTACCTGTATCCAGATAAGGGCAAGGTGGCCCTATCACTTAACCCGCACTCCCTATCTGAGCTGAACATGCTGTTGAGGAAACGTATTTATGTGATTCGGTGTTGGCCTCAAACCTCCTGCTGCCTGCTCCCCAGTCCTGTCTAAATTCAACTAAAATGTGTCTTCCCGGGCCGCCCTAACCCTCCCAATACCTTTAAACTTCCTCGTCAGCCCAGATCAAATAGCAACCTACTGTGACCCTGGCGCAGCGCTTCTAGCCTTACTAGGGGAGCCACTCTGGAATCATAAGCTCAGGGCTGTAGCTTATGCTTCCAGCCTAGTGCCCCTAGCTCTGCACAGTATCCCCCTCAGAATGATGGCAGAAGCAAGAGACTGTGAAGGGACTGCGGCACATGAAGCCAGCGGTAGAAAGTCCCAGGAAGCACCTGTCCAAGGGGGTGGACAACATAACATCACAGGAAATTCAAAAACACAACCAAACAAATAAAAACCCATCCCACATCATAATTGCATTATGATCTCTATTGTCAAGTGGCCTACCCTTGTTACCTCTTGTACTAGGCCATGCAATCCACTGAGATCTAAGTCTAAAGCGATTTCCCCTCTTGTCAGTTCCAGAACCAACTGCTCCATGAAGCAGTCATTTATGGCATTAAACATTTTTACCTTTCTTTCATGCCCTGATGAAAGGTTTAACCCAATCAATATTGAGTAATTGAAATCCAATCAAAACCAAATGGGAACTGTAAATCAGAATATTAGTAAAGCCTAAATGAAGGCATCAGCAAGCCTGATGCTATATGTTTCAACCGAAACCAACCAATCTTCTCAATCATTCACCTTCATAAAAAATCACTTTATTGCACTATTCAAAAATCATCCAAAATAATTTAAAAAATTTTTTTTCCAAAATATATTTTTTTACTTTAATTCCCAGTCCAGAAAGTATGTTCAAAAACAATTTCTTAGAATCACTAAGTAACGCCCAACACGGCCGATGTTTCGCAACAGCAGTGCTTCTTCAGGGGCATGTGAAAATTCTTTATCAAGTTGAAATATGTGCCATTTCAGTCTGGACTCATCATCTCAGCCGTCTCTTCACACGAACGGAGGAACCGAAGCCAACGTCAACTCTCTTTAAATACACAGCTGTTGCAGGACGTAAGTCCTTGACGTCACTATTTTTGGAAGCACATCAGTAGCAGTGTGCACTCATTCTACTGAGGGGCTTCGTGATGCGCTTCCAAAAATAGTGACGTCAAGAACTTAGTGATTTTTTATGAAGGTGAATGATTGAAGGCTTCCAGTCCTTGGAAAAATAAAAAAGCTTTGATTGCTTTTGCTTCAGGTCACTGTCAAGACTGAGAAGAGTCAGGCTGTGTTATCTGTCCTGGGCAATCTGTACAATTTTCTTTAAGAAGGCGACACGGCTAGTCCAGCGTCGCCGCAGGTAACCCGGGCGCGAGCGCGGGAGGCGGCGAGCGGGGGGCGGGAGTAAGCAGGGCAAAAGGAAAATTAGAGAGGGGTACCAATGAGGAAGCGGCAATTCAAATGCTGCTTCACCATTGGTTAAGGGTTAGGTGTAAGAAGGGGGGTAGAGCAGGGAGCGAGGCAGTTGGGAACCAGGCAGCGGATCAAGCAGGGGTTCGTGCTTGCTGCTGTCCTGATTCCCTCCTGTGCGGCGTTTTTTCTCAGACGGCCGGGGTTTTATTCTTTTCTTTTCCGCCCGGTTGGTTGTTTTTCTCCTGTTTCGCTGTTTCCGTGCCAAAATGCGGCGCACTCGCGGCGGGCGGCCGGCTCAAACCAGGGTGAGGCCCGCGCGGACAACGTCGGCGGCTACGGCGGCGGCGGGAGCCCGGCGAGGAGGGGCCCGAGTTTCGCACAGCCTCCCGGAGGTCCGGAGCCCGGAGCCAAGGGTGAGTGGGCCTGTCTCGCCTGCATTGCGGCCCCCTTCCCCCACCCCACCGCCGTTTCATGCGCCGTTCCCGTGCTTGCCGGCTCCCGCGGATGCGGAATCGGGGGAGAGCGGCCCGGAGCCTGACCCCGTGTCCCCCCCCTATAGCCCGGGCTCCCACTTTGGCCTTGCCTTGGGCCAATCCCTTCCTCCGACCCACGTGGGTGTCGCGTTACAGGACATATCGCGGCCTTCTACAATGCCGCGGTCCCTGTCTCCTCAAGGCCTCCTTTCCCCCCCGGGGGACCTGTTTCATGCGGCCCAGCCACCTGTAGCTGGCCCACCCACTCCACTGCCATTGCCTGAGGCGGTCGGTCGCCATACGCCGAGCCAGCGCGCGGTCCTTCCGGAGCCCCCCTCTGCCCTGCAAGCTCCCCCTTGCCGTCCCAGGGCGCGTTCCGCCCACAGCGGCCGCAGGTCCAGTGCCCCCCGTCGGGGTCATGCGAGAGATGGTGGTCCCAGCGCCTCCCGTGGCTCGGATGCTCCTTCAGTCATGCCCGCCATTGCGCACCTGCCTGCCATGCCCCTGGGGAATTTCTCCCAGCCTCCCACGGCTACTGCCCTGGCGGAAATTCTTGGGCACTTGGCTAGTGCGGGTTTTATTGTTTTTCAAAGGCCTGGGGGCGGCAGCGTGCAGGGCCCCATTGAGCAGGGCTTGCCGTCAGGGGGCCTGCTGTTCCAGGGAGCGCAGGGTCTGCCAGATGGGCAGCACCAGCACAGGGTTCCACCTGCTCGCGTGTCCCAGGCCACGGGTGGGGAACGTCGGCCCGGGCATCGCGGTGCGGAGGGCTTCCCTGCCTCTTTTGCAGATGAGGATCTCCCAGGTCCATCGAGCAGGGAGCAATGGCGGGCCCACGAAGGATCGGCCCTAGGAGCGGCACATGGCTTCTCGAGGGCTGCCGGACAGACGGAGCGACAGGAAGTACCGAGGCAGGGCCCGGGACCGGTCAATGCGGAGGATGTCAGCGCCCAAGTGGATGCGGGTAAGGATAGTTCTGTGCGCCGTGGCAGGAGAGCGCGGAGTGATTCTAGTGGAAGTTCCTCGTCCTCGGGGACTAGTTCCAGTGGGTCTCGGGCGAGTAGGGGAGCCACCTTAGGGGAGGGTCCCAAATGTGAAGTAGGTCCACCAGCGGTGGCGTCCCTCTCAGAGTTATGGGAAGAGGTGCCTACTCGATTAGTGAAGCGTATTCGGAGGAGAAAATTTGTTAATATCTTTAAGTTACTAGAGGGGCGGCGAGGTGGAAAACGGTTATCCAAAAAGGCGAAGAAACGCCTTAGAAGGAGTGGATCAGTCCCACGCGTAGCCAAGAATATAGTCAACTGGATGCGGGGTTTTTTAAGGTTGGCCAGTGTAGTTAGTCATTTTGACCCTTCCCAGTACGGTGCTTTGCTGTCCTATGCCGACAGTATCCTAGGGGCTTTCCGGGATTATGAAGGTTGGGCTTGGCTCAACTACGATGAGAAGTTCCGGGATAAGATGGCTGGGAACAAGTTTATGTCCTGGGGTGCTCAGGACATACACCTCTGGTTGACCCAGATGACTAACAAAAGTGCGGGGATGGCCCGGAAGAGTCAAGCGGGGGTAGGGGTGCATACACCCGGGGGTGTGTTGCCGGGAGGCGGGGGTAAGGCCCAGTCCTTTCGTGGCTTCGGAGCGCGCAGTGGCGAACCTAGCTCCAAAGGAGCTGGGGGGGGCGGGGGACATATGCTGGCGCTTCAACAAGCTCACCTGTTTGTTTCCAGAGTGCAAGTTCCGGCATGCTTGCGCCACCTGCGGCGGCGCCCACTCGGCCGTTAAGTGTTCACAGGGGATTGGAGGGGGGGTTGGTAAAGGCACCAAGTAGGTCCGTCCTGGAGTGCAAGGCCGACTCCCCCATTCTGGTGCCTGCGCTAGTCGCGGGTTTGAGCAGGTATCCGGATAGAGTTGCGGCTGAGCTCTTACGGGAAGGGTTTTCCAATGGGTTTCGTATCCCATACGTGGGTCCGGGGTACGGGGGAGGGGTGGGTAATTCTAGATCTGTTCTTAAGCTAGCGCAGGTGGCCCGTTTGAAACTCAGGGAGGAGATTGCACAGGGCCGGATAGCCGGGCCTTTTCCGAGCCCGCCCTATCGGCAGATGCATGTTTCACCGTTGGCTGTGATTCCGAAAAAGGCTTCGGGAAAATTTCGGTTAATCTTGAATTTGTCGCATCCCAAAAAGGGGTCGGTTAATGATTTTATCCCGAGGCAAGCGTGTGTGGTAAAATATGCTTCTTTTGACGAGGCTGTTACTTTGGTGCGGAATGCGGGGCGGGGAGCTTTGTTGGCCAAGGCGGATATCGCGTCCGCTTTTCGATTGCTCCCGATCCACCCGTCGTGTTTTCATTTGTTTGGCTTCTACTTCGAGGGCGGCTACTTCATAGATCGTTGCCTTCCCATGGGCTGCGCGATTTCATGCGCCTTGTTCGAAACGTTTAGTTCCTTTATTCACTGGGCAGCGAAGGGTCATACCGCGTGCGAGGCTTCGCTGCATTACTTGGATGATTTTTTATTTGTCGGTCCGGGGGGGGAGGATGTTTGCCAAAGGCAGTTGCAAGGTTTCCTGCACACGGCGGAGCGTTTTGGAGTGCCCATTGCGGCAGATAAAACGGAGGGTCCGGTGACTAGGTTGACTTTTCTGGGCATTGAACTGGATTCCATGGCCATGGTTTGTCGCCTGCCGGAGGACAAAGTGAACAAGTTGCGGCAGTTGGTTAGCAGTGTGCGGGCAGCGAGTAAGGTGACCTTAAGGCAGATGCAATCATTAATCGGTTCCTTAAATTTTGCATGCCGTGTGATACCTATGGGCCGGGCGTTCATACGGCGTCTCTCGGCCAGAACGGCTGGGATTCGGTCAGCGCATCACTTCCTCAGGGTGTCGCGCCCGGTAAAAGAGGAGTTGATGGTGTGGGGAGAATTTTTACGCTCCTTCAATGGGATCTGCTTGATGATGGAGCCTGAGGTGTCCAACGCTCAATTGGATTTGTATTCGGACGCTGCGGGTGCGTCGGGTTTGGGTTTGTACTTTCGGGGAAAATGGTGCGCGGAGCCATGGCCGGCCTCCTGGGTCAACGGGGGTCTTGTGAAGAATATAACCTTCCTTGAACTCTTCCCGATCGTAGTAGTTTGGACTATTTGGGGGCCCTACCTGGCGAATAAACGTGTGGTATGGTGGTGCGACAACCTAGGCGTTGTGCAAGTCGTCAACAGGCAGGCTGCCAAGTGCCGTAACGTCTCTGCTCTTTTGCGGGTTATGGTTTTGTTATGTCTGCAGTTGAATGTTAGCCTGCGGGCGCGCCATGTCCCGGGGTCTTCAAACGTCATAGCTGATGCTCTCTCTCGTTTTAAGTGGGACACGTTCCGGGCCGTTGCGCCCCAAGCGGACTGCGATGGGGAGCGGGTCCCCGCCCACCTATGGAACTTGGTCAAGATACGACATGGGACTTGATACGGCGCTCTGTGGCCCCAGCGACTTGGAGAGCTTACGTGGCAGGGAATGCAGTTGTGACACGTTTTCTGGTGGCTTTGGGATGGCAGGGGGGACGGGTGCGGGTGCCGGCCCTGCTACAGTTTATTTTGTGGGCAAAAGGGGCGGGTTTTTCGTTGGCGTCTGTACGCAGTCACCTTGCGGGTTTTACGTTCTTCCAGAAGTTGGAAGGGTGCAAACACCCCCTGCGCAGTTTTTTGGTCAGGAAAGTTTTGGAGGGGTGGGGCAGGGGGGGGGGCGCACGGGTGGACAGGCGTTTGCCGATCCGGTATGGTAACTTGCTCGTGTTGGCCCACGGGCTTAGCAGGGTATGTAGTTCGGAGTACGAATGTGCGCTATTCCGCTTATCCTTTTCCTGGGCATTTTTTGGCGCCCTGCGGATCGGGGAGTTGGTGGCGCGGTCTCGGGTGGCTCAGGATTGGCGCGATGGGTTACGGGTGGGGGACGTGAGCGTGTTTGCCCGGAGTGTATCTTTGCGGCTTCCCTATTCTAAGACTGATCAAAGGGGTAAGGGCGCGTGGATTTCTTTGATCCCGGCGGAGTGCGCTTTGGTATGTCCGGTGCGGCTGGCTTTGCTGTACTTGGAGGTGCGCCCGCCGGTGGAGGGGTTTTTCTTGGTGCATGCGGATGGTTCCCCCCTCACCCGCTATCAGTTCGGTGCGGTGCTGCGCAGGGTGGTGGAGGTCCTTGGGTGGGAGGCGGCCCGTTTTTCGTCGCATTCGTTTCGCATCGGGGCGGCTACCTCGGCGGCCGAAATGGGCTGGTCCACAGCCCGGATTAAGGCCCTGGGGCGGTGGAAGTCGGAGGCGTTTCGGATTTACGTCCGGCGCTAGTGGCTTTCGGGTCGGGGGATAGTGGCGTTCAGGTTGGGGGATCCGGGAGTTTGCCGGCGCCTAACATGTTTGTTTGTCTTGCAGATCGGGCTGGGGAGGTGTTGACAAGGAATTGTGCCTGGATCGTGGGTCATTCCTTTATCCATCGTGCCTACCGTCGTGCCAAGAAGAGGCCTTACGGCGAGCATTTGAATCTGACCCCTGAGGACATGCAAGTGCGCTGGATTGGCAAAGGGGGGCTCAAATGGGATGAACTATGTGATTTGTTGCAAGGCAATATTGAGCGGTGGGGTGCCCCGGAATGGCTTATCATTCATTTGGGTGGTAATGATGTGGGCCGTTTGACATGTCGACAGCTCATACAAATGATGAGAAAAGATATGGCGTCCATCATGAATCGTTTGCCCCACACCCAATTGGGTTGGTCGGATGTTATTATTCGCCCGAAACACCAGCACGAGCCCTTATGGAGGAATGGTGTGAAGAAATTGAACCGCCAGATTGGAAAATGGCTGGTAAGGGAGGGTGGCTTTTGGATTCGGCATCAGTGGTCCTGGGATTTGCTGGGGGGTTATTTTCTGGGAGATGGGGTCCACCTTTCCGATGTCGGCATCGATCTGTTTAATAATGCCTTGGAGGATGGGCTTAGGCAACAGATTAGCGCTAGGAGGCCGCAGTGGGGGCACAAAGCCTAATGGACATTAGGTCTTTGTTTTGGTGGCGGAAAACCCGAGCCATATGCTGTATTGTATATTGTGTAAATGTGATTTACTGTTCGGAGGGGGGGGAGGAATGCCCGTGTAGCTTGGGGCTACACGGGAAGGCCTAATGAGCAAGGGGGGGGCCGATGCTCAGGCCGCAAGCTTACCCTCGCTGGTGACGCGGCGGGGTGAGTAGGGGAAAAGGGGGGCAACAATTTTCGCTTATCACCGGGACGCGGTGTAAGCTAATGGGGGATGAGGAAGTGGAAGGTGGGGGAATTTGGATTGTTGTTAAGATTTTGGCTCGGGTTAAGTTAAGTTTTAATAAACTGCGGCCTTTGTTTTCACCATACAGTTGTATCTTGGTATTATTGGGGAACAGGGGGAGGGGCAAAAGGGGTAGAGCCGGACGCAGGTCTCGCGTACTGGGTTAAAGAAGGCGACACGGCTAGTCCAGCGTCGCCGCAGGTAACCCGGGCGCGAGCGCGGGAGGCGGCGAGCGGGGGGCGGGAGTAAGCAGGGCAAAAGGAAAATTAGAGAGGGGTACCAATGAGGAAGCGGCAATTCAAATGCTGCTTCACCATTGGTTAAGGGTTAGGTGTAAGAAGGGGGGTAGAGCAGGGAGCGAGGCAGTTGGGAACCAGGCAGCGGATCAAGCAGGGGTTCGTGCTTCCCACCCTCCCTCCCCGGTATGCATTGTTGTGGTTTGCTGTTTTGTATTTGTCGCAGTGGTGGCGGAAAACCCGAGCCATATGCTGTATTGTATATTGTGTAAATGTGATTTACTGTTCGGAGGGGGGGGAGGAATGCCCGTGTAGCTTGGGGCTACACGGGAAGGCCTAATGAGCAAGGGGGGGGCCGATGCTCAGGCCGCAAGCTTACCCTCGCTGGTGACGCGGCGGGGTGAGTAGGGGAAAAGGGGGGCAACAATTTTCGCTTATCACCGGGACGCGGTGTAAGCTAATGGGGGATGAGGAAGTGGAAGGTGGGGGAATTTGGATTGTTGTTAAGATTTTGGCTCGGGTTAAGTTAAGTTTTAATAAACTGCGGCCTTTGTTTTCACCATACAGTTGTATCTTGGTATTATTGGGGAACAGGGGGAGGGGCAAAAGGGGTAGAGCCGGACGCAGGTCTCGCGTACTGGGTTATGTTCCTCAGACTCCAAATATGTGCTGACAGTGCATCTGAGCACTCTGGAGGAAATATTGCTTTGGCAATATATCAGTATAGACATTGTTATACTGATAGCTATTGGAGTCATTTTTCAAAGTGTGCTGATGAGCTCTTGGTGAAATTTTGGGGTTATTTTGTAACTCCTTGCATAACATTGTTTCTTTCACTTTAAAGGATAGCCACTGCTGATCCATGCAGTTATTCAATGAGCCTTCTTGGAAATTCAGACAATGCTGCCATGTTTTGTTTATGGACTTGGCCTTAGAAGCAGCCCCTATATATATATATATATATATTATATATATCTATGTACTGAGGATTTTCAAAGTGCACTTGTGTGCATAAGTTCACGCAAAAGATTCATGGCTGAGTGGCCCGGTACATGTAGAAATTCACTCATGTAAGATTACGCAGCTTGGAAGGGCACATCTTGTGCGTGTAGACTTCTGCATATACTTTTTAAAAATCAAAAGTATGAATATAAGTCCCCCGGCATGCCCCTGCTCAGTTCATGTAAAAGTGCATGTGAAACTGGGTTACATGGGTACTTGTTACATGATCCGATCCCTGGACTATCTTGTAACAGCAATTTACGGTTCAGACATAAAACCACGTTTTATGGGCATAAATGTCTTGGAAAATTACCCCCTTTATGCGGCCTGGGCCACCGGCCTCACAGATAAGACCTTTTAAAACAGGTTTTGGAGAAGGAAGCCATTAGACAATGAAATGACCGGGCGTGTAGATACAGAAAATAATTTGAACCTTGAGTTAAATTTGAACCCCCTCAGTGTTTCCTCTAGAGAGACCAAACTGTTTATTTTAAAGACCCCTCATTTGGAGGTTTTGTACAGAGGGCGGTTTGTGATAATGTCCTAAAAGGGCCAAATTTTAGAGCCAGGAACAAAAATGTTATTAAAGCAATTGCATTCCCTTGCCAGATACTCAGTTTAAGTCATCATTGAGCAGCTGCTTGGTAATTCCCCTGAATCTGAGAGCAGCCGTGTCAGCAAGATTCTCAAATGATCTCCCACTCACTGGATGAGATTAGTCCGTAATCAGTAGTGATATTGCAAATAACCTCACTTGTGACCAAGCTGATCAGTTTCCATTTCCTGGGAGGTAATTTGTGACACCATTCAGAACTCTTCTAGTGGTAGCATTAGTGATAATCTTAACAAAAAGGAGACCATAGTTCTGCCTTCACCTTCAGTTTTGTTTAAAACTTCTCACGTAGTACAGTGACTTATAGCAAAAACCTTAACCATATAACCTGAAGATTGCAAAGCATGAAAATTATGTGTATTGCAGTTTTGAAAGGTTTTTTTTGGAGGCTCCTGGATTCTTTAGATAAAATTGTTTTTGAAAGTGTAATGTTCTTATGTTTATATATAATTGTTGTTCTTGTATGTCTTTTTGATGTTGTGAGGCTATGTGAATAGTTTTTTGTGGTCCTATGTGTAATGTCAATGTTGTATTTTGAGTACTTTATGTTTTTTTCGGCTGAGTGGCCCAGACACATTTTACTTGTGTTATAAATTTGATGGAAGGGTTACATAGATTTTGTAAAATAGTAAGAGATTTCTCTACATTGTGAATGGAAATTAATTGTAATAAAGAGATTTTTAATAGAAATTTATATTGAGAATTTTTGCATTATCTCTTGGCTATAACATTAGTCTTATATGTAGGCCATGATTACCACCGCCCCATTCAAGCTCTTCTAGCTTGGCTGTTGCATCAGTGGTCCTTAGGTTGAAAGGCATGAACTGCAACTCCTTTTGGTCAATAGGTGTCACTGCAGAGCAGCAGCAAGGCACCATCTCTGAGAGCTGTAGATGTGTCCCCTGTTGCAGTTGTTCCAAAGATCAGGAGTCTGGGTCCAGGAAGTGATTCTTTATCTCTTGGGTGGTAGAGTGCAGCACTGTCACCATGTCATTAAATTGCTGATAGAAATAGCAAGCACATGTGAAACTCCAGGAATTATTATATTTAAGAACATAAGAACATGCCATACTAGGTCAGACTATGGGTCCATCAAACCCAGTATCCTGTTTCCAACAGTTGCCAATCCAGGCTATAAGTATCTGGCAAGTACCCAAAAACTATCCATCCTTGTTTTTCTTGGGTTTTTATTCCTAACAGTGTCCTCTCCTCCCTCCTCCAACCTTATATTTCCCTTCAACAGCCCCCTGTCCCTACTAACCTCCATTATCCATACCTCTCTCCAAAGCTCTATAGACCTACTGACCTTGAATGGGAGAATATATTGCAGTTTTACAGAAATATAATTCCCATTGAAATATTAGCATACTGATAAAGCAGGATCAAGACTTTGATAAATTTTCTCCCATGCATTTTACAACTATCTGTACCTGGTTTCAGTGATATATAATTTAATGTTTATCTATCTGTCTTTTTAAGCTTGGCAGGCTCCTCCTGAGTGGCTGTTTAGAGTAAATCTAACGCCATCAGACCTTCACCACCTCAACGCTAGTCTCGTGAATGACAGCAGAATGAAGTCCAAGACAGCTCTTTTAAATGTGAGTTGGTACATCAGTGACAATGGTAAGTTCAGCAGTCTTATACGTTTTGCAGTGTAATTCACCATTTGCATGACATCTGTTGGAAGATATTTATTTATTAAAACAAAAAAAAAGTATAACCCGCCATAGTGCAAAGGTTCAAGGTGGGGTACAATATCTCAATAATAAAATAGTTAAAAGCACAGACAAACAAAAGGACAAAGTGAACTCCTCCAATTACATAGCACTGCATCACAAAGAATAAAAAAAACCACATGTAACAAATGCAAACACTGAAATCCCTATCCCCTGAATGGCCTGGATAGCACATTGAAAGAAAACCAGGAGAAAAATAATCTCAATGTATATGCTAGGTGGGAATACTTACTGAAAGAGGTATGTTTTAAGCTGATTTCTGAATGTCTGAGTACATCTTATTACATACATATAATTGCTCAAGAAAAGTGTTCTAAAGAATCAGACCTGCTCCCGAAAAGGCCCTTTCCCGGGTCAAAGTGAGGTTTGCTGACTGAATACAGAGAATCTCCAGGAGACCCAATTAAGAGGATCTCAATATACGTAGAGGATTATATATGCACAACATTGTATTTATACAAGAAGACACGTTGCTGCTATGTGTGACTTTTTCCATGGACTGTACGTATTCCAAAGGGCCATAAAAGAATTTATATCCTGGGGCTGCTTCCTCAGTATCTTTCCTCTATCTATCTCCCAAGGGATCTTAATGTTCTTTCTCTTGGGGGGAAGGGTAACCTTCTAGGCCAAGGCAGGGGAGAACTTCCTTTTCTGTGTTACCATGACTGTTTGGGACAAGCCAGACTAATTTGAATACCTATCCAGCGAACGTTTACTGTGATTGATTGGAATTAAAATCAATATGACCGAAAAATAAAGTGTCCAAGTACATTCAGATTCTGTAGCCATATGGGAGTACAGAATTAAGTTGCTTCTCCCTCTGTTAAGTATTTCTTGGTACTGAATCTTAGAACTGGTATATCAGCCATGGTGTGGCCTGAATATGTGTTCTAAGGTGGCAGAGGTATCCTAACCAGGTCGGATGTCCTCTTCCCCACAGTATCTGATGTCCAGAGTTCATTCCAGAACTCCAACCTGCCTGTGTCCCGAGTCCCCAGGGTGGAAACTCCATCGGGGGTCTCCAGATGTCCTCAATCTTCTTCATCTCAATAGCAGGGGATCTTCCTGGAGGAAAGATTCTTACTGGAACAAGTTCTTAAAGCTTCCAGCTCTGGGTAAGGAAGGGGGTGGGAAAAAATACTTCCTTCCCAAAATGATGACAAAGCAATACTTCATTTTCCAATTTTGGGTCTCTACAACCTCCTCTTAAAGGGGCAAATTGGTACATAGATCCCTCCTGAAAAGGGGATTTCTGCCTCTTAGAAAGAAGAGATCTCCCAATCACAACTCTCAAAAATTTAGCAAAAATGTCAAAAATCTCACTCTCTCCTCTTCCCTGCAGATTCTATCACAAAGACCTGGCAGGTTGATGCCTCTCCCTTCCTTTTCTAGGCAGGGGGCTTAAACTTGGAGAGCACACCTACACACCTCTTTCTCATCCAAACACAAATCTACACTGCCTCACTTTTCCCTAGGCTGTAAAATAAAATAGATGTTTATTGGATAATACATCACTGACCCTACTGCTCTCTTACCTATCCCCTTGCCTGCCTTGGATCTATGTTTGTGCGTTTTCCACTCTTAACTTCTCAGCTGCAGAAGGTTTTAGCACCTGATGGGCCTCCGTTGTCCTCCCTCTGGCTCCACTGCATGAAAGATGGCAGAATGGGCAGAGTGAGGACTCTGAGAGTGGTAGGGACAGAGGTGGGAAGAAGGTTGAGGACAGACTGGAAGGAAGAGTGTATGATTAGGCTGGGGATATGTGGGAGGCGAGGACTGGGGCTGTGGGGGAAAAGTGCTATCTGGTGCTAGCTATTGGGAGAATGCCAGTTTTGTTTTGTTATGGCAGTTTTGTTTTGTTTTGTTATGTTTTGTTATGTTTTGTTATGTTTTGTTATGGCAGTACAATTGAGTTATGGAAATGTATGTATTTGATTCACCAGGAAAATGTACCTATCAATAGCACCTGGGCTGAGAAAACATTTGACATTTTTGCACCCTCAAGAAACCCCTAATTCGCTGGATAATAAACACCAACATTTATAAGAACATAAGAACATGCCATACTGGGTCAGACCAAGGGTCCAGCAAGCCCAGCATCCTGTTTCCAACAGTGGCCAATCCAGGCCATAAGAACCTGGCAAGTACCCAAAAACTAAGTCTATTCCATGTTACCATTGCTAGTAATAGCAGTGGCTATTTTCTAAGTCAACTCACCTAAAAACACCTAAAAACACCTAAACACCTAAAAATCAAAACCATATTGACACATCACACATTTCCTAGCAGCAAAAGCAGAAACACTAGTAGTTTGTTTAGATGAAACGTTAGCAATGTAATTATGTCAGCAGTATAATGCCCCAGTATATGCTATTATGTTTGTACATAGTCACATCATGCAATGGGTTACAAGTACATTGATCTCTAACTACCCTATTCCTTTCAATGTATCTGCAGCAAGCTTGCTCAAGCTGAGAGCTACGATGATCTGCATACAGATGAAAAGAGATGTTGGACAATCCATCTGTGTTCGATGCAACTACACAAAACCATTTCAAAGTGAAAGGAATTCAAATGGCCAACTAGTAAGCATTAAAAAAGCAGCATGAATTTTATTAAGAATTAATTATGTTGGTATTTGGGTTTTTAAGTGCTACTTGCTTTATTTTCTCTTTTGATAGTTTACCACTCAGTCATTTCTCCATTTAAATTTTCTGACACTGGATCTAAAACACATACACACATACACATACACACATAAAAGAAAAACCATACATGAACATAGTCTAGTGCACACTCCCTGTAGTAAATGGACCTGTGGTTTATTCCTCTCCAGTGAGAGTAGGGTGGTCTAGGCTACTGCTCTACACTGTTATTTATGAATTTTACCTTCTGATGTATTTAAATGTTGGAAGAAGTATTTTGGATTTTGCTATTGTTATATCTTATTGAGGCATTGCATTATTATGATACTATGTATGAACTGTTTATTGAAGTATTTATACATTTAGGACCTGATTTTCAAAAGTATTTACATGCTTAAAAATGGGTTTTACATGTGTGAATGCACTTTATCTATGTAAGTGGGCCTTTGAAAATTGCTACAATATATACTATTGAATTGTCCATAGGTTATACATGTATAAGTGCACTTTATGTGGGTAAATGGCTTTTGAAAATTGCTACAATAGTAGTTATATTTACACATGTGAATCCTTTTGAAGATTACCCCATAAGAATATATTTTATAATGATTTCTTTTTATGTTTCTACTATATTATAGTATTTTGACTATTACATTGTTATGAGCCACTTTAGGTCAAATGTCTGTTTAAGGAAGACCAAACACATGTATAACATAAATTCCAAGTTAAAAAAAGTATTTTGCACTGGATCATTAGCTCAGCTGCACTGTTACATAGGACATCCAGGAATCATTTTTGGACTTAGTCTATTATTCAAGTCAGCATGGGATAGATATCCTGTGAAGGCAGCATCCATAACTCCCAGCAGGGAAGGAGTCATAGATATCACTTGAACGCATTTGGAATAGGCTCTGAAGAGATTGATGGCAGTGGTTCACAACTCTGTCCTGGTGGATCCCCAGCCAGTTGGGTTTTTAGGATATCCGCAATGAATATGCATGAGATAAATTTGCATGCATATTTCTATGAATACATTTAAAAACAATGGCCAAAAGTTTGAATTGAATTCATTGGTGAACAGATAGTCCATGAAGAGCCTATAATAATAAAGGGGGTGAATGATCCCTAAACAACAGATGACCAGCAGTATTCTCTATTACCTGTAACTGTTTCTAAGCCACCCGTGATAGACCCAAATAAGAGGAGCTGCAGTAATCAAGTCTGCTAATCACTAACGCACAAATGACAGATTCCAAATCTTTTCTTTCTCAGAATAGCATAATTGGTGAAACTGTCGAAAAAGAAAAAAGAGGTGCGAGCAACTGCTGAGATCTGATCCCTAGGGGGCTACTTTCAAACTGTTCACAGAAGTGCAAAGTCTGCGGGTACTTTTTAACTACAGACTTTCTACCAGTTTTCAAAGGGTAAACCTACCCTTAGATAGTAAGTCGGAAACAGTATGCACACAGACCTGCACCCGCTATTTGTGCAGGGTACTTTTTCTGGTAAAATATATGACGGTACTTTAGAAACTTCAAAAACATGTATATAAGTGCTAACTCCTCCCTAGCCCTTCACCCCAGGAATGCTTCTTCTAACTTTATGCACAGAGAGAGGGTAAAAAATGTTCAAAGGAAACCCCCCCATTTCCATGAGTAAACCGCTGTTTATTAGACAGAAATAGTTTTGAAAATTGCCTTCCTAGCATCTAATCAGATGCTCAACCTACCTACCATCCCTGCAGAAGCTCTTTTACTAATCATTTATTTGCCCTACTATCCCATATAATTTCACTTGTTGCTGGATTTAACTTCAGCTAATTTTCTGCCAGCCAATCAACAATTGTCTCTAAACAATTATTTGCCTTTCCAATTTCTGAAGGCTGGCTTGAAGATGCAGGAACAACTAGTAGTATATCATAAACGAAAACATAAAACACTGTATTCCATGTTGCCGAAGAAGGTCTGCCAAGGGAGGTAAATATGCATAAACAAGAAGAGAAGAAAGAATGCAGCCTCATGGAATTCTGCATGATGAGTGTCACATGGAGGACTAAATATACCACCCCACAGTACAAACTGGATACAATTTAGTAGTGTAGTCACAGGTGAGCATGGGTGGATTGTGGCCCACTCAGTTTGGGCTCAAGACCACCCAATCAGTGCTGCCTGGTGACTGAAGAAAAGGCCCTACAGCAGGGCAGCCACATCCTGTGGTGGCCTAAGAAAAAAAACAAGACCCTGCAGCAGGGCTGTTGTGGATCCCATCCCATGGCAGCCCAAGAAGAGGCCCAAAAGAAGGGGGAGGCCCTGATAGAGTACGTGTATATGAGAGTGAGAGCCTGCATATGTGTGTGTATGTGTGTGTGTGTTTGAGAGAGCAAGTGAGAGGCTATGTGTGTATGTGAGTGATAGCATGTGAAAGTGAGAGCCTGTGTGTATGTGAGGGAGTGAATGAGAGTGAGAACGCGCGCGCGCATGTGTGTGTCTGTGTGTGAGCTTGTGTGACTGAGAGCATGTGAATGTGTGAGAGAGAGAGAGCCTGTGTGTATGAAGGAGCATGTGAGAGTATGTGTATGTGGGTGTGTGTTTGAGGGAGCATGTGAAAGTCTGAGAGCTTGTGTGTGAGAGAGAGAGAGAGCATGTGAGGGCTCAGGGTGTGAGTTTGTGTGTGTGTTTGAGAGAGCCTGTGTGTGTGAGAGAGAGCATATTTGAGTGAGAGCTTGTGTGACTGCGTGTGTGTGAAGGAGGAAGGGAAGAAGACAGAAGGAGAGAGAAGAAAAAGAAAAAAAAAGATACCTTGAATAAGGAATTAGGAGAACATCAACAAGGGGAAAGTGAAAAAAGGAGACCAGGACCAACTGATTAGAAAAATAAGGTAAAAAAAATGTATTTTTAATTTTTAGAGATTGGAATATGCATCTTTGAGAATGTGCATATCTTACATTTTTGTTTTTTTCTGCAGTTTACAGTCTGGTTTCTTGTGCTTTCCATTTCAGTTTTGTCTGCATGTTTCAGTTTCTAATTTGTAGTCCCTTATTTCTGTTTTAGGTAATGGTTGGTCTGTGTTCTGCATGTGTGACTGAGGTGCAGTATTTCTGCTAGCATGTAGGGATTTCTAGCAGTCTGGCTTGTTTTGTTACCCCAGTAGTGTCGCGCCCGTCAGTCGCAGACTGCTGCGCCCTCTCTGTCTCACCTCTTTTCTTTCTCTTTCCTCTCCTCTGGGCAAGATGGCTGCCTCCGCCTCTCTCCGCCAACCTCTCCGGCGTCCCCGGACCGGCATGGGTGATTGCGTTCGCCATTCTTAGACTGAGGTCACTTAGGGCTCACGCGCCGCCCTCTCTTTTGAATATGTCATGGCGGGAACCTCAGGGGCATCCCCACCGCATGACATCATTAACTCCGGGTACTTAGCCTCCGATCTCCAATCCAGCTACGAGTTAGCAAGGTTTCCGCTCCAGCTAATTTCGACTTCCTTCAGAGACACCCGTTCTGAGTTCTCGCTCCTACAAACCCTCCGGGGTTACGCTGGCTACACCAGGGCGTTCTAGGTACCTGCTCCTCGGGAGAATTATTCGCTCCTACCTACCCTCTGGGGCTACACTGTTCCAGCAAGGACGCTCAAGGCACCCGCTCCTCGGGAGTCTTGCTTCGCTCCTATCTACTCTCCAGGTTTCCCAGCTCATCAGGATCCTAGGTATCCACTCCCTGGGGCCTTGCACTCACCTGCCTTCCTCCTGGGTTAACCTGCATCTACAGAGGATATCTGTGCTCCAGTTTCCGGGCCTTGCATCATCTCTACCTCCGATCTGTGGAGGCCACCTCTCCTACAGCTACCAGCCTTCGTGAGTACCTTCTCTCTTCAGTCTCTCTGCCTTGTCTCACCACAGAATAGATTCTCGGTGTACTCCGCTCCACGGACCACTACCGGATCTACCATCACTGACTACGTCATCTGTGACTGGGTTCTCGGCCTACCCTGCTCCACGGACCACTACCAGACCCTTCACTTCCAGCTTCTGGTGAGACCTTCTCTGCACTTGATACAACTCAGTGCCTGGACTGAACTTCATCATCAAAGACCTACTCCACTTGCTGAGGAACACACCCCGCTCCTTGGAACTTGCCAACTGCTGTATAATAAAGCTTCTATTCTCTCTGTGGTCATTACTGAAGACTCAGCCTATTGCTATATTTTCCTCAAGGGGCCCCTCCCCGTGGTTGGAGTCAACAATATAGCAGCCAAGGGTCCACATGTCAAACTTACAACAAGTAGGTGGTGTATTAGTGTTCTAAGGTGTGGTGCAATATTTCCATGGCTACCTTTTCATAAATAAGGTTGCTGCTGTTTGAATTCTGAGAGATAGTCCTGATATGGTGTGGAATGGCCACTGAATGGCCACCATTTCTATGGATAAGTAGTGGGTGGGATAAGTAGTTAGCTGGTTAAGTAGTGGGCGGAATAGGGGTGTAATGGGGAGGAGCTGCTTAACCAGCTAACTTAGGCCTGGATTTATCAAAATGCACTAAATATTGCATGTGATAGGAAAAGGGCATGTTTTATGGTAATAGACTGTTTATCGCAAAGTGTGCTATCTTAGTGCTTTGCATAGGTATTAGCGCAAACTGTGATAAGTTTTTCACACTTTGCAATAAGTGCCAGAATTGTTGTATGAGAGAGAGAGAGAGAGAGAGAGAGAGAGAGAACCTAGCTATAAGGCCCTCATACTAGGTAGGTATTTATACATCTATATGAGGCCCACCTAGCTACTCGAAGTGAGGTTTAGGTATTAGTGTAGGGATTAGAGGTCACTTTGACATTCAGAGTGCGACGTACGAACAGAACAGTGCATTCTTGTGAAGATTTGATGACCTTCGGAGTGAGGAAACTCACCCAGAGCCATATTGCACATATTAACGCAAATGAAAAAGGTGTAGTTAAAGCTGTGCAATATAGCTTCGCAAATTGTGAAGCCGGCCCATTTGGCCAGAAATCCTGCCCCAAACTCCTCTCCTTTTCCTAATTTGCATCGCACCATGCATTATGGTGTTTTCACATGCAATAAAGGCATTTTCCCATGCATTAAAGGTGCTTTTTCCATGCGAAAACCCCTTAACGCATGCGAAAACACCATATAGCACTTTGATAAATTACCCCCTTAGCCAGATAAGTGGTGATATTCACATTACTCCTACTAAGTTAGCCAAATAAGTTAGACCTACTATCGAGCAGGTCTAAAGTTAGTTGGATATGCCTCTATAGCAAACCTTAAAAATATCAGGGAGTATTGACTGGTGTGACCATTCTGCTGAATATCCCTGCTAAATAAGTCAGAGAAGTTTATCTGCCTAATTTAGGCCTGGATTCATCATTCTTTGCAGCCTTTGCACCACGGCAATGTGCTGGCTGCCGGCTTTTGCACCGAATAGCGCCATCATGAAAGGTGGTGCTATTTGGTGCACTACTGCCAATGATAACGTTACTAACATTATCGCCGGCAGCAAAGACACCGCCGACTCCGCCCCTCCCCGCCCTGACTCCTTCCCTCCCCCTAATTTGCATTTTATCGCATGCGAAAAGGCCCTTTTCACATGCGATATGGCCTTATCGAATGCGTTAGGGCCCTAACGCACGCGATAAAGCTTTAGAAAATAACCCCCTTTAGCTAGCTGTATAAATGTCTTTCTTTTTTTTAATTTGTTTTTGAATTACAGTATTTTCTGTTTATTTTATTTATAATTAATGCATTTTATATTGTTTGTATTATTGAAATATGTTGTAAGTCACCATGGGTGTTTTGGTTGGGAAGGTATTTGATAAATAAAGCTACTGCTGCTGATAATCACTTATAGATCAGCCCTCTCACACTCAGCTCTGCTAGTCTCTTCAACAACCAGCCATGATCTTAAAGTAGGCAAGATGACTAGGGAATCACTGTTCCTATCTGCTTGTGAGTGGATACTATTTGTAAAGGCCAGCAGCAAGGTCTCTGTGCTATAACTGTAGCGAGACCCTGATATAGCAGACATGAAAACCACCTGTAACAGTCAGGTAGCTGAATGATTATTATTAATATAAAAAGTAGAAAAGAGGTGCTCATAGCCACTGTTACGACCAAAAATGATGTTTTCAAACATTCATCAAAGGTGTAGGTACTGCAAAACAGTATTTCAAGCAAAATATACCCCAAAATTCTGAAATTCAGTCCTAATAACTAGAACCTTCAGCAGGGTGATATAACACGACTACACACCTTTTCACATCGTGTACAATTTGAAGAGCAGTTGTTAATGGCCCTGTTAATGCAATGACTCCCCCCCCCCCCCCCACACACACACACATCAGTTTAGAACAAAAATCTTATGCATAACTGACATAACATGAAGTAAAATATTGAGCTTGATAAATGTTCTAGTTAGAAGCAAAACACTGAACATTTTCAGTAACTTTGTTTGTTTTGGTATTACCTAGTTTTTCTGTGTATGTTGACTAAAAGATTTTGACATGACATTGCTCAAATAGGGGTAGATTTTTAAAAACTGCTCGATCGCGTACTTTTGTTTGTGCAGCAGGCGCAAACAAAAGTACGCTGGATTTTATAAGATATGCGCATAGCTGCGCGTATCCTCTAAAATCCTGGATTGGCGTGCGCAAGGCTGCCGATTTTGGGCATCCAGCGTGCGCCAAGCCGCGCAGCCTGCCTCCATTCCCTCCGAGGCCGCTCCGAAATTGGAGCGGCCTCGGAGGGAACTCTCTTTCGCCCTCCCCTCACCTTTACCTCCCTTCCTCTACCTAACCCACCCCCCCGGCCCTATCTAAACCCCCCCCTACCTTTATCCATGGATTTACACCTCCCGGAGGGAGACGTAAATCCACGCGCGCCAGCGGGCTGCTGGCGCACCGAGACCCGACCCGGGGCGGTTCCGGAGGGCGCGGCCACGCCCCCGGAACACCCTGGCCCGAAACCACGCCCCCGGGCCCGCCCTGAAATGCCACGCCCCGCCCCCAAAACGCCACGTCGTTCGGCCCCGCCCCCGACACACCCCCGTTCAAAAACCCCGGGACCTACGCGCGTCCCGGGGTTCTGTGCGCGCCGGCGGCCTATGGAAAATAGGCGCGCCGGCGCGCAAGGCCCTGCTCGTGTAAATCCAGGTGGATTTATGCGAACAGGGCTTTTAAAATCCACCCGGCAATGAATGAAACCCCTTGATGCCCAATTCATGTTTTTTGTTTGAGCATATAGCTTTGTATGCCAGGAAAGTCTTAACAGGGCAATGACTCTTTATGAATTTCAAGACAACACACTGAAGAGATTAATGTAGAATATTATGGGATCCATATTCAGCGGCAGTTATCCAGCTAAATGTCGCCTTTTGAATATATCCACCATGTATCCAGCTAAAGTTTAGACGGATAACTCATTATCCAGCTAAAATTTAGCCGGTTAATGTAGGGGGTGTTCCAGTGTGGAGTTAGGGTAGCCAGATAACTTATCCTTATCTGGCTACCCTAATCTTACTTACTCGTTAGCCGAATAAAGTTATTTAGTTAAGATAGTCAGGGATATTTAAAGTTGCAGCTGTGCCACTGAATATAATTAACTTTGCAAGTTGGCCAGTGGCTGAATATTATCCACTATGAGTGCATATCCTTATGATATGCCAAATTTTCAATCTGTGTCTAAGCAATATGCTTTTGGAGCTATACCACTGGAAATCTACCTGTGGAACGAGCAGGAGTTTTTCCTTTTCAGTATTATACAAAATTATTCTGCTCATGATATTTCCAGCTTGATCATTTCTTTTGCCTCTTTCTACTTTTTGTGTGTTTTGATTCATCTATGGGAGGCATTCTCAACTTGAGAGGTGCAGGATTAGATAAGTGAAGGCACACATAGGCTGTGCCTGGAGGAGCAGAACCTGTGCACCTGGTAGAGGGCAATGCCTTTATTTAATAAAATAGGTTAAATGAGTGTAAGCAAAGCCCCATGTGAGTCTAAGTGCCATGTGGTATATGGGAAGTGAGCTCTTGGTGCTGTGGTGTGGTGAACCGCCTAGTCCTACACCGACATGTGTACTCTGGGACAGGACTGGTCAAGAACCTCATCTTTACTAGCCCCTTTCCCTACAGGTTGAGCCCTTGGTGTCTGGTGGCCAGCAGGACTTAGGCAGAGGACCCACAGAGTAAGGAGTTCAAGAGAGACACACTGGAGATAAGCCAGGGGTCAGAGCAGGCAGCGAGCAACAAAGTCCAGGTCCAGGCAGAGGGTCAGAGGCAGACGGCAGGCAAGAATAGCTGAGGTGCAGGCAAAGGTCAATGGCGGGCAGCAATCAGGAATAGTCTAGGTCCAGGCAATGGTCAAGGGTAGGTAGCAAGTGAAATGTAGTCAAGGTCCAGGTAGGGGTCAGTCCGAGGTGAGAGTAGGAGCAAGGTAAGGAAGATTGATCAGACAAGGGAGGCTGGACAAGACAAGACAGATTGCAGGGTTGTCCCACAACTGGCCAAATGTTACAAGTACACAATATATTTATTTTCTCCATTTATTAATCAGCCCAAGATTTACAATAATTCAAATAACTATGACATACAACAATACAATAAAATCAAACAAAAGAGATCTCAAATATAACCATAAAAATGCAGATATTTGAATAAAGCGTATTAATGAAAAAACATATTTGGCTCTGATTTGCTCTGCTGAGGGCATATTTTGTATAGCTTAGTGGAATATAAAACTGAATAAATAATAATTGGGGAAAGATGTTTGTTAGAGAAGACAAAACATAATAATTGAGGAAAGCCTAAATTTCCATTGAATTAAGAATGCTTGTTTAGTTTTGTTTCTTGGCTTTCTACAGTGGGAGTTTCACTACTTGGGATTCCCTGTGGAACCGCAGACGGAATACCACATCTATGCTTACAACATACCAATAGCTAACATCAATGAGGATCCGCCAGGATCATCGTATAATATCTCTATACCAGGTACTATCATGCAGAATGTAACAAAATGAAATAATTTACATGATATATAAGTGAATGTTATGATACTAAAATATTTCCATATACAGTCATTTAGCAATGTTACAGAGGTTTTAGTAGGCTGTGATCCTTTTTAAAGGACCAAGAAATATAATGCAGCATGCACAAAGTGACCTGTGTGGTCTCAAAAGCTTAAGCACTACAATGTAATTTTTGTTGATTCCTTTAAAATTTATTAAAATCTGCTAAGACTTCAGTCTCCTCCAGGACCAATTACAGCTGTATCAGAAAGTAAAGCTAGCTAAAATATGTAAAAGGCTGTGTTTTGAATGGTAAATGTTATGCTTTAAAAATATTTTGATAGCATTTTTTGTCTTAAAATAATTGGAGCTGAACAGAGAGAACAAAGCAAAGTGGTTGCTGGTATAAGTGGCAAATTGGTTTTCAGAAAGATTTGGCGTGAGTTATAGAGCAGGGGTGAGAAAACCCCTGAAGGGGGGGCACACTGACTGTCCAATCAGGAAAGAAAAACAATGGCTATACTGTTGAGTTTCCGTGCCTTGGAGGCACTGCAAGATCAGGAAGGATGGGAATTGCCAGGCTTCATTGTAAGCATGCCACAGCTTAGCCATGTGTCTCTTTGGGTGGGCCAGGGAGAGGAGCTGCATCTGCTGTGGTGGGCCCAGGTGGAAAGGAAGCTATTTAGTCTGGGGCAGAACTGGACATGGGAACAGCCACTGTGGTATTCCATAACCCAGGAGGAGCTACCATCCTCATGCCTCAGCCCAGGAGGAGTTCCTGCTGCCGCCAAGTCCTTACCCAGGGAAGAGATCACAGCTGTTGCCTGCTGGAGGAAATGAGGTTGGGGAGGGGGAATGGGCAAAGAGGCCCAAGAGAATGAGGACGTGGAGGGGAGAGATGGAGGAGGCGGGGAAGAGAGAATAAAGGCAAAAAGTGTAAACTTAAATAAGCAAATAAAAAAAATGAGAAAAAAAAAAGTCAAGCAAACTAAAAGAAAAATACAAAAATAGAGAGAAAAATAGACCAAATTAATGAGAAAAAAAGCAAATAAAGTTGGGCAGGGTAGGATGGAGATTTTCTTAGCTCCTAAAAAATGTTGGCTGGCATCTAAGTTTTTAAAACAATTTTCCAGGCCTTACCAGTGTGGTGTGGAGTGTGTTTCTCTGGTGTGCTTTGGTCTGCGTGTGTGGTCTATATCTCTGTGTGTGACGTGTCTGTCTGCCTGTGTGTGTCTCTCTCTCTCTCTCTCTCTCTGTCTGGGTGTGTTGTGTCTATGCCTCTCTCTGTGTCTGTCTTCTGTCTGGGGCGGTGTGTATCTGTGATTTTCTGTCTAGCTGTCTCTGTGCCTATCTGGATGTTTAGTTTGTCTCTCTCTCTGGGGTGTCTTTGTCTGTCTGAGTCTATCTGGGTATGGGGTAATTGTGTCTATTTGTGCATGGGGTCTCTGTGTCTGGATGTGGAGTGTCTGTGTCTGTCTGGATATATGATATCTGTTTCTCTCTGTGTCTGGCTTGGTATGGGGTCTCTGCCTCTCTGTGCCTGTGTGTTCATGTGAGCTTACTCCTTTCAGAAACTTGGCTTTGAGCCACTGGTTGGCAGTGTGGCTGCCTGGTGAATACACTTCACGTATGCAAGGGTGTGTGTGTGTGTAAGTGTATATATATATATGTGTGTATTGGTTTGTCGTTCCCCCCCCCCCAGATGGGTTTATATATTAACCCATCTGGGGGGCCCAATCATTTGCATAAATGGAAGGTGGGCCATGGCTCAAAAAGTTTGCTTGTCCCTGTTATAGCGCTTGCCTCTAGGCCTTCAATGGCAAATCATTTGCAGCATATATCAACAAGGAAAACTTACATCCAGGATTTTCTATTGAAAATATTGGAAGAGTTTCATAGGCAATGCTGGAGAAATTTTAGCACTGGGAGCAAAACTAGAGGAAGACTTTGAAAAATGTTTTAATGTATTGTGCTGAATTGCTTGTCTATTCTGCTATTTTTAATGATGTAAATCGCTTTGGGGAGAAGTGTGTTATACAACTTAAAAATAAAAATGTATGTGGGAGGATAAAGATCTTTACAACTGGGCAGTTTATATCCATCCAAGAAGGATACTAAGGGCTTTGGCCATTGTTTCGACTCCTATTTAGAGGGGCATTTAAACTAAGAAAGCAATGAAACACAAACTGCTCTCCGCCATAAGCAAAAAAAAAAAAAAAGCAAGGTAAGCCTAGAAGGGATAACAGACAACAAAGAGGAGAGAGCCACCAAGCCAAAGGAAAAATATGAAGAAAACAAAATGAAATAAAGAGAGAAATGTGAGGGATCGTAGTGAAGAGTCAAGTAGGCAAATGCACAGTCTTGTAAATAAAATGATAAACCTGGAGGTCATCATGGCAAAGGAAGACTTGGATATAGTTATAGTCACCCAAGTATTGCTGTAATAGAAACCAGGATGGGATGTGACTATCCCTGGCTACTGTGTCTTCAGAAGAGAAAGAACATAGAAAAAGCAGAAAGGAAAAGCAGTTCATGTCTGAAACATGATAATAGCAGCAGAAATAAAGGGAGAGCAGGGAGAACATGAATTACTGTGGCCTGTCCTGTAAAAACCTCAAAGAGATTCTACATACATGGGAGTGTTATACAGACTTCCTGCAAAGGGGGTGGAGGTGGAGTCAGACCTGATAAGAAGCATCACCAGGATTATGTGCCAAGGGAAGGCCCTGTTGGTAACTGGCTTCAATCTGCTGGTGATGTCAGCTAGAAGTGGAGGACTCCTGGATGACAATGTCATTGAAACATATATAGAAACACAGAAACATAGAAATGACGGCAGAAAAGGACAAAATGGTCCATCTAGTCTGCCCAGCAAGCTTATGATCTCATGGTAAGGGAAACGTAAGGCCTAGTAATGGTTGAACTGCTTTGTTCAGCCTTCAAATTTGAACTGAACCATATCTTTGGTACTTGCATGTAATCTGCTTTAAAGTGGCTAACCAGTCAAAAAAAGGCAGAATGTAAATCAGAAATTAAATACTAAAGACTAGGGTCTTGGACTTCAGGACAGCAGACTTCAAGAGGATGAGAGAAAATGTTGAGAAGGCTCGGTTGGGATTTTGAGAGCTGAAGAATAAAGAGGAACTTTGATCAGCCGTAAAAGGAAGTACTGGGAAGGCAACAAATCTTTGTGCAAGGTTAACAATGGTAAAAGGAGAAAGAGACCAATATGGTTCTCTCAAGAAGTAGCAGAAATGGAAAGAGCTAAGAGGTTAGCATTTAAAAAAAAAAACACAGGAGGAGGAAAAGGACTGGCAGAATTATCAGAAAAAACAAAAGGGAAGCAGGAAGGGCACGTAGAAAAGCAAAGGCCCAAACAGAGGAGAAAACTGCTCAGTTGGTAGAAGAAGGGGGTAAAGCAAGTTTTCTTACTGTAAATAGTGTTTTCCATAGATAGAAGGATAAATTAGCCATTACATGTGGGTGACATCATCTGGTGACACCGAATGGACCTCTTTCTCCTAGCTAGTAGAGCTTTTGCTCTACTGGGTCAGGTGTTGCCTTGTGAGCCCTCTCAGTCAATATTAGAGCTAATTCTACCTAGGTAGTCAACTCTACAGGGAAGCAGGTGGCTATTTAGTATGGATAATTCACTCTGCTATCTACGGAAGCCACCATTTATGTAAACAAACTTGTTTTTTTCCATCAAATTAACTATTACATGTGGGGAGTCCCAAGCTGAGGGTTGCAATGGAGCATTTACTGAATAAGCAACCCAGACTCCACTGTGGAGAGTAGACCACTGAGTGAACAAGCTACACAAAACAGCTTGTCTGAATTTACTGTCATTCTTTGAGAGATTGTCCTGACAGTCATGGGGCGCAAAGTTGCATGACCAATTAGCAACTTTGCAGATGTCTTCAAGTGGTATGGCTCACTGATTACCCATTGATGCAGCTATGGCTCTAACTTGATGAGCCTTGATTGTGTCTGCAATTTGGAGATCTGCTAGCATATAATGGTGCAGGATGCAGTCTCCTAGCCAGTTGGACAATGTACATTTGGCTATTGCTATGCCCAATTTGTTAGGATCATAAGAGACAAATAGTTGCAAAGCCTGACAATGTGGCTGAGCTCTTCTTTTGAAGTAAGCCAAGGCTCTTTTACAATCTAAGGCCTGGATTTATCAAAATGTGGTAAATATCATATGCGATGGGAAAAGGGGTGTGTTTTATGGTAATAGGGAGTTTATTGCAATAATACCTATGTGAAGAGCTAAGTTACTACAAATTGTGATCACTTTTTGATAAGTACCATTTCCTACATACAACCACTGGGGGGGGGGGGGGGGGGAGAGAGAGAGACTCTCTACCTGGGTAACATCAAGCTAGGTTGAGAGAACATTGCACAAATCTCATCTTTGGGTGAGTTTCCTCACTCCGAGGGTCATCAAATGTTCACAAGAGAGCACTTTTCTGTTCATACGTCTCACATTGAATGTCAAAGTGGCCCCTAACCCCTACACTAATACCTAAACCTCACCTCGACTTACTAGGTGGGCCTCTCATAGAGATATAAATACCTATCTAGGGGCAGGGTATTATAGCTAGTCAGTCAGTCAGTCAGTCTGTCTCTCTCTTCTTTGCACCATATGATATGGTGCTATTGCATGCAATAAGCCCTTAACACATGCAAAAACACTTTGGTGCATTTTGATAAATGATGGGGTAAGCTATGAAAGGCTTTCTCACCTTCAAATGCACTTGGCCTCAGGAAGAACATAGTACAATGGCTAGATTAATATGGAATGCTGAAACTACTTTTTGGTCTTCTGAAATGAATGGAGGGGGTCCCACAAATGAAACAAAAATATGTCTCATTCATTTGTGTTTCAATCAAGTCAATGGCACATTTTAGCCTATAGTTGTGATCTGTGAATAAGCAGATAGAGGTAACTATAACAATCAACTCTTAGATCTGTGTCCTCACAGCCTTATCAGAGCTGAGTCAGAGCTGGCACAGAAACCACAGGTAGGACAAATGACAGTGCACCATCATTTTAAATAGCCTATAGCTGCTATCTGAATCAAGTAATGCTGACCTACTTTTATGTAAAGTCTGAGCATGTGCAAAAAGCTGTTTGCATTTCCTCTCTTGTTGTTGGCAGAAAAAGACATGTATTTATTTATTTATTTATTTATTTTTATATTCCACTTTTTGACACTTCAAAGTGGATTACATACAGATTCTGTAGGTATTTCCCTATCCCCAGAGGGCTTATAATCTAAGGCCTAGTGCCACTAAACTGAGACTTTTTTTGTGGGATGGGTCCCATTATCTCGGTGTAATGACTCTGTAATAGTGGTACCCCTCTCCTGAAAAAAGATTGTGGCTCTATGATGCATTCTTTAGCCTCATAGCCAAACACTGTGAGACAAAAGAACATGGTGAGCAGCCCTTTAGGTGCTATGATGGCCCTATCCTCAAGGGACTGCCATCACCATAATGGATTGCAACCTAAAAAAAACAAGTGCTGTGGCTGAAAGATAAGTTGAGCAGGATTCAGGGCTGACCCTCCCTGGATCAACTCCTCCATATAAAAAAATAAGTTTAAAATTCACATGCAACAACGGCCCTCCCTCCTCTCCAAAGTTGAACATTAAAGTCATTGGTGGGTCAGGGATACCCCCGCAACCCCAATAGTTCCTAAAGTTGTTAAGGGTATAGTGTATCCCCTCCAGCACCCCCCACTCCCTGCACCCCTAGGCACCTCCTTCACTTCCTGAGACTCCTCCTGCACCCTGAACCTTTAAAAAAAAGCTGAAGGTCCCTCATTGGAGCTGGGGAGCCCCCTAGCACCTTGCTTGTTCAACGCCATTTTTCAAAATGGTGCTGACGTTACCTTGCCCTACCATGTAACTGGAGCAAGGTCTGGGAATTGGACCTCAGCTGTTTTGCTCCTCTCTTGACAGGAGTCCCATTTTTGGGTTGCAAAAGTGGGGTTCCTCTTGAGAGGAGCAAGACAGCAGCAAGACTGGCCAGATCACCCAAAGGTTGCAAAGGTGGGGCAAAGGGCAACAACAACAGTGGCATGACCCCGCATCCCCAAGGCTGTACAAGAGGGACAAAGTGGCACCAAATGTGGCATGAATAGCTTGAGGCAACATGAAGGGTGATAAAAGTACCAACCAAAGCAGTGATAGAGGGTGAAAGAAACTAAAAGAGTGGCATGAAGACCCGAAAGCATTATGAGATGCATAAAGCAGCCACCCAAAGTACCAAAAACACCCCATGGCACCAAATGAGGCGCAAAGAGCACCAACCAAATTGGTAGAAAGCCCTAGCCAGGCAGAAATATTTTTCCTCTGCACATCCCTATATTTTGATAGACATTACTTCCAAAAGAAATATTACTTTCTATGTTAAAAACTTTAAAGAAGCCGACTCCAATGGTTCAAATGGCCCGTTTGGGCTTCTTAAATCCAGGATGTGTCTCAGTCCCCAAGACTTCTTGGGGATAAAGAAGTAGCAGGCCATCCATTGCTCCTTCCATGTGACAGGGGCCGACCAATGGCACCGGTAGCCCCTGTCACATGGTAAGGGCAAAGGGCCACCGGCACCATTTTGTTTACTGGCAGCCGATGGCCCGAGAGTGGGCGATCACTCCCGGCACCCCCGCTGGATCACCAGGGACTTTAGGCAAGTTTTGGGGGGTCGGGAGGGTGGGGGGGGGGTTTTGTAATCAACTAAATTTAAAGGGTTGGGTGGGTTTGTTTTTTTTTTAATAAATGTGCCCCTCCCCCCCCGCGCTAACCTGAACAACGAATTTTCCCCAAAGTTCAGGGAAAATCCATCTCGGGATTCGGGTCCTCCAACCCATGCTGAATTGGACTATTTCTTTGAAATTTTCCAATTCGGCAAAAACGATTGCACATCTCTACTGGTGGAGATCATTGTTGCTGGGTTTGAAAGGAGGGGGGGGGGGTCAAAAACTTGGTCCAGGCTTTGGCTGGACTTACTGTATTGTCTTCAGTTGATGGTATTCATACTGTCAAACACATATTCAAAAGCTATTTAGAAGGATAACTGAAAAGTTATGCATCTAAATGGCTTAGCTGTGATACTTGGCAACTTATCTGGCTAAATTCTAGACAGATAACGTTTTTTAAAATCTAGCTAGAATTTTGCCGGATATGTCAGCGGTGTTCCTGGGGCAGGTGGTAGGTGTTCTAGGGAGGAGTGAAGTTAGCTGGTGAATCTAATAGGCTAACTCTAGTCATTCTGCAGGCAGGTCTAAAGTTAGCCAGAAATACCTATCCAGCTAACTTTTAAGACAGCTGGGGATATTCCCTATTTACAGGCCGATACAGTACAGTGTGCTCCGGCTGAGAGCACTGTTAACCCGCGTTTGGATGCGCGTTTTCGACATGCTAGCTTTATCCCTTATTCAGTAAGGGGTAATAGCATGTCGAAAACGCGCGGCCAACCTCCCTGAAACTAATAGCGCCCACAACATACAAATGCATGTTGCTGGCCCTATTAGTTATTCCCGCGCGATTCACTAAGTAAAATGTGCAGCCAAGCCGCACATTTTAGTTTCAGAAATTAACGCCTGCCCAAAGGCTGGCATTAATTTCTGCCGGCACCGGGAAAGTGTACAGAAAAGCAGTAAAAACTGCTTTTCTGTATACCCTCCGACTTAATATCATGGCGATATTAAGTCGGAGGTCCCAAAGTAAAAAATTAAAAAAAAAAAATTTAAAATCGGCCCACGGCTCACAGGTTGAAAACCGAACGCTCAATTTTGCCGGCGTCCGGTTTCTGAACCCGTGGCTGTCAGCGGGTTTGAGAACCGATGCCGGCAAAATTGACCGTTGGCTGTCAAACTCGCTGACAGCCGCTGCTCCTGTCAAAAAAGAGGCGCTAGGGACGCGCTAGTGCCCCTAGCACCTCTTTTTACCCCGGGCCCTCATTTAAATACTGAATCGCACGCACAGGAGAGTGGCCTGTGCGCACGCCGTGAGAGCGGGTGAGAGCCAGTAGTTCCCACAACTGTCTTGGGGGACTCGCAGCCAGTTAGATTTTCAGGATATCTGCAATGAATATATATGAGAGATTTGCGTGCACTGCCTCATTGCATACCAGTTCATCTCACACATATTCATTGCAGATATCCTGAAAACCCAGGGGGGTCCTCCCAGGACAGGTTTGGGAACCACTGACTTACACAAATGAAAGTGGGTAAGGCCATGGGACACAATAGTGTACTTCCCAGAATACTAAAAGAACTCAAAGCACTGACTGGGCCTTTTGCTGCTGTGTTCAACTCCTCCTTGAAGATGGGGGGAGGTTGTGAGGAACTGGAAAGTGGATGTAGTCCCACTAATACAAAAGTGGAGACAGGGAGGGAGTGAGCACCTATATATCTGTTAGTCTAACTTCAGTAGTTGCCAAAACTATAGTAACAATACTAAAGAAAATGATTCTGCTAACCAAAAAGCTAATTGGCACTCACTGGTCATAGCTATGTATAATTACAACTTTGATCGTTTGCAGTAGACTGTACTTTTTAACTGAGAAATGGTCATCAATGAAAACCATGACATTTTTAAAGGAAAAACCAGCAAGTCTATAAAAAAAATCATAACAAATTATTTGCAAAGATCACCTTTTCAAAAATATTAATTTGCATTTACAGGTTGTAACAATAGCACTATGAAATATGTGGACAGCTGTGTAGCAACAGGTATGTAAATATTTCTCTGTAATAATCTCAGATACTGTATAATGAGAATTTAAAGCAAAGGTTATTCATGCTTGCATCAAAAAATGCCATGAATATGAGGACATCCTATTAATATGAATGCAAAAGTATTTTCATTTTATTTGAAAAAACAAAGCCCATCAGTCTTAAGGGAATTGACTGGGAGTTGAGAAAATGACCATTGAACACTTGGTCTTGCACCTGATTCATCAGTTGGATTGCTTCAAAACCACCTACTTAGTGGTCAGAAATGTGCTGAGGAGAAGGAAGAGGAAGAACTTTATGTAAATGTAGAAAATGTGCATAACTACATATAAGGGGAAAATACATCAGGCTTGAGATAACTTGGGCTTGTACAGATACATATGCAAGTTTGTGTTTCAGTGAAAGGTTGAGGAAAAATATGAATAATGCCCTAGAAGTATTGAATGATGTTTGTTCTTCACTGGAAAAGTTCCAGTTGAATATTTTATTGTTCTTTATAAAATAAGTTGAACAGAGCAGTTTGGCTTTTTGCAGATGGCACTAAAATCTGCAACAGAGTAGACACCCCTTAAGGCAGAGCTTTCCAAACTATGTGTCGGGACACGTTAGTGTGTCGCCTGCAGTGTGCAGGTGTGTCGCGCAAGCCCGGTCAACTCTGATGCGAGTTTGAGCTTTTTTTTTTCTAGAGATTCACTTTTTTTTTTCAGTTTATGGGTTGCTTATTATTGGGTGATTTTTGCTGTCAATCGCGTTTTTTGGGGGGGCTTGGTGGGTGGAACGAGCCCAGCCATCCTTGCATTGGCTGCTGCTGCCGATGAGGCCTGGCCATGAGGAGTACTGACTGCAAGCAGCAGTGTCTGGTGATCATGGAAGGGAGTGAAGCACTTAACTGGCAACAATCAAAAAGACGAGGTACATGAGTGTGGGGGCCAGACATGTGCTGGGGAGAGAGAGATGAGTGAGTGGGGGGCAAACGTGCTGGGGGGAACAGACATGTGCTTGAGGGGGAGAGATATGAGTGTGTGGGGGCCAGACATGTGCTGGGGGGAGGAGAGAGATGAGTGTGTGGGGGACAGACAATTTGTTTTATTATTGTTTCTCATAAATTATAACAATAACATGAATCTTGGAATATATATTTTTAATATAAATTTAAGGTTTTCATGAGATAGGTTGTGTCGTGAAACATTTTATTTATGTATATATTTAAGGAAACATACATAAATTGTCGAAATATGTTTCGTTCGTTTAACCTTTAACCTCTGGTTTACTAGTAGACTGAATTACCGTGTCGTGAAATTATGTTTGTCTAAAAAGTGTGTCACCAACATGAAAAGTTTGGAAAGCTCTGCCTTAAGGAGTAGAGAGAATGAAAAGTGATCTAAGAAAACTTGAGGTCCAATACCTGGCAGTTAAGATTTAATCTAAAAAATGCAAAGTAGTGTACTTATGGTTCAGAAATTAACAGGAACAGTATGCAGTAGGTGGTGAAGAGCTTATGTGTACTGACCAGATAGTTTCATATGATCTCAAGTTAGCAAAACAGTGTGATAAGGTAGTATCCAGAACTGGGAGGATGTCTGGATGCATAGGGCAAGGAATAACCTGTAGAAAAAATGAGGTGATGCTGCCTATTTGCAGATCATTGGTGAGGTCTCCCCTGGAGTACTGGATTCACTTCTGGAAACCATATCTCAGAAAGGATAGAGAGAGGCTAGAAATGGTCCAGAAAACGGCAACCACAATGGCGCAGGCTTTGTACCAAGAGTCTTATGAAATGAAACTGAAGGAACTTAATAATGTATACCCTAGAAGAGAGGCAAGGCAGGGGAAGATATGATACAGACATTTAAATACCTTAAGGCAGGGGTGAGAAAACTGGGGGATGGGTACCCCAGGGGGTGTTGAACAATCCTGAAGGGGAGCACACCAGGGAAGAAAATAATGGCTATGCAGTCCAATATCAGTGCCATAGAGGCACTGCAAGTTCAGGAGGGAGCTGCCAGAACATAGTGATGTCTTTGTTAAGCCATCTGTCTCTTTTGGTGGGTCCAGGTGGGGAGCTGCTTACTCTGTGGCAGATCTGGACATGGCAACAACCACTGTGGTGTTCCACAACCCAGGAAGACCTTGCCACCCTCAACCCAGGAGCAGGGAGAGGGGTCACAGCTATTTCCCACTGGGAAAAATAAGTGGTGAGGCTGGGGAGAGGACGGGCAAAGAGGCCAGAGAGAATGAGGAAGTGGAAGGGAATGAGGGAAAAAGGCAAAAAGTGTAAAAAAAAGTTAAATCAAAATATGAAAAAAATTAAAAAGACAAGCAAACTAAGAAAAATACAAAAATAAAAATGTGTGTGCTCAATGTGCTGCGGAGATCAAAAAGCAAACAGAATGTTAGGAATTATTAGGAAGGGAAGAGTGAATAAAACAGAAAATGTCATAATGTCTCTGTATCGCTCCATGGTGAGACCGCACCTTGAATACTGTGTACAATTCTGGCCACCACATCTCAAAAAAGATATAGTTGTGATGGAGAAGGTACAGAGAAGGGCAACCAAAATGATAAAGGGGATGGAATGACTTCCCTATGAGGAAAAGCTAAAAAAATTGGGTTGTTTAGTGTGGAGAAAAGACAGCTGAGGGGGGATATGATAGAGGACTAGAAAATCATAAAAGGACTAGAATGGGTCAATGTGAATCGGTTATTAACGCTTTCAGATAACAGAAGGACTAAGGGGCACTCCATGATGATAGCAAATGGCACATTTTAAACAAACTGGAGAAAATTCTGTTTCACTCAACACACAATTAAGCTCTGGAATTTGTTGCCAGAGGATGTGGTTAACTAGGCAATTAGTATAGCTGTTTTGGCTAAGTTCTTGGAGGAGAAGTCCATAAACTGCTATTAATCATCTTGGACTTAGGGAATACCCACTGCTTATTATGAGCATTAGTATTTTGGGATATATTTAATGTTTACTTATTTGTAACCTGGATTGGCCACTGCAGGAACAGGATGCTGGGTTTGAAGGACCCTTTGTCTGACCTAGTATGGCAACCTCTTGATTTCTTAGAAAAATAGGAAGAATGAGCAAAAACAATAAAAAAAAGCCAGGAAAAAAATGTTGTGCAGGGTAGGATGGAATTTTTCTCCATTCCTAAAAAATTTGACTAGCACAGAAGTTTTTTGAAAAAATGTCCAGCCCTTACCATTGTGGTGTGTGGCCTGGGCGTGGTATGGAGTGTGTGTCTGTGTTTTCTATGCTTTGGTCTGTGTGTGGTCTATGTCTCTGTGTGTGATGTGGTCTGTCTGCCTGTGTCTCTGTGCCTGGATGTGTTGTCCATGTTTCTCTCTGTGTCTGTGATGTCTGTCTGTGTTTTTCTGTCTAGGTGTGGTATGTCTGTGTCTCTGTACCTGTCTGGGTGTTGCATTTCTGTCTCTGTGGGATATCTTTGTCTCTCTGTGTCCGTCAAGGTATGTGGTAACTGTGTGTGGGTGTGGGGGGGGGGGGAGGGTCTCTATGCCAGTCTTTATCTGTTTCACTCTCTGTCGGTCTGGGCATTGGGTGTCTATGTTTCTCTGGGTGCGAGGTATTTGGGTACAGCGTGTCTGCCTCTCTGTGCCTGTGAATGTGAGCTTACTCCTTTCATCAACTTAAAGAGAGACAAAAAGGAGGCTTTGAGCCACTGGTTGGCAGTCAGGCTGCCTGGTGAATACACTTCATGCACGCAAGGGTGTGTGTAAATAAGAACTCACTTTGGGGGTGCCAACCAATTGCATGAATGGAAGGGAGGTATGGTTCAAAAGGTTTGCTCACCACTGCCTAAAGGTATTAATGCACAGGAAGATGTGGAACTAGGGAGTCACAATATGTAGCCCTAAGGAGGTAGATTCAGGAGCAATGTCAGGAGGTATTTATTCATAGAGAGGTTGGGGGATGCCTGGAATGCTCTCCCAGAAAAGGTGGTGATGCAAGGATAGTGACAAACTTTAAAAAATGTATTTATTTATTTATTTGTGGTATTTACTTGCTGTCCTTCCAAAAAAGATCAGAACAGACTAAAAATATATAGTATGTACATATAAACAATAGAATCTTCACATACAACATACTATACGGCCCACAAACTTACTGACATGTATCCTTTTGAAACCCAAGACAAAGGGCTTGTGCATTAAAACTCACACTCAATAATGTTTTAGAGTGCACATAATGGGGTAAACCCAGAGGATCCCTAGTGGCAAGAGAATGGTAATGAAAAACTGAGCGACCGTTGCAGCCCAAGCCAGCAGTATATGACTGCATTGTGCTTCCTGGAAGGCATGGGGTAACCTGCACAGAGCAGCAGTTGCAATCCTAAAGAGGATACAACAGGACTGGGGTTTGGGTTCCATGTGGGAAGTTGATCTACTTTGGGAGATGAGCCTAAAATCAATGCTGGGCAGACTAGGTGGCCCTTTTTGGTCTTTATCTGCTGTCATCCTGTATTTTCTGTGTTACTGCACACAGGAAGCCTTTGGCATCCAAATATAACTAGCTATCAGATTAAGGGAGCAATGGAAGTGAATTATACTGTCAGCAGTCTTGCAGATAAATATCGTATTCAACTGTTCAATTGCGTGGAATCTTTCGCACTTCTCATTTCCTGTGACATCATTGGAAACATTATGATTTTTAAGGTATGTCTTTCTCTGTAAATGTATTTAAATAAATAGCAATTTATGGAAGTAATTTCCAAAGAGATATGTGTGTGTATAAACATAGTATGCACACATGTATATGCTGTTATATATACTTCAAGATTACATGCATACTTGCAGTGTCATACATAAACAATAACAGGGAAAATAAGGGGCGGGGGGGGGGGGGGGTCTAAGGGTGTTCGGAGTTGGGATTCAAAAGTACACATGCAAGTTGTTATTTTGTTTAGAAGACACTAGTATAAATGTCCATTCATGCCCTCTTATGTGAGCAAATGGTGTATTGTGGAGTTTTGAAAGCTGGGCTCTATATGTTGTGCTGTACAGTATTATGTCAATATTTACAATATCACATGTAAATGTGGTCTATGAACCTTGTACTGCCAGGATTTGGGGTGCTCAAAGCAATGAGACTGAAATGAAGAAATCCTGAATAAGGAGAGCAAGTAGGTCCTTACAAGATATGTAAAAGAGGAGCAGTAGATAAGATATGGAATTCAATATGCAGCACTCTACAATTTGTATAGGAGTGTGTTGATAATATGGTGCCATGATTGAGTCTGGTTGGAGAGTAGAATGGGAGACAGAGGTCATAATAAAGCAAGGTTTGCTGAATTTGTGGGGTATTTTAAGATCGGAAAGCGATGGGTGGATACTTGTCAGGGAGAGCCTGGTTCTGAAAGCATGCTTCCATGTTTAAAGTCACTCCGCATGCAGAGGGAACATTGCGACTCAACCCAAGTTGTGTGAGTGCTGAAATGATTAAAAATAGATAATAACTGATACTATGTGTTTTTTTATAATCTTATTTGCATTTAAATCTAATTTCCAAGACAAAATTTCTCATAAAAATAGTAATAAAAGATTAAATAATCATAACAAAAGAAAATAAGAAAAATAATAAATAATCTTTCCAATACTAAAGTCCTCTAATATGATAAGGCAGGAGAAAATAGAAGGTTCCTCAAAAGAAAATGACAACATAAATCATAAGTAAACAGGCTACCAAGCTCTAGTACCAACTTTACAAAATAACAAGGTGGGATTTTCATCTTCAGATGAAGGATCAGCACCAAATCCTGCAGAAGGACAGTTCAAAAAAGACATATATTGCTTGCTTACTGTAAATCTAAATGTACACATTTGCAGGGAAATGTTAGAAAGAACATAGCTCCAATGTGTAACACTCTGGAATGTAATAACAAAACTGCTTCCTCTTCTTTTGAGTGGCCTTTGCCACATCAGGAAAAATCCTTCTTCTCATCTTCTCAAACAAATCATTCCTGTGTTTGAAATATATTTTTAAAATCCAGTCCTGGTCAGATTCAACCACAGAATTGACTGTTAGTATTAACGGTATAACATAAATTCCTCCAGAACTTTCTAGAAAAGCTGATAGATCAAAACTGCCCGATGATATAGGGGATAAATCCTCATTTCCTACTTGCTTATGCTTTCTAATCGGTAAAGGTATATGTAAATTTTCAATCGCAATCTACAAGGTTTCTAATGTGAAAACCTCAGGACATGGCATATAAAAGTCCCACTGTCCAGAAATCAATCCAGCAGGCTCAATCTGTGGTTGAGATGAAAAAGGCAATCCAGAATCAGGTGCTGCACCACATAATGAAAGTGAAGAAGATTCCAGTACACTGGAACAACAGAGCCCTGTTCCCACTGGGGCTCTGACCATGCCGAAGCTGAGAGTGCTATCTTCTAAAGCAGTGGTCCCCAACCCTGTCCTGGGGGCCCACCAGCCAGTCGGGTTTTCAGGATATCCACAATGAATATGGGATTCATTGTGGATATCCTGAAAACCCGACTGGCTGGTGGGCCCCCAGGACAGGGTTGGGGACCACTGATCTAAAGGCTACGGCAGAGCTAATTCCAAACTTGTCACATGATCTCCAGGTGCCCTCCTAATTTCTGGGATAAGCGAGATTTCATCAGCCAAGGAAATATACAGCCCTTCCAATGCTGCACTGACCCCCAACTGCCAGAACTTCCAGAGGGAGTATAAGTCACGTCGCTCCAAACAACAAAACAATCCATAACTCCCAAAGAAGAGCCAGATGGCGCTGATGTAAAGAAAGAAGCCTTGCCCTTCCTTTTAACCAAAATGGCAAGAGAGATCTCAGAGCACAGCTGGAGCTTGGCAGCCATCTTGCTTTCCCATCCCCCCCACGCCGCTCATAGGCATGAGGCGGATTTGTTAGGACTCTATAAACAAGAGCAAAGGCCAGTTGCTGTTATGAACTAATTATATGTGATTTTGATAAAAAGTCACAGGGATTGTTAATATAAAAATACGAGTGATACAAGCAGTATTTATGTGACTGTTTTTATCTATGATAACTATTTTATTTATTGTCTCAGAAAAATGAAACCAGAGTTTCTGTTCAGATACCAATATCTGGGGAAATTTCCAATTTTACAGTAGAGGTAAATATTTTTTTTTCCCAACTAACATTAATAGAAAAATGACATTTATTTTCAACATATTGCTTATATCAGGGTTTCCAGTGAAAGCTGTAATTAAAGTGGTAAACGCAGCATAGTCAGAATATTGCTAACTGCTCTGTTGTAAGTAACCCTGTGAGTGAAGGTGAAATAAATTACCTTTCATTTGGAGGGACAGTGACTCATTTTGCTTAAAAATGGAACCTTTATTATGCTCTGTCCTGCAAAATAATAATGAAAAAAAAATTTCCAGTGCAATACATTTTAGTGGGGCTTCAGAACATGTTAGTCTTCTACACATATTCCAAAATGTTACTAAAATTGCAGGCATTTGAGAGTTAGTCATTCTAAACAGAGGAGGGAGGGAAGGAGACAGTATTTCTACAATACTTTTTCAGAGCATTTTGCTTGCAGTGGAAGAAACTAGTATAATGGAAACTATTTAAAAGAAAATGTTAATATCTGGTAAAGAGAAGTAGCCTAGTGGCTAGAGCAGTAGGCTGTATACCAGGGAAACCAGGGATGAAATCCTGTTTACAAACTTGTAACCTTGGGCAAGTCACTTCACTGACTGTTGCCTCAGATACAAACGCAGGGGATCATTTGCTATGCTGCTATATTTCATCACAGAAGGGGAAAAATACCACGGGGTGGGGGGTGTCCCCTCAGTATTTTTTCCTCTCACGAAAAAATCTCAGCAGCTCCCCATGATGTTTTTTCTCGCGGAAAAACTCAGCGAGAAAATATATCACAGGCAAATGTGAAAAATATGTAATGACAGCCCCCTTCACCTGGGACGCCAGCGTTAACGTCCCAATGCTCCCATTGAAAAGTATATACAACTCCTGAGTTGTAGCTAACTTTTTGGCAAATAATATGGCTTGTATTATTTTTTTTGCAAGCTGCGTTATTGGATTTGCATGACATTTGCTGCTTTGCATGCATTTGGAAATTTTCTGCATGCAAAGTGTATGCAAAGCAGCTTATTACAATAGGAGCAGTTTTTTGGGGAAAATATCATGCGATATCCTTAATATTGCATGATAGTGCTGTGATATGGATATATTGCATGATACACACCATTTTTCGTATGTTATATCCATTGCAGCTTAGTCAATATACCCACAGGGCAGATTTTAAAAGCCCTACGCACATAAATCCAGCTGGATTAACGTGTGTAGGGGGATTATACGCGCCGGGCCTATTTTCAAAAGGCCTGGCGGTGTGCATAAAGCCCCGGGACACATGTAAGTCCCGGGGCTTGAAAAAATGGGCTGTCTAGGGGCAGGGCAGGGGTGTGGCTAGAGGCCTCTGCAAGGCCGCTGGGCCGGCGCGCGCAAGTTACGGGATGTTTTTTTTTTTCGGGTTGGGGCGGGACAGGTAGGGGAAGGGAGGGGAAGGTGGGGTGGGGGGGGGGAACGGGGAAAGCCAGCTGGTCTCCAGGAGGGCTTGGTGCACTAGTGTGCACCCCCTTGCACGTGCCAACCCCTGATTTTATAACATGAGTGCGGCTGCGCGCACGTTATAAAATCGGGCGTACATTTTAAAATCTGCTTCATAGATTGTGAGCCCTCTGAGGACAGGAAAATGCCTACAGTACCTGAAAGTAAGCCATTTTGATATCATGAAAGTTGGAATCAAAAGAGGATATCTTCACGGTGTCTGCCCCTGTGCGCCCTGACTCCTCCTATTCATCTTGACGCCGCCCCTTTTTAGTGATCGCACGCGTAAAGGGACTTTTTGCGTGCGATAGCTTTGGAAAATGGCCCCCTTAAGTAGAAACAGAATAATAAACAAATAAATAAAAAAAGGCAAGCAATAAGCACAGAGATTACCTAGCTGCAAAAAAGTAAGGGGAAAGCCAGAGATCAGCTGGGGTCTGTGGTTTTGCATCAGGAGTGAAATTGGGTTAGATGGGTTTAATATTCTATAACAGAGGTAAAAACAGGGCTGGGAGGTTGCAGTATTGCAAGCAGCCTACCCTGAACTTTGTCCAGGCATAAGGAGACATAAGGAGCTGGACAAAACGAAGGTCAGTAAAAGATAACATGACCTAGTGATAGTGCAGACTATGGGATAGCCAGAATGATACCAGCAGGCTGCAATTTCCTAGAAAAAAAACCCAGATTGGTGATGGCCAGACATTGTCCAGTAAGTCCACAGGGACCTAGGTGGTCAGATGTCTGGGCAACAACCTCACTGGTTTTAGGAAGTATTTTTAGATTACTACATAGCCTAGTGAGGACTGAGGAGACACTGGAGACTGTGGAGGGGCCAGCAAGGGTGTTGATTTAAGTATGGGATCTTGTATGCTTTCCCAAAGAACCAATGAGTAAAAAACAAAGCAAAACTGCAGAATATCACTTCTTATCTAAGTCAGTCTACTGCTGGCATATATCCTTGCACTGAGAACAGGAATGATTGATGACTCTGCAGACTGCATGGACTGACTGGTGTTCTTCTGTTATCTATTATGTTAAGACTTGCTAGGAGATAGTTGTATAATTCTTTCCCAGTTTTCAAACATTTGACACTGCTGGTACAGTGAACTAATTTTTTTTATACGGCTCTTAATAAGAACTGGTACCAGGGACAATTGAGGACAATATAGAAGAACAGAAACTCCCATTATGTGGTTTAGGGGTCTGTGATATAAATATTGATGACTAAACATTTCTACTTTTTTCCTTTAGATAACGCCTTTTTTCCCTAAATGTGGAAATGACTGTCAAAGGCTTTACCTAAGAGTTGTAAACTGCTGTCAAGGTAGTATTCCCTTTTGAAAATCTTTGATCACAACCAAACTCATTTTAACATAGGTCAATTAACTGTGGAGCAGTGCTAGGCTTCACTAGTCGTAGTCGCATGGCTGTCATGGTAGGGAGCATTTTCTTCAAAAGATTCCTGTGGTACACACAAACTGGGAGAAAGCATTTTGAAAATGGTATTCTAAAGGTGAATGCTGCAGGGTACTTGGATTTTCATAAGTATTCAGTGGTACGTGTGTAACTCACAAAATGCTACCCCAGCAGAAAGTTCAGAAGGGCATTGCTTTATTAAGGATTAGTTTTGAATTCAATATCCCCTTTGACGTCTTGGCACTAATGCAACTGAAACATCTCAGTTATTATGCAGATCTTTCCCCTTACTTCTCTCTATATTTTAGGAACTGTCTTGAAACCAGCAGAGGAGCAACCTCCCTATCTCATCATTTTAACTAGTTTATTGTTCATCAGTTGTGTGCTTACTGCTGCAATGTGTTTTATTTGGAAGCATGGTAAGGAATTACGGACTTTGTTTCTCTTTTCTTTTTTTTTTTGTAATAGAGAAAAGTAAAAATGCAGAGATTGAACAAATGGACAAACAAACATACAAAAAAAGGTAGCATTAACCCAATTTGAAACTTGTGAGTAGAAGCACTAATCACCAAGGCTGAAGGCCAAACCTTAGGGGTCAATTTTAAAAGGAGCGTGCATCCATCCATATGTGTGCGGTTCCCAGCACGTGCACATAGACGTGCTGATTTTATAACATGCATGTGCTGGCATGCACATGTTATAAAATACCATGGCCATGCGTGCATGTGTGGGTGGCACGAGCGGGGGGGAGGGGGGGGACAAATTTTCAGTAAATATGTGCGGCGACACAATCAGGCCTCCCCCAGTTCCCTACCCCCCTGCCTAACTCTCCTTCCCTTTCCCCTCTCCACCCCAACCCTTAATCCCTACCTACCTACCCCAAATTTTATTTCACTATTTACTGCTCCTCTGGAGCAGAAGTCGTTTCCCCTCTCCTTTTTCAGGGCCTGGCCGTTATGTGCATACCGGGATTTAGGCGTATGGCTGGACCAATTTTAAAATGCGTGCAAGGCCCGGCCATGTGCACGGGCCTCTGAAAATCCGGGCTTTAATGATTGGTAGCACTGTTTACAATTTAAAATGTGTGCAAATTCAACCTTCTTTTGTGTGTTTGTTTTACCTCCATGTGTTCCACTTTATCTTAGGCCACACTCCTGCAACACCAAATAGAATTTATGTAGAAAACCTGCTTAACATTATGTCTTTTATTTATCACCTTCTAGGTAAAGTCATGAGATCATCTTTGATTTACTCTGCAGAGCTGCAACCAGCTATGAAAGTGCTGGTTATATATCTGAAAGAAAAGACATTTTTTCAAAACACAGTTCTTTCCTTTGCTGAATTTCTAAATGACTACTGCAGGGCAGATGTCATTTTAGATATGTGGCAGCAAGAGAGAATTGCTGAAATGGGTCCTGTACAATGGTTTGTTACCCAGAAAGATATAGCAGATAAGATTATTTTTCTCATTGCTATCAGGAAAACCACCAAGTGGGTTGCATCTGTTACTGAAACTACAGTAGTCCACAATGATGCAGATAACTTTATGTTCAACCTGGCCCTTAATCTTTTCTGCAGTGATCTGAAAAGTCAGTCTTCTCTGCACAAATACATGGTGGTCTACTTTGATGAATTAAATCAGAAAGGTGATCTCTCCCTGAATGTCCTGAATACTTGTTCACAGTATTGTTTCATGAAGGACATCAATCTCTTTTGTAAAGATCTCCTGAACCTTCCACAAACCTGGAGAAACAGTTGCAACATGAAACTTGTAACAAGTCGTAAAACTAACCTGAAATGCATACAGAAACTGCAAACTGCAGTGTTAGAGCAGAAGAATCAAGCAAAGAGCAGTGTAGCACTGTAGTGGAATGAGCGGCAAAGAGACTGATATGAGACTTATAGGGGCTTTATGACATGAGATCAGATTCCTTCTTCAAATGGGAAATATTTGTGTTTCCCTTGGTGCTTATGGTTTTGTACAGTCTCTAACAATTCAACTTTTGAAGTCTTCACTCAAGTCTTATGTGGGTTGTACAGTTGTTTGAAAATAAAAAGCACAAAGGAATAAAAGTTATAAGATATAAGACATGAACAACTGCTACATGATTTTCATCTTTGGAAAAGCAATTTCACTGCATCAGAGATCACAAACTGCCACAACAAGGACATTTTTTTATGTGTCTATCTGCTTTTTAAATAGGAACTGAAAGCTAATTTCATTTTTCTTTTAAATAATTTTCCAAGAACATGCTTGCAGATTCATAAGAGTCACATAGTCCTAAATATATACATTTTCAGTGCTTAAACTCTTTGGTGAACTTTATTTTAGCATAAAAAAAATACATGTTGCATTTGGAAATGCTGGTCCATATTGATCTCATCTTGTCATAATACAGCAATTGGTCACATTATTTCCTATATTGTTTTATTCTGTGTATGCTCCACATTAATTTTTATAAAGATAGTTAGTATAATTAAAGTCTTTAACAGCTTAAATAAGGTTCCATGGGAATAGTTCTAACATTGGTACCCTTATTTTGAATACATGATGTATACCTTATTTTGAATACCTTACACGATGTATACCTTATTTTGAATACACGATGTATACCTTATTTTGAATACACGATGTAAATTACTCTATCTCTTGTACTTCGCTATTTACCTTGTTCTTTATTATCCAATTATTTTCCAATTTCTCCCAGTTAAACCCCCTTGTTCAATGTAATTAAACCCCCTTGTTCAATGTAATTTCCTTTCTCAGTTAATTGTGAACCGACATGATGTGTCCTACGAATGCCGGTATATAAAAATGTTAAATAAAATAAAATAAATATACCTAACTACAGATTTCAATTAAAGCAGCAAATGGATCACAAAATACCCCTCCCTCCTTCTATTCACAATAGAGATGGGCACATTCCTCTAATCACAATAATATTTATTCCTTCCCAGCTCTACTTTTCACTTTAACATGGTAGAGAAAAATATCTGTATAATATGACCATCATACTAGGCATAATCAAAGATGTTACTCACATAATCTCTGTCTTATATATAATCATCAGTCAGTGTATACATTTTTTGGAAAATTATTTTATGCAAGTAAAATCGAGAGCATTTTCTTAATTACTTATCTTAATCCAAAAGTGTCTTCTTATATTTAAAGTCTTGCATGCATGTTTAAACCATTAGATATAAGCCTCTCAAATCCTCAAATCGGACCGGACAACTGTCCTTCATCAGGGTATGGCTACTTGTATTTCTCCATGAAAGATATATAAAACATAAATGCATAATGTAATTAAAATCCAGAAACATTTCTTATGTGTCATGGATAGCAGTAACCACTCGGCATTTCATCCTTCTTTTTGACGACTGTAACGTAGTACCAGAACTGAGATCACTTCTTTTTATGTTGAGAAATCCCATCAATTACAGTAATGAATGCCAATCAATCTCATTGTTGAGACCATTGGATTGAACTGAATTGAAATGGTAGATCCAAAATTGTTCCTTGTAATTCAAAAAGGACACGAGGTTATCCCCTTGATGGATCCATTCTATGACTCTCCACTTCAAATCCGCAAAAGTTTGCAAATTTGGTATGCAATGTTGCACCGTTGGTGCCTGCAGTTTTTTTGGTGGTAATATACAACTGTGATGTTTATTAAAGCATCTGCATATTGTTCAAGTTCTACCCACATACTTTTCTAAACATGGGCAAATGATCATATAGACTACCAATGATGTTTGACAATCCGGAAAATGCATTGACTCGCACGTTCTCTCCGTGTGAGGATCACTCCGGTAAGGACCTATGATGACTTGTGCACACATAGAACATAGTTCTTCGATTTCTGTTCCACTGGGACATTCAACACCGGAAGTGCAGCATGTACAGCATAGTCACAAATGTTTGCCCCTGGAATAAGCAATCAGGGGTCTTTGTAGGAAAACCGTGTGCATCTGCAATATAGACCAATGCTGTAATATTAGGCTAGTCATTAATGGAGCTCTATTAGTATACTGTATCACACTGTCATTGTCAATCAATAACCAATCTCTTTCTGCATTGGTGGCCTTTTTAAAGGCCCTTCTGATGATTCTACAAGGATAGCCTCGGACCAATAATTTCTTTGCTGAGATCTCAGCCTGCATATAGAAGTCTGAATTCATTGAACAGATTCTTTGGTGGTGTAAAAATTAGCCAGTAGGTAGATTACTTTGCAGCCTAAATGGTTAACTGCTAAAATGGAGAAGGGTGTTCCTATTGCTGGGTTTTCTAAATATGGATGTTCACAATATGCTTTCCTCTTTGAAAATGGTAATATCTAGATAAGTGATGACACAAAAATCATGTCATGGTAAAAATTAAATTACTATCCAATGTGTTGAGCCACATTCCAAAATGTTTTAGGGACACTTCTATATGAAAAATATATCAATATGTTACACCTACAGATATACTAAATCAAAAGGGCTGCTATTATATAGGCAAGATTCTTCAAAAGGTGGCCATATACAGATTCACCACATCTGGAGCTATCGAGACTCCCATGGCAGTACCATTTATCTGTTTGCAGAATATACCTTCAAGTAATTTTCACAAAGCACTAATTCTGCCATCTTTAAAATGAAGTCCATAGGCACCCTGTGTGGTCTCCATCTCATATTCAAGGTGTCTTGAATTACCTTGAGGGGTTCCTCCAATGGCATGCTAGTGTATAAGGAACTGATGTCCAAAGTTACTAAATACATCTGTTGTACGTTTTGTAAAGACTATAAAATCCTCCACATTTGTTTCTTTCACATAAGAACGTGCCATCACTACTGATGGTCGCAAAAAGCGATCTACAAACATCAATAAAGGTTCCAATGCAGACCCTTTGGCAGAAACTATGGATTTGCCAGTGGATTTTCAAGTGATTTATGGATCTTTGGAACCATGTATATAATGGGGATTCTGGGTTGTTTTACTATTAGAAAACTGGCTTCTTTTTGTGTGAGGAAACCTAAAGCCCTCTTCCTACTTCCATTGTTGTATGTTCCTTATCTAATCTCCTATAGTTTGTACAATCTGCCAGTTGGGAATTGATCTCCTCTACATATTTTACTCTGGACTGTATCACAATAGCGTCCCCTTTGTTTGCTGATTTATAACCAAATAGGTATTACTTGACAATGAGTGTAATGCTCCAAATTCTGCCCAAGGTAAATTAAAACTTGGTCTAAATCCTCCATCAATCTGAGATGGAGGATTATGGAGTCTGTGTATGTTTTATGTATGGATCACCTGTGCCTGGTGGTGGCCAAGTAGAATTAGAACTAACAATTGATAAATCAGGAGACAGTGGATTTTTAGAAAAAATAAACGTAATTGTAATTTCCTGAAAAAGCGGTGTAAATCTATCTTACATTGAAATGGATCATGGATTGTGTAGGTACAAAAGATAAACTTTTTTCTAAAACTTGTATTTGAACTGTTGTAAAACACTCACCCGAGATGTTTATGACTGCAGATCCCTCCGTATCTGGAAGCGTCTGGGTCGTACAATATTTGCATACTTTTGCGGATTTGAAGTGGAGGTTCATAGAATCAGGAACAGCCCTCAAGGGGATGACCGCACATCCTTTTTGAAGTAACAATTTTGGATCTACCATTTCAAATTTAGTTCAACGGTCTCAACAATGAGATTGATTGTTATTCATTATTGTAATTGACAGGGGATTTCTCAACATAAAAAGAAGTGACTTCACTTTCGGTATTACATTACAGATGTCAAAAAGAAGGGTGAAACACTGACAGTAAGTTATTGCTATCCATGACACATAAGAAATGTTTCTGGATTTAATTTACATTATGTATTTATGTTTTATAAAACTTTCACAGAGAAATACAAATGGCAATGTTGAGATTACTAACCTGATAATCTCCTTTTCCTTAGTGTATGCAGATGGACTCAAAACAAGTGGGTATAGTGTGCTCATGCTAGCAGTTGGAGACGGATCTGACGTCAGCACGGGTACATATACCCCCACAGGAAGTGTAGCAATTCAGTAATCTTCCTTGCAAAAGCTGTAGCTGACCGATCGTTTAAATGAACAGGATTACCCTGACCAATTGATGGTAGCTGGAGACCGCCAGTGTTCTCAACTGGAAGGCGTCGACACCCGGCAGGGTGGAAGCCCTATATAAGTAAAACATGGCTTACTGTGAGTCGGCGAATCCCCATGTATACCGGCAGCCAGGCGGGATGCTGAGTCCATCTGCATACACTAAGGAAAAGGAGATTATCAGGTAAGTAATCTCAACATTTCCTAGCGTGTAGCAGATGGACTCAAAACAAGTGGGATGTACAAAAGCTACTCCAGGACTGGGCGGGAGGCTGCCCGAGGCACGTGCAGGATTGCCCTCGCGAATGCGGTGTCCTCCCTGGCCTGGACATCTAGACGGTAGAAGCTGGAGACGGTAAGGAGGGAGGACCACGTTGCTGCTTTACAGATCTCTGCAGGCGACAGCATCCTAGTTTCTGCCCAAGAGGCCGCTTGCGCTCTGGTAGAGTGAGCCTTGACCTGTAGAGGCGGTGGTTTTCCCGCCTCAACGTAGGCTGCCTTGATAACCTCTTTGATCCAGCGGGCGATGGTTGGCCATGAGGCCGCTTCCCCTTGCTTCTTCCCGCTGTGAGGGACGAACAGATGGTCCGTCTTTCGTACTGCTTCTGACATTTCCAAGTATCTGGCCAGTATTCTGCCGATGTCGAGATGACGCAGTATTCGACCTTCTTCTGACTTCTTCAAACCTTCCGTAGATGGCAAGGATATGGTTTGGTTGAGGTGAAAGGATGAGACCACTTTGGGTAAGAAGGAAGGAACCGTGCGAAGATGGATAGCTTCTGGAGTGATTCTGAGAAATGGATCACGGCAGGACAGCGCTTGTAGCTCTGAGATGCGGCGTGCTGAACACACAGCCAGTAAGAACACCATCTTCAAGGTTAACAAACGGAGAGACAGGCCTCGAAGGGGCCTGAAGGCAGATCCCGCTAGAAATTCCAACACTAGGTTTAGGTTCCACAAGGGCACTGGCCACTTCAGTGGCGGGCGAATGTATTTGACTCCTTTCAAGAAACGTGAAACGTCTGGGTGTTTGGCAATGGTGTTGCTGTCACTCCTGGGACCGTAGCAAGACAGCGCTGCTACCTGAACCTTGATGGAGTTGAGGGACAGACCCTTCTGAAGTCCATCTTGTAGGAAGTCTAAAACGATAGGAATCTTAGCGGTATGTGAATTGGTGCTGTGAGAGTCGCACCAGTCTTCAAAAACCCTCCAGATCCTGATATATGTCAGTGATGTGGAGAACTTGCGTGCTCGGAGGAGTGTATCTATTACCGGCTCAGAGTATCCTCTTTTCTTCAATCTAGCCCTCTCAATGGCCAGACCGTAAGAGAGAATTGAGCTGGGTCCTTGTGGAGGATGGGACCTTGCCGCAGCAGGTCCCTGTGTGGAGGCAGGCGTAGAGGATTCCCTGCCAGTAGTCTTCTCATGTCTGTGTACCAGGGTCTTCTTGGCCAGTCCGGGGCCACTAGAAGAACTAGGTCTCTGTGTCGCTGAATCTTGTGTAAAATGGCACCCAGCAGGGGCCACGGAGGAAAGGCATATAGCAGGATTCCCTGAAGCCATGACTGTACCAGGGCATCGATCCCCAGGGATAGCAGATCCCGCCTGCGGCTGAAATATCTGGGTATTTGAGCGTTGGACCTGTCTGCTAATAGGTCCATGCCCGACGTCCCCCACTGATCCACAATCATCTGGAAAGCTGTGGGCGACAGCTGCCATTCCTCTGGATTTAGGCTTCCTCTGCTGAGGAAGTCTGCCGTGGTGTTGTCCTTCCCGGTGATGTGAACGGCGGAGATGTCCTGGAGATTCGCTTCCGCCCAAGCCATCAGGGGGGCTATTTCTAGCGATACCTGTTGGCTTCTGGTTCCGCCCTGTCGGTTGATGTATGCCACCGTGGTGGCGTTGTCCGACATCACTCTGACCGCTCTGTTTTGAAGTCTGCGGGCAAATCGCAGGCACGCTAGCCTGACTGCCCGTGCCTCTAGTCGGTTGATGTTCCACCTCGACTCTTCTCTGTTTCACCGCCCTTGAGCGGTGAGCCCTTCGCAGTGTGCTCCCCATCCGTTCAGACTGGCATCTGTAGTGAGCAGGGTCCAGGTTGGGGAGGACATTCTCGACCCCCGGCTCATGTGGCCGGGCTGCAACCACCACCGTAGCTGATTCCGCACTCTGGCTGGGAAAGGTAGGTGTACGGTGTAGTTCTGTGATAGTGGGCTCCACCGAGATAGGAGGGTGCGTTGTAATGGTCTCATGTAAGCCTGCGCCCATGGTATCACCTCCAGAGTGGATGCCATAAGGCCGAGGACCTGTAGATAATCCCAAGCTGTGGGCCGGGTGGCGCTCAGCAGGGCCTGCAGACAATCCCAGAGCTTTGATCTTCTCTTGGAGGTCAGGCTGACCTTGTCTTCCTGGGTGTCGAATCGGACCCCTAGGTATTCCAGTGACTGAGAAGGCTGTAGGGAACTATTGTTTAAGTTTACTACCCATCCTAGGCTTTCCAGAAGAGCAATAACTCTGTTGGTTGCCTGGTGGCTCTCCTCCGGTGACTTTGCCCTGATCAGCTAATCGTCCAGGTAGGGATGGATGAGAATTCCTTCCTTCCTGAGTGCCGCTGCCACTACTACTATGACCTTGGTAAAGATCCGCGGCGCGGTGGCTAACCCAAAGGGTAAAGCTCGGAACTGGAAGTGCTGATTCAGGACTTTGAAGCATAAATAGCACTGGTGGTCCCGATGGATTGGGATATGCAAATAGGCTTCCGACAGATCTAGGGAGGTGAGAAACTCCCCTGGCTGTACTGCATTCTTGACAGACCGTAGAGTTTCCATGCGAAAGCTGGGGACCCGTAGATATCGGTTGACTGACTTAGGTCCAGGACGGGCCTGAAAGTGCCCTCCTTCTTGGGTACTATGAAATAAATGGAATAATGCCCAAAATTTATCTCCTCTGCAGGCACTGGGATTATGGCTTTTAGGGATAGAAGCCTCTGTAGGGTAACCTCTAATGCCGTCCTCTTGAGGGGTGAACAAGGAGATTCCACAAACTTGTCCGGCGGGAGCCGAAGAAAGTCCAGGTAGTACCCTTCTCGGATGATGGCGAGGACCCACCGGTCCGAGGTAATCTCGACCCACCTGCAATAGAAGAGGGTCAGCCTGCCCCCTATGGCTGCTACCCCCGGATGGGTCGGCTGATTGTCATTGTGTGGTACGGCCGGGACCGGAACCCGAGCCAGTTCCCCTCTTATTGTGCTTAGTCCGAAAGGACTGGTTCCTGGCCTGCGAACGAGGTGCTTGGTAGCAAGTCCTGTAAGGGTTAAAGCGCTGAGAGGTTCTACCTCTGGATGGTCTGGGAGACGGGTGCTGCCTCCTTCGTGGCCTGTCTTCGGGTAGACGAGGGTAATGGAGAAGCGCCCCATTTATTGGCCAGTTTCTCGAGGTTGCTGCTGAACAAGAGGGATCCTTCAATGGGCATTCTCGTGAGACGTGTCTTGGAAGAGGAGTCGGCCGACCAGGTACGTAGCCAGAGCTGCCTTCTGGCTGCCACTGAGGATGACACTCCCTTGGCTGCCGTACGGACGAGGTCGGAGGCTGAGTCAGTGAGGAACGAGAGAGCTGATTCCATCTCTTCTCCCGGGGTGTTGTTCCAAGCCTGTGATAAACAGGAACGTGTCACCACTGTGCAGCAGGTCGCAATTCGTAGGGACATGGCTGCCACCTCAAAGGCGTGCTTCAGGATGGTGTACATGCGCCGATCCTGCGTATCCTTGAGGGCCGTCCCTCCTTCCACCGGAATGGTGGTGTGCTTCACAATTGCGCTAACCATGGCGTCAACCTGAGGGCACGCCCATATGTCCTTAGTAGCCGGGGCTAAGGGGTACATGCCAGCCAAGGCCCGCCCCCCTTTGAATGAGGCCTCCGGCGCAGCCCATTCCAGATCGATTAGCTGCTGTGCTGCTTGTAGGAGGGGAAAATGGTGAGAAGTCTGGCGCAGGCCCTCCAACAGGGGGTTCACTCTAGGTTCCCCTGGGGCGTCATGGCCCAGAAAAGCCAGTTCCGACAGGCATTGAGAAATCAGGCCTGGAAGATCCTCCTTGAGAAAGAAGCGCCTCATGGTCTGATATGGTTCCATCCCCGAGGGAAGCTCTCCCTCCTCAGGAGGTTCATCTTCTTCCTCCGGGCAATCTGCATCCCCAGAATTGGGGCTATCAGGTGGCGAGTGGCTGCGCCTGGGCCGCGAGGGTCCAGGGGCCGGGTCATCCGGAACGTACGGACCCGGTCGGGGAGTTGACTGCATCGTGACAAAGGCGTTGAACAATGTGCGCCTAGGAACGTGCGGCTAACAATGTGTGCCTATGAACGGGCGCCTAGCAATGTGCACCTATGAACGGGCGCCTATGAACAGGCGCCGAACAATGCGCGCCTATGAACGGGCGCCTAACCCTATGCGCCTATGAACGTGCGCCTATCGCCGTGCACGTAGCAACGTGTGCCTATCGCCGTGCGCGTAGCAATAAGTGGGACGCTCTAGGTAGAAGGCGACGGCGAGCAGGCAGACAAAATGGCGACCCCCTTGACGGGCCGCCCCAGAGGCAAACTCTGCTACTCCTCGGAGACCAACAGTAAAGATATACGCCTTACCTTGTGTTCGGCGCTTCCCGGCTGCAACCTGGGCGGTCTCCGGCTGCGGGGGGAGAGGGTGAGTACCTTCA